>NC_059473.1:6608502-7808502 GCF_018139145.2 Gymnogyps californianus | reverse complement strand
AACTGACTAGGCATTGGTTGGCAAGCGGTGAGCAATTGCATTGTGCATCACTTGTTTTGTATATTTTTTATTATTATTGTTGTCATTTTGTTATTTTCTTCCTTTCTGTCCTATTAAACTCTCTTTATCTCAACCCACGAGTTTTACTTTTTTTTTTTTTTCCAATTCTCTCCCCCATCCCACTGGGTGGGGGGAGTGAGCAAGCAGCTGCGTGCTGCTTAGTTGCCAGCTGGGGTTAAACCATGACAAACGCTTAGATCCTTTTACAGCTAAGGGACTCTGTCTTCCACGCTCAAGACTTCTAAAATTATGCACAGTGTCTACGTGACTGTTCAGAGAACTAAGAAAGCTAGTATAACAAAGCCAAATTGTCCAGTAGAAAATACCAGCACAGAGTGCAGAGACAGAGTAACTTTATATTTGTGAAGATATACTAACTCTCTGGAAGGAGCTGCAGGGCAACATTTCCCTGCACTTATGAACGCTTTGGGTTCATAAACGTGAATCCTTTTCCAAAGTGGAACAACTAAGTCTACTCCAAACATATCTCAGAGGCCAATAATCATACTATTATCTTTTAATTCCATATCTTTGACATAGCTAACCACAGAGTAATAGAAGGTATAAATTAAATTCTGTCTTCTGAATAAGGGATAATTAACTCCCAGCTACCAAAAAGTACCACCCATCATGCTATAAAATGTCCTGAATATAGATGCAATCACCCAATCCATTCAGTGTTCAAAGTTACACTTCCATACAATAGTCACTGAGCCAGGAGGAAAAAAAACAACCAACCAACCACAAAAACTGTAAGCTACTATTTGGAAAGCTCACATATAAATAAAACGGATGTTTTAGTTTGTTTTGCAAAAGGTGGTAATCGAAGATCAGTCAGCCACACATCAAACAAGTGCTCTAAGTCTGTTGACTGAACAGTGCTGTGACAGCACCACAACTCCTCCTGAGAATGCCTAAATTGATTCCTGGAGGCAAAATAATCTGAGGATTGCTTTGTTTGAGATGTCACTAACAAAACCTCTTGGCAGTAGCTATATCTCTGCTATTTTTTGGAATTCCAGAAATAACTATAGGTAACTGAAGAAATTCACAGGCAAAAAATTAGGCATGGATGGGATGTTATGCAAATGCATGCTACGTGGATACTAATCTATGACTTTGGTTTATATTTTGAACCTGGCTACCTATGAAGTTCAGCATTAGTTCGGCAACTTAATCTTGCTTCAGCCGTTGCCTTAGAACAGCAATATTACTCCTGCAAGATGGGGCATTCTGCTGTTGAGTCATGATTATATTCCCAGTCAGTATCCTTCCTCAAATCTAAAGTGGTTCTTTATGGGAATTACATTTTTAGTTACAAAAGTGAAAGCAACTCTGATATTAGGAAATAACACAAGTCCTGTATCAAATGTCAGTACGTTCTGCATCAAATTAAAGCAGCGAATAATTCTAGAACTTGAATAAACTAGTAGATCTTCACAAAAAGAAAAACAGAATACATAGTAGAAAAGAAGTGGGCAACTTCCCTAAAGTAGCTTTTTGTTAAGAACGGATGCACCTGCCACCTGGATGCTAAAGCAGTATATACTTTGTAGAGATGAGATGATGGAGGAGCTAAAAAAGGGGCGTTACATACATCCATCAGTGGTTCCGTTCAGGGAGGAAACAGAGTACAGCAATTCCAGTATCAACAAAAATTTCAAGTTACTACCTACTAGATGTACACTAGATGCAATTACCTGTTACCCATTAGATTCCCTTAGTAAATTGTTCATTTTGGATAGTATTTCCACAGAACAAGTAATTTCTTAATATTAGGGCACTTCACCTTAGAAGTAAAAAGTTTAAGATTAGAGCTTCAAACAATTTAAATTAATGCATGCACTAAGTAAAATAGTCACTTTTTTTAGGTTGTTCATTTGGCTAAGAAGGTGGTATTATATACAGCAGAAATGCATCCAATGCATTTCTGTCCCTCTAGTTTTGTCATCCATGAAACCAGAAATTATATTTGATTGGAAGTATGGAAATTTTCACGGTCAATAAATTCATTCACAAGGGTAGTTTTATTCTGTTTTCTTAGCGTACTCACACAAACTCTGGGTGCAATATTAAAATAGGTCAATGATCAGAAGTCACACATAACGTGCAGATCCCAACTTCAAGTTGCACTTCTACGTGTACAAAGTGTAAGGAATCCCTACAGAATGCAGGAAAACAAATGCATGAACTGGGATTCATTAGTGTGGTAAAAATGAAGCCTCCTTATTTTACACATTATCATTAGAAAACTGCTATATTGTGATACATTCTGGCCTATCGTGAACATTTTGAGGCCAAATAAGATTCCCCAGTATTCATCATCACTGCTCCAACACAACGTTCCAAACAGAAACATTTTTTCTGAGAAGGAATTTGTCTCTTACTTTATGAATGTACCTTGTACCCCAAGAACCAGCTCCAAATCGTGGGGGAAATCCACATGAGCATCATCTTCGCAAAAAAGCCTGGACAACATCAGCTGCTAAGATAGAAATACAAGTGCAACGTGTGCGAACAGAATATCCAAAACTGAGAGGGTGTTTGCTCAAAATCTGGTAAGGCTGGAAGTTAAGACAACCACGAGCCACATTAAAACACCAACCAGGCAGTTACCAAGAGACCTTGGGGGGGGGGGGAAGAGAGTCAGCTTAAGATCAAGTATAAAAAGCACTAAAATTCCTAACAGAACAGAGAAGCAGTCAAAACATGGACTGACACTGAGAAGGTGCCCTCCTGGCATCTCAAGCTCTGCTGAGGCCTGAGGGAGCACCCTCCCCAGCAGCCAGGAGCAGCCTGCCTTCTGGCCAGCGGGCTGACGGCACAGGGTGCAGCAAGCACTGACCGCTCCTGGGGTGCCTGTGCATCACCTTGTGGGGTGCTGTCCCAACAGGGGGGTGGACTAGCGGAGTGTAGGGGACAGCACGGGTACGCATGCAGGTGCAGCACCCACGTCTCCAAAGATGGATGTAAGCAGGGTAGCGTACTCCTAGAAGGCTGGGCGCTTGTAATCCAAACCTCCTGTTCAAGGGATAGAGGTGAGCATGTAACTGCAAACTTGTGGGGGAATTGCTGTAGAGGGGTGTTTAGATATCTGAAGGTGTTTACTAAGGTTTTGTAAGGGTCTAGTACAGTCATTTATCTGTTATATTGCTGCTATTAATCCTGCATGTATAGTTCATGGACTAACAGTTAATTATAAGCTATAAATAAATCAACAAACCACTTCAATTCTAACTTGATTTAAGCCAAGAGTTGTTTTCCCCTACAACAAGCACATGCACTCTCTTCAGTGATTTCTACTTCACACTGATATGCAGCCTTCGGCTAAAACTTAACTGCTGTCTCAGGTTTTTTCTTTTTTTTTATTCTCTTTTTCTTTTCCTTCACCTGAGGGCACCTAAGATACTCAGGAAATCAACTAACTAGCTATACAGGTCACATTTCCTTCAGTACTCAGACTGATCCAATCAAACTACTACAATAACTGTACTCCCCCAAAATAATGGCTCCAAAACCTGGACCAAAATAGATCACGTCTTTGAAAAGTGGATATTAAGTTCTTGGGTTAGATAAATGAAAATTTAGAAGGTTTAACATATATGCTAGCTTTCTTAATGTGGCTTCTTGAACAAGATGCTCTAATGAATTTAATCCACTAGATCAGATCTCTACATCAGAAATTCCAATTAAACACCATATGAAAGATTGGTGTGTTTCTCCCCCCTGCAACTGACAAAGTTTAGTTTTAGCTCACTTCTGGAAAACATTGAAAAAAGCGTCACTCATTATTATTTCTTTTTTAAGCAGAGGGAAAAATAGTTAAATTTCATTTTGTATGATTTGCTTCTGAACTTCTGCTGATGACATTTTTATAAATTAGAAGTAATCAAGAATCCTTTCCCATGTTTTAACTTCACAAATTCTCAGTCTTTTGAAAGCATAGGAGCTGCAAAATCTAATGCTTGGGTTACAAAATGTAGGGCCTCATTATCACCCCTATGTCCTAAGCAGACTTGCATAAAACTATACGTTGACAGATCTTGTAATCAAAGACACTGAACAAGCACGCTCGATCTGTGACTCGGACCCTCAGAACCTTTTGGAGGCTCAAAAATACTAATGTTCGTTAAGTGTAAATATGCTTCTTCTAAAATTTGCGTGTTTCGTTATTTATGGGCTCCTAACTTTTGATTAGTCAAAATAATTATCTCCCAGAATTCTTTTTCCTTTCTTCTGTAATCAAGATTAAAGCATTCTGTATTATGCATCAGGATTTTTAAAACTAAGCTTACAAGAGACATTATGGCACCTTAGCAACTACTTTTTAGAAGTCACTCACTCTGCAAAAGCTGATTTTTAACATGCACTTAAGAGTTTAAAATAATTTCTAGACTAGCAACTGGCAACCACATTCTTCTTCATTACAACTTCAGAAAGCCATAAAGACTTAAATCTGAAAAAGAGAATCAAAATATAAGTCTTATGTGACAAAAACATCTGTTGATAGTAAACTAACCGTTTTCAAAGCTATTCATACAAGTGCGATACAAAGGAAGCGGCTAGTGGAAACCAGAATAATCTAGAATTCCAAGAAATACTACAGAAAAAAATAAAATTGCAGTTACAAACACAGATAAGAGGTAGTTATCCAAATGTAGTCAGCCAGGGAAACAAACACCTTACCTGTCGGTTCCATGCCCCCTAATTCCAACACTGCTCCAATGCCATCCTTATTACTCCCCACTTCTACTACTCCCCAGCCCTTTTCCAAGTTAACTCAGCATCTATACTTTTTCTCTTCCGAGCGCTAGGAAGAAAACTACTCTTCCATTTCTCCCTGTCCAGAAGGTACCTTCCCCCATTAACAGCCACATTCTTACCCACTTTACTGTTTATATATTCCATCCGTGGAATATGGAATCAAAGAACTGGAAATCCTTCCTTTTCTCCGTAACTTAACTGAGCGCTTGAAAGAAGCGCAGTAGGAGCACTTCTCCAATTAACATTTAACCAGCACATTCCACCTCCTCGTTCCCTTAACACATCTGAGTCACAACCACCAGCTCAAGTGACTGGAAATTAACCTACTAAAGCAAAAATGCATAAAGTTACACAGTCATTTGACACATAACTTCAGAGAAACCTATATTTGGGAAAGTAGAGAGTTTCCCCTTGAAATGAGTGAATTTTATTAAAGACAGAGAGGACCTGCAGAGAGATGCAGTGTCTTGTATTAAGTCCGTTGATGTACCATGAAAAAACTGAAGGCTTTCAGAGACAAGCTCTTCTTGTAGATTTAGTCTTAACGTTAAGTGTTATAAAGGTTATCAAACTACTTACAGCCTCTCCCCCTTTTTCCAGGAGGGTTACTCTTCTTTTCTAAGGAAAATGAAAGATGAACTCATCCTCCTTCAATAATTACAGATTAGGCTTGTAAGCAAAAGCAGGACAGAAGATTCCTTCCTTCCTTATCAGGATGTTTTGTACCTTCTCTGCCCATTTCTTATTTAAAGTCAAAGCCTGGTAGATAAAACAAACCCCCAAATTAGGCCCTTAAATTGATCTTCTAGTCAGCTGAGTACTGCATGAATAGTTTCCTTTTAAAGAACATTTCTGTTATTTTGAAAATTGAGTATTACTTAAGCAGTAGGAGGTAACTTTAATATCTGTATTAGTCTTTGAATCATAATTCAATAATCCCTGGCCGAATGTGAAGGCTTCTGCCTACCTTGCCTGTTTGGTCTGTGCCACACCATTCTGTCAAACTCCACCTGCTGGATAATCTTCTTACAAGCCTAGAGAAGCTTTCATTTCACCAGTAGTGATACAACACCTAGATACAATGATAAAACTGACTGAACGGTATACCCGATTATATATTCTTCATGCTTTTCCTTTCTGCCATTCTCTATCAGTACCACAATCAAGTGAAATCTCTGGGTAGATGATTTTTTCTAAACACCTCAGGTTAATTGGCCATATTCATAACTAATACCCATTTCTGGTAATGCATAAAAACATCCACGAAAAGTCACAGCTCCATGTCACAGCTAAGGAGAACAAAGTATACTTCATGTTTTTCAGCCTCTGATAATAGAAATGCAGAAAGTAACGTGCAAGTGTAATTTTTAACTAACAGTTAGATTAAGTACCACTTTTAATTTTTCAAATGCTATGAGATAAAAGAACAGGTTAAAAAACGCCACGGAACTCCAAAAGAGTACCAACTCCAGAGAACGCCAATTGTAAGCCAGTTAATTTGAAACGTACACATCCATCCGAGTGCTAGTCGACTCTTCTGCTTGCTGCTCCTTTCAGTACATTAAGTCCAATCAGGATACATACATTCTGTTAAAGCTACGATGAAGCATTCAACTTTCCTTATGGCTGAGCTCTACTATTCACGTTCAGAAACATTTCTAGCTTTGGGGGTGGAAGGAAAAGTAATTGAATTTGAGGGCTGTAGGTAAAAGGTAGCAACCTGAGATATTTTTATAATACAGAACTTACTTAACCACTTCCTTATAAGCAAGTCAAACATTCAAATTTCAAACAATAACTGTCAGTAACTTTTTACCCATAATTTCCAACCCACAAAAAACATACTAAGTTAAATCTGTGTATTTGCTGATATTTTCTCTTACAGCATGTCTTATAAATACACTTGCCACGAAGTACTATTCTTTATTATGATCTACCATCCTTTAGAAATAATTCAAAAGCAACGCAGGGTGATATACACTCAAGACTTGCAAATCATACCTGGAGCAGTCTGTCCTACTGAAATGCTGGAAGAGGCATTACATTTGAGAATAGTAATTTAAAAGTTGGAGAGCATGTATTCAATTAGAATACTGCTCAAGTATTTCTCTAGAAACAAAAATGAACACTATTTTACACAGCTGATGTTGTAGTATAGGCAGTAAAAAGCCAAAAAACCCCGTTGCGTGCAGATTATTATCATTTCAGAATGTCGTCACAAAATAAACACAACTGAAGACTATCTGCAATGAAAAGTTTTATAGAAGCTTCAAGACAACTATTATTCCTGATGAAGAACTATTTTTTTCCTCTTGAAAGAAGTCCATCTATTTTTGCCAGATCTCCAAATGAAACTGTTGCAGAACCTCTCTGGGCTGGTCTTGCCTAAGAAAAAAAAGGAAAAAAAAATTATATAGGACTGATTTTAAATTAAAATATTTTGTAAAAAGCTTTTAAAGCATCAGTAATTTAAAGAGTACCTTCAAATAGAAAATAGTTCAGCTTCACATTACCTGTGATTCATGGAATTTCCAGCCAATCATGTAGTAGATCTGAAATGTGGCAGGTACCGAGCCATCGCTATTTCCGTACATTTCTGTTACGGCAGAAAGGGAGAGAAAAAAAAAGGTACACAGAACATCAGTTCTAAGAAATACTTAGCTCTCAGAACATTAGAACTAAGTATGACATATTCATCATAATGACTCTTGGTGAAAGATTTGGGACAATAAAAATATCTCATTACTGGTGCATCAACATAGTTCAAATCCTGTCATTATAATTAAGGTTAAAAATATCTGTACGATAATGGTATTTTGTTCTATTCCAAAATGGTTTTTTTTTTACACAGAGGTCAGAGAAAAAGGCATAGAAAATATGTTCTTAAAGTCATTTCAGATTAACTCATTACCTCTTAAATACTTACCTCGGTATATTGCAGCAGCTGCCAACATTGTCTCCCTGTGTAGCAGAGGTTTTCTATTCCAAGAGCAATTACTCTCCCCCATACCTAAAAATATGTTTTAGCTTTAAGAAAAGAAGATATAGCATATTCTATGAGTTAAGTGTCATGCACTAATGACAGATTTTTATTAAACCAGAATAAGTATAGAATCCTCTGAATCTCACTGCAAGAGAACAACATACTGCAAATAATTAGCTGAGTTTCTTACCTATGAGAATCCAAGCCTTTTAATGCCAATGCTTTGCGATTTAGAGTTTGTATTGCTAGGAATGATTTCAAATTATTACTTCTTCAGCCTGAGTCTTCAAACATTTAGTATAATGTTCAAACATTTCCTAGTATGATTTATTTTAAGCCCGAATACACAGTGTTTATTCAGACACACCACTCATGTATTTTTTTTGAATGTATAAACATCAAAATGACTGTCCCAGGAGATTTTTAATAACCAATAAAACCACCACAATTCTAATCTCTTTAATCACTTACTGCATCTGAACGCTTCTGCAAAGCATGAAGGTTTTATTTTCATAAAGGAATTACTCTGAACAACAGCAGCTGATCCAGAGTGAGAAGATGCCCTGAGTTGCTCCGTAAGTAACAACTGACTGCATAGGAATGACTACTTTACAATCTATGACAAATGCAATCAGAATACTAACTCAATAGTTCAGCATCTCAATTGTTTTTTGCATTCCTCAGCAGACTCCAATTTGAGGGTCTATTTATTCTCATTCCAAAGCAGTTTCCTGCATGTCCTGATACTTAGGAAGGCTTGCAGGAAAAGTTAGTATGTGGGATATACGCTCCTACCTCGCTTTCAGGGCTTTTCAGCAGCTTACACTGAACAGGCTCACAAAGAACGTGAATACAAGGGCAGCAGAAAATTCATAGCAGACCACGAAGTAGCAAATCTTTGACTTCTGCTTCCCAACACAAAGCTGCTGACAGGCATAATCTCCCAAATCACTAGAGAATAAAGTAATGCTTCCACTGTTAAAATAAGCTTTATTTATTATTTATATTTTTTTAAGGAAGAAATTTTTTACAATGAGGGTGGTGAAACACTGGGACAGGTTGCCCAGAGAGGTGGTAGATGCCCCATTCCTGGAAACATTCAAGGTCAGGTTGGACAGGGTTTTGAGCATCCTGATCTAGTTGAAAATGTCCCTGCTCATTGCAGCGGGGTTGGACTAGATGACCTTCAAAGGTCCCCTCCAACCCAAACCATTCTATGATTCTATGATTTGGAGTTAAGAAACACACAGTGAAACTCTTCTGGGACTGCATCACTGATATATAACACATTCATGTTTCCACAGAGTATATACTTGCCTTGCAAGTCTTCCATAACCTCAAACAACCCTGGGTAGTTGACCTGAATTTCGTCAGTATCCTAGAAGAATTGAGGAGCTTAGTTTTAGAGCATGTGAAGCTAAAACAGTAACATTACGCTAGCCTTCAGAGCTGCTAAGGGACTATTCATCTGCCACTTCTGTTCAAACTGCGTGTTTCTCAGAAGAACATACTGTCATAACATTTCTAAAAAGTTTTGTTTAGTAGCCCAAAGGCAATCAAATTTTAAGTGAAAAGCCATTATTTTCTTCTTGGTTTTAGAAGAAACAGCAAGAGCGTCTAAAGTTTTTTCAAGCAGGTCTAACATTCTCTGACATTTCGCCAAGACAACCATCCAAATTCTACTGGGCCACTAGCCAAAGATACACTTCAGTTGGTTTCATTAATCACAGTAAAGCCGAGAACAGAGGCAGTCCAGGCTATTTCAGAAACTTATTCAGCAAGGTGCATGACATGTAGAAGGAAGCACTACATTACTAATACATTCATAAATAGTACTTTTTATATACCAGCAGCTCTGATGTGCTGGATTGTTCTATCTGATTGTTCTCTTATTTATAATTACCACAGTCAGGGTGTTAAAGCCAGCTCTCGAGAGCAGATGTCCCAAATCAGAGACAGCAGTGAACGGTGATACGTGAGGAGAAAATCCCCCTTCTCTCTCCAGTTCTGCTAGCTGCAAAGAGCAGCGAAGCTCATACAGAGTGTCTCCCCCAAACATCGCACCAATGAATACTCCATCTGGCTTAAGAACTTGGTGAATCTACAACACAGAAGGAAAAAAAATTTATGTTTTTTGTTATCAAGCCTATGTAACTAAGAAGTTCTTAAGACTTTTTTTTTTTTTAAATGAACTTAAAAGCAATCATTAGAATAGTTGTAACAGATTTTTAATGTTGACTGTATTCCACAAGGCAAGCCGCACCAAAGCTTTTGGTAACACTGCAAGATAAATAATCTGTCTGAAAAGAGACTATTTGTTCTTAAGAAAGAGTGAATCGCCAGGAATTACACTTACAGTCAAGAAACACAAAATGCACTGTGGAAATCTAGGGTCAAACTATTTTCAATGGGATACTCCTAAAACAATATCTTCAATTTATTTACTTCTGAAAATAAGGTAGATTAAGACAGTAAAAGTAAGCAGAAGCTTTCTCAGATGAGGGCAGCAAAAATAATACTTTTTAATGGCTTGATTTAAGAGAAACGAAGGCCTCAGTTTCCAGTAGCGATCTTTGCACTTCTGAACACACAATAGAGTAATGCAATTCTTATTATGTCTACCCCTAGTTATTTTTAACTAGCCAGAAGAGCAATATCATGACTCAAACGCCAAGGTTGACAAGCTGCTTTCTTGTCTAGTAAGTCCTAGCCCCCTTCCTACTGAGAAGGCCAATAAATTCATGCTTTCTTTTTTCCTTAAGAATTGGCAGTGATCCCTGGTTTATGTAATATGGCTCTTCTGGATATCTAATCAGGCTAACAAGACAGCAAAAGCTTCAAACAGTTTACCTTACTGATTTGAAACAAAAATCTTTTAAACTGGTTTTTAATTAAGTATTGATTAATTAATCAAGCTGCCTTTTCTATGCTAATAAAGAAGCCTTTAATTGAAAATTAAGCAGTTGAAGGCAGTTTCCATTAAAGCCAGTGATCCCAAAGTAGGAAATGAACGTTGACAATGAAAGCTGGCCAAGAACCCCAGTTCCCTCCCCTTTGTGGGACACTGTAATGTGTCAGGTTTTTTTACTGTGGGGGTAAAAATATTTGACACTCCACAGAACACTTAAATTCCAGAGACAATGATATATTTCTTTCCAAGATTTTTTTTTTTAAGTACTGAAGGCATTCCAATTTCTATTTTTATTATTTCCACAACAGCAGGGCACTCCTGTTCATACCAACAGGTGACAGAATAGCACTGTAATGACTGACCAATTTGAAATAAATGAAAAAACAGCCAACTGGTTAAAATACTCGTTGCTCTTGCTCCAAAGTTAGCTGACTTGAACAAAGTTTTCACCTGCAGGAAGGAGCTGAAATAATTCAAAATTAAGACTTTTTTTCAGTAACAGTTTGTTTTCGGTCCTCAACAAGTATTTGCTTCATTTCAAAATCAAAAAGCCTTTTTCTGATTAAAGCTGTATTTCAAAATAAATAGCTGAGACATAAAAATAATACAAGTTCCATAAACCAGGTCTGGAGAAGTTAGATTTAGAAAACTCTTGTACTACAAGTAGTAAGAGCTAACACACAACAAAAATCAATAGCATTGCCTCAGTTTACATTAGTTACCATGATCTCAGCTGTTGAGACGATAAAATATTATACAAACATGTTGTTTCACAGTTATTTATTCCAAATTGGAGACAGTAAATTAGTAGAAATATCAACTGATGCTCCTCAAACTGCCAAAAACACTGCACAAAATATTTGTGTGCAACATGAGCTATTTCTGTGCCTCTTCTTTAAAGAAGACCTGGAAATATAGAGTGCTCTGAATGCAAGTAATGGCAACCGGTGATTGTTAGTATTAAAAAAACCAGTTTCTTACCTCTCTAAAAGCTCTAGGAAGGTCATTCACCCAATGTAAACTGAAATAACAGAAGTGTACATTTTATAATTGCATATTAAATGAAATTTAGGGAACGCAAATAATTGTTACATTATCTAAGTATGTTTCAGAAGCCAAAGCAACAAACTAGTTCCTCAAGCTGCACAAGTTCTGAAATGCCTGCCTAAAAGTGATACTAAATAAAAAAGTTCATGCAAATAGCTTTTTTTTTTTTCTGACAAACTGGAGACTAGTTTGTCAAAATGCAGGAAAGAGAGAAGCTACACATGTTTTGAAGGAAGACAAACAAAACAGTAAGAACCACCAGGACAGCTTTTTCCCAACGTACACTCATATTAACTATGCAAGTACACTTCTTATTGCTGTTTAATGGACTATTAATCTTTCTCTTTTTTTTCCTTAAAGTTGCTCTGAAAAGAAATTATTTAACATCTTTACCAAAAAATGAAATGTAAATAAATGATTAACACATACCTTAAGCTGCTAACAACAAGATCAAATGTATCTTCTTTGAAAGGAAGGAATTCCTCATCAGCTACAACACTGACTGTAGGGATTTCAGATTCCACAGCATTTTTCTAATGTTGGGTTAGAAGAAAAACAACATCAGAAACTCACTTCTTTTGCTTTCCTGTATTATGGAATTGAAGCACATTAGCATTCAGAAAGCTACTTACTAAAGCATTCTCTGCAATATCAACTTGAATAAGTTTTTCAATGGTTTCCTGAAATAAAATTTAAAACGTCTGTCAAATATTTAAGTTGTTTTACAAGCTGACGTTAGTAATTTTTTGGAACGCTTACACATACTCATAATAATTTGGAAGGAATCTCTTTAACACTTGATAAAACTTTACGTAAAGCAGAAAGCATTTTTCCCTCCAACATAATACTTAGTAATTGCTCCCAGAGAGAATAGTTGAGGTAAAAGTAGTTACAGAAAACACATTCTGCGTTTTTAGGTGTAAGTTCAGTCAAATATAAACCATGGATTAACAGCCAATGAAGCACCTTTACTTACAGCACGGTTCACAAAGGGTAAACTGTTCACCATTTAGAAGTCCCCATAACGGTACTTCTCTTTAACAACTAAGTGCGTCCAACAAAGATTGATCGAAAAACATGCATCAAGACATGCAACTCAAGACTAAAGGTTAACTGTCATAGAACAGATAGCTTCCCTTGCACTACAATCTGGCTAGTCTTCGGTGACAATAAATACAGAGTACCAGCACAACACACATCTTTGGACTGTAGCTACAGACATGAGAGGGAAAAAAAATGAAATTACCTCATCAAGATTCAGAGAGTTGTTTTAAGTTACAATAGAGCCCTATTTGAAAACAAAGGTATAAATACGTACTTATTTTAAACACTCTGAAGTATGAAGAGACAGTACCTTGGTTAAATGTTGAGCTATGTAACCTCTTCCAGAGCCAACATCCAAAGCAAGAGGAAATGTTCTAAAGGATAAGTTGAGCAACATAAAATGTAATCAAGACTTAAACTATTTTAAGTTTTAGACTGTATTAAGTTTTGTCTGCTCATTTCCAAACGCCTTTTCGAACTAAACACATCGAGCATCCTTCTGTGGTTACGGCTTCGAGAAAGCACAGAGAAAGGCGCGCACAAGCTAGCGTTTCTTCCCGAGGGTCACGTCCCCTCACCGTGACCCTGCAGCCGCAGGGGAGCGTGTGGGATATGGAGTGGCACCCCACTTCCCCTCGAGGCGAGGGCTTACCTGGTGATGTCAAACACCCTGTCCGCTATCCTGCCGCCGACCTAGAGGGAAAGCCCGCCGGTCAGCGGCGCGGGGCATCGCCCGCGCCCCGGCAGTCCCTCTCCCCCCACCCCCGCGCCTCGCTGACGCCTCCCCCACCTTGCCGAGGGGGCCGCCCCGGGCCGCCGGCCGCCCCCACCTCCTCCCGCAGGTAGTCGCACTTGGCGGGCTCGGCCTGCAGCGCCGCCCAGTTCTTCTGCTTCCGCTTCAGCCGCCGGTCGAAGGGGCTCAGCGCGCCCGAGCCCGACGAAGCGCCGGCGGGAGGAGGAGCGGCGGCCGCAGATCTTCCTGACAGCGCCCAGAGCCGCCGACAGCCCCATCCCGCCCGCAGGGCTGGGCGGCCGGACCCCCTCAGGGCTCGCGCCCCAACGGCCGCCGCTGCGCCTCCAACCGCCCCAGCGCCCATAGCCCCGGCGCATGCGCGGGAAAAAACGGCCCCGGGGCCGCCCGGCTTGTTCTTGACGGTAGTGTCCGCCCGCGCCCCGCACCTTCCGCGCATGCGCGCTGCCGCCCCGCCACGAACCTTCCGCCGATCGCGCCGTTTGATTGGTTAGGAGAGGTTTGTCCTACCGCGGCCTCCGTAGTGCCGCCGGAAGTGGCTGCGTCGGCGCGTGGTGGATTGTGGTTGTGGGCCTCCGCGTGAGGGAGTGTAGCCGGGCGGTGAGGAGGAGGAGGAGGGGCGGCAGCGGTAGCCGTTAACGGTCGGTGGGCTCGGCCCGGTCGGGCAGTGCGAGCGGGGCTCCTCACTGGGGCGCGTCCGCGGGGCCTCGTCCGCCGCTGGGGTCGGGGAGGGAGTGGGGTGCCGCAGCCGGCTGGGCGCAGGGCAGCGGGCACCTCGGGGAAGGCTCTGGTGCTGCCGTGCTGCTGCTGGGCGGCGCTGAGCCTCAGCCTGTGCCGGAGCTGCTGGTGGCACTGGCCTGAGCTCGCCAAAACGCTCGCGCTCTTGCTGACTTTGTTCCGAACTGGCCCTTTAAAACATGAAAATTTTAAATTTTTAAAACTAGGGCTACCTTAGCCCTGTGGGAAGTAAAAGTCTGAGGTCTGGCTTCTAATGAAACTGCTTGGGGTCCGGTTCGGGATTGATAGGGAATCACTTAAGGCCATATCTGCAGCCGGTAGGGTCTTTTTAGTTGTGTATCTATTATCCGAGGAAGCTAAGATTTGTGGCCAAGACTGTAGTAATTAAAAAATTATTTGTGACTTATTTAAATTGCCGTATGTGCTTTTGGAAAGAACTTTTTAGGTATAGCTTAGAAATCTAACTTTGCGTAATTCTTTTTTTTTCAGTTATGTTTCTAAACCTACGTTAATCAGGTTTTTTAATCATAATTGGTGGGGGGGGGTTTCCATATTGTAGATGTCCAAGTCTTCAACAGCATTAAAAATGTCATCCCAAGAGGAAATACTGAGCGATGGGCGGTTTAGCTGCGTTACTAGGGATCCCAGATTTTGGGAGATGCCCGAAAAAGAACGTAAAATCAAGATTGACAAACGATTCCGAGCTATGTTTCATGACAAGAAGTTTAAGCTGAAATACACAGTGGATAAAAGAGGTCGCCCTGTTAACTATACTTCTACAGAGAACCTCAGGAAACTTTATGCCCTGTCAGAATCTGACTCTGATCTTTCAGAAAATGATAGTAAAGAACATACTGAAAAGAAAATAAAGAAAAAAAAAGCTAAACCTAAAGGAGAAGCAGATTCTGCAAACTACTTGCCGATGGTCTCCCTAGGGAAGAGAGCAAAACAAAAAAACAAGCGGTGGACCAAACATGTGAAGCAGTGACAAAACTAGATGACCTTAAAAGTGAAGGACAAAAAATTACATCTAAATTCAACTTGAAAGAGGACTCTAAGAAAACCACAGCAGAAATTGATCACTCTCGGGGAAACAAGGGCCTTTTACACAAAGGGGAAAACAAGCAAGGAGATGCATCAGGAGGAAGATCAATTTCAATTCAAAACAAGCAAAAGTCGTCACAACCAAGCGGTACTAAGTCAGTTAAAGCTCCCAGGAATGACCGTTCCCTAGGAGGAAAAATAAAAGAATCAGGTTAGTTGTTCAAATAACAAGTAGAATTCGGCTGTGTTTACTTGGACGTTGTTGCTTTTGTTTTATACATGGAAGATCTTTCGCAAGATCAGTCGTGAGGTAGCTGACTGACTCGGATTCAGTGTTGCTGAAGAATCGGAGTTGGTCAGCTCTTTATAGAATCAGTGCTGATTCTTCAGTAAGATTGTGAACATCCATGTCCTTTTAATTGCTGGAGCTGAAATTGTTGGTCAGTTAGAAAAGTAAAATGTATAGTAGCATATACACTACTGTATTTATCCAACTGAATAGCAAATATAAGGTCTGATACCATGAAGGCTTCAGCATATCAACGCTTGTTGACTGAAAGTGTAAGGATGGCAGCATCAAGCCATTAATATTGGAGGCATTAGAAAGAGCAGGTGACTTGGAGAAAAACTTTCTTTATATTGCTTGTGCATGTGTATAGCCTACATTATTGAAATCTAATTTCTACCTGTTGATTCTATATATATAAAAAGAGTAACAGAATAATATTTCATTAGAGTTTGAGATTGATAATACAGTTGTGGGCCTAAAGAGCGATTGGATTATATTAGATTAGACAAACTGAAGAGGTGATACTGATGACTTACGTTGCTTGCACTTCCCTGATGTAATTTGTTCCTGCATCGTTACACGTCAGGGGTTCTGTAAATCTGTGTGAAGAAAACCTGAGGAAAAACCTTTTTTCCTCTTTGTAAAGGATCATATGTAATTCCAACATAAAACCAGATATCTAATGTTTGTCTTTCAGTGACTGTATGCACAGACACCTGTGATCAAAGTGACATAAGTAAAAGCCAATTAGAGGAAGAGATTTCTGCAAGAGATGCTTTTGAGTATGCAGAATCAGAAGACAAGGAGCCAGAAGATGATGGGGAAACAGGCGAGGAAGAGGAGCCAGAAGATGATGGAGAAACAGGCGAGGAAGAGGAGCCAGAAGATGATGGGGAAACAGGCGAAGAAGATAGTGATTCAGAAGATGATGAAGAAAGTGATAGTGGGCCTGATCTAGCTAGAGGCATAGGGAACATTGAAACAAGCTCAGAGGATGATGAGGATTTAAATGAACTATTTCCAAAGGAGCCAGAGATAGAGCATTCATGGCGTGAGCTAGATAAAGATGCCCCTCGTGGAGATGAGGTAACAATGCTTGCATGTGAAAAGTTGCTACGTGACAAACTCAGAAACGTACACTGTTATGAGTTCATTGTAGACCTTCATCTATGAAATGGTTTGTGAAAGTATTTTTCATAAAGGGTTTTTCAGCCTTTTAGTTACAGAATGCAAGTGACGATGAAATTGACTGAGAATGAGACTTGCAATTTTCACTGGTGTCTCCCCTCCCCTCTAAGCAGAGGCTTACCTATAGATAGATACGCTATCTATAAGTGAAAGAACAAACAGAACTGAGCTTTTTCAGAAATTCCAGAATTGAAATAGTACTGCTTTTGTTCACTACTGATTTTTTTCACTTTTTTAATTTAATTTTTTAACTCACGCTTTAAGAAATTAAGAAATCGTTAGACAGTGAAGTAGGGCTTTAAAACTGAGCACAATTAGCGTATAAGAAATCACAGTACTCTAGTGCTGTTATAATACTGTGACACTAGTTGCTATTGTGACTAACCACATGATGATAACAAAATCCTAAGTGCTGATGTTGTAACTGCAGTCCTAAATCTGTGATTGGTGCAGTCCGTTCTGTGGTGCTTCACTATTTATGCCCTTTTTATCTGCTCTGGTGATGGCTGCTTCTGCTTTTGCTAGTTTAAGTGATACAAAGTCTTGAGGAAAATGCTTCTTTTATTTTTTTCAGCAGAGTTTGTTGTTGACTTTGATTTTTACCAAGGATAGCTGCTAGAGAATTGTGTATTCCCCATAGCAGTCAGGAATTAAACCTATGAACTTTATGTCGTTTTTTTCCCTCTCTGTTCAGATTACAAGTAGATTGGCAGTTTGTAATATGGATTGGGATAGGTTGAAGGCTAAGGATTTGCTGGCTCTATTTAATTCTTTCACGCCCAAAGGAGGAACAGTATTTTCTGTTAAGGTAAGACCTGATTTCTAAAAGGAGTACTGGCTTTTCCTGATTAAAAAAAACAAACAAAAAAACCCCAAACCACCAAACCAAAAAAAGACTACAAAATAAGAACAAAGACAGTTCTGTGGAGAACCAAAAGAGATATTAACATGATAAATGAGAAACTGTGTTGCAATTTAACTTACTGTGTTAGAAATAAACATGTGCTGCTTTTCAGCAACCGGTATGTATTTGGTACAGTTAGAGCCCGAAGCTGTTAACTTCTCGTGTTTATGAGGTTGGCTCTAAGTGCTGTTTTTCTGAGACTAATAGTGAAGTTCTCAAAGTGTAGTAGGGGGAGACTACACTTCCTTGGCTAGTTCAATTTTCAGTGGTCTTTATGGTAGATAACCCAGCCTTAAATCTGGCTATTTCTAAACGCTTTCCAACCCCTTTTACCATTGCACAACACTTCTTGTTTTTCACCACTTATGAGTTATTAATAAATTGGTTGAACTCTGATCAGTTAAGTTATATTTTCCATTTTTAATGTCTGCCTCCAGCTTTCTGAGAAATATTAGTCAAATACCCCTTTCTGAAAATTCAGGGCCACAGTGAAATGAATGAAGTCAGAGTTCCTGTTGTTCTTCATCGGTCCCCAAATATTCTCATTCCTCACAGGCAGTTTGTTTATTTTACTGTCTTTTCTGTAAATTAAAAGGGTATTAAAGTTTATGGAATTGATCCCTTTACTGCTTTTAGAGGAAAACATAAAGTCTAAAAGGCTTGGTGAGATATTTTTTCTTAGTTGGTATAGATTATGCCGCTACAGTTAAAAATTTACTTTTGTGTTGTTGTATTTGTAGATTTATCCTTCGGAGTTTGGAAAAGAGAGATTGAAAGAGGAAGAACAAAAAGGACCTGTGGAACTGTTTGATCTTCCAGAGAATACCACAGAGAATGATGGGTATTAACTTTATCTTCAAATGAGAGATATAATGTGTCTAATTCCCAGTGAAAATCCGATCAGCTCCTGTTTCCAGAATTTCATATGTGGAAGTCTCCTGTGGACGCCTTAATTTTATAGCTTTTTCAAGGGATATTTTACAACTGGCTCTGGTTCATTGTCAATGCATTGAATAAATGCATTATAATGAAACTTGAGAAAATTTGCTTGCTGATAATTGAATTCAAAATTTTTATTATGTGGCTCATTGGAGTAATAAATGGAACAAATGTGTGGAGAGCTTAACACATCATTTTTCTTCTACGAATTGTCATTCATGCAGTAAACTCCCTTTGTTGCTTACGGTCAAAATTTTTATCTGTGTAATCAACAGGGACCTTACCTTAGGCCAAGAATTCCCAGATTGAGATTTCTTGAATGCCCCCAGCAGCAGCCCTGGCTTACTAGGCTGAGCTTATCAGGCCTACCATTGTCCAGGCTTCTTCAGGCACGTCTATTTTTTTTTCCTTTTGTTCTGCTTGAAAGTCTTGTCTGTATGGAACTTGAGAGGTTTTGCTTTTATAGTTTTCCAGAATTTCCAGATGTTTGGCAGCCTGACTGGGGCCACTTTTATATAATACATCCCGCTGGACTACCCTATATTTGGAAAATCTGGATCCTTCTAAAATAAGTTCGGATCCCTTTGAAGAAAGTCTCTAGTGCATCAGGGAAGTGTATGATGAACTTAGAGTGCGTTCTGAAGTCAGCTTCACTGTGTGCATCAAGGTGTATCCTGAAGTGTTAGATTTACTGCTCGGTGGACTCTAGAGCATCTGGAGTACCACACACAGAAATCCAGATATCCCGGAGATACTGCAGTGATACCCGTGTATGTACCCTTCAAATTCACGGGACAGGACCTCAGCCCTGCGATCTCTCTCCTGCATCCTTCCACCAATTCATCCACTTCTCAGTCTCTTTTCTG
The DNA here is from genome assembly GCF_018139145.2 of Gymnogyps californianus. NCBI lineage: Eukaryota > Metazoa > Chordata > Aves > Accipitriformes > Cathartidae > Gymnogyps > Gymnogyps californianus. Next base: position 7,788,974 of record NC_059473.1, on the reverse strand, counting down.
CTTTTCTTTTTCTCTTGCTGTCATCTTCGATGACACCACCACCCCCTGTGCTACCGAAGTTAGTATCCTGATTCCTTTCCTCGCCCGTACCGCTTTCTTACTTAGGAGTCCTACACTGCCTCTCTCTAACATGAGGATCTGCAATCCTGTCCGTGCAGTCTCCCAGCTTCTCTTACGTTCTTAACATGTACCTTTACTTATGGGTGAACATCCTTTTCATCAGCCTTGTTAAGAGCCAGGATAATTAAAAACAACTTGATAGGAACTATTAAATGCTACTTTCTGTGGCCCGGACAGAGGCATACAGAGATGCTACTCTGTGCCCTGCACAGGGACTCTAACCTTACAATGCCTGTGGGAAGCAGAGTCAGATACAGAAAGCGTACACTTAATAGAACTGTGTGCATTAGTCTTTTTACTTGAGCAAAACTGAATAGGTACTGGTGGAACTTCATGCTGTTTAACATCTAATCTTATTATAAGATTAGGAGAGTGTTTGAATGGTGCATATTTTTAATGAGTTGAATTAAAATATTTTGCAAATGACAAGTTGTTAAAGCCAGCTCACTTGATTGTGGTGTTTTCCACTTTTGCAGGCTTTATAGGGAAAAACTGCGGGAGTATCAATTTAAGCGACTGAAATACTTCTATGCAGTTGTAGAATGTGATTCTCCTGAAACAGCCAATAAAATTTATGAGGAATGCGATGGATTGGAATTTGAAAGTAGCTGCTCTTTTATAGACCTGAGGTAACTCCAGTGGTGACTTTTTTACATGTTGGGCTGGGGAGGGGAGGGAGAATTAAAGCCAATTTAAAATAATTTGGAGTAAACTAGATTGTCTTTATTCTGTGACCAAAATGAGATATGTAAATAAATTAGGCATCCAGTGAGTTGTTATGTTTCCCTTTGATTCTTTTTTCTTCTCTTTGAGCATTTTTACTGGAATATGGAAAGTTTGAGAGGACTCTGCATAGAGAGATTATTCTCAGAGAAGTCAGGTAAAATGTTCTGGTTGTGTCTTCAACCTTTTGGTACAATTAAGTAAAGTGGTAGGATTTGGAAAACAAAACAACATACTGCTGCCTTTTTTTTTTTTTCCTTTTTTTTTTTTTCCCCCCTTTTCTTTCCCCAAGGGTCCAGAAGTGGCTCTTTTTCAGGATTGCTTACCACAGGACAAGAATATTGCTGCTGTTGTCATGAAGCTGCAATAGATTACTATGCTAGCCCCTATGAATGAGCTGGAAGCACGTTTGGGAAGGAAAGAATTTCAAATTATAGTTGTGCTTTATTGTTAGTATTTCCTTTTGTTACAAAAAAGCCCTCTAGTCTGAGCAGAAGAGAAGTCACTAAATCATAATAAGTTTTGACAGAAGCTGGCTTTGTCTCCTGGGCCTGTGTTATGGGCGCTCTTGGAAGTCAGTGAAAGATAAGTTTTTTGCTTTCAATCATTTCCTAGAGGAACTTAGTTCATTTGCTTTAAACCATTTTGGAGAAGATGATCTCTGCCAAATGAACATGTAACTTTTAATGCTTTTAAATGTAGAAAGATAATGTTTTACAACAGACACAGCTGTTTAAAATTCTCCGTGCTTTTTCTAATCTTCTACTTTGTTAAATTTTAATGTTGAATAGTATTCATCTGATTACATTTGCAATGATTTAAAAAAGAAGCCCAAGTAGTTTCTCATGTAGTGTACAAAGAGTTGGTTTTTTTACTTAACTTCTTCCATTGTTACACATGACTTCGGTCTTTTTAACATTTTATTTTTCCCCCCTACTAATTGTAATGTTAAAGATGTACCAGGCTTTCCTAAAATGTTTTGCATTTTTTTATTTATCTGTTTTCAAATTCTATTTTATTCACTTTTTTCTTTTGAATTTTTATATTAAGCTTCCTGAAAAGATGATTCTTAAAACAAACAAAAACACCCAAAAAGCCACCCCGACCCTGCTAATACCAGAGTGAAAGTTGTTTAGGTTACTTCCCCGACATGGTGGTGTAACACATTGAAAACCTGTGGAATAGCTGTGCAGAAGCCAGACAGTTAATCTTACATGTGTGGAGTACTTGTCCATTTCTTTTGTTTCCTTTTCAGGCTTACCAACTTTTTATTTGAGCAAATTCTTTTGTGCTGATGTACCATACTCATGAAAAGCTTAGACTGTTTATACTATGAAATTTCCTAGTGTATTTGAATAATAACATGTTTTATTTGCCTTTAAGATTTATTCCAGATAATGTTACATTCGATGATAAGCCAAAAGATGTAGCCTCAGAAGTGAACGTAGCTGTATACAAGCCAAAGTACTTCACATCTGCTGCTATGGGAACATCAAAGGTATCTTTACAATGTTTATGTAATGTTTTTCTAATTTGTTTAGTTTTATTGTCAGCTTATAAATTATATAAGTCGTGGGGAAAAGATTCCTGATTATCTTCACCATTTCAAAGTAAAGACATCAAACATATTAAAAGATGTAAGCGTGTTACGGAGCCACAAGTTGCAACCCCATAAATAAGCTCGAGTTTTAGATTTTAAAAGAGATTTGGCTTCTTTGTTACAAATTAAATACTACATTTTGACCTCATTATACGTCTATTACAAGTTGCACATGGAATTACTTTGTTACTTACAGTTAAATCTTCCAATTTGCCTAAAATGGGTATTTGTGTGTAGCTCAACAAGAGCCTTTTTGGTGGTAGTGCCAGGCTTAAAGAGTTGCTTCCCCTCCTTGTAGCTATTCGTTCCTACTCTGTCTTATGTGACAGCCAAAACTTCCATCTGGCCATGAAGTGAACCGGATTGGAGAAGTGATTAGTTGAGAAATAAGTAATTTCTGCTGGATCATTTTTCAGTCAGATCTGTTTCACCTTCCGGCTGAGGGTGCAGTTGTGCAAACACTTTCATTGTCCCTATTGCAATCCATGCATGATTCCAGGAATGAGTTGCTGCTGGAAGAGGAAAGGAGAGGAGTTAGTGGCTGCTTCAACACCAGTATCTGCTGCCGCAGAGGAAATTTGGCTTACAGAGATTGCATGTTGTGTGACCTGCTGTTACAGAACCCTTCAGTGCATGAGGAGACTTCTTCATTCTTTCATGTAGTTAGAACTCCTTGAAACTCATTGTAGAACAAATTCCAAAAAGTTCTAATTAAATTTGTTTTAGTAAATGGTTATTATAGCTAATTGTTGTAGAGAACACTAGTAACAGGTTTACATTGCTTCTTAAATGGAAGGTATCATGTAATTTTCCCTAAAAAGACAGAGTTACAATGTTTAATTTTGGTGTTTCAGCTTCTACAAGTGGCGTTCTTATTTTTAAGGTAGATATCACATGGGATGAGACAGATCATGAACGAGTAATGTCACTTAGCAGAACTTTTAAAAAAGAGGAACTTCTTGACATGGATTTTCAAGCTTATTTGGCTTCGTCCAGTGAAGAAGAGGAAGAACAGCAGCAAGGTACTTATGTTAATAAATGTTGTCCACAAAATCATTAGCTGCAGTGTTTTGAACACAAGTTATTTAAATATGTAAATTCCATATCTTTAGAAAATGCTTTGAATGTCGTCTTTGACAAGGATAATATTATGCTCGTTGTATAAAAGCTGTTGTCAGGTTCTACTATGAAAATAACCTACCTTTCCTCCAGAGTTAACATCTCCAGAAGTGGCATATAGTTACTTCTTGTGTGTGTGACCTAAAGGTGGAGGGAAATTGGTGGTGGGCACGTTGGTGTTTTTTGTTCGCTCTTTTCAATTAGGAAATAAATGGATTGATGACAGGACATTGATAGCTTGACAGATGCTAAATTTTTTTTTGACAAGATTCATAAGTTAGGCATGTTAACATGGAAACTGTAGAGTTCTTTAAATTGACTGGAACGTGACATTCCTTTTTTCTTTATTTCTTTTCTTGTTTGTTTGAGTTAAATACACTTTTCCAGTGTTCTTTGTACATGATAAGAAAACACATGTACAAGTTTTTAAAATGCTATCTCTAAAGCCACAGTTGAGATTCATTATACAAACCTGATTCTGATTCTCCAAATACATAATATCGCTAGTATGACCCCAAAATTACTACATTCTTTTTGAAGACAAAGTACGTTAGCTGAATTTGGAGTTACAGCTTACTTAGAAGATTCGCTAGTGAGAGTTTGACTTAAGTATTATCGCCCTACCTTTAAAACAGCTTTCTGGTTTTCATTTCTGTACTGCAAAATCTCTTTACCTGGTGTAATTAATGTTTGATTAAGCCAAGTATAATGATTATAATGCGAGTGATTTCAAGTAGCAAGTTCACAGGTGATCTAAATCATGGCGTATTTTCTTTATTGCTGATAGGATAAATCTGTTAAAGAAAAGTTGCTTTTCATCATACATTGGAATGATTTAGAGAATGATGTAGAGAATGTAGCTATTCTGTTCATTCAGTGCTGAATGAAGACCTGCTGCCTTTCTGTGAAGTCTGAGTAACACTGATCAAAAATTACCAAATGGTAGGTGATTAGGAGTTATCCTAATGATTGTGCCCCTGAATAGCTGCTTTCTGAACAGGAGCTTGCATCTCTGAGTATAAAAGCATTTTCTTCCCTTCCCCCCCCCCTCTCTCTTTTTTTCAGGGTGCCTTAACATTTCTTTGTCAAGTTTGGCAATACCTACTTTAATGTCTTCATTTCTGAGATAAAATTATTTTCAATAGAACTGGAGGTGCTTCCCTTTCAGAGGAAAAGTCGTTTGAAATGTGAAGTGATTAATGACTAAATGAATTAGGTACAATGCTCACTGTGGAAATCTATTTATAGGTTAACATAGTGTTTTGTCCTCTTCATGGTTGTCGTGGTTTAACCCCAGCTGGCAACTAAGCAGCACGCAGCTGCTTGCTCACTCCCCCCACCCAGTGGGATGGGGGAGAGAACAGAAAAAAAAAACAACCTTGTGAGTTAAAATAAAGACAGTTTAATAGGACAGAAAGGAAGAAAAATAATGATGATGATGATAATAATAATAATAAAAATAAAATGACAATAATAGTACTAAAAGAACTACAATATACAAAGCAAGTGATGCACAATGCAATTGCTCACTACTCGCTGACCGATGCCCAGTCAGTTCCCGAGCAGCGATCCTCCCCTCGCAGCCAACTCTACCCAGTTTATATACTGGCATGACGTCATGTGGTATGGAATATTCCTTTGGCCAGTTTGGGTCAGCTGTCCTGGCTGTGTCCCCTCCCAACTTCTTGCTGGCTGGGCATGAGAAGCTGAAAAATCCTTGACTTGGTGTAAACACTACTTAGCAACAACTAAAAACATCAGTGTGTTATCAACATTATTCTCATGCTAAGTCCAAAACATAACACTATACCAGCTACTAGGAACAAAATGAACTCTATCCTAGCTGAAACCAGGACAATGGTCCTCTATACACATACTAAAGTCTCTGCAGGGCAAGGAGGCAGTGAAGAAGCTGCCCTAAGACTGTGCTTGTTGGAATGGCCTAAACAGGGTGTTGAACGCGCTCCAGACCTTAGAAGGTCCCGAGGGAGATGTAGATTGTACAAAGCTTCTTCGCTCCAGCAGTAGCTCTTCTTGGGTAACCAGGGGAGTGTGAATGGCAGTGGAGAAAAGCTGTGCTATGGGCCTTCTGGTACTCCTAAGCTATACGTCTTATATAGTGAGGGGAAAGGTAAGCAGCAGAACATATTTAAGGGAACTTTAGAGTGTAGTAGTAACATCTTTCAAATGGTTTTTGATTCATGTACTTCTTCAGAATATAAAGAGAATGTCATCTAACTTCTTAAGGTATGTAAATCTTCTGTGTATGGTGCATCAACATGTAAATTCCTGAATTATCTTCCTTGTTTTCACTCTAAAATTCAGTCTGCTCTTAATATATATAGCCTAAATTACAAGGCAAAGAAAATTCCATTAAGCCTTAATCAGGTCTTTCAAACAGATGTTAAAATTGATTTATACTGCATTAAAGCAACAACCTTCTTGCAATCAGAGATGAGTTTGGAGCGTGCAAAAGAACATTACAGATTTTTCTGGTTATAGAGTTGGGAAATCTTCTGGCAGCAAACTCAGCTTGGCAACCTCTTGGGGGGGTTAACGTCCATTTGTTTCTCATCTTACATAAAAACAGACTTATAAACTGCACCTCCGTGAGCTTAGTTTCTCTAGTAATGCTTAGCAAAGTATCTACATGGGAGCAGTAGATGCAGAGGAAAGCATTTCCATCTTCTATTATGTACAAGACTACCGCTATGTTAAAGAATAGCATCTGTAATAGGGTGGTGATGAAAGCGAACATCCATAAGTGAGCAACACTTCAGAAATTTTAATAAGTAAACTTCCATTGCTGGGAAGAAAAATAAATTGACCTTAAGTAATTTTATCACACTAATAAATTTTAAACCTGGAAATGTCTAGATGCTAATGATGTTTTGAAAAGTAAGTTATTAATAGCGGAATTATGTTGCCACGTCTTTTAACGTGTTCCTGACCTTTTATCCATTCAGTTATGTGATACAGAACAGGATTTCATCTGACATTCCATCCATCCATTCCAGCAGAATTATGTGGCACTATGCACAAATGGGAAAAATCAATGTCAGCTGCTTGAATGGAAATGTAGGACTGTGATAAGAAGGAAAAAAATGTCCTGGACTTCTATTCATATTTTTTTAACTTATTAAAATGTTTTATTTGTAAACAGGTTTTTGTTGGCCTGTTCTCATCTGGTTTTCATGGAATTTTTCAACTTTAAAATGTGTCACGAATGTTAGTATTACTGTTATACAACAGTTTGGTAATGTCAAGTATTTCAGTGACCTGGGATGTTGTTGTTCATAGCACAAAGTATCTCCTTTACATTGCTTCTGAATTTTCTGTTACTTGGATGCATTTGTTCCAGTTAGGAAGTGTTTGTGGTGTGCATCAAATCTAGCCCATAATTGCTATTTTGACCATGAGAACCAGTGACTTAGTGTATGATATTTTAAACGATGGTTCAAATTAAGCATTATGGGTTTTGTGCCTAAGCTTTTGTTCTGTTTTTTACCTTGGCAAGAGCAACATCTTTTCTGCTGTTCTGCTTTGCACAGCCACACAGAATACCTGAGTAGACTATATGACAAAATACTTTTATCAGTGTATTTTTGATCAGCTGTTCCTGATGGTCCAGTCATAGAATATCCTGACTTGGAAGGGACCCACAAGGATCATTGAGTCCAAGTCCTGACTCCACACAGGGCAGCCCAAAACCATGTATCTAAGAGTTGTCCAAACGCTTCTTGAACACCGACAGGCTTGTAGGGAAGTCTATATAGAGCCCTGCTCTCCACAGTAGGAGTTTGAGCAGGGAGCACAGTCTCTTGTGGTATTGGGCTTCCAATACAAGACTCTACAAAGACAGTAGATCTTTTGTTTTGTGCTGCTGCACCAATGCCAGAGGTGCACGAGTGCAGAGAAAGGAAATGTAGTTGTTGGGAAGGAGGAGTTGCTGGGTGGAGTTTTATTTTTTTTTTTTAATAATGCTGCTAATCTTATTTTTAGTGATTAATGTTAAATAAAGTCATACCATTTATTAAATCTTTTTACAATTTTGAAACCTATTTGGTGCAATAACTCTGACTACATATATAAATATAAATGCATTTTTTTAACATTTTATCACATGACAGTACAGCCCTCCTTGCTGTCTTAAAAATGAACAGTATTCATATGTGTTTATATTTGCTAGAACTCTTACGGAAGGCTAAGAAGTGGAAGGTGACAGAAGTAGAACATGCAATTATTTAATATTGTCTCTGAATCCAATGGGTGTTTATAAAATGCATTGAATAGGATATTATTTGAGTTAGTTTCTGTACCTTATTCCTGTGTAGCTGCTTTGGACACTCTCAGGCATTACTGCTGCTTCGAAAGTAACAAGGATCTGATGTTTTAGAATATTTCTGTTGAGTTAGTTTTGGCATATTGCTAAAATATTTCCTAAGGAAACAGCTAGCCAGAGGAGCTAGCAGTTTATGATTTAGCCAAGCCTGGGTGGAATTCCATGGGACAGAATAGAAATACCACAACGTGGTTATTTTCTTTCTATGAAGCATCAGAAGCTTGATATAACTGATGCAGGTGTTAGATACCTTTCCAAAGCATGTTCGCAGGAGCTGTTGTGTTGGGTTTGTTTTTTAATAATAAAGGTGCTTGGAAGGCCGGGAACAAGCATGATCTCAGCTTTCCTTCTAAGAAGTTCATACAAGCTGTTGGAGGTGTCCAGTAACTTAGAATTGAAGACGAGATCTGTGTGTGCGCTTTTGCAGGCCAGTGTGTCCCTCCTCAGAAATGACTAGACAGGAGCCAGCTCTGATTGCAAGCATGTTAATCTTGGCTTACCTCTGGCTGGCTCAGAGGCCTGGTTCTAGTAATGCCCGGTCACCTCTCATGTGCAGCCAGGTGCTTAAAGGCTGCAGCGGCTACAGTCACCTGGTTTGCAAAGTTTTAAAAACTGCATCCAGTGCACACCACTCAAGTGGTTAGACTACCCTGACCTGAAAAAAAATGCAAAAAACTAAAAAAGCCAGAATGTAATGCTTACCATTCATTTACTGTTATCTGTCTGTTCACATTCTCTTCTTCCAGTATCTGTCTTCTCCCTGAAAAATATCTTACAAAAAGACATCTACTGTGATATGCTTTGAGTAAGCTTATTTTGATTACCTTGAATTCTAAATTTTTATTATTATTTTTTATTATTGTTTGGATGAACTAATGGGATTTGCACAACTTCTTGTTTAGAGAGTGCTGAGAATGTGGGAAAGTGGGGTTAAAACCAAAGTTTTCTTTGTCACTATTTTCTGGCTCAGGACTGAGGTCAATGGATTTAATTTTTCATATCATGCTGTAGTACAGTGCAATAACCTCTACCTCAGACTTGCTTCTTGAATGCTGGAGTGTAGAGCTTTTAAGTCTTCATCCTGCAGGTCTACGTGCATTGTAGGGGTTTTTTGTATATGTCTGAATTTGAGTAACTACCCTGGATAGAATTGAGACATCTAGTGCGTTTTTATGGTATGGCCGTCACCATCCAGAATTTTGTGGTGTGCCATTACATTACGAGGGGGAATTTTATCTTTCCATCTTTAAAAGAAACTCAGCTTTGCAGCAGACCTCTTGTCAAATGTTGTGTCTGCTATAATTTTTCTACTCTCTCTAGTTTGTAAGGCTGAGTTAAAAAAAAAAAAAAAAAAAGGAATCATCTACTCCAGCCATTGCAAGATAATCTTCTGAAACTAAGAATACAATCTCTTCAAAACCCTGTGATTTCGAGAACATGATCTCAGCTAACACAGCTGCCAGTCAGCAATTTAATATATTGAGCCTCTGCATTTGTTTATATTTTTGATGAATTACAGCTTTTAAAAACAAACAAAACCCCCTACAAATTATTGTATTGGAATGTTTCTGACCTGCCTCAGGATTTTAACTTTTTAATTCTTTTAGCACTTATTACTACTCTCCTTTGAAAACAATAAGAATATACCTGTATTTTATACTCTAAATTTCATCAGCTTTTGCCTTTTTTTCCTTCACAGGTTAATTGTATTTCTCTTGCAATGCAGCTGTTAATGCACCAGAACTTTTTGTTTTGTTTGTGTGTTTTGTTCAAAAAGTCTTTGAACAAGCTATTGGCAGAAAGCATTACTGCCTTAATATCCATCAGAAAGTCGTTCCTCGTGTTGTGCAATACAGCGTGATACTTGAAAGCTAGTGACAAGGTTATTTGAACTCTGGACAAACTTTGAGAACATATTCAGCTCGCTTTCCTTCCTTGCAGCTGTTGTCAAGTGTTCTTTATTTGCTTCCAGAATGAAAAGGCTCTTAAGGTTTTTTTTGAAGGGGATGTTGAACGTTTGTTTTAAAAGTGTTAGTTTTGACAAAAGAAATGCCTGTTTTATCTAAATGAGAAAGTATGACAATATGCATTGACACTTAAATTTCTCCTATCAAAACTAGCAAAACCAGTCATGAATACAAATTGGTGGCCCCTTACTTACGCAGTTTCAAGGGAGCCTTTCTTAGCTTAAGGATTTCTTCAGTTCCCGTCCAGTATAGCTTTACTTCTCATTTCACATGACACCAGGAAGAAGAAATAACAAAATGGCTTATTTTTCTTCTCAGTCTTCAAAACAGAATGCCTTTTGCTTTCTGCGTGAGCAGATGCTTTCCTCTTAGATCTCAGCTTCTGATGAGGAAAGTGGAAAAGCAGCTGCAGTTAACTGTCCCCATGTGCCGAAAGACGAGCTGGCGAGGAAGAAGACTGGCCTGGGTGAACAGAGAGCTTTGCTGGAACTCAGGAAAAAAAGGAGAGTTTCTGACCTTTGGAAGAAGGGGCAGGTGACTCAGGAGGACTTACAAGGATGTTGTGAGGTTATGCAGGGAGAAAATTAGAAGGGCCAAAGCCCAACTAGAACTTAATCTGGCTACTGCTGTAAAAGACAATAAAAAATGTTTCTATAGATACATTAGCAACAAAAGGAGGGCTAAGGAGAATCTCTATCCTTTATTGGAGGCAGGGGGGAAACACAGTGACAAAGGATGAGGAAAAGGCTGAGGTACTTAATGCCTTCTTTGCCTCAGTCTTTGATAGTAAGACCAGTTGTTCTCCAGGTACCCAGCCCCCTGAGCTGGAAGACAGGGATGGGGAGCAGAATGAAGCCCCCATAATTCAAGGGGAAATGGTTACAAACCCTCTACACCACTTAGAGACACACAAGTCTATGGGGCTGGATGGGATCCACCCAAGGGTATTGAGGGAGCTGGTGGAAGTGCTTACCAAGCCACTTTCAATCATTTATCGGCAGTCCTGGCTAACCGGGGAGGTCCCAGTTGACTGGAAGCTAGCAAATGTGACGCCCATCTACAAGAAGGGCTGGAAGGAGGATCCAGGGAACTACAGGCCTGTCAGCCTGACCTTGGTGCCAGGGAAGGTTATGGAGCAGATCATCCTGAGTACCATCACGCAGCATGTACAGGAAAACCAGGTGATCAGGCCCAGTCAGCATGGGTTTATGAAAGGCAGGTCCTGCTTGACTAACCTGATCTGCTTCTATGACAAGGTGACCCGCTTAGTGGATGAGGGAAAGGCTGTGGATGTTGTTTACCTGGACTTTATTAAAGCCTTTTACACCATTTCCCACAGCATTCTCCTGGAGAAACTGGCTGCTCATGGCTTGGAAGGGCATACTCTTCACTGGGTAAAAAACTGGCTGGATGGCTGGGCCCAAAGAGTTGTGGTGAATGGAGTTAAATCCAGTTGGCGGCCGGTCACAAGTGGTGTTCCCCAGGGTATTGGGGCCAGTTCTGTTTAATATCTTTATCAATGATCTGGATGAAGGGATCGGGTGCACCCTCCAGTAAGTTTGTAGGTGACACCAAGTTGGGCAGGAGTGTTGATCTGCTTGAGGGTAGGAAGGCTCTACAGAGGGATCTGGACAGGCTGGATCGATGGGCTGAGGCCAATTGTATGAGGTTCAACAAGGCAAAGTGTTGGGTTCTGCACTTGGGTCACAACAACCCCATGCAACGCTACAGGCTTGGGGAAGAGTGGCTGGAAAGCTGCCTGGCGGAAAAGGACCTGGGGGAGTTGGTCAACAGCCAGCTGAATATGAGCCAGCAGTGTGCCCAAGTGGCCAAGGCGGCCAATAGCATCCTGGCTTGTATCAGAAATAGTGTGGCCAGCAGGACTAGGGAAGTGATTGTCCCCCTGTACTTGGCACTGGTGAGGCTGCATCTCGAATTCTGTGTTCAGTTTTGGGCCTCTCACTACCAGAAAGACATTGAGGTTCTGGAGCGTGTCCAAAGAGGAGCAACGAAGCTGGTGAAGGGTCTAGAGAACAGGTCTTACAAGGAGCAGCTGAGGGAACTGGGGTTGTTCAGTCTGGGGAAAAGAAGGCTGAGGGGAGACCTTACTGCTCTCTACAACTACCTGAAAGGAGGTTGTAGCGAGGCAAGTGTTGGTCTCCTCTCCCAAGTAGCAAGCGATAGGACAAGAGGAAATGGCCTCAAGTTGCGCCAGGGGAGGTTTAGATTGGATATTGGGAAAAATTTCTTCACCGAAAGGGTTGTCAAGCACTGGAACAGGCTGCCCAGGGAAGTGGTGAGTCACCATCCCTGGAGGTATTTAAAAGATGTGTAGATGTGGTGCTTAGGAACATGGCTTAGTGGTGGACTTGGCAGTGTTAGGTTGATGGTTGGACTTGATGATCTTAAAGGTCTTTTCCAACCTAAATGATTCTGTGATTCTATGAACAGTAAAGATTTCTGCTCCCAGCCAACAACCAGCGTCTTGCAGTGATGGGATGTGGAAGTGAACAGTGTCACACCTAAGTTTTCAGCCAAAGACCAGAGGTCACGCTGTGTTAACTTGCAACTGCGATCTGTCTTTCTAGACACCAGTTATGCTGTCCAGGCAACTTGGTACTGTAGGAAGCACAGTTTTACTGCTAAACCAGAGAAAAAGAAAAAAGGAGCCTGCCCCAAACCTAGTTTTCTACAGTTCAAGGAGCTGCAGCATCTTTAAAGCCTTAAAACCCTGTTCGCTCTGAAACAGTTGTTTAAAAGCTTATTGTAAGTCACATTGTAATTGTGTTTTTTTAAAAAAAGGAAGAAAAAAAACCCTCTTTCCGTCTTGCTTCATTTGTTAATTCAGCAAGTCACTGGAGATTAAGGCATTGAATAATTACCTCTGTTACTGAGTCTTGCAAGGTTTATTTGTTAAAATGTAGCGCACTATTTTCAAAATGCTTTACACAGCTATTTTTTGAGATTTAGGTACTACTCTGCTGTAAGGGACTCTGAAACTAATAATTTTAAAATGCAGTAAAGGATGGTGTGTCCAATCAGTGATTTCCTTTACTGGACAAATTTTCTTTTGTCTTTTCAGATACTATTTTTATTTCATCTAAGTAGGGGAATTCTAAAACTCTTACTCTTTGGGGAAATAATAGATGAAAATATTTTAGATTGTTTTTTAGACACAATGTGTGTGCCTTAGGTGTATTTCCTAAATGTTAACTTCAATTGATCACTTTCTTGAGGCTGTCTGTGATAGCTTTACTTTTTCTTTCTAGATGGTGATGTAGCTCATGAAATGGAAGACGACAAACCCAAGAAAAGCCAAAAAGATGATGAAGAGCAAATTGCCAAGTACAGAGAACTTTTGCAAAGTATCCAAGAAAAAGAGAAAAAACAGGAAGAAAAGGATATAGAAATGGAGATTAAATGGGTTCCAGGTAAGCTTTATTTTTTCTTTTACTAACTTGGAGGATATGCAGTATTGGCCTGCTAATAGGGATATAGTGTAAGGTGTTGGATTTATAGTAGTAGAAACTGACCTTTTTTTCCATAAATTGAAATCCAGATGGATTACAATGAGGGAAATAGAAGAAAGAATATGGCTGAACTCAGTTCCTCAGCTGTAAGCTTCTCTTTGTAGCTTATTTTTTCACCAGTTTTTTTTGTGCTTGCTTTTTCATTCATCACTTTATAGATTTTCTTGAATAGAATTCATGTGTTTGCCATAGAGTCATGAAACATACCTACACTTTTAAAAATGAAAACCAGTATGATTCGGAAACATCACATAAAATTAGAGGAGAATGGTTTGAAAATCTTGCTTGCATAATGCTGAAGATTTGGGGGAACAGAGAAGGGAGAAGTCTGACCTTCCAGTGAGACTGCTCTCTGGGAAAGAACGTTACCAGGAAGAAAAGTTGGGGGATAGTGACATCCAGATTTTCGTGTGGAAATTAAAAAAAGATAATGTCGCCATATAGCATCCCAGCAGAACTCATCCGGAGATCTGAAAACCAATGTCCAGGCTTTTTTCCTTTATGATGAAAAGACATTCAGACTGATTTTTGTATTTTGTTTATGAGCGTGTGCTTTCCCTGAGATGTAATGAGCCAGTTTAACAAATCGCTACATCCACAAAGGGAAACGTTTTCCCTGTGGCCTCTCCTCCTTGATCCTGGCCCAGCGCTCCTTCTGACTGCCTGTACCAGCCCTGGCACTTGTTAGATCTCTTTGCAAGCTTGATTTCATTTGCTAAAATGACAGAACTACTCTGGAAAAGAAGAAAAAAATCTGGACCTTTTCCACTGAGTTAACGAGTCAGGCAAATGGAAGCATTTGGTGAATGCTCAGAGGGTTGAATTACGCAGCCCAAAGACTGGGGAGGTGTGACATTACTTTTTTGGGGGCAGCAAGGTGCTGTATTGGCTCAGTAGGTGTAGGACTGCAGACTATGTATGGACACAGCCTGATCTGTTACTGTACATACTGAGACCAGAGACATACTAGAATCCAGCCCCTTTCACCACTGATGTGTTAATTCCAGCTAGGAATTGCGTATCTAATTATATGATTTACACTAATATTATTCTGAATTCACTCAGGTAACTTCTGTTGAATATAAATGCTCGCTTTTCAAATCTTGTTCTGGTCTGTACTGATTCACTGAAGTTGATTGAACTGAATGGAATAGTTTTATTCCTAGTTCTTGATAAGATCTGTATTCAAAGTATACACTGGCATTAAAAATAGTTGTGTGTTTTCAGTCGGGCTTATATAATTCCAATCATTTCTGGCATGAATTCTCTGAAAACTTTTTAGAGAAAGCATGTATCGTGTGCGATAAGACAAGTGCGTGCTAACATAGCTGTATCATCATGTTTTACTTCCTCTGTCCACCATGTGTCAGTGTTTGCATTCTTGATGTTGCTTGCTTAGGAGCTTTTAATTCATCGTGTCACTGAGCATTCAAGGCAAATGAGTTTTCATACATAGGTAGCTATTATAAGATTTTTACAAAGATTTGTTGTTGCCGCCACCTTTCAGACTGTGGAAACCACAGTCGAAACAATTGCTGCTAGGAACGTGTTCTGTATTTATATAGGCCAGGCATTGTTAAAACAGTTAGAAAAGCTACCATTTTTTGTGTTGGTTTGGAAAACACCTTTGGGGTTTTTTTGTTTGTTATACAGTCTGTCTTCCGAAGAATCTTGCAAATTGTATGAATGAAGTTCTGTAAATCAAAAAAGTCTAAGCAATGTAATGTGGTGACATAGTTAGGAATCTAGAGCAAACCATTCATTAGAGGAGATGGAAGATTGTTTTAAGAGAGACTAAAGGAAATTCTTTTTAGTCTCTCTTGCACAGGGAGAGCAAGAAGTTTTCTGAAAGGCTCGACCTCTTAAAATGTGCCTTGCATGTTACAAGTAAATTATATTAACATTTAGGAACTGTAGTAGAGATGGAATCCAGTTCCCTAATACATGGGCTCCCTGTTTCTTTGCAAGTGAACTTGACTTTAGAAAATTGGATTTGTTCCGTATTACATCTAGTCCAACCCCTTCCTAATTGCACCTTCTTGCGGGGCTCCTAGAACTTTTGCTATATCCTCATCTCTTTTGAAGGAGGGATGGAAAAAAACCCCAAAACAAACAAAAAGCCCCTATCCTGATAAATATGACTGACTTTGTCTAGAGTCAGTTGGATGTCCATGCACTGAGTCAGATTTGTTCATGTAATGATGAGTTGAACGTGCATGTGTGCACAATGAAGTTTACATTGGTAGTTTATAGTATTTGATGTCAGTTTAGCAACTATGATTTTGCAGTATATGTTAGTGTTTCCTCATTTCTTACCCTGAAAAAGTTAGAGTATTATCGCAGAGCAGAGGTTCTGGAAATCATAGAAGTGTTCACTTGCCTTTGCTAGTCAGACTGTTCACCTCCATGAGGTCAGTCAATACCACTACTAGCTATTGGCCCCTGGGATATGGTTTTGTCCAAAATACAAGTCCTAAAATTGAAGACGTGTGTCTTAACTTTGCTTTCGAGTCTAATGTATGGGAACACTTTAGCTGTTACTGATTTCAGGCAGCATTTGGAGAGGAGGTCCTGCACACCTGAAAGGGAGATTTTTTTTAAATTATTATTTATTTTTTTTACAGTGGAGCATAGTCAGCACATGCTGAAGAGCAGTTTATAGCCCTCGCAATATATATGGAGTTGAGGCTGTGCTTTCTTACGGGAGAGAAGTACATTAATTATTATGTTATTTTTTCTTGAACAAATGTGCTTCTTTAAATTCCAAAACAATTTAATTATGTTCAGTTGGAGCATTCTGGGAATTCAAAAATAGTTTTTGTTATAATCTCTTAAGACTCCTTAATTTTTTCAGAACTAGTTTATGTCTGTTGAAATATTTTTATTATCAAGCTCTGCCTTAATCTGTTGACTTATTGCAAAATCTTTTTCCTGCCCAAATGTTTAATATACAGAGAGTTACAACAGTTAAATCTAGGAAGCTGTTCAATTGAAAGGCAGAGATTTGAATTAATTTAAAAATTTAAGTTTTGGCACAAATATTTACACATGGTTATAGAAAGCATACTTTGTGAATGATTCAGTTATTCTTGAATCATAATAGTTTTAAATAAACCACAGTGCCAGCAAAAATAAATTAGATGTAGTTCCAACTCTCCTTGGTCTGTTTCTTTTAGACACAAACTCAGTGTTACATTTAAGCATTCATCTGTTTTCTTAATCATATCTGATTTGAGCAACAATTACTACGCATCCTTATCCAAAAGTTCCCTGTAGAAGGTGAAGAGGGAAAAGACCACAACTGCATTTCTTGGTGATATTCAGTCAGTTTTCCATACAGGTTTTTTTTTTTAATTGGACTTAAAATTCTTCCTTTGGGAAGAATGAGATGTAAATATTTAGCTAGACTTAAAGGAAAATTTGAAATTTGTTTTCATCAGAAGTAGAATAGCAGGCAGTCATGTCTCTGTAAAGTGCATAGTAAACCCTAACTGTATGTTGTTACAGATTATATGGAGCACAAAAATGCTCATATGGAATATATATCTTAATCTATATCATTGCTTAGCGTGTCCTCTGACTGAAGCAGTCCTACCTCTTGCAGCACAAAGCAGTGTGTGCTCAGCTGCGCATGGGCTCAGCACTGCAGTTCTTCACACTTGACATCTTAGCTGCGAAGTGTGGTGGGTTTTATTCAGGGAGATATACTATCTTAGGAAAACTGTCTTGACTGAAGATGTCTTATCTTTGGGGGTGACAAATTCTAATGTTATCAGAATATTTCTGTCTGCCGTTCCTTTTAGCTACCTGCAACAAGGTGTTTCTTTTTTCTGGTAAGGCATTACGTGCAAGATGAACTTGCTCGTTTAGATTTCCTGAAAATAGAGAAGTATCTTCTTAGCTTCTAATAATTGTGACAGTTGCATGCTGTTAAAACTTTCAAAAGTTTTCAAAACTAAGTGTTTAGAGAAGTAAAAATTTTGGCCTGCCCACCCTCCCTCGCTCTCCCACCAGTGTGAGAAGCAATATACTTAGGTTTGTTGTAGTATTTGTCACACTTTTAATCCTGTAGCTTGTATCCATTAGTTGTATGCTAATGTAGATGACTTTTTTTCCCCTCTTTTTTTCGGCCCTTATTTGTGAAGATTAAATAAAACTAGTGTGATTCATTTATTCTTTAAAAAATTGATATCTATAAGGGTATAAATTAGCCTTTTCTATGGCCAGTTAATAATTCTACCTAAAGTAGACAATTCCTTTCCCCTTCTGCAATCAAAAGCCTTTTGACCACTTAAATACACTCTTATTCTCGGGAAGTGGTCTGGACAGTAGTTTCTAAGCCATTCTAATCTGTGGAGAAACTCTAATGCCTTTCATGAGACTGCCAAATACCACAAGAAAGGGCTGTATTTTCCTCCAAGTCCTTCTGTGCCAGATGGATCAAATGATTCCATTTTCCAGGCAAATAAATCAGAAATCTTGTAACCTCCTTTGAGAGTTTGGGTCTCTCTTTTTCTGGACATGTGACATATATTTTTTAATCCAGTATTTACTGTCTTCAGAGGGAATCTGCAAGGTTGCTACCTGACCAGTAATTTTTTCCACAAAAGTACTGCAAAATAATATCCAAAGTAATAATAGTTCAGTTTCTGAGAAGCTGATGACTCTGCGTTCATTGACTTTGGAGATGAAGAGGTGTACATTTGGAAGTAACTAAATATTTGTTCTTGTTGCATGAGAGGGTTTCTTAGTGGCACGTCTTTAGTGAACCTATACAATATCCTTCCTTTATCATGGCTCTGCATTTGCTGGTTTAGTACCCAATTTTTGTGGCTGTAACTGTTTGCCGCTTCCTGTTAATTCTGGATTCTTTCCAGGATAGTAGAAGGACTCTTTATCTTTTTTTTGTTCCACTCTTTTCTTCCTATAAGGCATGGTTTAATATGATTTTAGATCTTGTCCACACTTCGTGTTTCAGACATGTTGTAACCAGCTCTCCAGCCTTTGAATTATTTTTGGAGTGTCGACAAGCACAAGAACAGGAGTTGGTGTTTGCAGTTTTTCAGAAAAATGTTCTGCCTGCTTTTCTGAGGACGGGTAGAACTGTCCATGAAAACTGCCCATTTTTTCCATTATGAACTCTGTTTTCAGTTCCTTGTTACTGAGGAGAGCTGGAAGGAATGATGACGAGCGGGGACTGGCCAACTGAGAAACCTGGGAGTTGGGAGAAAGAATGGGATCTAGTCTAGGACATCTGGAGAGATCTGAGTATGATTTCCGAGCAATAAAACTGGTATGAGGGGTGGGAGAGTAGGATTTGGTTAGGTGAGGGCTGGACTGGGACGGTAAGAAGGGGATGCTGAAGAGAGACAGTTAGAACAAGTAGAATTGGGGAAGAGACGGCAAATATCAGACTTGGAGGGGGAAGCAGAAACACGATTCCTACACGCTCCCAAGATCTATCAGTCATGTCGTAGAAGAGGATGTTAACTATAGGATATCTGACTCATTTGTTACAGAAGTTAAAAAAAAAAAAAAGTGTGTAGTGAATGAACGAAGGAATTGCAGGTAGGAGAAAAATACTTCATTGCTCAGGCTGTTACCTCCTGCCAGGGAAGTGGATTCTGTCTTTCTGCCACTGAATTCTGCTCCAGTGTGTTGCAAGGCAAGTCAGTTAATCTCTTTACATCATGAAATTTTGTTTTTGCAAGTACCCATCTTGTGAAGAAGGGGTTGAAAGTGTATAAGCTGCATCTGAAATCAGTATTTGTCCTCATAACATGCAAGTGCTGTGTGAGGTAAAGACTTTTGAAAAAGCATTCCTGAAGTGTATGTAACTTTTCACCAAAAAACGAAGATTGCTTTTAAATAAAGTGCTTATTCTGGATTTAAATATTTAAGATGTCAAATGGGGATCCTCCAGTTATTGAATGGATTCTTTTTTAAGGTGATGATTTTGCACCATTTAATACTGTAATGATACATATTATAGAAAACTCCATTCTGTTTCTAGGATAGGGTTCAATTATGTTTGATAATTTTGCTGTACATTATTATGTTCAGTAACTTAGCTATACATTGAACAATAACACAAAATATTGAGTAGTTACATGTTCACGATCTATAGATCAAACGGTTAAGATCCTCTGGAACAGGTCAAATGTGATGAGAAACTATCAGAATGCATATTTACAAAAAGGCTAAATTAAAGGTTAGGACATACTGTGCATGCAGCTTCAAGTGCTAGGCATTGAAACAGTGGCAGTCTGTGCTAAATTATGGGATTTAATGTAAACCTAATTAACACATCCAAACTTAACTGTCTGATCCTGTTGTGCAAGAATTATTTAGAGCCAGATATGTTGCACTTCTATGGGGTTTACTTTTCTAGGACCCTCAGAAAACTGTCATGCTCTGAAAGTAAAGAGGAAACTTCCTTCAGCAAAGTATATAGCCACTTTTCCCAGCTGTTGACAGGTCAGGAAACACAAACTTGAGGGCTTGTCTTACACCATACCCCTAACAAAAGGATATGGAAGAGGTGCAGATCCGAGTTAGTGGTCTAATAGTTACAGTTCCTCACTGAATCTGGTGAGAGAATGGTACTCTTCTCCTTCAATCTTTCAGTTCACATAGCTGTTAAGTACAAAAATTACTTTTGGTAATTGGTATGCTAGCCAAATAAGAGGATAGTTTATTTATCTTGCTGCTGCCTTTTTTTTTTTTTTTTTTTTTTTATCTTGAGTTACTACAATTTGAACTGGTAATCAGTGATAGCAGAAAACATTCTTTCAAATATTTTTTGTTTTGTTTCTTTGAGAGGCTGATATGTTTCAAACAGTCTATGCCTTTAATCTGTGCTTCTTGTTAACAAATATTTAAAAAAAAAAAAGCTATTTACCTTAAGCATTGAATCTGAATGTAGGTTTACTGTCATACTGGGTGTGTACTGTTTTTTAATTTTAGATAGTTTTCTGTTGTTAAAGCAGACTGGTATTAAGTAGCTTTAAAAGGCTAGATGACTTGAAAATAACTCGCCTAGTTTATGACAGTAGTACATACTGCAAGAAATTATTTGGGTTTTCTATTTATGTTTTTCTGTGCTTGCTAGCTGCGGATTTATTTTTACTTTAAATTTATTCAAATAAGAGCTTATTGTTCTCTTTTACAATGATGGACGAAAAATACACTGGTCATCAGAGATGCTGCAGCATTGTCATAGTATTATCACAGGGGCAAAGTTTCAGCAATGAAGATGCTACATATAGCAACTTTATCATGTGACTGAAGCATACTGATACAGCAACAACCAGATAATATCTCTGTGCGAAATGGAGAGCACCAGCTATAGAGGTTCAAGCCAGCTGTGAGACGACCCTATATTCTGATAGTGATATAACATTTCAGAGTCGTTGTCAAGTCACTTCATCTTTTGTACTTTGTTTTGCCATGTACAAAAAACGGGAATGACTGGACTGTATTCACAGTGTTTTTGTGAATCGTAACTAATTATAGTAAGGTACATTAAATATAAGGGCTCTGTATACGTCTGTTGTTATTTTTATTGTGTTACTCTCATCCTTTAAAAGTGCATCTGTAGACTGCACAGTCTAATGTCTGGAGGAAGACCTTTCTGAGGAATAGCAAGAGTGTTCGGAATCAGATATCACATAAGCAAGCTCTTCTTCTGACTCTTGTACGGTTTATTACTGAAGGAATGTTTTATTTGGAAAAACATATCTTGTAAAGTGATCTTATTTATAAAGATGTTGTTTTAAGCAATATTTATATTGTTTTCACAGACTATTAAAGAAAAACTAGATTATTCTTTTACAAAGGAGAAAACGGTTGATTTAAAAAAAATAAATTCAGATTCATCTCACTTCTTGAACTTACTATTTTTTGTTCTAGGCCTCAAAGAAACTGCTGAAGAAATGGTCAAAAACAGGTTGGAAGGGAAGGATAACCTAACTCCATGGCAAAAGTACCTAGAGAAGAAGAAAGAAAAAAGAATTCTTAAAAAAAAGAGAAAGGTAATGTTTGCACTGGCCACTTGGGGGGGAGTTGTTGTTTGTTTTCTTAAGTTGCTGTTATTGTTTGTTTTGGATAAACTAATTAAAAAATTGTATAGCTTCCAGTACTATTTTAAGGTTAGAATGTGCAGTGGTCACTCGTGTGGAAAGACCAAGAGTGCCTCATCAAACTTACAGAGCAAAAGGATATTCAGGATGCTACTGATCATACATATGCTTACACAAAGTTTTGTTTATCTACTTGTGTTGCTTCAAAGATAAATGAGTCATAGTAACAGTTGGTTTTTAATTTACATTTTTGAATGCATTAGGAAGGGGTTTTTTGCTACTGTATGCATATCAGTTCAAAGTTGTTATGATAATGATAATTGTAGTTTTGGAAATTTTTGGCCTAAAATAATACAGATTTGTTTCCGAAAGCTATGATGGCAAAGAATTAATAGCCACGAAGAACTATTCAAATTTCAAATTGCAAGAGCAAATTTGGTAAATAGTTCTGTGTACGAATAACAAAATGGTCCTATAGTAATGTGAAAATTGCTGTTGCTTCATCTTTCCACACGCAGAAAGTAATTGTGAAGTAACTGACGCCTGTGGCAGTAATGTGCAGAAATAGGCAGATAAATGAAATGTTTGTGCATATGCTAGGAAAAAAAAACGTGTGGCATACAGAATCTAACTCCCTAAATTCTTAAATTACTCTGAATATAATTCATGTTGCAGAATAATGTTTTTAAGAGTAACCTCTACAACTAGAGTTACACTGTGCATTCCAGTTGGTTTTAACTGGCATTTGATGAGTAACTTCTTAAACCTTACAGAAGATGAGTGCTCTGAATAGAGTAAGTAGCACTGCTAGGTAGTAGAGCAACTTTTGCTAGCATAATATTCTTGTTCAGTCTCATAAATTAAGTCAAGGGGCAAGGTATACGACACAACACTTCCAGTAATAAAATTTGTTCTTTTAAATTCGAACTCAGTCTTTCTGAATTTCAGAGCACAAAATGAAGCTCATTGCTCAAGTTTTTCCCCCAGTAAAGTTTTTGCGGAACATAAAGTAAGGACATAACAATGCTGCGATCCTGTAATTTGTTGGTATGGTTAGCTAATGCATCACAGTTTGTGGGTACATCTAATAAAGATCCTTGGAACATATAAATAGCCCTTCTTCAGGTACACAAAAAGCTTTCAATCTGTGAAACATTTTAAATTGTTGATTTGTCTTTACTAGCAATTTTTAGTGCGTTCTAGTTTTATGATGTTCAGCATACAGTATTTCAGTTTTCATCTTCATAGTTACTAACAGAAGGAACATCTAATTCCAGTGAAACTTTAGTAGTTTATATGTTGATTGAAATAATGTTTGTGCTTTGTCACAGGCTACTGCTGAGAGAGAACAGAGTGAAGATGAACTTCCACCTGATGTTGATCTCAACGATCCATATTTTGCCGAAGAACTTGAGAAAACAGGTGGGTCAAGACAGGTGACTTCTGCCCTTTCTTTAAATAATGACCTTTAGAAACAAAGTCGGGCTAGAGTAAATGCAGCGATAGCATGTTCAGAATGAAATAAAGTAGGTGTCATTTGCCTAAAATTGCAGGTGCTGTTCTTGTAAAATGATGCATGTTGTGATATGTGGAATGGTAGGGAACATTGTTCTCTTAGCTTTCATCAGAGATCATTATTTAGCCAATTCTGGGCATGGCCATTAGAAACAAGCTGACCATCTGCTCCCCTAAATATTCCAGAGAAAAGAACTTCATTGCCTTCGAAGCCTGTTTCCTTTTATATAGGAGGAGCCAGATATGTATGGGTCTCTGAAGTTTGAGTCAATTACACAAATGTCAAATGGTTTTGCATCATAAACAAAGTTGTCTTTCAGCAGAAATCAATTTTCTTTTCTCTTAGTCTGATACATGTTTTTACTAGTGTATTCTGGCTGCCTAGAAACCCAAATAGTGAAATGTAATATTTTAGGAAATAACTTGTCCAGTTTAGGATACCTTTTTTACAAGCTGCTTAGTCTGATGTTTAAGTTAGCTTTTGCTGTGGTAACAGCAAATTTATTTTGAGTATGATTATGCTGGATAAAATTTTAAGGTAGGAATAATCAAGAAGTGTGAATTCCTGGCTTTCCGTGCTTTTGGGAGCCAAAACCTAAAGGTGGCTCATACTATTGTATATTAAAAGAAGAAAAAAAAGTCAGAAAAAAAAAAGTAGTAAGAAAACAAACAAACAAACAAAAAGAAGACAGCAACAGATTTACCAATATCACCTGTCTGTTGTTTTGGTTGGGTTTTTTGAGTATAGCACTGCAGATCCAAGTTCTATTTAAAAAGAGTAAATTACTTTTAATTTGATACCAGCCAGCATAGGCTTCTGTCCTGATTCTTTGAAGCTTATGTTAGGAGAAAGTAAATAATTAAAAACCAAAACCTGGACTTCTTTGTGTCTTAATGTGCTTATGTATATGTCTTAATAGTCTGAAGTACAAAACAGTAGGGTGAGTCCTATCCACGTTTTATAGAAAAAAGCACAATTTAGGGTGTCATGCAGTGCTGTTTTCTGCCATGATGAGTCTGCCTGGTGAGTTGTGTATAGGTTATTTCAGGACTTACTGTAAAGATGCCATTCCTTCCACCACTTTTTTTTTTTAACTAGGAAGATTATGTAGGTACTCTCATACTAATGATGTTTCAGTGTTCTGTGTGAAATCACCGAAAAAATGTTTTCTCCTGCGTTATGTAAGAAATTCTTTGTGTCATGGAGGGGCTCAGCAGAGAGCGATCATATCTGCAGATTCTTAAACCTTCATAATATAGAGGATAGACTTTTAGTGTGCATGGAGTCTTTGGGGATAGTAAAATAGACATAAAGGTTAAGAAAGTGAAGCTATTGTCTACAAGATTACTGATAAGCTGCTAAGAAAGAGGAGGAAAACAGAATGTGGCTAGCCCTGGAGAAGTTTTAAAGGGAGAGTACAGTGGTTGGCTGAAAGCCAGTTGACATTTTAACGATGATTACACAGCACAACTTCGGCTTTCACCAAGTTTACCCAGAACAGCCTCTGTCTCATAGCTGGGGTTGTTTTTAAGCACAGCTAGCTTATCCATTTGGGGAAAATGGGTTAGAATCTTCTTTGAACTAAGCTGTAGCTCTGCCAGCTTTGTATTTAGGGTACAGGCAGCAATAACTTAAATGATCGTAATTTTTCATAAGCCTTCCACAATTCCCCTGAAAGACTGAAATTTCTACCTTAAACTGACTGTCAGATGATCTTAGATTATGCTGAAAAAGTATATGACAGGATATGTTTGCAGACTCAGGTGGACCAGTACAGAAACTGTGAGGATGCAGTAGTGCTGTTAGGGTTTTGCAGTGGTATATTTGCTCCCATGCTGGATTCACTTGCTGACTGTACTGTGTATGGGTCTTGTCTAAGTTAGTTTTTGACAAGCTGAGGCAATTGAAGGGAAGCAAGAGTGTAAGGAGCTGTTAGACAAAGGGCCTAACAAATTTGAGTGCTGTGAAAGGAAAACTGGAAATTATGGGAAGTCCACTCATCAGGTTTGTCTTTGTTCCTGAAAACTGTTTGTAAAGCAGGCAGTGATTCTTACACTGTGGATGCTTCATCTTGGGAGAGGCAAGATAGAGCAAATTCTTTGTGCCTGCTATGCAAAGAGTGTCTGAGCAGAGCGCAGGTGTGTGCAGATTAGCACTCCTGGAATTCATGTCCGCATAATCCCTATGTGGCTTTTCAATAGTACCGTGGGCTAAAATGTAAAATGCTGCATATATATGAGCCTTGATGTTGCATTCCAGAAGCTTGATTCTAGTTTGATACTGTCAAGAAAAAAATCATTTGTCACTTTCGTTTTATATTGATGCACATATTGTTTCAAAAAGTGTTGTAAAACTTTCATTTGGCTTGGCCAGTTTCAGTCTTCCTGCATCTGTTTCTGTGGGGTCTCAGAAAAGGTTCACGTAAGACAGAATGACTTTTGTGGCTTCAACTGTTGGAAGATATATAGCTGAATAGTGTCATTGCTTATTAACGTGAGAGCAATGTCCTGCTTTTGGAGATGACTGAATAGTTTCAGAACGCTTTAGATTATTAAACATAGTTTCTGTTGATCCTTCTCTGAGGAAAAGGGCTACATGTCTTTACACATTATTATAACTCCTATAGGTTCCAAACCATTTGATGCCTTCTCATGATCTAATTTATGATATATGTAGGAATTGATGGCTTCTTAATGCTGGAAGGTAGCAGTATGACTGCGGAGACATAAGAGGTTAACAGCAAAATCTGAGTGTAGTTGTAGAACCTGTACTTGGAAGATAAAGGTCTTACCTGTATTTATGATTCATTTACTGTGTGTCTTTGCAAGGCTTTTCAGACTGACTTTCAAGCTTCTGAGGAAGACAAGTAAGAGGTCTTGTGAGAGGAGTTTTGGGTCTGGGGTCGGTCTCTGTATTTGAAGTCTGAAAATCATGATCAGCTTTTACTGTTAGCACTGGAAAGTTTTTGATGTGTTATATGAATGTTGCAAACTAAATTCTTGAGCTGAGAAAAAGCCGAATGGCAGCTTGAGGGGGGATTGCAGCAGAGACTAGAAGCTTTTCTCACTGGCTGGTGGCAGCTATCGGTTCTGCAAAGCACTGAAGACAAGTATCTGCTGCTGTAGGGTGGAACACATCTGATTAAAAGATGGCAGTGGGGATTAGGTGTTAGGAAAAATCTGAAATTTTGCAATCAGTTTGGGAAAGACTCTTACCATAGGTTTTACATTCGTAAGTGTGCAAAATGGGGGGGGGGGGGGGGGGCACTTCCAGAACGTATGTGGGAAGAGGGACTGTGTCAGGAGTACTTTAAAAAGACAGAAAATGATGCATTTGTGAATTCTGAAACCAAACTGTTTTCAGTATGATGCAGACTTTTTAGTGCTAAGAGTGGTTTTAGGTCCCAAGTTGGTTTTATTAGCTGTGTAGTGTCATAGTAAGAAATAAAGTTTGTTTGTTTATTTATTTATTTTCATGGAAAAGAGCTTAGTTTGATACTAGCTCCTGGTTCACCCCCGTCTGCAGCAACAGAAGTCTTTTGAAGGCATAAAGATAAGCTGTCTGCACTTCTGTGATTTTACATATAGTGAAAGACGAGGGAAGATGACTTGAGGGGCCCTTCTTTGGGCGATGGGTGGAAAGGCTAAGAGATTTACTGACTTAACTTCTAGAATAATTATCTCCAATTTATATCTCTGCCCTGTTTCCTTTTCTGTAGTTTAGCCAGTTCTGGGAAGACACAAAAGATTTCATAGTTGTTGACATCTTATGTAAGACAATTATTTTCCCTTCTACACATTAACTTAAATTGTGTGTGTTAGGTAACAATATTATATCTGAATCTGATTTTCCTGCACATTTTCTGGAACTACTAAATCAACAGTTTATTTCTTGAGCTGATGACATTGCGCATCTGGGTAGTTTGTTTTTTGGTGGTGGTGGTTTGTTTCTTCTAGAAATCCATCTCCAGCTTGGAATCCCTTTAGAAATAGTCAAGAGAATAGTCAAGGCAGAAAAAATGTTCTTCAAGAAATGTGTCCTGTTCCAGAGTATACTTAGTGATATAACTTGACATTTTTCTGGCATGTTTGTATTTCTAGTCTGACTACAAATCTGGCTTAACAAAATGGAGCCAAATATCTTTCTTAAGAGTACCCCCAGTGGACTGTAATAAATTGCCTGGGAATGTAATTCCAAGCTCAAAGGTCAGAGTATGTGGTTCAGGTCAGGAAACCTTCTGCTTTTCCTGCTCCTTCTTGATGGAGGTCTACAGGCATTCCAAAGAGAATAATTTGATTTTGTAGGATTTATAAACGGGTCTGTTTTCATTAAAAGTTATGTTTGACTAATGTTATGCTGTTACTATTCATTATGTCTGTCTGATCAGCACTGTGTATCTAAAGTAAATTCTAAGAGAGTAAGAGAGCTTCATCAGAAGAATATTCCGTCTGAACAGAGTCGATCACATTTTCATTCTTGTGATTCTGTTCGGGTCTTTTTTGCAAGGGTTTTCTGCGCTAGCATGGCTAACAGCACAATATGGTCTTTTAGCCTTGCGTATGAATTTTAAAAACTTTTTTTTTTACTGATGAACTCTTATTCAGCTGGCAGACTTGTATTCTGGATACAGAGAAGAGATGCACGTTTGCTATTTATTCTAAAGTATTTACTACATTGTCTGCTTAAGTAGAAAGAATGAACAATTTGAGAACTGCAGGACACTTCAATTACATTTATGAGTATATAAACTAATTTCTGTATAAAATGCTGTGGGTGTGGAGTAATGTCATGTGTTTGCCTGCACTATTGTGATACTTCTCTCTACTGCTCTATGAAAAATACAGTAAAACCCTTTTTTCTAACTGTTCTTTTTTGTTGACTTGTTTATGCCATTTGAATATTGCTGCCTCCTTAAATTGAACAATATTCAGCGGATTTTAATTGCTTTAAGTCTAGCTGGTTTTTCTTAACTTTTCAGCCTTTTTCCACATCTGACATTTAAGTATTCATTACAAGAAAATGAGATGCACTTAGAGAGTCTATTCATAGGCAAATTATGCTCTCATGCATAACCTTGAATAAATGTGTGCATGTCCTATATTTGCACTTAGGTTTAAAGAAGCAGCCAGAATCGGTTGAAAGTACCTCAGAAGATGAAGATGAAGTTGAAAAACAGAAGGTAAAGTGGTTTAAAATGTTAAGAATTACAGATGTTGCATTGCCTGAATTCTGCAAATATTTATGTTACGTGTTGGTGAGTGGAACTACTGAATTCCACAGGACAGCGATAGAATAAAACTGTCTCATTTTAATAGCGAGAGCTTTTGGAACAAAAACTACCCAAGAAGCATGGTAGATGGTTCATGCCTTGATGTCTTAAGATTATGCCAGGATATCTTTCTGGAAGATTATAGTTGAACACAGCTCAACAGAGTTAGGTAACACTGAAATGTAAGGGCACAGAAGCCATGCTGGTTGAGCTGATAGTCCCCCTTAGCTTTACAGCTATCCCAGTGTGTTTGCGTGTTGGGCGATGCTGAACATTTACCTTTAACATCAGCATTGTATGAAACATTTGTGTGTTCAAACCTTGTCCTGTAGACTTTGAACCTTGAAGATTGAATTGTTTACTATTGCATGTTTGCTTTTCATTCTTTCTCAGAACAAGTTAACTGAATAAATTTATTAAATTCATATATGTTAATTTTTATTTTGCTATATCAATATAAAATTGTATCCGTTTGTGATTTCTAAGTTATGGTGTACAATTTTCAGATTAGATTATTAGTATGTTTGAAAGTTGAATGTGGGTATTTGCATTTATTTTCTATCTAATAAAAAAGAAATCAACTATTGTATTTAATATTACACATCAAAATGTTAAAAGAATGTTGTTATGGATGAAATACTACTGCCCCGACAACCCTATTTCAGCTCATTTATATGTATGTAGACTCATAAAGAGATGCTGTATTTTTCATACAAAACTTAATTTCATTGTGTACATGGACTTTCGTATTTTCTAACAGGCTGAAATGGCCCTACTTATGATGGATGATGAGGATGACACCAGAAAACATTTTAATTATAAAAAGATTGTAGAACAACAGAATTTGAGCAAGAAGAAAAAGAAACTTTTAATGAAAAAGAAAGAATTACTAGAAGATGACTTCCAGGTAATGGTGTACTCTTTTGTTTTTGAGGCTCAGGTAGAACCTTTGTTAATATCAATTCATTTCAGGACAAATTGGGTGGTTTCATATCCTTCTCCTTCCTTACTCTGTCTGAAGGAGAAGAACTAGATCTACCTTTTTAGGGAGCTACAGGCTGTTTTCAAAAAGCAAGAAATATTCTGATACAATGTTGAAGGGAACAGACTGCGACTCTGCGTAAGATAACAAGACGCTATCTATGCAAGGCCTTGTACAACTCGTTGCCTAAAATACTCATTGGTATGTTTGCTCTGATTGTTATCCACTGCTTCTTTCGTCCTGGTCAGTTCTCAACAACAAATCTTTCCTTGGTCTGCTGAGAGAGGCATATACAGGATTTGTACAAGCATTCACTTACCTGTTTTACTAATAGTATCTTCTGGCTCTCTGCTTCACACTCACTGGGATTTTGTGACTGGAGCAGTTCCAGGAATGGTGAACAGTCTCATGAGCTATGATTCCTTAAGCAGCTCATATTTTATTGTGTTTAAAAGCTTTGCTATCGTGGGTAAAGGTTACCTGAAATAAATACTCCTTTTCTGCCTTCAGGTAAATGTTGCCGATACAAGATTCCAAGCCATGTTTACTTCTCCCCTGTTTAATTTGGATCCTTCAGATCCAAATTTCAAGAAGACAAAAGCAGTAGAAAAGATCTTGGAAGAGAAAGCTCGCCGAAGAGAAGAAAAGGAGCAAGATCTTAAGGAGGCAAGCAAGGGGCAGGAGAACAAGATGGCAAAGAAAGGAGAGGTTGCTAAGAAAGCCATAGATCCTGCCTTATCAATGCTAATAAAATCTGTCAAAAATAAAACCGAAGAGTTTCAGGCAAGGAAAAAGCAGAAATTCAAGTAACTGAACTTTGTTTTTACTCAGACTTTACTTTAGTGTCAGTTCTTCTAACTGGCGACGTGTTAAAGTTACTACAGCCTGCTCTGATTCCTATCCACCTAAAATTTCCCAAAAAGTCACTTAATTATGGTGGTGAGTTTTGAAGTAACTAGAATAATAATCACTCTTTTCTTCTGCCACAACAAATACTGTTTTGTACTATTATTGCAAAACTACACCTCGGAAACATGCAAGTAAGGAGTTGATGGGTTTGGGGCGGCTTGTTTTGTATCATGCAGTCTCTTAAAAATAACAGAAGTGCTCAAGATGGCTACAAAAAGCGGTCATAATTATGGCTGTATTTATAAATAAGAAAAACACTTCTGCAGAGGTTTATTGGTGAGACTAAGTGGTCTTAATGTTTTTAGTTCCACAGAAGTCTGTAAAACATATCTCTGTTGATAAAGAAGGTAGTAATATAACTAAAAATTGAAGAAATTTTGTATACAGGTTTTTTGTATATTTTTAAAAGATTACATATGTGCTTTATTAATTTCTCCTTTAAATACTTTAAGACTTCCTGGATAATAGAACTAATTAATGGAAATATTGCCATTTAGAAGCGTTTCATTAATATATATTGGAAATAAATGCTTTCAATTGGCCCAAAGGAATTTTGGGCACTTAGCTGTGTTTTCTTCTTCTGCGCCTAAATGCAATTATGTAAAAATTGAACTTTTTGCAATTAATATTGCATTCCCATTAATACAGTTACACGTATACAAAGTCTTCCAGCATTGCAAGTATTTAAAAAAAAAAAAAAAAAAGTCAAAGGCAGCTCTAGATGATACAATTTTAGAAACCCTGTTGTTTGGCCATGTTAGTATTAGTGTGGGTGATGAAGGTATCAATGGTGCAGGGAAAATACAGTAGGTAGAAAATGATCTTTCTTCCCTGGAGTGTGGGAATTGATTTGTCTTAAGTTTTTGGGTTGGGTTGGGTTTTTTTTTTTGAAGTGTTTGCTGTATCAGCTCTAATGGAAATACAACATTGTATCAAAAAAGAATGAAAATTTTAGAAACAAGGAGCTGAAAGGTAATTTGTAATTTTAAAGTAGTATTGTTAATTTCTAAGACGTTCTACTAATTTAAACAAAGAATTCTATTAAAACAGAGGTTAGAAACTACAGATAATCAAAACTAGTGTTTATATGAAGTAAATATATCTCAATATGTAAAGGAGATTACAGAGTCAGATTTAGCACATGAGAGGCTGTATACCTAATGGCCAAAATGGACAAAGCAATTAAGGGACACAACATAGAAATACAGGTGGAGATGGTTTTTGCAAGAGTGCTTTGCAATGGTGTGCCTGAGGAATACTTGCAGACCTCGAACATTTTAACTATAACTGTTCTTCATAAACATTTGAACATCTTCAGATTCTTTTTCAAGTAGCTAACAGAAAAAGTTGAGATACTGCAGTCTTTTGTACATAACTTTGATCCAGCTTCTTGGCTTCTTAGCCTTTCAAGCAATATGGCAGGACCCGACAAACCCATGTTTTGTAGTTTGACCTGACCAACTGTGATGGAGAACAAGGAAAACTTGTCCCGCTGGAAGTGGCAGGAAGCTTCTGAACATGGGTGTACTGTGGAGAACAGCATAATGATATTCAGCAGGATACAAATTTATAAAGAAAGAGAGGAAAGAAAGATGCTTTGGGAAACAGAATTTTCCACCAACGGAAGCATCCCTGCATCAAACAGGAGAGCCAGTTGTTACTACTTAGGAAAATGTTAAGTGTCGTACAGAAGTGATAAAAGTGTACACGTACGCATCTGATACGACAGTGGATAAGGAGACAAGCCTCTCCCGTAATGAGAGATCAGATTAATTTTATCATAAAATTTGCGGCATGGAAAACTAAGTAGTCGTCTTCAATGCAGTTTCTTAAGACTGGCACATATGATATGATTTCCAGGCACAAAGTAGTGACACCAAGCAGAAGGGGTAAAATTTAGTCATACCATGTATTTGTACAGAGTTTTTCTAAGCGTGATTCATTCTGTGGCTTATATATTGTAGGCAAATGAAATGTACTAGGGACAGTAGCTTGAATTGAATGAGATTTAGAGATTGGATGTACTAATGTTAGTGGTGACGGAAGGGTGAGCGTTTACATTTATATATAAAGTGTGTGGAAAATTGGACAGCTGAGAACAAAAGCAAAAGGTCTGAACAGAAACGTAAGTCAAATGAAGGATCCACCTAGCCCAGTGTCTGGTCTCTGACAGTGGCCAGGAACAGGAGATACTAATGGTGCACTTACAATATTGCACCTTGTCCATGGGGCAGTGGGTAAGTTCATAATTGTTTTAACTGTTTCTTTCAGAAATACAGCTTGGGTAGGACTAATTGTTGTAGGTACTTACTTTGTAAAAGCACCCTTTCACAGCTGTAGGAACAACGGAGAGTTTCATTCTGTGTTGGTGTGCTTACAAATTCTGTTTTAATACTGAGTCCACAGACAGCCTCCCGTAACTTTGTTCAATAATTTGTATGGAAAAGCAAATTTGGTGGGGGATGAAAGGCAACAAACTGCACTGTCTCTTGAATCCTCTAACCCTGCCAAGCCCTACCAAATACTTCTGTTTTGATGCATTTGATGTGCGTGCTCTTACAAAGGAGCGTTCCTTGTTTGTGCGCTAGCAGTACGCATGGCCTGCTGTGTTTGACTTCCTGGCAGTAGCTGAGTAGAGTCACTTAAATTATCAGTGCTTTTCTTTTTGGCTCGGTACTTTTATAACTTTACTGGAAAACAATGCGTGGCATCGGTGAATCTCCGCTCCTCCAGAATGCCCAGATATGCTGAATGACTCACTGGTACAAAACTCTCCAACAGAACTTCGATACTTCTGCAACGCATCTGTCCTTTCCAGTAACTTTGCTGGAGGACTAATTTGAAAAAAAATGGTTATAAAATCAAAAAGTCACAAATAGTGATGACTTCTTATTGAAATTAGATGGTATAAGTTATGTTGCGTCTTTTCTTCACGTGTACATGTGCTGGCTGCCTTCTTTCTTCCAGTTTAGAAGCCTAGCCTGTACTTGGAAGTCATAGCAAGACAAAATGCACGAAAATATGAGGGCAGACTTGACAGTGATCGTTAACTATTGGTTCAAAAAATTATTTTGCTGTGTGGTAATGTGTATTGGGTATCATGTAAATGCTTAATGTATAATAACATTATCTAATCAGATGTTCTTTTTTTTGTTGTTTTTGTTCTCAAGTTGTTGAGTTCTGAGGGGGCATCTTGGTTGGGAAGAACTGCAGGATCTGTCCCAGCGTGCATCTTAGATGGGAAATTTTTGGTCTGTTTTTAAAATGATTAGGTCTAAATCCTCTTCCTCCCCCTCTCCCTCCCTTTTTAAAATCAGGTTATTAATTACTAATTGCTAATGGCTCAAAGCCCATCATCTAATCTCCATAATTCCAGAACAATGGTAACAAAATCTGAAGTGATTTCTTTCTGTGTTTTCAGCAGAAGCATATCTTGGAAGTCGGGTAAGAAGTGGTCACGTCTCATCTAGAATTTCTTGCAATTCATTGCCCTTGGTGTAAACAAAACAAAGGATGTTTCTGACCATCTCATCCTTTTAAACTTGAAAATAGGATCTAGAAGTTCTAACCTCTGAATTTTAAAATATGATTTTCTTTTTCCCTTTCACTAAATGTCACGTAACCAGCAAAACTGATGGCAATTAAATAACGTATTAAAAACCAGGACTGTTTGAAGTGAGACAGAACTAATTTTTCTAGCAACTTATGGAGGTCTGGTATAAAGTAGTTTGTCTCCAAGTTGGCAGCCATCAGAGCTCATGCTAGAGTGTAAGCCAGACATTTAAAGATCTAATATTACAAGTGGAAATCACAAGAGGGTTTGATTTATTTAAAAACCGAGAGAGATCAGACAACCAGAGATGAAGAGCCACGTATGTTTTCTATTATTCCTTTCTTCTAAAAATTAAATGTATTATTTCCAATTAATAGCAAGTTGGCTTTTTGTTCTTTTCATATTTCAGTAGTGTCCAAAAATAACAGTAAGTTGTGCAGTCACATAATTTTTTTAGCAAACAAAACAACCAACCAAAATACTGTGTTTTTTTTTAAATAAAGTCTTAGAAACTTATGTTATATATATAATATATATTTAAAACTACTGGAGTAATTAGGTTGTTTTGCACTTGTCTTAAATCATGAGTTAAATGCCTCAACTTCAGTTTTGTCGCTATGATAGGAACAACAAAAGTAGTAGTTCTGATGGCACAGTAATTTTCATTATTTCATAGAATACTTTAAAGAACTGTAACCTTCCTAATGTAAAAATGTACCTTTTCATGCACAGGACTATGTTACTGTATTCCTGTAAAAAGCGAGAGAAGGTGGCAGAAAGGTCTTATTGTCTTGTGTTTTTCTTCCGTGCTTGACATACGGTGTTACAAATGGGAATATTTTTGTCTGGGTTCTGGATCCAGCCTAGATTAATGTCACTTAAGGTCATTATTACTTTATATCTTCATCACTAGCATATGAGTAATCCTTACTCAGTACTGTTCCAGGTCTGTATTTCAGCCATGCAAGAAGACTATGCAAGCTTTAAACAATATTGCTTCTAACCTCCTGTGAGCGCACTGGCAAACCTCGCTCCTGTCCCATTCTCAGAGACGCCCGCTCCAAAGGCTGGTTGCCACGTTTTCATGGGCAAATGCTCTTGGACCGCATCCCATGCGCTCCTTGGCACTGCACAAATCCCTTGGCTTTGCACTGAAATCCTGCCCGGTGCACTTAGACCTTTTTTTTTTATATTTCTGGGCAAGGAAGGAGGGAAAGGACAATTGAGGCAGATAGGGTTTGTACTGACTTCCGACAGCATGAGTCAAAGATGGACGTTGTCAGTCTGAACAGAAAAACTGCCCGTTGCAGTCAGCAACGTGTGTGGCTGAACCGCTGCTCAAACGCCTTGGCAGTCTGTCCACGGAAAATGTAAGTCTGAACAGAAGTGGTTACCAAAAGGACTAAGAATAGCAAAGTGACTGTTTTAGGATGGCTGTGATTTCTACAGGTGATTAAGAGTTTAAATCATTTCTGTGGAGTGCAAAAGCCCCTAAGCATAAGCTGCTTCCCTTCCTCGTTCCCCTGTCTGCTTTTCCCCTTAGGTTAATGCCCGGGCACTCAAAGAGGGAGCGGGTGCATGAGCTGCCCCAAGAACGGATGCCTTGGGCTTTAGGAGGGTTTTGGAGCAGAGCAGGGCAGGACAGCCTGAGCCGCCGGTCCTTTTCCTTAAACAGTTCTGCAAAAGTAACGACTGAGGAGCACCAGCAGGAAGAGAGCCTGTGAAGATGTGCAGTGATGAACAACGCCTCTGGTGTTGACCAAGAGTTGTTCTGAAGTTGTCTGTCCTTACAGCCAGAGGTGGGAAAGGACGTCAGTAATTCCCAAACCAACTGCAAGTTATGCATTTTTTTTTCGCATGTTTCTCATCTGGTGAATTTTAGAGCTCTGTATGAGGAAACGAAATACAAATCCCTAGGAACCAAAACCATGTCAGAGAGAAAATCAAGCACGGTATGTGTGAAATCAGCTCTGGCATTTGTTTCAGTTACATAAACGGATGCTTTTCTTTAAGCCGTAGTCTGACATGAAAATGCCATGAAGGGAAGCAGTCTTCATTATTCTGTATTTTGGTGTCCAAGTGCTCGACTTTGCAAAATAACTGTTTTGTTAGCAGGGTTTTAATTTTAATTTATTATAATTAATTAAAAACCACAACCCTTATGCCCCATGGAAGCCCATCTGCCTCACGGATGGATCATCACCTTCTCAATCCAGACAACCAGACTGACTGCTTCAATGAACATCCTAACTGTTAGCAGTGAACGGTAGTGTGGTGTGTACGGCCTCTGTGGAGTTTACCGAGTCAAAGGGATGCTGCACAATGTGATGGCTATAGAGCAACTTACAACACTCTTGTATTAATATCAAAACAGGTGTAGCAGACGAATGACACTTAAAAGGAATACAAATCTACGACAAAAGTTAGCTGGTGTTGTTAAGAGGCCCAAAATTTACATTTGACAGCAAAGCAAGTTGCCTTGGTAAGCAAAGATGCGTTCGTCACAGAATGGCTGCCTTACTTTGCTGTAAGGCAAACTTTTTGGAAAGGCAAAGGTACAATATACAGAAGAAGGGTAACAGTAATGAACTTAAATTCGCATATTAAAAGAGATGTAGTTTAAAAGTGCAAATGCTGTCCTAAAATAAACCTGCATCCATTTTTGTACAGATCTCAACCTCTCCAAAATGTGAATTTGCTGATAGAGCTCATGAGCTAGTCTGAGGGATGAGAATGGATTTTTTTTCTCCTTATTTTACATCCTGAAGATCAGAACTTCCTCAATAAGAGAATGATTCTGCCAATTATTCTTAAAGCTTCATAGTGAACTTAGGTATCCTGAACTCTCTTTGTTGCAGTTGGATCAGTATCACAGAATTTGAAGAGGAGGATGTTGTGAAGACTGCCCTACTGAAATTGTATCACACCTTGAGTGCAATAAAACAACTTTGGTTTGGACTAAATCGTTACCCATGGAGAGCTGCAGAAAGCAACCATGCAGGTCAAACCCCATAAAAATAATGAGATGATAAAACCTGTGGGGAAAACCTAGTCCAGGATTGACTTAGTCACCAACTTGGCCTGTTTTGCCAAAATATATACTTTTAAATTGTCATATTTAAATCTGCTCCATGCTTTGTGTGGGCGTGAAGAGAAATGATCTCTGACTCCGAAAACCACTGTTCTGTGAGTCCTGGCTTCCTGATTTCCCATAGCGGCTGATGGGGAGATGACTATCCTCCTACAATGGCCAGTACATACCCAGTACGCATATAACTCACTTTCCATCGTTAAGGAATAAAGACAAAACCTTGGAGGGATTTACTACTAGTGGTTATTTTGGCAACAGCCGACGAATGCGTATTTGAAGTTTCATTTCTCAAAAGTCCTGTGTCTTATGATTTGGCCCCCATCTAGTTACAACTGTGAAAGCTGGCGGAGAGATCGCAAGCACACCGAGTTAAGAGTTTTTTGAGATGCGACGGAACGAGCGTTGGAAATAACCGTGTGTGGGTGTCGAGCAGCCGGGAGTATGTGGAATGCTATTTAGACAGTCCAGGATGCTAGAGTATTTTCCTCATGTAAAGTGGCTCATTATCTGGAAAAAACATTATTTTACTGGCTGGAAGTCAAAGAAGGGGCCTCTTCATATGCAGAGGAAACAACAAGCATGCCTGGAGAAGACTGCAGGTTTATTTATGCTACCTGCAAAGATCAGCCAGTCTTTCAGGGGGATTAATAATGTGGTATCTGAGTGGATTGATTCCAGCCTTTACAAGATGCTATTCTCCTTTCGCATGCAATCATTCCAATAACAATTCCTGTTCATATTTGTTGGTGCATTCAGCTTCTTCTTCTGTTGACCGTAGCAATGAGTTGCAAAGTTCCTAAACTAAACTGGAATGGTCGATACAGGGCTGTATTTCTATGTGCTTGCCTTTTTTTTTTCCTCCTCCCTTCACATGGCCACTTCCCAGACAAATTCTTTGTTAAAGCATTAAAGTTGTCTTGAGTTGATTGTTTAAGGTTGTCCTCTCCTCTGGGTCAAGAGGAATAGGAGAGGGATATGAGTCTTTTCCTCTTCTACTGCCTTTTCTCAGCATCTCTGTCCTTTAACAGGTGTCCAAAAGCACTGAAACCTCCCAACCCAAAGGTTCAGCTGTTTGTTGCCTGGAATGCCTTCTTTTGTAAAGCAGGGATAAAGTGGTTTTGTGAAGTCAGGATCTCTTTATTCAAAGCACCTCTCCTGTTGCCCCACAAAAAAGCTAAAGAATTATTAGAAAGGAGATCTTAACTGTGATGAAAAGCCTGCCTTTCTTGTCACCTACTATTGAATATTCTCCTTCATTGCACCTGAAGGCTACAGCTTAGCATCTCCAGCTCCAAATTCTAGTCTGCCTTGAAGTGAAGTAGCTGAATTACTTTGTTATAGGTTTGAAGAAACCTATAAAAACCTAATAAAAATCACCAGTCCTGGAGAGTTGTAACTAGCAGAGGTATCAAATGGTTTCTCCCTTTTCTTTGCACTTTGTCCACATTATCGTAACAATCTAGTATGGTATCTGAAAGTATGTTGTCAGATACGTGGGCCTGATTTGACAGAACCTCATAGATGCATACTGTGTTGCCTAGACTTACTCAAAGAAGCTCCAAAATTTATCTCTGCAGGGAATTTCCTCAGTGGAGGAACTATAGGACACGTATAGAGCATCCACCCTAACCCTGTTTGACAAGAGTTTATGCTGCTGAGTCTGAAACGTGAGTTGTGAGGCAGCAGAGAGAGTTTGGACTTCATCTTGTTTCCCTGAGGTGAGGCAAATGATTTTGCTTGGCATGGTGTTAAGCAACTCGCTGAGTTTAACAGCAAACGCATACCCCTTGCACATAGCTCCTAAGTGAGTGTTGCTCACACCTCTGGAGCAGAACGCTTCTCAAAATCCTGGTCAAAGGAGAAGTTTCCAGCTGCGTTGTGTTTAAGTGCTTCTTGTAGGGATGTGCTTGTACCTGCGTAAATGGCCGTGGGTTGCCTGGCTGCCAACGCATTTAAATTCTTCTTACTGAGCACATAGGATTGCCCCACTCAACGTTTGGTCAAAAAAACCCAAAAAGTATCCACTCGCGGAACTTTTCTTTCAGGAAACGGAGGGTGTCAGTATTAAAACAATACTTGAAGTTTCAAGACGTAATTAAGCGGTGGCATACATGTCTGCATTCTTACCTCAGATTTTATTTAATTAATGGTTTCATTATAGTACAGCAAGTGAGATGAAGCCTCTGGGCTTGAACAGCCACTTTTATTCAGAATAAATTAAAGCAGCAGATAAGCTCTTTATCAAATTAGGAAGTAAAACTAGTAGAGTCTGCTTCAAACACAGACAATGTGCAAGAAGAAATCTAAGATAATCAACAAGAAATAGAACAAAACCAAACCCACACATTAAAACACAGCTGGAAACTTAGTAAAAGGAATAAAGGAAGCCTTTGACTTCAAATCTGTACGCTGAGGAATGATTTACAGAATGAGATCACTTTTTATTGGAGTAGCACCACAAATCTAGAGAAGAGCAAGGACCAGAAAATAGGAAAAAACAAGAAATATTTGGCCAGTTTGGAAACTGTCACCGGCAGCAAGGGACAAGTTAAGTAAAAGCATCAAAGAACAAGTGAAAACAGACGTTTGGATTTGAAATCCAGTTCTCCTGGAGAACGGAGTAGGACCAAACATTGACAATGTTTTTAGCTTCCCCCCCTAAAGAAAGAAGGGCTCCGTGATCACGCTGTCCATCCATCAGTCTGTCAGCCTGCCTTCGTAATTTGAACCTGCCGGCCAACTTCAAGGAGATTTGACAGAAGGGTCAAGTCAAAATATATGTGGCTCAGAGTCAGCCACATGTTGTGCTGCATCCTTCTTAGCCGACAGACAGGGGAGGTGGACAGAGAAAGGGAAAATAGGGGGCGGGCAGAAGGTGCGCAGGACCTTATACAGGACGTAGAGATGAATGCACAAGGACAAATGGAAGCTGCTGTGGTAGCGGCCACCGCTGTGTGTCGAAGAAAGGCTGCAGCCAGAAGGCAAGTGCCTTGCGACACTTCCACACGACACCCTCCCTTTCCCCAAAAATGAGATTGTCCTAGGTCAAATGTAACCATTGCCATCTGAGAGCAAAAAAAGTACTTTTGGAATCTCCTTGGTTCACTTCAGCATCACTATCAAGAATAACGACAACTTTTAAAAAAGAAAAAAATTGGCAACAGAGCAACTCGCAACTGGGATTTGGACCTCATGTTAAAATCTGTGAAAGGAGGCCAGAGATTTTCTAAGGGTTTGTGGACTTTACATTATTTCCTTGTAGTTTTATCCAACAGAAGAGGAAGCACCTGGTAATGTGGAAGACAAAAGCTGATCTCCATAAGGCACGTAGTTTTGTGTGCCAAAAACATGTGTTGAAAAAGGAGACTTGCATTTGTTCTTCACATTTTTTTGCATCGTTAAAAAAATTTAAGGCTGGTCTTTGAAAAAAAAAAAGTCAATAACACAAAAATTAATGGAAGCACATTGTTATTTATTGGGAAAAAAGCCATAAATAGGGGTTTCTGTGATTATAAGGCAGGCCAGGAAGGAGCCTCCTGAATGCCTGGGGAAGATCCTATGTAGGAAGATTAGGACACAGTGGAGATGGAATAAAGTCTGGGGGTAAAAAGTTTAGTTTACAGATTTTTCGTTTGGTTCGCAACAGTTCAGTGCTCAGGTTTCTGTTAATGTTTAATATGTGATGTAACTTGCATACAACACAGTGGCCACAGGCTAAAATGTATTCACTACAAATGTGAGTGAGACCAAATGATGTTTGTCTTACACGGTAATGATGGTAAGAAGTGTAAGTAGTCTATTACTAGTTATTATTTGCTTTGAAATGTATTTTGGCTAGTGAATGAAATTGGTGTCAGAGGAAGTACGGTAGAAACTTGATTTGTAAAAATTCCCTTTAAAGATGTAGTTTGGCTGAAGCAGGTAATTTCCTGACAGCTTGTTTGCAGAGAACAAATGATACCGTCCACTGTGGCAGGAACCACTGCAACAGCTACACGCTGCACTCACTTGTAGGAAAAGAAAAATGGGGAGGAGTTGAAATCTGTTTCATCTAGAGGGCTCAGGAGAATCTTTTATATAAAATATATCCTATCACGTCTCACGTTGGAGCCTGAGCAAGAGATCAGGGAAACCTCTTTAGTGAATTCTGCCAAAAGAACACAACTGTGTCCTGATCTTATAAAAATTTTACAGTTTCAACTTGAAAAAGCTGACCTTTGCAAATGAATATATACTTACAATATAAGTAAGTCCGTAAGGGCATCTGGTCTTGTTTCACAGTCCCACAAAGAAGAGGAGCAGGGGCTCTGAGAGTGAAGGCACTTTGGGAACCGTAGACAACATGAACTGGGCTACATGAAGTGATGTGCACATAGACAGCTGGTTCCCGAAACTGACAGGAATGATCATCTGAGAAGGTATGAAGGCAACGGGACTTAGATGTGGCAGCCCTCATTCCTGGGAAGGTAACTTTAGAAAGCGACACCAGCAGAGTTGCCATCAAGTCTTCTTCAGAACAATATGGGCAGATTAATAGGAACTTAATATTCCTGTAACAAAACTCAAATGCCCATTGAAGGAAGGAGATGCAAAATATCCAATTGGTGTGAGGATTTGCTGACAGGACTACTGTGAAAAATACTTATTTGTCATCAGTAAAGTTTGTTTTGTTCAGGGCAGCCGTTGTAAATCATGCATCTGCTGGGAGCAAGGTGACAAAACCTATACAAATCCTTAGTGCAAAACGCATCAGACGCTGGTCTGGTTTTTCATTAGGTTTTGCTCGGTGGAAACGGTCGTTTGTGAGAAAGCTACCGAAAGTGAAGGAGAGAAAAGCGGCCCGAAGGCCAAGCGGCCCGAAGGCCCAGCAGCCCGGGAAGCGAGCTGGGAGTGGCGGGTCAGAGCCGCTCCACAGGCAGGTGCGTGCGCCGGGCCCGCCTCCCGCCCTCACTCCCTACAGCTCCGGGCCCGGCTCCTTCTCGCCCGGGCAGCGCCTTCATCGGCGCCTTCTCCTCGGGGAGGCTGCGGCCACCATTTCCCGCACCCCGCGGGGAAGCTGACGGCCGCCGTCTGGGCCTGGCCGCCGGCCAGCTCTCTCACAGGTCCCCCCGAGCCTCCCCGGGACGGCGACGCCCGCCAGACCAACGATAAGCGGGGCCGGTCCGCCCAGCCTGAGGGGAAAAATGGGGGCGCCCCTCCCTTTAGCTGCAGCCACAACGCCCTCCCCCGGGCTGAGCCCCCGACCCCCGCCGCGATTGGCGCTCCCGCGGCAACTGGTGCGGCATTCGCCTTCCGAGCCGCCAATCGGCCTCGAAACCATTTCCGGTCGCCTGGCTCGCCTCGCCCAATCGGAGGGAGGCGGTGGGCGGGACGCCTCATCCTCACCGAGGCAACGGGCGGGCGGACGGTTCCGGGTGTGCGCGAGGCTGGCGGCGGCGGAGGGTGAGTGCTTCGCGCCTGGTTCCGCCCTGCCCCGCCTTAGCCCGCCGATCCCCGCCTCTGCCCGGCCTTGTCCTCTCCCACCTCCCCGCGCCGCCGCTCGCTTCTCCTCCCCCGGGGGCTCCGCGGGCGGCGGTGGGGCGTAACGGCCGCGCCGCGAGGCGGCCGCGCGGGCTCGAGCAGTCCGCCCGCCGCCGGCGGGGGCTCCCCTGGGTGACGTCACCCCCGCCGCTGCGGCCCCACCTCCCGGGGAGGGGGGAGGCGGTGCCCCCGGGCGTTGCCATGGCGATGCCGGGGCTGGCGGGGCCCGGCCGTTGGCCGTTGCCTCCCTGAGGGGGTAACGGGGCTGGGGGTGCCTCGCGCTGCGCCTCCTTCCCGCCGCGCGGCCGCCTCGGCCTCTTCCGCCGGGCAGGCGTCCGCGCCTCCCCCGCTGGTGCGGGGTTTTTGCCGCCGTGCCGGCGAGGGGCCGCCCGGCCCTCCCCGGGGGCTTCCGCGGGGCGGCGGCAGCGGCGCCGCCCGCCAGCAGCCGCGGCCGGTCTCGCCGAGGCTTTTTTCCAAATAAAAGTTTCTTTTCTGCTTTTGTTTGGCGGCTGCTGGTTGCTCGTTTCCTCGTCAGCTGCTCGGTTGCTGCTGTGCCCTCTTGGTTGTCGAAGCGCTCGCTTGCAGGGGCTCGGCTGCTCGCTCGTGGGGTTAAGTGCGTTCCTCTCGCCCTGTTGCTCTTCGTCCTCCCCCCCCCCCGCCTCAGGCCTCTTACTGTAAACCCCAAAAGCTCTTAAAAATAAACTCTTCCATGTTGCCAGTATTGAGACGGAGACATCGGTGTGTACGTCTCTCCCTTCATCCCTGTGCCGCATTTGTAAGTGTTTGCTCTGTAGAGCTGTTTTCTGTGCAGCGAGCATTAGGCAGAGCTTTGAAGCTGGGGGGAATGGTGAGGGCCACCTCTTGGCTGATAGAATGGCTGTGGTGTCTATGGCAAGCGCACTGAAAGACTGAGCCGCTCTTTCTGCGTTGGGTTAGATACACAGAATCTAACGTAAATGTAAACAAATGTGTAAATAAATTTATTTACGTTTTTCCGAGTGCCTGTGTAGGATTCAGAGTTACTTTTTCAGTGCATTAACTGCTTTAGGCTACTTTGGTAAAATCATTATGGTTCATGTTCTTCAGGAGACAAGCTAGAATATGTTCCTCCACCGTTTCTGTAGCTGTACAGATGCAGAACAGTGAACTGTGTAACGAGGAGGGATGAGATCAGAAGTGATGAGTATATGACAGCCAGGAAGGAGAACAGATAAATCCTAGGAGTAGCTAGAAAGGGAAAGGTTGGCTCCAATGGCAGCTTACAAAGTGGAAGCAGCAGGTTTGTGAATGAAATTTGAAAGGACTTGAAGAACAGTTTGAGAGGGAAAGGGTTTGACAAAATTGAGTTGATGTGGAGGAAGTGTTATGAACTGAAGAAAATTATTGAGATACGTTGACTATACGTTGTCTGGTAAAAATAAACGCATCCTCAGACCCAAGTGTATGTAAAGGCCTAATTAGGGCTTTCAGTCTGGATTTATGCTATTAGTTAGTCTTTAAGTGGCATCTGTATCTTCATTTTCAAAAACGATTTAACTACCATCATTATTACTTTCCCTACCACCACACTATTTCTTCCATTTCTGCAAGAATATAGGTTCTTTACTTGCTCCTCTGTCATTTTACTTGAGTCCTCGTCATGCCCCTGTTGCTGTAATGACATTCTGTGTGGTGTAGTAAGATGCAGCAAAGTGGAGTTTGTAGGAAACAGGCTGTGTTTTGGCTTACTGCCTGTACCAATGGCTGCTGGAGCGTTCTTCATTATTATTAGCAAAAAGGAAGTAAA
This sequence comes from Gymnogyps californianus, assembly GCF_018139145.2. NCBI lineage: Eukaryota > Metazoa > Chordata > Aves > Accipitriformes > Cathartidae > Gymnogyps > Gymnogyps californianus. The sequence continues at coordinate 7,744,866 of NC_059473.1, read as the reverse complement.
TTGCAGTGATTAGGACTTTAATCTTAGCTCTGAAGTTTATACAGGAGACCATTACAATTGGAGGTAGTCCATAAATGCTTTTTGTCTCTGTAGAGTCTAGGTATTGTAGTGATCTTTCATTTAGTATAAATATATATATTTATAACAATAAGTTCATATTTAATTTTAAAATATAAATTTATAAATATATGAAGATACCTATATACGTTTAGCATCTAAGAAAAAATGAGCGGAAATAAATAACTTTCTAGGAAGCGGTGCTAATTTTCATTATTGAAAGGATGGTTGTGGTAAACCAGCAAGTTTGTCTGTTCCATGCCAGTGCTGAATCTTGCTAAACATCATTTGCATAGTTTTGGTTGTTTAAATGGAGTGGTATTTAATTACTGGAGTAAGCCATATAGCATTTGCAAAATCTGTGGTTTAAATCCTATGTATTAAACATCTAATTTTTTTCACTTTTATTCACTTTCTAGTATTCTTAGGTTACCAGTAGTCCCTCTCGAGGTGGTAGGAGTGATAGACATCGTATTGGAATATCTTAATATGTTATAGAGGTTTTCTCCATTCATGCATTAACACTATATGCTTCTTCACTTCCTGAATTAATTCAACATGTAGAGTGTCTCTGTTTTTAATTTTACCTGCTGAACTAGAGAAACAGTGTTGTGTCAGGATTAACATGTATTGGGCTGTGGATAAGAGGAGCAGTAAATACAGTGAATTTGTTTTCCAGCTCCTGAAAAATACATAGTTCGGTACTTTAACTTGGGAGCTTTTTTGTTTTGTATACTAGAAAATACTGACAGTTTTTCCATTAACTTCCTATAAACATTAAATTCTGTAAACATCTTAAGGGTTAAGATCAAAAGCAAATAGGGTTACTAAATTATTTGAGATCGACTTAAGCATGTTGTAGTTCACTAATAATCATGGTAGCTACCCTTACACTTATCTAGGCAAACTGTCTTTCACTGTTTTAGGCTTATTTGGCATTTTTTTAGAAATACTTTGCCATAAAAACCCCTTAATTTCTTTTTTTTCTTCCCCCCTTGCAAATTAGTGGAGAATAATAAGGGTAAGGGAAGAAAAAGTATGGAAGAGTAGGAGTTCATTATAGGATCTTAAACAGCTATTTCCTGCAAAAGAAAGGAAAAGGTGTGTTACTCATATGCTACAATTCTCTGGAGCACATGTTTGTAACTTCTTATATGACTATTGAATTTGTGCTAATGGACAGATTCTACATCCCCTACAGAAAATGTAGACACAGAATCACACAGGCAGATGCCAGTATGTGATTTGAGGATAAGAGATTCTACCATGCAGCCATATGTACTTTCAGCTTTTGCCAGCATTGCTACAGTGCTGCTTAGGACTTTCCACACAGGCAGGGAATGACACTTTTAAGAAGTAAAGATTGTGGCTATGGAGCATCACCACTTTAAAAACTAGTTAGGCATGATGGGTGGAGAAATAAGTTGTACTATTGAATAAAAGGAGACTGTGGAAAGCAGCTTTCTCTCAGTCATGGGTAAGCCTTATATCAACAATTCCCTACAACGTCTGGAAAGATTATTAGGTTCAAGTAAGTTGTAACGAGAAGGCTGCTTTCAACTTGCAACATGGACTTTGATTATTTTAAGTCTTATTAATACCGTTAGCTAGGGAAGAGGCATACTCTCCTTGTTTCAAATCTCTCTTCCAAAAGTTCTTTCTGAAGTTATTTGTATGAAATTCATCTCTTGAAATCAGTATCTAACATATGCATGTGATTTGGTTTTAGGATGATTCCTCTCCAGAGTTTACTTTTGAATGGAAGGATGCTCTTTTCCAGTAGAAGATGGTGATCCTAATGTATGATCATGGAGAAGGGGATAAGTTCAGTAGAAGTGTTACCTTCCAAATCATCTCAGGTTACAGCTGTAAAAGTGGTGGTCAAAGAGCCCGAAACAAAGCAAACCCAAAGAGGGAAACGAGTGGGATTTGTGCTTGTCCATGCAGGTAAGATGCAGGAGCATAACAGCTGGAATGGAAATAGTGCGTATACAAACTAAATATCAATTAAAATTTTATATTGATTTTGGACTACTAGTATGTTAATGAAGTGACATTAACTCTGGGTGTAGATCTGGGAGTGAAGAGTTTGATTGGAAGTTGCATTGGCTGGAGGATCTTGGAAACTGTTAATAAAAATGTAGGGGTTTGGGTGTTCTGAATGGTATTTTTTTTTTTCTCCTTGACAAAGAAAACCCCAAACAAAATCCCAAATGGTTATAAAATGTCAAATTCTGCAGTTATCTGCTAAGCTTGGGAAACCTACAAACTGAGAGAGATCTTTCAGTCTATTTCTTTACCCTACAGAAGGATCAAACATAGCTGTTTCATTACTGACAGTTTCTTGTCTAACTTGTCCGTGAGGACAGTCTAGTTAAGACTTTTTGAAACCTCCTTAGGCCATTTGTTGCAGAACTTAACTCTTTTTTTTTTTACCCTTTTGAAAGTTCTCCTCCAAGTCTAATTTTTTTGATCTTGTTCGTGTTTAAGTGAATTACTATTTATTCTTTCTGCATGTAATGAAGAGGTCATCTACTCAGATGTGATACAAAAATGATGTGTTATGTGTGTCTTGCTCATAAATTCTTTTCTAATAGGTTCTTTCTTAAATACTATTAATCTTGAAAATATTAGTGATGCTTATATCTGGCTGTATATTTGTTTTAGCGTGTGTGTGATGACGTGAGGTGAAATTGAGCAAAGTAGCCTGGTGACACCTAAAATATTTGAAAAACCAACATGCTACTTGGTTTATAAAATCCTTAAGGTAAAAAAAACCCCAGACTCTCAAGGAACTTATTCTGGGTTGATATTTGACGACCCTAGTATTCCATTTTAAAAGCAAATAGAATTGTTCAATATGTTGTCCTTTACTGGGTTATTTTACTCTGTTTAAAATTCTTTTTCCTTCACTAGTAGTGTTAAAACTTACTTTATTAGAGTTTCTCAAAGCTAACGTTTCTAGAGGTGAGGAAAGGGAAGTTGAAATAAATACAAGCATATTTTTCAAGTTCAAAAAACCAAGAAAACAGAAGGTGATGGAATTTAAATATCAGCGTGCTAGTCTTGTCTGTTATTTTTCTGATGCTGTATTTAGTCAAATAGTGGGCACTGATAAATTTTTCAGGTATGGAAGTAGGGGGTAGTGGCTACAAAACCGGGCAAAATGGTTACATGCAACAGGATAGACAGACTGAAAATGAGAAAAAGGTGAAAAAAATTGTATGATCTTTATTTCCAGGAACTCTGCTGGTTCTAAAGCAGGAGTAATGAGCTCTAAAAATGTAGCATAAACATGAGAAGATGAACAGAATGGTAACTGCAAACTTGCAAATCAGCAGTAAAAGAAAAATTGGAGTTTGACTTAAACCCAAGGTTTTTGCCCAATGATGGACAATAGATGAAAAAACTATGCTGGAAATCCTCCAAGAGTGAGCAAAACTGGAATGTCTTGGAGAATGTTTATACGAACAGATTGTTTGACACTGAGATTTATACCTGTATGCTTCTGCATATTTGCTCTGTATCCTATATTTTACTGAGTGTATTTGAATTAATGTTGGAATGCATAAAGTTGTCAATCCTTGATACAAAAAGGAAATGCTGATGTAATCCAGAATAAGGAAGGCTGTATCTGTATGTGTGTTAATTCTTTATGCGAGCTATAGGCTGTAGTTTGACAGATAGTATAATCTCTTTTCCTTTTGCCTTAATTGTAGGTGCAGGTTATCATTCCGAATCCAAAGCTAAAGAATACAAGCATGTGTGCAAAAGAGCCTGTCAGAAGGTATGTCTTACCAGCTCCACAGTCTTGTAGTGGGTATACAAGAAATATATTTGGTAGCACTGTCCCTTCCGTATGAATGGGCATATCTGGGTTTAGCTGCTCAGGCTGTGTGCATTTCTAGAGCAAAAATGGAACAGCAACAGTTAACGTGATACAGAGTCAATAGAGTGCATGGCCATGAGGTGCGGCAACATTCTCATCGGTGGTGGCAAACAGCAGACACCAAAGGAGCCGTGGGGGAACAGGAGAAGGACACAGTAGTACCTACACAGAGTATTCCTACAGCTTCCTGTGCTGTTCCCGAGGCTCTGGGATTTCTGGAGCTAAATATGGTGTCTGGATTTTTCTTTCATCCATGTCCACTCTTTTTGGAATTTATTTAAACTCTAGCATCCAGGTTGCTCCGTGAATGCAGGGATTTCTACAATTCTTTTCTTCTTGATAGATCTTAACTTCTTAATAGGAGGGGAGGTAGAAACATGAAAAACAAAACAAAAAATCAAAGCCCTCTTCCCGAAGCTGGAAAGGGAGAAATGGCAAGACTTTCATTTCCATTGAAATTAATTTTTTTTGATCTCCTCCAAGAATTTAGCTTTGGAACTGGCAAGTCCTGTCTACTAAGTGTTGAATGAGAAGTTGGAAGACCTGTCTCCAAAATTTCTGATGCCTTTTGCTTTCTCCAGGGAGGAGCTGGGGAGCTTGGCAGGCTTTTTAGAAGAGTCTCAGAGTTGGCCTCTGATAATTATCGCTTCATCCCACAGTTCTGTTGCTCAATCCTAATACCGATCTAATTTTGTAATGAGAAGCCTCAAAAATCATCCAACCTTAACACTAGCTTCATTAAAGTTGTGCATTAGCCCTGATGATACTCATTTTCCAGCTAATTATGTGTGAAAAAAGGTTGTTTGCTGTTGAATTTAAGTCTAATTTGAAATTCCGTTTGGTTCCTTAAGCCAGGTAGCCAACATAAATAACTTGTATGAAGAACAGTTACAGGTTTGTCTTGCAACTGAAGATGCAGCCATAGTTGTTTCTAGGCTCTGGAAGTTAATTTTTGTGTGCGTATATAATTTGAAGATAACATTGTCTTGTTTGATTTGTTTTCATGTGTTGGCTTTTAGGTGAACTTACTTCTGTTCAATTTCATGACAATTGCCATATGTGGTACTAGGGATTTTTGTTGAATTTTGGCAGGAAAATTAGAAACTTCTTGACGGAAACATTAAGTGTTTGAGGACACCAGGTATAAGAATTTATTTTGCTATAAATTTGACCATGCAGGAATCTGCTACTAAATGCAGTGTCTCAATGTTGGAGTAGTGAAATCATGCCTTCGGATCTGCCCTCGCATGGTGCATACTGACTATTTCCAGTGCCTCTTGTTTTTGTGTCCTCTTACATTTTAAACTAATTTGGTGAAGATTTTGTTTTGTGCAGGACTAGGAAAATGTAGGGCTTAGTCACAGAATATTAGAATTTCCTAATCATCAACTAAAAATTCTGTTTTACAGGCAATTGAAAAGCTACAGGCTGGTGCTCTTGCAACAGATGCAGTGACTGCAGCACTTATAGAATTAGAGGTATGAATTTCTGACTAGTAGTAAATGTGTCTCTCAGGTACATTGCCAGATTTTTCTGTAGGGAGGTATTAGTTCAAATGGGAAATCTACTGAGACTTCCATTTGTGTGCTAAGCTAATTTTATCTTTTGCTTTTCCACTATATTTTGGAGTAAATTTATTTAAAGACTTTCTAAAAATGCAAACTGAATAGAAGTTGTCTAGTTGGTGCAATTTGGTTGTCATCTTAGGTATGCCTTATCAGATAGTCTTTAACCTTCAAGAATAAATACAATCATTAAAGACTTACTGAACACTTTGTAGAGGACTTTATTTCTGACTTGCCGAGCTACGGGCAGACTGTACTGGCTCTGCTTCTTAGATAGGGAAAAATAATCATGCTACTGGTCACATATGTTAACTAGAAATTCTAGGATAACTCCTCATTCCTTTTGTTTGGGTTAATATCTCACACTGAGTTATGTTTCGTTTCTTGAAATTACGATCCAAAGAATTTAGATGTAGTCTTTAGTAGTTCTATTAACACTCTCATGTAGTAATTATATTGAGGTAACTGTCTCTGAGTATGCTTTCTTGGGTTGTGTTATTCATACTTTTTTCAGTTCTTTGGGATAATTCTACAAAAGTGATTGCATAAATTTAACTCTGCTTGTCTCTCCATCCAATTAAAGGACTCTGTGAAAATGAAGTAGGAATTTTAAGTTCCTATTTGTCCCACAACATGCTTTTGCTATGCACTTAAATTAATGCAGTTCCCAAAGGCTTTTTTTCTTACATTTTTTACTTTGTGTCTGTATGATCTCTGATAGGATAAGAGACTAGAAGCAGGTTGTTCAGAGAAATGTGACTTCAGTGTAAGATAATGCTTTTTTCTGATTTTTATGACAACGTATGGGTAGAAAAATAGGACAAGTAATGCTTTTATTTCAAATTGGTACTTGTTAATTAAGATAGAAAGTCTTGATAATCATAAAGAGATGAGCAGCTGTTTGTGAGGTTTTTCGAAAAGTGTCTTTTTGGAGTGGTGAGATTTTTATAGCATCTGACTTTAGTGAAGGGTCCCTATGAAATAATGTAGAAGAGAGTAAAGCTAAAAGAATTTCTGGGATATAAATGAGGCAGTTTGGTTATTGTCCCAGGTCCGCTAATCCCTCATGGCAGTAGTGATTGAAACAGGTATTCCTCTTCTGTAAGGAATAATTGCTTCTTCCTCCCCAACTTTATTAGTGAAGAAGGAAGGCAAGGTAAGTGTTGTGCTGTAAAAATAATTTCCTGGTTTTGGAATTTATGGTAGTATTCTGAGAGGATTAGCAGTGGATTTGCTTACACATATGTTGGGAAAGTGTTAATTAACATACTTGATAGGGTTAGCGTAAGGCAGGCAGTACATACTTTAATATGTGTTAGACATGCTGACTAGGAGCCAAGACTTCAGTCATACTTTTAACTTGGCAGGCTTCCTAGCTTTAAACAGTACTTTTGGTCTCCACTGAACTGTTCAAATATGCTTTCATGTGTTATCTTACACATTAGAATATAGCTAGGTGCAAACAAAAGGTATCTCTCTAATGGAATTATTTATAATGCACTTCCATAAACTAACTGAAGCTGGTGTTACTACACAAGATTGTTTTGTGTGTCAGTTCCCTACTCAGTGGGGGGGAAAAAAAAAAATCTACTTTGTGTTGTGATGTTTATCGTGTTCCTGAGCTACACAGAAGAAAACATATTGTAAGAAGCTTAACTTAACAGTTACATATCTCTTTGCAGCTGTGCCTGGGGTAAATATTTTATCTGTTTTTGTTGCCCCCAGGAGACTTTTCTTCTTTTACTTTAGTAGATTTAAATAGTCTGAAGTGACATCTGTGTAAGAAGTTATGGCTTTAAGATGAAATTAAAATCTTTTTACAAAATCACTCCAATCAGCAACCTTTTTCTCCTCATGTCTTGCTACTATTGTGGTGATGCCTACCATCATTCCACTTTCTGGTTTTGTAATTGTCTTAGGTAGTATTTTCACAGGTACCGTTGCACAAAACCTGTTTTTTTTCATTTTTCCTGTTTTTAAGATTAAATGTTATTTTGTTAGGTTGTACTGCTGTCATTAATGTAATTATTGGCTTTCATTTATTCATTAAGTGATTTATATAACCTCTTAATTGTGGGTTGTTCTCTTTGTTACTGGGATAAAGAATATTGGGTTTGGGATTTGGGCTTCTTTTAAATAAAAGTTATATTGAGGAAAAATCAAAGGTATTTTGATACCAAACCAAACAGAAAATGGTGTGGTTTGCAGTGGCAGTTTTTTGGAGCTGGTATGAGAAATTCCAAAGTGTTAGACTGTCACCTTTCAAAATGTTTAAAGGTTTGTATCTACTCCTGTCTCATTCTGAACACCACCTCCAGACATCTCTGTCATTTCTGGAGCTGCATCTTCTGTTTTAATTCTGATGTTTTTCCTGTTGCTCTATGGAAAACAGAAACGGCATGTGGCCAGTCAACAAAGCAAACAGAATAGTTTTTCTCATCAATTGCAAAATTTTATGGGTAAAAATGTAGGTTTGTATGTTGACTGTAACGAGCTATCACTACTCTTTTGTTTCTGGAGGAAAAAATAGTGACTTTTCCTAAAGTACTTTAGCATTTTGGGTTGGCAAATACATAGCAAAAATCTGTATGAAAACAATATTTGTTTACACGTGTCACTGTAAGACAGATTAAGATACAGAACAGTAAAAGTTTGTATAACGTGATAACAGATTCCATTGTGGAGTACTGTTTGTAACTTCTTGATATTTTGGTTGCTGTAGAACACATTACTGGGAGTTTATCTGATATATTTAATCACTTTTGCAGTTCTCTAGGACTTTTAATGCTGTATTCCAAAAATCTGTAGTCTTTGCAAGGCACAAATATCTTTTCGTGGAAGTGTCACAAAAGATGAATTTTTTTCCTTAGTTCCGCTCAATTACACAACTCCTATTACACAGAATTTCAGCTAATCCAAGAGGCATCACTTCAAAGACTTGTTGAGGCGCAAGACTTGCTCTTGATCTTTTATGAGCAAGCTGACAGTTTGCTTGTGGTATGCTGTCTGTTTTTTGTTTTATTTTTGCAGGCTCTAAATGGAGAAAGAACAGCCTTTCTTTGTTGGACTATATGAATCTCAAGTGAAATAGCGTTCTGTGATTAAGATAATAATGCTAATAGTTAACTAGAGAAAAGGTAGATTTTCTTTTGCAAAGTAACAAGAGCAGCTGACCCAGAATACTGTTAAAATAACTGTGCTGGTCTTCATAAACATCAGCTGTATTTGATAAGTTGATTAAAGGCAGTTATATTTTCCAGTTTGTGAACTCTGTCATAGCAGAGAAACAAATCAACATGTTACCTCTTTCAGCTTTTGGCAATAAAATGGGTCTGGACAAGTGCTTCGTAAGACTCATCATTTATGCTACATGCTTCTACAAAGACATTATTGCAGTACCATTTCTTTTTGTGCTCTTGTTGTCAGCCACCATATGAAGTCTGAATTTCTCTTGAAACACAAAGGGATTTGGGCAGCTTTTTTTTTTTGGGGGGGGGGGGGGGGGGGGGGGGGAGGTCCCTCTCCACAGCCACCCCCTTAAAACTTGCAGTTTTCAACAAAACCACATGGTGATTGCATTTATGGCTGGCTGTGAGAATGTGCAATTTCAAGCTTTTCTTTGGCTATAAGCACTTCAGAAAGTCTGCTGTTCAGGTACTGGAGACAAGAACATAAGTTTGTTGTAAACAACGATGAAGATTTCAAACTTTTTCTAAGTTTAGTCTAAGTTTATTAATACTGTGTGTAGATCACTTGTTTCTTTAATCTGACTTCAGTAGAATGTTCTTTATGAAAGTCATTTAAATTGGAAATTAATATAACTGATGGGGAAGCGGATGTCACATTTTGGGTTTTGATCTGCTTGCTACTGAAATTGCTCAATTTACTTTGCTTTTTTGTTGTTGTGGATCAATGCGAAGGATATTTTGAACGTGTTGGTATACTCAAGCAGTGGGTTTGTGTGGCTGTCAGCAAAATTTTGCAGTGAAAGAACTTGTTGCTTGTTGAATTGTTTTTTCTTTGTTTTTGTTTATTTATTAATTTTATAGTAATTAAGATTTTTGAGTATACAGTCTTAGTCCCAAGAACTTCTCTTTAAAGATGAAAGCACAATGCCAGCGGCCTTGTTGTATTAAGGCAGTCACCATAGATGAACTTTTAATGGGTAATGAACTGGAAGTTGTTAATTCTAGTTAAAAGCAATACTATGATGTTTTGCAGCAGAGTGGCTAACAGTAATCTGTGACTAAAGTGTTCTTTGAAAACATTTTAGCTGGTGTAATTGAAAGGGACGTGACTCATCCTCGTAGACTATTACTTCTTGTCACTAAATTCCCACAGAAAAATAAATTTTAAAATTACAGTGTGTAAAAAGAAATGCTTGTAGACTTTGAATCCCTTTTAAAAGTTGCAAATAAACCATGGCCAAAACCGTATCGAAGATGGATGGAATGTTCTTTAATGCATGTTGAAAATAGAGCATTTTAACTATTTGCCTAGATGTAATTCAGGACTATTAGTGCTACAGTGTTGAGTAACTTCTTCAAGCATTCCAACTTTGACTGCAGCTAGAAACTTCAGCATGCCTGTGTTTGCTGCCAGAACATTTATAAATACATTTTGAAGTAAAAAGGATTCTAAAAATAAAAATGATACCCTCGGTAGCTTGAGAGTTTTTACAAGATGGGTAACTTGGGAAAATGTGACTCTTGTTTCACGTCTTAAAGCTTTGTATTATCTCCTTTGCTACAGGTTTACACTGTAAGTTAGAGGTACTTCAGTGGTGGAGTAATTGCCGGGTAGTCTAGTATTTTTGACATAATTGAAAGCTTATATTTTGTTAAAATGCTTTGAATAGGCATTTGTTTGTCTTTTCCCTCTTCTTTTTTACTTTTCTATGGTAGAAGGGCTTGCTGTTAACATGCAAAGCTATACTTGGTTTGCTTTCTTCTATTTTTTCAGTCTCCTTAGAAATTATAAAGGCTGATCTCTGCTTATGTTTTTAAATAGAAGTATATTCCTGAAGATACCTTCTGTATTATAAACCTTTTCCTCCTTTCCCTTCCTCTCTCTTCTTGGATACATGCTTTGATTGGGTTCTTCCCCATCCTGTGGTAGTCATATAGTTCTTGCAGTACTGCGTTTTTCTGTCTGAGTGTATGAAGAGACTGCTTCAGCTAGCTCAGTTTACTTTCTTCCCCTGTTGAAAGCACACACGCTTCTGTTTTAATAATGTTTCTGCATTCCTTGAAGATTTTGAATTTTCATTTCAAAATACACCTTAATTTCATAAGTTGTATTCCTCCATTTGTATATCAGTCTTGAAATCTTTTGGTCAGACTTTGCAGAGGTTCGTGTTATCAAAAAGAAATGTATTTGTGTGGTGTATTTCATGTCCTTACCTAGTCGTAGAAGTAGGTGTGAATTTCTGTTTCCATTTTTTATAAAGGTTTTTCCCTGCCTCATTTCAAAGGCTTTATATCTCATCTCAGAGACACTCAGGTAGGTATCAAAAATTCCGTGCGTTCACACCCAGTTCCTGCGCTGTCTAAAGCTGTTACCAGATCACCTTTCAGATCTGTGAAGTTAGAGTAGACCATCTTCCTCTTACCAATTCTGAGACCATCGTCTTAATTGAGTGCAGTCTGATTGTAAAGCTAAGTAAAGCTCCACAGAAATTTCAAACAAGTGCTTGGAATTTGATCTTTCTTTCTTTTTACTGGAGAAGTTACTCATGTTGTGACTGATTGTACTGGTTAGATTCCTTCTGAGTCCTAAAATGAGAGAGTTATGCCACCAAAGAGGCATCTACAATTTTGTTGGTGTAGAGTTGTTATTTATCCAATATTCTGTAGTATTCTGATAAATATTCTGTAGGGAGAAACAGGTGGTATTCCCTTTGTCTTGAGATCCTCTGAATAAGTTGTCTCTTGGTGCGTCCTTGATGTTGTGCCAGTGAAAGTGCTATGCCAGAGCATCAAGCACATCTAGATTTTTAGAAATAGAGTGAGCTAGTGCCACTTTGCATCCTGTATTTTTTCCCTACCCTCTTTTGATTACTATGCTTATCAGATAGTAGAGAGCTTTGCGTCTCGACTGCAGAAGGATTCTGGACAGTGTTACTAGGGCTTCTGTTCTGTTGGGTCCTTCTTATTCCCTTTATTTGGCCATGACATCTGCTCTTAAGATGACAACTGTCTTTGCTTTGTGGCAGTGACAAATCAGTAGAGCACGAAATTCTTCCTCTTTGCTAATGCTTTTGAGTATAATGCACTGAGTGAATGTTTTTGGAACAGAACATTAGAAATTTGTCTCCAGGCTTGCAGGTCTATGCACTCTGATTACCCATGGGCAAGGAACTTGGACGGCACTAGGAGTAAGCATTGTTCATCCTAACACATTCCTGTTTTTACTTTGTCCTCCAAGTACCTTTCACCGTTCACGTTCAGATTCCTTCCATCAATTCTCTGCTCCTTTTGTTCTAAACTTCGCTGATTTAATTTTCTTCATACTTGTAGAGGCTGGGGAGCAATGAAGTTGGTTAAGCCAGCAGCTTCTCTGTAGTCTTCCACCTTTTCAAGGCCATCATCTTGGTAGCCTTTTTTGTAATCACATTCCCACCCCCACCCCGCCCTTCTAGGGAAAGTTATTCCCTGTGCACTAAACTGCAAATGTTTCGTTATCCTAAAATCTTTTCAAATTTACTTATTTGCTGTGAGGCATAGCTGTCAAAATGAGCAACGCAGTGAATATACGCAGTGAATTTGAAGATCTGTTGTGGTGTGGGATAAAATAAGATGGGATAAAATGAGATAAAATCTTGTGCTGCGTCTTGGATGCAGAAGGAAAAAGAAAATAAAGATGAGTCGTATAAAATGAACACAGAGATTACAGTCTGTTTCATGATTATGTATTAATCATGTATTATGTATTCATCATTCTTCAGGAAGATAGCGTTTTGATGACTCAAACACTAAGAACACTTTAAATATCTCTAAATTAGAATTAGAATCAACATCGTGCAAAACAGGTTTTGAATTTACTCGCTACTTGCTCATTTGAAAGTTAACAAAAGCTAACTGACTAACATAAAATTTATTTTTCATTTCTGTGTGCTCTCTCTTTTGTTTCCTTGTATTCATTACAAATTAGTATGTACAAAAAAGAACCAATTCACTTAACATTTAAGACAGAACTTTGAGCTGTTTCCAGTAATTTGTTTCCTGATTCAGCTTTTATTACATGTACTGTAAAAGTATGGCCATCTAATTTCATTAACATGTTCACATGTGGTCTAGACAACCATTTTTCTTTGTTGCATCAGGTTGTTACACTGTTGTAATAAAAACAGATATGAAACTCTGAAAGCATGCAGCATCTCGCTCAATTTTTACTGTTTGGCTGTTCTGGGCTGTTATCTTTCTTTGTCCTGTACTTGTTTTGTGCTTGCGTCTAGAAAGACGGGATTATATGAGCTGGCAGTGAGACTCCTGAACTGTGCTAGTTTGAAATTTTGTGTTTTTAAAGTCATGGGGATGCTCTGATGAAATGGGGGGGCAAAAATGGGTGTTTTTAATGCTAGCATGCAAAACTTCTTGTTTGAGAACCTTGAGTTTGCAAAAAGCTACAGAAGGTGCTAATGAAAGAGGAGTTAGGTTTTTAATTAGTTTATTAAATGTTGTTCCATACTTTCTGTGAAATGTCTTGGTTTTTATTCAAGAAACTTCCAGACCGCAGTAATGACTGTCCTTATGCTAATGATCAAATAGAAATTTTACAAAGTGAATTGTTACTGATGCCGATTCTTTATTTCTGCATGCAGAGCTGCAGTCATAGGCTTAGAATGTTAAGGAGAGGTACGGTTCTGTTTTGCTGCTGTGTCATACTTAAGAGTTTCAAAGGTAGACTGTGGTCTGTGCAATGATTATTGGATGTTACTTAAATATTACTCGATGGGTTAGGGACCAAATGAAGTGTGTATTTTTTGGGAAGGGAGGGAGAGATTTTCACTTGTGTTGCAAGGCTTTTGCTTGCATATAAATGATCATCTTAAATTGCTGGGTGATTGGTTTTTATGTTAGCGCATTATTACACTTGAGATATATCGCAGCCCATAGAGGGTGTAAGGTATCCATTATAGTAATTTGAGATGCCCTGTTCAAATTGCTGTTGTTTTTGTTGTGGAAGATTAAACTACTAGAATAAGAAAGGGCACTGCACCAAGGTCAGTGTCATCAGATCAGTTATACAAAGGTTTTGATCTAGTCTGTTATGGCTGTGGCCTTATAGTGTTTTGTTCTTATTTTTAGGATTCTCCTTTTACAAATGCAGGATTGGGGTCTAACCTAAACCTTCTGGGTGAGATAGAATGTGATGCCAGTATAATGGATGGAAAGTCATTAAATTTTGGAGCAGTTGGAGCACTGAGTGGTATGTTAACTATGTATTATAAAGCTAACTACAGATTTAAGTGCAAAGATGAATTTTGTTCTTTTTTGTTACTTTTTTTGGGTCGGGGGGACATTGTAAATACTGCCCCGTTTAAACAAATTCTGTCCCCTTTAAAAAAGGGGGAGGCATTCCTGCTCCCTGAAATACTGTTTTGTGTTAGTTTGCTTTGTGTAACATATTGTCTTATTAGTTCACTGATAATCCTTTGATGCAGAACAATTGTATGATACTATATAGTATTCACAACGGGAGTGAGTTTGCTCAGATGAATTTGTAGAGCGATAACTTCATAATAAAATGCAATTATTAAAAAAAAGATTACAAGCATTAAAATTAGGCTTTATATTTGTTTTTGTTCTCTGTCTCCTTGAAGAATTTACTGGTATATAACTCAATCATAAAGTCAATTGATATTTTGGTCTTTTAGTTAAGTTTGTCAAATTAGGATCCTAAGGGACCAAAGTTTCCTTTATAGTGTCAGAAGGCTATGCAGGGTGCTAGCCTCCAAACTGAAGCCTCTCATGTATTCTTGAGAATGGGCGCAGCTGCTCATCTGTCAAGCTGTTGACATAAAATTTCTGTATACTGTCGATTTCTTCATTATAATTTCTCTCACATGACTGGTTCCATTTGGATTTATTTTGTGTGTTACTGTTATAAGGTTAGATACATTTGCATATGGGACTCAATCCGAGAACTAATGTGCTTCTCTTTTTCTTTTTTTTTTTTTTTTAAATCTAGTTTTAACTTTCAGTACAAAACAAATGTAGGTATACAGTCCCAAATAGGGATTGTTGAGGTTTTGTCATAAGTACATTGAACAGTCTTAACTGTTACTATTGAATAGCTTTTCTGACAACATTTCAAGCTTTGTTCTTTATCCTAGAATAGTTCTAAACCGTGGTAATAACTTCCTCATGTAGATATAAATCTAAAATAAATAGTAAAATTAAGTGTTTCAAGGCTTGTTTGTTACAAAATGTGTCCTTCCAACCATGGGGAAAGAGGAAATGAGGGTGTGAGACAAAGCTAAGCCTGAATCCTATAATCCCTGTTCTGGCCAGATAGATCCGAATGAAAGCTCTTTCCATCTTGAAAAATTAATGCTCATAAAACATCTTTGGCCTGTAGAATACCATAGATTTAATTTGAGATTTCTGTGGTAGGAGGTCACTCCTAATATTTCAATATGATTCTTTCTTTAAAAAAAAAGAACCAAAGGTGGGGGGGGTTGATTAGAAGGCTTTGTCACTACTGATAGGACATGTGAAAGAAAAACTGATAAAGTTATTATTAAATTGAAACGTAACATAAGGTGACTCTTAATGACTTGGCAAAGCCTTGGAAATTAAAGGAAGCTGACTTCCGTTGCCAAAATGAACACTACAATGCTATGTGGAAAAATTTTTTAATGTTTTGTTCCCATTTCTTGCTAATTTTTCTTTTCAGGAATCAAGAATCCAGTTTCAGTTGCAAATAGATTGTTGTGTGAAGGGCAGAAGGGAAAACTCTCTGCTGGCAGAATTCCACCTTGGTAATTGCTTTGTTCTGCTTGACTTTACTTTGGTCTTTCGTCTCTACTGCATGCAATATTTGAAGGTTATATCTTATCCCAAGAAGGCTGGTGCTGTTTTAAATAACAGTGGTAGTGTGCCTTTAAAAAGAAGATAGGCTTTGTTCTCTGATCTTGAAACATCTTGTGCACTTGATGAAGCTGTGGGTAGAATGAAGTATTGTGAATAGATGGCAGCATCATTATGTGATAATTTCTGTGTGATTATTTCCAGTTACGTCATGCTGAATTTTTATGTTTGTTACTCCAGGATTTTGAAAAATCCCTAAATACATCAAGATTAAAATGAAATTCTACTGCCTTTGCCTCCGTCTACCTTTAAAAAAAGCAACATAGTTTTTAACAAGTGTATAAAAGAATCCTACTTTATTGCCTGTCTTTGTGGCTTTATTTTGTAGCTATAGTGTGGAAATGTGCAGTGTTTAGTAACTTCCTCTTATCTTAGCCAAAATGGGAAGTTATTTTAAAGATAGATTTAATAGTATTTACATCAACAGTGAAAACATGCACTCCTTTATTGAGATGGGTATAATACTTAGATGGAAGAGGTAACTATTAAATGCATAACAACTTTAAATATTATTGGATCATTTTGGAAAGAATCCAAGAAATGTGTCAGAAATGATTGCTCTTAAAACCATCTTATTTTCATTAGCAGCTTAAATTGACAAGTAGACAGCTTGAACGATTCGTTCATATTAATTGACTGCTATCCTCAGTTATCATACCTGTTGCAGAAATTTGCTACCGTTTGCTAGATAATGGACTACAGTATTTCCAGATTTATTAAACCAGCATTTATGTAGTTTAAAATATGTATATTTAGATTCACAAATTTTACTTTCCTTACTACGTTATTCTTATGCTGTAAAATTGGCCAAATAGTCTGTAGCTGGATGGTATAGTATTCCAATTTAAACAGTGAGGAAAAGCACTATTTCAATGTTCTGTCATGCTGCAAAGGAAGTTCACAGATCAAAAAAAGCCACCCTGAAACCAAACCATCAACAAGCAGACTTTGCATTTGAAACTCTTTTCTTTAATGAAGAAAGAAAAGAGTAACTGTAGTTAGTGAGATAACTTCTTTTTTTTTCAGAGGTTTACTAAGGAATAGGAAGTTGAATTTCAATTGCTGTTACTTGCTCATTTCTTCAGACGTCAGGAGAAAGCGGGGCTTAGCTGAGTTACATTAAAGAGAGTGTCAAATGAGATGGGGTTTTTTGGTGTTCCAAAACTAGTACTGAAGTCAGCTACAGGAGCAAGCACTTGTGATTTAGTTTTGTTTGTATCATCATGGTGTTTTCTCAGATTGTTGTAAGGAAGAGCACTTGGGCATTTTAGCATGTTTGCTGTAACTTCATGACCTAGTTTATGCTGCTGCTATTTTAAAAATATCTGAATGGAAAAGAAACTATATCCTCTTGCCCTCTAAGGACAAGACTAAATCTTTCAAACCTTGTGCAAGGTCTTGGCTAACAGATGCTTTTAAAGACAAGGGAGCTCAAACTCTCGAGGCGAGAGTTGAACTGTCTTCGGAGCCAACACATACAGTTTATTGTGCAAATGTTGCGGACCTGAGTTACCTAATACATATTTTCATTTCCTTTTTCCTATTCTGGATTTTGAACATATATTTTATTCGAGCAAATTAGTTACCCTGGGAACAGTCTATACTAGTGGGATATGATGGGTTGTGCTCTAGACTTGCTTTGGTAGATGCTCCTGTACATACAGGGTATCCCAAGTTCAGAATGATAGACCTCATGTTCATTGTAGGTGATGACTATTGACAATTTCAAGCCTTGCCTTTCTGGCAGGGTTTGGCATGATACATTGTTGTTTTGGGACTGACATATATTCCTGCACAAGCTGGGAATATATATAGTCAAATGACAAGAGAGCAGCTGTATTTTGGCATTCCTACCAAGTGTCAGGATTTTAGTAACTGATTTTTATTTGTAAAGATATGCAAGTTTCTTGTTGTTTCTCATGGGCAAATAGTGTATTGGGGAATCTTCCAGATACTGCTTAGCCTAAGAACCTGTCTTGTTAAAGAAACCTAGTGGTAGAGACTGTTTCTACAGCGTGATCTAAGATAGCTTAATGTTTTCTGGCCAGAATGTTTGGCACATGACCACACAAGAAAAATTCAGGAACTGTGAGATTATTAAAAATGGCATTATGGAGATTCTTGTCCATAAAAGAACACATGGAGGCAGTTAGTTTGGCCTGTTTACCCCTGTTCAGCACCCATTTTTATAGTGACAGTTCAAAACCAATTCAAAGTGGTACATTTCTAGTTTTCAGTAGAAGAAATTCTAATGAGTGTGAATTAATGTATTCTGAGATGGTAAGCTTATTGGGAAGGAGTGATCAAGTGTCTGAACTGATGTATTCAATTTGCTGTAAATTGCTCTGTAGAGTGTGTCATTCTGGATCAATATCTTGCTGTCTTGTTTAAAACACAGAATCCCACTGTCCAAATTAAAATTTAGAAAGTTTAAAGTGGAGAATCCCTGAATGCATGAGTGCATTTGTTGAAACTTCTAAGGTCCTTACATCTTTCTGTCATATTTTCCTGATGTTGTCAGGATTTTCTCTGCCTATGCATGCAGGAACAGAAAATACTGAACTTGTAGATGTGACATATTATCATATAAGATATTCCTGTTCATTGTATAACTTTACAAAAGAAAGCACTATTATAATTGCACAATTACGTATTGGATGGATCTTTGGAAGTGGTGTTTGGTCACAGAATAATGGATTAGATGTTTTGTAGTAATAAGTTTGAAGATTTTCTATTTCTCACTCTGAAACCTTGACCTTCTTAAGGGAAAAGGCTTATTTACATCTGTTTACTATTAAGTGTAGATATACAAGAATTGCAAGATGGTACAAATACACCTAAACGTCTCCTTTCTTAGAACTCCTTAGTACTACTGATATCTAAGTTCACGTCTATATCCCTTTTTCAGTATTAATAGTAACCCATATGGAAAAGAATCCCTTCTTAGTTGTTTTTTTTTTTTCCTCCCCTTTGGGTATACAGGGATTTGTAATTGGTTCACAGTTTTACAGTACTGTAGGCAGGATATATACATTGTGTAACTTGTAGGGCAGTGCGTAGTCAAGAAAGTGCCTAGAGTGAAGACTTGCACCACCTTTTATCTCTGTTCTATATTTCTTCAGAATGATTTCTTCTTTTTAACAGTGATTTCAGAGTGATTGCTGCATTTTGTAATAAATGTTACAAAGTGAGTTTGTTACATTCAGGATCGCCTTGACCATCTTTAATGAACCTAACCTTCTTCTGCCACTTCTGTTTAGCTTGGTGTGGCCTGTCTCCCTACAGCCCCTATTAAATGGTCCTGTTTGGAGCAAATAGCACCAGGATAACTATCTTCTTGGAGAAAATTGCCTAAAAAGACCATTTTTAAAGACCTTTACTTGCATTTTCTATTAATATGGTCTAGTTTGCCTGGAACTGGAAAGCGCGTCCAAGCATCAGCTCCTTGCTGGGAGGATGTTTTCATCTTCTGTGTGTTCTGAGCCTGTAACAACTAGAGAGTACTCTTCATTTGATGTATTTGCAGGAAAGATCTTTTTCTCTTGTTTCTGCAGAACCAACTTTCAGGGTAGCAGAGCACAAACTCATTCATCCTTTGTTTTTGGAGGTTTTTCCCCGCTTTGGAAAATTGTATTTTGAATTAGCCTAAAGGCTTTTGAAACTTGGTGGGGTTTTGGCTGCTTTCTATAGCCCGCTGGCTTTATTCCCTATTTTCCCTCTCCCCCAATAAATCAAGCTCGGTGGTAGCTGTTAAGAGGTAGTTTTGTTTTTACGTCAGCTTAAAGTATTGCCCTGTTCATTTGTGCCTGCTGCAGCTTTTCTACATGGCTACATGGATGACTCTCATGGCAACTAAAGCAGTTCCCTTGTGCCAGCCTGCTGGTTCCCAACCTCTCGCCACCCTGTCATCTGTGGCTGGTACAACTGTGTGTGTGGTTGTGTGCTGAACAGGATCGCAGAACTTGCTTTTTGGGATGGTGTAAAGACCGTTTAATCTTGTTTAGATTATACATATTTGGCTACCTGCAGAACTGAGTTCATGCGGTATGTCCTGTAGGAGTCTCTTACCTACTAATTCGATATCAATTTATAGGAGTGTCGTGGTTTAGGCCCAGCCAGCAGCAAAGCACCACGCGGCCACTCGCTCACTCCTCCCCCCCGGTGGGATGGGGAGGAGAAAGTATAACGAAGGGCTCGTGAGTTGAGACAAGGACAGGGAGGGATCACTCACCAATTGTGGTCGCAGGCAAAACAGACTTGACTTGGGGAAAAAAGAAACCAATTTAATTTGTTACCAATCAAATCAGAGTAGGATAATGAGAAATAGAACCGTATCTTAAAAACACACCTTGCCCCCACCCCTCCCTTCTTCCTGGGCTCAGCTTTACTCCCGAATTCTCTACCTCCTCCCCCTCCAGTGGTGCACGGAGACGGGGAATGGGGGTTGTGGTCACTTCATCACATGTTGTTTCTCCTGCTCCTTTGCTCCTCAGGGTGGGGGGGACAACTCCTCACACTCTTCCCCTGCTCTGGTGTGGGGTCCCTCCCATGGGGGTCAGTCCTCCATGAGCTGCTCCAATGTGAGTTCTTTCCACGCGCTGCAGTCCTCCATGAACTACTCCAGCTTGGGCTTTCCCACGGAGTTGCAGCCTTCTCCGGGCCCAGCCACCTGCTCCGGCGTGGGGTCCTCCACGGGCTGCAGGGGAATCTCTGCTCCGGCGCACCTCCTCCCTCTCCTTCTTCACTGACCTCGGTGTCTGCACGGTTGTTTCTCTCACATCCCACCACTCTCTCTGCTCTAGCTCCTCTACCTCTCTTCAGTAGTCTTTTTCCCCTTCTTAAATATGCTATCACAGAGGCGCTACCACCGTCACTGATGGGCTCAGCCTTGGCCAGAGGTGGGTCCGACTTGGAGCCGGGGAAGCTTCTAGCAGCTTCTCACAGGAGCCACCCCTGTAGCCCCTCCCCTGCTACCAAAACCCTGCCACACAAACCCAACACAAGGAGATACAGTGTAGGTAGTACAGACAACAAAGCACTGAGATCCTGATATTTTGTGTGTGTGTAAACTGTTTATTTTAACTTTTCTATGATTATGCTTTCAAGACATCTGAACTGGAAAGTTTAAAAAGGTGGATGATCTCTGTGGTGTTAAGGGGCGTCAATTAAATGTCTGCTTCAACTAATCTAACTATTCTTTGGGACCAGAACTGGAAAATACTTTGTCTGTGCCTATCTTATAGGAGGGAGAGGAATCTAGGAATTAGGGACACAAGTGTAAGCAAAGTAAAAGTCACATCACTTAAGTTTTGAGACATTCTTGGGTGCTTTTTTTGCACTCTTCATAAATACTAGTGGCTGTTTCTGTGTTTTATGTATTGAAAAGGCAATTGTGAGATTGGTTGTAAAATGTGGTGTTTCTGACTGATCTGTTTTATTCAAGTTACCATGTATAAAACTCATAATATTTGAGCTTGATACTTTCTCCACCTGCCCTTCCTCTGTGTGTAAATTGTTTTATTGAACAGGAAGTGCTTACTCACTTCCTGAGAATGTATTGTTGATAGAAAACTTTTCTTTTAAAGACCAAAACCTTCTTTTTTTTTAGTCAATGGAGAATACTACTTAATCAGGTTTGGCTATGGTTTGCATTTCTCTCTTATGTTAATGAAAGTGACAGATTGTTTCTTGAGCACTAGCTTACCTAGTAGGAGATGCTTGAGTTCTCCCAAAATACCCAGTAACTTATTCTACAGTATCTTGCAACATGAACAATATTTATCTGGAGCTGCACTAACGATGGTAAGAAATATGTATTTAACAATTCAAATTCTCATCTAGATAAACTTTTTTTTTGAGACTTTTGTAAGAAAAGACTGGACACACCTCTTCTATTGGTTAAGTCATAGAGAAGATAGAAAGTACCACCTCAGAATACTACATACTGAAAGCTGCAGGTGTCAGATATAGCACTGTCAAGAAGACTGCCAACAGCATTAATGCCAACAAATTTGCTATATCAATAACGTTCTCAGAAATTGTAGTACTAGGTGGCCCCAGGGACTACTTTGTAGCTGAAATAACTTCTTTAGCCTCATATTCATAAATCCGGTATTTCTGTAATGCTTTTTGAAATTGCTGTAAATCTTCAGTCTTTACTCCTTGTGTCCATTAGGCAGTTGCGTTATTCTTATTTCAAAAGTAGGATATGAAATTAAGATTGGAAATAGTTGTCCTTTATTGTGTTGCTGTGGTACTGTAGCGCAGCAGCTTTTTGAAAATGTGTGATTTCCAACTACTACGTTCCCCTTTTCAGGGAATCAGATTAATTTCTGTAAGGGGAAACAGTTTAAATAATTGAGGCTTGCTTTTTTTTGTCTGCCTAAAAGTCTATGTATATTTTTTGCTATTGTTCATTGTCACGGCAGCGTGTGCTGTCTCACTACTGTAAAGTGTTCAGTGCTGACTAGAAAACAACTTCTCAGGTTTTTGGCGGTTTTTTTGCAACTATATTAAAAGTTCAGTAGAGTTGTCTCATTTGCAAATGCTTGATAAAACTCCATGAGGTAGACCTTCATCCTTCTAAATAAGGCTTTATTTTTAGCTTGTGTTGTACTTCGTGAAATACTTCTTGATATTCCTGTAGCATTGACTTTACTGGAAATACCTTACCATTCTCGCCTCATTCATCCCATGTTGTTGGTCTTCAGGATCTTACTAAGTTGTTACAGAGAGCAAGACTCTAGATGGCTTTGTCCTGTTTTAGCTGCAATTAAAAGCTGGTGCTATTTGGTATTTAATTTCAAATTTAATAGCACTTGTTTTTATCCAACACTAAACTTAATGTCAGAGCTGCATAGTCTTTTAATGAAACTACATAAGGTTGCCAAATGTAATTATAGCTGACATTTCTGTGAAATGTAGACAGCTTACAATTTTAAAATGACCAAACCAAATAGAAAAAATAATTGCAAGAAAAGGGGGATTTGTTATATGGTTTTGTTTAAACTCCCTCTTCTGTGTCTCCTAGCTTTTTAGTTGGTGAAGGAGCTTACAGATGGGCAGTTGATCACGGGATACCAGCATGTCCTCCAGGTATCATGGCTACAAGTGAGTAAACTGGTGGTGTCAGTAGGAAGAACAGGACAGAGTAATTTTAAATGGTGCCTCATATTTTGAGGTGTACATCACTTCACTGTTCTTAACATTCAACTAGCTTATGGTATTACGGTATATACGGATGGTTTAAGTTTACTAATTTTCTATTAAGTATCTAAATAGAAAAAATTATGAAGTATTACTTCAGCTTCATTTTAGCAACATCTAATTCAAATGAATTTGTGATTCTAGGATTAAATCCAATGAAGGACTTTTTTTACCAAAACATAGGCTCTTTAACAGCTCAGTCCTGCAAGTCTCCAGTTGTCAAAGCACCAACTAGCCATGTATCTAAATTCAGCAGGTGCCAGTTTGACTCTCATATTCTACAGTTACACCCATCTCTGAGTCTTTGTCCAGAACTGCTCTGGTCTAAACAGGCTGTCAAATTAATTTGTCTTTTTTTTTAACCTAAGTAGGCTTTGCTTCATCTAATGTAGTGGAATAACCTGACCCAGAAAATGGACTTGGATTATACTGTATAGTGACAGTAGTCAGGTCTCTTACAAAACCTTTTTTTTTCTTGAAATAAAAGAAGTGATTATGTTGTATTGATACACCATGTATAAACCAGGCAAAAAATTAGTGCACTTGCCCATGGAAAGGAGGATGTGGTTCCCCCTTCCTTCTCTTCTTCAGTCCCCCTCCCTTTTGGGAAGTGCCATTACTACTAGCCTGTAGTTTGCTATAGGCGAGAGCATGCCCTACGCTTCCTGTTGAAGTTGTGCGGGAAAGAAATCAGAGATCGTTACCCTAAGAAGGAAGAGAACACAGAAGATTACAGAATGTTTCTTTATTTTACAGTAAACAATATTACTGTATAAAATATATGAGTAGTCCCTAAACTAGAGATTGAAAACCAGGGCTCACATTAAGGCTTTTATTGGGTGTAAATGTAGATAAACATCTAGAAATTGCAGTTCAAAGTTGCTAATACTCAGTGCTTAAATGTAACCTCTGAAACAGTGGCAGCATTTTACTTGATCATGCCAATTTTCATACATACTCATGACACATTTCATTTTGAACAGAAAATTTTGATTTCTAGTTCCACATGACTGAAACTTTTGCCCTATCCATCTGCTGCCCAAAACAGCATTCCAGAACAACTTTTGGGCTCAGTTAAGCAGAACACCTTTATTTCTGTGACTCTAGAAAGAGTAAAAAGACGTAAAGATTTGGGGTTTTTTGTGGTGTGGTTTTGGTTTTGGGTTTTTTTTTTTGTTTTTTTTAAGAAAGTAGTTGCTACTTATGTGTAGGAGATACTCCAGAAGGAAGGTTTCTTGACTAATTCTGTTTGCATGCACAAAAGTTTCCATTGTTTCTAGTACCAGTGTGTTTCTGTGTGACAGAGATGATTAGGTTGTAACATTAATTGCCAGATGATATCTTACTAGCTAAACTGTAGCCTGGTCAGAGCAAATCTACACGTTCTGCCTTAAAAATAAGGATGACCGCTGCTAGTTTGGTTTACCTAACCCAGACTATGAATTTACATTGGAGAAACATCAGAAGAATAATCCCAGCCAATGTATTTTCACAAACCTGCTCCAAAACACCAGTAATTTCTTTTTGTCTCCTCAGTACATTCAGTGTACTTCTATTTAGCAAAACAATTTGCATTAAAACAATTACCAGGATTGTGAAGTTAATCCTATTGCAAAGTCAATGAAAAAAATATTGGTATTAAAGTTGCCAACCCCCCTCCGCTCCCCACGCCCCCCGCTTTCACCCAGGTTTGTACATACTGAAACACACACCTGCATGATTATATGCTTGAGCCATTGCACAGGATGGACCTGCTCTAGGAGTGAACTGATGCTGTGAAGCAGGCTGTGACTGTTAAGACTTGAGTGTAGACTATGTGACTGTTCTGCTGGAAGAATGATTTCAGATTAGGGTAATTGAAGGATATGCTGAAAAAACCAGTGGCAGAGACTGAGATACAATCAGATAATCTTTGTAATACTGAGCAAATTACTTAAAACTGAATTCTTCACGGATGTTCTCTAATTCTGTTACTTGACCTTAGCATAAATGATAGTCTATGTCTAACTGGATTTACAGAGAGGAAGTGTCTGGCTATTATAGTCTTGTGCTTCAGTTTCCTTCTCAAACAAGAGGGGATGGTAGTGTCTGCTATTTAAGTGCCTAAAATGGATACATAGGAAAATAGTACTAGCTTACATGAAGACTGCATTATTAGCCATTTTAAGAGGCATCTGGGAAAAGATTGCTTGAGCAACTTAAAAGTTGTCATTTTTCCTAACATTTTAGTACGCTTAATTTTGCAGAATAATGATTAATGGTAGTATAGCTGATTTTTCTTTAAAAGAAAACAAAACCACAACAGCAATAAAGAGCAAAAGAAAACCTGAAAAATCAGTTACAGAAAGTGATATTGTGTTGATTTCCATACCAGTCCTTAGCGAAGCTGGTCTTTTGATGTGTAGACTTGTGGTCAGTGAGACTGGAAGGTAACCATTAACACCATGGGATTGTTATAGCTGAAAAGAAATTGGAAACTGTCTCACAGGTAACATGTAAGAAAGCCAAAATTGTTTTTTCCAGTGTTACTAGGGGAGGGAAAGTTAGAGGTGCTTCAGAAATTACAATTAAAGAGAATGTTGCTTCCGAGCAACCTCAAAGGATCTCATCTGAAGCAAGTTATTGCACTAAATAACGTAACAAGGTTCAAAAAATGGGAGAGTTTTTCATTATGCTTGCTACAATTGCTATGGTAGAGCTTGCATGGAGAATTGGGGGTAAATTAACTTGAAATTACGTGACTGTTGAATAGCTCTGTAAAATGAAGAATGAAGTAATTGCCAAACATCAGGAAAATATGTTTTGTGACTTAATTACAAAAAACAAACCCAACCCCCCAAAACTGCCTAACCCAAACCTTAGACATGTACTTGCAATAAGTATTAGCAGGGAGAACTGGGTGCATATGTTTTGGCTTCTCTGTGCTGCACATGGAAAATACATTCTTGAAGTCACATTATTCTGTCTCATTTTTCCCAGACCTGAGATGGCACGAGTAATGTTACACATGCTATAAGGCTGTGGGATTGTGTGGTTGGTTTTGCATGGATGGAACTCTCCATCTGATCAGTTACAAAGAAAGTTGCAGGATCAGCTTTGTGGTCACACTCCATAATTCTCTCAGAACTACAAAGTATCTGAGCACCAAACTGAAATGATGTTTTAAACTATGTTACTTGTTGAACTACATCAAGGTTATGTCAAGGCTCACCTGCTTTGTCTTCTTTGGTTTGCCAAGTGTGCGAGGAAATGGGATTTCTACCGTTTGTAGAAATCTGGTGGCTTTCCAGTGTAGTGAGTGGGTGGTTTTTTTTTTTTTAAAAATGAAATGTGATCTGCCTGTATTGCCTACAGTCTGCAAGAAAGCTGAATTTATTAATGCTTACCCATACTAGAGCTTAACTCCTGCCAACACTAGAGCCCATAGTGGCTTATGCTAGAGCTTTGTTACTCTGTGCTAGAGAAACTGCTTTGAAAGTGTGATCAAAGTGTTAAGAGTGTAATTACAGTTTAGAAATGCTAATTTACTGTATTGTGCAACCTCTTATAGATGTTAAAAGTATACTTTACTCTAAATAGGCAACGTAAATTTGAGGAACAGCTTCAACTGTCAATATCTGTGCCTGCACTGGTAACAACTGAACCACGTTTATCTGAATTTTTAGTTCAGCCTATAGTAGATGCAAAGTAGTTGATTTGACAAAGATAACATGGTGTAAGACAGCATCTTGCAATTGCTTACCATGTCGTCAAAGGGAAAGAGAAGGAAAGTAACTGCTCATGCAGCAAACTTGTACCTCTAACTCTAACAATGTGGAAGTGACCATAAATACTTCAGTAAGTTATATTACATAAGAACAAAAGCAGCTGCAGTGGATTCTCATAGCTCAATAACTGGAATCCAAGAGTAGCCACAAATGATGCTTAAGGAATAATATAAGAACAGAGCAAATATATACTTCCCTTTCCCTACGCCATTTGCTATCCCAGACTCTACATTCCTGAGTCATGACTGGTTCCTGCATACATGGAGGTAATCAGTGGCGTTTTCTGCCATGAAATGTTGTTTCCTCTTGAGTCCATATTAATTTCTAGCATCTGCAAAAACCTTTACCGCTTAACTATGGGTTGTGTGAAGAACTACCTCTTTTTCATTATTTTGAGACTTGCTGAATAAAATCTGCTGGTTTATTGTCAGGTCACTACTCGGAATCCTTCTTCACTCAAGTTCTCTTATTACCTTGAATAACTTACTGTCATCAGTAAAATCAGATCACGTTGAACAGGGTAGGTGCTGCTGTAGGTTGATTTGGCATTCCACTTGTAGCAAGATATTTATTTACTCCTGCTTTTTTTCTGTTTTTTAACCAATTTTGTGTATGCAAGGATATTCCCTTTTATCTTATGGCTATTTGGCTGCTTTAATGAGGGAGAGCCTTTTCCAGATAAGCGTCATGCAGATTGTCATACTTCTAGTGACGCTGTGTGTCTCCTTGTCCACCAGTATTGCCTACCTAGCCTGCCTCTCCTCCAAACCCCCAAACCTCACCTCACCCCCACTTCTCTCCTCCCCTTCACTATTATTGCATTAAGAAAAACATTTGCCATATTGCTGGAACTGTGCTATGAGGTTCAGTCAGTGGCTCAGGGCGGTGGCTTTGACCATGTTTTGTTTCTTTGTTTTTAGGGTGAGAATGAAAGACATCTGAAGAGAAACTGAAGGGGTTTGGGGATTTGATTAGGAAGCTTGGTTAATCTGAATACATACCTGATTTTAGGAAACTGAGAGGTATCTCTCAGATAGAAGATCCTTGTCTTTTAACAGTGAAAGTTGCTACCTCTGTTCCACGATACACAAAGTAAAGGAGCTCTGGTAAATGCATGTGTTTCACTGGCAATAAGAAAAAGAAAAAGGAGGAAAGAAAAAAAAAAAAAAAAGGCCAGACATGATGTAAATCCTCCCTGGAATTGAACATAATATTGTAGGTTCACTTGCAGTTCTGAAATCTGAACAGCTAAGTGCAGCCAATAGAATGGCTATAAGTTAGCCAGGAAAAAAGTTGGGCCGAAGTACCCAGAAGATGCTTTGAATGAAAATCTTCCAGGGAGCAGGAAAGGCTGCTTGATGGAAAAAAGAGATTTCTTCCAGGAAGTACTAAGAAATGGTATGTCCATCAACAGTTTACCCTGAGTTCTTGTTATGAAGAACAGATCTATATAGTAGTGCTCCGAGAAGGATAGGGGGTTTTCTAATATGCTTTTGATCCGAAGTGCATTTTTTTTTTCCCATTCATGTTGCTGTCTTTGTCAAAGTATGGCAACATGGGAAGTAGCACTAGTATCCTTTGATCCCAACACAAGCATAAGTGGTGTTAATTTGTCATTTAAAATAGCTTTGTTAAAATGAAATTTATTTTCGTCTGTCTGTTTTCATTTGTGCCATTTATTCTAGCAACTGCTCAACAGAATTCTTCACTGGATCATTTTAATTCCTGTGGGTTAACTAATTTGCTAGTATATTCCTTTTTAATTCACTTCTCTCCAATAGTTGCATTCTCTTTTAATATGGAATAGAAAGATAAAACGCAGAAAGTTCTCCTTTCTGGTTCTTTCAGTTGACTGTAAGAAATGTCTGCCAGGGGGTGCTATATGATTGGTCAGAGCTCAATCTGTACTTCAAAGATTTAAAAATATTCTTAGACTTTTCTTAGTATTTTCAATTTACAGTTTGCTTTTAAACAAGGATTGCTGAACACTAATAGGTTGCATAATGTTTTGTTGCATAATAATTTGTTATGCCTGTAATAGAAACGTTGGAGTTTGTGTTTGTGTTCCCAGCTTGCTGTTCCACCACTGTATGTAGGAAGGTTTGAGTATTGTCCTGAACTTGATTTGTGATTTAGTGGTGCTAGAAATTTGTATTTGTTACTTCTATTTGAAAACTTAGTTGTTCACTTAAATATTTTCTGAATTTTCAACCTAGCCTGAAAATACGTAAGGGAATAGATGTGGCTTATGAAAGCATGGGAATTTTAAGGAAACATGGACTTTTTACGAAAAATGTTTTGCATTATCTTTGGGCAAGAAATGTTAGTGTATTATAATAAACAGTCTGTCAGCTATGGGCCCATTTAAAGTACACAGAGCTAGAATTAACAAGTAGATATTACTATTATTAAAGAAAAAAAAAGCCTTAGTCTTGCATTTTGTTCTGTGTCTACAATTCAGTAGTTTCAAGGACTCCATGAATAGGACAATTCCAATTTTCTCTCTAATAATTTTTCTCTTGCCTCTGTTCTCTGGATCGTTTCTAATGGGCTGTGAAAGGTGACTAAGAAAAAGTTCTGAAGAGCTATGTAGAATGGGGAGTACAGTTGTCTTTCATTTAGTTAGTCACTGTATCATTATATAATAGAACTATCAAGATTTTTGGTTAAATTTTTACTTGTACATAGTGTAACAGTAAAAGGAGTTATGGGGATGATCAGAGTGCCAACAGGGTTAGTACAAGAGATGAGTAAATGATGTGGAAGTTTTATGGCAAACAAGTGGCACACAGATGACATCTCTGAACTGACTCAGAGACCAATGATCTCTTTCTTTTTCTTCCACTGACCTGCTTGCTGAAAGTTACTTTCTCATCTGTTTCTGTTAAGTGGTGATAACGATGTAAAAAGCCTGTATAAAAGCTGTATTTATTGTTTAGCCATGATAATGTAGGAGATGGATCTTGTGCTAATGAATTATGTAATGGAGGTCCTGTGGTCCTTTCTCATCAGGGTGCCCAGTAACACTGGAACCTTTTGAAAATGGGAAAATCTGTAACAGTCTTAACTTTGAGCAAGATGTGCCTGTGAGATTTTTCTTCTATCTTTCTATCTGATAGATAATACATCGCATTACCAAGCACACATTCTGATACCACATCCACTAATACCGACGTCTCATGCAGGCGAGTGGAGTTGAGCAGGAGCTACTTCCACCTGTTCTGTGCACAGCCACTGAGCCTTCTCCACGGCAAACCCCTACACTTGTCTCGACTTCTGCAACTCTGCTGTGACCAAGTGTTCCACCAAGTGCTTCCACCGTCTAGCACAGTTAGACCCAAAATGCAGTGCATTTAAGTACAGAGTACATGTGGGTAGCTCCTGTCGGTACCTTGCGGGGTTGAAGAGAGAATGTGAAGGACTGGGAAGATGATTTCAGGTCCTTGAAGATTATTCGTTCTTAAAGAGGCATCCTATGCTGCCTTGCAGGGACATGTGATAAATACTGTAAATGTGAGACTGAAGTCCTGAGCTTTTAATAATATTCTAGTTCTGATACGCTTCTGTTGTCGGTCGTTATATGTCTTTAATCTGGGTGAGGCCTGAGCATGGTGTTTAAACACTAACAGACAATCATTTTGTAAAGCTGTGGGGTTTTTTGTTCTTTTTTTTCTTCCTCTCCCAGCAGCTCTGAAGTAGTTTCATTTATGACAGTATGTACATAAATGAGAAAGCAAAACAGAATGGCTGGTCGTACTCTGTGGCTTCTGAAACACAATTCCTTTAAGAATGTGTTTGAGTGTACATGCAATTACTGTGTAGGGTAGTAATTGTCAGGGACTTCTATCTGAAAGCACATATTTGATTTTCATCTAAACTTTTAAATTCTTGAGCAAAATCAAAGGATGTCGTACGAAATACCTTTCCATAGATTCCAACAACAATACCTCTGGGCTGTGATCGAAGAATTTTTCAAACTGAAATTCCATCTACTCCCTTACCTCTCTTTATCTAGCTTTCTCCCCTCCCCAGTCAATAAGCTCTACCTCTCTTGCTTCCCTTTCTCCTTGGCCCAGGCAACAACAGGCTGATGTAGCTATATTGCATTTGTTTTAGGAAAACATGCCTGTCTTCAACACTGTGTTGTGTCCTTTTCCTCTTCTCAAGCTTGGAATATGCTGTCTTGTTGGAGAAGGTGAGAGTGGTTTTTGTACTGTCATTTAGGACAAATGAAATTTCTTAGTATCCTTGCACCACAAAGTTGAGTTTTTGTTTTAGATTTAATGTGAATTATGAACTTAAACGATGTGTAGGCATTTTCCTTCGGTGTATAGCGCTTATTTTCAAAATAATTTTTCAGTGGGTTATTTTTCCGTGTTATGTATGCATCATTAAGCAAGCACATTTGAATCCTGGAATTTTTTTTAGTTCATAAAATGTTTTATTGAACTTAAAACCCCATGATATATTCTTTGTCAAGGACCCAAACTTACAGGATGTTTCGAGAAAACTTTAATTTAATCTTTCATTTGTGTAGCGTGAAGCTCACTTGTGTTTTCTAGTTTCTTTTGTCACTGGTACAGCAATACAAAGCAACCAGAGTACTAGCCAGTTTAATGGCATTTATAGTGGTTTTACATAGATAGAACATCACAAAGGCAGGAGTAAACCGAGGGCAGGCAGCCTTTCACTTGCTATTAGTCTTTATTCCCTTATTCTGGGGAAAAAAAATAAAATTTAAGATTCAAGACATTTTATTTTTAACTGATCATCTGAAATTGGGCATAAATCTATGTCAGAGGAAAAAAGAGAAATTGCTAGGTTTTGTTTTACAAACTGGTCCTTTATTTCAGAATTCTTGGGTCACTTTGGAATATTAGCTGTTTTATCCTGCTAAGAGGAATTGATAATCACTGATAATAACTGTTTTCCCTAAATAATGAAAGGCAATTATTCATCAGTCCTTCCTTGCTAAAACAAAATCTTCAACTTTCAGATGAAAGTTAATCCTAATAACTATTCTGAAGTTGAATGCAGCCTGAGCACAAGAATTTCCATTCTAGGGGAAGACTTTCTTTCCCTCACAGTATGGAAAGGTGTAACATTTCATGCTAAACTGAATAAAACTTAAGAGTGATTGAATTAGTATATTAATTTGTATAAGTAACTCTGGGAAGGGAGGCACACAATATTAAAAAACTACCCTCCACCCCTGAAAAAGAACTTCCCCAAAACAATCTGCTCCTCACCCCTCACAAAAGACCCTCAGCTGTTTCTGATAAAAATTCATGTCATCTGGAAGTACAGAACCATGACTGGCACCTCTCTAATACCTCTCTCTAGTGTAACAGTATGAAATTTCCAATGTGAAAAGTATTGCAGTATCTGTCACCACAGGAGCTGATGATTAAGTTTTGTAGATATTGTGATGGAGGAAGCTGGGAAAGTTTGTGTATTTTACTAGGGAAACATGCTAGCTTCCTTAACCTAGACTGTTCTGTGTTTGTGCATTTAAGTGTTGTATTACTTAGGTATGGTGGTGTCTGATGCACAGGGATAGGATGAGAGAGGACTAACATAAATTAGAATATGTGAGATTTTGACTAATTTAAAAAAAAAAAAAAAAAATTTTTAACATGAAGTTGATCAAATATTGGAAGAGGGGCCCAGAGGAGTTGTGAAATCTCCATCCTTGAAGGTATTCAAAACCTGACAAGTTCCTGTGCAGCCCTTTTGAATTGGACTTCCTTTTCCTAGGAGGCTGGACTACACAACCTCCTAAGATCCCTTCCAATCTACATCATTCTATGTTACTAGAAAACTTTCTTCATCTGTCTGTCTGACATGGTCTAAGATATGCAAAAAATGCATGCCATAGCATCTCCTGGGGCTCTGTGTATCTGATTGTCCAGTAAAAGAGTCCTTGATGCACTACATCACCTCTCCCATGTGTGAGACTAGCAAAGTAAGAAAAGCAATAGAGAGAAAATGCATGACAAGTCTTTATCCCAGCATACAGTTGAAAGGCAGTTGGGGTACCCAGGAACTGAAAATATTTCTGACACCTGAGGAATAAGCACAGTTTTTTGTTAGCCAAAATCATTGCTTTGTAGGGTAGTCATCCATTCTGTAAACGTGGACAAGGTGGTACATTGCTAGCCTAATTTCATACTTAGTGTTCCTTATTGGCTAGAAAAATGTATGCTTCTTTGTTAATAATGACCTGTTGTCTGCCCTATATTTCCTATCTTACTGATACCACTTTGAATTAACAAAGCAGATAAGAAGTTACTGTGAACAATTAGATCCTTCAAAGCAAATCTTCAGGTTTTTACTTGTTTTGAAAAGACAAATAGAATCTTAAAGCACAAGGTAAAATCCGAAAATTGTTTAATTGCTTAACTAGAGACTGAGGTCAGTGAATGAAACATCGCTCTCAAGCTTGGAGAATTTCATATGTTGTGGAAAAAATGGCAGGATAAGTAGCAACCAAGGTATAGTCGGAGTGATGATGCTGAGAGGCCATATAGCAGCACTCTAGCTGGCAGGGCAGCCTGGAACTAGCCCATGTGTTCTCTAGTTTTGATGTGATCTTTGTGCATGTATTTGAACTTGCAAATACTGCAGAAGGTTTCAGGACACCACTAACATTAAGTTCTGGAGTAGAAGGAAAACTTCTCGTGTTCAGGTTGTCACGTATGGGCTCCTGCACCCTCGTATTTGTCTTGCTTCTCTAGGTACAACTTTTTTCTGAATTGACAGGAGGCAATGGCAGCAGTAGGTAACAGGCTTAGGCATATTTATCCCCGTGTAATACCTACTTTTGATGAGTACCAAGGCCAGGCACCATTCCTACTCACGCATATTGTGGCTCTGCTCATAGGTATTTGCTCTATTTGTTGAAGTCATATCAACTTACAAGTTCTACTGTTTAAAAATGCTGTTAAAAACAATGTACTGGCTTTTTTTATTTGAGGTCACTTCTGTTTAACAAATTCTTGATCTGTGTGAGGTTTTTTTGTTTGTTTCTCCCCACCCCCAATTAGTACTAGACTAAAATGATTCTTTGCCTGCTCCCCCTTATCAAGTGTTTGTTTTTTACCTCTTGGACCTCATTTCAAACATAGAAATGTGTTGTCCAAAGTAGCTGCATTAGTCAGCTCTGTATGGTAGAAAGAGTTCCTTTCTTGGTGATGGCAGATTAATATGTGTTTACAGTTTTAAGAAACTGGTATTCATTAGGTTTTTGGAGAGAAATGCCAGCTTTCTCATTACTTTTAGGTTATATACTTGAATAAGTGTGGTAGTCTAAGGTCCAGTTTTATGTACTTAAAAACAAGTTTAAAGGAGAGTTCACTAGGTGATTTTGGCACCTGCACGGGGAAGTTTCAAAGAAGTAAAACGCTCGATGTCTGCGTACTTTGTGAGAATTGTAAATGAAAGCTTTGTGTTCTGTTGGCTCTGCAATATTGATTTTATTCATAGACCGTTCTTGCAGCTGTTCCAGTCTTCTGAATAATAGTG
This sequence comes from Gymnogyps californianus, assembly GCF_018139145.2. Taxonomy (NCBI): domain Eukaryota; kingdom Metazoa; phylum Chordata; class Aves; order Accipitriformes; family Cathartidae; genus Gymnogyps; species Gymnogyps californianus. Next base: position 7,710,764 of record NC_059473.1, on the reverse strand, counting down.
ATGTAGCTATCTTCAGAATTTCATTTAAAATGACATTTTTTTAAGGCCTATAGATTAAATAGGAAACCTGTGCTTTTTAGCTTCCATTGAATTTGTGACTTACCTGTGTATACCTCTGCCCTCCTAATAGTTTGATTTTTGCATGACTAAAGTGACAAAAGACATTTTCCCCCCCTCCTCTTTTCTCTACGTTTCAAAGAGGATGTTAAAACAATCTGTGGATAATATTAAGTCAAAACTGATTTAAACTAAATATGTCAATATCTGCAATTTTTTCATGAACTGAAAGTTCTAAAATGGGAACATGTCATTTTGGTCTCTTAAGCATAACAATTTTTTTTTTTTTTAACTCCACTTTAGAGAACACTTCCTTTCTGAATGTGGGACTTAGATGTGGAAAATGCATGTTTGTCTTTTCAAGACCTAGGTGGTCTTTAGACTGTGTTGGATTATGGAACATAAAAATTTTGCTAGACTATTGTGTGGCTTTAAATATATGGGTAAACATACAGATATGCAATTAAGGTAATAAAATAGTAGCCTAATTTTATGGATATCAGAATGAGCTCACATGGTATCTATTTACTTGTCAGCAGTCAAAAACAATAATTTTAACGCAAGCCACTTATTCCGTTCTCTTCTGTGCAGTGCTGCTTCTTTGCCAAACAGAGAGATATTTAGACCAACATAGCTTCCATATGTGTTCAGTGACTTGTTTCTACTAGATATTTTACCCATCACTGATGCTGAACAGTAGTAGAACTTTTTGACTGAGGAAAAGATGTAAACATCTTGTACTGAAACTTAAATACTTAGTTGTTGGCTTTTTAATTGATGCTTTTTGCATCAGTAAAAATGTGGGGGATGAGACTTCCTAAATGTCAACTTATCAATATTTGTTTAAATTAAGTAAATTTTACTTAGTTAAATGCTTTTGAACTATTTTTATAGGGTTTAGTTTAGCAGCTTTTAAGAGGAACAAGAGGAAGCTGGAGTTGGCTGAAAAGGTGGAAACAGATCTCATTCAACTAAAGAAAAGAAGACAATCAAATGAAAAGGTTAGTTCCTGTTTAAAATCTTGTTGTGTCATCCTAAACTTACAGCTGATGGCTAATAAATTTCATGTCGTATATGATGAGTCTAATGTAGCATCAGAATCCACTTCTCCTTGACCATCCTAATGTTTAGATGATATAATGATAACTTAGTGCAATTAAAACTTTCTGCCTTGCTATTTGAAAACCAAACTGTCACTTTGTATCTTGTTTGTAGTATGAAAAATATTTTGCTCATTTTGAACTGGAAATATGACAAATGTAAACACAAACAGATAATTATTTACTGAAACATTTTCTTTAGCTTGGGATCTCTGTCACTGTTTCCCACTTTTTAATGTTTCCTGAGCGCACTGCATTATGGAGCTGGAATTGGTGAAATTTGAAATATCAGGTAGGTAAACATGTGCATCTGTGCATGCATCTAGCATTGACCTGGCCCATATTACTTGTACTACAAAACTATTAGGATTCCCTCTGTTCCCCTCACTCTTAGTTTGAACTTAGAGTCTTTGTTACCATTTGAGAATGTCAATCACAGTATTTGTCTTTACTGTTGAATATCAAAGTATAGCTCATTAAATCAAATGCCTATGCTTTATTTGGGGCCTGTGGGCTTTCAGATTGGCCATTTCTCTTTGCTTTGGTAAGCTGACTGACCACTGCCTTATGTAGTTGCATATGTTGATATAAATAACATATAAATCCCAGAGAATTGGCAAAAAAGTTTATTCTCTGTAGTCTGTGCAAATGCAAACCAGTGATAAATTAGGCGTTTTTCTTCTGTTTTCTTAGATAAGAAGTTTTCCCTAGCAGGGTGCTGATTTTTCTGTTTTCAAGGAGATAAGACCTCTAAAGAAAGTAAATATAGAGGGGTGGGGGGGGGAAGTTATTCGTTTAGGAACTTTTCCTGTTTACAGGACTTCACGTACCTCCTTGTGAAATTAACGGTGTTAAAATGTAATTGAGGGAGGAGGGGCCTCTGTACAGTATTGATGTTCATGTAATAAGGGGCAAGTCAATGCTTGAAACATATGCCAATGCATGAGCTTACCGACCTGCAATTTGAAATTTCAAGGGCTCCAGAGTCATGTGCAGCACTTGTGGGAGACCCCCAAAGGCCAATGATGGTAGGTAAAGGAGGTGATCAAATCGAGCTCAACTCACTGGTAAGTAATCCAGTAACAAAACACACTGGTTTTGTCAACTTTCTGGGCACATCCTGTCCGTGGAGGGGGGATGAAAACCAAACCATGCTAACAATGTGGACTGCTTGTGTTATTTACAGAGTGTAAGATAATTGCAGCCTTATGGGAAGTTTAGTTTTTCAAAATGAAATAGAAATGAAAAAGCAAATTCTACAAGAGCAAATTCTAAAAAAAAAAAAAAAAGGGAAAAAAGTAGAATAATTCTCTCTAAGCTGTTAGAAAAGGGTCATTTAGCAAGGATGAGGCACATGACCTGTCATCCCAAAACTCACACTGTCAAAGCTGAGCTCTCATAAAAGTTTTAAAAATAATTGTTTAAAAACCATTTAAATACTTGAATAATTAAAAGTTAGTCTTCTTGTCAAAGTTAAGCTTTAATTGATAAATACTCATTTAATTTTTTTTTATTTGCTGTTCTTCTCTGGAGCTGCAGACCTGTCCCCTTCGGCAGGACTTCATAGCTGTTTTATTGTCTAATTTGACTCACCTGCTTCAACCCTATGCTGCAGCTGAGCTTATGTGCCTCTTTTGCCAGTACTGCCCAGTTGTTCTGAATTCTGGTAATTTTTTTGTCTGTGAAATTTTAGAAGTTGGGAGAAGAGCAAGGTAGAAAGGATGTTAACAAAGTTGAAGTTGAATGGAAGTTATAACTAAAAGGCCTATGTGAAGAGATAGTATTGCAGACCAAAAAAGGCTGAAATTACTTGGAAGTTTTAGCTGCTGATGAATTTCACCAGCTAAAAATAAACATACAGTTTTAACAATTACTTTTCAATAAAAGTTAAATTATACCAAGCTCAAAAAGAATGAGAGGCTGTTTAATTAAAATTGTATGGAAAAACTAGGCAGTGTAACTTAAAGGACTTTTATTTCCCGAGTAAAAGGACTTTTCTCTTTGCTGTATTTTTCATTGTTTACCCAGTGTAGGATTTGTAGAGGGTTGTGCAATTGCACATGGGAAGATCCATTAATAACTTCACCAAATTTTGAAGGTGTGAAAATTGAGGCTTTTTTTTTTAAAGTTGTAGTGACTTATATATTGATTTACATAGTTAAGAAATCATTTTTGTTTGTGTGTGAATTAACTAAACATATTCATAGGGGGACTGGCTATGATGTGTTAATTCAGCCAGATGCCATTCGGAAGTTCTCACCTCAATCACCAGTAAACATCAGAAGTAAATGTCTTTTTACTGTTAACCTATCTTTTACCAGAGGCAATTGTCATTGAAAATAGCTTAGTAGAGTTTGGCTAAAAGCCCTATTTTTAATTTGTCTTCTGCTATTGCAAACTTTTTTTACAGCTATGCTGAAGTAACTTGTAAAAGGAGTTATCCTCTCCTTGTTTTGAATAAGTGGCACTAAGAATTTCCAGTGCACATGAACTTTTTTTATAGGTTAGTGTTTATAAGTTAGTTTTTTATAGGCTAGTTATTTAACTCTATAAATAACATTATTTAGTTTGAGGTTTATTAAAACTGATTTGGTTTTTATCTAGTTTAACATATGTACTCAAGTATGTGTACAACAGTTTGAATTATATGTATGGAATCAGTAGTTTCATATTCTTCAGCTGCTGTATTGAGACAATAACACTGAACATAGAAAAGAAAAATAAGTCTGTCTTTGTTCAACAGAAAAACATTCTTTTCTTTGAAGTATTTTGTGCATTATAATTTTTGTCATTGATCATCTTGAATGTACCACGTGAACTTTTAGCCGGTTCCAGCTTGAACTCTTCGGGTGAGCAACAGTTAATGCACAGCAATATACATCATTCACATTCTATATGGTGAATTTTAATCACTTAGCTTTTTCCTCAAATCAAATTTTTTATGGCTGTGTGACAGTAATTGTAAGTGTAGCAGTCGACTACAGCAATCCTTGTGTCTGTCTTATTTATTCTTGCAGTTTGAAAAGGAATTTGAATTTTATGCATTTCATTTTCCTTAAATAAATTTTCTGTCCCACATCCATGCTGAAATGGTCTTTGATGATAATAATACTTTTTAGACTTCAAAAGTATACTTCAAAATCCATTTAATATGGGAAAAGAAACCTAAATACTTTTCATCCATTCCAGTTAAAAACAAAACAACAAAACTCATCTATGGAATACAGTATGAAATAATTCCCTCATCTTGAACATGGAGGTCAGACAAAACATTCTGTTTACATACCAAACAACTATTAAACTGGAAAGGCTAGGGTTGTTTATTGAGCTTTGTATGGTTAGATGGTAAGTGCCCCTTTTCAAACGTATGAATGTTGCACCAATCATGCATACTCTGTCAAGATTAGATTGCTATGAGAGTACATCATGCTATGCTGTCAGTTGCCCTATAGGAGAACGTTTCTAGAAATTGGTATGTATGAATTGGTCCCAGTGCTCACAGAATAGTGACATTTTCCCTTGACTTAAATGGATTTATAAGTATTTCTTTAAAATACTTTAATAAATAAAATGTTGCTTAAAAGATTGCCACTCACCGTTGTAAATACTACTGTAATCAACAGAAGTGCTCCATCAAGAACACCTTAAATCTGAGATTTTAAAAGACCAAAATATATTAATTGTTGATATATTATTTTCTAGATAACGCTATCCACAATTGTGCTTCTCTCTGTTCCCACTTGATCTGTAAAGGGCCAACATGGGGCATACTGTATGTGATTTATGTGTTGCCCTGTTGTGTTTTGAGTAGGAGAATACTGTAAAAAAACATTTTTAGGGGAGTCTACTTGATCTAATTATCATGAAATATGAAATCCTATTTATTTGTGCGGATAATGGGTAACGGCATATAGATGTTAATTGCGTCAATCTGATTCATTTTGCATTTTGTCAGTTATGATACTCGGAGATGAGATTTAATGGTAACTACTTTTCACGGAATTTCAGAACAATCTCAAGTCAATAGGGAAGAGGCCTTGTGTGTAGATATCTTTCAGCGGGCACTGGGTAGAGCTCTCCTAAACTGTTAATTCCTTCCTTAGGGGCTTGTAAAAGGATGACTATTTATGGGGTTTTTTTTATGTGCAGAAGAAGGGAAGGATGAGATTTCTAAAATACTTGATAGAACTCTGTATTTGTGCAGATGAGCATCTTCCTGCTTTGCGTGCATGTTCTTAGCTAAGTTTGAATATATGGTCCGTGATTTCATGAAACTAACTTCCTTTCCTGTCGCAAGTTGCAAATTAAGTAAGTAATGTGAGGTCTTACTTTTCACGTTGACTTTCAGTTGTTTCCATGTAAAATATTAACTACATAATAGATTATTTTTAGGTTGCAATACTACACTGTTAAAACCCCCAAACTGCTTTTGCAATGGACGTGTTAGTATAAATTATTAGCTGAAGTCAGATACGGAATTTGTTAATAGATATCACCAAGTAATAATCAAGTTTCCTTTGGAACTTGCAAAATTTTTAAATCTAAGGTGCTAAATTAATCAATCAAATACATAAAAACATAAGGGCAAGCAAGCTGGATCTCATTTAGTCCTTGTTGGACCCATATAGAATTTGGACTTTACACTTCATGAAATGTAGTGTTTAACATATTTCTTTTGATTGTCTTGATACTAGCTTGATGGGACCCTGTATTTTTCAACATTTGTATGGTTTGAAGAGTTGAAATATGTGACATTGAAAGTCTTCTCACCAGGTGCATTCTTCTTGGAACTCCTCAGGCGCATCATGCCTTTTTGTATGGAAAAGTACAGGAAGTTCCTTTGTTAAATCGTGATGAGCTCTTCATTTACTGGTTCAGAAATCATAGGGTTGTCAGTACAGTTTGCATATGTACAGTACTTTTAGTACTGAACTACAGAATTGATTCATGGTGTCACTTGTCAGTGTGTGAAGTCAGTAATGTTGAAATGGGAGCAAACATAAAAATAGGTCTAGAATAGATCCGACAATGTATTTTTTCCTGTTGGATATGGAATAGAACTGATCCTCACTGGTTTTCAGTTTGTTGAGTAAGGATAAATATAGCGTCAGCAGTGATTCTTTTTCTGATCACAGAAAAACCCCAAACTTATATTACTGAGAAGGAAAATTTGGAATTCCTTTGCTTCAGTGATACAGATTTCCTTCAGAAGGTTGTGTGGGCCAGGTTAAAAAAAATGCTTCCCTTAGTAAAGGTTTCCAGCCTCCTAAGTTGTCCCATCTAAAAATAAAATAAGCCAAAGCAAGCAAACTATACTACTGAATTGACAGCAAATACTGATCTGAAATAGATCTTCTTTTAAAGGAAATAATGGTGAAGAAAGTTTCCATGCAACATATACTTGTAAATGCTTGTGGTTTTTTGATTAAAATACCTTTTAAAAAAAGAAATTAGTAATATAGCTACTGAAGGCAAATATTTTATGCATGTGAGAGCTAAAGCGGAAGATGGATGGCAGATGGAGCAAATAGTTTTACAGATGGTGCAAAGAGGGCTTCAAGCATTTTTTTTCTTTGCTGTCAGATGATATGGAAAACATACTGATCCGTACTGAGTCTCATCCTTCTAAAATGTATTTCTGTTTGTTATGGGAGCCCCAAGTGTTTGATTTACTATGAATTAAGATTACACAGGTGGCCTGAATTCTAGCGTTTCCTAACTTTGACAGGCTTGATTTTCATATCTGTAGTTGTCTATTAATCAAGTTTTTTGTTGTGGATATAATTTCCTTTGATAAAAGGGGGCAGGCGATGGACAACAAAACCTGCATCATATTAGTAGTTCTCTATATAGAAATCATAGGATCATAGGAAAATTCATGTTGGGAAGAGCTTTAAGATCTTGAAAACCTCCAAGGATGGGCGTCTGCAACTCCAGTGAGCAGCCTGCTCTGCTGCTTAAGATCTTTTCAATCCATTGAATAGTATTGTTCTAACTGAGTTAATAGTTACCTGACTGGTTTAGGTAGTGGCTAACAGTTACCAACTGAATTAGGTTGTGGCTGGCAGTCCCGGGAGATGTGAAGTACATTTGCCCATGAGAAGTTAAGGAAGGGTTCCTTAATTTTCTTTTATCTTTACAACTTGGAAGGGAACTTGCTCTTTTCTTATCCCCTTTGCTCCAGTCCTCAGAATTCCTTTTGCTTCTCCTTCTCCTACCTTCGCTGATCCTGGTTTTTATCTTCCTCTGCTTTTCAACCTTCTCTTCTTCCCAATGCCAGTTGAGACCCTAGATCTATAATTTTTCACCTCTCTCTTTCTAAGCAGTTATTCTGCTTTACTGTTAGGCCATCCATCTGTTTGTTTTAATATTGAATATGGTTAGTGCCAGCTTCTGAGCGTAGAACTTGTTCAGGAAGATCTCGGTGTAGGTGAAGAGAAGAAACTTACTGTTACTCTGGGTAAAAGCCAAGGATGACACTCCCGCTTAGGAGTTCCAGTTGCTTGAAAAATACTGTAGAACACTGTAGTGCTGCATTGGCTATTTTTCCTTTTAAGACTGGCACAGTATTAACTTAAGTGTTATCTCTTAAATTAAGTGTGGCCAGAGTATCATCAGCATGAGTCTCCTAAGAATTCTGCTTGACAAGTGACATCATATGCCCAAGGAAATTTTAATAGATGATGGGAACTTGATAATTTGAAGTTGAATAGTTGGGTGTAGATTTTTTTTTTTTTTCTTCCTCCCTCTGGATCCTAGTCCAGAAAAGATGCATTTATATGAATAACTTAATATCTTTTGGGATTATTTGCTTGGGTAAGTTTATGTAGGATTTTTTTAATGCAGGTAAGTTTTTATACAGGAAAGACTACTCAGCTGAAGGCCTGAGGGCTTGTGCAACAGCAGCATTCATCTTTGGAGTATGGGATGGATGATGTATCAGTTTTGTTTATTCATTTTATTTTATGTACGCTGCATGCTGTGTCCCATCAAAAGTGTGTGATTGGGCATGAAGTCAGAGTGCCTTGGCCTGGGTTCTGCAGAGAAGGGAATCTAGGGCAAGCCTAGGCAGAGAGGGGAAAACTGCTCGTTCTCTTAGAGCGACTGAACGTGGTGTATTAAGAAAGGGGAGAAGGACGGAAAGATCCAAGGTAAGACAGCTGAAGTGTTTGTGAGACAGTAGGCAGAGAGCTTGCATCAGGAATGAATGCTGAAAGACCCCTCCTCTTAGAGGAGCAGATCTGCCTCAGAAGCAATGGAAGTAAGGACGCTTTTCTAGTGACCAGAGAGAGCAAACGGTAATTTGTTTCGACCAGGAAGCCACTAAAGATTGCTGAACTGAGAATAAGTCTGGGAGAAAGAATCTGTCCTGGGGGAGATTTTTTCTCAAGGCTTCTATTTATTGTCTCTCTCACAATATTGGAATTTTCTCTTTACATGGTAAGCTGCTTCTTGTGGATTTTTTTTTTATTTTTTTTTTTTAATCATACATAGCTTTAAAGATCAGAGTCTGAAAATGCCATCTCAAAGCTTCTGGGAAAGGCCTTTTGATTTGGCATCTTTGGAATGAGTTGCTGAATCATTTCTTAGTGGACAAGTGGCCACCACTAAGAAAACAGCATTTTTGGCACTTTTGTGAGTAAAGGCAGATAATCTAAGCATTGGATGAGTTCTGAGATGTTTATTACCTTCTTGTTTCCAGAGAAGTTTTCCTCAGGTCCTGCCTGAGGCAAGAGAGCATTTTGGGAAGATTTATGGCAGCACAATTGGTACAATATGCATGAATAGCAAATCTGTTTTGTTGATCGGCCTGTCACTTGGTTTTGTGCACGCTAGTTTGCACACTGTTAAGAAGTATAATGTGACTTCAATATACTATTTTTAGTAGTTGTTTCTGTTTGTGTGTCCTGCAGGAGAATGACTCAGGAACATTGGATACAGTTGGTGCAGTTGTTGTTGACCAAGAAGGAAACGTTGCTGCTGCTGTCTCCAGTGGAGGTTTAGCACTAAAGCATCCTGGAAGAGTTGGTCAGGTGATTATACCTTTTCAGTTGGGAATGATTGTTCAGCAATTGTGACAGTAAGCAAGAGCTGTGATAGCAAACTGATGTTCTCCCTTCCTTCACATTAAACTCTGAAGGCATTATCACTACCTTGGAATGCGTTTTGTTTTTAGTGTCCTCCATCAGTGTTATAAAACATAGATAGGTAAGAAGTTGTTCTGTAGTTAGTTACGTTTTGCCAGGCTATTAATAAGTTAATTTCTTGGGCTTAAATACCTCCTTAATACCACAAATAGTCTCTTAAATGCTTAGAGTGTTTTTAAATAAGATTTTCATCAATATTTAGGGAGGCTGTCCTAACTAATCTTGTGAATTGGTAGAAGTGACAAAGGTATTAAAAGAACACATCAGGTATAGGCATTCCTTATTGTTATTAGGTGAGGGAATTTTGAGGTGCATCAGAAATGTCATACTCTGTTGCTGTACAGCTGTATTTTTGGTTGACTTTTGCCACTGTCCTAAAAGCAGTTCTCTTTTGAAATGTATTTAAGATTTTCTTTTGGAATTGCAGAGTGAAAGGGACTTTATATAAATAGGGAACAGCTGGAATTATTTTGTCTTTTGATATCTGTACCCTCATTTTCTGTAAAGTTAGATTAGAATACCGTACAGCTATGATAATCACTCACTTCTGCAGAATAGTAAAAGAAGGTGTAGCAAAATGGATTGGAATTGCAATTTTGACTGTTAGGATTTTCTTATTTATCTTTTGTATTAATACTTGGATCTTTCTTGGGTTTCTTTTTTTTGTTGATTTGGGTTTTTTTAGTATTGTGGTTTTGGTTTTGTTGTTTGGTTTTTTTGTTGTTTGTTTTTTTTTTTTTTAAGGGAAGGGAACAGACTAAAAACCTTGTATACTTAAATTTATGAAAGATGCACTTCTTTCCTTAGGCAGCTCTTTATGGTTGTGGCTGCTGGGCTGAAAATACAGGAGCTCATACCCCTTACTCCACTGCTGTGAGTACTTCAGGTATTTGCTACTTTTATAAATATTTCAAAAAGTTGCTATCTTTCTCTGGAATTAGTTTACAAATTCCAAATAAAGTATTTGTATGAGTGATGAATTAAGATATTAACATGATTTCCAGACTACATTCTACATGTGTATCCTTTTTTTACATATAAATACATATATATCTATAATATATATGTCAGTATTGTCTTGAAATCTGTGAATTAGTCTCCATTGGTTGCTTACATTGGTCATTTTACTTAAAAAAACAAATTAACAACCATGTGAACTTTTATCCTGTTCAGAAGATTTTGTATTGCACTAAAAGGATGTGCTCTATTTGTTAGGTGTTAAGGGACTTGTCCTGCTGTAAAGAAGTGCCGTTATAAGCATAATATTTTGTTAAACACAGAATGCTTCTGTGACTGGAAGCCTTCTGTAAGGGACTAAGATAATTAGAGAGTCCTTTAACATAAGAGGGTCCCTTCAGTACAAAAATGCTACAAAATTGTGTTTTTCCCTCCAAAAATATTTTAAGTACTATTTTAAGTGAATTTGTTCTTCATCTCTCTTTTCCTCTCAAAAGGAAGGGGAGAAGGCAGAACCAAATGACTAGAGTAAGTGTCTTGGAAAACATTTATTCAGAAATTGTGAAAGTAACGTAAGAATTAGGGTAGCTTCCCTTCCATTTGGAAGTCTCAGGATCCTAGACACACAAACGTATTTTGTTCATATGATGCCTGTCAGCCAGCTGTCACACAGAGCTGTTCAATCAGTTGGCGTGCTGAGCACCAGAGTTACCAATTGTAAAACCAAGTTTGTCAACGGATCTACTAAATGTAACAGGATTGAAGAAATAGTAAAACTTAGAAAAAAGAAAAAAAAAAATATCCAAACAACCAGAAGATAACTAAGAAAGTCACTCGTACTGCAATGTAAGATTTGAGAATGCAAGACAGGATGTTTTTAACTAGTCAGGAACAGACAGTGAAAAGATAATTGTCTTGTTATACAATACCAGGTGAATCTTACAGAACACAAAAGCTTTAAGGTGAATTTATGCGGGAGTTACTTCTACTTTGCAACTCCCACATAAAAGCAGTTGAAAGGACTGCATTCCATCTCTTTTTTTTTTTTTCTTTTCTTTTCTTTGCTTCCCTCCCCCTAGTTGTATGAACAGTCTCAAATAGAAAACCTACTTGTAACACTTTTTCAAAAATGCTTATGGCAGGATGCAAAATTTATGATTTGGGCTACTGCTTAATGGTCAGGGTTATTAGTGTTCAGTATAGGGAGAGACGAAAAAAAATCTGCAGAGTTCAGATTTAGGTAATGTAAACTATATCCCAAGAGTACTGCAGAGTTAGAGTCCTGGTACAGAAATAGTGGGGGGGAGCAAGGTAACAGGGTGTAGAACTACAATTTGACAGAGGCTGAAGAGCATCAGAAATACCCTGTGTTGCTTTTGAAGTCCTATACCTTTCTCATTTCCCCTATATTTGTCTGTCTCGCACTGTTGAAAATTTGTGTAGATGTTCACCCTTAAGTTCAATGTTAGTAATAGCAAGTGTCCTTTTTAGTACTTATGCAAAGGGAAGTTCTACTGAATGCAGAAGTGTCGGAAGATCTTCCTACTCAAGGAATACCATACTGATTTTAGTTTAATAAATGCTTACCTATGTAAGCAAATGTATTTAAGTATTGCACTATTGGGGACCATAATAATTAGCAAGTGTAAGTCCAATATTAGAGATTGTTTGTGGGAAAGCTGAGAAGGACACCTTTAATTTTTTTAAAACTGTTCTTTACAAAGTCAGCTGGATTTGAAGTCTATGCAAGTACCGGCAAGCATCCTGATACACTTAAAGGAGATGTCTGGGTTTAATGATGGCCTTAAATAGAAGCCTCCTTTCCTTTTGCTGGTATCAATTTTATATAGTGGTAAATACTTTAATGTTATACTATTTATAACTATCTCACACACACACACACACATATATGTATGTTCCTTTGGTTCAAATCTTCTAGCTTCCATGACATTACATTAATACCAATCCCAGTTGATTGAAATAGACTGCTGGCGGTCTGTGAAGCATGGCCATCTGTTTATACAGTGATTTGAAATTCAGACTAGTGGTGTTTAATTAAACTCTTGTTTCTGGTTTTCCTTTAAAGTGTGTGTGTGTGTGAGAGAGAGGGAGATAGAAATGTTTACAGGAAGTGAGAACTCTTCTGTAATCAATACCATTCTTTCCATTTTCAGAAGCTCATAATGTTTTATTTTATAATGTAATTTACGTTTAGTGCCGTTTTAAAATATATTGATGCCTGACTCTTGTTTAAAATATGAGCATCCAACAATATGAACCATGAAGTTAATTATGGGGTAGAGGGATGGAAAAATTAAATTATTGGAAATGTTGAAAGAATGAAACTTACAACTTGGCTGGATCACAACAGGAGATGGGAATGGGAGCATAAACATCTGCAAATATTCAAAAGGTGAAATTGCTAAGGCTAAGCAAGAAAATACTATGTTAACATACATCGTTGTTGGATGAAATATTTAGAAAGCAAAGGTACTGCTTAAACTCTAGAAGATGCCTTGATTTGGAAAGCTCTAAGATTGACAGTGCTTCCTATAAAGGAGATAAGTGTTGTCACTTGGTGTACCTAAAATCAGACTAGACTGCATTTGTAGTAGTGATTATACCCGCTCCTTGCAGGTTTCTAAATTGGTTTTGTGTGGACATATATTTAAAAAAACCAGCAACAAATGAAACTTGCATGTTATGTATAAATAAAACCTGTGTGTGCATGCACATTCATTTCATGTTTCATTTTACATACAGACATGTACACTTGTATGTAAAAGCATTTAAAATATGTACATAAAATAACTGAAATTTACAATCAGTTTAGATTTCTGTGGTTTTCACAATGTAACATTTTATTGTTTTAATGTCACATGTCTCTTCATTTTAATATGTCTTTAAGTGGTAAATTTGGCAGAAACCTATCCTAACATTTTCTACAGGGCATTTTTTTTCTGTTGTAGGGGGGCAGAAAAAAAAAAAGGAAGAAAATTAGGCTTTGGTTGCTATGTGTATTGAGTACTGTATGTGTAGACTTTTAATATTTATTGTTAAATGACTTCACAGAATAGCCGATTCATCAAATCACGTTTGGAATTTAAAAAAAAATCTGGAACGAAGAGAAGAGTTTAACTATGATTCCCTTAAAGCTTTATCAAAAGTATGCTCAAAATTATTAAGTATAAATATATGTTAAACCAAATAATTTTAGCTTAAGGATTCTTTGGGAAATAGAAGGTTTCACATTTGTGCTGGTTTAGACTTTTTACCTTTTTTAGTGATAGCTGTGGATAGAAATTCAAGCCTTGAGAGTTTGTTATATCAGACTCTATATTCAGTCTCGAATAAGGATGTTCTTTGGCATTAGTTTCCTACAAGCAATTTTTAAGGGCCAGATTTTGTAAACTATTTTAATTCCATACTTAGGAAATTGCTCATGTCTTTGGGTTTTGGAAGCTATGATCAGCGGGAGATTGAATGGGTTGGGGAAAACCTCTGGTGTGGGGAAATGAGAGTTTGGAATAGTAATTCAAAGTATACAGAATACAAACTCTTGCACGTTGAAGTCTATGCGGAATTGGCAGGAACTTAAGAATGGACACATTGGGTCAAACCAGAGCTCCAGATAGTTTGGTGTCCTGTTTCAGATAGGGGGTGTTTGCAGGTCTCCAAGGAAAAGTCTGGGACTGGGAAAAGCACCTCCGCTGTGTTATCCAAGCTTCTAGCAATTTGTGATATTGGGACTTTATAAGCTGGAGATATCTTTATTTTTAATAGGTCAGGATGACTTTCTCAAGACTTCTTATTTCTTTTTGTACTTAGACCAGTTATTGAAATTTTGCTGGGAATGTTTTTCGTATTCTGTGATGGTTTACCTTTGTAGAAGCTTTATTGAAAAAAGAAAAGTGTTAGTTTAAATGCCACAGTTAGTAACACAGTAGGTTTTATTATTGAATTTTTATTAGTTTTGTTCTAAAATCCTTCTATTGAACCTTCAATTTGAGACACATCTTTCAATACCTTCTTCATAAAAAAAAAAAAAGGCATCGCCATAAAAGTACTCCATTAAACGTACTTCCAAATTCATGTAGCTTTCTTTCAACGGTCATGTACTATTTGAAGACATGCTTTTACATCTTGATCTTCTGTTGGCCCTGTGGATGCTGGCAGGCTTCCTGCTTTTGCGTGTTCAGGGAGGATTTGGTATTAGTTCTTATGCCTTTAGCAAGTTGTTTCTCAAATATTTTTGGCCATTTTTATCGTGATTTTATATTGAATGTGCCAAAGGTGGTGGTTCTGAACTTGTTTGGGCATGACTTCATGCCCAAACTTTTTGGACGGTATTTTCTTACCTCTAACAGTCTCTTGGCCTTGTTTAGCCACACTGTCTTTGGTTTTATTTTTTTTGGCTTTTCAAAAGTTACTTCATGGTTTATAAAATACAGGATATTGTAAAACTCGTATTTTATGGCTGTAGTTTAACAGGGGGTGGGACAACTGAAATCAAAAGATGAAGACTTTCTAAAGACAGGATGGGGGAGATGACGGAATTTAGGAAGGACTGTGAATATAAAGGGCCTTAAATTCAAGGTTTATTCTGTAACTCTCAGTCTAAAATTCAGTCTCTGTGTAAACAATTAAAATCTTTCTGATTTTTTTGTATCAATTTCTGGAGACATTTCAACATATCAACTCTGAGTTATATTAAAATGAATATTTAAAAAAAAAGAAGATTGTGGGACTTTATTGGCAACTGAAGGATAAACATTACAGGAATTCTGTAAGTATCTCAAAACCGGTATTAAAATTCAAGAAATTCAGAGAATGTTGCAGCTGCAGGCATAGCTAAGATACTTGGGCAACCTTAACTGTGACATGTAAGAACATAATGCAACTACCATTCCATGCAAGAATGATGGTGGAGACTGAGCGAAAGCTTGTTAAATGAAATGAGCATTATCGGTGGCCTTTATTTAGTATAAATGTAAGTAACAGCTAAACTGGTTTTTGGATCGACATAGTAGAAGCCAAATCTTTGGTCTTTAAAAGCTCATGTGTGCACGCATTTGCGCACACACGCACACACAGACACAAACAAAACATCCTCCCCTTTAAGCACCCCCACCACCTCCCCAAAAAAAAAGAGGCCAAAACCACACTTGTAAGGCCACTTGGAACTCTTTAGTGAATGTTTTTTGTTGGTGTGTGAATGTAAACACAGGAAGATGGGTATTATTTGGAGGGAAAACATTTGTGAACAAAACCCGACCACAGGAGAAACAATAGTCCGGTTTTTGGCTGTATTTTAAGAAAACATTTCCTATTTTTTCCTGAACGTAATAAGAATCAAAGACCTTGTGTATATTCTTGTCGTTCAAAATAATATCAAATGTGACACTGAATCTCCTCCCCAGTTGGAATATCCATGATGATTGTGAGTATTCGTCTACTAACTGTGCCAAAAGTAATACTACTGGGGTAAGAGACAGGCTGTGTTTTTCCTGGGAGATGAGTTGAAAAGTAATAATTCTCTTTGGATATATAAAATATAAAGATCTTAAATATAAAATATAAAGATAAATATAAAATTTACAGCAACAGCTAACGCAGGAGGCTTTAAAAATGCAACTATAAGTGGAATTTTTGAGTGGAAATATGTGCTTTGTGTATGTGTATCCGCCATTGAAGCCAGCAAACCTTTTAATATTGCATTTCTGAAGATAGACAGAAGGTCTTGCATTATAAAAAAATGCAGAAACTCTGTAACACAAAGCTGCAAAGTCTCCAGCTTTTACTAGCATGCATTTCAGGAGAATATTTGATATAAGGAAGGTGCAGTGATGTGATGTCCTAGGGAAAATTTAAATGGGACCTAAGTATGGTTTATAATCCTAAAGAAAGAGGAGTAGAATCTTTAAATATTTTGAATTCTTTAAAAAAATTAAGCATATTACCAAATATAATTGGACTTCAGGACTGAGCCCAAAGTTGTGTTTTGTTGAGAAAGTAGCAGGGATGTCAGATTTCTGGACCCAAACTGAAGTGTAGGTGAGGATTCAGTCTGGGAGAAGTCTTTCAATGATGTCTTGCTCTTCTCCCTTGTCCAGAGTCTCTTCCTGACTGAATGAAAATCAAATACAGATAACAGCAATGTTTTAGGAATGCATACAGAGACTGTACGTGTTCTCTGTAAATAAGCAGAATGTGCCTGACTCCCTTACCAATTTCTCACGCTGATGAATTCACCAAGATCCTAAAGGACTGACTGTTAAGGTCTCTGGTCAAAAGCAATGGCCTCTGTTCTCATAAAGGCATTTTAGGGATTACATCAAAATATTTTAAAAGCTGTGTTGCATATACATACATATGTATGTATTGTATGAGATTGAACAAGGCTAAGTGCCGGGTCCTGCACTTGGGTCACAACAACCCCATGCAACGCTACAGGCTTGGGGAAGAGTGGCTGGAAAGCTGCCTGGCGGAAAAGGACCTGGGGGTGTTGGTCGACAGCCAGCTGAATGTGAGCCAGCAGTGTGCCCAGGTAGCCAAGAAGGCCAACAGCATCCTGGCTTGTATCAGAATTAGTGTGGCCGGCAGGACTAGGGAGGTGATCGTCCCCCTGTACTCGTCACTGGTGAGGCCGCATCTTGAATTCTGTGTTCAGTTTTGGGCCTCTCACTACAAGAAAGACGTCTAGGCTCCAGAGGTGCTGGAGTGTGTCCAAAGAAGGGCAACGAAGCTGGTGAAGGGTCTAGAGAACAGGTCTTATGAGGAGTGGCTGAGGGAACTGGGGTTGTTTAGCCTGGAGAAAAGGAGGCTGAGGGGAGACCTTACTGCTCTCTACAACTACCTGAAAGGAGGTTGTAGCAAGGTGGGTGTTGGTCTCTTTTTCCCAAGTAGCAAGCGATAGGACAAGAGGAAATGGCCTCAAGTTGCACCAGGGGAGGTTTAGATTGGATATTAGGAAAAATTTCTTCACCGAAAGGGTTGTCAAGCCCTGGAACAGGCTGCCCAGGGAAGTGGTTGAGTCACCATCCCTGGAGGTATTTAAAAGATGTGTAGATGTGGTGCTTAGGAACATGGCTTAGTGGTGGACTTGGCAGTGTTAGGTTGATGGTTGGACTTGATCTTAAAGGTCTTTTCCAACCTAAGTAATTCTATGATTCTATGAGTCTATGATATATATGATGCATCATTCCATGAAGTGAAAAATAGCACATTTTGTATTGTGAAAAATCACGGAATTGTTTAGCTTGGAAGGAACCTATTGTGGTTTAACCACAGCCAGCAACTAAGCATCACACAGCCGCTCACTCACTCGCCCCCCCGGTGGGCTGGGGAAGAGAATCAGATGACTAAAAGTGAGAAAACTCATGGGTTGAGATAAAGACAGTTTAATAGGTAAAGCAAAAGCTGTGCACGCAAGCGAAGGAAAACAAGGAATTCATTCACCACTTCCCATTGGCAGGAAGATGTTCAGCCATGTCCAGGACAGCAGGGCTCCATCACACGTAATGGTTACTTGGGAAGACAAAACGCCGTAACTCCGAACGTCCCCCCCTTCCTTCTTCTTCCCCCAGCTTCATATGCTGAGCATGACATCATATGGTATGGAATATCCCTTTGGTCAGTTGGGGTCAGCTGTCCCGGCTGTGTCCCCTCCCAACTTTTTGTGCACCCCCGGCCTACTTGCTGTCAGGGCGGTGTGAGAAGCAGAAGAGGCCTTGATGCTGTGTAAGCACTGCTCAGCAATAGCTAAAACATCACTGAATTATCAACACTGTTTCCAGCACAAATCCAAAACATAGCCCCATACCAGCTACTATGGAGAAAATTAACTGTATCCCAGCTAAAACCAGTACAGAACCTCTGGAGATCATCTAGTCCAGTCCCCTGCTCAAGGGAGGGTTCTCTTGTTTTCGAAATCCTTATCAATAAGGAAATAAGTGTATTCATTCTTCTTCCCCCTGCCTTTTCCTGCTCAAGCTTTTACTTTTTGTTCACATTTGTTCTCCTTTCCAGTCCATTGTGTGCCTCATGGATGCTTTTGCTGGCAAAATGGAACAGGTAATCTGGAATAGGAGATGACACCTATAGAGAAATGGCTTTGCTTTTTAAATTGGTTGTTGAGCTATGCCCTCATCCAGCATTTCCCTCTTTCCTTATGGAAGCCACTGAACCCTAGATTCTTACTTGAAAACTCATTTTTGACAGGAACCACAGTGATGTGCACATCTGTGGAGTAAATATTTTTCAAGGAAGCTTTAATGCCAATAAATTGACTTGTGATATAGGACTTTGGCTTTGTGATTCCCATGTGTTGAGGGCAGTAGTGGCTGTGCTGGGATCCAGTGACTACCTGTCCTGGTTTTGGCTGGGATAGAGTTAATTTTCTTCTTAGTAGCTGGTACAGTGCTGTGGTTTGGATTTAGTGTGAGAATAATGTTGATAACACGCTGATGTTTTAGTTGTTGCTAAGTAGCGCTTATCCTAAGTTAAGGGTTTTTCAGTTTCCCATGCTCTGCCAGCAAGCAGGTGTGCAAGAAGCTGGGAGGGAGCAGAGCCAGGACAGCTGACCCGAACTGGCCAAAGGGATATTCCAT
Source organism: Gymnogyps californianus (assembly GCF_018139145.2). Classification (NCBI taxonomy): domain Eukaryota; kingdom Metazoa; phylum Chordata; class Aves; order Accipitriformes; family Cathartidae; genus Gymnogyps; species Gymnogyps californianus. The sequence continues at coordinate 7,691,894 of NC_059473.1, read as the reverse complement.
ACCATAGAATGTCATGCCCAGTATATAAACGGGGGAGTTGGCTGGGAGGGGCGGATTGCTGCTGGGGCATTGGTCAGCGGGTGGTGAGCAATTGCATTGTGCATCGCTTGTCTTTTCTTGGGTATTATTTCTCCCTTTTTTTTTTTTTGTTATATTCCTTTTCATTACCATTCTTATATTATTATTATTATTATTTAGTAGTATATTTTATTTTAGTTATTAAACTGTTCTTAACTCAACCCATGAGGTTTGGGTTTGGTGGTTTTTTTTTTTCCCTCCTCTCCATCCCACTGGGAGGGCGGAGGGGAAAGCAGCTGCGTGGTGCTTAGTTGCTGGCTGGGGTTAAACCGTGACACTGCCGATACCTGGGCAGGTGCCGTTTGTCTGTGTGGCCTGCGTCCTTCTGAGTCTATGCTCCAAAGGTCCAGAGGAATTTCACATGCGAATCTTGTATCCTGTATAGGTTGTTTGAGCTACACTGTGTGAGAGAGATACTATGATACAGTTAATCTCTTTGTAGAAATATGTATTATCTCTCAAAATCAGTCTGGTCCTGTAAGATTTGGGGAATAATAGGTAATTTAATGCATCACAGATGAACCAGCTGCATATGGAGAAGAGTTATGTCATTGTTACAGTGAACCAGAGGGTAGAGGAAGAAAGAGGTCTATCTCCAGACCCATCAGTATTTACCTCTGAAGTGAATGCTTCTGTCGAGTTCAGCTTTTGTGTCCAGATGCCGTTTGGAGGCTTCAGTGCTGTAGCATGTGGTGTCTGAACTAACTCACTACCACCGCAAGGCTGTGTGAAGAGAGGGGAAGGAACAGGCAGAGATGATTTGTGGGAATGGTAGCGTTAAGAAGCAGTCAATTAAACACAGTACCACAGTGTTCAAAGCTGAGGGTTTTGTCCACAAAATAATCAGAATGGTTGTTTGCGTTGCCATCGGAAGGGTTGTTTTGAAGCAGAACTGGATGGGTGCAACAATCAAAGAGTGCTTATTGCCTCTTGAAATTTTAATTGGACTTCATGTAATAATATATTGTAAGCATCAAGTTGCATGGGCTTTTTAGAAGTGGTAGTCTCCTGCAGAAGGCCCACTACTCACAGAGCAATGTGTTCGTAACGTGGGGCAGCAGCCAGCCGTGCAGCACCATCTCCTTCTCTGAACACTGTTGGTCCTGGTCCTGTTTGCCATGCCTTGCCCAGATGGCTTGAAGTAGGTGCAAGGATACAAAGTGAAATGGAGACGGCGGCCAACTGAACTCTTTTTATGTCTTAAACATTTTTCTGTGATTGGGAGAAAGTGGTTGTATACATTTAGTTAGCTAACAGATAAGCTACTGTTTATATGACAAAAGTGATGTAGTTTGGAAGGTGTAATATTTTTACAAAGAGATCAATAGCAACAAAGCTTCTGATGAAGGCCTAGGCAAAAAAGAGTTTGCTTTTTCCTTTTCAGTTTAACTGAAATTAATCTTTCAAAATATATTAAATGTAAAGAAGAATGTAAAACGCACATCCTCTGTAAGGGAACTATGTTTCTTCTTCATTCTGACCTCTCTTGGAGGTATATCTGAAATTCTTCATGTTCATAATAGTTGAAACAAATAGCTTCTTTTAATAGTTAAAGTTATCTGGCATTTCCCACTATTTAGAAGTGAAGAATTCATACATTTGGCATATTTTAACTCTTTAGCCTTTTTTTTCCCATATCTGTAAAATTGTAGAAAAGCTGGATGAGTTGTTCTTCAGAGTGATTTTAGTTTATTTTGCCCATATTAAAAACTTAAAGACATAGCAAGTGTTTTCCACCTTTCCTTAGAGGAGATACTTTAGACACAGTTTGTCTGGATGTTGAATTTGTCTTTTCTTATCTTTGAAACCTACCCAAGTTTACTGAAGTTACAGCCTTTTGGAAAATTTCCATTAGCATATTCTTAGTAGGTGTTCGTTAGTTTGCAAGTTAAATCATCTAAGAATTTTCTGTCTGCAAGAAGAATGTGCTCCATTTTGATCCCTCTAGGATCAATGCTTTAGGAATTGGACAGGACTTTGTTTGCAGGTGTTCTTCCTGGCAGCAGGTCAGTAAGTTAAAAATTTCCCCTGCTAGTATGAAGGCAAGATGCAGCAGCTGATAGAAGTACAAAAAGCTGAAAGTTATGCAACTGTAATTTAGTACTGTAGTGCACTATGCTAGACTGTAGCATTTTATGTCTTTTCAGAATTAGACTGTAAATTTTTATTTTAATATGTAACTAACTGTATCAGTATCTTACCAGCCAAATGTTTTTATTGTATTGTATTTTGTTTTTTAAAATCATTGGCTTGCAAGTTTTTAGTCAGCTCTTCCTTACAGATGCTGGTAATGACAACCAGAGCTTACTAAAATACAGGTTTCACTGTGTTTCCATTAGGCATAACTAGAAGCTATTCAGGAAATAAAGCAGAAATAGTAGTTTTTTAACTTGCTAGCTGACACTTCTAGGCACTGAAAATAACAACATCAAAGTTGAAACAACAGCACCAGGTTCAGACTCTGCTGTACGGTATAGATAATAAAATACAGATAACCTGTAACTTCTATCTTTAGCTTCTCAAAAGAGAAGAGTCACACTTTGGCAGTGGAATAAAATAGATTAATTTTTCCTTTCTTGAATGAATGCGAGTAATGCAAGTTTCCATTTTGTACTCCTTTAAAACAAGTTCCAACACTTCGTGTTGAGGTACTGTATGTTTCAATAGCTAGACAGGCTTCGGCAGCTTGTCAAAGCTCCATAAGCTCTCTGCTTATGGCTTGCAGAAAGCAAGCTAGATTTTCATTTCTCCTTCCATTCAACAGGAGTCTCTTTCATGTCTGAAAATTGAAAACGCGTGTTTTTCAGTGTGGTGCATGGATGTGTGTGTGCCCTCTGGCACACCTGTTTCTCATTTCCTGACTTGAAAGCATCTCCCATCAAAAGAAGCAGAAAAACAATTTCTTTCTGACACGCTGCTCGGAGGCCCTCGCTTTGCAGAAGGCCTTCCTTTTCGTTTGCCATCTTGGTTCCATTGGTAGAACATTATAAGATGCAGAGCACGCATTGTATGGGGTGTTCAGCTTATACTGTGCTGGGTTCTTTCGCCTCTTGTTGTGGTTATTTCAAGCATTGGAAATCTACTTGAGAAGTCACTATGCTGAGGAAAAAACAGTAATTTAATCCTTTGTTTCTTGCATGAAGCTCAAATTAAGGACCAAAGTCTATAGCAAGTTAAGGTTTGTATAACCTGTGAATTAAGTAGAGTATTAGTTACTGTTTGGTACAGAAGGTTAGCTTAAAATTTAAATATTATAGCTCAGATTTCTTATCTCTTCTTCTAAACAGTATGCAGTGTAAAATAGTATCCAATATAGTAGCTGAAAATTAAAGATGTTAACAATCTTAAAAAAAAAAAAAAAAACAAAACAAAAAACAAACCACAAAAAACCCCTAGTAACTTGGTTGTTGTGAAAGCTGTGCAGAGGCTAACTAGCAAATTACTACAGAATGGAGCTATCAACTATTAAAGATCACTTAGGACGGAAAAATACAAAAGATTAAGCTCTAGCTTAAACGTTACTGGCTTGTCTGTTTTCTCAGTTCAGCAACTGACACTTTCACAAACAGCATCTGGATTGTCTCTGTAGCTACCGTGCTGCAGTACGTACCTATCTGGTGTATGCTATTGAATTACATTGGTTTCGTTTAGTGACAAGCTAAACAGAACAAAACGTTCAAAAAGACTTAGAGCTTAAAAACCATAATATGCATACAGCTAAACAGTACTTGAAATGCAAAGAGCGGGCCTGGCTCTACAGCATAAAGGCTAGCGGTTCATATGCTCATAAAACTTGCCTTTGCTAAGCTTTGTTCGTTACTAATATGATCAGGTATGTGCAGAAAACACTAAAGAATGTGAATCAGGGTATGTACTTCTATGTCACTTTATGGACTATAACAAAAAAGTTCTTAAATCTTTAAATGGATCAGTAAGGTGTACAGTTCACATTTATGCCTGCTAAGGTATGCAACCCTGATACATTTCTTGTCTTGTGCATATGTTGACATTCAGGTACCAAAGAGTTGCTTTCTAGAGTATCTGCCTGCTACTGGAATTATGAATGACAGTGGGAAAATTATTGCCATTTGTCAGCATAGTAACAGGTTTCCGTAATCGGTTCCTGTCTCATTCCTCTGCAAAAAGGCGTGTATCTCACTTGTTGTACAGCACTGTACAACATTACAGGTACTTCTGGTTTGCCTGATCTGATTCACTAATCAGCAATATCTGGTGCATGGAGCGTGGAGTGCAGGAACGACCATCTTGCTGTGCTCGAAGCTCAAAAAAATGCCTGTTGGGGGCTTTGTGTTTTTCTGTGCTGTTTTTGGCTGAAATAGTAACTTGAGAGGACTACTGATACATACATAACTGTTAAGTTATAATAGGGTAACAGAAGAAAAAGAGACTATGAAAAAAAAAAAAGAGGTTGTAGATTCCCAGATTGTTCTTGTGGGGATCTTGTAGGAATCAATGAGGAGTGTCTGAATAGGAAAAGTGGTATTAGTCTCAGAAATTACACATGTAAATACCCACAGAAGAGGGAAGTCATATTTCACTGTTGGTCAGCTTTGCACTTTGAAAGAAACACTGCATTAGAAGCTGTACTGTGGCGTGATCCGAGAAGATATGTGTCTCTGAAAATCAGTTCTGATGCTTTCTGTAAGATCATCAGGGGCTTTCTGTACGATCTCCAAGTGGTTTTCAGGCAGGGTTAGAAGCTTCTGGTTGAAGACAGGTTTTCGGTGGGGGGGGGGGGAGTTTTGTTTGTTTGTTTGGGGATTTTTGTTGGGTTTGGGGTTTTTTTGTTTGGTGGTGTTGGTTTTTTTTTTTTTTTTTTAGATTGTGGTTCCAAGCGTGTTGGTTTGAGTGCAAAATAAATGTGTTATGACTGTCCGCCTTACCCTTCTTTGCTTCCCTTGTCATAGGAGCCTGTTGCTGCCATATACCTCTGGAGCCTGTAGGAATCTGTTGTGGTTTTTTTTAAACTTCTTTCCCCTTAACTTAGGAGGCTAGAAACTTGCATCAAAATATCTGTCTTTGCGTGTATGTATGTATTTATTTATCAAAATAGACTATACATTTTCTGTAAAAACATTGCTCACTTTGCCAGTAGTGATCCTAGAGGAGGGCAACTAATTGTACTTATCTCTGGAAACATGGACAACAGTAGTTCCAACAGTAGTATTTTTGTCAGTGGAGGGGTTATGAGTAGGCAACATGGTGTTTGCACAATATTGGTGTGTTAGGAAAATAGTTTGTTTGCTATATGAAACAGTTATTTCAGTGAGAAGCACTAATTTAACCCAGTAAATTTTTCCAGATAGTCATCTCCATTTGAGTCACTCTTGTGTGAAGGCTTATGGAAGCTTTGGTCTGTCATTGCAAAGTGCTTGTCTCTGAGATATAATGAGCTTCAGGTTACTGAAGCAGTCATCATCTTAACTGGGAAAGGATAATAAAATGATTTAAACTCTGCTTACAGGAAAGTTACTAAAACAAGTGCATTTGAGACTTTAATGTAGAATTGAAAAATTCTTATTAGGAGTCCCTGTTGGTTTTGTTTCGGTATTATTCAGCGACAAGCCACAAAGTATAACAACACATACAGTTAAACGTAGTATAATATGAGATAGTTAAGCAAATGAACCAGATTTACATTTTCATCAGCCTATGTGCATGATTTGGAAATGCGTTAAAATAATTTTGACTATAGTTGCTGTCTTGAGTCATGTTAATAAAACTTTTTTGGAAGTTGGCTAATGCTGCTGGTTAGATTACAAGTCAATGGAACTATAAATTTGAACCCACAACTTTATATTGTAAGTTATAAATTAGGTTGCGATTACTGTAATTCTGTATACATTTATTTTGTGTCTAGCCCTAGTATTATCTACAGTGTTTTCCCAGTTTGAGACTGCAGAGACATATAGGTCTGCTAAACCTGCAAGACAGTTCACACTCTAGTATTTGGTTCTAACTTGAGATAATACAAAGGGCAATTCTATTGGAATAATTAGGGTAATACTTTTTCTCAGTCTTTATCTGGTCAAAGTATGTGAAACACTGCTTAGGTTTTTTTCTTGTTCAAAAATAGATGTTCCTACATCAAAAACTGCAGTAACAAATTTTTCTTTTCAAAAAGAGGGGATTGTTTTCCTTAGTTATCTGTCCCTGCAGATTGCTGGCATCTGATGTGTTGAAAGATTTTTACATACACTGCCAGCAGCAGTCTGTAAGTTTACTGCCTTATAGGTTGACATAAATATGACAAAAGAAATGACTTTGTCTGTGGGGATGTAGAGATGTGTGATGTGTTAGTAAAATTGCAAGGCTGCTTTCCTTGTGGTTGATCCTGGATCACATCAGTGGGCTGCAGCTGTTCTTAACCCGTATTACGTTTTCTCTCTCTCTATTTTTTTTTTTTTTGTAGCAGAGTTGATGTTATGGGAACTCTTCAATAAAATCATTCTCTTAGGGGAAAATAACATTATACATCATGCTAAAAAATGGCTATTGTCCTTTTGATGCCAATTTAGGAATTACTTAAAAATCGTGAAGTAGTAACATCTGGTTTTATTACTGGATCCACAGGAGATGCATAAGTTCACTGTGATTTTTGTGTCTCATTTGCTTGATTTGCATGCTAAGTCCCATGCTTCTTACCTCACATAGCTTATAAATGTTGTATTTAAAGGTGTTAACAGGTTCTTTTCAAGAAAAAAACAACTTGCTAAGTTTTTGCTGGAGCATATGCTTATTTAGTTTTATTCTTTACAGCAAAACTTCATAATGATTAAATTTTCTTAGTTTAAGAAAAGTGATAGCCATCATGTGATCTATCGGTAAAATGCATCTTGCAGTTTTTGCATATTCTTTGTACATTACTTTATCTTGAATAAATATTAGATAACTCTCAACTCTATTGTGGACAAAAGCTTTTGAGCATGAACGTAATGAGGCAATGAACAGACAGATTCTCCTGTAAGCAGCTGTTGAGGACACTGTATTGTGTGAGCCTCTTGAAGATAATATCCGAACCGGGACACTTTTCTCAGTAACTCGAGAGCTTGACAGTCTCAATGAAAACACTTTTTTCTTGTGCTCTCAAGAACCGCCTCCCTTTGCTGTGTAATTGTCGTAGTATTTCAGCTCTTTCATTTTCCTCTAAATTTATAACTGTTTTTTACTCAATCTGTTTGCTATACAAGGAATTTCTTGTCTTTCTCTTGTGCCAATTATATGTAGATTCAATGCCAAAGTACCCTACTTGAAACAATTCAGTTTAACTGAATTGTATTAATCAGGAGACACTGCCCATTAGAAGGACTACGTAACTGAAGACTAAGGTGTAATTTTTATGATTGAAGATACCAAGATTTTAGAGCGTGTGTACACAATTTTTCTGCAGTCCGGTCCCTGGGCTTATTCTCTGACATCTAATGCGTATATAATGCTCCATAGGGTTTTTTGGTTGTTTTTTTAATCTTGGAAATGAGGGGTGAAGGGTCTTTTTTTTTTTTTTTTTTTTCCTTCTGTGTTAGCAGTTTTTGAAGAACGGTGTTGGTAAACTCAGTTTGCCTTTAAGGGGAAGGATGTAATTGTGTGACAAGTAACCAGAAAGAGAGATTCTTGGAGTAGGTTGCCGTGTTCAATAGGGCTTAAAAGTGATGGTAAGAACAAGAAGCCAGTCTGTGAGTAGCTCCAAGACACAGCGCTAGACTTGCCGATGTGTGTTCATGCAATGTTGTGCCCAAACCAGTCAGTGCTCCAAACTCAGCATATTGGGAAGCAGAGCAATGAGACGCTCAGCAGGCTGCACTAGAGCCAGTTTGGGTTGAGTTTATTTATTAGTTCTTTCTTTGTGCCAGATCTAGGCTGGCTTCAGCCAGAGTTGCTCAGTTTTGTCTGTTCTGGGCTTGTTAGTGCTTCCAGTAAAGTGAGTGTTATCCGTGGAGACTGAGCTGCCTTTGTCTGAAGCCAGCTTAGGTCTGATGTCTTACCAGCTCCGGCTCTCTGCCATGTGAAAGCAGCTAGATTGTTTCCAGCCATAAATTGTCTCTGGAAGCTGTGTAGGTGTATTTATGTAGTTCTGCACCTGAGCTAATAAGTCCAATTGGATTATAGCAGATTTTTTTTATGAAGCCAGCACAGTGCTTGCATCTTGTCATGGTTAATGAGAAATTTGCTAGAAATACATGTAGATAATTGGGAATTGACTATATTTGACTTCTGTCTCTATATATTCTGGTGTCTAATGCAGTTTTAGGCCCTGATACACTCTGAAGTTACAAATCTGATCAAACTGTAATCACCTAAATTTAGATAATTTGAAATCATTGTCGTATTACAGGTGTAAATTAATTAGTTGTGTTTTTCCTTTTTTCCTAACTGGATAACACATTTCAGCTTAACTGGCGCTTGCTTAGACCTCTTCTAGCTGCTTCATCTGCTTCCTTGCCATCGAGGAAAAATGTCAACAAATGGGAGGCATAGGAGTATAATGACTTTTGTATATATGCAGAAGGTATCACCAGTGTGTTTCCCTGTCCAAGAAAACGTTGATCCAATAAACATGCACTGTACCATTTGGCCGCAGCTGTATGTCCCAAAGCACAGTACGGGAATGGAAAAGAGCATGGGAGAAAAACAGCAGGTGTGGAAGCATTCTATAGACTTAAGAGTAGCACTAGTGACCTGTTTGTCATCAGCAGGTTTCAGGGGATAGTTACAGAAAGCACTGTGGCAATAACTGGTTGTTTGCTGGAGCTTTTTAGTTTCTTAAAGACAAACCTTTAAAAATTACAGGAATTTTTATTAGGAGTCCAATGAGCAGCCACCCTGTCAAAAAAGCGTTGGTAAATTCACGTATTTCTTCGTTGACAAAAGGCTAAATCAGATGGACTAAATAGGAGATTACATCATGCAGAGGAGTTCCTGTGGCATTCACTAAAGATGTTGGTTTGAAGAGAGTTGCATCCAAGCATCATTCTTGTGAGAATGATGAGTAAGTGGATTCTTTGAGAGAGAATTGTAGGATCTGGATAAAGATGACAAGTCAGAGACAGTTTTGCTGTTTCTTCTCACTATTTCTGTTTCTTCTTTCTGTACTTAACCTTTTTTGGTTTTGACTTTGTGCAGTAGAAATTTCAGGAAAATTGTGAGAAAAACTGCTGACCGTTGAATTTTCATGTGACTGTCACTCTCTTTAAAAAATAAAAATACAAAAAAAATGGCAGAAACCTGTAATATGCCTTTTTTTTTTTTTTTTTTTTTTTTAAAATTTGGCTGTGAGGATGTAAAATAATGACAGAGTTTCTTCATAGTGATATCTATATTTTGACTATTCCCAATCTTAATATTTCTTTAGGTTGTGGAGAGCACCTTGTCCGAACCATACTGGCCAGAGAATGTTCATGTGCTTTGCAAACAGAAGATGCACACCAAGCTCTCCTAGAGACTATGCAAAACAAGTTTATTGGTAAGTATATAGTGCTAATTACCTAAGCATTGCGTAACATTGTTTAAAATGCAATTAACCCTATTAAATGAAATGAAGATACTTACTTTTGTGATTTCTGTTGAAGCCTTATGTTGCAGTTGGCTTCAAATTTAGTGTTGTGTTACATCTGAAAGATGTTAAATCAAACTACAGAAGAATATTTTAGGAAATCTAAAGGAAAACCCTTGGAAATATCTCAATTGTTATGTGAGTCATAGAATACCCGGAGAGGTTTGAAGAAAGAATTTCCTGCCTGAATCACTGGCTGTGGTGTACAATTGCATATTTTAGAAGTGGTGGTTTAGGAGCCAACCTTGGTTTAGGTTAGATTGGATGTTTCATCCTGTTAACCCTTTTGAATATAATAGATCTCAAAACCACTGCATGTTCTGATTAAAAGCTCTGGACAGACAGATTCTGGTTTGCTATTTACATGATGAAATAAATTTCTTGAAAAAGTGAAGTAGACTTCATTCACGACTATTGTCAGGTAAAAACAATTTTTTTCCTTGATTTGAGGGGATTACACATGGCTACTTATACATGTTTAATTTCTTGTGAATATAGATCTTGTTTTCTTTCTTCAAGTCATAACCAAAATATGAATGTGGAGTTTTGAAATATCTATATAAGCTTGAACTTTTGAAGATAGCATAGATTCCAGTGAGGCTTCTGGCATATATGTTGACTTGCACCGTCTTTATAGCCCTTAAAATTTTTGAAGCTTTAGAATCCACAGACAATTTTGACCTTCAGAGTTTCTTGTGGACAACATAACGCTTCTTGTACGCTGTGTTGCCAAAGTTCATTTTTATGGTATTTTAATTAGAACTGAAAGAGGGACATACGCATACCTTTTTGGGACCTGGGAACAATTGCCCTTGGTCTTGGCAAGCAATGCGTTGCAATTTTTTTATTTCTGTTTATAATGTTGAATCCATATTAAACTCTGCTTCTGACAACATTACATTTGACTGTTTGAGGGGAAGTCACGTTCGTGTTGGAAGGCTGCACTTGATAATCTACTGCTGTATTGCAGTCATTTCTAGGTGCTGTAAGAATGCAGGACAAAGTAATCCCAGTATGTTCCCCAAAGAGATTATAATCCAAGCAACATAAATGTAACTTTTTGTATTTAATCACTTATTCTAGTGCACAGTGGCACAAAATGAGGGATTGATTTACCCAAGAGAAGCCTTTAGGAAGGCTGCTTGTGATAGCTTCGCTCATTTGTAACACTACTCTGAAGGTGGTGTATGGAAGTGGCCTAACTTCAGGGAAGTCGGATCTTGTGTCCATACTCTCAAAATTTATTATGCTGTTTGTGGTAGGAGTACTAAAAGCAAGCACAAATTGTACACATAGTTATGCAATTTCATGTTAGTGCATGCACACGCATAAAATAGAAAGCTACTGCCAAAGTGATTCATAGAAACTGGCTGATAAAAGACCAAAAAATTCAGCAACTTTTTAGTTGAGGTACCTGCTTTAAGTTGCTTTGAGTTTTCTGGGTTTTCTTTTTGGTTACTGTTAGCAAAAATGCAATTCTTCTCTTGCTGTTTAGTCCAAATGTATTTTGCCACTAGTTTGCATAGTAGGTGTTTTTATATTAAATGTTAACTAGCTAGTATGTGATATGTACATTGTATTCTTTACTGAAAATGTGAAAATGTTTGCATTGGACTTAAGAACATATTGAATGTCGCTGAAGTTTTTGTTATACCTGAAACTATCAATTGCAGAGAAAGAGGAACTGCACAGACGGAGATACCAGGCTAACAGTGTGATGTCATATTGCCTTGGGAAAACAGACTAAACCCAACAAAACAAGGGACAGTGAAAAGAATTAAGCGACAGTATCAAATTAATGCTTTTCATGATAGGAAATTTGAAAAAAAAGTGTTTTATAATTCCTTTTTAAAGTTTCATGTTTTAATTAGGGATAGGTCTGTCTTGTGTTTTCAGAAACTTAGCACTGCAAGTTTTTGTTGCCTGACAGCAGGTATGTGTATTATCTTCTCAGTTGTACGTTGGGACAGTGCTGACATGGGAAGAAAAAAAAAAAAGATACAGCCACCTTTTTTTTTTTTTTTCTTTTTTTTTTTTTTTTTGTGTAGGTGAAGTGCTTGGATTCTGTGTTTTGATTAGAAAGCATGAAATCTAGTTTGCCCTCAGCTGTCCTGAGGGCAATGAAGACTGATTGAGGAAAACCTCAAAATCTTGCTGTTTACATGTGACATAGTACTAAGTTTGTAGCCAGTGGTGTAATTTTGGGGGATCTTGGCAATTCTGAAGATGGAATGCAAATTTATGTCTTGCTAATATAGTGCAACAGTTGAAAGCATGCATTACACTTAAAAGAATAGGCTTATACTAAATAGGTATTTTTCCTGTGAATTTTCATAGATGATGTGCTAGTTGGTATCTCAGGATGTATGGTATGATGCAGGATTTCTCACCATTGTGAAACAATAGGATAAAACGGACTAATAGCCTACTTGCTGATGGCATGGATTCTTTCCTTGCTGGCCTTTCTTAAAGCCCTATTTTGTGGTCTTGTCAAACTTTCGCCAGAATTATGATGGACTAAGGCCAAAAATTAAAAAAAAAAAAAAGCTTTAACAAAGCAGAGCTAGAATGTGTTTTCAGAAGTCAAAGTGTGCGTTACTTGTATTGAAGCAGTGAACAGCTGATTTTGGCAGTTGCGATCGGCTTGGTGCTTCCTGTTTACAGAACTCTCCGAGTCTCCGCAGAGCCCTGGGAATCCTTCCAGCTAGGGAATGCCTGGCTTAAACAGTGCATGCTGTTTAAACACCAGGTGATGAGCAAACTAATGGCAGATGTGCTTCTCTCATCCTTTCTCAGAGCCAGCTTACTATGGATAATGCACAACTGATGGTTGAATTGGAGGTGAGAGAAATTAAGTTTAGATTTTTTTGTAAATCCAATGGGCTTGATATCTTTAGTCGAAGAGCACTAAAGGCTTGGTATGCAGTCGAAGGATGGTGTTTTGTAAACACAAATACCTTCCAAACAGAAGAACAGAGGATTTTGTTACTCATCATTCCTTTCAAAAGTGGCCAAGTTTGGGGAATGTAGACTTAGAGTAAATGTTTGTGTCATCTCACTGGCGGGAAATCTGGGCTTTTAACAATGGCAATGTTACAAATTGTACTTTAAAGCTTCTTATAAAGTATTAGAAAATAATGAGCTGAAAGACATAGTTGGAATCTGATATTCTTTCCTTAGTGGAAATATGTTTGCCTATTCTTGTATTTTTAAGTTGTGCTTCAGTTCACAAATGAGCAATGTCTGCAGAAAGGGAATAGAAGAAGGATAACGCTGACACTTTTTCTTTTAGAAATTCTGTGTCAAATACCTCTCTTGGGAGCAGGAGTTTGGACAGTTAGGAATCATAGAATATGAATTTCCCCATTATGAGTTATGCTTGTTGGGGGGAAAAAAGCCTCATACTTAAACAGTTACAAGATTGCCAGTGACTGTCATTGCATAGTGTTATTGTTACTTTATATTTTGGTGCTGCATCACTCTAAGCTTTGTAGCATCCTTTGTGGTTTTGTAACGGAGGAAGCGTGCTACGGAAGCATTATTATGTCTTCTCCATGACACAGAGGAAAAGATTTGAGAAGAGAATGAAGTGATCCTGAAGTTTCACATAATCTATTTTATCCACTGCAAGCTGATGATTTCACAAGCTTGTATTTGCTGGTAGACAGAATTGAATAGGCCTCTTTGTTATGTGTACAATAAAACCAGCTGAAATACTAACACAACGTGGTGATGTTACATGAGGGTTTGTCTAGGTCCTGCCTATGCTCCTCCTTGTCGAAAGCATTGGGATTTTATTGGACAGCGGTATCCTCAGTTATTTAATTTCTTAAAATCTGACCTGTGAAATTTGGAAGTACAGGTGCTTTTCCTTGCAGCTTCTTTAAAAAGTCTAAACAGATGTTTTAAGTTACTTACTTATCGTGAAATATAAAGATCTCTGGTTTCAGACAGCTTGCACTTAAACATTTAACAAACAATGGTGCATGAAATTAAAAGCAGGCTTCATTTAGTGCTTATGTATTGCTCTAAACTTTATTTAAAATTTTAGCTTACAGTTTAGTGGGATCCATAGAAGCAGAATGGCAAACAGCTTCACTTTAAACACGTTCTGTACACAAGCTGAAAAAGTCCAGTGGCGTAGGTGATCTATAGATTATTGACCTGAAAAAGTCTGAATTTCAGTGACATTGCAGCACAAGAAGGTTTAGAACTGTTTAGCTGCACTCCGTTAAAACTGGGGGATGCTAAAGCACTTAATTGGTTACACCACGCCACAGTCAGTGTTTAGACCAAAGTTCTGAAGACTTTGAAAGCTAATGTAAACAGTGAAGCTGGTAATGGTTTCTCCACTATGGAAGAGTATGAATGTAAAACATCTGATGAGCAGCTGGTTAGTCCTTCAGCTGGGTAAGTATAAATAAAACACTTCTTTTACAGTTTAGTATCGAATCTGTGCTGGAATGGATCTGTCCAGTAGCTACAAATGGGGAAAAAAGCACAGGATCAGAAATGAACAACTCGTATTGATCACATGCTCTGGATGTACAAAATATATAAATAAAAATTTGATAAGGCTTTCTCTGTGTCAGACAGCAATAACAGAATAGTTGAGCTTTGAAGGAGGGAAATGTGTTTGGTAAAATACAATTTTGTGACTGCGGGAGGTGAGGATTAAACCAAAACTATTGAAAGATGTTTTTTGTTTGTTTTTTTTTCCTACTCCTTCTCTCTGGTGTGGCCAATCAGTGCTAACATTATTAGTTAATGCTGTAGTTGAAGTTTTGCTTTGGATTTTTCATGCCAAATTCTTCAGTGGTATGCCAGTGTAACTGGGAAGGAACAAGGAGTTTCATGAGACTTAAAATGGTATTAAAAGCCCCAGGTTTTTGTAGTTTTGTCATTAGCAAGCTATTAGATCAAAGATTTGTCTAGCAATTCTATTTTATTGCAGTAGAAAAAATTATTTTTGGCTAGTAGGTGCATTTTAGGTTTTATTTTAGCCAAATTTTTAATTGTACAGCAAGTTCTATCATTCTTAAGAGTACAGAGAGAGCAAAAATGGTGTAGGAGTGTGGGAGACATTACTTTTTCCTTCTAATGAGAAACCATTATGACTTTAGTATACGTGGCAGTATTTCAGTTGCACCTTTTCTCTTCCTGTTTAAATACTAATTAAATATAATGTGTATGAAAAAATGCCATTACCTATATTGTTATTTTTTACAGAAGTCTGCACTATTATTTTTCTCAATGGCTTGGCTGTAACAAAATGATTTTTAGAACTAAATTAATGAAATATGTTCCTAACCGTTGAATTCACAGTGTTTTGAGAACACTCAAATTAATTCCTGTGTACAGTGCATGGATTCTGTTTAGAAATAAAGTATAATACTACTTTTGTTCCCTTATTTGTATAGATTTAATGATGGATGCATACCATTCAGCTGTCTAGAATCTTGCTTAACGTGGACCTACTTATTTGCGCTGTATTGCTGTGTTAAAATACTCTTTAGCATAACTGTAATCCTCAGTAATAAGTCTGCATATCCAGAAATATCTTTGTTTAAAAAAAAATATTAATATCTTTGAATCCCTCTTTTAACTTTTTTTTTAAATTGCTTTAATTGGAAAATAAAATACATTCTCTGTTTTAAAGAATGTGCTGTTCAGTGTGTATTTAATTTGGCTTAGAGTCTGATTTTTAAGAGAGGAGAAACAGTCTGTCTGAATTTACTGTAATGTGGAATACTGTAATATTATTACTGTAGGCAACTGGTTTTTACTGCCACTATTTAGAGGTTGATTCCCCACAACTTAGCCAGTGCAGTGAATTGGAGGCACATACTATATTGTTGCTGATTTTGCACTGAGATGGTTTAGCTGAAATTGCTGGTGAAAGCAATTGGAATGGATGAGGGTGTAATCACACAATTTGCTTCTGACGACTCTGTGGATGGCCACCTTCAGCAGAAGTGGGGAAACAGTTGGCCGGTGGAAGTGACGTGGGTGAGAAGATCGTGAACCATTGCTGGGGTTTTGCAAGTAACTGTGTGTGTCTTCATTTGCTGCTTGTGTTTGGAGGTGAGAAGAAGGGATATGTTCTTGTTTCAGACTTTTTCTCCTTTCCAGAATAACGTTCGTTCTTCAGCTGATGATAAAATGGTGTAGAAGATTAAAAGTTGGCTCTGCATTGTTCTTTAAAAAAAAAAAAAAAAGCAAACGTCTTCTGTAGCTCAGCTGACAATACTAAATCTCAGTAATTTCTTGAGTTGCAACTGTGTTTTGGCTCAATCTCTTTTGCTATGGCTCCGAACCATGGCTGGCTGCAACAAGAAAGCCAACATGATCCCATCGTTTTCATCGTTGTGTTGTTGTGTATTGGTCAAGGTGTTATAAATGAGGATAGCCTATAGGTTCTGGGTTTTGATGTTGTGCACCACTGGGCAAGTAATGCTGTGTTTCCGTCTGTAGGAGAGAGATAATGCATTCCATCTTCTTTGCTTTGTTTGCATAACACAAACTTTTAAGACATTTCCTCGTTTAATACTCCATTCAAATTACCCACTCTAGGCCATTTTACTCATCTCTGTATCACCCCAGTACTACCGTTATGGTCAATTCTTACAAAGTTAGTGCAGTAAGACTGGTCTCATTTGGCGTAACCAACATTTGTCCTTACTCCAAAGGCCCAACTTGTGTTATTCTTAAAAAAGTCAGCTTCTTGCTTATCTGGTGTGGTTTATGAGTGCTGAAGTTAAAAACATGATAAAGTATAATTTTATCACGCTTTTATCATGCGCAGTGCTATTAAATTAATCCTCTTCTTGAGTTTTCTAGTTGAAATAACAGTAGAGTGGCAACGTACTTCAGCAAAGGCTGAATTAATACAGTCAGTTTCCTAGCTTTTGAGTGTTTAGCATGGACTTCAAAGCCTTTGAATTTTGTGAACTGGTAATAAAGCTTCCATGGTGCCTAATCACTGAAGGAAGTAACTTGGTTCAGAAAACAATTGTGTACATATTTAGGGCAATACGATGGACAGCACGTTTAAAGTCAATAAATAAATGCTATTTACGCTGGCAGAACTGGAGTTCTCATGAGCATAGTTGTGCATGCATAGGTAGAGCATCTCTTTGGATGAAATTGTAAGCTTAAGAGTTTGTCTTATGTGCTTGAAGCTCAAGTTTGAAATTATTTTTTTAAACCCCTTTTTAAAAAAAGTCTCAGAAAACACATACTTTGAGTGATTACTTTTCTCATTCTGTACTCCACTGAAGAAGATGAATGTTTTGTTCTTGCAAAGAAATCCCTGTAACAATGAAAGAATTCTGATGAAAATGTAGCATTACATGTTTTGCTGCAGACTCTTTACATGGAAAGAAATATACTGCCAAGTCTTCTCTTAAAGTTTAACAAGAGAGAGCCCGGCATGTGCAAGTTACTCGGATTATTGAAAATTTGATCAATGATGATGGCACATAGTAGATGAAAATACTGGGAAAATGAAGGAATATGTGATTGGTTTATTTACAGACTTTTCTTTCATCTACTCTTTCCTGAGTGTGGGAGAAAGAAAAACACTTTAAAAAAAAAAAAAAGTGATTAACCCAATGTAAGCATTTCTAGAACAAGACTTTAGTGGCATCAAGTCTATAATCAGTAGTTGCTGTCTGTTTTTATGCACATTCATACAGTCTTAGTGTTTTAGTATGGCCTTAGATATGCTATCTGCTTCAAATACTGTTTGCTGGCTGTGTTCTGCTGAAGTAGAACATTTTTAACCATTCTAATTAAAGACACTATTACTATTTTTCACTAGAACCTTGAAAGAACCTTTCACAGGCCTTGAAAGAGGAGGAGAAACACTGCTTATTAAAAAACAAAACCTTTTCTGTCTGTTTGCAATGACTTTTCACCACAGCATGGCTTATAGCCTGAATAATTTATGCAATTGAGTATAAGATTAGGTCTGCAGACCAAGTTCAGGTTAAGACGTTGTCTTTGAAGTACCTGAGTTTCTGAAGTAAAGATTAAAGAATGCATGTCCTCTATGAAGAAACCCACTTGGTTTTTTGTTCATTTGCTTGCAGAAATCATACGACATACTTAGCCAGCACTTGGTTAATGCAGTGAAAGTATAAGACATACACTTAGCATCTTGGAAAGCATGGAGTAAAAGATTTTGATTTGGGTGGTAAAACTCTTTACAACTTCCCAAGCTTTGCATTTCTATTTTAACCAAACATATTCTTGTTTTGTTATCTATTATGTTATGATTGGTTGGATTCTTGGTTCACAGGGATTTGGTCGCAGTCAATGAGTAATACAATAGGTATAATTGGTACCTAGTAATAGTTCTTGTACAAAGCCAGTAGTGCTTTAAAGATAATATCTGTTTGTATTACGTCCAATAAGATTACTGTTTATTAAGCATACCACATTTATTATTTTCCTGCAATATGGACTTCTATTGTAATGACCACCTTGTATCACTTTTGAAAGTGGCTGCTCTTATGTCGAGAGAAAACATGGTAAAGCTTTTAGTTTTCCTTACGGTAAAGCTTGAAGTTGGTTCTTATTGGGGTTTTTTGTTGTTGTTATTTGCATTAAAGGAGTAATTTTAATCATACGAATAGCTGTGGGCAAGTGGAAGGAGGCTGATGAGTAGATCTGCTCTAAAGTTCTTGTGGCCAGCAAATCCTTTTACAGTGTCTGTACACTAGACATAGTATACTAATTTATTTAAAAGAAAATAATTGAAAAGAAATGTATGAAATGCCTGTTGCAATTGTACGTTCAACTTTAAATCACAGTGTATTGCAAATGTGTGACTAGGGTCTCTTTGGGCTTACGTGCAAGAACTTGGTTAATTTTGTGGCTCAAGACATTTTAAATCATATGTAAATCATACCATTGTTTCCACATTTAAAACTATAGGAATCTCATTTCAAATTACAAACCAGAAAAAGAATACTTAGGCTTGATTCAGCTAACTTTAAAACTTTTCCAGCTTCTGATAGAAGACATTTTATATCATATGTCTTAAATTAACAACAGAAAAGCCACTGTAAAAAGTAGGATGTGTTTTGGCTTTTCTGCTAATATTCATAAAACAGCAAGGAAGACAGTCTATAGCAGTTTGATGATGTCTCTGTACAAAGTGCTTTAAATTGGGAAAAATGAATGAACTGTAAAAGTGACCCAAATTTGCTTGATTTTTTCATATGTGGCCATCTTTATATTAATTATAGTACAGAAAGAACTAAATATCGAGACATGATTTTTCCAACTTGACGCTCCATTTTTCATTATTATATCTTCCTTGAGCCACAAGCAAATGGCTTTGCACTCACAAAGGTAATTTCCAGTACGTTTTTGTATTCCATGTAGTTCTTTTTCCTTTTTTGATTATTGGTAGATTAGTAGATTATTATTTAGAAAGTTACTCATTAGAAACACTAGAAACAATAAAACTGATGCTTTTGTAAAAGCACTGGTTGACCTGACAGTCTTTTCAATCCTTAGTGACAAGATTAAAGGAGGAAGGCAGGAAAGTCAAATTAAAAAATACCCAAGAAACTATTCCTATTGCAAATAATTCTCCCCAACGATTTTACCCAGGTTCACCTTTTCTAGCCAATGAAGATGGTGTACTCGGCGGTGTGATAGTTCTTCGGTCTTGCAGGTGTTCTGCAGAGCCTGAGTCATCACAGGAAAAGCCAACTTTACTAGGTAAGAAATTATTCATTTTTACTTGAGCTAGGTGCTAACTCAAAGTGAAAGATGAAATAAAAACTGTCTGTGCATGTTTACCATTGTTCAAAAGCCACAGAGAAAACAAAAAGGATTTGAAATTGTTTGAGGTGATAAAACTCTAGAAAGTGAAATGGTAGTGTTAGTCTTTTTCTCTAAAACTGCGGAAAAGAGCATTCTTTCTGACTCATTATTTCTGAGCAGAATTGTGATTCAGAGGGGTGTGTGGTATCCTTCTAAAACCATGGCATAGAAATAACGGTTGCTTGTGGCAAGGCAGGGTATGCTCCTCATACAAAGAATCACATTTTTAGCAAGGGATAACGCATATGACTGTTTACTGCTTCTCAGGGGTTTATATGCTAAAAATGCTATCTGTTCCTATTTGTTCCTCCTTTTTGCAGGACAAAATGTGAAAGTTTGGAGGATACACTTAAAATTTGGAAGGGAAGTTGTTTTATGGTTAGAAATTTTTTGTTATGCCTGGGAAAATCTGTTCAGATAAGTGCCAGTTACTATTTGCGTATGCAGACAACAGGAGTACTTGCTGTTTATATTGAGATCAGCAGAAAACTGTACTTTGCCTCCATCAGTAGCTGACTGGTTAAAAAGGCTCTGAGCTTTACAGCCCTTCAGCCCTGTTTATGTCCTAGAAACAAGATCCTCATTTGTCTCGCTGCTTTACAGCGGAACAAGTGTATTATAGTAAACTGTCGTGTGGTTTGTTGTAGAGAAACAGCTAGGAAACTGAAGGCTGTAAGACTGCTGGCAGAGGTGGCTGGAAATACAACCCAGAGACAGTAAAGCCCATGTTCCTCTTTGAAGGCAGGGATTTGGGACTGGGGGCATATGAATTAACTTCAGCATGACACTTGTACCATCTCCTTTCCTGTGGTGCTCCTCACATGTGGGCATATGTGTCTGGTCATGCTGTGTGCTTATGTATTGGGTCACATGAACCTGTCTAATATATATTTATGTTACGCTATCAGAATTAAAGTTTTTTTCCTTTGTATAATCCTCTGCTTTATTATCGTTTCCCCAAGTGTTTCATGAATTGCTGTCAGTAGCATTACAGATTTGAAGTAGCTTTCATATCTTTTAAGATCTGACATGACAAATTTGATTACCTAACTTAACTTTGTACATTAAGGCAGGTCATAGCATCTCACCTGGTAATTCTTGAATTGCATCATTTTTTTAATCTATAGGCTATTGTTTAGAAAGACACCTCACCTTTGTTTTGATTCATTACTACTTTTGTCCCACTAAATCCTACCATTGTGTCACCAGAGTTTGCCTGCTTACAGCCAGCCTGGAGTAGCAGGCAGAGCAGTGCTAAAGGTGAGCTGGCAGATATATTCTTAATGATGGGTTAACCCACACAAAATCCTGTATTTATTGCTGTCTGTTCAGTGACTTCCAGGATGTTAGGGTCAAGTTATTACAGTTGCACAGGGTGAGGTGTATGTTATCTTTCAGGTTTGTTCTTGTATTACACCTTGCTGGTTTGCATTACAAGAATCTTTAAATATCATATACTACTTTGTCTGTGTCGGTCAACTTGAGTCTGATTGTATCCCCCCCTCCAGTCATTCACTCTAGTAAGTAATTTTGCTCAATACAGTTAATAACATTCATGTTTCTCTACTCAACTGTTGAAGTTTATGCGTGTTTTATGCTTTTGGTCAACATCTCATCTTATCCGTAAGAGTTTCATGCACATTTATTTTGCTAATACAAAGGACCAGCGATTCAGGAGGTGAATCCTTACAATTCTGATGATGGTTCTGGGGTTATCCTGATGGACAGCAAAGGAATTTTGGAAGGCTTGGATGGGAAAAGGTTTTAGAAATAGCTATTGTATGTTATATTTTTTTGGAGTTATTACTTGAATAGCTTGTCTTTTTGAAGAAGTAGACTATAAAATAGACTTGACAATCATCTTACTCTTGTCTTTCAACTGTTTGAAAGCCAAGACTATCTAATGCTGACTCCAGAATCAGGGCTGGGGTTGCTAAACATACAGAGAATATTGCAAGTTTGATTTACATTTTTCAGATTTAAGAATGGACTAATTGTGACATTATTGGTCTAGTGGAAAAGCATCCTACAACATAAATTCTATCCCTAAAAAAGAGTTAAGAAAATGAAAATACAAGTTTCATTAAATAATGACAAACAAGATCGACTTAACCTTCAATTTCTTATGTTTGGAAGTGAGAGAAATATTTCTATTCATTTAATGTTTGTCATTCATGTAAGAAAACATATTCCTATGAAGGAAGATTTGGTATTTTTTCCTCAAAAATTAATAAAGAAAATCCCCATATATCATACATCATAAGTAAAGACTATTTCTCCATTGATTTTTGGTTTTCTTTCCACTGAAATAAGATTCACGTAGCACAGCTTATTCTAAAGATATTTTTTCTGTACCACAGAAATTTCCTGCCTTATAGTGTATGCTGAGTTAGTGTATAATTAAACATATGTAGTATTTGTGTTGTTTGGGCTGAAAGTAAGTTGCGTAGTACTGAAGAACTCAGCGTATAGAATAATGAAATCTCATGTCTTTGTTGCAGGGATGATCTTTTTTTATTTTTATTTTTTTTTAACTATTGAAACAAATTGCTAGAAAGTGATTTATTAAATGGTTGAAAAAATGTGAAATGTCTTCAGATAAGTATGTAATTCAGGATTTTCATTGTAATTCCACTACTTGTAATAGCTAGCAATAACCATGTTTCATGCTAGTACGTGCTACCTTTGGTGGACAATGTAGAAGGAAAAAAATTATTAAAAATTAAAAGAATATGCCTAGAGTTATCGAAGGCAAAGAAATAATATTTTGAGCTTATTTGGCCTGAACTGTTGACCAACTTCTCAAAATTGAAAGATAAGATTAAATTTGTCTCCAAAAAATAAAAGCTTTCACTGACAGTTGAACCTTTAAGATATTAGGGAGGGGTTGGCCTCATCGAATGCAGTTACATTGCACTGAATATGTTTCACTCTCTGAAAGGTTTTGACTAACCTTTGGCGATATCAGTCATGAATCTGTTACGGGGGGAGCAAATTGCATACCTAAATGAAGTTCATTTTTCTTTTGTGATGATATCTACATATCTGTCAGAATCTTCAAGTCTTGCCGGGATTGTCTAAACTTTGATCTTCTACTCAGGGTTAATTCCTATGCAAGGATAAATGGTTCAAAGGATAAGCATACTCAGCATGCTGTGACCTTCTTCAATCATATTAAAGGAACATGAGGAATAGGAATGAATAAGAGTTTTAAAACCATCTAATGATGCTTTTTGCAGTATGTGAAAGTCTCTCTCTAAAGAAATACCTGGAAATAGCTTCTCATGGCATCTTGTGTAATTCATGTAAGACTTCTCCTGTAATCCAAAGGAAAAATTTACACTTCAGTGCAATTTCTTAAACCCTTCACAGTATTCTATGAAACACCCTGAATTCTGATCAGCAACTCATTCTTTCTTTTTTCGCCTTCCAAATTATGTAGTT
Organism: Gymnogyps californianus; assembly: GCF_018139145.2. Lineage (NCBI taxonomy): Eukaryota > Metazoa > Chordata > Aves > Accipitriformes > Cathartidae > Gymnogyps > Gymnogyps californianus. Next base: position 7,668,961 of record NC_059473.1, on the reverse strand, counting down.
AATGAACAGAAAGAAAAATGACTGTGACATAAAGCAGGAAGAATACCGTGTGGCAATTTATAAAGCTCCACTAGATGGGAGCTAAACATATGAATAATATGCTCTTTGTCTGAATTTTGTGTTGCAACTGAGGGGGGGAGGTGTGTGTGTGTATATAGAGATATCTAGGTATGTATCAGGGAATTAAAGATCACTGTAATGGGCTGTTTAAATGGCTGATAAATCAGGCCACTTTCAAACTTCAAAACAACACCTTACTGGATTAACATGCATTAACAATACATGTTAGCAATGGTTAGTTTTCTTAATCATTACCACTACAAACACAAAACTGTTCATCTTTAACATTTATATCCTAAATTAGCTGTGAGTATACAGTACCAGAGAGCTGATGCTGCATAGCAAGTGCTAGAACTCAAGGTGATCGGACCCGAGAGTGCTTTGATGGGGAAGCCAAAATCAAAATGGGCTCATTTCTTCTCCATCCTTCTTTCCTCTCTTACCTTTGGTGCTCCTTGCCCTCTCTCCAAAGAAAGGGGGGTGATTACGTATGCTGTTGATGTAATTCAGCTTACTTTTAGGTCTTGCTCTAATTTTGCCAGGCATCTTTCTTGCTTATTGTGCAGTGTTATTCTGCTTCCATCAGCAGACATCTCTCCTGCTTCTTCTGTGGGATTATTTTGCTTTCACCAGATGTCTTTCCTGCCTGCTCTATATTTTCAGTTCTCATCTTGCAGACTTTACTACTTCTGCATGTTTTCCTGTATCCTACTTGTGCAGCTAAACCACAAAACTCCATTTACCCATTGGTAGTTACATATGATGTATATATTTATGCTCAGTTCTGTGAAAAAAATGCTTGTTACTGGTTATTCTGCTGATAGCGTTACAATTCTACAGAATCCTTGTATACCATCTGCATTTATGCTATTATAGTGTGCTTATGTCTGGGTTCAAGGCAAGCAAATGCAAATTATATCTGCTTCTACTTTATGGGTGGAATAGGCCTCTGCTTTAAAAGTTGGTCCTATCTTTTAACTGTAGTTGCAGTTGATGTTATTTCTCGTCTTGGAGGCTCCATGCCATTGAAGTAACGTTCTCATTCTGGGTATTAGTTCTGCAGTGTGTGACTGCAAATAGTGCAGGAAAATCTTGTTTGATAGCTGTTTCTTTTGAGATTGAATTATTCTGGTAAGTAGTTTTTGTTCTTTAAGTTTGTTTTTTGTCCTTTCCCAAACTATATTTTAAGCTATATTTTGTTTCTCAAGATGCCAGTCTTGTTAAATTACATCTTATATTTTAAACCAACGCATTTTTTGTGACTTCTTGCATTTTCCTTTGTAGTGGAATTTCTGTGGAGCCATACAACAGAGAGCATGTGTGTAGGATATATGTCTGCACAGGATGGCAAAGCTAAGGTAAGCCACGAAGAATAGGTTGTAATACAGTAGAATGAGTGCAGAAGCTAAGGAGAATATGAAATGATGATAATGAAATATATAAGAAATTTCAGCCTTTAAGAGAATGGAAAAAGTAATGGGTGCCTAAGCAGTTAAATGTATGTATTGATTGGGCATTTCCAATTCCTTTTTTTTTTTAATTGCAGCAGTTAACAAACCTACATGCAGCAGTTAACAAACCTACGCTAACGTATGTATTATGTCAGGAAAAGGTGGCACAAACACACTTCCATTTCCTGTGCTGACAGTAATTGTATTTGAATAACTTCGGCTTGATTCAGTTATACTGGCTATTTAGGGTGGTATGGTATTTTTCTATGGGCCTGTCTTCCTTCAGATAAAGCATTTGCACCAAGGAAGAAGGGAGAGGGTATAAAACAAACTTCAAGGTAGTTTCTAGAATAGCCTCCATGGTAAACAATTTGGATATTAACAACCATGGTTCTTTTAGTTTCTTGGGGTCTAATTAGATAATTTTTTTTTTTTCCTGGCATGAGAGAAATAATATGTTAAAACTGAGTTTAGCAATGGAAACTGGAAAAATCCTTAACGTAAAATAGTAGGGATTAACCAAGAGGATGAGAGTCACCTACTCTTAGGAATATAGCATTGAAAGGAGAAGGCAGCAGGTTTTGCGATGTAGCAACTAGAGCGTTTAGGAGAGGTGTTTGGGCAACGAGAATGAACATGGGAGAAGCTGCAAGCAGAGACAAAATCATAATTTCTGTAGACTTTTATAAATGTGCAGCCATCAGTATTCAAGACTAAGAGTGAACAATCAGAACTGGTTAAAGGAAGTGACAAAAGTGGGGGAAAGAGCTAGAATAAGAAGGCGGCTCCCTGATATGGTTAAACTAATGGGGGAGGCGGGGGTGTTTACTGGAATGTTTGCATGTATTAGAGGAGGAGATGACAGCCAGGAAGTTTATACCAGCAGATAATAGCAAGAAAGACATCCAGCATTTTGATGGTAGAATTTAAAGAAGGATGAATTTTAAAGCCTGGAAAAGGAAAGAATTTAAGGGCCTGGATTTGTTGGTTCTCTGCAGAAATGGCTGCTTGTGGATCTGCTGAGGAAGAAAGTTTAGTCATCAACAATGGAGGGGGAGAGGAGTACAAAACCCAAATCTCTCTCCCTCTCTCTCTCTCTCTTTTTTTTTTTTTTTTTTTAAAATTTCCCCTGTATTTTATTTGAGAGATAAATATAAAGGAGGACGTGAGTGAGATAATAAAAGAACGTACAAAAGAAGGAAACTGACATCAGATATTTTAAACAGCAAGAATGGTGGTTGAAGCATTGGGAATAAATGAGTTCATCCTCAAGGAGTAAAATGTATAGAAAAAAAGACAAGAATGCCCCAGAAGGAGGAGGAAGATAAAAAGCAGCTGGTGAAGGAAATGCTGGTAGAGGTGTTATTGAAGTACTCACTTTCATGGCTTATGTAGAGTTCTTTCCAGTTGATTATCCATGGAATAGGGTGTGTTTTTACTTGTTTTCTTAATATTTATTTTAGATTTGTTAGAAAAGAATCCAAACTCAAGCTAAAAGCGCAGACTGAACTGAGTGAAGCTAAAGCAAGCTCAGCTGCAGATGTTCTGGTATTCGCTACTTAGTTTAAAAGTCATTATATTGTGTGCACAGTGAAATAAGGAGAATTATTAGAATGGGCAATGTTAAATTATTACAGTGTGCACACCTGTCTCTGGCTTACACTGCAAGCTCAAAAGCTGTTTCTAAGGAAATATTATTGTTTCTTCCTGGTAATGTCTGTCTAATTAACAAATAAATGCTAAATATGAAATCTGTGTGGTAATGAGTACTAGCATGACAGTGCCATGCCCAGAGATGTTTTCCTACTCACAGTTGCAACATTTGACATCTGGTGTGCATTGTTTTCATACTGCTGGTAAATTCTCCAGCTGGTAATCTTGATTGCGCTGACAGACACAGCTGCTCTTCTTGGTTCACTTTTAAATTATGTTTTTGACCTTCATTGAAGAGTTAATCCCCCTCCCTTTCTTCCTCCTTTGAGTCTGTGGCCACAAATGCTTTCCAGAGAAAAACCACAAATGCTTTTGCTGCTGACTTCTATTGATCAAAAAAAGTCTTCTGTCATAAAAGCCGGAATTTTATTCTGCTACAACTAAGGCTAAGTTATAGATGGAAAACTGGGCTTGAAATAGAACACAATGTATTGCAAGTGAAAAAAAAAAATCCTTTTCTTTAATAGAGTAACTGTTTTGGTACAATTAATTTTGAGTGCTTGCCATGAAAGAATAATGGTATGAGAATTCATAAAAGTATAAAATATCACTTGTTTATGAGTACCATAGGAAAATGATCAGGCAGCGGCTTGTAGGGAAACATCTTGCTTTCCTGTTTTTCTAGGGTGGTAAAGAGCTTCAGTTTTTATTTCTTTCATCAATCTAGGACTCAAGTTTCGTTCTTAAACCAAGGGCTTGTCACAGTGGCTGATTTTGGCCTGATTCAATTTAATGAACATGAAAACATATTTTTACAGCAAGACTTTTAGGAAGTGAGAAGGTTTTTAAGTGTATACTGTTATGAATTAGACTAATATTAGAATCATAATTATATAAAGGGGTACATACTAAGGAAAAAAAGGATCCCGCTTTATAATCTTAGTGTGATTCTTTGTGCATTGGAGGTTAATGCATTTCATAATAGGACCTAGCAAATGGCGGTCCTGAACCCCACACAAAGATTGTGGAGATATAGGAGGCCTTTTTCTTACAAGGCACTGAGACACTTACAAGCTAGATACCAGCTCACCTGGAGACAGTGGTATGCTCGAGAGGTGGAAACATACTCAAGCAATTAACTGTCAGCAACTCCTTAAAGAACAGTGGGACGGGAAAGTGGGATCGGAGACTGGAAGTGGTTTGTACATCCTGACCTGCCGGTGCTTCTGGCTGTTAGCGCTGTGAGCTCTCCAAGTACCGATTTGGAAGTAGCCTTGCAACAGGGGTTTATTTCCTCCCAATTCAGAAAAGACTGGGTTCTGCAGCCGGCCACTCACCTCCAGACTAGACTGCCTGAATGTTAACTCACCAGCATAAAATGGCTGAGCCTGCAAGAGCTGTGGAACAATTTTGCACTGTGACTAATAATTGTTTGATTTAAAGCATACTTTCTGGAAAGGTGTCCAGTCTTTTTTTGGAAAACCAGTTGCCTGGAAAAGTCACTGTTTCCTGTTGAATGTTGGTTTAAAATGTTTAGTTGAATGTTACTTTAAAAATACTGTGGAGGCTTGCCACATGAACTAAGTTCACACCTTATTGCTGACACAGTCATCTCTGGTTGCGTGTCCTATTACTTGCCTTCAGCTCTCTCTCGACACTGGAAGTATTTCAGCTCCTCCACCACTGATAGCACTGGCAATGTCACCTTCACTACCTGCACAGTGGATATCTCATTGACTTCCCTCTGATTCTTACGCCCCTGAACCCTTACATCACTGCCACAAGCAGCTAACCAAGGCATATCCTTGCTGGTTCAGCTGTACTCTTCCTTGTTTCTTGTCATCCCTCTTGACACGAGCAGTTTCGTAATCACTCGGTGCCAGCGTTTGTCACATATGGGATGTGGAAGGAAACAAACTTTTTGTCTGAACAGCTTGGAACTAACCCATACTACCTATTGCTGCAACTTATCCAGGCTAGTGCCTGGGAGCCTCAGCTATGATGACCTTAAGGGACAGGTACACTCTGTTTTAGAAGTTGCCAGTCCCAGCCTTCCTTCCTGAAGCAATACCATGACAGATTGTTTCAACATTAGGCCTGTTCTTTGGGAAGATGAATGGACTTCCTGAGATCTCCTGAAGCAAGTTCCTGCATTGCCATCTATATGATGGTAGAATTGTCACGTAAGCTGACATGCAACTATTTCTCGCCGCTAGTGAGGCTGTTAGAATATTCTAGACTGCTGTGGAAGTTTCTGGCTGCGGCCATGAGAACAGATAGAAAATATTAGTCTGTGGACTTCCTCTGCATTTACCCGGCTCCTTTTGTAGCAGTAATTGCTGCATCAGCAAAGGTTAAGACTTCTAGATTGAAGGACTGGGAGATTAAATATCTTCATAAATTGAGGAGGTATGTTTTTTCTTTTTTGTCATTGTGATGTTGACTCATTAATTACTTGATATGAATTCAAGATCTTTGATAAGCAGTTAGCTCTTTTAGATTTCCTGCCCAAACTTTCTTCTCTTTGAGACACTAGTCTTGAGAATAACCTTCCAGATTTCTTTTTTATGGATCCATAATCAATCCAACAGCTGATCATAGCATCGGCTAAGAAGGTCATCCTGTTACCAGAGCTGTGACCTCTTTAAAGATACTCTGGCAGCTTTCAAGTAATCAGTTCCAATTTTCCTGAACTGATTAGGTCACATTCTGAGACCTTAAGCAATTGTGTTGTCACCATTGGGAAAATAGCTCTATTCTGATGACTACAGTGTTGCTTCTTGGAGCTCTGTCCATACTGTTGCAGGCAATGTGCAATATTTGAGGTCTTAATGGTTGGTGTAGCATTTGGTAGAGCAGTTTAAGTGTCGGTTTGCATGAAGGGCTTTGAAACCTTCCGCCTTGTGATTTGGGAGTGGGAGAAATCACGCCTTGAATTCACCCATAATGTGATTTTAGATGTAAATGGAGAATGGGAAGGAAAGGAGGTTAGTGAGTAGGTTACAAGTTAATTGACTCCTCTTAGTTACATAGTCTTCATGTTTTCTTGTTCCTTGTCTGCTTGCCCAATGGAGGACACTGCCAAGGAAAAGAATGTCTTCAATCTCAAATGACGGTGCAGTGTATGCCTGCAATGTGAATTCACATACCAGCTGCCTCTCTTGAAGGTTCTGGTTATGGGTAGGCAGCCTTTCTTTGATTTAATGTTGTGTATCTGTGCATAATCAAGCAGGAGCCCTTTGATCTCAGGCAGGGTCTGCAGAGTATTTGTTCACTCGAGACCCACAGTATTCTGTGTGCAGAAAGTATAAGTGGGCGGGATGTGCCACAGAACTTCTTTTTTCCTGGATCTCCCAAGTTTCTTATATTATCTTAGAGATTGAGAGTAGTTGGTGGCGGATGATGTTTTTGCTTGAAAACAGGTACTTCCTCACTGCGTTTTCAGTAGTGTTTGAAGTCAGAGTGCTTTCTTTCCAGTGAAAGATCCAATCTCAATACCAACAATGTGCAGTTTTGGTCCTGTGTTATGTGTAGGTATTTGAAATAATTTGTCAGCTCACTATGGTTCTTAGTATGTATAAATTTACTATATGATCTGTGTATAAATGTTAGTAACTTTTGCAATTATTGTAAATGTTGCAATACTCTTGAGATATCCTTGTAGTTCAGCTTCATAGGTTTTCGTTTTTGTAACAGCTAGATGACCTAGACAATGAATTTCTAAAAATCTAGTTCTAATATTGAATGTAATCCAATTCAGTTGCCAGTTTAAATCTCTCTTTGGCAGATATTCAGTTCTTATAACATGAATTACTAAGCTTTATGTTATGGCAGGTTTTAATATTGCAAAGCTACATATGCCATTCTTTCCATTTTCTAATGAGCCAAATTCAAGTTGCTTTGCAAGATATGGGGTAACAGTAGTGGAGAGTGTTGCGTATTGCTGTGTTTGAAAACATCCATCAGCAACAACTGCTGTCTACACCAAATGTTGTGGTTGCAATATGCAAACAGAAACTTTATCTTTGACAGTTAATTTCATTTTCCAGTATGAGGAAACATAGTGGACAGGGAGACCGTTTCCAGTTCACTTTTCCTGTTGAGATGTTAGGTGTTGTAATCGGATTTACTCGCCTTTACTAACACTGTAAAATTTAGCAAAATTACTTCCCTCTATGTTTGAAGTGATACATATGACAAACACTGATTGTAGTGATTGTTGTTGGCTTTCTGATGATGGGCTTCGGTATTTTACTTTATGAGTAAAAGGTCTGTGAAAGCCCTTTGTCAGGAGAAGGGCAGTTATCCGGTGCTTGTTGGGTGAAGAAATACATCTTGGAAGAATCCTAATTCTAATTTGAAAATTAGTGGAAAAATTTACTGAGCCTGTTTCGTTAACAGAAATACTAAGTCAAATAATTCAGTCATTCATTTCAGACTACAGAGACAGTCTTTTAACTTCATGAGACAGGAAAAGTATATGTCACTGTTATACTTTTTTTTTTTTCTTCTTTAATCTGCACTCTTGTCTGGAGACTGGGGAATCAGTCAGAAATTTTCACTTGAAAAGAACTCTATGCATACAGTGGAGCATCCAGCTCTCTCGTAAAAATAAGGCATTTATATTTGTTGGAAATAACCTTCAGTGCTAAGATACCGGTTAAAATATTTGGCTTGTAGACCTTCATGGAAATTATGGGCTCTGAGATGGGAAGATAAGTTCAGTTTTTTGGGTTGAGTTCTTGCATAAAGCCAGTAGTTCTGGAACTCTCCTCATATTTGGCCAACGTATTTTAGAACGGAGCAGAGAAGATGGGATTTTATATCCGGGTATGCAAATACAAATGCAATAACCTGACTTAGCACGTGCAATTCAGAATGGTAAAAATCACATTTTAAGATATAGGGCAGTATTTTAGAATACCACTACAAAAGCCTGGGACGCTGAGCTGAATAGGTGATTGGTTGGTACGTGGCTTTAGACTGTCTACATACATGTGTGAACGATTCAGAGAGATTAAAATGCTTTAGTTTTCAACTTTCTTAAAATTTGATTTTTTTTCCCTAATGCATTATATTAATGTTTTTAGATACATAAATAGTCTGTAGTAATATACTTAACCCACAGAATGAATTTGAGTTTGGAAAACCATTAGCTTCCTAAGCAACCTGTGTGTAGAATCAGTGTTTTCAGTGCCTGAAAGCCAGAAGCACGCCATCAGTATGTCTGTCTTTCTGTCTTTTGCCCACAAGGACAATAATTCTGGAGCCCCTCTTCTCCCCCCCCCCCCCCCCCTTTTCTTTTTTCTTTTTTAAGATTTCACCAAACAAGTTGCACATAGGATATTCCGATAGCAGCAGTTGCCAGTATTTTGCGGGGCACCTTCTCCTGTCATATGGCAGGTGTAAATTCAAACTGTGTTGGAGGAGAGCTTCCCAGGGGACAGAGCAGCAGAGGATGGCTATTGCTGCCAAAATGGGCTATTACTGCCTAGAAAGTAAGTTGAGAATAGGTGGCCAGATGGTTCTCATGGTGGAAGCGTGTATCCAGCTAGAAAGCTTGAAGACCTCTGAGTGATTCTGAATTTCTGTCCTGGTTTTGGCTGGAACAGAGTTAACTTTCTTCTTAGTAGCTGGTACAGTGCTGTGTTTTGGATTTAGTGTGAGAATACTGTTGATAACACACTGATGTTTTAGTTGTTGCTAAGTAGCGCTTATCTTAAGCCAAGGACTTTTCAGTCTCCCATGCTCTGCCAGCAAGCAGGTGTGCAAGAAGCTGGGAGGGAGCAGAGCCGGGGCAGCTGACCTGAACTAGCCAAAGGGGTATTCCATACCATGGAACGTCATGCCCAGTATATAAACGGGGGGGAGTTGGCCGGGCAGCACGGATCGCGGCTCGGGAACTAACTGGGCATCGGTCAGCGGGTGGTGAGCAACTGCATTGTGCATCACTGGGTTCCCCCCCCCCCCCCTTTTTTTGTGATATTCCTTTTCATTACTATTATTATTATTATATTTCATTATTACTATTGTTAGTATTATATTTTACTTTAGTTATTAAACTGTTCTTATCTCAACTCACGAGTTTTACTTTTTTTTTTCCTTTCCTCCTCCTCACCCCACTGGGAGGGGGGAGGGGGAAGCGGCTGCGTGGTCCTGAGTTGCTGGCTGGGGTTAAACCACGACAGCCTTAAAGAATATATGGGTTTGGTGGTACCTTTCTTTAAAGAGTAAGGTGGAAGAAAGCAATTTCATTAAGTGTATGATGTCCTTGGTCTTTCATTATATTTCATCTCAATAGGGTAATGAATGGAAAAAGGTTGTTTTATAAATTATTCTGTCCAAAGCACATCCTGAGCATATAATAAGAAAGCTAAACACATGAAGTACTCCCTAGATTTGCTTAAGAACTGAATGTGCTACCATCTGGTAGTTGTACTCTGTCCTCTTGGCAGCGTTTGATTGACTTCAGTTTTCTCATGCAGCACTGTCTGTCTTTTGGCTTAAACTTTATGTTCGTTTTACATTGTATTTATGCTTTTAATGAAAAAAAATGAAGCTGTTGTGACAAACTAATACTTTTATGTGACTAAAAGGAGGAGACTAGCTCTTTAAAGACTAAAAAAAATCTTTTTGATATTAGTTGGTCTCAAGGTTGTTTCAGAATCTTTGTCTATGAGACGTGAAGTAAAGTAAGTCTTGGCACAACTTGTATTTATTTTTTTCTTTTTTTTTAAAAAAGGTATACTGAAAATATGTAACTTGAAAAGTAGATCAAATGTTCATGACGAAAAGATGAAACCATATATTGTCCCTGTAGCAGTTAACACTTACTCCAGGGCAGAAAGACCTGTTAGTTTTGGACTTGAAGGGTAGTGGGGAACTTTCCAGTGTGCATCAAAAGAGACTGAGAGATAGTAACGTTCACGGACAGTGTCTGCAGCACTGGGGTTGGGGGAGTTGGTTGCTCCGTGGTTTTGGTTTGGTTAGGAGGGAAAGAGGGAAACATCGTGTGTTTGGATGGCAAGTACACAGAGCAAGAATCAGTATCTGAAGGTTGGTTAGCTTGTTTGTGCTTTATGGAGGGGCAGGAAGCAAAATCAAGTATTCATCTAGCATTTACCTTTTTTTCCTTTTGAACTGTGGGCACGAGGTTCCTCCTTTAAGCTGCAAAGATCTGTGGTGACTAACTGGTTCCTACCTGTCAGGACCTCTGCTCCTGCTAGGCCCTCACCAACCTCACTTTTCTCTGGGAAAGCAAATGAAATCAGAATATTCTCAGGGACAGTAAAATTTCTGTTTAGGGAGCTGAAGATAGGGATAGCCCTGTCATTCTTCATCTACCTTTCCTTGGCACGTGGTTTCCTCAAAGAGAGGCTTCCATGAAGCTGAGTGGAGGATTAATTCAGGAAAACTTTTTCTTTTCCTGTTTTTGTGCTCCCAGGCACAATTTCCCCCAGATGTGGGTTCATTCAACTTGTAAAGCTGACGGACTAATCAAATTCAATTAAAAGCTTTCCAGTGTTGTTCTTTTTTGTTTGCTTTTTATTTCTATGTTTTTAAAATCTAAACCTAATCCACTGTACAATCTGGACTTAATGTAAAATGTGATGTTGGGATATAAAAATGTAACAAACTGTACAAATAAGTTCTGTGGTTGCATTTAAAAATATTAAATGTTCTTTGATCTTTCTTTTTATTTACTGGAGTTTGTTCTTACATCTAAGAACAAGGGAGATATAATTGTAAGAATTCACTTGGGAGTTTATCTGAAGTTGTCTTGACATGGCAGTGTTATCCTTTCATATTACTTATTAGGTAACATATTTTAAACACTATCATCTTCGATCTGTCTTGTTTTTGTTCTACATAAGGCAGCCATTGGTGATAGTAATAAGAAGTAGTCAGTGTAAAACAGCATCTGTATTTGCTCTGTCATATAAAGTATGCAAATAAACAGGATGCAAGTAAAGACTTTAAGAAAGGTTTTGTTGTGTGTGGTTTGGGTGTTTCTGTAAATGGAAATGTACAGATGCTAGTGTATAGTTGTTTGGGGTCTTTTGTATGGGAAGCATGTTTTTCCTTTTATAGGAAATGAGTTTTTGCATAGGAAATGTGTTTTGGACAGCTATTTAAGCATAGCTACTTGATAATGTACTGATAGATATTGCCAATCTGCTTATCCGCTCTTGTATATTTTCCTTTCCTTGCTCAAAAACTTATTAGGATATTATGCTTAACTAACTTTTTAAAATAACAGGACCTATAAATTTCACGTGGATTCAATGAAGCCTCACATTTTGCTCCTGCAATTACATAAGGGTCTATTAGGCATTTAACTTTGGGTTGTGGGATAAGTCAAGCCTACGCAAAAGGCTAATTCGTAACTTGGGTCAGAAAACTAATCTACATAAATCAGGTCTGTTGTAGCTATAATGAAAAAAATTTGATTATAAGATTCGTGATAATCCTGATAGTGCTAACATTTCTTCTGTTTCAGTAACAAGCTTCCTCTCTTATGCCTCTTGGCAGCATCCTTGGGCCTCTGTGCTTTTTATTGTATTGCTACAATGATCTGCTAATAATTCTGACTGATCACTGTATAAGCAATCTCACTTATAAATGATGCCTTCCTTAGAGTGGACCACTGGTTTACTTTGATTGCAGTATCTCACTAAACAATCAGTGGCATTCTTCCACTGAGGAAATCTGCTACTGTGCCCGTCAAACAATGCAGCTTTTGCACTGTCATCCTATCCCACTTTTCATTTAGAAATTTTCACAGACCTGGAAAAATGTCTTGGGTCTGTTGGTCATAAAATAAAAAATATCCTTCTTCCACTTGTTTTTCTTCCTTTTTCTTTTTTTTTTTTTTTTTTTAAATTAAACTTATGAAATAACATCTCCAAAAATTGTCAGTTACATTTTGGGGGAAACTGTAACAGATTTGAAAAGAATCTTTTCTTCTTGAAGTGGTAAATCACAGTTGTAACCAAAATTGTTCTGAAAGTAGGAAGATGTTCATATATCAAGCAGGAAGGCCAGAGATCAAAGTTTTAGCAGTAAAATGAAAACCTTTAAATGTTTTTAATTAAATCTCATTCTGTAATTTAACTGAAAACCAGACCACCTAAGAGCAGACACCAGGATACCCTTATCAAGAAAGGAATTAAAAGAAGCTGCCTCTGAGATACAAAACGTCTCTTCAATGCAATGAATTGTGGTTAGGGTCTCAAATCACTTTCTGCTCAATTGATGCAAGTTATTCTTACTGAACTTTTACAGCTGTACTTTTTGTCATGACCCATCGCCTCATTGCAACTTACACGTTTTGCAGCACTTAAATCTTTTAAATGGAATAGTGTACGTACAAAAACTTAAATATGTAGTTGGCTGCACTTACAGGAACCTGTAATTTCTAAATGCCAGCAACTTCTGTGTTGTGAGCTTTGTATCGTAGTAGGAATCGTTTCTAGTTCCTAGTTTAATAATTGTTTAAGCATTATATTGTCTGAGCATTAATAATCACTTGGTGAAACTTGTAACTCATGAGGGGAACTGAAGGCCAGTGCTCCTGCGCCGGTGGGAGGGATGGCTGGAGCATAGCTTGAGCTGGTGAGTCCTTGCCATTGCCACTTTCTGCCTCAAGCCTGTGGAAATGCTGTTATCAGCCCTATTGCATTTTGGAGTTCCACTAAGGCTCTTTTTATGTTTTACCAGAGCCCACTCAGCAGCTCTCAAGGTAGGAAACAGTAAAGTTTGTAGAAACATGCTTCTGACTCCTTTTGTTGTTCTGTTTAAACACTGCTTTAGCCACTTGGCCCTATATGAAAGCAATCGATATATCTGTAAGTGGCTCTTGCTGTAGCTCAAAATCAACAGTATGAATGAAAACATAAGCGGTTTTCACAGTATAAAAACCTGTGCAAGGTGGGGGGGGGGAAGTCATTACTTTTAACAATAAGTCAAAGTATCTTTTCGTAAGTGAATGCTTTTGCCTATCAGCAATAAAATGCACCTCAGAATATAAAGGATCTTTAACAGATTTTTAGTGTCACTGAGTTACAATAGAGTTATAAGCTGAAGTTTTGTGTGCACAAACACATGTGCCCACTTTCTGGCTTTTACTTTCTGGCTGAAATATTGCAGAGCCATCTCAAAGGCCTGCTTTTAAAACTTCTCCATGGAAAAGATGCCTGTTGACAGAAACACAGTTGCTCTTTGGGTCCATTTATTTGACAGTTGGCAACAAATATTTTAGGGGAAGTCTCTGAGGTTTTTTTAGGTGGATGAGTAGGTATTTTATGCAGAGAAATTTCTTCTTTGCATCCTGATCATCGCAGTTGCCTTATGCTCTGAAGTGTTAGTTTATCTCTGTCAAATAGTTTATTGTGTCTGAGATTTCTTTAAGGTATATTTCTGTAAGCAGTACTGAACTTTTTTTGAATCTCCCTAAGAAATAGACTTATAAACCATGGAATGCCACAGTTATTTTTCTTTTGTCTTCACGATGGATATTCCTTTCTTCTACTTTCAGTACACTGGGTCATCCACTTTACCTTTTCTGCGCATCTGTCATGGTCCTTCTCTTCATGTTAAACATTAACAAACAAAATAAAAAAAGAATCCCAGTTGTTTGCAGCTTTTCAAGTTGCTTTGTAGGTTGCCCTCAGACTTCAGTGACGGAACAGCTTAACTGTTCAATACTTACAAGCTTGCTTTGTCCTGCATAATTTTGCCTCTCTTCTCACTTGATAATACTCTCTTGATTTTTCCATAGACTCACATTTCAAGACTTCCTCCTGGAGCCGTGGCAGGACAGTCAGTGGCAATAGAAGGAGGAGTTTGCCGGCTGGAGAGTCCAGAAAGCTGAATAGCTGATTCCTCACTTCATTGCAAAGAATGTGAATGACTTTTTGTACAATAAGTTTTTTGTGTTTTAACATATGTTGGAAATTCTACTCTTGTTTTATACCCTGTATTGCAACCATGTGCACCATAACCTGAGACAAGTGCTGCTGTAGTTTATGTTCTCACTCTGTGAATGGGGGTGTGTGCATGTTCATTTTTTCCCTAATAAAATAGGAACTCTTCCCAGTTGTGCAAAGATTATGTATGATTAATGATTGCGTTTTCATTGTTTTATGTTTGAAAAATAACTGAAAGTTCAAAAAAAAAAATTAATTTGAAGATATGGTCACAATTGTCATTCATGTTCTAAATTTAAAAGTAACAGGCCTTTGAAGTGGCTATATAATTATGCAAAAAAATGATTATGGTTTCTAAGTTTCTCAGTGGTTTAAGGAAATCCAGAGATGGTTTAAGCATGGGTTGGTTTTTTCCTCCCCAATAAGGAGGATTTTTTTTTGTCAAAGAATGGTTTCAGTGAAACAAACTAGAGCAAAATTAAGGCTAGAATTGTTTTTAAATAGTCTTATAGGTCATATCTCTGTTCCCAAACTAAGATGTTAATAGCTTCAAGCTGTATGTATTACAAAAAGCTATATGAAGATAATGTATCGTAATGCAGTCTTTATGTATAATGGAATATTACAATGTAAATAAGAAAACAAAGTTTATGGAAAGATTCGATATTATTCTTCGCTTCTGTTTTAAATCTATTTTTAAGAGAGGTACAGAAATTGAACATATTACTGGATGCGAAGTGCAATGTGTATTAAATGGATGTTGGGAGGTGTGATACTAGCTTTCTTATTGATAAAGCAACTTCCTAAAGTCCAGCCACAGCATGGGTATTTATATAACTGTGTGTAATATGTATGTACTGTGCATAAATTTACTGTAATTCTTTTTATACCTTCAACAAAACTGCATTATAAAACAATGTAATCCTTGTCTGCCTTGTGAAGCATTGGCAGCTGAACTGTCTTTTGTCACCAGTTCTGATATGTTAGCCAGATCGCCTGAGTCCTAAAAGTGAGTTCTGACATACAATCTTCCATTCAGTACTTTTTTCTTCACAGCACTGGCAGCAATAGAAGACTTTTGTAATTAATTCATTGTCCTGATAAGTATGCCAAAGAGAAACTAAAATAGTTCATCTTTTTCCCTGGTGGATATTTGATAATTCTGTTTTCAGAAATAGTGGATGAATAGATATTCAGACTGTATTCGCTTTATCGGGCATTGTACTTGCCTGTTTTGTAATGTTGTGCCTGCCTATAACAGACATACTTGACTGATTAAATGGTTACATTGATTGTAGTACCAATCTTTCATGGATAAAAATCTTAATAAATTTTTTTTAATAGCCTGAGTTCATTTTCACTGTATTGTTACAGCATACGTTGAGATACTGTCATCTTTGTGTCGTTTTTTTAATTGTGACATCAATGTAGTCCTATAGTTGAAGATATTTCTATACAGTTCTGTAAATAATAAGAAACGGGGGCTTTCCGGGTTGCAGAAACAAAAAGTGGACTGCATCTCTTTGAAACGGTTTGTGCTGAGATATCAGACTGGATCCTCAGTTGATATACTTATGGTCTGATGAAAGAACTATACTGTTTTATGCTATCTGAGGCCTTGGCAGTGCAGACTACAACGTTTCAGAAATGTTCCAGCAAAGAAGCTGTGTTGTCAGAGCCGTTAAAATTGCTCTAACGTGCAGCATTAAATGATTGTGTGGGAGCTTCACTATGCAGTGAGTGAAAAATTGAAGATAATGTGTATGGGTTTGTAAGTACCCACTTTTGAAAATGGCATTGGTTTTGGAAAAGTTAAAGTAACAGTGTTAGCCTGCTTTCATTCTAAAAGTGCTTTTCAGTGTCAACTTCATAGAAACTTTGGCATAAATTCACTCTTTCATGGAATAAGCATGGCAGAATGGCTTGTAAAATGTGTAAATTGAGAAATTGTTTCTTCCCCTTGCTTAGTAGTGCTTTATGGAGATTTGGATTCCAGCATGTAATTTTTTCCCACACATTATCTCAAAATTTTATTTGTATGTATACATATATATATATATATATATATAAAAACAATTGTATCTTGAACAGCAGATAACATGTTCTGCTTTTACTTTGCTTTTGTGTCTGTATAATACTCCAAAATTTTTTTTGCCAAAAAAGCCAGGCTTCGTCAGGAAGCTACTTAGGAATCATTGTTTGAACTTGAACAGTGTCCCTTTTCATTGTCCAACATTTCTTCCTTCTCTCTAGGTAGAGGAAAAAGGATTCTCTTGTCTTGAGAATGACAAGGAAGACGCAGAGCGCAAACCAGGTACAGAGCTGACCACCTACCTAAGGTACTCGTGAGAAGAAAACTGTATTAGCACATATGAATTTCTGTATCAGTAATCGTGAAGACTGGCAGGAGCGAACTTTCTATCATTCTACTCCCACTTAAGCCAATGAGAGATCTTACACTAATTTAATTGTGGGTCTAAGTCTGCTACCCATTCTATTTTGGACTTAAAAGGGGCTTATGAAAAAATAAATGGTGAGGACGGACACACTTTGCAATGACGTGGTCTGTAAACTCTTGTACGCGATGAGTAACCATTGCCACTGGCATAAGCAGATACAGTCCAGGAGGAAATTATACAGTTGACAGCAATAGCTGGCTAAAATTATAAAGGAAGGGCAACCAGATGAAATGCATATAAATACAAACAATTTGAATACTGTTGGTTTTATACTCAAACACACAATTACGTGTCCTAGAGTATTTTGTAGCAGACAGGTTGGTGCCAGAGTAGTCAGTCTTCTGCCATAATAAATTTTGCTGCTAAAAGCTTGTAATAGCCTAAAACAAACCTAACATATAGCCCATTTTTTGTCTTCCTTTGCTCCTGTACCTTTATCTTTGCTTCTGTACCTTAACAGTGTGGCCCTGCAATGAGTGACTTCTGAGGGCTGCAGTTGAGCAAGTCACGGAGGAGAGGCCTGTTACACTAAAAAAAGTTTAGAGGTGATTTGAATTCCATTTTGTGTATTCTGTAGGTACGAAGACTATGCTTCTCTGCTTGTGAATTAGCCCCCGGAAACGCTGTGAAATATAAGAGATTTGACTGAGGAGGAAGAGGGGGCCTGATTTAGGGAAACTGCAGCCCTTCACCTGTGAAGGACAATATGGAGGATGCTGTGAAAGGAGAAGGAAGCCTAAGAGGAAGCAAAGCCGGTAATAAATCCAGGGGTATTAGCAAGGCTGTGGTAACTGCTATCGTTACTTAAAATCTAAGTTAATAGCAGAGTCTAGAAAAAGAAGCCGAAACTATTGGTTGTTATGGTATTACAGGTGAAACAGGTGCAACATTTCACAGTGGCATGTGGTAATGGCACAACTGGACAGTCTTTATAGCTCAGTTTTGAGCAGAATGATGCAGAATTAGATGGGAAGTTCTAGAGTATATATCTACACATTTTAAAAATGGAAACTTGGAATTCCACCATAATTTCTGTTTCTTCTGGTGGTTGTGTGAGTCATTCACTTTGAGTCAACAAGATATACTAAGAGTTCTAGTCGTTCAGTGGTAGCAGGATTCATTTGTTCAAAGACGTTGCATTTCACGCAAAGTTTTTATAGTGTTATGTTTGCAAATAACTGAACACCATCTGCAGTCTATATGCAGCCCTATTTCAAAAGCATCTCCTGAATCTCAAAAGGTTTGCCACTCTTAACAGTATTTGGACCTATGTAATTCTAGGTGACTGCGATCCCATCCTCTAATTCAGTAGAGCAGAGAGGCACCCTTCAGGTTAAAATATGACTTAGAAAGAATCTGGTTTTCAGGTCAACTTGATTGGCAGGAGGACGCTTAGAAGAGAACTAGGGAATTGAAGGGAAAGTTTATAATGTGGCTAGGTAAGGAAATAAAGGCTCTTGTTAGAAAGCAGAGTATACAAAGAAACTTCTCTAACAGGGGAGAACAGGAATCAATGTAAAGTGGGTAGGGGGAAAACAAAATCGTTTTTAAGGAAAGAAGAGAAAGAATAAGAGGAAGTAGTTGTGAGAACTTCCAAGAAACCTGGGTAAGAATTGATATATCCTTCACAGTGCTAATAAGGCTCATCTTCCAAGGGATATTTGAAGAAACGAAGGAGTATAAACTGTTACCTTATACCTGGCCAGGATTTTCATGTGAAAGACTCATTTTGGTTTTCAGCAAAGTGAAGACAAACACAGAATTTCTGTGGCGGAAGGTTTTTGTAGATGCCTTGCAGGTGAGTTGAGAAAGTGCCACTGCCTTCTATCTGAGTGCAGATCTGCCAAGGAATGCTGAGAGTGTACAACTTGCAGGAAATTGTATTGAGATTTTATATGGAAGCTGACATCACGGATAGCTTGTGGTAAAGGACTCCTGTAGTGGGTCTAAAGATAGCACGACTGGTAATAAAACTTACCTCTTTTCTTTTTGCTCATTTTTTACAGGAAAGCTTGTGGGAGGTTGTTCAGCTCTAATAGCCCTGTGCTTGATTATTCACTCCATTACAAGATAACACAGAGATAAGGAGGACTTGTACACTGACTTTTCTTGTTTTAGATCCTATAGTGACACGGCATTTATCTTCCACATAACCTGGGCAATAAATGCCCATAAAGACCATTAGCATCACTTAATGGTGATTTGAACACAATAAATGTCTGTCTTCTTACCCACTCCCGTCTGCCTAATAAACCAAATAAAACATGTTAGCGAACACATAAGCAACAGATACAGTGAGACCTGCTTTCCCATAGCTTTGTGCCTTAACCATAATACCCTCACTTACCTTAGAAGTCTCTTACCTTAGAAGTGGCAGCGATGCAATACGCTTATTTTACGTCCTATGCTCCTTTACCAACTCTTGAGTTCGCAGTTCTTGCAAGGTAATACCCTGGTCTTCTTCCCATGTTCCCTATCCCAGTACAGAAGTGTCAGCTACCCCGGCTCCTCTGCCTCCACCCGCTGCAAGACTTTTAGCCAGCCCTCATGTCCCCAGTGTCTGCATATGTCTGTTATACAAGAGACAGCGTACGTGAGTGGTGACTATGTACGTGGCTCCTGCCTCTTGGCTGCTGGTCTCAAGAGTTGCCTGTAACCCCCAGGCCGCACTTTGTGCAAGCCTCCCGTAGGCAGTGAGCATCTGTCAGATCTGTAGGCCTCTTCACAGGTGTAGAAATTGGCTAACAGACACAAGAATTGCTGAAACTGTACAGATGGACAGCATGAATGTGGAAGCATGGTTTCCTTAGGGTCCAGGCTATAAGAGTGTGAAGCAGCTGCTTTTCCTTGTTTCTTAAACAGCATCAGAGCGAGTTATGTTCCCCAGTCCCTCAAGGGTGATTGTGGGGTGTAAATGTGGCAAAGCTGGCAGGCTCCGACCTGCTCATAGTGTCATCATCCCAGAGAGAAAAGAGCTGTGAAGTTACGGTGTCAGTGCTCATCCTGGAGTTTGTACAAGCCTGCTAAGGGCTATGGGTGTCACGTCCTTGCATGGTTAGCGCCCACTAGACTCTGCACCTTCAGGCACGCGTGGCTGTTCCTGTGGACAGTGTACAGGTGTATGTCGGTCAGACATCCAGGTGGACTCACAGAGGATGAGCCCCCATAGCTATCTCATCATCCCTCTTGGAGCCTATCAGCTACCGTATATTGTAATAGATATTTAGGCTAGAGTTGCCCAATTTATTATACTCAGTTATATTGCTGTAAATATCCACATAGACATACAGAAAGAGACCAACTAAACTCATCTTTTTAAAACAAAAAGCCTTTCAAAGTTGTTAAAATGCAGTTTTCAGAAAGCACCACATGGAGGCAAGTGTTTGAGGTGAGATCCTGTCCCCGGCGAGGTCACTTGGAGCTTGGCCGCCAGCTTCAGTAGAGCCAGGATGTCACCCTTGGAGGTATTTCTCTTAGAGGACTCAAACATTATGAGTCCCTTAATGTCAACTCTGGAGACTTTGGAAATGAGGTGGTGCGAAATGTTTTGATGACTCATGCTTATTTTCTGGATTATCTGGGAATACCTGGTGGGTGTGCAGGGCTCGAAAAGCCAAGTGGAAGAACCAAACTGCAAACTCCTCTGGGCAAATAATCAGATGCAGCCAGGCGATGACTGCTCCAAAAGGAGCTCTTCACTAGCCAAGGGCTTTTGGCATAGTTTTATAATTTAAACAGTTTTCCTAAAGGTGATTATTCCTACAGCCCTGGTTTCACTTTAGGTGCGTGTGTTTGAATGGTATAGACTAGATACCATCACAGCACAAACGTGAGCAAGGGTTTCGGTTTGCCACGATACGACTCACCTGTGGCAAAACCACCGTGTTCAAGGTTAAGTGCCAATAAACCATGATACCAGCCTGGATTGTAACATCATCTGTACGTACTGTACCTGCAATAGAAATCCTATTAAACTTAATTTTTAGAATTGTTTCCTTAAAATGTGAGTTGTATCTGACCGATACAGCTGGGCAGTGTGATGCTGTGCCAGAAATCTCCTGGCCCCACTGCCCGTGGGCCAGAGGAGATTCGGTTTAAAGTTGAGATCAAAATGTCCATATTTGAAAATGTTGCTTCTTTACTTTTTGTGGCTAACAGTGAGCTCTTTTGTCTCTGGTACTGTATTGTGTGCAGGTGTCAAGGCGCTGGCAGGGGGGCTGTGAGGAGAGGCGGGGCTGCCCCGCGCCAGGTGCGGCCGGTTCCGGCTGGTTCCAACAGCTGCACTGCAGGGCACAGCCCAGCCCCTCCGCCATGCCAGCAGCACCCTGGGGGGAAGCAGCTTTAAGAAAAGGGAAAACAGCGCCCGGCAGCAAGGAGTGAGGGAAAAAAATGTGAGAAACAGCCTTGTGAGCCCCTCTGGTAGGAAAGGGTGGAGGATTTGGGGGTGAGGGGGTGACGCTGAGCCTGGGAAAGAGGAGGTGGGGGGAGGGTTTTGTTTTAATTTGCCTTTGTCTCTCACTATCCAAACCTATTTTAGCTGGCAATAAATTAAATTAATTTTCTCCAGGTTGAGTCTGTTTTGCCTATGATGGCACTTGGCAAGTGATCTCCCTGTCATAACCTCAACCCATTAACTTTTTCATCTTAATTTCTCCCCCCACTGTCCTTTTGAGCAGGGGGAGGGAGAGAGCGGCTGGGTGGGCACCGGCAGCTGGCCAAGACCAAGGCACTGTAGGTATAAATTACAGTTGCACCCAGAAGTCCCTTCAGGACTAAATCCAAAAGTAAAACTTTGCAGGAGATATTCTTCTGGTAGGTTAGTTTTCTCTTGGGCCAGTGAACTGATTTTCTGTGCCCTGTGGCTGCATGATTGTTAGAGCTAACGTAAAGGAAACACAGGAGCGCACGGCTGGAAGAGGGATGGGGAGGATGGGATAACCCGCTTTTGGCTGATGTTAAATCAGATTAGGTATAAAATGAAACTGTCCCCTTGTTGCGCTCACTGTGATTATTCATCTTGTTGGATGTTGCTCTTATTGCTTCCAGTCCATCTCTGGAAGTAACTGCTACAATGCACTGTGGATGTTGTTGGGAAAAATTCACCATGTTTATAAAATTGCATTTGTGTCTGATTTTACAGGAATCAACTCTAGTTAAGTGCAATTCTCAATCCGATGAAGAAACAGTTTCTGAAGTTTGGAGGCTAGCCCTTTCGAAAGTCAGTGAACCCCTCTGGGGAGATAAGAGTATGCCAAGTCTTGAGGTAATTAACAGTCAATGTTGTGACATGATGGCTTTTGAAACTAATACTGTGTGTGTCTGAGGAGGGAAGGGAGGTTGTTTCAAACCCCATGTTTATTGTATTAATGTGTCATGTAATGTCCATGAAAGAAAATTAGCAAACCAAAAGACAAACAATGCCATGGCACAGCAGAAAATGCTTTATGATACATGATTTGCAAAATGTTACAAGTCAAGAACTGCAATCCAGTTCATTCCTCAGGGAAAAGGATGAATGGATAGAAAAAGCATAATTTTGAGTGTCTTCTTTGCACATCAAAAAAAATAGTTATTCCCGGGTAAGTTTCAAGAATCTTGACCAACATAAGGGAAAAGAGATTAGAAGAGAACTCAAAAATAAGGAAACTCCCAACTATAAATGATGAACAGAAGCCCCGGATAAAATTCACTGTTAAGAACAATATACAAGGGGCAGAAGGCAACTGAATTATCCTGTTGTCCAAAATGTGACTCAGACAGAGTTTTAAGTTCAGGTATGAGCTAATGCTGTTTTCTTCTTTTGGTACTTTTCTATTTTTTTTTGTTTTCAATTTTGAAATGAAGATGCCTTTTCTTTTGCCTTGGTAGAGTAAAAGTATTTTCACTTTAGGTATCTCTAAAGTCACATAAACTCATTTAAAACAAAGACGCTTTTACTTCTGTGGAGATGACAAGCCCAGATAAGGTAGTCAGTAGGGACTAACCCTGCAGGGAAGTGGCACCCAAAAGTGTTCAGGTGTCTGAGGAAATGGGGTAGGTTTTCAACACTCCCCTGTTCTTTGTGTTCAACCTAGTTCAAATTCTAGTCCTTTGTCTGTTTAACTGCAATAGAATGAGCCACAGACATGTTAGGTGGTCTCAGAAATGACACACACAAAGAGGTAAAAGACTTCCTTTTACCCCTCCTGGAGAGGTAATGAAGAAAACGAGACCTGTTGAATTTTTTTCCCCCAAAACTGAACTGTACCACTCACCTTGCCTAAACCCTGCCCCGAGGATATGTTGCACTTTCTTCAGGATGCTTTCTGAATGCTACAGCATGATGATTTGCAGTCATGGTACTAGGAAAAGCCTGTTTCTACCGCTCTGATGCTGTTGCCCCTTCTAGCAGTGAATTGCTGTCAAGGGTCAGCAGAATAATTTGGTGCCTGAGAAAACCCTTGAAGCCCCCATTTTAAATAAGTCAAAGTGTATTCTCCATGAACTACACTTTAATGGTTTTTTAGTAATAATGGTGGCCAGCCTGCTAGTAAGTGTGATTACCTATTCATTTGGAAATCCTAGGTGCAGGTATTTTGGGGCTAGTGTGCTCCTATAAATAAGGTTTATATCTGCATGTGCTGTCTTTATGTATGTCCATCTTTGTCCTGTTCTCTCCACTCTTCTCTGTTCCTCTTTCCTCTCTCTTCCCTCAACGGCATCACTTGTCTCAGTTCAATACTATTAACAGAGGGTAAACAATTAAGTTCCCCC
The DNA here is from genome assembly GCF_018139145.2 of Gymnogyps californianus. Classification (NCBI taxonomy): domain Eukaryota; kingdom Metazoa; phylum Chordata; class Aves; order Accipitriformes; family Cathartidae; genus Gymnogyps; species Gymnogyps californianus. The sequence continues at coordinate 7,645,657 of NC_059473.1, read as the reverse complement.
AGTTAAATTAATGTATGTGGCTAGAAAGAATAAAGAACTACAGTAAGTTCCTGAATTGAAGGGAGACTGATGAGTCCCTCGAGGATCCATGCAGGAAAAAGCCTTTATAGAGGATTTTTTCCCAGTTAGGGCTAAAATATAGGATGCTGTGAGCTCCAGTTGGTGCAAATCTGGAAGAAACCAGGCATTGTTTGTTCCAGTGATTACAGAACAGCTCGATTCACAATTACGAACCTTTTAGGTTGGTGCAAAAGTGGGGGTTTTTTATTATTTTTCACCAGCTTATTTGCCTTTTTTGTTTCTCAGATTTTTCACAAGTGGTAAAAATCATCTGCACAATAACGTAATGCCAGGCTTACACTATCACCTGAAGAAGCCAGTGTATTCCTGCTGGCAACAGTGGAGCTGGTGAAGGTCACAAAGGATCCCTATCTGCTTTCTGTACTGACACAGTTTATTTTTTCTGCCCCGCAAATTCTTCATCAAAGATGTCCCTCCATTAGTGCATATGCAGTCCTTTTGCTAAGAACAATGCTATGTTCAGGTAATTTTGCCATGAGAAATCCTGTATCCATTATATAAAAATAGACACAGGGGCTTGTTGGAACAGGACTTATAACAGAAAGACCACTTAATCTTTTGTTTCTTTTTTGCTGAAACCTTTCATGTGGCTGGAAAGAAGACACAAGCCCTTTCCCCTGCCTGATAACTACTCAGTTCTCCTTACCTGAAAATAACAAAAAGGCAAAAGTCTTTCGAATGAGAGCTGACATCTCCTCCTCATCTTAAATTTTCTAATTATTTATATTTCACTGGCAGATAGGCTGAAAGACCTTGTTCTTTGCTAGCCATGTGCCGATAAGGATACCAAATACATTTTGTTTCAGTCCATCTTGCCAGGAAAAAAATGTGGTAACACTTGACAGTGGATTTTTCCTCGTAGTTTGCTCCCTGGTGAAATGATGCAGCTCTCAAATTCACTGTCCATACACATGCATGCACAAACCCAAGAAGGGTCACCTGTTGTTTACTCTTTCCTCTTTCCTGTCCTCCTGATAGCCTGTAACACATCCCTGGTTGCTGGTGAGCTGTGGAGGCTTCATGCTGTGCTTCTGGCCTCAGTTTAGGGAAGAGGGTTGAGGACTTTGATCCAACTCCAAGGAGATGATGGGGGGGAAGCTCTGTGACATGCCGATGTGTCCTGGCTTTGAAGTCTGGGATCAGGCTGGGGAGAAGGAAGAAGTCCTGCATGTTTTGATTTGAAGCTCTGGTGAGGGATCATGTGAGTCCAGCACAGGACTGGGAGGCTCCAGCCCTCTGCTGAAGGGGTGTGATGAGCCCTTCCTCTCTCCTGGGACAGAACATCCTCACATGCAGAGGTGGAGAAATCCTGGGATTCCCCCATTCTGGGCTATAGCTTTGTTGACAGACTTATTTTTCACTTTAGCATAGTAAATAGAGTTTGTCTCCTGCCTGGAGATGATTCATCTCTCATTATGTTTAATAATTAGAATTCCATGCTCGTCCACTGTGTCCTCCCGTGCTCTGCCGAAGTGAGTGGTCTCTGCTCTGAACAGCTCCATCTGTTGGCATCGCATCGCCATATCGAAAAAAAGGCTAAAAAAAAAAAAAAAAATCCCCCCCCCCAAAACCCAGCAGCAACAAGAATAGCCTTTCCACTTGGACTGTGAAGAGAAATGATGGGCATGGGGCCTGGTGCACCAGCTGCCTGCCTCTGAAACCCGATGGGTAAGACTCCTGCATCCACGGGCTCCCCTGCGTCTTCAGCATCCTCCGAAATCGGGAGTGCCATGTCTCTGCTGAGCACGCTGCACATCTGGGCAGAGATGAGGAGGGAAACCCTCTGCGCCTTGTGTCCCCGCCACTTCCTTTTGTTTCCCAGCCCGGACTTGTCACGCCGGGTGCAGGCAGCAGCAGCCTGCCAAGGGCTGACAGGGGCTGTGCTTGCTGGAAACAGAGGAGGTGGAGGCGGCTGGCGATGCGGAGCGGCCGTGGGGGGCTCACGGGCCTTGCCTGCTGCCCACAGACAGCTGGAAGGGAGCTGCAGGAGCAGCTGGATTATAAGATGTGGAAAGAGGCAGGAGCCATCCCTACAAAGCTGCCCAGCTGGGGGCTGCGGAAAGGGCAGCTCCACTCCTCTGGGCAGTCTCCAGTGAGCAGCAGAGCCAGGGGCTGCTGTGCCCTGTGCCGGGGCAGGTCCGGCCCCGTGGGAGCTCCGTGCTTACCAAGAGCTGTGCTCAGAAACCGAGGGCCAAGGGTCACGGGCGGCGCAGGGATTGCTGGGGATGAAGCAGTGCTGTGGGTGGCTTGGAGGTTGCTATGGATGAACGCGTGGCATGGAGATTGTGAGGGATGAAGAAGTGTTGCAGGTGGCACAGAGATTGCTATGGATGCGTATGTGGCATGGAGATCACTAGGGGTGAAGAAGTATTGCGGGTGGCACGGCGGTCGGTATGGATGGAGAAGTACACGGAGACTGCTACGGAAGAAGCGTCGCAGGTGGCACGGAGATTGCTATGTCAGACCTGGCCACAGGGGGGTACCACAGACAGTGACACGGTTTCAGTATCGGAACTAACACGTGGTAACATCGCATCTTGCTGCTCCACATCCCCTCCTGCCCCTTCGCTACAAGTGTGCTTGACAGCGAAGGTGTGAGCACGGCTCGTGTCCGAGTTGGGCAGAGCAGCAGCCTGTTGTGCCTTCGTACATAAATCCTCCATGGTGTCTTCTCGCCTGGGCTGTTGGGAATGCATCTTCAGGATTAAGCCTTCCTGTTGTTTTTTGAGGTGTTAGCAAAGAGCTGTGACTGCTGTGCGATTGCCTGGCACACCAACTGTGCAGAGTGAGGCTGCTTCCCAACCTGGCTTCATAAAGATGCTGCAAGTAAAGCGGTCTTTGCAAAAACTGTGTTGCTTGGGGAGGCTGAAATTCAACACACGCTTCTTTTTGTTTTTAAGGACCTAGAGCCCAACACCGAGCACCAGTAAATTCAGTCATCTCCCTGGTGGCTCCACACATGCTGGGCTCAACGCTGTGGCTGTGTTTGAGCAGCTGCATAGCTTGCACTTGGCATGAATAAGGCTGGCATCGACGAGAGCAGCTTCAGTTGCCTGTAATTGTCCAAAGCTGGAGCCATTTAAAAAATTAAGGTTACAAACATGCTCACAAGCAAATAGTTTTCCCTTGTATGGTTTATATGGTTTCTGCTTCAAAAAAAGTATTATCTGCCTTCTTGAAAATGTTGTCGTCTTCCAGCTGCTTGTGGTGTAGGTGTGAACAGGCTTACAGAGCATCCAGTGCTTGACATCAAATATTGGATGTTTTCAGTATTGATGCCTTTTATATGTGGCCTGGTCCTAAAGCAAGAATGAGGCTTTATTCATTGTACATGCTTATTATTAGTTTTTTAAGTATCTTCTTCTTTAAGGGACGTAAGGTGTTCAGGTATCAGAAAGCAGTATTCTTTATGATGAGAGTAAATATTCTCATTTTTTGGCAGAGGCTTTTTTTTTTGCCTCCATAAAAGGCAAAACAAATCTGCTAGCTAAATAAATGCAAACATTTTGTTTCTCATGCTATCAAATAGAGCACGCAATATAATCCGGCTTCATTTGCGAAGGAACAGTTCTAGTTACACAGATGAAAAATTATACTTAAAAGGCAAAACCAAACAGAACTGTGTAGCTTGTTTGCTTATCTTCAGTTATGATTGTCCTTTGGAGACTGAAGCCTGGCCTGGAGCTGACATAACACAAGATAGATTGCTTCCATGGACTTCAGTGGGAGTTTGGATTGGGCTATGTGATGTTGCAAAACTATAAATGCCTCTCAGAAGGACACGAGTATAACTTATTCATGATGGAAAAAGTGGAATATGAACACTGCAGTGATTGCTTCAGATTCCAAGATTTCTCTGCCTTGAAAAGTTGTATCTGCCGATTCATGTTGAAGATGACCACTCCCAGAGGAGGATGGGCAAGCAGAATTTGAGGTTTCCCCACAAAGGAGAACACCTCCATGTGCCCCGTTATTGCCCTCTGGCACAGTTTGAGTTGCCTTAGCTCGGGTGCAGCTATGGCCATCCCAGGAGGAGCAGCAGCCCTAAGCAGGAATCCTCGCTGCACTAGTCGAGGCATTGATGTTTAGGAGACACAGGGCTGCTGTGGGCGTTGGATGCTCACACGCAGGCAGGGACCCACCCTGCAGCCTCAGCAACACGTTGGCCATGTACTTGAGAGTTTGGAGAAAAGCAGTGTCCCCTCTTTGGCAGATGGGAGGTAGAGATTCAGGTTGCTTAGCAATGTCAGACAAAGAAAATTAAATAGAAGTTCGCTGGATGCCCCAACAGCAACCTTCTTTTTTTTTTTTTATATCTCTTGTCACAGCACTGAGACAGTCTCAAGTCTGGCACTACAAACCAGTGGCTTGTCAATACTAAGGCAGCAGCACAACAGTTTGGTCTCCCTGCTATGAAAGCAGACTTTCCGTCTGGGAATTAAAGGAAAAGAAGGGAATAAGAAAGCTGCTCTGTGTTGGGAGCCAGGCTGCTCTGTGTTGGGAGGCAGGCTGCTCTGCTGGGGTTTGACTGCAGTAGGTTTGCTGGGTGCTTTCGCAGCAGCCTGATGTGGCCGTGTTATTTCCAGCCTCCTGCAGGATGCTCTGCAGTTCTGCAGCCTGAGATGGCTGTGGTCATAGGGTTCAGGACTAATTCTTCCTGAAAAGCTGGGTTGTAAAGAGAGAAATGCCAGTCGTAGCTGTGGGTGTTTCTGGAAGGTGCTTGGATGACGTTGTGTTGGGAGCTTGAGAAGAATGCGGAGTGGAGCTGGCGGAGCACCTTGTAGATGAGGAAAAAAGAGGAAAGCTAAAACTGAGTTGCTTTCACTTCAGAAGCTTTGGGGTTGTATTTTTAACAAAGTGAAGTTCAGATCAGAGACGGCAGCTATGTCTTCGAAACAGCCCCAAATTCTGCCTCTTTGCTGAGCTACCCTAACCAATTTGCAGCAGCCTTGAGATGTCTTCACAGCTTGAAGAAAAACTGCTACCAGGGCTTGGGAAATGTGAGCGAGTCTGACTTTGGTTATGGAAAAGCTACTAGGCAGAAGTATGAAAAGCTTGCTGGTAAATCATTTACAAGAAAATATCTTGCTCAGCATGGGGTTTGCAATGAGGGGGTCATATTTAATGACCTGCTTCAAATGTTATTATAAATCATTACTTCCTCACCAGCTAAATCACAGCTGCCTAATACTTTGTATGCTCTCCCGTAGAAATGTCACTAACTTGTGAACATGTTGGAGTTTGGAGCCCCGTGGCCCCGTGGGATGGAGGGAAGCGCAGGAAACATGAGGGTCTGTCAGGCGTCCCAGGGGGGCGATGCCTGTCCCTGACTTGGCCGTGCAGCTCCTGTGTTTTCATAGCACCCTCCGCCTCTGCAAAATGCAAGACCTTTGGGAACTTTTTGACAAGATGCTAAACTTGAGTAACCTAAATGAAAGCATGTCCCCTTGCAGAAGCAAGAACAGTTTTCAGGAGGATAAAGAAGGCAAGTGTTTAGCTTTGGTTGAATGATGCCTTTGAGTTATGCAGGGAAACTTCTTCCAAACTGCCTAATAGACCTCATGCCCGCCTGGGACGGGCAGCAGAGCTTTGCAATAAACTGCTCCAGAGCCACCCCGGGCAAAACCTCCGAATCCTTCTGGGGTTATGCACAATCTGCAACAGTTAAAGGTGCAGGAGTGATGGCAGCCCACGGGTGCGTGGCTGCATGGCCAGAGGGATGTCTATGTATGGGGGGGAAAAAGTCCCTCCCCTTGGAAAACAAACATCTCACCTCTGAAAGGCAATGGCCGCTGCAAACACGAGGGAACGCAAGTCCCACATCCATTTCTTGACTGAGGATCCACTTTGTGCTGGAAGGAGGCTATGGCCTGCTTTCACCTATTTATTTTACACAAAGAAGTGGGGGAGAAAAACCTCAGGGCAGTCTGTCTGCGGAGGCAGTAACTCCTTAGAAAAGTGTACAGCAGCGGGATGTCAACAGAGAATTGGTAGCTCATTACTTTTTTTCTACCTTCAGATCACGACTAAAAAAAATTCCTGTGCATCACATCTTCTTTGTCCTTGCTGCCTGTGTGAGAATCACAGTCAGCAGTTCTGTAGGTCATCTAGAGAGATTTTATGGTAACAATATGCAAGTGAAAGCAGTATTTCTTTTGATGGATATGTTTAATGCAATAGTGCTTTTACACTTTAAAAAATGAGAAGAAAGAGCTTAATATTATCTCTTCAGTCCATAGAAAGCCTAAAAACCAAAGTTAAAGCATATTTAAGGTCTTACTCTTTCTTAATGGAACTGTCTTAGCCAAGGAGAGGAAATAAGGCTTGTGATCTGGCTTCAAAGTAAATGGACAATTTTGGATTTGGGGTGAAGGCGGAATAAGGAGGTGAGGAAGATTGTGTGAATGGGAAAATGAAATCTTCAGCAGAATCACAACTACCATAAATATAGCTGTAAGAGGGCCCAGAGACCAGCAAGGGACTTACCCTGGCTGGGCTGTCCTATTCCCCACAGAGAAAGCAAGACCGGTGTTTGCCAACTCTGTGTTCATCATTGTGTGTTTTCCTCAGTCTCTTTTTTTTTTTTTTTCTCCTTTATGCATGAGTAAGATTTTAATTTTAGAAGAAATTCTGGCAGGCTTTTGTGGGCAGTTTGGAGGAGGGAAGGTGAAGGATGGTATTTTTGTTTCTGCATACAAATGCAGGGAAGTTTGTCTGAGCTCAGCTGACAAGGCCACCGTCAGGTGTCACAAGCCTGGTTTGCATTTAACTTCCCAGGGCTTTATAGAGAAGAGAATATTTGAAGTCACCGTGCATGGGCAGGGACAGAGCTCATACCATTCACACAGGTTTGTCTGTATGTGAATTGTATGCTGGTACACGGGTACAATTCACCTAGTTTTGTCTGACCATGCCTCCTCCTCCACACCATGCTGGACCTGCTTGCGTGCCTGTCACTCTGGTGTCTCCAGAAAGTGGCTTTGCAGCCCCAGGTCTCTTCCCTTACCCATGGCTGGACAGGAGGGCTCCCGGGTCCAGCTTCTGTTGCGATATGGCTCTGTGCAAGCAAAACTTGTTAAAAAGTATGCAACTCTGCTTATATATTTTGCAGCTCTGCGTGGGCCAGCATCTGCCTGGATTGTATAGGAATCTCGCTGACCAGAGTAATTCATCCAGAGGCTGAATTTCCTTCATGTTCTGCTTCTTCAATGCTACTGCAAGGAGCTCGTCTAAGAGTGGGATGATCTTTCGAGGGGTTTAACCACAATGAAACAGGTAACTGAACTGATCTCACTAGTGCAGATACGGACCCAAGGCACCCGTACCAGTGTCTGGTGCGAAAGCAGAGAAAAAATAGCACAGGGTTTCTTTTGACTCCTGCTCCACTGACCAATGCTGGAGTCCAAAAGACACCCCTGCCCGCTCTGTTTGTTTGTTTGTTCAACACTCGTACACCCCTATTTACTTACTGACACAAGGGACATTGGCTCATTTGGCAGCCTCTAATGACAGCTTAAGGCTTACCACCGTGTACTAATTATGTGGTGTTAAAAATGTAAGTTTTTCCAAATGAGAAGCAGCAGTAAGCAAATGCAGGGAATGGCTCTTCTCTAATTCACAGCGTGTTTGCTTTGTCCCACACCTTTGTTTTGGGAGTTGCTGTTTTCGTAGAAAATGAGTACAAAGCTGAGTAAGTCTAACTCAGCTCTTTCTAAGTATGTTTTCTGGGGATTATCATGTTGGCTGAAAAACAAGCTACTTCTCACAGCCAAAAATGTGAACTGAAAATGAGGTCAAGAACCATTGATTACAAGATGAACGGAGGCCTTTCAATTAAGCTTGGCCACACTGCCGTAGGATGGTTATTACTGGTCAGACACTTCCTGAAATGCTTAACAACTCCCATAGAGTGGTGTCAGGAGCTAAAATTACCAACATTTCTGTGGGGTTTTTAAAAGTAATTCTTATTCTGTTCCATCAGCCACTGTATCAGTGGTGGTCAATATTTTTCCCTGCATTGGTACAAGGGGAAATAACCAGAAGAGCAATAAACGAGCTATTTATAAAGACATAGTGCAATGCACACTCATCTGCTTCTGATGAGAGGTTCTGGCCATCAGCAAAACCGTGAGGGATTAGAGGAGAAAATGGCTTTCTGTTTTATTTTGTACTTCGACTGTTAATCTACAGCATTTGACCTAACGCTGTTCCAAGGTCTGAGCCTCAGAGGCATTTGTGCGGGCGAGACTTTCCTTGGTTGCTCTCGCCTGACTGCTGAGGTCAGATGAATGGATGGAGAGGTCCTGCGCGACACATTAAATAATAGCTGTTTGTGGTGGGCGTTCGCCACTTCCACTCACAAGCAAAAGCTCTTTGGTTTAACAGAAGATTTTGTGTGCCACTCCCTTTAACCCCCCTGCAAGTAAATAGTATGCAATATGCATTTGCTGTGGACCTGCGGGCTGCAGAAGGATTAATCATACTCTCATATTTTCAGTTGATGTCTGCTCTATTGGTATGGTGGTCTTGTAATTCTAAAATACTTGGGAATATTTGGTGGGGTTTTTTTTTAGTGGAAGTAAATATTGACTTTCAGTGGGAATAGACAGCCCTTTGTGTTGCCTGAAGTTGAAAGTCATTTGCAATGCTGAACTAATGGTGTATTTAAACTCCTCTCTGTGCGTTATCTAAGACAGTCATTTAGTGTTGCGTCACTGTTGGGTAGTTCGATTTATATCCATCTTTAAAAGTAACTTGCTTATCCATTCAGGTATGAATTGGTTAAACCAGGTAGACATTGCTGTCGTGCTGATAAAGAAGCAGTGTCAGGTCCTGGCCATGGCTGGGACCTCTCTAGCTGGGGATTCGGCTAGTGAGGGCCCTGCTGTGCTCTCATGTTTATGCACACTCAGATTTATTGAAGAACAAATAGAAGTGCCATTTGGCCTCCAGCGTATTCTGGTGATTAGTATGTGGTTGTGTTTGAGTTTGGGATGAATAACCACCTAGAGCAACTTGCTCCCTCTCACTGAAGAATTTCCTCTCCAACCCCAAGTGTATTTCTGTCAAAGTTAACCTGAAATAGGCTTACAGTGGCTTTGTGGGTCTCCAGGTTGTAGTATCTTCTCACGATGAGATGGAGAGGCATGGATGGTCGCTGAGGTTTGCTACAGGAGCTGGCTGTATGCAGTAGAAAGTGTAGTCTTGTGTCTATCGGTCCGTAAGCAGGACTGCCTATGAACGCTGCTTTTGGGGAATACAGGATCGACCAAAGCAGTTGTGACCAAAGACCAAAACTAGGTACCTCTGTCTCACGCACTCTTCCTCAGCTTGGACACGGGGCTTTTCATGTCCTAGAGTAGTGCGAGCAGAAACTAATTACTATTCTGTGAGGCAAATAAGCATGTATGCACACATGTAAATTATATGGTGAACCAGATGCCCTTCTCCAGACAGCTTTCTGAAAAATGACTTCATATAGGAAAGTTGTATTTTTCACGTCTGGCTCTTGAACATTGTTTTTCAGTTACATGGTACTTTCTGTAATTAGCAATGAAAATTCAGGCACAAGAATATAGTATGTGTTTGTTCCATGAAGAGCTGGGACCATTTTGATATTTTGCAAAAAAAATGAAAAGCTCATTTAATACCAGTCCAGCTATTTATACCTCTTGCACAAACTTAAACATAACAAAAAATGCAACATAACTCATGAAGCAAAGGAGCGTCTTTGCCAAATGTAATATTTGTATTTGGAAACATGGTCTATATTGTATGAAGCAGTAGCCTTCTAACTGCCTCCAAGGTTTCTTTTGGCTGATGTTTATCCAAACAGTCTTGCTCTTCATTCATTTTAATGGCTGAAAGGGAGCTGAGTGTTTTTACACTGTGAGACTGGCACAGCTCAGTCTCTGCTTTTTCGACTGGCGCCGAATGCCCTCCTCCGCTCGCTCAGGCGAGCATGGTGCAGCGAGCCCCGCAGCGTGCTGACAGTGGGCTGATGTGCACAGCCCCCAGGCACAAATGCCTGCCTGTTCTGCCACTCCTCAATCGCATCTCAAAATTTTGCGCGCTGATGGCTCTTATTCTGCCTTTGATTTTGCCCTACGTGTCCTGTGGATCTGGCACGATGGAAACGAAAGAGTCACGGCACCCTTGTTTAAAGGAGGTAATGCCCTTTGCTGTCATGGCCATGGGCGACTTGAGCAAAACCACTGGATGTGGGAGAAGCGCTTGCACTGGTGCCACCGGGGAGGGGAGGACTTCTGGAAGTTTGGGAAGTTTGCAACTGGGAAGCGTCCATGGACTCCCGCTCTGAAGATGACAGTGGTCAGGTAGAGAGTGGGAAATGTGTTGTCCTTGCTTTTTAACTACCTGATGTGGTAAAATGTGCGCACTTCCTTACCTCATATGTGAGGCTGGTGTCTTTGTCACTCTTTTTCCCCTCTAGAAGAGGTTAGCAAATATTCCCAGGTCTTTTTTTCTCTCTGAGTTCTCCTTTTAAAATAACAATAATTAATAATAATAATAATCAAATCCAACAGACGTATTGTTGTCTGGACTACTGGACTGCATTTAAGCCTTATCACTTTGGTAAGCTTAATTGATTTAGGGACCTACATATGAAGTTAAGCACATGCCTAAATGACTGCAGGACAAGCTTTCCAAATCCTTGCCCTGAAGAGCCCAAGATGTCAGGATGTATTTCAAGGGATCTCTTAAACACAAAATAACTAAACTTTTGGGAATGGTACAATTAGGTATATAAGGTACAATTGCTACACAAAGCAGCGGGAGCAAGGACTGGGGAAGACATGAGTCATTCAAATGTGAGTCAAAGAGGCATATTAATAATGGAAACTTTGGAAGAAACAAAGACCAAGCCTCATTTCTCTCTCTACTTTTCCCATCTGTCAGTTATATAGCACGTTACCGTAGGCCTCACTGGTCCTGACACTATCGCAGCAGCCATTTCTTCAAGTGGATGAGTTGTTCCTGAAAAATGCAGTTGGCACAGACCGCTCTTATTTTTCACACAAGGAATGCAGGTCTTCCTGTTCCACATATTTTTCTTCAATGAGCGTAGTTATTGTTGTCACTGGGAGGAAAATCCTCCGTCTGTCTGCTAAAATACTTGAGAGGGGGAGATAAAGCATGAAATCTTTTTGTTGTGGTTGAGGATTTCCTCTGCAAGCCTCCACTTCAGTGATTCGCTGCTCCTTTCGAAAAGAAATGCAAAGCTGGGGTGGGTATTAATTACGATTTGCAGTCCCGGGCTAAATCCTTGGCTGGTGTAACTCAAATGTTCGCTGGCACCTCTGAAGGACATTTAGGCTGGCCTTGGTGGTCAGAGCTCAAGTATGTGCCACCTTCTCGTTCTGCTCTGGGCTCAGGGATGTGCCGTCATGCAGCCTTGGGAGCGCTGCTTGGAGCCGTTGGTGCTGAGGGGCATTGCCGGGTATGGGGCATCGTTTGTGCCGTCCCCTTCGGTGTTCGCATGGCAAAGCTCAAGGCATTACCTGGCAAACTCTCTTCAGAAGTCGCCTGCCAATCTGTATCACAGCATGGAGTCTGTTTTTGTATTTTTTTCTTTTAATGCAAGAAAGCTATGCAGCTGATGGAGTCATAATAAATTTTGGCAGGGTAGAAGCAAAAAAATAGAGGCAAGTGTTCTGATTTTTCTCTAAAGTTAGAGCTATTGTTCATCTGGGCAACTTTTTGTGTATGAAATGAAGGCAGAGATCTGTGTTTTGGGGGAGAGCCACACTGTGGATAACTGCAAAGGAATTCTGCCACAGCTTTGCCATGAATTATATGTTGTCTAAAGGATTTAACAATATCACAAAGTTCATCAAGAACAGGAACACTCATTTTCCTATCTTTTTCTGCCAGCAAAATGAACAAGCGATTTAGCTTCCTTAAAGAAATTCCATCCGGTAGCTGTGCCAGCTCTGTCTTCCTCATGTGCGTGTGCATTTGCTTTGTTCCTGAGTCCCAGATGGATTTCTGAAAATGGCACAGGGTTGCCAAAATGCATCTGAAGACACATATCATCAGTATGCACAAATTGTAAAGAATGCAGCCCCTGGAGCGATGTGTGATTTCATCAAAAGTGACTTTCCAGCTACGCTGAAACCTTTCATGTCTCTTGTGCAATCTGCAATGCTAAAGCAAACAATTCGAGTGCCAGATTGTCATAAGTATCTGAATACTTCAACTTATTAAAGGGCCACAATCTTATCAAATCAGAGAAAATATGAAATCTCAAAGAAGATTCAGCTGCTATAATATACCCAGGTAGATACAATCAATTTCTCTCCCCTACAAAAAAACCCAAAACACCCAAACACTTTTAAACCTATCAAGGATTTTTAATTAAAGCACCAAGGTATACTTGCCAAATTTTTGGGTTTCTGGAGCCCTTGGGCCACATTTTTTGTGCAGTGCTGTGCTTCTGGTGGCGTCGGTGGAGTTTTTTTGGTGTCTCACCTGGGAAAGAGCGAGGCGATTTTGGATTTTTGAAGGAGCTGTATAGTGTTATTGCCTATTTTTTGTTTTGGATATGGCAGCCCATATAATCTTAGGTTATGAAAATAATAAAAAGTAACAGAGGAAAAAGTGGATTCTGGATGAGTTGCGGAAAGTTTTCAAAAGGGTGCGTTGGCAGTAGGGAGGCGTACTCTGTATACATCGAAACTGAAACAAGTGCAGGAGTTTGTTGGAGCTGGGGTGCACAGGGACAAAAACGTGTACACAAAAGTGTACCCTTGCAGAGAAACCCCCATGGGTTTGGGCACCACATTTCATGGAAAACAAGGAGAAATGAGGAAGTGAGAAGAGAGCAAGAGAGAAAGTGCAAGCCTAGGAGAGACAAGAGTAAGGGCTTGATGCAGTAACAACCTCCGGCTATGTAGAGGACGGCTGCAAGGAGAAAGGGAATGCGTTGCCCTCCGTGTCTGTTAGCCATAGAAAAGGGTGTGTGGCCTTTGAAGCAGAAAGGAAGGAGGCTTATGCAAATACTTGCTGCTGAGGAAGATAGCTTGCTCAGATGTGGAGCAAAACCTCCATCAGTGGAAACTTCTCAAAATATATGGAACAAATCTCTGCTAGAAACACTGTGTTTCACCTGCTTTAAGGCAGGACAATGGACTGGACTTCCTTGTGAGGGCCGCTGGAGCCCAGTTTTCCTCTCATTAGTAGCACTGCTGCAGCCACTGACTGCTGTCATGGTGCCTTTTTGTAGTGTCTAAAAGAGGACAACATCTCAACGCAGGGATTTGGATATGGTGCCTGCATTTTTTGCCCCCCCTCTCCCCCCTCCTTTTCCAGGCCTTGGGAACAAATCTTAAATGCTCGTCAAGTTTCGAGACAACAAATTAAGTAGGTCACGTCATAACTTTGCCAGCTGATTTATTTTAAAAGAGTAAACCAGTGATGAATTCCATACAGTCTGATGTCTCTTTCGGTAAAGGCACCATCTCCTCTTCAACTCAATTTATGGTGTTAGAAGGTCAGTATTTTCATGGCACTTGTCTTCAACTTAAAAGGAGATTTTTATGAAGACACTTCAGTCTCTTTCTTTCTTTCTTCTGTGTTTTTTTTTTAAACAAATTAGGAAGGTTTTTTGTGTTCAAAGGCAGTGCTTATATTCTGGTTGGAAACTTCTTTTTTTTTTTTTTGCTGAGGATTTCAGCTGGATCAGCTTCCTGAATTGAATTGCTGAATTAACACCAGGGTGAACAGAAGGGCTGGCAGGAGGGAGGCAGTGAGCACATCTGGCCGGAAGCAGGGGGTAAGGAAAAGAGACAGTCCGGGTGAGGAGAACAAAGCGGATCCGACCCCTGGTCGCTTTTCCGAGGCTCTACCTACACCACCAAAGGAGCTCACAGCCATGGGGTGGAAACTTGTGAGCGATGGCAACGTAAAGGCACAGCTGTCCCCGGAGCTGATTTTAAGCCGTAGCTTTTGTTTTCCTTCCAGACCCTGTGGGGATACCAGCAGATCCCTCTCTGAGGTTGAGACATCTCTGCCACAGCAGCACCCGCAGGTGTTTGCTCCCCCTTTCCTCTCCCCTGGTGCTGCTCCACAGGCAGCCTTGTTTTTCCCAAGCAAAAGCCTGTTGAGCAGGCCCAATGCAGAAGAGAGGCAGGATCCAGTCCTGGCGAAAGGCCGCCCGGCCCGCTGTGGCTCCTGGGGTTGGGCAGGTGTTTGGTCCTGGCGAGGGCTTTGCAATCTGCTGAGCAGGGCGGGGATCAGAAAAATGCTGCCCGGCTTGAGCCAGGACATGCTGCAGCCCTTGCTTCTGTATGTTTTGCACCCCGCAGTCAGTGCTGTTTGCAATCTGCTTGCTGGCAAAGGTGTCCTCTGCCGGCAGCTTTTGTTGGTGGAGCTTTAGGGGTGCTTATCCCTCTTCCCCTCCCTTCCCCTTTTCCTGATTTATCTTTTAAAAGGGGCTGCGGGACAGGGGCAGTGAGAAGGCAGGTTGGGAGCTGATGTGGCCAGCAAGGCAGGGAGAGACAGCACCGCATCCGAGGAAGGTAGGCGGGACTCGCAGCATCCCTTTTTTTTTTTGCCAAATTCTGACTAGCAACAGAGAGGGCTGTATCGCTGGTGTTGCGGGGGACGCTGCGTGCCAGTGTGTCCCCACCACTGCATCCGTACCTGCTGTTTGCTTTGTTGCTCTGTGGCTGGTTTGAGGCCAATACCTGCACAGGCCGTCTGCCTGAGCCCTCGCTGGCATCGGGTGGGAGCTGATGGATGGGGGCTATGCCCCAACCGCCCGCCCATGCCCATCAGAAGAGCTTTGCCAGACCCAAGCAATCCTCCATGAAGAAAATGCATGTCCTCTGTGCTTTCATCATATGCATGCTTACACAACTGGCTTTGTGACTCATCCTTTTGGCTTCTGCAATTGCATTTAATAAACTGAAGGCTGAGGTTTCACCCCACAGAGAACAAAGCCCTCCTGGATGCAGGACGACGTATCATCGAGCCGCCCTGCGAGCGGTACATTCCTGAGAGCTGCTGAGAGCAAACGTCTGCACCGTCTGCACCAGCTGTGTGCACCCTGTTTGTACTCTTCGAGGCGCGGCGGATTTGTACGTGTGCTGCTTTGAGGTGGGCACAGGCTTCTGCCTCGCGCAACCTGGTGGCTGCCAGTTTCTGCCTAAACTAATGGCAGATATGAGACATAAGCACTGAAATCTTAGGAAATATCAGCATCTTCTCTAGTAGTGCTTATGCCTTAAGACGTAAGATGGAGATCTATGGGAAAAGTGATTTACAGTCAGGTCCCAATTTTGCCACAGCCCTTCCTCTCTAACTTTGGCCAGGTTAATTCTCTTGCCAGCGTGAGTTTCCCTAAAAATCATGAGGATAATATTAATTTTCACGCTTTAAAGCTGTGAGGAAAACTAGCTCATGAATATTTGTAGTAGCTGAGACTCGTCGGGGGGACTTAGAGAGGTTTTGCGTTGTGGCATAGAAACGTACTGGGTACGGAGAGCGTTGCAAACCATACTGGGTATGGTTGTGGTCCTACTGCCTAAGCCTGCCTGTCCGACCTGAAGTTGTGTAGGGGCTGACTCTTGCTCATAAGAAGCATCAGCAGATAATCAATTTTGTTTTTAACATAATGCTCATGTGAGGCTGTATTAGTGGAAAGGCCGCAGCTCCTTCCCCATTTTGTCTGGAAATTCTGCCCGTGGTGGAGGAATGCTCTCAGGAAGGGGTTATATGAGCTTTGCTATATGGCTATAGTTAAGTTAAGAGCTCGTAGTCCCCTGAAGCCCTTTAGTTATGTGCCAATAATCTAATGAAGTTTGCATTACCATTGCCTATGGTTATAGGCAAGTTCCTTTGCATGGAAGTACTAAAAAGCCTCACCCATATGTGTTTGTGTGGGATCACCAAGAAGCAGCACAGCCTTTATGTTTGCTCAGGCTTTGAGCTCTTTGTCTAACAGCTCCAGTTACAACTGGCTTTTGCAGTGGGGCTGCTTGTCCATGAGAATTGAACTGGGACCGTCAGATGGTCCCAGTTAGCTATGGTCCGGTTAACAATGGTGCCAAGATAGCTGATGCTGTTTTCTTCCTGGGGAGAATCTGAAATAGTACAAAATATGCAACGTTTCATCGGCCATTTCCTACTTTTTCCTCCCTTGATGAAAGCATCTCACCTTTCTTTCCGAATTTCTTTCACTGGGAGCAGTGCAGCGTGGGTGTGCAGGTGAGGAGCTCTGGCACCAGGTGAAAGGAACGTGTGGGTTGTCAGCAGGCGTCTGCCTAAGGAGGGAAAGAGCCCATGGTCCCAGCACAGGACTGGGGAGGCCAGATACTGGGATGCTGCTTCGGTTTTGTTATAGGCTCCTCTGTGACCACCAACGGCTCTGAAAACTGCCCTCTGTTCCAGTTCTTTGCTTCCTAAACCATTTGCTTTGCAAAAATATGGCAGAGTTCGATTCACAAAAGCGCTCTGAGGCCTTGGGTGTGAAAGATTATGACAAAAGAAGGCGTTCCAGCTCTTTATTACATCGCACATTTTAAATCATGGAAAATTGGTCTAAAATACAATAAATTTAGCATTAAAAGGAATGCTTTCCAATTGCCTGTCAGGATCCCTTCAGTCTCATAACTGTTTTCGTGTGAAGCAACTAGTGTAATGCTTGCTGATAGTTGTTTGTTCCCTTGTTGTCTCGAAGTCGCTGGAAGCAATTTACAAGTTACTCTTGCTCAATGTCTAGGAAGAGGAGAGAATGGAAAATGTTTACTTGTTTCTTTTTGGTAAAGAGTTTATTCCCAAAACAACGGACTGGGCTAAAGATGATTTGAGCCTCGCCGTTCACTTTGGAGGGTGAAGGATCTGGCCCTTTGTATCCCCACCGCTCGCCATAGGTGGCACTGATCAGAAATGTGGGTGTCAGGCCCATATGCCCGTTGCTGTGCCTGCGTGTTTCAATGTCCATTTGTGCCATTCCCATTAAGGAGAAGGTTGTTACAGAAAGGGTCATTATATGAAGGACAGGACCATTTATTGTTTGATACTATGTGTTGGTACAGAGTATCTTTCCCTCCAGTGTGCAATGCAGTCCCATTCATCCGACCCGCTCTTGCGCTGGCTGTGCCACTGGCCCTTTACCGCCAAAACCAGCATTTTGCTCACCTTATGCAAATCTGAAGACAGTATTCAAACACCTTTTGGTCAGTCAGGGTTTGTTTTCACACATTATCTTCATGTATGCATGTCTCTTCGTTGAACGAGGGATGGCATGTGGAGGTGCAACGCAATGACAGAGTTTCTGAGGGCGTTTTTAACTGCACTCTCCCTTCGCAACCTGCCCAGGGATGCCGACCCAATGCTTTGGGGAAGAAACGTGATCATCTCCTGGGGACTGCATGTCTCCCACAGCACTGCAAGCATCACAGTTTGTTCTTTTTGGCTTCCTGCAGACGGTCTAATTATATGAAAGAGCATCGCTCTCCATTTGGTCAGAAGATGTATTCTTAGCTAAGTTTACCTAATGCTTTCCTGATTTGTGTGGGTTTTGCTCTTTTTTTTTTTTCCCCCCCCTTGAGCTGGACAACAATATGATCTTAGTCCAGCAATCAAACATGAAAGAGAGCCCATACGTATGAAGTACCCTCCTCATGCTGGAACTTGTCCAGGAGAGACAAATTGTCTTCATGCAGAAGGTCTGGTTTTGTCTCTTCCCATTAAAAAAAGAAAAATCTGGCATGAGAAGTATCTTGGGATAAGTCGGGGCAGTGCAGTGGCCACTGCCGGTGGCACTGAGCTGCGCTGTCAGACCCGAGAGCTCAGAGATGCAGTGATGCATCTGGCTGCAATACCATTCACTGAAGTCCACACCTGGCTTCACCTGAAAAACTCAGCCAGTGGGTAGAAAAGCTGGGAGTGCTGGTACAAAGAAGGGCCCGGCAGCTCTAGGCATTTTTGGGGCTGCAACGACGTGGTAGATGTCATTTAGCTGTGTGTGGGGTGATAGTGCTGCTGTTCCCCTTTGTTTTGCTGCCAGACAATGAACCTCTCTGGAGGGCTCTGGCTTTGAAGAGGTTGGAGAGCGGCTATACGCCTGCTGAAAGTGGTGGGAGATTTTGCTGAAGGCAATCTGTGGGAGAAACAGGTGGATATTCTTGGGAGGAAAAAATCTCACAGTTTCTATCAAATTTGCTCTTCCCTATTCAAGTTCTGGCTAAAGACACTTTTGCAGCTGACAGTATAATTGCCAGCTTGGAGGTGTCAGATGGACCAGATAGTCCTGTGGGACTCCCTGGCCTTGCAGATCTCCTCTTCTACAGTTGGAGTTATCTGGTCTCATATCCTTTCTAATGCAGGCCAAACACCCCCTGGCAGTGACTTAGATGTCAAAGCCCAGTTCTCCTTCCACGTGTCCCTTTGGTGTGGGTGAGGCCCAGCTCCCTGTGTGGCTGCCTGGCTGCTGTTTCCATCCCAGGACTGAGGTTCAGCTTGGCAGTGTTGGATCTTGTATGGAGTTGGCTCTTGAAGTACTTAGCTCTCAGGGCTTCCCACCTTCCTGCTCCCTATCAGTGCTGGTGACGGTCAGACAAGGAACATGCTGCTGCTTTCCTTTTGGCTCACAGACGGAATCCGTGGGGCAGTCCCGCCGGCTGCAAAAACAACGCTGTATTTCTAACCAGGCCACCCAACCTAGCAATGATAGATGCGGTTGTGTTTGAGGTTGAGGTTGGGTCAGCTTCCTCTCCCACCTCCAGCTTGTGCATCTCTGGTGGCTTTGTGCCTCCTGTCTGTGTGCTAGGAAGACGAGGCCAGGTCTCCCTTTCCTGGTGGGGAAAGAGGCTAGTTGCAAAGTGACCCAAGCCAGTGCCCCTGCTCCATTGTGCAGCCAGTGGTGCTGGGGAAGGGGGCAAGCCCACTGTCCTGGGTGGTTGATATGGGCGTGAGAGAAAGGGGGTTGACCTTTCGAGCAAAAGCCACATTAAATTACAGGAATACTGACAGCTGTGCCACTATGGGCAAGGGCAAAACATAGTTATTTGTCAAGGTTAACCACTGCCATTGACCTCTCGCGGACAGCTAAAAGCTGTGGTGCAGCTACCACTGTGCTGCGGCCTCTGTGAGCATGAGGCCGTGTGGGCTGTTATTCAGGGAAAAAAAGGCTCAGTTACTTTTCCTCCCCTTACACCTACCGGCTGTACCTTTTAATTTGGCTTTTCTGGTATTGTGTACCTAAGTGGTGATTAAACACGTGGTGAAATAGTTGGGGAATGGGTCTGTGAGCGTATGGCCAGGCAAGGGAAGGCCTCAGCCTGCTGGGGATGTAGACACTGCTTCCGCATTTCCTTTGCTAGGCTCCTTTTCAACACTTGCTTTGTTCCTTCTGACTTTCCCCTCTCTGAGGCCGTCCTCCTTCAGGATATCATTACCCACACACTGATTTAAATTTTGGTGACCCTTAATGAGGCCACTTTGTAACTCAATGCACTGTTCTTTCCTCTCCACACTGGCCAGGAGTCATTTCCATTCCTGTTACTGCGTGCTCTTTCTCAACCTGAAGAGACACCTCCTGTCTCTAGTCTTTTTCTGTGTGTTTCCCAGGCAGGTTGTAAGATGAGGGTTGTGTAAGAGAACTGGTGCATTGAATTCAGGTCACCGTTGCTTTCAGACGTGGTTACTGCTGCAGAGGCGGTGGTGGACCTTGCTGTGTCTCCAAGCCGTCACTCGCTGGCATGCCTGGATGCGCTGGCGTAGCTGGGACATTTGCGCGTGAAATGAAGCTGTGCTTTTGCCTCCTGGTGGGAGCTGGCTTTGGACAGAGGCGTCATGCCAGGCTGGAGCCCCTATCCATTTGGGGGGGTGATGGGGACCGTGGCAGTGCTGGTAAGCTACTTGAGATTTGCCCTCACCCTTCTTTGGCAGGCGGGAGGCGTACGAAGCCACAGGCTGTGCCATGGTTTGAAGGTGCTCCCCATTGACTGCCTGACGGTAAACGCTGCCGAGGACAGTGGGATGCAGGAATCCCTGTGTCTGCATGGTCAAGTACATTTGCACCTTTCCCATCTTCTTACCGGACTCAGAGAGCCCTACTCAGCCAGACAGGGCTTTTCCCAAGGCCAGCTGTGCCCTGGCTCTGTTTTTTGCAGCTAAGCAGCGTCCCCTCAAGAGCTGCCCCTGGGAAGTGGGGAAGGGGGATGGCTGCAGCTTGGCTTTGGGGACAAACAAATGGGTTAAGCACAGCTGTGCAGAGGCAGGAGCCAGCCTGGAAGATGGTGCTTGGAGTGGGAGCTGGTTCCCAAGCCGCCTCTGCTCCCTAAACTTTCTGACTCACATCCTGCGTCTACCACCATGGTGTGCAGATGCTGTCCCTTGCTTCAGGCATGTTTCGGAGTCACACCAGAGCCCTCCTGAAATCCATAGAGTGAAGTACTGTTCCACTCTAAGTGAAGCATTGGTCAGGCCCGTAATAAACAGCAAACTCTGACATTTAACACATGTAATGTTGTTTGCCCAGTTTTAAAAAGGAAATATTATCTAAGCGCTCCTCTGAAAACTAGAGCCACCCACACTTAGTTTTGTTAGGTTTGGCTGATTTGACCTGTGTAATATTGCTATCACTTCCAGAATATAACATTCTGAATCCCTTATAAATTGTGCATTTTACTGAATGAAAAGCTCCTCTGTGTGTTTAAAAATCCCCCTGAGATCCTTCTTGTGATAGAGAACAAATAAGGCAAAAATTTATAACTCCCTAAACTGATAGAAAATTAGCACAGTCATAAAAGGCGTATGTGGCTTTAGCAACGCAGCTGAAAAGGAAAAATGAATAAACCTGCCACTCGGAAAGTAAAAGGCAGAGCTGAAGAATGACTGCTGCCATTTCAGCTTCCCAGCCCTTCTCCCCGCCGTGCAATCGCAAAAATAGCCTCATCCCCCTGTGCAGGGCAAAAGGAAGTGCTCTTCTGTAGGGCCGTTCCTGCAGACACTACACTCGGCAACGTACTGCTATAAAGTGCATGACTAGAGGATATCCTAAATTAATTTACATAGATATATAAATATATGCATGTGTGTGTATTTTGTATGAAATATGAAACCAGTGATTTCTTAGCCAACCCCTTAATTTGTCTGAAACTGTGCAGGCATAATGGAAACTGCCCACACATTTTTCCATTAAAAGTTACCAAGGGAAGGGAGGGGGGGACTGGTGATAGAAAAACACATGCTCTCTCAGCTGTCACATAAATGCCATGCAGCCAGGCAGCAGCATACACTCACACCAGTTTGCTGGGAAAAGTGTCATCTTTATTCTGGTGCTTACTGCTGGTCATCTTCCTGCTCACACCCTCCCTCCTAAGCGCTCAGGGCTCCGGGCGTATGGAGGGGAGGGACGTGGCCGTGCTTGTGCCTGTGCAGGTGCACGCAGTGAGCATAAAGAGACCCGAGCTTGTCCACATCTGTTTTGCAGGCTTCCTCTTCTGGGTTAAGAGAGAGCCTTGCCATGCCATTGCCCCTCACGTGGTGGCAGATGGTCGTGCGGGTGACTGCATGGAGCCTGCAGAGTCACTTTGTCTGGGTGGGTTATACACAGGCTCCCTGCCCTGCCAGCTTCTTGACTCTGCTAGGAATGGCAGTCGCCAGGTTTCTGTGTAGTCTGTCCAGCCTGAACGCGAGTAATTTTCTCCAAGGATGGATGAAGGCGTGACGCTGTGCTGCTGAGCGTAAGCCAAGGCAGTGCCGCCCGGCAGGCACGCACCGCAGCGAGCCACGCTGGCTGCCGGGTGGCTCCGGGGGCACCTCGATGGAGAAAGCCGGAAGGGGAGCAAGGGGAGGCCGGGGGGAGCACTGGCGGTTGCTCAGCCTCAGGCGGCTCCCAAGGCCATCACCGCGAGGTGCGGGCGCTCCCTTGCTGCCTTCCTGCTGCCGACCAGGGAGACCGCCACAGGTAAGAGACTGGGGCATTAGGGCTCTTTGTGGTCTGGCAAGGGCATCCCCTTGCTAAATGGCTCACATACATACTGCAATCCCCTGCCACGAAGCCGGAGATTCTTCAGCTGGGAAAGGTTGCTTTTCTCCCTCTGCCGCCTTCGACTTTCCTGACTCCACTCAATTGAAAGTGTCAGGTGCATCAGTCATTCATTGCAACCAACCCTACAATCCCAGTGAAAATGCTATATATGGAAAAGGCAGTCCTATGAACTCACTAGCATTTTTTTGAAAGCATGCGTTGTGTTGACAGTGCTAACCATTTTGCACAGCGGGGGGAAAAAAATGCAGCTGGTAACTAATGCAGGACTGTGGGGATTCGTGAATGTGTGTATGTTTTTGTTTTTCACTATATTGTCCTATAACCCATATGCATCACTGTGGGTTATGTTAGTGGAATTTTGCTGCTCAGCAGCTGTCCAGGCAATGTGAAGCCAGGCCCACTCATCCTTTTAACCATCAAAGGTACGCATTCAATCCATTTATGGCTGCCTCGGGGCACTGCTCCGCACATCTTTCTCAGCAGCAGTGCCAGCTTAAGGCGTTCCCACCAACTCGACTCTAAAGCCGTGCGGTAATCTGTATCTGTTGATTGATCGGGGTTAAAAACAACTGGGATGACTTGGCTGGTTCCTTTTGCTGCACAAACAGCTGTTCTTGCCCAAGAGAAAGGTAGCGCAGAGGAACGAGAGGCCAGGAGGTGAAAACACCCTACTCTGGCTTTGCTGATGAGAAATAGGTAAACGGAACTGCTCAGATACGGAGAGGTTGCTGTAAAGTCTGTACTTTAAGTAAGTTTCCTTTTGGGAAGCAGGATGGCTGCCAGCGGGGCACTCTCTGAGGATTTCTCAGTGTTAAGACCACGAGCCCTGTTTAGTTCTGGTTGTTTCAGTCCCCCTCATATCTTTGGCTGGGTCTTCCAATATGCCCGTTCTGTGGTAACTTCGAAACATAACAACGGCTGCTTCTAACGACCGACCTGTACCTAGGAACGTAAGACCGCGAGCCCTTCCTCAGGTCTTATTCTAATATGAAGAGCTCTCTATTTAAGAGACTGAGCCAAATTTGGCCACGGTAAACTCCAGCGCCTCGCTAAGGACTACTACACAAAGTCATTCCAGGTACAATTTTACTCGTTGGAAAGGAGATATAGGAAATAGAAAAGGGAAAAAAGCAGCCCAGCCCTGAATGGATCATAATTTATTATAAAATAGGACTTTGTTTTTAATAAAGACCGTTGCTTAAGACTGCAGAAGTGCGCATACTCTCTTGATCTGTGCTCCAGGACTCATCCTATGAAAAAGCTGGTAGGTCCTTATCAGCGGTTATTAGGCTCCCTCAGAGTTTCTAGCCTTGGCAAATTATGAGTGGTAACACTTGAAACTTTGTGCATCGTTTCATTTATTAGAATAATTTTTCCTCTTCCCTGACACTTTGTTATGCTCAGTATGAATGGTGTAGTAGCATTTCTCAATAGCACCATAATTTACTAATCCATGAACTGCAGGGCTGTGTTTTATATTTCAAGAATTGTGACCGCCCTCTCATCGCCCTCCCAGAGAAACCCGAGACTGCTGTTCCCCCCACACTGCTAAGCGAAGTGAAAAGCAGCGCTTTCTCCCCCATGTTGCAGAAAATACCTGTCTTCCCTATTAAGTGACTGATCCTGGAGCTGCTTATGCCTTTCATCCATCTGCTATCAATTTAACTGGCTCCGCTAGCTGGTGGCTCCTTCTTATGACCTTGCAAGAATTTACAAAACCTGGTTTCTATAAAAATTAAGGGGTGATCCCCATGTTTACCCTCTTGCTCAACTAACCATGTTTTGTTACTACCAGCTAGTGCTAGAATATATCCACGTCTCCCCCCACCTCCGACTCAAGCCTGCATCTGGGAAGACCCGATGACTTGGCCAAGATTTCCAGCTGCTGAAATTACCTCAGCAGATCAGTTGCTGTTGCATATGTGCAGTAGCTTTGCCTGGCCTGCTGTGTTTCTGGGAACCTGGAGCGTAAGTACAGTGCTGCGGCTCTGCAGGCTGTCAGACGAGGTCTGGCAGATCCGGGGAAAGCCTTCGCGGCGTATGCACCACGTTTGGTCGGAGTGGGTGTCCAAGGCCCAGCCTGCTTTTTAATCCCCTGATTTGCACCGCCTGGGCAGCCCAACGCAAGCCTGACACTTCCCAGACTCGGCGGACTTACTATGCGTACGTTAATGCTGGGGGGACCGTGCACCCGTCTGCCTGGGACGTCGCGGTCAACCAGCACCTGAAAGGCCAACAGAGCTAGAGAAAAGATTTACAGTAGGTATGTGTGTATGTATATAGCAGAAGGAATTGTTTTTCATGGCTGTCTTGAATCTTTCAGCTAAGACTGACTGCAATGCAAGATGGGCTTTACCGCTGTGTGAGGTTCCACATGCAGTGCACATATGTGTATCAGACCATAGAACCCGAAAACAGGCATTTCTCTAGTAACATTTAGCCTCAGTTTTCCAAATGAAGACATTGACTTGCAGCAAGACAGCCTTTTACAGGATGGAACTGTAAGTATTTATTTACCCATGGTGTAATTTTTATCTTTCATAAGAATGCAGGCATCAGCTGCTTAATTACAGGATTACGTATGTAAACTTGCACTTTATAAAAATTGGGAAGTAAAACCTTTGCCTAACAACAGTCTTTTTCTTGGCAATCAAGTTCCATCTACAGAAGCCTTTCATGTTAGAGACATATCCCACATGTGAGTTATTGTTACAATTCAATAAATACTTTACAAAAATAATGCTAGCTTTTTTAAAAAATTAAGACATTTTAACTCACCAATAGTTCCTCCCAGACAGCTTCCTTAAAGAATAGCTTCTTCTGCAGGACACCGTGCACTCAGCATATGATCAATGGGGGAAAAGGGCTGGTTGCATGCTTTCTCCCAGGGAACTTAGAAATGTGTATTCCACTTTTCCTGTTCTTTAAAAAAATAAACTACTTTCTTTTCTTAAAAGAAAGAAACAAGCAGATCTAAACACTCTTCATATTAAAAATTGGGAAGTAACTGCGATTTTTTTTTTTTTTTCCTTTGACATGGTTTCCTTCTCTGGCCTCACTCCTCCAAAGACTTACGGCATGCTTAGTCTACAGGTAGCTGCCCTGAAGATCTGCTCCCCAGCATAAGACGTAAGCCCTGACAGCTGTAGCCCCGTACCTGAGCTGTCTCCAGGAGTGGGCTGTTTGTAACTCTTGCAGAACCACTGCATCGGGACTTTTTCTGCTCCGTAGGGAAACCACAGCTACGTCTCCCTGCAAGCCCACCCCAGGTGGACTGCAAAGACCTGAGCTAGAAGGTAACAGGAAGAATTCCAAGAAAAAATTGCTAGTAACTGTCTGTATTCGCTTTTGGGTATTACCCTCCCCCAAAAAATTCTTCCTTTCTTAGATATGACTAGTCATTAAATCAATTATAGAGAAAACTGATGCTATAGGTGCATTAATCTTGTAAACCATTCCCATATGGAAGAGTACATTCTTCAATCCTATTGTTTATAACAAGTTTTAAGTATGTGCCCTCCTCAGCTGGGGCCTTGGGGCCTGACGGTGATGGCAGCTGCCCCCTCCCATCCCCCCCCACCTCACACATGTTACAGTTGGGGAATAAAATGAAATGCACATTATTAAATGAACGTTATTGCAGTATAAAATCCTAGCAGGACAAGTTTTATGTATGTCTGTATGTAAAAATAGGTGTGTGTGAGATAGAGAGATATGTGTTTATAAATTACACACACTATGAAAAATACTTATGTATTATATTACAACTATATACATTCATTAGAAAGAAACTGATCAAGGAGACAATGCAGCAGCCGTTATCAGTTCTTTGGCATCCAGGAAACGAATGCTATTTTGTGTCTGAAGAGGAGGAAAATCTTCTCAGTATTCTCTCGCTTCTTGAAATTGCTTGTAGTAGTCTTCGTCTGAAGGGTTTTCTGTACACTTCTGCCCATTGTTTGGAGGCCGCGCTTCGTTGTATCGGCTCCAGTCACCTTTGCATATAATCCAAGGCAGAATGTCCACTTTGTAATGGAGTTCTGCTGAGAATTCGATGCTGATCAGGTTTGGTGTACCTGCCCCTTTCCCTCTGGTAATCAGCTGCATATTATCATCGTAGCAGCAGTGCTGTGCTGCAAGCGTTGTGCTTTCCAACGAGAGCATGGAGCGGATGCAGTATCGTGCAGTGGGCTTATAGATCTCCAGTTTTTCCTTTGGACCACTTGCATCTTTCCAGCGGAAGTTTTTCCTTTTAATTCGATCATAGATTTCAGCAGTGCTGTACGCGACTTCTCTGGGGTAGGAGCACGGGCAGCTGGGAAGATCATTGACCACTTTGTGCATGTATTTCTTCAAGAACTCGCTTTTGCAGCTCATCCATCTTTCACAGCTATCAGTATCTGTTTGAGGGCAGGAAATGAAAACTTAAAATACATTATGCAGCATCCCAGTTCATATGATCAGTGATAACAAATGAGCAAAGCGTAACTGTTCAGCACCAGTGCTTTGCTTAAGAAAGAAAGGGCAGTCAAAGCTTGCCTCCCTGCCTGCAATGTGTTGATGTGCTGTCTTGTCAGATAAAGAAATCACATGTGCGGCTGGCTTTAGGGCCTCAGGCAGTGGTAGTCTGAACTAATGTGCAGCACCATGCCAGTAAGAATCTTTGACATTTCTTTGACCTGGCAAATTCTAATTAAGCTGCCACTATCCCCATGCAGCACAACAGACACTGTCATGGGTTTACAAGCAACAGAACTGAAATAGGGAAATCAGAGTGATTTGATGCCAGTCTCCAGTTTAAAGCCCTAGTCCACACACTCACCTTGTAAGAACAGCAGATTCAGATGTTGAAGGATTAAGTTTCTCATGACGCTAGAAATACCAAGATGGCAAGCGACGCCTGGATTACTTTTTCTGAAGTTCATTATTAAGCCCTAATTCAGTCTTTCTTTTAGCTAACAAATACTTTTTTCTATTTGGTCTCCATCTTCCCAAAGGGGTATTTCAAGCAGCTGTAGTTCAAACATGGAGACTGACATCTTAGTTGGCAAATGCAGCCAAAAGTGATTCAGATTCTAAAAGGGCATATGTGACATAATATCAGAGTGCCTGTACATTAGGAGGATTTAATGGCACCAGAGCCATGATTTATAGCTGGGATTAAAGAGATTTATAGACTAGTAGCATATTTAATACTGGCACTTTATTATTTTGCAAGAGTCTTGGGAGAATCCAGTTAAACGTCTCCTACCTAAAACATTATTTAAGGTGTCTGTATCATGCTACGGGCTTTCAAAAAAAACCTGCACATCTTGCTCCACACTTACTTAACAGGACTCTGGAGTAAGGCAAAGACTGGGACCTAAAACTCTTGCAGCAAACATTCTTGCAAAATATTTACTTAGTGATCTGTGTCCTGTTTTTATTATCTCCTTAAAGAGTCCTACCCCAGCTGCCATTAACTATTGTGCTCCGCCACCATAGGAGGGAGGTGCTGGATTACATTATTTATCCAATTAGTCCAGCATTCAGTGTCTAAGAGTGGCCACACTATGATTTCATTGCAGGGATGAAATCAGAACATTATAGAGGTTGGGCTGAGTTTTAGATAGATCAGTATCACGTCGCGGCCTATAAAATTGCTCTGGCTAGCCCCACTGCAGCACACACAGTTACAAAAGCTATGCATGCTCATAAAAGTCACTGTCATTTTTTTTTTAATGTGACAGCTGTACCTAAAAAGCTTTTATAGTATCTTCCATTCAAGGCTATTTCAGCAAAATGCTGAACAGTGTCTGATTTTTTTTTCCCCCTCCATTAGTGTGAAGCCTTACAGCTCTTTTCTGAACTTGGACAGAGAATCACCATTTTATAATGAAAGAAGCACAGAAATTTGCTAAGACTTAAGAAGCAAAAGATTCTATGACAGAAGCAAGCTAAGGTTCAGATCATAAACTTAAGCAAGATAATAAATGGCCATTATTACTGACATTTTTAATGGTAAACTCAAAATCTTGGTCCCGCTGTGAGAGTCAAAACAGGAAAATCTAAGGAAGTCTCTTATCTATTACTGAAAGATTGACTAGGCTGCTTACCAACTTCAAACAGTTTGGTAGCGTTGAAGTCTTCACTTCCTGCAAGTAAGCTCACTTCTGTGGCAGCTGTCCGGAAGGTATCTTCGATCCCTAAGACAAACACGTGTTAGTGGTGGTGGTATTTTCCTATTAAAACACAATGCAAGCAACTGCCTCCCTGCCATCCCCTCCTTCCCCAGTTCTGCAAGGTGCTTTTGTCTGGCAGGGAAATAATCTGAAGTTGCTGCTGGACGGAGTGTTCATTTAACAGTATAATGACCAAGGAATCTGTGGTGTTAGGAAGATAAAGCATTAGCTTAGCCCAAAGATCAAAAGTTTTCAAGTTTTAGAGCTTAGATTATATTTAAGCAACAAACGGGTCAGTTATGAACCAATGCAGGGACAGCAGCGAGGGAACTAATTTTGTTCCTCCTCTTCCCGATGCAAGGTTTGCCAGCATCTCCCAGTAATTCAGGTAGGAGCTTTGCACACACTTCACCAACAGCCACCTGCTCAGCTTTATGTGACCAGCATCTTCTCCAGAGCATGTATCACAAGTGACTGACAAGATAAAAACAAGCGTCCTACTGGAAGCTCTAAAGCCCTGGGTAAAATGTGATGTCGAAAGGAGACAGTCTTTGTGCCGCTTTCTATAACAGAGCGACATGCCTGAAGACAGGCAAATAAGTTCATATCCGTATGGGGGCAACAAATTTTTCAGGAAGTACGAGGAAGAATGACGCTATTACAAGAAGACTGGCGCTTGGTGGTCTCTCCCAGCGCTAGGGAGTTGGAAGGTGTGAGTAGGCGAGAGAGAAAGAACCTCTCCAATCAATCCCATCCCCCACTGCCTACACCAATCAAATAAAATACCAGGATCTTAAAATATCAGGATCTTCCAACAACCTTCAGTTAAGTGTTTGCTATCAGGAGAGAGAAACACAGGTTGCCAGCAAATGTATTAATTGATCTTGCTAAAGCAAACATCCTTTCATTGCTGCTTTAGTTTGGCCTACCTCCCAGCCCAATGTTTCCCTCATGTTTCTGTGCCATGTAGCCTTAAAACAAATGTCTCTTCAAAGAAGCATTTGAACAGGTTTGGGTTTTTTTCCCTCTCCATTGAATTAAAGATGTCCAAAGAGAGCAGAGAGCTCTTTAATATGTGATAACTATATGGTTAATAATGAAGTCTGTTCCCCATCCGTCTTCTTGCCAATGAACTTTCTCCTGATCTCCTGAACTGGGGCATAACAGTGGCTTGCAAAGCTTCAAAACAGCCTCGGGCCGCTTTTCAATAAAATTATCATAGGGTTTTGCCTTAACTCCAGCAGTAGATGCAGAATAATAGATACCCAAGAACCCATTACAAGGCAGTAATTCACTGCTGGAATTATAAACAGCAGAAGCTGAGCTTTGCCCTTGTAATTTTAAAAATGTCAGCACAGCCTCAAAGAGTGAATATATTTTGCTTGCTGATCGTTGGGGGTCTGTTATATGACATAATATATTCTTTCAAGTCTGCCACTGTTTGATGCTAGCTGGTAATAAATACTGGAGAATATAACTGGGGGCTACATGCTTTCTTCTGGAATTAACCCCTTATTATTGAGGTTTTAGGATGTATGAGAGCATCCAGAAACATTTTTCTCCTGAACTGCCTAGCAGCCATTACCTTGCAATGGATGCACACATCTATCTGCGAGTGAGAAACTCCTCTCCAACTCTCTCACTGAGGCTCCTAAGTCTTCTCTCCAGCACTGCTGACATTTCACTTCCCACCAAAAAAACCTGACCTCCAGTTTAAGAATTTCTGCCTTTCTGAGTCATTAAGTAAACTCAGTGAAATGCATACCACCACGGCATGTGTTTTTACTTCTCTTCGATCTCGGGAAGTAATAAAATTGCACATATCCCATGCGTTGTGGCAACTACTGCATCGCTGCATTACAAACTCGCCTAAATCCAAACACACAGCAGCATCTAAAGAACATCATGGCAAAGTCTTCCATAGTAGCTTTAAGTTTTTATGATGTAGGTTTGAGTGCTCAGCCCTCCTTTCACCAAAGCGAAAACTGCATGACGGTAAGGACACCTCTGTTACTGGTATTTAAATGTCAATGCCTGTAGACAGGTAGGAGCTAAGGTAAGGCTCCTTGGCCATATTTTCTGAATACATTCAAGCCAAAACTATACACTCCTTCATCCCATTGTGCACAGCTGCTGCAGGACCAAACTTGCTGTTTGATAATTCTCCAATTATCAAGCAACACATAATGAAACGGAGATGACATTTCCACCTTAACACTGACTTTCTAGGACAGGAAATTTTGTAGCTTAATGCCCATGAACCCAAAATCTCTGGAGTGAAATGCAAAGCAGGTACTTAAAGTATTTTTTTCATATTAATACACATGGAGTCTTAAAGCAACTCTGTATACATTAGGCACAAAACTTAAAAGCCATATAACTGGGGGAGCTGTTTGTTCACAACACAGGCATGCCCGTTCACTGCACAGCAAAATACGAGCTTGCTGAGGTAACAGTCAGCACAGCTGTTTTGAAATTCTAAAATTAATACAAATTTGTTTCAAGAGATTAGATTACACCCTTTGGAATACAAAACGTACTGTGCACAAAATTGACTGCCGTAACCTAAAAAAAGCCTGTGTTTGTCTTTTAAGTCCCAGGGGATAGCAGACTGCAATCTAGCAGCATATTATTACTAGCAAAGAACCTGCCATTTCATAAATGGCCTTGAAAACCAGCGTGTCTCTTCCCGCCAAAACTCCTACCTAGCCAGGGAACAAACGGGCCCTGGGCTTTGTGTACAGGAGGGCTCTCCTCCCCGGCCTCGACCGCCTCTCCCCAGACCGCCCTCTGACAGCAGTTCACGTGAACGTGATCACACCTGGGCAGTTGGGCCTGTCGCAGGTCCGTGACTCAGTGGCAGTGCAGGCGTACCCGCAGGACCTCGTCCGCTTCTGATTGCCACTCCCGCAGGTGACACTACAAAGGGACCACGGGCTCCAGTCTCCCTCACCATCAATATAATCTGTGTAAGAACAAAGATGAGGAAGGAAATGAAGAAACAAAACTCCTACTACCCAAAACTACTGTGTAGTGTTTTTTATTAAGGCGGCAAAACAAGAATGGAATCCAGATGTCTCTACCTGAAGCTTGGGCTAAATGCCAGGCGTAAGCCTGCTGTTTAAATGGTTTTCACACTTGATGCTCCTCAGGGAAATGCACGCAACATTATTTGAAAAAATATTTCCTTTCTCTTTTGACCTTTTGGCAGCTGAGAATCCTCAGCTGCAAAGCTGGGTCATGAACTAACAGTACACATCTATTCACATAATTTCCCTGTGTATAGGAATATGTTTTCTGACCACAGACTAATCAGGCACAGGATAAATTAAGTTGTCTTTTTCTTCTTTTCAAAACACACAGCAATAGCACAACAATACTCAATTAATTTTTAGGACACAATGAATGTTGGACTATGGGAAGCTGAGGGTCATGCGTGAAAATTGCAATTTTGTTTTTTAGTCTCTTGAAGAGGAAACAGATATTACAGGAATACTGCCACGAATATAGGGAACTGCATACGCATCTTGCACCCAGAACAACATGCAATTTGCAGTGTTTCATGTGAATTATTAAATAACATCAAATCTGGCTGTTTACTACCAGGAACCGTCTGAAAAACGAAACACGACTTTATTCTCTTCTGGTAGACAGCCAAGGGCAAACAATACCGAGTCTGCACCAGCGTGCCTTGGTGCCACTGTATAGTATCTAAACCCCTTAGAACCGGTCTCCTTTGCTGAGTTAACTGTTGCACATCCCACCTTGTGAAGGCCACCAAATGGAGTCCATGAACCGATCCCAGTTTTCTTGCCTTCCCACTGGCCTCCCCAGCTGAGTGTTGTCTCTCG
This sequence comes from Gymnogyps californianus, assembly GCF_018139145.2. Classification (NCBI taxonomy): domain Eukaryota; kingdom Metazoa; phylum Chordata; class Aves; order Accipitriformes; family Cathartidae; genus Gymnogyps; species Gymnogyps californianus. Next base: position 7,613,543 of record NC_059473.1, on the reverse strand, counting down.
CTAGGGAATGTCTGGCTTAATGTATTTCTCTGCAACCTACAGGAGATATTTAACTGACCCTGTGATCATAACTTGCAGCCTTTGCTCATTTGGGTTAAACCAGCACTGGCAGCAAACTAAAATAGAGTTTAGTGACTCTGAACCAGCCCTGCTCTATAGCTATAGGCTGAACGTGTATGTACAGGCAGGACATAGGGACAGATCCCTGTCTGCACTGGCCTCTGTGCTACACAGGATTCCCGCTCCCCCCCCCACTGCCATGCTGTCTGTGGGCTTCCTGAGCTGGTTAGTAGAACACGTAACTTGATTTGTACCATATGTAATGACTGACGACAACTCTGTGGGGTGCTATTAAACATTTATTGCCAAGAGTATGGGAAGGTTATATATCTTGCTCCTAGCAAGCTGCCTAGATGCGAGTTCCTCGTGGCAGGGACCTTATGTGCTTTTCCTCCTTTTCTTACACTGCTGCCGAGCGGGAAGCCACCACGCTTGAGTCAGGTGTCCATGGTGTGATGTGGGTGGGAACATGGCTACGGTCTGTGTGCAAAGACCCATGATTCTGGGATTTGCCAACAGGCGGGCACTACACCAGTCTGAAGAGGCTTAAGACCTCTTAGGCAAATGTGATCTGCCCCCTCTCCCTGGCCCTGCTCTCCTTCCCAGCTCTTTTCCAACTCTCAATTTTTTTCTCCATGCGGCTGGTGAGGAAGAGGGAGCGTGAGCAGGTGCAACGCTTGTCAAAGAGCCCAGCCTGGGAGGCCCAGGAAGGGCAGGCAGGCAGGGGCAGGACGAGGGAGATGATAGAGCCATGAAACGTGTGAACAGGGCAATGGGTGGAACTAGCATAAAAGCCCCATATGGGCAGGATCTGCTGCTACATCCTCCTGGCCAAGGCCAATGGCACGCGACATTTTAGGTTAGTCAGAAGGCCAGGAGTCTTTTCCATTTAGTAGGGTGCTCTGGTGTACGGCAGAGAGCTCTAGGATAATTTTTGGGCCTACCTACCTAGAGTTTAGGTAGGTAATACTGCACTATGTAATTATTACGTAATTATGTAATTATTATTAGGTAGGTAATACTGCACTATGTAATCATTAGGTAATTACGTAATTATTATTAGGTAGGTAATACAACACTAGTTTCATACTGCATTATGAAACACACAGGATCTACTATTAAATATACCACATTAGATTTTCAGCTGGAGCTCAACCTGTTCTTCCTATTTTTATATTTGTAATTCTTATTTTTTTCCTACCACAATTATTTGTGAAAGCAATTTTATTTTACCTAAATGAATAACTACCTAACATATGAATTCCTGACAATAAAATGTGCCCACAAATAAATGCAGGTGCAAAAAGAAGGGATAGACTTTAATCTTCTGGCCACAAATTTTAATACATATATATGTGCTTAAATATGCCATTCCACAAAAAGTCTCTCTCTATTGTTAAGGCTCTAGGACTTCAAGTTAACCAAAACAGGGGAAAAATCAGACTGAATCAGTGCATGACAACCACTCTGCAGTATCTAGGGAACGCAACAGAAGTGCCAGGGTGAAAGTACTGTGGCTTTGAAACCCTGCTCTAACTAAAAATCTTCTGTATTTACATACAACTTAAATCCGAGAGGCTCTGAGCTACCTGTGAGCACATATTCGTTCACCTCCCTTGAGTCATTCCCATGTGGATAGTTACAGCCCGTTTGGGCCGTGAAGAACTCTAGCTCCTCTCTGTTTCTAGTTTCTGCAACTGTTTCACACAACAAGCTGAAAACAATTGTTTTTGCCATGACACATCTGGAAGAGAATTACACACGCAAATACACAATGTTCCTGCTGCATATGCCACTCCCCACACATGCACCAACACAATTCATCTTATTTGTGTATCCACCAAATACTACCACGTTTTAGATCTTGCTTATTTATCCAATAATTATATTTTGGTTCCCAAACCACCGCACGATTCTAAATTTGTACTTATCCTTACTCTAAAAATAAATATGAAACCTTGTTTCCTTTGCTTTTAAAAAAAGTACACTTAGGACTAAAAAAAGGTCCTCTTATGGGATAACTGGTATGATTTTCAAGATTATAGACTTACTAGTGGAATGCAGCTACCACAGTACAGCTTGTGCATCTGCACAGATTTGTATTTAAAAGCTGATGAACAAAAGCCACATGTTGAAAAATTCTATTTTGCTTGGCCTACTTTCAGCGATGCCTCACCATTCTCATTTCCCCCAAACTCATTTTTACAATCCCAAGATGCCCATAAGAGGCCTGGAACGCAAACTTACCATACTCCGGCTGCTCCTTGGACTCAAATGTCCGGTGACCGGGTGCATGACTATCCCACCCACCGAGAGGGTTTAGGAAGTTGCTGTCCTCAGTAGTGCTGTCATACTTGTAGTCCTGGTCACCGCTGCTCATGCGAGTCAAGGTGGAGGACCTCTGCCACCAGTTTCTCCAGTCAGGTGATGGGACTGGCCAGCTAGGCTTGCTGCTCTCTTTCTGCAGATCCTGGTCTGTCTCGGTGTCGGGGCCATCCACCACTTCAATGGTAACCTACGGGATTCAAAATAGACCAGCCTGTCCGTCAGTATCTCCTCCTAGTCAGTGGGAAACTTCTATACAGCGAAGACAAATGGCTGGTGTTGCCTTGCAAAGGGGCTCTGGAATACTGTAGGGTTCACATGTTGTAAACCATATGCGGATTACTGAGCCCAGAGATATGCAGCGGCTGAGTGATTCCTTCTGCTACCTCTCCTGAATCAGATCTTGGAACAAAGGCTAGAAAAAATCCCGCACAAAATAATAACCCATGCTGTGCCTAAAACCTTTGCCGCAGAATTTTCTGCCTTATGGGGAAAAGATGTTTAAACCTGAACATATATGACCGGGAAAAAGAAAAGCAAATCTGTTACTCCAATGACGCTGAGGCTGAATTTGAGGCAAGCATGAAGCACACCAGCAGAGCGGGTGCAGAGCCCGTTCCAAGGACTGGACTGATTCAAGACAGGGCTAAGTAAGTCCACGAGCGCGAAGGTGGAAGAGGACGCAGAACCCAGGGTCTCTGCCGGGTCTGCATCTGCCTTGCCCTCTAGCGGCAGCTCAGCCGGCCCTTGCACGGCCTCCCCGCAGCACCAGCGCTTCCATCACACAACGGCGTGGGCTGTCACCGCTATGTGAAACCACACTCTGCCGTGATGAGAGCCAGCAGCTCTTTCAGCCATCGCCGAGTAAGTCACTTGCTGCTAAGCCCTCTGAAGCAGGTCTTCTTTCTGTGCTGGAGAGTATAATGATACACAACCCGTTTACGGTTTCTACAGACGCCCAGAGCCAAGATTCAAAGTTTGCTGCCCAATTCCCTCACAGACATCATGAATGTAAATATAATTCTGCAAAGGAACAACCCTTGATTACTCCTTTTCTGTGCTGAACAATGTGTAATTATGAAACTCTTGGATAAATACTGTGCCTGCATATAGGTGGCTATTTAGGTAGAAATAGGAACTAGCCATCAGAAACCTTGGCTCTGAGTCATGCAAGCATAGCGTGGCCACAGATAGATCATAAAATGCTCTGATGCTTCATGCTAATGTGGTTCAGCGATTAACCTGGACTGGCTAAACAACCATGATACAGAAGTGACTATCAGATACACCTATAATGTTTAATAGGTACAGAGGTATTCTTCATGTTTTATAGATTTACAAAGCAGTCTTTCGAGACAGTACTCCATGGAAATCGGGTTGTGTGAAACCAGGAAAAACAGAATAATGTACTATTATGCTAAAAGTAATTTACATGGCTCTATGGGTTTGCATTTTGGATAAAAGGATTAGTTTTATACAATTGTTATAAGTAAAATCACAAGACACACGCAAGAAAAAAACCGAAAAGAGTGCCGTGTTTCTTCAGCTACCTGTGGTCCACAGAGGAGTGTGACATAGGAAGCAAACCAGAACTGCTGCCATAGCTTCGTAGCTGCAAACACAGCTGCACAGAGAAGACAATGCCCACACATCCTTTTTTGGAGAAAGGAGATTTTGCATCTATTTCATGCTTTGCTATTTGACCATAGACCAAGCCATTGAAATGAAACAACTTTGAGGCTACTAAGAAGCTCCACTGGGAGAAAGAGCAAGAGCGAGGGAAAGTGCAGTTGTCAGCCTAATAGCATCTTTACACAAGAGATATTTTACTCCCAGACTAAATATGGAATTGGAATGATTACTTCATTAAACCTCAGTTTCTACAGACCAAGAATTAAAATGGATTTCATAAGTTTGAAAACACCAGGGTTAGTTCATGGATTCAAAATTGTTGCATCTATCCAAGCAAAACAGAGTTTTCACAATAAGTGAAAGGAAATAGTGTTACTGAGCGGCTGACACTGTGCACTGCTGGCCAGTCGCAGGGCTTTAGTACTTCCCACGTGAAAATTAGTGCGATTCTAGTACTTTAGTAGCAAGTATTTTTAAGACCACATTAACGCTGTAAGCAATGACTCAGCAAAGTGCAAAAAAAACAAAAGAAAAACCCAAACCGAACAAAAGGCTCTCATAAAAAAAGGCAGGGGGCACTTGATAATCATTCCATTTGCTTTGGTAATCTGTAGTTATATGATAGTGAACCAGCATGAACTCGCATTATTTCAGCCAGGTACAGTTTGAAGAACCACAGGGATTTGATTTAAAATACTTATTCAGGATGCCAAGTCAGTTTAAGCAAAAGAGGGTTTGTAGGGACAGAGAAACTTCTGTCGAGCTATGTGCTACACCGGGGAAGAGAGGCAGGTGTAACGCACAAACTTCCAGGGTCGTAAGACCTCATCAGACTTCCAACAGCACTGCCACTACCTTACTTTCAGGACGTGTCTGTGCAACCAGATATCCCTCTTCAGTCTGTTTTTGCTACCAAGGAGGCTTATTACAAAGGCCTTTAAAGTGAGTTTTCCAACACACAGCCTATTTAGAAAATGAACATAACAAAAGCAAAATCCAATGTGATAGTCTGACACACACCTGTATTCCTCTCTGCTGTTTTAAGCTTTGATTACCAAGTTGTTTGTTTAACATGTGGCATAAAAACTACAGAGTGAAAGAAATTCTATAACGAATCCTGGGATTGTCTGAACTGCCGCTCTTGGAAATTAAAAAAAAAAGACAGCTTCAGTCGACTCTAGTTCTGTTTGTTTTCAGGGATTCAGCTATGCTCTGCCCAGCCCCATTTAACTCTAATGGACCTTCCAGAGGGAGGGGGGAAATCAGGGAGTAATCCTAGTAATCCCTCCACGGTACGACCCAAAAGTTAGGACAGAGGCGTGAGAAGAGGCTGCCGCTTCGGGCAAGCAATTGCTCCCCTATCCCAGTCTAAAATTCTGAAAAATCAGCATTCACTGAATTCTTCTCGGTACTTACAGACAGACTTACCAACATTAGCCTATGACTATACATATACATGATACATATACATGATACACAAATATGTATCTTGTTTGATTGTTTCTATACTGAGGGTTGTTTATAAAAAGGAAAAAAGAAATCAGATCCAGAACCAGAGTCATTAAAAATGGGCATTTAAAGCAGCTCTGGAAAAGCTTTCATGCTGTAGAACTACTCCAACAAAAACATGTTCTCTCAAAAATTAAAAAATAGACCTGGTTTAGTATTTCTATCTTGGAGACCGTTTTAAAGACTTTATTTTCTCTGATTTCTTCTTCCAGTGATTATCAAAACTGCAAAGATTATTTATTTTTTTCTCAAGCTTCCCAAAATGTCTGTGGTAACAGGGTTCTTCTATAAATCCACAATCATCTCCAGAAGTATTCAAACCTAAAATGAAGCCACTTCTTTTATGGTTGTGTGAGCTATAAATAAGGATGTTCCTCTAAAAATTGTTAAGAACAATTGGCATAGGTACATTAAAACAACAGATTTGCAGTCAGTTTCTAATGAGAGAAATGTATCAAGCACAGATGTCTTGGGACACCAACATCCAATTTTCTCCTGGCCAAAAACATACAGAACATAAATATTATCCCTGCCTGTTGGGGTGCACAAAAAGTTCTGTGTACTTCGTCCTGTTTACTGAGACAATGTTTCTGAATTCACTTTAATGGTGTAAACATTGCCCTAAGCAACTGGAAGATTATGTTTCAGGAAGAACTACATTTGCAATATTGTGCAAGCAGTGGATTCTATGACATTTCTATCCTCTGTTTTCTTCACGCAACTGATGCAAATTTTCAATGCAGAACTTGCCATTCGGTAAAGGTGGATACGTGCAAGTCAGGAACGAGGTAACTATAATAGCAGAACAGAAATGAGTTCATTATAAGATATCGAAATGGTAAATTTAGGTTTACACCACATAACAACTTCAGTTAAAATGGTATCAGTAGTGACACCAATTTCCTTCTGGTTATGTCATGACAGCTCACTTTTAGGACAGTTTTCTGGACTTGATGAAAAGTGAAGGACCCTCAAAATTTGCTGGGAGCAAAGACGACAATGTGACTCGAAACCTGAAATTTGTATTTCATGTTGTCAATACTATTTGCACTCTCTGATGGGCCGAACTGAACCCCAGAATTAAAAATCTGGTCTGAAACCCAGCTCTGAATTTTGCACTCTGCAGCGAGCTCTTGTTGCACCATGACATTAAGAAATCTGCACAGAGGTAGTAACAGCTCTGGTACTCAGAGTGGTTTAACCATGGCCCTCTGGCACCCTGCTCTGCCTACTCTAGTCTCTCCAGCTTGCTAAGAGGACTAGCTAGTTCCTGGCAAGGCTACACCGTGCTTCCAGTGCTGCAGCTAGGGACAATCGCTTTGCTACTACCTTAAACGATTAAGCCTTACAGGCCTTACAAGAAATAAGCACTACTGGAGCCCTCCAATTCTTACGGTGCTAGATTAGAGATGAGATGTACTGGTCAGTATTACAGACACTGCTGAGTCTTTTGTGATGATACCGAGAGGGTGTTGCTTTCCAATGCAGTGAAACCAGCAGCTTCAAATGACAAATATAAATGCTACCTAAAAACCACATCTAATAAAATGTGTTAAAAGTGACTTGTGATATAGATGGAAGTGAGGGAAATGGCCATGGATGAACCTGGAGAAGAGTTGGTTTGAAGTCTGCAGTTCTTTTTTAAAAGCAGATCATACAGCCTTGTTTCTCTGTAGTTGTGTATGTTCCTAGAGTGGGCGGTTCTGTGCAGATGTTTTTTTGAGAGAAGGTAGAAACTGCATAGATATCAAAGAGAATAAATAAAGCTAACACAGCAGCACTGGAGTGGCATGACTGGTGGATATGGCACACAGGCCTCATGCAAAATGATAAAGACAACACATCACCAAGCAGGCAGCATTAACTTCTTCCGGCTTAAAATCACTCCTATCAATTATTACCAATCCCGCGACTCAAAGCGAGGATAATAATCACAACAGATTTAATCATATACTGATTTACTTCAGTATTCCAGGGCACATCAGCATGTTTTTAGAACAGGAATCCTACCTAACTCTGCACAGTTTCTACCTGGAACCTGTCACCTCATCCAAAATGTTTAACACATCCATCGCAACCGGAACTCACCCAGCGGTGTTTCAGGTATACTGGTTGTGAAGCTTGATCAAGATTCAAGTTCGCTGAAGAGCATTAATATCAACAAAATGCCCTTGCCTGACAAACGGTGAGGAGTTCCCCCTTTTCTGCTCATTTGTCATGGTGTCGAGCACTGCTAGGAAAGCAGCGAAGCAGTGGGACAGCAGAGAGCAGCAGTACCTGTTACAGTACACAAGCCTGGGAAACCAGGAGTAAAAAGAAAAAGGGAGGGACAAGAGCATGAGTTCAACTGCAAGTCGAAGCATCTGGCTCTAAACAGAAGATCGGCTGCAGAGAAGAGTTGAGGTGTTGTACAAGGCTGGTTGGAACAGACGAGAAAAACCCATCAGAAATGGAAAATAAGCAGGTTCCTATACACCTCCCATGTGACTTCGTTCTGTTACTCAGGGCTAAGAACAATTCTGTCTTACTCTGAATAATAACCCTGCCTAATTACAAGGTCTGCATAGGCATCCCTCGGCTAGTTTGTCAAACGAGTGCAAACCTACACGAAAGGGATTTTCCACTTGTGAAAGAAAATCCAAAGAAAATGTGTGATCAGTTTTTGTAATCACCTTCCCATCCAGAAGTCTTCCAGGCATTGACAGAATTGTTAAAATTACAAAAAAGAAGAAAACAAAATACCCCAAACCAAACAGCCAGCCTTTGCTCAACAGCAGCTACTGCAGTTACTCTCAAACAACCAGCGTGGAAGCAATGCTAAAGCATAAAATGTCACTTGAAATGATGGGAGATTTTACAAGGCTAGAACGCCACAGAAAGACCAGTAAGTGTCGTCCTGGTCTGGCATGCAAAGAGTCAAATTGCATTTGGATTACTGCAGCTTGGACTGCTGTTTCTGAGGTTTTTCTAGAAGACAGCCCACTATACTTGTATTCGATTATCACCTGATAAATACAGTAGTACCTGGGGACATGTTAATTTTCTGAATTCCTGTGATGGTGTTCTGATAGTCACCACTTCCTCCCTGAAAAAGCACACTACCAGGGCATGATACAGCAATTGCCGTCTCACAGGAAACCAGAGAAGGAATGGCCATAAAGAGAACTCACTGGAGTATCTTTTCGACCTGCTTTTTCAGGCTTTTATCTCTGTTTATTAGGTTTTTAAAATTTCCAGGTATAATTTCCCTTAAAAGTGTTATTTTTGGTCTATGCAGTGTTGTGCTAGTAGAAGGGAAAAGACGTTGTGGGTCTTTGAGAAGTAAATGTGGCCGTTGTGCTGGATTAACGCACGCAGGCTTTTTTCTCCTTTCCAACCTCACTGTTCTAGGAGGACTTTTAAATTAACACCCCCAGGACTGTAAGTTACAGACCCCGAAGCCATTGTGCAAAAAGAAAAATGAGCATCCATTCTGCTCTCACCTGCCAAACAGCTGATGAGAAATTTGCAAGTCAACAAGTGTCATTATTTCCATTCAGGTCAGTACGGTACTGTTTAACGAGCAAGAATTCACTATAATCCTGTTTCTCCCGAAAGAGCAGGCCACCTTTTACAACCTTTAGGCAAAGAAATAAACTTTCATTGACTCTGTAATGAATTAATGGGAGTTTTATCTCCATGAGGCCTGACCTGCTGCAGGACTGTCAACCAGGAACTTAAAAGCAGCTTTGTATATCCCTATTTATGCACCTAAGTAAGCAGAGTAAATATAATGCAGAATTTAGGGAGCCTGTTTCTGAAAGAGCTGATCCTTGTGCACAAGAGCTCTGGGATTAATGTTGCCCAATGTTTTCTAGTTTACAGGACTAGGCTTCCCAGTTCTCAGAGTCCAGCAAAACTGCTGACATAGTTGGCTGACACATTTCCAAGATCAGGTGGTGGAAAAAGAGGTCATAGCAGAAGCAGTTACTATAAAGACAAGCCAGGGAAATGTTTCCATCTCATTTATCTATTCCCTGGGTCTAAACATTAAACGCTGTTACCAATCAGAAAAGGTTTTTGTTTCCTCCTGTCCTCCTCTGCAGTTTACAAACTGTTCAAACAATGACGTTACACTGTTTACCGCATGGCACAATCTGGGGCCCCTATAGCTTCCCTACCTTCCCTTCCTAAGGCTTTCTGGAAGGCTTCTCCGAGCGTGAGGGATGTGTACAGTCACCACATGTTGAACATGTTTACTACCTTGGCCCGTCAAGTATTGGACCCGCACTTGATCCAAATCTGTTAGGCTTCTTAACATTGCAAGCCATCTATGACGTAATGCAGTGTCAACTTGGAGACAGCTTGTTCTCGCCCGATCACGTTGGTCTCTCACCAATAGATCTATTATATCTTCACGTATGTACTTCTTAGACATATCAAAAGGATGGTAATTTTGTGGGCTGGGGGACTATAAGAAGCCAGGAATTAATTTAACCAGAAAACCAGTTCTATTAGTGAATTGTTTTTATAAGCACATCTTAGGCAGAACAACATTTCAATTTATTGTTTTGGTTAAAAAAGACTGCTTATTAATGCCAATTTTGCTTTAAGGCTCTGAATTAAAAACACATCACTCATTTTTTCCTCTTTCTAATCCTTGAAGTTTCAAGATGCAAGTGGCTTGTAAGAGGCCATTCCAAACCCAAGAACAGTTTGAGGAATAACATATAACAAAGTTTCTTGCAGACAACTTTTTTCTACTCCAGGCAGCGGCTGCAGAAATTAACTTTAAGTCTCGGTTCCATACAGAGGACCACATTTTGAGCTGAAACTTAAAGACTTGTTCTCTTATAACCTTTGGGGACGGTTGCATTTTATAATAGCATACCAAAAGAGAATCTGTTCACAAACAAATTTTGCAACAGAGAATTGAAAACAGAATTGAAAATACCCATTTCATATCAACAAAGATAATATGTTCCAAAATGGCAATAGCAAAGATGGCTTTCGTATCATAAATAGGCGTATATTGATACCCACACTTACACAGTCAACACTATCCAAAGAGAAATTCAGAAAAAAATTGAAATCTCTGCATTCACGTAAGACAAAAAGTATATTATATCTATTTTATATATACAAGACATGACATGACATGATATTATAATATATTAATTCTCTCTTGGTGCTATTGGTAGAAAGACAGGGTGTTCTGACTGCATGTCATGGAAGCCAGGCTGAAAGTTGTCTTGGTTCAGTCAAATAATTTTGTGCAGCTCATAAAAAAAATCACACGTTAACATAAATTTGTACCTGAATGTTGGGATTCTGCCCATTGATATCTGCTTTTGACAGGTCAGGGAAGTTTGGGAGATCCAGGAGGAAAGATCTGGGTCCATCTCTTTGCAAGGACGTATGTCCATTTTCCTGCCTGAATCGCTGCTTAGGGAACGGCCGGTGGGCAGCCTGGAGATCAGGGTATTCTCTTCTGTCCTCGGGGTTCAGGGTGAAGCTGTCTTCAGGAGAACGGTCATCTGCAGTGAGTGTGTTCTGGGGAAAAAAGCAACGCACTATAACAACAACTGAGAGGGCACGCAGTCCTGCCAGTGCCCCCGGCTCCAGCTTCCTGCCAATGACGGCTGCAGAGTGCGTACAGAAAGCCTTACAGCACACGGACCCACGGCTCGTTACTGCAACACACAGGATTTATGACTGGTATTTTCTAGGGTGCTCATGAGCTTGGCATCTGACTCTCACTGAAATGTACTTGGTTCCTGCCGTGCACATCTGTAACCATCTGACACAAGATAAAACTGAGTCAGACTTGGGTGCTTAGCTCTTTCAGGTTCCTGTAACATTCCAGCCTCGCGGTGAGCACCTACACATTGACACAAGCATCTAACTTCAAGCAAATCTGGAAACATGAAGCTCTGAAGCAACCCCTGGGAAATCAAATTATATCACGTTAAATGTGTCCCTAAAATGGTGAAAGGTATCCTTATTATAAATTGTTGTAGTTTGCTTCGTTCCCAAATGGAGCAAAAACACTGCTAAGTGCATGTTGAAATTTATGGTATTAAAAGATCCTACCGCTGAACTGGCAACCTCCCCCTCTCTCTCCTCAATCTGCAACAACTTCCATCTCGTTGCCTGTGTTCCTCACCCAATTTCTCTGGTCTTGAACATCTGAACCTTCCTTCCTCTGGGATCTCATTTTCATGTTTGCCTAATGGTGGGATTGAATTTCACCAAGCTGTGGGTCAGCGGTTAATGCTTTTGTTATTGTTGAGCGTACTTTCGGGTTTTGTAGTATATTGCAGCAGGCTGCCTTCGAACCAGTAGCACTGCTGCCACTGCCTTTGACCTCACCGAGGAGATACATTTAGTATCAAGACACTGGCTCCCTGGGTTAGGACTGGCCTGGGGACTCAGGGAAAAAAACAGCAGAGAAGTCAAATCTTCTTATGGCTACAAAAAAAATGCATGGGCAGATTCAGCACAGGTTTTGCTTTTGACTCAGCTGAAAAATTTTAGGCTTGAGGTCTTGGTATGACCGCCTGGGGAGCTTTTATTTTCAGTTCATAAAGAGACAGCAAGCATGGAGAGGGTAAATGTTAAAGACCTATCTTTTAAAACAAGCACAATTAAAGTGGAATGGCCACATGTGGTTCTGGCTCTACTGAAGCATATTTTTGCCAGCATTTCTGGTTAAACGCAATCTCCATCCAGCTCCCCTGGCTCAAATTAAGCTAGCATACCTTTTGTTAAGCTCTCAGATAGAGAGATAACAGTTCCAAGGCCTTTTCTTTTATTTTGTGTTTATTTGCTTAGAAGGTTCTAAACGGACCTTTGAAGAGATTTTACAATTTAATCTGTGCACATTATAGGAAAATATTCAGTGAGTGAAATAAACCAAGATTTAAGAGTTAATCTGGGACTAAGGAAAATCGTCTCAAGCAAAAACTAAGGTGGTTCTCCTCTCCCCTTCTTGCTGCACTGCATTTGTAAAGAGCAAAATCAGATTTAGCAGAATTAATGTTGTCTTGGTATTTTCATGATCAGGATGGTTACACTTTGAAAGTGCCAAAAGGGTACCTCTATACATCTATCTACAGCACAGATGCAAAAAGTTCATTCTGAATTAGTGTACTTGTGCAGTGCTAAAAATGTATGCGCTCCTGGCAGTCTGTATTGCCTGTAAGCTAAACCAAGAAAGCTTCTCTGTTGAAGACCAGGTAGGACTTTCAGATGCCTTTGGTGGCACCCATTAACACAACCCTTATTCAATACAAAGTAGAAAGCAAATCACACAGCAGCAAGCTCTGGGAAACAAAATTGAGGGCCACTTTTAGCTAACTTTAGCTTCCTTACCCATATGCTAGTGCTTTAACTTAACATTATCACACAGACTTCAACTGCAAACTTCTTGGCGCATGAGGATTAAATGGCTTCTCAGTTATGTCTGACTAACAACAAGGTGCAATTGTGCTGTTATTAAATTACTCCAGGCAGGAACCAAAAAAACCGTGGTACTTAACTACTTTTTTCTGGGTTATCATGCCCATAATCTTACCTTTATTAAAAATAAAGTGAGATTTTATTAAAAAATAATAAAATTCTCACTTACAATTTCATACTTTCCCTATCTGCTTGCCACTTCAGGAGCATCCTGATTCTCCACATTAACATACCATACAGCTAGAGCCGGCCAAGGACTTTAGAGACCTACATTTAATTGTCTGATAAGACTCGCCGTGTGATCTTGGCAGGTCACGGTCTGTCTGTGCCTCGGTGGGGATAACAGCACTTCCCTTCCTCACTGTGATGTTTGCGGGGAGCTCAGCAACTACAATAATAAGGGCTATATAAAAAGTTTTTAATAGTGTCAGACAGATGGAATATCACATGGAGTTGGTTAGAAAATTGTCATGGTGAAGTAATGACATCAGGCTGATCGGGCCCACTACCAAGCTGCTTGGGGCAGGACTGTCATTAATTATGGACTGAATGAGTTGGGGTTGTTTAATGTTAAAAACGGAGCAGGGGGGACATGATAACTGCCCTATACGAAAGGCTGCTACAGCGAGGAGGGGGATGGACCACTCTGCTCGCTCAGGGTGGACACGATCAGAAGACCCTAGTTCAACATTAGGTACGCATTTCTAACTGCAGTGCTCAAGAGCAGACTTGGCAGGGGGGAACGTGGAGTCTGCCTTTAAGAGCAGGGTTGACTAATGCCCGGCAGGAATGACACAAGTTAAACAGTGTGTCCTCTGCCTAAAAGCAGTGTTATCTCTTGCAGTCCCTTTCACGCTAGGACAAGCCCACGCTATGCCTCCTCGGGGCTTCTGTGTCATACTGCGACATAAGCAAACAGAAATGCTCAATATGCATGATCATTTCAGTTATCTGCTTATAGTACCATGAGCGAAAGACCATTTGTTTCCAGTTACTAAAATGAATAGAACACCTATTTTTCAGGTAGATAATTCTTAGTGTAGTGTCTAAGCTGATTTGCAGTATTATTAGAAATGTGTATTTCTGGTAAAAAGATAAAAGAGGCCGCCATCAACAAAAAGTGAGCTTGAACTGCATGTGAAGAGAAGAATATGGGCTCACTCCGTTCTACTGCATTAACTCAGGCAAAGGATCTTCCAAGGCCAATCTAGCAGGAAAGAGCATGTCCTTACTGTTTCTATTTCACACTACTTATTTTTAGGTGTACATAATTTGTATTCCCAATTGCTTTTGGGAAAGCAGTGTTGCTTGCCTTCCTTTAAAAGCTATGTCACCTCATTCTGAACTACTGACCGTTTCTTTGAAGTTACAACATTTCTAATTCAGGTGCATTGCTTTCTTACTCAAATGATGCATCTGCTCTAAATATGTTATGATAAATCACTTTTTTCCCTTCATTTAACAGGATTATTCACAACTTTTAAACTTCCATTAAGATGATTTTACGGGGTTACTCATGCTTGCTGTCAGCTACAGTTCTGCTGCCCCATGGGATCAGATATTTATAGAAGTTCCTAATACAAAACCAGCTTAGGATTTCTGAGTGTTCTAAGTGTGGTCAGTATATAAGGGCAGGAACACATTATTCATAGCCGTGTGACATGGAAACGAAATAAACCCTAGAGAATCTGCCATATTGTTTGTATTACAGAATAACACACCTTGCCACACCCATCACTGAAAAAGGGAGGGCAGTAGTTCAGTACATATCAAAGTCTTTGTGTCCATCTATAAACCAGGGAAGAAGAGCAATTCACAGGGACTTTGTGAGGATAACTTTAAATGCTGGTGATCCAGGTGGGACTTGCACCATGGCAGGGTTTAAGGCACCAAGAGACAACCCTGCATGAAGGAAAATTTCCTACCTGATGCTGCAGCTTAACTTTTCAATAATCAAATGGGTATTTTAACTCCCTCCATTGCCTTCCTATTTTGTTTCTCCCTCTGTCACGTTAGATGTTAGCTGCAGGGAAGCGTACCGTTTCTCTTACCCATAGAGAAGTTAAACAGAAATGGGAACCTGTAAAAATACCAAAATAGGGAAAAAGGGAATTTCTCTGCATTTTTAGCAAGTGAGGAATCCATCTCCCTCCTCTCTTCCTTACTTCAATCCCGTTTCCAGCTCTGGAAAAACAACCAAGACAGAGAATAAGTGAGGAATGACTGGAGCTACAGAAAGCGTTCTGGAGCAGCTGCTCTTTCTCTGTCCTTCATATTTCTTTTACCTTCCTTCATTCCCTCCCCACTTGCCAAACTAAGGGCACATTTGCAAGCGCTGCTAATTACGGAGTTGAAAGAATTTGGGAAAACTGATGCAACTTATATCCCTAACAGCTCCCAGACAGCAAGGGGATCTATTACTAAATCCCTGCTGCAGCTACATTGCTTTTTTATTTCTTGTATACTCCTTTGAAATATCTTGTAAAATGATCTTGACAAGAGGTCTTGAATTGAAAACCGACAGTCTGTCAATGCACTTTCATGATGCACCTGTACAGCATCTTCAACCACCAGGAACAAGGAACGTTTATTTATTAGGAAACTTCACAGACGCTATAAAAGATTATATTGCTATCAGAGACAAAATGAGGCCTGGGGCCTTCACAGAAAACCATTATAGCCATTAGGACTGGTTTCATTTCCCACCTGCCTAAACAGATTGTTTTGATTTTGAAGGCTGTCGTGTGTTTCCAGGTTAGTGCTAAATGATCACTTTAAAATTAACCGGTCTGGGGAGGCTGAGTAACACACCGGGATACTACACGAGATTTTCACCTCTGCAGATCCAAGATCTGTAATGAACCTGGGTGATCTAATTCCTGGGTTTTACTTATTTTTTTGTCTGTCATGAGTACAAGCCGCACAGGACCTAGCAGGAAGAGGTATGAGGACAGTGTTAGACAAGCAGACAGTGAAGTTAACAGCTGAAAAGCATTATCAGAGATACACGGAGAAAAATTCTCTTATGATTAATGCCACCTACAGTCCAGGCAGTCAGAAGACCTTTGCTCTGTTCCTAGCTCTGCCTTGGGTTTCTCATTTCACAGGCAAATCACCTGGGTTCATATTTAACTTCTGTGTGACTAGCTGAAAGCATGCAGTGGTACTGAGCCTCACAGCTCTGCTTCACTCCAAGGACTCACTGATGGTTCGTATCTCTGCAATAAGTCAGACCAGAGGGGTGTCACATCAACCACTCAGCTACTGAGACACTCTCATTTTTTCTTAAAATGCGCTTGTCCCTCACATTCACATATACCAATGAAGTCAGAGGCCTTACTTATCTTTAGAAAGCCGTACAAATTAATTGTTGCAATAATTAATAGCACGTTTTAGATAATCACTGTTCATAAATCATTTAAAATGGACCACATTGGCTTGCATGTACACAACTGCTTTCACTAAGGGGCTCCAAAATATAGCATCTGCTTTAAATATTGTGTAAATAGAAGATGAATCACTCATTACAGTGGTAATGAAAAAAAAAGTGTTCTGTTTATCAGGGTCCATTTTTTAATAATTCTCTATTTAGTCCAGCAAAATTAGTAAAATGGCATTGTATCCAGTTCTTTCTAACTTGCAGTATGTCTGCACGTGTGACCAAGAGCCTATGCAAAGACCAAACCCAGTCATCCCACAGGGTACTGCTATGGGACACATTAGCTTCAGGGGCTGTATGGCTCTTGCAGTGATTTTGTTTCTGTGGAGAGTAGGATGGAGTCGCAAATACTGTTGCAATTAGGACAGCGGAAATTCAGAGTAGACACGTCGATCCGCAGCCACTGTTGGAGCAGAGGCCTTCTGTAGACAGCTTAAATGTTGGGTGCCAGTGGCAGCACAGTTAGGCAGTGAGGTGCTTGGGATGCCCAAGTATATACCCAGCCCACCACAGTTCATTTTCTGCCGTATGCTGAAATAGCTCTCAGGAGCTGCGTACAGCAGAAGCAGAATCTCAAAGCATCTGGGCATATTTATCTCAGAATCACAGCTTTTAAATTTTAGTTTGTTTACACTAAAAACTTCTAGCCCTCATAGCTACACGGAAAATCTTGAGAACTGAACACGTAGCCAGGACTCATGTTACGACTGCAGAGATCCTAGGGCGGTAGTGTTGAGGCCCCCTTCGCATCTAAGGTCTACTAAGTCCCAGACCACTCTTTCGAGGCACACGGCCAACACTACGACGGGACCCTCCGCAGTGGAGGAAAAGGCTGTTGCCTTGTTGAACCATCTGAACTGATACATCCTGAGTGCCGGAGCAGCCCTACCGCCATTCCTCCCCTACCGCGCCTGTTTATTCACTTGCAGTCGCCGAGCTTTGGTCCATCCTTCGTTCAGTCTCTGGTTGAGAGTTTGTCTCACCAGGCTCCCTGTCTCTTACACACCGTTAGTAAACACTGGGTCCACATCTGAACTGCTCTGGCAGACAATATTTTTTTCCTCAGAGCTTAAGGACAAAACCAACCATATTATACTCAGATCTGGCAACCTTTTGCTACATGTTCTGGACACACATTTCACAGCACAGCTATTTTTTACGCTCTGTTGTTTGTTTGTATTTCATGTTTTCCTTCAGCTGGCAAATACAAACAGTATGGTTCAGCTTCGAGGTGAAGAACTGCCAGTTTGTATACACACTTTGATAATAAAAAGGACTTGGTGGTGATTACGGCTCAATGTCTGCTGGAAAAAACAGAGGCCCTTTAGCAAATTTTCTAACATAGCACACACTGGTGCTTTGTTCTTCAGCAGACAGATACTCAGCCATCCCTGGGACGGCCAAGCGCACAGAATTAAAATTGTGTAGGGCTTTGACAGATGTTCAGTGCCAAGTTTTGCTTGTAGTTAACAGATATTTTCAGTTGCCTAAGCTGGTGGTAAACATTCAGTTGTTCTTCACGGCTCTGAAGATCTTCCTGGTAATCACTGCCTGGCTGGAGCTCTCCATACAGGACGCATTGATTTAATGGTTGACCAGGCAAATGTACAACTGAAGAGTAGCCCAACTATTCCACTCCAATAAGCTGTGGTGCCAAAATGCAAATTCTTTGAAAGTGCCAATTCTTTAATTTGCATAAAATCAGTAGTATAATAAAGCTTTAAATAGAATCCATTTATACCATGGCTAAATTTAATTGAACGAGTCTAATCTCACCCATCATTTGAAATCTGCATCATAATTTACACATCAGGTTCCAACAGAAGGGGAAAATCTGCTTTAAGCTGCAATCAAAACCGCAAAAGCAAAGGAAATCCAGAATATTAATACTTTTTGTACACAACTTTTTGGTCAGGCTTTGCAGGCCAGCACACACACAGTCAGTGTAAATGAAAGAGAACAAACATACATCTGAAATTATTTTCATGGGTTTTAAACTAGGTCCTTTTGCAAGTTTATTCCACTAAATCACTACGGCTAGGATTTCACTAGGTGACCCAGCTTTAATAAATGAAGTTTTCATCTCTCCCTAGCCAAAAGAGTAACCTTACTTGAAACCTTTTCAATTTCCAAAGTTGCCTTCAGCTGTTAGTTTCCAAGAAACAGCTATTCCCAGCCTCTGTGTCTCCCTCTCATATGCCACTGAATATCCACCCTATGCTTTCAAAAGTGTCTATGACTCTGGCTGTGTTAGCTGGCAGATGTTTTTAGAGACTAGAAAGTGTTTAGTCCCTGTGGACTAAAAGTTACATGATGACTTCATCACATAAGCAAAAGCTAATAACGGGAAAGCAAGAAAGCAGACAAGTGTTATATTCCAAAAACATGATGTTTCCTGTGCTTCTGGCAATACTACTTCTGTGCCTGAAAAAAGGCAAATCACTTGAGTCTTGATGCTCAAAACATGCACACCATCGAACCACTGCGAGATAATTTACTTGACCCTCCCTTAGCTGCCAATACTCGTTTTTCTCTTGATGGAAGTTAGAGGGTGAAGGCAGAGGAAAGGCAGTGTTTGTTTACATTCAATATCTATGCACCAACTATATGCCTCACAACACTCTCTGGAAGGGGTTGTTACTAGACCCAGGAGTTTACAGCAAAACAGCAGCAGAAATCTGAGCGGCTGCCGCAGGACCACGCACCTCTGCTCCTGCAGCGAAGTATTCTTTCAAGCCCGAGTGTAGAGTTTTACCCTCTCCATTTAGAAAACTTCGGAGACTGATACACGAGCAACTGGAAGTCATTAGTATAAATGGCATCTGCACACACAGTGCAATAACTGTCTTATTTTTGTATCAAGACATCAGCAGTGGTCATTATGCCCTCTCTCTACATCTCCGTGAACTGCCCTAATGACAGAACAAGAGAAAGAAAGAAGAGGAAGCAGATACACAAGAGAAAGGCCTCCCTCCAGTGACATTATGGGGAAGAAGAGCAAGCAAGTAGATACGCAGTACACCGTGACAAGACAATGTGAAGACCCTTCTCTGTTGAAGAGGGGACAGGGAAAGGATTTGCCCCGGAGAGAAGTGTGGGCTTTTTGTGTTATGAATTCTATGCATGTATATAGAAATTTTCTTAGAACAGTAAGGGAGGGGGGCTATTTCCTAGAGCTGATTAAAGAAGCATGACTCGATTTTCAATTTCAAACGACTCGGGGGGCATTCCAATCGACTGCAGACAGGAAATGAATACCATACATGCACTGAACAAGGCAGATGCTTTTGAATCTGACACTTACGTGAAAAGAAAATATCTTCATTTCTGTCTCCCCTCCGCCCCATGATCACTAGTTAGTTCTGAGCTATTTTTAGGATAAATGGTTTTATTTTTCAAACTTGTTAGAATCTTAGCATGTGCCTGAAGCCACCCAGACGCCACTGACAATAAACTGTATGGAGCAGGCCAAATGCATCTTTAGATTAGTCCCAGCAGCCAGACCCAGCAGCAAGGTAGAAGAGGAAAGATAAGCAGTTCAGGTTTGAGATATTCTAACCTCCTCTGTTAGAGGAACAGAGATGGGACCTGAGCTGATATGCCAGATCCCAGGGAGGGAGAGTTGTTTCTGTACAAAGAGAGATTCCAAAGCATATACAGCAGACGCACTGCAGAGCAGGTTGGAAGAGCATTTCCTGGTAGGCTGTGGCACAGAACTTGCTTTCAGCTACTTAACTGTGCTAAAGAGCTAAACATACATCTTTTCTCCTCGTATGGCTCTTATGAGTAAACTGCAATAATTGTCATGGGAGAATTATGGGGTTTATAACCTGATTCCAATGTAATTGTGGCTCTTTTTATCAATGGCAGCAGCGCGTATTGGGGAATTGGAATATACAGCTCTTTTCCCCCACTTAAACCATGTGTGTGCAAACACACGATTTCAGCTGCAAACTCCTCTGGTATTTTATTGTGGGAAGACTTAAATAGGATAAAGAAAAAAAAAATCAGAGAGGTGGTATTAATCTGGCCCTTACTCTGATGTTATGCAAATAATTAGTTCATTTTATTTTGATGTTAAGACTGCCATAGCTATATTCCTAAGAACGTGAAAAAATGATCCTCTTAGGAGAGAGACAGAAGAAGAAAGAGGGATGGGTAGGTGAGAAAAGCAGCTCTGATTCACATTATTCAAAAAGCCATGAACGCTAGATCAAAGAAGAGCAAGAATCAAATTCACTGCCACTGAAGGATTTCAGCAGCTTTTTCAGAGCTATTGATCCCTCAAGGGCAAACTCTTTTAAACACTAGGTGATGCCTCTAACTAGCCAGAACTCCCACCTTATACTGGCTAATCCTCACGTAGTTTGCTTTCATCAGCTGGCATACTGGGGAAAGTAGAGACAGCTAAGACACTGCTGTATCTGGGCCTGATGAAGGAGACATACAGCAGAGTGCAGAAATAGCATGTGTGCATTTTCTGCACCAGATGTTGCCTTTTTAATGGCCATCATGGTAGACATTAAATAAAAGAACGGATTCCTCACTGAAGAGCTGTGCTTTTGGTGACCATCGATTCCATGGAGTGCTTTGTCCAAGGACAGAACACAGTGACCCTGGTGAGAGCCCTGGGCAGGGTTTGTTTGCTCAGCACTGACTTACTGATAAATATAAAATCACCTCGTATTTTGTTGTGGGATGAAGGTGGGATAAGACATCTAAGGAGCTACCGCAGCTCAGCTGGCAAGCAGTGACTTGTTCATGAGTTTGGACTCACAGGTCTAATCTGAACACCTAGAAGGCACAGGATCCAACCCTAAATCAAGTTCTGAACTGTCAAATGCACTACAGATTGGCATCTTTCCCCCACCCTTCCCTTCCTTGGGTCAGGTGTCTTTAGAGTCTGGTAGAGAAGCTTCCAGGTGTTCTGCCTTGTCAGGACACTTCAGGATCATGCCTTAAGCAAGAGCCACTGGAATTGTGTGCAGTAAAGCAATTTCACCTGGTGAATCCCCAGATGGTTTCCTAAGAGCTGCCTTTGGGCTTCTGATATAGCTCCACTTGCACCGGGCTCATTGCTGCTGCCATCGTTGCATCCCTGGGAACGCTCCATTCATCCTGCCTTCCACATCTGCTACGTTACACACACGGCTACAACAGTGCATTACAGATTATTCAGCTCTTTCCAAGCTCTGCTTGCAATTCAAAGTCTATCCACTCCCACCAGCACTTAGTGCAACTTAGTACCTTACAGATTTTCATGAAATGGGCAACCCTTTTCCTTCTGCATGTTTTGATCAAGAGCTAGCACTGCTACCATTTAAATGCATATCAAAAGCTCCAGGACTCTATCAGGCTAAATAGTTCATTTGAAACCTTTGGCGCTATTGTTCCAGTACGCCTGAAGACACAGGCACAGTGTGGCTGCCCTAGGTTCCCTTTTGATACATATTTTCACAAATGTTAGACATATACATACCAACCCCTCTATTCTTTCCTAATAAAAGCTTGGACTCTAAAGCACAGGATGAGGAATAGATACTCTATTGGCCAGCTGCAGCAAGCCTTTCATAAATAACACGACAATCAACCCCTGTAAAGGAAAATGATACTCCAGAAGCTCTATCCTGACATACATCTGTTTTCCTATTGTAGGAAGGAAGAAGAAGATAGAAAAAGTTAAATGCTGAATGCCTAAACAAACTCTGAACTAAGAAGAGATGGTAATAGTAATGATGGATGAATTGTAAACCACCTGCAAATGTTAAGAATGCTGCACTCTTCTGCAGACCATTGAGTCTGTACTGCAAACCTCCAATAGACAGGGACTGTGCTCTATAAAAATCATGATGAATGCAGGCTTGTTTTTATATTATGGAGGTCCTAATCCTCCTCCTCCTCTGCCTTTGCTCTATTGTTACAACATCAAAGACCAACTGCTGGCCGAGATACAGTCAATATGAAAAGGGCGACCAGCAAATTTACTGCTTGACTTCATTCCCTTTAAATGGAATAGGCACCGTGGCCCTTTTTCAAAGTCCAATCACAGACATATATCTTTTTTATTGGACATCATGTACAATAAAGTGAAGCTGTAACTTGGAAAAAAAAAATAGAACACCTTAAAAAAATCCCATGAGGTGAACATTCCTTTATAAAAATATCACTGTGGTTACGTGTTTTGAAAAACTCCGGGCACTCTGCGGGGCAAAAGGCATGGGCTGGCTAGGTTATAGTTTAGCTAAGATGCATACCCATGCCTAATACCTAGTTGGTTTCAAAAAAACCCCATCTAATAAAAAGTGATATATTTAAGACAGAATGCCAGTGTCATTCAAATAAACTGAAATGGCAGCATTCATGTCACAAGAATCATTAACTGCTTTGTTATAGCCTGCTCTGTGCAGTGAACCTTTACAGACTTCTTCAGTCCAGAGAATCTTAAAATCAGCAGCACAAAATGCCAATATATACACTGCCTCTTAAACAACTCCAGTCTGATTACTGAGGTAATTTCAAGAGACACTTTCAGATGTGAGTTCTATCTGTAGACATTAAAGACAGGGACAGTTTTATTGCTGTTGTGTTGCTAAATAGATGCTAAATAATTTCTTGCTATGAAATTAAATAGTGTGTAAGCAACTCTCATGATGTAGGAGGTGAGTATATTGGAGTGTTACAGAATTCACGCTAGTTAGCTATGGGTTTTATTTTTTAATAAATTATATGTCAATATTGTGAGAAGTTTTTGTTTTAAACTATTAATCCTTTTTGTTTCTTTGGGTAACTTGTGCAAACAGACATTAGTAAATATCTGATTACTAATGTTATATCTAGATCAAGTCCATATTGATTTTAAAATCCTGCACTGATACATGTGGCAGATAAAACCAAGCAAATTTATGTTTTGTTACACCTATAGTAATCTTCGGCAGCTGGTTCCAGTGAGGTAATTATGGTTTCCTCACAGCAAAATCTGCTGCTGCTGGGTTACTTCTAAGGTGAGAAAGATACCAAAGCTATGTGACTAATTTTTGAAGCACTAGCTTCAAAAAATAGCCATCTTATCGCTAGGTGCTCTTCACTGCTCTTTCCCTTACATTACGCTCTGTTGTCAGTCACCTCCTCTTTCCATCGCAGCCTACAGCGCAGTTCTTCTGGTGCAAGGACCAAACCTCCTACTCAGCCTTCCTGGGCATGTACAAGAAAAAGTGTTTCAATCACAGTGTTCAATTGTTCAATACCTGAACGCCCAACTCAATGGGAATGCAAAGGCAAGATGCCTGAAGGAAGGTTTCTGGAAGTTAAACCTGGCCCGTGGACAACACTGACTCAGTAACTGTTCCTTAGAAAGGGAGGAATCCACTTTTTTTAGAGAGGTCCTGTAAACAGGGGCAGAAAAAGATGGGGCACGCTGTTTTCAGAGATACTTACACTGCACTCATAATGGTATTGTCACAAGCACTGATCTCAACAGCCATGCACGCAAAGAGGAAATTTTAATCTTCCTGAGGAAGAAGAGCTACTGTGGAACAAAACAGTCCAGGATTTTTCAGCGCGTATGAAACTAACAATGAAACGTAATGGATGGAAATTAATTCATGCAATCTGAAGAAAGCCACACGCCAAAGCCCAGCTTGTCTTCATGGATGGAGGTCCAGATTATGTGTGTTATGTGCACATCAGTTCCGTAGAAAAACTGAGCTGTGAAAGATTCAAATCTAAGAGGAACTGCGGCTGGGTCTGCAGCCGACACAAGTCATTGACTCGTCTTGCTTTGTGAAAGTCAGTGGAGCAAGGTCAATTTAAACACACTGAAACTGTAGGTCTAGCATGCAGGCATAAAAGCCAAGGTATGTTTGAACTTCTCCTGCCTTTCAACATGGACTGACTCCACCAAGAATGGTGAGATAAAGATTTCATCTCTGATTTTCCCCTCTCATCTTTATGAGCACCTCTGTAACATTAAAAGCACCCAAAGAGCCATTACTCTGCAAGAGCTTAGAGGTGAACAACGCCAGGCCTGCTTTCATCCTGCTGACTGCTAAAAGGGAGGAATAAAAAAATATGACCCACTGCTGTGAGTTCTCCAAGCACTGAAAAACAAGGGCAAAAGGATAAAGGAACTGCTTACCAGTACCGCCCACACCAGCTCCTCTGACCAAGTATTATACTGCCACACAACTGACCGCTGTGGCAAGCCATCACTTATTACAATAAGAAGTTACATTTTACTTTGTTTTCTTTCTTTTTCTGGTATTTCAAATCGAAAGTACATGGAAATACCAACACTGGAAACATTCTGCTCTTACTGATGTATCAATGAGCTCACTACTCTGTTTCTTGGAAATGTTATTCATCTCTATGCTTTGGATATGAATTTAGCCTGGCATTTTCTGTCTTCAAAACTTGTAAAAATCGGTATCCTGGAGGCACAATGGTATTGAAGTGCAACAGTAACCTCTGCATCATTTAATGCTTCCTTTTGCAACTTACTAAAGTGCTTTGTATTTTTCTGCTCTAAGTTACCACTTCATTATTCATTTGTGACAGTGCTTACAGCCTCCATTCAGGCCTGGAGACCTATTACGCTACACATTGTACACAAACAACACCACAACAACAGAATCTCAACCTCAAAGAGCTTGGGTTGGGATTAAATAAAAAATAAAATGCGTTAGTGACCTAGCTCTGCTACCACCGAAAAATAATGCTTTAAAAAAGTCATCTTTTATGGAGAACATTATTCAGTCAATTCAAGGAGCTTCTAAGTAGTAGAGTCTTAAAGCAGACAGCAAGATAAGAATCATAACAGAAAGGCCAAACAAGCACTAAACAACACTGTGTGAACAGAACAAATGAGGCACAACTGGGTACTACCACATTTGTTTGCAAGGAAGACTGGCAAAACACACAGAAGAGCGTAAAGCAACCAACTTTGACAGTTAAACCTGCGAAAGCTGCTAAATCTTGTCTATCGCTATACTTTCAGGATATAAGCACAAAGAAAAACTACATTGCTTCAATTTTTTAGTTTATGTTTGTGTAAGGAAACATCTAAATTGTCTACATATATATTTGAAGTATGAGTGCATTTCAAGATTTTAAAATGATGACTCAGAAGAATGTAAGCATAAGAAAAGTATGGCAAAGTAATTTCCTACCATTACTTGCATTCTGTGCACGTTTACATAGTGAAGGAAAAAAAAAGATAAATTCTTAAGCACGAATACCTACAAATCTGTGCATCTTAAAAAACGAAGCGACTTTCAAACTG
Organism: Gymnogyps californianus; assembly: GCF_018139145.2. Lineage (NCBI taxonomy): Eukaryota > Metazoa > Chordata > Aves > Accipitriformes > Cathartidae > Gymnogyps > Gymnogyps californianus. The sequence goes on along the minus strand of NC_059473.1, from coordinate 7,587,861 downwards.
ATCTTTCCTCCCCACTGGAATACATACCAATGACTGGGTTTTCAGAAGTCACGTCCATCTCTGTCACATATTATTTTAGAAAGCTTTTCAAACAGGACTAGTATACATATGTATTAGGTCGGCAGGCAAAGATAGCATAGTCTGCATCATTATCAATACTACTGTCTTGTGCACTTCACTTTCTGTGAAGTTTTCAGATGCTGCGACACAACACAGCCAGAGTTTTCACCTAATCAATAATTCTTTCATTGTTCCCTGTTTTCTTTGAAGACATTTTCCACCATTTCGGAACAGTAAGGCATTGATTATTAATATACAGATGTAGTAGATATGAGTAGAGACAAAAGAACAACTGCTGAATTCAAAACATGGTTCCCAATTTACATTTAATGTAACCTGGATTGGTTAAACAGATGTCTCCCTAGCAAAAGAATTCCACAGCAGAGCAAGGTGTCGAAAAGCTTAGTATGCTGAAGCTTTAAGTACTAGGGCTCGGTTACCTATTAGCAGGTCGTTACACGTATGTTAAAAATCACAAGGGAGTACACAGTGACCAGCTCCAGACAGTAAAATGATGATGAAATTGTTGGGGTCATAAAGACCAACAGCAGAGCTTCAACTCTAGGCCTCCTGGTTTTTGTGGACAGCTGGCATTAAGAAAGGACAGAGCAGGGAAATGTGACTGAGCCTAAGGGCTGACAACCGACGCTGGAGGAGCGAAGGAGAGATTTTAGTGCCAATCAGATAACAGTGAGGGGTCAGTAGCAGTGTGGTTGTACCGCTGTCATAGCTGTGATGGACCAGCTGTGTTCTTCCTGTGTAGAACAAACTCCTCTACACGACCAACAAAGACTACAAAATAAAAGCTACTCCAGAACTAGTGCTGATTGTCCAAATTAGATGAATCAACATGAAAAGTACCAACCCAGCTCCTTCCAGGATCTCTATGTACCCACGCCTTGTCTCTCTAACTCTCATTGTCACCAAGGGTGATCATTACAGCTCTAGACCTTCTCAGGAACCAGACTCAAACCTACTACTACTTTCACTATCATGAGTCAGCCATCGGACCACCTAGATGGCTCAGAACCCCATGTTAGCAGGCTTCCCTTTAACCACTCTCCCCCCGCACACAGCCCCAGAGCACAGGTAAGGATGGACTGACAGAAGAGAAAGGCAAAAGCAGGAATGTCTCTAGGACCTCTGCCCTGTAGTAGTCACTGCGGTTTGTGTCTGGCTCCAGGCCCATGGGAATGGATGTAAAGATACCATGATGGCCTAGAATGAATTTAGAACTACATACACTCTGCTTTTTCCATACAAACAGCCTAATACTATAAAGAGCTGGAAAATGATCCCAAATCTTGCTCAAAACAGAAATAAAGAACTCCAATAGACTCTTCTGTATAAAGCACTAGGAAAAAACTGCTCCGAGCTATAGTTACAGAGACAAAATTGAGAGGCACCCTGTGATTTAATGCCACATATTTATCCGTGATGATCCAAGATGAGCAGTACAGTAATTGTTAGCTCTTGAGCTGAAGGGAGCTTCAGCAAAATATGCCTCAGCCAAACATCTTGGTCAAGGTTGGATGGGGCTTTGAGCAACCTGGTCTAGTGGAAGGTGTCCCTGCCCATGGCAGGAGGGTTGGAACTAGATGATCTTTAAGGTCCCTTCCAACCCAAACCACTCTATGATTCTATAGATTTAATGCAGAAATTACATTCGTAAATGCCTAACATTGCTCCTTGCAGCCATAACTAAATACAATATTCCTGGATCCCTATTTTAAATTATTGCAGTAGTCTCAGATACTAGAAAGCTTGCCACATCCTACGCTGAAGGTGTGGTAGCTCTTTTCTACCAGGGATGCTTTAGTTTGCTAGGAAATAAATCGAAGTGATAGGTATGAAGAGAAGCTTAATTAATACTTTCTGGTTTTCCTGAAGCCAGGTTTGGAAGGTGGAAGAATCTCTCCTGGGAGCAACGGCCAACAGCAAATGGTCCTCTGCTCAGAGCAGCAGTCTCAGTCTTTCACCCTTGTTTCCCATTTTATCCGTTGCTTCCATGCACGCAGCAGCAGCACACGTAAAGCTAATCACCCTTCCTTCCCCCTAGATCCTGGAACAAGCCACAGCCCACTAGCAAAACCACTAAAGAGCACACATAATTCTCTCCCTTGGGAGATGAGAGAATGAACTGCACATGGTCTAAGTCATTCGTAGAGCTTAGTATGTAACTGGAAGAACATATGCTAATGGTAAGGGTGAGCTTTAGCTAAGAACATATACAGCAAAGCCTGCTGAGAACAGGCAGGTTTTACTATCGCTGTCAAAAAGCACGAAACAACATCCTCTGTGATGGGTAACAACCTCACCAAAAGAGATTGTGGTTTTCAGAGAATCAGCCTGTTTCATTCACAAGCCACCTGCTCTGGAAGTTACTTGTGTAATGTATAAACCGCTCTTAAGGCAGAGAAGGATTCAGTGTTCGTATTAAATATATGATGTACATCCACTTATTGGCATCTTATATAGGCTAAGGACAGTCTGGAAAACATGAATGCAAAACACTGAATCAACAGTTTTTCAAAGATGATTTATACAATCAGTTCCTATTAGAACTAACCAAATGTAAAGCTCCAGAGTTCAAATAAGCTTTAAAAAACTCAGTCTAAAACTCTCCCAAAGTAAACAGCTTGAGTCCTACTTAAACTGAGAAAGCCAGAAAGCTGAAATACGCCACTGTATCTGACTGGAGATCATTTTGCAATTTGCCTGGATCCAGTACAAGGGGCAGCAGGAACGCACAAACCGTAAAAAGACTGAAATGCGCCCCAGCAAAGGTAACAGGCAGCACACCATTTCTGAACTTCTCATCATGTTGAGCTGTGGATCTTAGGAGAATATTAAGAGCTCAGCCCTGTAAAGGACTCCTCACACGGCTTGGAGAGCGACTCTTGTGCAACCGTTTATAAGCAGCAGAATGTGTTTCTTCTGGTAGGGCTCAGAGAACATTTCTGACACGCTGTAATTGCTTGCATGCTTATTAAGGAGGGGGGCAAGGACAGGAGCAAGGAGATTAAAAGTAAAAAGCTGTTTACAGCATTGTGCTTCTTTTCAAATTATGTTCTCTTATATGGCTCCAGCTTTACGCACAACCTCTGAGTTTCATGCTAATGTAATACTACTGCAAGTACCGCAGTGGAGAATCTGACTTCATGTGCTATGGCATATATTGTTGGTGGCTCTGTTACTACATTTTACAAGGTCATTTTTCTTGGTGTGGGAACACTGTTTTTCTTGGTGTGCAAGGCCTGCTATGGAAAAATTAGAAGTGATGGGAATAAACTTCTGGATGAAATATTTTCTCTCAGAATGAAAGCACAGATTTTAGAGCATCATAAAGTATTACAAATGTCTTTCAAAATTAATGTTCAAGCCTTCCCTTCATTTTAGAACTATGTAAAAAGATAAAAACATACCCAAGCAGCATTTTTCCATCCCTTAATATAGCTTCACTTGCTCTTATTCAGAAGCAAAAGTTTGCACTTACTTATTTCATAAATATACTCCACAATAGTTTCTGGATGCTAATTAAATTACACTTAACAGAGTTCTCGCCAGAAAAAACAAGAAAGAGAAGCTCTTCCTCCCTTAATCAATCAGACTTCAAATGCATACAAGTCTATTTTAGACTATTTAAACCTCCAACAATATTTTGAGATTACTAAGGATTCCTCCTGAATCTGTTTTACGTAAAAAGGCTCAAGGATGTGCTAAGTTTTTGGGGTTTGGGTTGGTTGGGTTTTTTTTTTTTTTTGGAACTAAGCCTAACACTTGAGATTTTCTTTCAGACACACAGGACCAAATTCTGACCACTTTATTTGTGCAAACAGACCGCCTAAGTCCTAAAATACCATACCCTGCATTTGATAATAGCCAGTTTGTTTTTATACAAATTTGCCTTGTCAAAATACATCTATAAACAGTTGCTGCAAAGATTACTCTTTCCTGGATTTGCCACAATGTGTGCAACAGACTTCATCAAATGAATTTTTATCAAATGAAACACTGACCTAATCACTTCTCACAATCTTTTCTCTCCATAGACCTACCAAGACAGGAAAAAAAAAAAAAGTTTTTTTTTCAGTATAAGCGATAGCAACCTGAGAGATTTCTATTTGCTTATACCAACAAATCTGGGTTTGTGCAGTTTTCCTTTCCACATTGATTCTCTACCTGGGAACGCAATGCACTAGGATTTTGCATTTCACTTCAGTATGTGCCATGATAACAGCCCAAGAAGCCCCAAAATCTGAAGATCCCAGTGCAAACTTGCCATCGAGATCTATATTGTGATGCTCTGAATGGAAGCATCTGCCTGTTGGAGTACAATTTTCTAAAGCAGGTTACAGTATTTTCCAGCTAGCAATAGAATCCATGAAAGTTATAAAACAAAAAAATTGATAGACTTCCATCTGTTTAACTGATTGCTCTAATCAATATACTTTCCTCCCATAATGTCTTGTACAGACACACTCTCTCAAATACATAACTGCAGAATCAATTCAGTTGGGAAGTATATAAAAATTTCAATTCTACAAATGGCAAAACATGATGAAAATATGAACTGCTAAAGCTATCATGATGCTTACGGCACAGAGTTTTATTAAGTTATCTGTAAAAAATCACCGGACAGAAAAAATTCTCAAAGTCAACAACAGATTTTCAGGAGACAGCCAACTACAATGATAATACTCTAGGATAATTATCTGAAGATGATTTTCCTCTTGTTTCACCCTAACCTTACAATAGCGCTCTAAAAAGAGCTCCTCGGGGAAATGGCATCACCCAGAGTTCCCACTTGCCCAGATGTTTCCCTCATTATGTTACAAGGCTGTCAAGAAAAGGCAAATTCAGGGTTATTCTAATGATAGCAAACACCTCATAAAAAACCTCTCCACATTTACTTTTCCAAGAAACATCATTTTAAAAGGCATTTCAAGTGCCCATGAGGAAAGAAAGCATCATTTATAAAACATTATTACCAGAAATCTCAAAGATATTAAAAAAAACATCCTGGAATGTCAAGCCGGTGATAAAATTGCAGCTCAAAGAGAGACAGCATCATGGAGCCTTACCCAAAGCACGCTGCTGAGCACTCCCAAGCAGGACTCCCACCAAGTTCAACAGGAGGTTTTCTGAGTTAAGAGGACCTGATTCCAGTTTGTGACTGGGACACTGAGTCTGCAGCTCTGGGTTCCCTCCTGTAGCTAGTGGTTTCACTTTATGGACCACCAGCCAGGGATCCCATGCAAACAGAGTGAAGTGATTGTTACAGCCCGTACTCTCCTTATTTTTCCTCATGTTTCACAGAGATGTGCTCTACTAGTACTATAATTCTTTCCGAGATGATAAGGCGTTTACGTAAATTTACGCTGATAATAATTATACATTTTCTGTCGGTTCTTTGCATGATTTGGCGGTTCATTTTTCTTTAACGCTTGGATACAGGGGAAAAAAATTTGGTCAGGGCACATGCAACTGAACAGAGATTTACAAGCTTTGCCCGGGGATTTTGATGATTCTGCAGCTTTTATCACTGTCTCCAACCATTTTAAATGAATGGCAACATTGTGATACTGAATAAAAAAGAACTACCTGCAAAAATAAGGAAACAGAACAAAAAAGTCCTTTACCTCTGCTGGACATAATTCACCGTTGGTTTCACGGGATCAGAAGACTGGAACAGACTGGCTGGGTCACAAGCACCTATCACCCTAAGTTTCTTGGCTATTTCAGGATTGAATATCTACCTGTCTCTTGACACTTTCCGAGGAAAGCCATGCATTTTGTTCCTGTATCTCCCAACACCATACGCCTATTTGGTCCCCTCTCGCCCCGGGGAATGCTGCGTCCTCACAAGGGAGGCCCTGGGTGGGACATGCCGTGTCTGACACGGCCCAGCCTGCCTCCATCCCTCCCCAGGCCCCATACGCGCACCCCAGGTGAGATGGCCGTCGTCCGCTGCGACCTGTCCGCAATGCGCCAGTAATGGGCACGGGAGCTGCCCCGACGCCTCCAACACAGTGTCAAAACACCGGAGCAGCTCTCCGTTTTCCCACCTCTGTCCCCTGAAAGAGTGTAAAACCAAGGGGGGGAAGAAAACACCCCCAAGCACCACACAAGAAAAGCCCTCGAGCGGGTGAAGACCTGGCGGCAGCGCCTGCCGGTGCCGCGGGCTCGGGACCGGCGGGGGGGCCAGCGGAGGGAGGCCGCGGCCGAGGCAGGTGCACGGCGCCGGCTCCCCTCAGCCCGGCCGGCCCCGTCCTCCCCGGCCCGAGGCCGAGCCGCCCCCGACGGCCCCGCCGCGCCGCCCGCTGCCCGGCGCGACAGCCCTCGGGGAGGCAGGTGGAGACCGTTGGCCGCGCGTGAGGGAGCGGCCGTTAGCGGGGCGCGGCCGTTGGTCGCGCGCGGACGGGGAGGGGGAGGCGGGGCGGCACTCACCTGCCGCTGGCTGTGGTTGCCGGCGCCCGTGGGGGCGTGGGGCTCGCCGCCGCCGCCGCGCAGCACGGTGATGTGCAAGGTGAGCAGGAGGAGCCCCAGCAGCAGCAGCAGCTCGGCCGCCAGCCGCACCATCCTCTTGAGCCGGGCGGCTTTAGGGCCCCGCGGCGGCGGCGGCCGTGGAGGAGGCGGAGGAGGAGGAGGAGCCGCGGCGGCCGCCGCCGCCGGCGGGGCAGCCGCCGCCGCCGCCGCCGGAGAGGCCCCGGCCCCAGGGCCGGCCGCGGCAGCCGCAGGACGGGCGGCGGGGACCGCGCCGCTCTCGGCGTCGGCGGGGCGGGCGGCGGGCGCAGGGCAGCGGCGGCAGCAGCAGCAGCAGCAGCAGCGGGGGCCGCCACACCACGGCGGAGCCACGTCGGGGCGGGACGCCGCGGCGGCGGCGGCGAAAATCCCGGCGCTGCCCGGCTGCGGCGGGGGGCGGCAGGTAGCCGCGACGGGGCCGCGGGCCGGCGGCGTCTCTGCGGGCAGCCCTGCAACCCAGAGTCACCGTGGGCCGTCGGAGGGAGGAAGGGAGCGGGCGGGCCGAGCCCCCGCCGCCTCGGGGAGCCGCGGGCCGGCGGAGAGCAGCGCGGCTCGGCTGCCGACGGGGAGACGCTGCGAGGACGTGGGGGAGCCGGGAGCGTGTGTGCGAGTGAGAGGGAGGAGGGAGGGAGAGGCGGGGGGGGGGGGGGGCTGGGGACGACTCTCACATGGCGGGGAAGCCGGGACGCTCCGAGGGGAGGAGAGAGCTTGGGGCTATCGCCTCCCTCCTCGCGAGGGGATGGGGGTGGCCCCTGGACCAGCTTCCCCCCTCCGCCGTGTCCTCGCCCGCCCCGCGGCTCCCCCCCTCCCCTCACGGCGCCCGTCGAGGCGTCGCCTCGGCCTGCCCGCCCCACCGGGTCCCCGACCCGTCCCGTCCCCTCGCGGCGGGGGTGTGAGGGAGCGGGGCCGCACCGCGACCCCCGCCCTCGACCCCCGCCGGCTCCCAGGCCTCGACGGGGCGGCTGCGAGCTCCCCGTGGGGGAAGAGGGGCTGATCGCTGCTTCCCCCCCGATCCCCCTTCCTCCTCCTCTCTGCCCCCCGGCTCGGCGGTGGGGAATGCAGGGGGGGGACGGAGGGCGAGGAGGCTGCAAAAAGCTTCAGCTGCCTGCCCTCCCTCGGAGCTGGATACCTGGCTCCATCTCTCCTCTCTCTTTCCTCCAGTGGCCCTAGAGCTGGCAGGAGCAGCTCCGCACTCTCTCCTGCCACCGTGCGTGCGTGTTTGCAAGCGGCTGGCTCTCCTCCTGGCTCCTGCTGCTGCTGCTGCTTCCAGACCAACTTTCTCGCCCCTTCGCTCTGTGTCGGGAGAGGTGCGTGTCGGATGCTTTTATACTGCCCTGCCTCCCTCCCCCCCCCCTCCCCCGTTCTCCCCCTTTCCCTTCTCCCTCTCAGCAGCTCCTGCTGCAGCCTAGCGTCGCCCCCCCCCCGCCCTGCTCCCCTCCTCCTTGTGCCGACCTGCCCCTCTGCAAGCCCTGGTTTGCCAGAGCACCCTGCCGCGGCACCCGCACCCCGTCCCGCTCACGGCTGCACCTTGCGTAGTGACTTCCACCGCTGCTCGGCAGGGACGGAGCTGTACTGAAGTGTCACGTCCCCTTCAGCTGGTCTGTGCATCCCCGGCAGGGCACGAGGCGCAGGAGGTCTCAGGCCACTGGAGTTTTACACTCCTCTGTTATTTCCCTTCCTTTTGGTGGCTGACTGCGTAGGTACCGTGGAAGAAACTTTCTTTCTTGGATGGGAGGCCCCCAAATTTAAAATCAATGTGAATTTGAAAATATGTGAAAATGAGGGTTGGACTATCACTTGCTGTAAATCAATATCTTTGCATCCAGTCTGATGGAGCCAAACCTCTTTCTGAGTGCTGAAGATGCAGCTCAGTGTAACAAGAACAAACACAGCTCAAATAAACTTGAAATGTAAATAAAGTCACCTAACAAAAAATGGAAGTTTGGGAATCTTTGTTGTCATTCTTCCATAATTGGGAATGTTACGTGTAAAAATGAGGATACAAGCGATCAGGGCCTGTGTGAGAGTGTGACAGCTGGGAGGCTGAATTGGTATCAAAATGTCTAAATGGGCAAATTAGGGAAAAAGCGTTCCCCTCCAAAACATTTTCAGTCTGAGACCAATGTCCTCAGCAGGGTTCCTGCGATGTAAAGGTGAGATGTGCTTCCAGCACACGGTGCCAGCAGGGGCCGAGGTACATCGTGGGAGCTTCTGCCCGCGGTGTGCCCGACTGGGGAAGCTGGCAGATTAGGGCCGCGAGGAGAGTCGGAGCTCGTGGGAGGTTTCTTGCAGGTCTTGGTGCGTCTGAAGGCTGTGGTCATGAGTCGGAATGATGTCTCGTACCCTTCCAGTCAGATAGGTTTCCCTTCCAGTGATAACCGCTGTAAATGATTAACCATCAGGCAGGAATATGGTTAAAATAATTGCACTGGAGTATCGTTAAAGATGTGACCAAAAGCCACAAACCCAAAACCTTCAGATTTAAGGATTTTTAATCTGCAAACATGTTCCGTGTCAGCACTGCAGTAGGAACGATCGGTGCAGATGATCGTGCAGGGTAGGGACTCCCACGGGGCACGCGCTGCCCTCAGCGCGTTACAGCGAGGTACAACCCCTCTGTCTCGTGAAACCACTTGTTGATAAATACCCGATATCGCCCCGATGCTCTCGGTTACGTGGCAAATCATACAGAGCTATTCAATATTACATAAAGCCATAACAGCCTGTGGGACTGTCACGTGGTTTTTAAAAAATGTGTTGGTTTTTTTTTAACCCAAACATTCCTTGGGCTAATCAAAATATTGGGAAGTTAAAAACACTGATGTACTTCAGCTGTCATCACTCGGCCTGGGCTCTCCTCCTGCCGCCATTGCTGTGATCCTGGCAGCCGGTGGCTGCGCCCCTGGGGCAGCACGAAATGGGGCGGTTAAGGAGGCAGGCTTGGGGAGATGGGCAGCGAAGAGGCGGGAGAACTGTTCTCCACGGGTTTGCCGAAGTCTGACCCTACCTAGTGGCTGTCAGTGGATCCCGGCTGTTGAAGAAAAGTGGAAACTTGGCATGGGAGTTCTGTATTTCAGAGCTTAATAGTACAAATCGACAGCCAGAGCAAGACTGAAGGCTCGTAATGTGAAACAGTCCAAGTGACAGCCTGGTGAAAAACACACACATGGATCTGCCGCCGAGTTCTGGGTAATGTAAGTTCTCCCTCGCCTTATGAAAGAGACTGAACCAAAAGACATCTTTAATCCAGATGAGATGGGACCGTACTGGTGCGCGTTTCCTCGTGGGACATTAAGTTTTATGCATTAAGCTGTTGTGCAAAGACAGTGAGGGACAGAGCAATGCTACTATTAGCAGCGAGCGGATGGCAGCAAGAAACCGAAGCCTCTTCCCACTTGAAAAAGTCGGCGTAAAAGCGGCACTTGGGTACGGCGATACTGCCTGCGTGGCTGCGCTGGGGGCGACCGGAGAGGACAGTGTGCGCACGCGTGCGCCGTAGATGCCAATTTAAATTCACAAACACTGTTAAATCAGCAGATGACTTCATCGATGAATCCAGACAGCTGAATTGCAACCTGTAGGGGAGATGATGGACTTAAAAGCAAAGGGAAAAGCTCTCTTTTCCTGGCTGGCTGAACACTTGCTCCAGCAGCTACCATCTAGTCCCTGGAAAATGCAGTCAGGGTTCGCCTGGAGGAGGAGATCCGTCCGTAGCCTGAGGGGGATGCTGCTCCCAGGATGTGGTTATGGGCACCCAGCAGGGAGGTAAATCAGCAAGTGGGTCTGACGGTGGTGCTGGGGTAAGGGAGGTGTGTTCCTTTGATAGCTCCTTCCCTGTGAAGGTTCACAGCTCACACCTCACCCCTCCACCCCCAGCTTTTACCTTCCATTTCTCTTCCCTCCAGTGATAAAGGCAGACTCAGCTCCTGTGCATGCCCAGCCCCTCACTGGTGCCAGGGGAAACGCACTGAGCCCAAGCTCTTCAAAACAGGGTTAAATTCACACATTTTATGCAGCATTTGTGATACGACAAGTGCACTACACGGTCAGGTGGTGTAGCTCAGCTGACGTGTGAGGCATCAGTAAGCCGTGGTAGCTCATCGTCTGATGTCCTGCCTCTCGAGCCCTGCAGATCTTACATTCCTCATTGCACAGCTTCAAAAGGGAGGGGGTTGCAGCTGTCCGCGTTGCAGCCTCCACCACGTGGTGAGGACTCTCTCCTGGGGAGGTGTTTCAGGGGCCTGTTGGCTGCAGTCATGGTCATGGCGCTGCCAGATGAAAGGCCCCATGGTCTCCTTTACACCAGCCTGTCAACAAAAATGCACAACAGTTGTCCACGGCCACCGTGCCACCTTCAGTGCTCAAGGCCAAGAAACTGTGTCCGGGGCTGAATTTGCGATGTCCTCACTGGCACGTCCTGCTGGTGGTGTTCCTGTCTCCTGCCGTGGCCATCGTGGCTGACCATCCCACGTGCTGTCCGCTGCATTGCCTAGGGCCAACCCCACTACATCGCTGTGAGGCACCTACACTTGGTGTTATGAGTCCTGAAAAACAAAATATTGCCTAACTGAGACACAGCACTTCACAGAGTCTGGGTGGTCCTAGTGACTGAAATGAATAGTACATCGATTGTACCTGGTCAAGTGTGAAAAATCCTCATTTTGGATGAGTGCCACCAGGTGACATCCTTCAAGGCCAGTGTGAGAATTGCTGGATAAGGAAGGGGGAGAAAAAAATACAGTATGATATAATATAACACAACATAAGTCACTTGATATGCTTTATCTCAGAAGTGAGGAGGACGTAGCGGTGGGAGCACCACTGGGTTTTATGTCAGAGCATCATGGCTCACTTGAGTCCTGCACCCCAATTGTCCCAGTGGTTAAAAGATATTGGTGCTTACCTGCTTGTCCACTTTACCCCTTTACTGTCAATCCTGGTGTTGCTCCAGGACTGTGGAGGCATCCCGTCTGTAAGATTGATAGCTTTTCAAAGGAGCATAGCTGGTAGAGCCCCATCTGCCCTCCTCAGCTCGCTCCTGCCTGCGCCCACTCCCAGAATGCTGTTGTTTTATCTTTAAGCCTGGGGGTTGCTTTAAAATTATCTGGGATGAAAACCTGGCTCCACTGAAGTCGTTGGCAAAGCTCCCATTGACTTCAGAGGAGCCAGGATTTCACCCTAAGACGCTTTGTAGATTATTGGTGAATGGAAAGCATACGTCTGGCTTCTTGAGGGTTATTATTATTGGTGGTGACCTCTGCTCTGGTGAGCATTGAGCAAGGCTGGGTTGAGACAGATGGCTAAAGCTTTCCCTGCCTCTTCCCCTGCTTCCTCACAGGGGCTTTGCTTTACAGCTCATCATCTTGGATGCTGCTTATCAAGGAATACCTTCCCGTCGCCTGCCGGTGGAATTTAATGCCTGTTTGCCCACATTCCCCTTCCCCCAACGCCAGCAGATCAGCAGATAGGAGACAGAATGGCTGATTAGCTTCTAACTCCAACCTCTTAGCTATAAGCTGCAAATGTACACACAAGGGTCTTCTCTAAAAAAAAAAAAAAAAGAAAAAAAGAAAGAAAAAAAGAATAACCTCTCCCTGCAGGCAACCTAAGTCTTTCTGTGATGCATGGTTCCTTTTTCTCAATAAATTACAACTTGAATAGTAACCACCTTCTTTTTAAAAGAATTGATTAGCTTAGAGTTCTCCATTTTCCTGCTTCTCCTAGACCGGGGCTTTCCTTCCCGTCTACATATTTTGCCACCAGCTGGGCCTAGCGGCTGGGTCAAGATTTCTGAATTCTGCAGCACCTTGTGTGACAGACTGGAAATTCAGCGGCCACGTTATTAAAACTTGAAGCAAAAGCAGAAATGTATAATGAGTAGGCTGAATTATTGAATATGGAAATGGAGAAAACAGTCCAGCCTAGTTTCTCGCCTGTTATTTATTTTTTTTTAATACCAAATTCTGTTTATTTTCCACTCCGCCACATTTTCACTTTTCAATATGCTGCACATTTTTGTTCTGATGATGTGCAACTGCACTGTAGCATTTGCCAAGATGCGGTAGTACGGGACTGTGGGAATCAGCACGCCGGGCAACATTTTTCAAAAGTGCCCAAAGAGCCTAAATTCTGCTGACTTTCATAAGAGCTTGCCACAAGGCAATTTTTGCCTCTTTAGAGAAATACAATGAAACCAGCAAACCCCTTTCCTCTGAACACATTTTTAGCGCTGCAGAAGTGCCCGGGTTGGTTTAGCTGAGGCGAGTGCTACAAATGGACTAAAGGCTCAGACACCTGATTGAGTTACCTTGGTTCAGCGAGTCGCAGCACATCAGCTGAGGCGAGCGCTTTCCTGGTGGTTTTTCTGGCTGCAGTGCCAGCCGTGCGGCAGAGCTGGCCCCCTGGCCCAGAGCAGGGAGGCAGCCCCGCGATTTGGCAGCAGTGCGCCATTAACTTGGCTCATCCATTAAATTGGCTCAGCCAAATTTATCATTAAATTTAAATTATGACATATAATAATGAATAATGTGGCAGCTCACCCTGTGCGTACCTACGCAGGCCGTCTGCGGGTGCACGGCAGCGGGTACTGCAGAGAAGGACCTTTACACGAACACATCTGGTGGGAGCTAAGAGCAGAGTGAGGAGGTGGCCCTGGCCCAGCTGACGGGTGGAAAAGTTGTAAATCACCGTAAGGGGTTGTGTGACTGAAGCTTGAGTTGGCTGATCACTTCTGACAAGTCTGTACCGTTCAGCAGCGTAGCAGATGAGCAGCCTTTCTGATAGTTAAAAAAAAATAAAGAAATAGAGATAAACAGAGCAATTCACACCTTCCACACCTATGGTTTTCAACCCTTCACTTCCCCAGGGAAAATATCACATTACTGGCTTGCAATTGGCTTTTTTTCAAGACTACTTTTGTGACTCTGGAGATCAGGAACTTAATTTAAAAAAAAAAAAAAAAGAATCGGGCAGCTGAGTGGCTGAAAGACAGCTCTGCAGCAGGGAAGGGAAAGGAGGATTTCCCAGCAAACGGTGGGTGAGATGACTGTCTCTTAAAAAAGGAGTTTAGCTGTCTCCATTGCAGGGAGGCTTTCATTCCCACAGAGAAGGTAAAGAAAATACAGCTCATTTCTTGATGGCTTCAGGTGATAAGTGTCACCTGGCTTCACTGAAGTGATTTAACACAGCTGGAGCACAGCCTGTGCAAGGCAACTCAGACTCCTGCTAGTGCATTGCTGCACTGGCACAGGTAAGGATCCTCCCTGGTCTAGTTATGCCTCCTGGATAGATGCTTTAGGGGCTTTATTTTACTGTTCTTACTAAATCAGTTCCTCTACTTCATAGCCAATGCTCTGGATTTCCTAATATCTGTGCAGTGCTTTGTCAAGTCAAAATTATGCCACATCAATGAAACACTTGGTTTTGAAACCTGCATATTCTAATGCCTGTAATACTAGAGTGTTGAATTTACACTGAGGTTTCTCAGCTCAGTTTTGAGCCAGAGCTTTAGGAGCTAAATAGTGATAAATATCCTCTTCTTTTCCATAATGGAATCTCCAGTGAATGTTTGCAGATAAATACGCCACACTATGTACCGAAGCAAGTGGAAAAATGCCACAGTCCTGTCATTACAGAGAAACTTTGTTCAACAAAGGTGGCAGAAACATGGAGAGTGAGGGCAGGTTTTTTCCCTGCGGCCCATTGGCACCCCAAATCTGAGCCTGATGACAAATGCTGTATGCCCTGCAGAGATGTCTGAATGATCTGCAGCAGTCTTTTAAAACATATATGTTTGCTGAGATGCAGGAAAAGAAGCTCTTATGGAAAGTAAATCTCTCTTCTGTAGGGATTGTGACAACGTGCTCAGTGAAGGCGTATCTGTTACACAGCCATTTGGCATGCTGTAAGGAAACAGCGGGAATAGGCTCATAGTTATTACTGCAGGTGAAGCAATCATTTAAACTAGCACATGTGTCCCTTCTCTTAATGTTTCTTATTAAGTTGCTGAGGTCTCAAATTAGTTTCTGCTGGACTAAGGATGGGCAGTTGGATTAGATGCTCCTTCCGCCAGTGTTGAAGCGCAGGCTGGTTTTTATGTCCTTCCTTAGTGCAGCTTTTAACATAGCGGTGCCCACGTTTGTGACACCCTAGCACCTACAATGATAATCATAATACCAAATAGTGATAGACTCCGTGGGGAATGTCCCAGCTAGTAGAGGACAGGAATAATTTGAAATGTGCCTTTGAAGGAGGATGATATTCTGTCAAATAAAGCAATGGAGAAAGAAAACAGAGAATCTGGGGCCTCTTATCTAAAGCATTTAATTCTAAGAAAACGTTCTCTGCTACCCGACTTCAAGTGTACTGTCTGGCAAACAAATGTGCACTTCGCTGGTGCTCTCAAGCGCAGTTTGGATAGCAACAGCTTCACCTACTGTCCACGGTGGGATGGTAAAAGTCTCAGTGGATCTGGATGAGATGGTCAGAGCACAGAGATAAGCTGCAGAAAGGTGCCCAGAGAGCCTTTGCAGCAGACCTGACACCTCGTGCATGCCAGTGAAGAGGGGGGAGAGAGCACAGCCACCCACCAGTGCCTGGGGAAATCACACGAACATCTCTCCTGGTCCTGCCAGAGGCAGGAATTTTGGAGGAAGTGCTGTCGTCGGCTGGAGACAGAGGGCTGGGCTGGCTGGAGGCTCCTCTTCACACGGCTATGGTGGGTTTTCAGCAGTGCTCAGCACTCGTGAGGGAGGGAGGGAGGGAGAACAGCTCGAATGTGCAATGCTTTGGTACACGCGACTGAGGAAATCGCTAAAGATCAAAGCACGTGTTTATTCAAGGCAGCTGACCTGTCTGTAGAAGATTTTCCCTCCTCTAGTACCCTGAAGACAACAGCAAGCGTAAAACAAAATGGCATGGAAAAAGCAATACCTGGAGCTCCACCTTGCTGCCTGAGACAGTTATTTGCTGCTAATCAACAACTAAGATTTTCCTTCTCTATTTATTGATAACATCCTCATGCAGCGAGAACTGGCTTCAGGAGGTGGTGCAACCCTACGCAAATCCTCATGGGAGGCTTTAGACAGACTGGTACAAAAAAGGGGCAAGCACCACTGAGTAACAACACAGCCCCGTCTGATCAAGCTCAGACTTTTATCTTTCCATTGCGCTGGCTATAAAGGTTGTTCATTTTATGCAGTTACATCACGTAACAGTTTATACATTTCCAGTGCATTTTCTTATACGTAATGTCATTCTCCTAAAACGTGAGATGTGTGGGCTTACTGTTGCTATTGAAGCTGCTGGTGGTGTTTTTTTCTGGATAGTCCACCAGTCTGATCAAATGGCAGGGCATTCAGGCCAGCCTCTCGCAGTTTTAGTTCCAGAGTCGCCTCTTCACAAGTTTAAAAACTCTGAGGCTGTTTCTAGCGCTAGATCCACAAAGCAGGTGGTTGATAAGATTACTGGCTCAAGAAAATAGGAAATTTGTGGCTGGGCCCACTATAAAAGGAAATTCTTTTCAATGATCTACAAATAAATGAACTTCAGTGCAGGCAGGATCAGACCCTTGTGTATGAAGAGTCTTTTTACTGTATATGGAGATAGTGGAGAGATCTTTTTTAAACAAGAAACAACTTGAAACAGAATGAGAAAGGCGGGGGGGATGGGGGGGGAATTAACCCTTTTTTGACTTCTGGTACTTAACCTCAAGTAGCTTTTTAGTAGATCCCTGAGGGAGTTCGTCTGTAAAATACTACAATTTACAAGTGGGTTTAACTACAACATGTTGCTTTTCAACCATAGACGGACAGGAAAAGATCCAATTGACACCTGCTTCAGATAACAAATGGGACACAAAAGATGAAACTAATTTCAAAGGGACTATTTGTTTGTCTCTTGTCATGGATTAAACCAGGGGGCCACTATTTCAGGATGGATTCTGCTCCTATTCCAGTCAATGGAAAAAAAGTCTATTTCTGTGAATAATGCAGAACCAACCGGCCCTTGGCGAGGAAACAAGTTGGTTGTTGCTGAAGTTTTACTGACAATTCTGTAGTAAGCGAGGATATAGTACTTCTGAAATGCTCGATTTGCAAGCCAGATGTTTGAAATATGAATATTCACACTTGCAGAACTTTAAACAGACCGACGAAAGTTTACTGAAAAACAATTGGGAATACAAGAATTTTTTTAAGAATGCGAAGTACCACAGTGCTTTTTAAAAATAGGTTTTCATTTATTTGATTCAAGTCTAACTCAATTTAGAAAATTCTTCCTGTCTAAAGCAATTTCTGTGTGTGTGTGTAAGAACAGAGAAAAATTGCTGAAATTATGCTTTTTAGAAATTCAAACCAAACGAAAAAAAATGACTACCTCATTGCCAGTAGTTTCATTAAAGGACATAACGAGATGCTGAAGCAAACACTCCAAATCATCAATATGCTTAAACAAAACCCCTGCACACAAACTGTTACAGGGCTCCCCTAAACACGTGCACGCCTGATAAACTCTTTGCACTTTCTGTTTTGGGCCCAGCAGTCGTGCTCCCTGGGTGCGGGTGAGGCTGTGAGCGGCTCAGCTGCAGCCCAGCTCTGCCTGCCCAAAGGAAAAGAAAAAAAAGCCTGACATGAACATTTTGGCAGCTCTTTGTTTCAAAGAGAACAGAACTTTGTCTACTGCTTGCTGTCCTTTGATTTTTCATGGATGCCGTAGTGGATGGGGTTTCCAAATCCCTGTCCCTGCCAAACAACAAGCCAGATTTTGTCCTCAGATACCTGCCTCTAATCCCCTGGAGCTGCGCTGAGTTTGGTCCACACGTAAGCTTTTGCCTGTGTATTTAATCACTGGGAGGATTGTGGTAGGTAGAGCCTGGACTGTTATCCGCTGTTCTGCTCTTATGATTAATCTCACAATCACTTTTTTTTTTCTTAAAGCCTTCAAACTTCAAGCTACGTGAGTGTATTAAATTAGTGGGATATTTTTAAAATTTGCATTTCTAATCCTGACATCTACAGAGGAAATAATGAAGTCAAAGAGGCTCCAAAGTAGAAGACAGACTTCAGTAGCTGCAGATTTTAACTCCCAGCTCCTTATGTCTGAGCACTTGCAGCCAGCAGTGCTGGTGAGCCTGCCTCAAAGAGCCCTAAAAGCTGCATTTGGGAGTCTTGCCCATGGTGGCGTTTGCCGCTGCAGCGTACCCATAGTTTGGAGGCCGCTACCGTCAGATGAGGCTGCAGAAACTAGACTGTGTGGACAACCTATGAGCAGCCAAACCCACAATATATGGTGTGTAACAGAGCACCAGTTCCAACGCACACATGCAAAGAAGGTGATGGTGCACAGGGGAGTGCTAACTCTGAATTTCCTGCCTTTTGTAACGAGTACCGCGCCCCCTCCAACAATGTTAAAATTCCATTAACAAATAATTTTGTGTTAAATGCTAGTTTTTAGCGTGCATTTACTGAAATGCTTTAAATCAGATTTCTGCCCTTTTGACTCCTGATGGTTCCTTGAGGCTAAAGGACACAGGGTTTTTCTATCAGTTTAACTCTTCTGATTGAAACTGGGATGCTTAAATACTGTGGTGCAACTGCCCCCTCTCTGCAGGTAGAGACGATGCAAAGATAAAATGTGTTCCAATCTGCAGGAATAAGCTATACCAGTATAAAGCACCTTTTGCTGTTAACCTTACCTTCATTAGGGCTTTCACTAATTTAACAGTTTGAATTAAAAAAAAAAAATCATACCCCCTAACTAAAATAGATAGACCAATCTATGTGTAAAACGGGTATGGGATATGAAAGGGCTGGAAGGCATGGCCGTTCCTGGCTAATAATACAATTTGAGGTATTAGATCTTAAATAGATCAATGGGATATGTGTGGAACTAAAAGCTGCTGATTGTTGGTGCATTAGATGACAAAAATGTTAGCAATGGTTAAGGGTGCTGAGCCTGAACCCGCCCAGGAATCCCAAACAAACTTATATGATTGCCCGATAAACTAATTTAAACCGGACAGCATTTAGCATGTTAGGGGAAAATGAATGTGTAAATGTTTAAATTGCTCTGTTTTGTCTCCTTCTTGTGATGATCAAGGCTGCAGTATCTTTTCAAATGAGTTAAGTATGACAGCTTTAATTCTGTCTCTAGAAAACACATGGCAATCCTCTTGGAAGCAGTTAGACTACAAACAGTTCTGGTTCATGTAGTGCAGCGGTTATATCTATAATGGCATCTACTTATCGTAGACATCAGTACCAAGTAAAACAGTTGATATGATCGTTAAAGAAATAGAGAACTTTCAAGCATAACATGAAAAGAGATATGATACCTCTCCAGTCCACTAGCATTCTTTGACTGTTTCAGAAAAATAACAGACAAAGCTTACTTGGCCTTACAGAAAGACTCTTACTAGAAATTATTAAATGAACTGAACAATCATGGTTGAAAGGGCAAAATTCTACCACTGACTGAAAATTATTTAAACAGTAAAAATAAAAAAAAAAGTAGAAAAATACACACACACGTGTGTGTGTGTGTGTATATATATAAACTGAGATGTGTTAAATTTGGCAGATAACACAAAACTGATAAAGCTAAAGAAAGCTGAAAGAAAATAGGAACAAACTCCATTCCAAATAAACAACGCAACAATGAAGAAAGTCAGAGTAGAAAAATATAGCAGAAATGATGTTGCAAAAATAGTCCCGTGCATTGCTTGATGCTAAGGGAACCCTACTAACCTGGGTGCCAGCGTGGACGATCGACAGTTGCTTGAGGAGAAGTGCTCAGAAGAAAAACCTGTGAAGGAATGGGAGAAAATAATGCTGAAAATATTCTCTTGCGGTCATTTCAGTTAGTGTTTTAAGTGATAACTCAAAACTAGAAACCAATAGATGAAAAATTCCAAATGACAGCCAGGGTCAAGGGAACTTTCCCATGTGAGAAGGGACCTAGAAGGACCAAAAGGAAGGAAGGGAGCAGACATACACGTGGACAGAATAATGTCTAGTTAAAATAGCAACTGGTTTACATAAAGGGAAACAACCTCTTCCATACTATTGGACAGAGAGAACGCAGCATTATTAAATGACATGACCTCTGAAAGCAAAAAGGAGTATGCTTTTTAATAAATAATGCCTAGCACTGTAGAAATGAATAGTGGGATTCAGACAGAAAAGTGTTGAAACCAGAACAAAGAATTTCTCCACAAATCTAAGCATTTTTATGAGACCAAAATCTCTTCCACAGATAGCATAACATTAGCAAAATCAGTGGTCTTCTGTGTAGTTTTTAATGTGGACTGCTGCATTTTTTTCAGTAGACATACAGATCCCTGTGCAGTTCCTGAGCCTACTGACAATACATTTGCTTTTCTTAGCTGCCTGTTGCTGCCCCACAGATTCATGAGCTACAAGCTGAAAATCTCCTTTCTAAAGGATTTCAACCCTTAGAGCTCAGGACACAGTCATCTCAGGACCAATTAAAAAAAACAACTAGTGATGGGAATGGAAAGATTCTCCATTGGACTTAATTATCTAGGGCAAGGAGAAAACATCCCTTTCATCCAGGGATTGCGTAATTGTCTATTATGGGCTACAATCTTGGCTTTAAAATGAGTGACAAAACTCATATTGAATTAAACGGAAGAAGGATTTGACCCATGAGGGTTCAGACATTTTGAAGCCTCTGATTTGCCGATCCCTGACAAAGAGAACCCGGGAAAAATAGTTCAGTACTTAGACAATATACTTGCAATGTCTGATAAGCCTGCCTCTCTCAAAAAAACCCAACCCCAAACCAAACAAGAAACCTGGGCTGATTCTGCCTGTCTCCACAGTGTACATGTGCATTTATGAGAGAAAGTAAGTTTGTCTGTTGTCCAAGTGGAAGTCGAGGCCATACGGAGAAAATAAATTTTGTGTGTAATTTGGGGCTTTCCTTAGGCTCAGGAATGTGTGTGTGTATGTGTATATTATTAAATAGAAGTAGAGTATAGGAAATCCAGAATTAATCAGCACTCAAAAGACTGGTCAAGGCTATCGTTACAAATAAAGAAACGAGGCTAAGAGACCAGTTATAGTCTGTGTTAGGCTGGCAAACTGGATTTTAAATTAAGTTTTAGCTGGAATGAGTTTCTAAAGTTATTTTTAGCCTCAACCATGTGAGAAGCACATGGCTCCATAAATACATTCCCCTCAAGAATAAGTTAATGGGGGTGGGGTGTGTGGAAGGAAACAACCTAAACAATTCATTTAAAGTTAATAACTGAGTTAAGAATTTTATAGTTTTGTTTTTTAAACATTTGTCATTGACTTTTGCAATAACATGCACGCATATACCAACAGTGCACGGGACAGTAGACTGATGGGAGGATTCACATGGGCCCCTATTAGCCTATAGCATCCCTGGATACCTCCCTCCCCCCGGAGCTGAGAGAGAGAGGAATTATTCACGAGAGCATTGTGGTGCAGCTGTGGTAGGCTCTGGCTCTGAAATGCCCCACAAAGGAACCTGCTTTTTCCTCTGCTTATTCAGAGAGGACTTTGGGAGAGTCAGCTTGCGTGAAACCCTCCAAGAATCATTTTGGAAAACTGTGCGTAAGAAAAAAAGTACAGAAAAGAACAGTCATGCAATAATGCTCATACATTTTCACCAAATATGTTTGGCCTTCCAGTGGAAGAGGGACCTGAAAAAGGACTTGTGCGACAGAAATCTAGTCTGTTTTCCCAGCTACGTCAGCAGATCTTACAAAAAGGCAACACTTCCTCTACAAACCTCCTCTCTCCTCTGGGTAGAGATAAGGATGACAAAGGACTTGAGCAATTAAACAATATCATTATGTCCTCAGTCTGCAAACATTTTAGTTAGGAGATGCTCCTGAGCTGGGGGGGGGGGAAGGGAAGGGAAAAAGAAAAAAAGAGAGAGATAAATGGGGCTTGTTTATTCTGGTTCATTCCCTGACCCAAGAGGTCACAGGCCTGTCACTTGGGTGCTGCAGCTCCCTAGGTCTGCAGGTTGATGAGCAAACTCAATCCTAGTAGGCGAGCAGACACACAGGACTGCTGCTTTTGCAAGACAGAGGCATTTTGGTCATTTTGTTAAGTCGACATAGGCACCAAATTGCTGTTGTGATGGTGAATTTGGTTCCCAGTCTGGAGGGGACCCTCTGAGGGGTCTCCAGGACCATCTATGGCCAACAGCTGGACCTCTGTGCTGATGAAGGACCTGGAGGACTTAGCTGGCCCTTCCCATTTGGGAGCTTTATTATTTGTTTTCGTCGTACGGGATGGAAGGTGTAAAGATTTTCCCTCATTTTACATAACTGCTTTTTTTACATTGGATTTCCTCTAGTAGATGATCCATATAAAGGTTAAAATAAATGCAGTCACTATGAAATCCAGAAAAGGGACTTCATTAGCTGAAATGGCAATGAACTGTATTTTTTGGCATGCTGGAGTCTGGGTTTCACCTCCCCGCTGTATATGTCCATGTGTATATCTCTGACTACGGACTTGATTTTCTTAAACTCTACAGAGAAGTTTATCTTTGGTTACTTCTACTGTGGACTACTGGCTTTGCCTCTTTTCAACCTACAGATCAAAGACGTTATGTAAAAACAGTGCAATTATGACTAAAATAAACACTTTAAACTCTGTTACTGTGATTTCATCCAGATTTTTTTTCTAGGTTTGTATTAACACTCATGTGACTCAATCAGCATTGGTAGCAATAAAATACACATGATAATCCCCTGCTGATCCATCATTTGTACCCAAAAGACTTAAGCGGTGGAGCTTGTATTTTATTTCCTTTTTCTAGCCTCTGTCAAAAGTATGATGACATCTACATGTGATACTTAGAAATCAAAAGAACAGCTAATTAATTACATCCCACCTCCTCATATGGAAAATGGATCTAAACTAGCATCTAAAACACAATGTGTTTGCTTTAAATAGCCAAATGCAGAGGGACCAGAGAGATCTGTGGGGAATTTTTGGCACCATATGAAGATTCTTTCAGCCCTCGAATCCCCCACCCTTGAATTCTGTGGTGGGTTAGTAGGGAAAGGATATAAAATTGTGGAATTTTTTTTAAAGGCTTTTCTCTTTGTTTTCTATTCTCCTTGGCTGCGCTCTTATATTTTAATACTGTATAATAGTAAGGAACAAGGAGGGTCATTCAAAAATATTTTTTAATCTTTATTAAAAACAGAACTGCCTTTTGCTGCCGCTGGACCACATTTACCTACAAAGTCCTAAAATGGCTGAAAGAACTGCAACCATAGCTTCTACTTAGGGGTTTTGAGGGGTGCCCACACAAGTCTGAATGACTGCTGGCAGTGGAGAATACCAGTCTCTTGCTAAGTTTTTACATGGTGCTGACCACTTCAGTATCAAGGCATTTCCCAGGGGTCCAAAATTAGATACCAGCATTGCTCTTTTGCTTCTGAACAAAAAAGATGCTTTGCTTAGGCCTGACTTTTTCCACTTAGCCCCCCTTTCATTAAGGCATATTTAACTTTAATTCACCATGATGGGACAGTAGGATGAATTTAAGGGTTTTGGTGAATGAGGAGGGGATTGGTCATGTATTAATAGCTATGAAGTGCCACAACAGCAAGAGACAGAGGGAACGCTCGGTCTCAGCTGTGATGTGAGTTAGTGCTCTTGCTTCCAAGAGTACATGTACATTTGGGCTTTTTTATGACTATATACATACTTGCACTTTCAGACTTAATTTTACTGTCTGCACCAGAAAAAGGAACTCTAAAGGCCTGAAGAAGGTTTCTGGAAGGAATAAGAAGGATATAGGGAATATGAGGGTTTAGAACAGAAGGTTTAATAATTCAGAAGTATTAAGGCTGGCCCAGCCTCTTTCAGTATGGGGTATGGAGCGCCTATATTTGCTTTCCCTCCTCCCGCATGCTGTACAATCCCAGCATCTATTGCCATTTGCACAAATCAACAATAAAGCCCCAAATCACTGGAATTAATAGATTTCTTCCACCTGTGGGGATTGCTATTTCTTGCCCAGTTTGTAACGGATAATGCGCCCCCTCAACTTCCATGCCATGGTCAAGATCTCAAATGTCTATATTTCTATCTATCTATCTAGATTTCTATATATCTATATAAAACAAGTCAAACTCACTGCTAATACTTATTGAGACTAATCAGATGATCTAAGTGCCTTGCTTACTCACACAGGCACAGCTACTGGGAATCGAATTGCTGACATCATCTCATATACTATGTGGAACATAACATGGAACTATTAGGAACACGAATAGCAGTCATATTTAAAAACAAGTAAACAAGAATTAAATAAACATAAAAGTTAGAAACAGGTCATTTTAGAAGGAGGAGAATTTAAATGTTTGCACACAAGAAGAAAAGCAATATGAAAAGAATGGCAATTTAGCTGGTATAATGCATGAAAATGTCTGGGCTTCTCCATTGTTGTCTTTGATCTTGAAAAAAAAAATTCTCAGAAGATTAGAGAAAAAAATCATTAAAAAGAGTAAAATCCCATGTTAAAATCACATGCAACATTCTCATTAGAGCATACGCATCCTACCTCACACGCTTTGATGTACAATGCAATATTTTGTTTTTCTCATAAAGAATGGGGAAAAGACAACTTCAGTAAATACTGTGTACCTACCAAAATAAATGGATCAACAGCATGTCATCCTGAGTTACCTTGGGAAAAATATTCAGCAGAAGTTACAGCAACATCACAGATATGCAGACCAAGTATCTTAGACCAGTCAAAGTATCTATTATTGCTTGTTTTTATCTTTCTCTAAAGGGAAGCTATGTTTGACCTCTAAGGAAGGTCAACAACTTAATTATTGTACTCAAGACAAAGCTACTCTGTGCACAGGAAATGAAAGCTAAAGAGAAGCACTTTGAAAAGAAAGACGTTTTGCTCTCTTAAATAAATGAGACCTGCAAAATTCAATATTGTTTTCATCCTGACCAAGTCTTCTGGCTGGATGCTAAGTGATGTTCATTGGGTAAAGACAGGAAATCCAGGAGCCTTCCTGCCTTTGCGACACAAGAGTTGTAGCAGGGCAAAGCAGCTTGAAAGTAAAAGAAAAAAAGTCTGTACAGGGAGGGCTCTCAAAGCCGTACTTCGTTAGAAAGCCAAATCCATTTGCTTGAGAAAATGAGCACCTTGAGGCATTTTGATTAAAAAAACCCCCATCACTTCTTACGCTAGGACACTGCTTAGAAGAGGATAGCTCAGATCTTCTAGAAAGTTGCAATTTGAAGAACAAGGAAGAGGCAAGAGCAGTTAGGCTCTGTGACGTGCCACCTTCTGAGAGAACACCTAACGTTACAGTTGATCCAAAAAGTCTAAACCAGAAAAAAAGAAAAAAAAAAAAGAAAAGAAAAAAAGAAAGGATGTGTCACCATCACAAAATACAAGCACTGTGCTCTGGTGCTGAGCTTTTTAACTAATACTGCTCCGCCAGCTTGTACCTCAGTTTTTACTTTACTGCCATACATAGGAGATATGAGAGGTTTGATCAATCTTTGAGGTCCTTTCAGTAAAAACACTGTGCTGTTATTTGTGTTTGAGCTAACTGGTGCTAATCAAGCTAGCAGGAACGACAGGCTGTAGCTCACGGAAAGCAAGGAAGGGTACAGCAGGAATGTGGAGCATTAGGGTTACAGAGGGAATCCAGCTTCACCAAAAAGTGCAGAAAAGGGTGCTATTCACCAGTGTTGGAAAGGCATGAATCTTTAACTAGGGTGGTCTGGCAAAGGGTGTAAATCACCAGCCACAAGCCTTTTCCAGAGAGGAAAATATGCCACTTCCAGTGAATAATGCAAAGACTGCAGCCCTGCCTCTGGGTGAGGGGAGGAGTGACCACTTTACCATCAATCAGACGAAAGTCCAGATTACATGATCTTGGAGCATTCCTAGTCAGATGAACGTGGGTAAGCGTGTATGTGTGTGCTACCTCTTTCTAGAGCTTAACAATACATACTTCCAATATTTGTACCAAAGTTTGTGCCAACAGGCCACAAGTAAGCATCTCCATAGAAATGGCCTGATTGTCACCAGTGCAGAGTGTTGCAGCTTCTCCTGTGGTTAGTGGGAACCATCAGCAAAGTACACTGTAACAGCCAGGCTGCTTCTGCTGAGCCCTCTGCTTATGGACTGAAGATGAAAACTCCCACCACCCATCATCGTAGCGTGGCCTGTTCCCACCCTGCGGCACAGCCAAGAAGCTCCGCTCACCATCACCACTAGTCCTCTCTCTCCCCAGTCCATCCTACTCAGGCTTTGAAATACCTCCCTGGTGTTATACGAAGGAGGGTGGGAAGTCCAAGAGGGTAAGGAAATCTCTTCTGGCTCCCTACCTGTGGTATATCCCCACCTGTGGGGCTGGCTGATGCTCATTTTTGGCAGTTTACCTGCTCGGTGATGACTCAATGGGATGATGTTTTCCAAGAGCACCCCAGTGATTTACAGCTCATGTTGCATTTTCAGGAGTCACGTAGAACTTAGGAGCCTGTATTAAAAATAATGCAAACGGCAAATCAATAAGGTAGGGGACCTGTGGAAAAATCAATAGCGGTCTCGCAATGAGAAGCTATCTTAATCCCCACTCACAAGGAAAATGACTTTAGTTTGCACAGATATCCTTAATCCTGGCATTTCTTACCATTTGAATACTTGACAAATTCTTTCTTACATAAAAGGAAGGACAATCTGAACTGCTCAGTCTTGAAGGGTTTATGAGCTTCAAGAATGCAAGAGTCATCCTTCCGATCCAACATCACTATTTATCCAACAGATCTTTAGCGATGTTTTGAACTCTCAGATTTCCACAGGGCTTTGTTTCTTCACTTACAATTGGCAGAGCTACCCTAAAACTAGACCCTTGTCAGGTAATTGGTGTGATAACGGGCAATGTTCACAAATGCAGGATATTCACTGCAGATGATAAGGCATTTCAGAGGGAGAAGAACCAACTAAGTTTCAAGTTCAAAATCAGGTACTTTCTGCCTTTTTCCAACTAGTGGGAAAATGGGGAAAAATTGTCCTGAGCAGGCAAACTTTCACTTAAGTCTGCACAGTGGCTGAGAACTGAATGGTCTGGGTAACGAGAACGACCAATTATATAGATTTAACACAAACAGATTTTAGAATGGCTGGGATTGGATTTAATCTGTCCTCATGTATGTATTGACAAAGCCCACAGCCTGTATCTGGGCCAAGGCTTTCACAGTCACTGCTTCCAGGATGTAAACTGTCATCTGTAGTCTTTGTTCTCAAATGTATGACCTTGCATTTTGCTGTTTTAAAACACATGTTCAGAGGAGTCTAGTTTACCAAGTGTTGCAGTTTCCCTCGCAGACTTGACCTGTCTTGTTTATTTACCACTATGGCGTATCTGCAACTTTTCTAGCAGCTAATTTATTTATTTTTTCTTTCAAATCCTTGATAACAATAATGAATAGCCTGGGGGCAAGAACAAATCATTGCAGAACCTTGATAAAAATACCCTCCTGATACCCTTCTGTTATATCAGTTTACTCATTTAATATGTGCTACATTTTGGGTAGTGACATTTTAAAACTATTTTGTACCGTCATTTTTATTACCAAAACTATACTGACTGGTGTCATTTATGTCACCGTCTCTTTAACTAGATGTTAACTATTTTGCGCATCTGATTTTCTTGCAGTTGCCTCAGAACTGACATCAGGTTAACTGGCCTATACTTACTTGGGGAGGCTTGGAGAAGGGGGTCACCTCCTTCATCCTTCTAAAATAATGAAACTTTCGTTCCCTTCTAGCTCTCTGGAATTTCCCTAGTACCTTATGAAGTAAGGAGGTCCACAAGAGATGTTAATATAAAGTACAGACTGCTATAAGCAAGGAAAAAAAAAAAATCTCGGCCTTGAGGCTTGGAAACAATGTTGCAACACTTGGTTTCAACCAGATCAGTATGGAAATGGATAATATTTGTTTCTGTGGATTAGTAACCTGTCCTGGTTTTGATTCTGATGTATTCAGCTCCCTTAGAACTACATTCAATTTCTGCAGTTTACGTCCATCTGAGATCTCCAATGTCAAATTACTGAGTTGCGCTGACTCCAGCAGCAGCATGATGTGGCATTACCAAGCACTGCCTGGTTTCCACCTGTTACAGTAAATTTCCTGCATTCGCACTAAACTGCGCCCCAGCTTGCAAATAGCAGCACAACTTGCCTGAATTGCAGGATTTTATTAGACCTCCTAAAGTAGGCAGTTTTACCTGGTTTCGAGTTTCATTAGGAAAGCTTTGCTCCAGCTTCAGCCATTTTTTAAGGGTAACAGGGCATCACCACACCTGTTAACGATGGAGACAACTATTCATCCATCAGGAGAACATCACTGCATGGAGACATCACTAGGAAACAGTCTTTGACAGCAGACATGTTTTTCTAATTTTTTTCTGAACCTAATTTTAAAGGCTCAGACAGAGATTGTCTTTGGCTTTTCCCTACCACAGTAAATGAATTGTCTCCTCTTTCACACTTCTGTATTTCAAGGCTGTGCATACATGGAGCCATTTTGATGGGATAGTAGAGTTGCACTGAAGTCAGAGTGCTCTCTGAAGGCCTGACAGATAAACAGATGGCAAAGACAGGGAGTTCCTAGACACCAAGGAGCAGTAGTCAGTAGATACAGCTCTGAGGAACAGCATGAAGTATGCCCTGAAGTACATGCAGCTATGTCCAGTTGACACTTCTCCTATATACACTGGAGAGAAATTTATTCTACTGAAAATTCTGCCTTTCACACTAAAACCATCTGAAATCAGATCCTTAACTCTGGAGGAAAAAGGGTACTTAAACATTGATATCAAATTAGGAGAAATCCAGCAAGAGAGACCTCTTTGGTTAAGGATTTGTCTTTAAGAGACTCCCTGTAGATTTCCAGAAAACATACAGTAGATTCAGCTGCTTTCCCTCAGTCTTGGGGGGGGCAGGAGGGGGGAAGCCATAGCTAGAGTTAGAGATCCCTCTTGTCTTTTTTGTTAGGGTACATCATATCTGTTTGCTTAGGACATTATTTTCCTTCCATCAATAAGTATGGTTTTCACAGATACGCTGTTTACATGGGCACAGGGTCAATCTCTGTGCATTTTCTTCCACCCCTACTCACAACAGAAAGAAAAGAAAATTGCATAATAACAGAATAGCTTTCACCACTACTTTTAGGGCTGATCCAATATCAGCATTTCTCTTTCAAGAATAACTCCTACTCTCAACACCACAGAGGTAGAACTGGTCTTTATTCTTCATTAAACATCCAGAGGGCCAGATGCCCTGCTGGAGTGCATTAGGGTAGTGGCTATTGAGCTCAGACAGAATGAACTCATTCTGCACCATGGTTTCTTGCAGTTCTTGTGGACTCTGAAGGTTGGTTTCCCCAGATGAAGCCTCAAATGCACCTGCAGAGACAGATTCCTAAGCTTGAGAGGCAGTACCAGCTCCACATCCTTCATTTTCACACCTGTTTCTTTAAACATTTATTCAGGAGGTCAAAGTCTTAAACTACTTGATGCCTTTTTGTAAATTAAGAGCACTCCTGTTTGGTGACTATTCCATGGCAATATAAAATTGACCAAAAGTTTTGGTCAACAAGAGTGTGAGGAGTCCCATGGTTTAGAGAGCGATGGAGAGCTCCAGCTGTAGACTTTGTGCCTTAAGGTTTGCTATAAATAAATTTATGCCCTGTAAAGTTCCTTCCACTCCCTATATAGCGTTTCAGGACATGTCCTATATCCACTTAAGCTTTTTCATTGATGTTCCTCAAATTTGTAATGGAAAGATTGCACTGAACAGTGACGCAATAGTTCAACCAGACCCCTCTGGTTCTTGACATTTCTGTGAAGACTTCACTCAACACAAATTTGAGAGCACTAGCTGTGATACACAGTGAGTGCAATCCATCAGTGGCCGAGCAGAGATAGCCAGCCTCTCTCTCCAAGATTATAACAGTGGAGTCCAACTGCACTTTCCTTAAGGTGTGTTATTCAGATCAGGAGTAGGAACCACCTGTAATAACCACCTGGTTCAGCTAATTTTACAGTAATCAACATCCCACCTCTTCTCTGACCTAATTGGGTGCAAGCTATCAGCAAAAATACACTGGCTTCCTCTTGCAGTATTAATTCTGCAAGCCTTACAGATATTATTTCGAAAAAAATAGAAACCTGTTAAAAAGAACATGTCTTTTGTCTGCATTAATAACAAAGGGTGGAATTCAATGTTACCTTGATGCATTTGTTGCCAGAAGAGTTTCCTTCTAAAGTATAAAAAGCCACTGAAAATCAATGTTTCATTGATATAGGACTGATACTAGAGAACTTTAAAAACCTTTGCCGTGCTGCTTCTCATGTGGAGAAAGTAGCTAACTCTGTCCATACAACTCATGGACAAATGCATCAGTTTCTGTCCGTAGCTTGTGTCTTGGGCTGCAGCAAACAAGCACTGCAATTTATACCAGACACTGGAGAATATGAATATTTTCTTTACTACTCAGCTCCAGGAAAGGATAATTACTATAAGCAAAACCAGATGAAAATCTGAGAATATTTTATGATCCACTTTCATTAAAAAAAAAATCTCTATTAGCCTTAGAACAATGGGGCCAAATTCACACTTGGGGTAACATCACTGACATCAGTAGAATACTACAATTAATTTGGCCCATGGGATCTACTTGAAAATATAACATACTGTTACAAGGATGACAGCCAAATTCTGTGGAGAAAATCTTTCTATACTGACTAATTTGGCTTTAAAAAGACAGCACAGCTGTACAAGCAGTAATCCAGTGGGCTGGATCTTCAAGTGCAACTCTGCTTACATCTGTACAATAAAGCTCAGCTATAACTACCTGAGAATCTGGCCAAGTGCCTTTTCCAGACCAAATGGGAGATCACAGTATAAGTATTATTCAGCATCAGAATGAATCTTGTGCAACATTCAGAAAAACAAAGAGAAAGATACCAGGAGGTAGAATTTAAGAGCAACCAGGTAGCCAAAGATCTAAATGAAACGCTGATATCCCTTGCTAATCCTTTCTTATCCTGTCTCCTCTCTCTCCCACCAAGCAGTTTCCTGAACCATATTAAGCTGCAGGGAGAATCAACAAGAAAAGCAGAAGGCTCTTTTGCTGTTTCTGTCGTCATTTATTTATTTTTAAACAGAAAATTCTTGTCCGTTTCAGTGATGATGTTTTAATGAATCCATCAATCACTGTGAACTCCAAACTAGAATCCTACATAAAAGAGACCTATTTGTAATACGTGACCTAAACCCATACCTAACGAAATTAGTTCTCAGGGAGACAATGCAGGTCTTTCATTGCTCTCTCCATGGAATCGTAGATGATTAAGCTGGACAGGGCCTTGTGGGTCCTCAAATCCAATCCCCTACACCTAGTGTCACTTTATCCCTGTGCTGTTCCCTTGAGTGCTTTATCTAATCCTTTGCTGACTGATTGCGACCCACCTTACAACTTCTCTTCCACGGGCAAGTTTTCGTTGTGTGTTGCCTAAGCAAGCTCTTGATCACCCTTATAGTCTTCAGTTCCAGTGTATCAATGATTTTTAGGGTGTTTGGATCCATGCTATCTCCACTTCCCTTAATTATTTTAAGTCTTTCCAACATTGCCTTTTGCTTTTCTTGATTTCTTGCTCATTTGCTCTATATATCTCAGTGCTGGAGGTTCTATTTCAAGGGCAGCCCAGCCAATGCTGCATCACACCTCTGCCACCATGTTGGGCTCCTCAGGGCACATTCATAGCCAAATCTTTGACTTTTTTTGCCGCTACCATATGCAGTAAATTCCCCAACTTCACTACATCGTGACTCAATTCTTTGCTTCACTTTTTACAGCTAACAGACCCATTACGATTTGCTTTCATTACCTTTGCACCATTTCTCTCAGGTTAACGTTTCACAGTTTTCACTTTATGCCTCTGCTTTCTTACCACAGCATTGCTTTTCTTTGCCACTTGTCCTGTACCTACAGGATCTGAGTTTACTTCTTATACCCAGATAGAGAGGATTACTTAACGAGTTGGTTCGAGAGCATTCTCCCTACCAACTCCTCTTCCCCAAGACTCCCCCTAGTGACGCCACTGAGATGCAAATCCCTAAGATGATTTTTAAAATAAAATTTGACAAAGATCCTGACTCCACATTCAAAACTTCTGCGCTCTCCACTCTCTACTGACTGTTATTTCAGCTGCTGGTGATTTAAACTTATGTAGATGACTTAAACGCATTCAGTGTGCTGCATCCATGGACAATATCCCTGCTGGCTTCAGAAGTATCAAAGAAAGCAGTTGCTGCTCCCTCCTGGTCATCAGCACCATCCCTGTTCTGAAAGTTACCATCAGCTAAACTTTGCTTCTATTTACGATCTTCTATCTACTATCTGTCTACAGAGATGCTTGTATCTATGCTGTTGGTTAAGTCAAACCGAACCAAGGTAATGAAGACTTATTTCTGAAATAGCTTAAATCACACCATGTCTGCAGCCTCATGTGATGACTCGACAAGGCTCAGGTCAGGAGATTTGTTACAAACAGCAGTTTCTAAAGCAACTGGGCAATCCTGAACTCAACGATTTCTCTCCATCCTTTTCCACTTTCTTTTTTACCACTTGGTAAAGTGTTTTCACTGACTACATCTCCTGTAAGTACTGTCTGGCATGACTATGAAGCCGTTTTAAAACTTAGGTGGCCCCTTGATTTTCAAAGAACAGAAAGAGACCAGAACACTTATATTGTATACAATACAGAAATCAAAGCTTAGATGTTATCACACAGCTGACCTCCTTCGGTGCTCACCATGGATGGCATCACACAGTAAATCTGCAATTATAATGCGAATGGCAATTTCAAAACCTTTAGAAAAAAATATCTTCATATATTGGGACCAGCACAGAATGAATACTTTGCTGTGAGTATGCCTTTATTCTTTTGAGGTCCATTGTCCCTTACTATATTCACTACCAAGATATTTCTTTTCCCATCTGTTAAAACCCAGTATGAAAATCAGACAGGGCTCTCGTGCCCATTTCTCCCTATTTTACACTTGAAAGCTGGCTTTACTCACTGTTGCCAGTTTTAGTCCTGGAAGGCTAGTATCACAAGTGGCCAAGTGGAGACCACCCTCAGAGAAGAATCTGCTTTAGCTGTTTGCCTCTCAGTGATCAAACATGCCCAAATTTCCTTCACAGAGCTAGTTCTGAGGAAATATATCACTTTTTATTACCTTACCATTTTCCATTGGGACTGGAAGAGTTCTGTGGAAAAACTACTGGAGCATCTGTATCTTAAAGCATTGTCCTCTCTCTGTTGGAGTTGTTCTTGACCTGTTTCCACAGTATCACTTGTCCTGAACAGAAGACAATCCTTGTTCCCATCAGCTTTCCTTATTGTCGTTGCCACTGGTTCACATCTAACATTCCTAGTTATGGAAGAACAAGGCATTTCTCTGCTTTTTGGCTCCACATTGTTCCTCCCTTATTCTAGACAATCAAGGGACCTGTCTGCCGCCATGGACACCCATGTCATACTGGTGTGGTGGGATCTCCTCTGCTCTCCTGCTTGTCTGAAAATCAGTCTGTCTTTTCTTTCCCCCTTCATTCTCCCCTGTGGAGTCTCAATCCTGGCTGTCTCCACTGTCTTGTCATTTTGTCTTTGGGGGGTAGTTTCCCTTCCTTTCTTCTTTGCCTCTGAATTGTTTTCCTTCTCCAGTTGAACAAATTTGTTGCTCAGCTTCATCTCTCCTGCACTAGCTAATTTCATCCTCTCTCTTGCACTTGGGTAGGGTTCTCCCATGGATATCCCTTCCCACCTTTCTGTTCGCCAGGAGGTATTGTGCTCTAGCGTTGCTTCTGCCGTCTCCTCGGGATATTCCTCAATCACATCTTCGAATTCCTATCTGAATTTCAAGTTACCTCCACTTGCCTCTTTAGCGCTTGCATCGTTTCCTCCATGACTGTGGTCAGATTAAATTTCATACTTACATACCTTCCCTCATGTGCCACACCGCACTGACGTGCAACTGGGAGATTCTGCAACCATCCAGCATCTTTGTGAACCCTTTCCTCTTTTGTCCATTTCAAATTATTCTTCAAAAGAGCCTAACAGAGTTAGGCACCAAAATTCCACTGATATTTACTAAGTGCTAGGTGCATTGGTTTATAATACATGTTAGAGAAACAGGAGACTATCACAAGCTGTTAAGCAATAAAAATCCCTGCAACATCATCTGTTGTGGTTGGATGTTTTATTAAAATCCTGGATAGTCATTTGCAAAAAAACTGACATGCAGCGTTTGGATTTAATCTTCACATTTCCACTCAAACTGTGGCATTGTTTGAACACAACAGCTTTGGGATCCTGGCAAAAGAGTAAAACTGTCCGAGCTGTTCCACTCTGGTTTGAATTATCTCTCTTTTTATTTATTTATTTTTAGCTTTGAAGTCTGTGTACTTTAAAAATCAATGAACATCATATTAACAAGCAGACACTAATTACATTTTAACAAACTGGAAAGGCTTGGCTACAAATCTTTGAAAAGATAAATTCACATTTTAAAAAGCTTCCTCATCCAACTGGCATCGTTGTAGTAAGACACTGACAAAGCCTGCACAGAATGGAAACGTTAAAAGAATCTGTTTTCCAGAAATTTTTTCTATGATTTATAATTAGTCTTCATCATTGTACTGTCTCCTACACTAGGTCTGGTAAACAGAGTACTCGTGACTTTTACAGGATTAATGGAGAAGTTCTGAGATGTAAAAATTAAAAGATCACTCAGATAATAACAACACTTAGCTCTTTTGTAGCTCTTCTCATCAGTTCAACTTAGTGTTTTACAAATAAATCAGGATCACTATCACAGTTTTACAGAGGGATTAAAAAAAGGCAAGGAACTTTAATGTGTCTCGTCTGCAATTACTTAGCAGAGCAGAGACAGATCAGAACCGAGTCTCTTGCATCCAGTTTAGCGCTCTAGTCCATAGGTTACAGTGGTTTGCTGAGCAATTTTTAAAATATGGGTATTGGAGTGTGCAGTGAGAGTCAGAGAGTTTGTATCAGGATGTTCTGCACACTGGGAAATGCCAAAAGTGTAAATAGATGGTCCAGGAACTATGAAAAATATCATGCCTCTTCTGACCACTCTGGCTGAGAGTAGCTGCATCCGTGGTGTTAGGGTTTTTTGAAAAGCAGCTCCCACATGAAAGTAGGATCCCCAGCAACGCGCAGAACAGTTTCTGTACAGTGCAGAGAGCCAAGTCATCACGAGGTTTGTGTGGTAACAACAAGGGGAGAGTAGGACACAGAGAGGATACTTGTGTCGGAGCAAGCTCCAGGAAACACACAGGGGAAGCTATGCTTTTGAAACGTCCCCACTGATTGCATGACTTCTGTGCTATTCCAGAACAGCTGCTGGAGAGGTCAATAGATGAAGAACCCGCTTCAGACAAGAGGCTATCTGCAGCACTGCAAAAGCCAGCCTGTGGCAAGAAACACTTACTCATTGCAGTGCCATGAACCATATAGGGTCATATTGGACCCCAATAGGCTTGGCTGTCCACTTCATGCTGTGCTCTGAACTGGTAAGATAGACCTGCTGCTTGCTGTGCTGGGAGTGGAAATAGAGCTACCAAAGATAAGGGCAACAAACATGATGGTACTTCATACTTCATGGCATGAGAGATCAGTTCTGTGCTCCAGAAACTGGACTATACACATACCTTGGCCCATTCACAGGATACTAGAGTCAGCTCATGTTCATAGCAAATTCTTTGAGATAATTTCAATGGAGGTGATAGAAAAGCAAGCTTCACCCATCACATCTGGCACCATTTCTCCATGTCGCACGTATCGAAATTTCTCTGTCTGTTACTGCAAGTACTTGACTTACTTGTGAGAATCGATTTTCTAGACTTCCTACAGTGTCCTGCTTTCATGACTACATCTTCTGGTTGAGCTGATTTGCCAGAAAGAAACTCATTTGCTGGAGTGACCTACAGGCCATGTCCTTCTGTACCTGCAAAGAAGAGGACAGACTATCATGCCTGTCCTGGAGCCACATCAGTTACACCTGGCAGAGCGGCACAGGCAGTTGTCACCATACCACAGCCACCCCCAGCGGTGGCATCCCAGCAATGATGCCCAACGAGAGCATCACAATCATCAGTCATGCTGTGCATGGTTGTCACTAGAATGATCTCTGAGCAACTTTCAGCATCAGCACTGTTCTATAGAGATGGTGGCTCAAGCATTACTGCGAACCTGCTTACCCTTGCAGCACAAGCTATTGAACTGAGGTATACTGATAACAATTAATACTTGTTGGCCTTGGCACAGCATCTGGCAGAAGTGACTCTCCAAAAAGGATCTATGAAATGTAATAGAGTACCAAGTATCAGGGACATCTGCTATGGCACTCTGTCTACCCTGCCTTCTCTTCATAAACAAACTGGAGTAACACATGGTGCAGGATCTCTCTTTGCCTGCTTTGCAGTCACTATTTTGATATTAAAGGCCAAGTTTTCCACCTAGCTGGTTAAAAAGATTTAACAACTCCCGTAACACTTGCACAAAACCAATTCTTTGCACACAACTGTATCTAGTCTAAGTCTCCAGGTCCACCATGTCTCTCCAGATCCTGTGCCTCTACGTTACCCTTGCCATTTGATTAGCGTGTGATATAAATGGATTTATCATTGCTCCCTTATGTCACTTGTCAGTGACATACTGCCTATGTGGAAAGAAACGTACTCGCCTCTTAGGTAACTGCTGAGCAACCAGTCTGATTCAGACCCCAGACCCCTGTTCTGATGGTGCTGAATTATTATTTTGTGTGGTCACTTGGGTGGCGGTTTTGGGACCATCCTGACAGGTCTGAAGCTCTATCTCACTAATGGATAGAGTGAGATTCTCATTATCTTGTGACTTGGTCTGCAGTGAGCAGAAACAACACTGGATATGTGAGTAAATGAGGGAAACACCTAGATACTTTTTTTGAAGGCATCTGGAGGCTCGAATGTTCAGCTGCCAATATTAGAATGACATCTGCCATTTCTCAGATGGTGGTGTGGTTTCTTTAAAATTTGGCCCTGATCTGTGTTTTAATTTAAAGAACAATTAAACTTTATGCACAAATAAAAAGCAGATCATATATTAGAGAATCTCTATTGAATTTCTAAGCAGGCTAGAAAGTACATAAACACCTTTAGTGTAGATTGCTTTTTTTACATCATTACGTTGTTCCCTGTCTCAGCAGGACAGGGAAATATGTGATGCACCTTCAACCAAACACATTTTGGAGAAAAAAAGAAAAAACAAAAAAAAAGAAAATTGAAATCCTACCTTAAATAAATCCACTCCCATATCTTGGTCCCCTGTGAAGAGCAGCGGCTGTGAAATAGTCCAGAGACATCAGCGTTCAAACCCCTCTGAAATAAATGCAGGCAGCTCACCTCATACTGACAGGTTGCTCTCATGGTTGCGCTAGTTTTAAACCAACAGTATTGACTTCAAAGCAAGATTTAACCTGATCTACACTTGCATGAGTGATAGATCAAGCCCATTCTTGGTTCAACAGCTTGGGCAGTTCAGATTCGGTTCAGCTTAGAAATTTAGCACCATCAGTAGGAAAGTTTTATTTGAAAAGGAAAGATTAAAGTCTGCAGGAGCTGATAAGGATGCCAGGAAAAGCAGGCAGAGTGAGGCAATGCCTAAAAAGCTAACTGTTACACTTCAGGTCCTCTGCAGCTGCCAGTGTGCTTTCACCTAGACCCAGAGGACAGAAACTAGCAGAACAGAGAAAACAATATAAAGAGGCAGGAGAAGTGGATGGGGGAACCACCATGACAAGTTTGATAAACTCAGGAAATGAAGGCTTTCTAAAAGATGAGGTGGAATAAAGGTACAGGAAAGAGCAAACAATTCAGGTACTCTGTCAAACAGACAACTCTTGAGTCTTCCCATAGCATGAAGGTCAATCAAGATTTTATGTAAGATAACAAGATGCTGGAATTGCAGGTTGCCAACAAAAAGTTAGTGTATTCATACTTACATTTCCACTGGATTAAAATATGACAACTTGAGCAATTTTTATTTATTGAAGGCAGTTCTTCTTCAAAACCTTCTAAAACAATTACAGAGAACTGTGTCTCCCGAGAACATGCATGCCTGAAGATGCAGTATATTCTAGGAAATGTATGATCCTTATGCTAGATGTACTAATTCCCTAATAAGTACTCCATCAGTTTTTTTCTTAAGCGAGCTAAAATAGAGTCTCCAAGTGCTGATCAACTCTAAATCTATTAAAATTGATGTAAATCTGGAAAAACTCCACTGAAATTACGCTGGTGGAAAAGACAGTGCCAGACCATAACTAAGCCTCATGGGGAAAATCTAAAAGTCTGAAGTTCCTGGGAGTTTTATTATTGCACCAGTGGAGCAGGGATTTCTCCCTAACTGTTCCCCAAGCCCAGGGATAGTCAGCCTGTACTTTCTCTAATGTGTACGGGATGGAAGAAATCAGAAGAGAGCATATAATAAATCAACTGACAGTCTCTGAAAAATAGCTGTCCTGTCTCCTTAATATAAGAGAGAGTAATGTTCTGAGGGCAGGAAGAATTCGGCTTTAGACAGAAAACATTCCCCTAT
Organism: Gymnogyps californianus; assembly: GCF_018139145.2. Lineage (NCBI taxonomy): Eukaryota > Metazoa > Chordata > Aves > Accipitriformes > Cathartidae > Gymnogyps > Gymnogyps californianus. The sequence goes on along the minus strand of NC_059473.1, from coordinate 7,549,550 downwards.
AGGGGGACAAAAAGTGATCATTCTGTAGTTTAATCAATCTCAGGCCTCTCTTTGAGGGAAATAGCGTGTTGCCTGCAACAGCATGTGTAATAATGTTTGCTGAAATATAAACTATGGCTGTATACCCCAAGATGGAAGGTCAGAAGTCAACTGAGGATCTGGCCGCAGATGTTCGGCAATCGAGCTCAAAATGCAATATATCAAATTCAGTACTTTTCCTCGAGGAACAGGTTGCAGAAATTGCTCAACCCATCTCCTTCACAGTAAGCGCAGTCACCCTGCATGTAACAACGCTGTACATCACAAATTGCCAGGTTACTCAAAGACAAAGTTCACGTATCCTAATTTCTCCTTGTCCTGTGCTTGAGTATTTTAAAATTTATACAGTGAGTTTGCTCTTATCCACAAACACAGCTCCCTTGAACCTCTGCAATGTTTTTCAAGTCCGTCTACCAAAGTGAAGAATCATATGACACCATTTAGTCCTCCCCCAGCCCTTGATATAAGTTTCCTAAAGCCGACATTTGATATTATGGAATGTGTTGTAATCAATTCTTAAAGTTATAGCACCACTGGATTTTTATTAACTTGCACAACAACAACAACAAAAATCCAACAAAAAATGGGCCCTCATAACCAATCAGCCTTGTTATATCCTGAAAGCTGCTTTAACAAGCAGGGAGTAATATAGTGTAATTGGTACTCCGCAATTTAATTGTTCTGTTCTTAAATCTAATATTGCAGCTGCGGGTTAAGTTTACACCACAGCTTTCAAGAGAACATGAAAGTGTGGTACATCTGTGCAACACAAAGCTAAACATCTCTCATCTGATGTGTTTACAATGACATTTGATAGCATGGAATGGTTTGGAGTTCATTCTTAAAGCTGCAGAACTGCTTTTCAATGCTGCAAAAAAAGGGAAAAAGCCTCCAATCTCCTTCAAACAACTCAGCCCACATAAGCCTGATGATAATGCTGCTGCAGGCATTGCAGGGAAGCTGCTGGCTGTAACAATTCCTTCAAGTATCTTTGAGCATTTGTCACTCAGGCAGTGGAAAAGGGGAGAAGGACATCTTCCCCCTCAGATGGCATAATCAATTATTTGAAAAACAAACCATTCGAAAAAGTCTGCAACTAGACAAGTAAAACAACCCCTGACATGCATAAAACAGACAGGAATATTTCAAGAAATGTTATTAAGTGGATGACTTTAGCACATTTAGAAATGGTGGAGTTTTCAATTTAACAGGTGGCAGAACTGCTTGTGGTATCTTGAACTTCACATTCTGTGTAACTAACAGCTTCAGCATTATGTACTTGTTAGTGAATTTATTAAGCCCATAAGTAGTTCAAGAAACTTAGGAATGGGCCCATAAATGTCATCTGCAGTTTGTGAACTGCAAGTATCTGACTGTTTTGATCAAGGTTTTTACGGGAAAGTTAAATGGTTATTAAAATTATTTACTACTGCTACACGACAAGGGAGAAAGCCTGCTGAAGAGCTTACATTGTGATAAGACGTGATAGGCTGTAGGTCAAATGTGTTAGCAGAAAAGCATTTCTGTTTGTGTCTAAGCCCAAATTTTTGTACATTACGAAGCTTATAGTGTATTTACGTGGCTGAGAAAGGGTCTGTGGAGAGGAGGAGGCATTTTCCCTTTCCCATAATCTGCTGTCAGAAATACATGATCCGATCAGGCTACTTTTCTTGTTCTCAGCATGAGCTGCCTTCTAACATTTTCTGTCCTTGGAGAAATGCATGATAGGGCAACTTAGTTAAAGAGATTACTTTCTGCTCATTCCTCTGTAGCAGTCCACACCAATGTCTTGATTTATGCTCTTTAACAGATAAAAGCAATCTCACTGATGAAGCTCAGCTATATTACCATACTACACTGGAATACATTCAGTTTTTAAACTTTATTATTTCAGTCACAATTAAGACTATCTGAAGCCTCTTCATAAAAAGGGGCCATAACAAAAGCTGTACGTTAGCAACTCGATCAATGGATGCATTCATTCTGCATCAAAAATACCGTAAGAGGGACAGATCTCCTGGGGAGGCAAATCTGTATCAATATTTCAGTCTCTTGAATACAGAAATTTGATACAATAAAATGCAACACCTGAGCTTCCCCTCCTTTCAATTAACTGAAAAACAAAAATTGTCCTTAAAAGGGAAGAAATGCATTCGTATTTTTTAGTTTTCGGGTTTTCCCCCCTTTCATAGCAACATAATGTTCTCTTCATGGGTGGAAAACTTAATCTTCAAGTTCAAGCCTAGTTTCTTCATACAGTTCGGGATGAGATGACTTGGAATACCGGGAATATTTCAGATGTAGAAAATCACCCAATTCATCCAGAGCATTCAAAACCTGTAAGACCATTATACTGTGTCAATCCTCTTGGAAAAGAAATGAAGTTCTAGTAACCTTTACTTTACAGCAGAACAAGAAGATCATAAAAGCATCAATTAAAGAAAGTTTAAAGGGCAAACAGGCAAATTTTTCTTTCATTCTCCTGTAGTGAATGCCAATGCAATCGTAGATGCACAATAGCATCTACAAGAGCAGAATTTACTCCTTCAGTAGGTTATGGTTTATTAGTAAGTACATTAATCGAGCACAGATGAAAAAACCCGACCTTTTTCTAAAAGCATAGGGAGATAATAATCCAGATAAAAAGTTATCTTTGCTTGTGCAAAAGGGATGTGTAAGGCAATACTTCAATATTTCCCTATAGATCCCAAAGACTGGAGTTGCCACTGCATTTTCTTAGATGGGACTCAGCCCACAGTGCTGATCTGAGTTATCATAAATAGTCTGAATAGTTTAAGATATTTTTAGTGCATTCCATTATCTTCTTGTATTAATATCACAGGCATAATTAATAATGCATTAACATTGTAATGCAATTTGCTGAGCTGTGTCCCCAGCTCTCAGTAGATTCAAAAGGTAGCCAGGGAACTCTATACCATAGAGAAGCAGCTCAGTATTTTGCAGCATCTGATCCACATTCAAGAGCAGCCAACCTTTTGGCATCAAAGAAGAAAACAGCAATTTTGATTTTGAGTCTGTTTCTGTTAAGCCACTAAAATGAGCTCAAGAACAAAAAGGAGTAATTTAGTAATGGTTTATGCAGAGAGATAGCTTCAAGGTCATTAAGGAAGTTATTCTTGGGAGCTTGCCCTTTCATGGATCTGTCCTCTTTTTAGTTCCAGGCTGAGATTCAAAACAAATTTTGCCAAAGGGAAAAGTTTTCATTGTGCTTGTTACCTGTTGTTACCCTGGGTTTAGGCATATTCACAAAGTGTTTATCCTAAAAACTTTCCATCTGCAAGTAATTACACTCAGGGCATTTCCATTCCCCCATACTGTAAGGACATTTAAAGAATGCCACAAGTACTATGGCAATGATCCCACTTTCAAAGGCAAAAATACAGCATGTTCAAGAATGATGGCTGGGGAGTGTTTCAGACCTTCACTGGTACCAGGAAGCAGCAATGTGCAGGTAGCAGGAAGTGAACATGCAATGACAGCCCAAAAATGTCATGGGTTTGACATTTGAGGGTGGGGGGAGAGGAAGAAAATCAAAGCAGTAACCTCAAGAGATTGATCTTCAGATCAACTTCATCACCTATTGCTAGTTACATAAGCCCAAATCTACACAAACAGCAAAAGCTGGCAATGACCAACACAAGTAAGTAGGTATGCCCTGTTCTATGCAATATTTTCTTTATGGTATTATACCTTGTTAATAACTACTGCACCTTTAAGAGCAGCAGGAATTTTACACTGCACACATGCAAGGCAGATTTTTCAATGTTGTTTGAGAGGGGTCTACACTGGCGTGGGAGCTGGTCAGCCGGGCAGGGCTCCGGCCTCAAGCTCCACATGAATCTCAGGATGCAAATGGAGAGCCAGGGGCTCTCTGCAGGCACAGGTGCTTATCTGCATGAAGGAGTGGCAACTTTAACTCAACTGCCTTCCATGTTCATGGATTTTTTGCTTTAACCATCACACTTGTGGAAAGAGAGGAAAAAGAAAGCCTGAAATTTACTGTTAAGCCTCCGTGCTTGATGCCTCTAAGTCGGCTTATTCTGAGAATGAAGGAACGTATATCAAGCCAGGCCAAAAACACCTTCAGCAAGAAAGGGAGATGGAAAATTTCAAAGAGTTTATTTTAAACACATTTCTGACTGTGTCGGAATGGAGGTTTACGATGGAAGTCTCAACATATTCTTAACAGTTTTTCTGATATCAGAGAAAGATACAGAACTGAGTCAGGCCAGCAGCACCAATTAAACTTCATTAGGTTCAAACAGCTCCAAATACTGTTTGCAGTTTCCACCTGTACCCCCAAGGCTGTCCCATATACTTCTGCAATTCAAGAAACACGTGGAAATATGGAATGAAAATAAGGGAATGGAAAATTTGGTTTTCAGTTATTTCCATATCGTTTCAGGTTTCCTACTCTGATAGTTTTGACCTAGCATTTAACTTTTGTCTTGCTGTGCTCTTCATGTAGGTCTTTATTAATGATGACAGATTTGGTCACTATTAGAAACAGAAGAACATAACAAGTTAACTGTCCTGTAATTTATTTTAAAAAATAAAATATATAAGGCTAAAATGCCTCTAAAGATCAAGTGACAAGGCCAGAAAAACAAATGTAAAAATGAATTATTGAGATTCAAAGTAACAGACACGCAGCTTCTCCCAACCTCCTTTGCATCTGAAGTTAATTTCAGCAGGACATCTGCTGTGCTTACCATGTCTAACATCTCCCGTGTATGTGCAGCTGACACACAAAACCGAGCCCTGGATTCTGTGATAGGAGTAGCGGGAAATCCAACCACAACCACCCCGATATTTTTTTCTAACATGCGTCTTGCAAAAGCCCTAAGGAGAGAAGAAGAAGAAAAAAAACAAAAGTAAATTATCTCCAATAAACTGACCACAGAGAGAAAACATTCAAGTATAATAAAACAATGGGTAAAATCCTGTCTTCAATTGAAGTGGATGGTAATATTCCCACTGAATTCAATAAGAGCCAGAATTTTACCAGTAGGACTGAGATTCTTTGCTGCTTAACAGCTCATGAAGCCAAGTGGGTGTCAAATACTAGAAGTGTCACGGCAGAGAGAGCACTGTAGAATAGACATGATTCATTTACGTCAACGAAAGGCTTTGAGTGCAAATCAAAATGTGTGGGCATTCACAGTCCCTAAGCGTGGAAGAAGTTGGGCTTCTGGAAGGTATGAGAGCTGGATTCCTGCACATCAACAGGAATAAAACAATCTGTGTGATGGTTTCTTTGCTCTCACAATTACTTTGCCAGTTTAGGAACCTTTTGTGTGGTATGTACTAGACCTAGAGCACATAGCCACCCTAAGTTACTTGCAAATACTCCCTATAGCTCAACCCTTACATTATGCTACTACTGACTTCTGGTCTGCATGTCCAAGTCAGTGCACAAGTGCTGCTTGATAGGTACTGAACGGTAAAACATGCAAAGACTGTTCAAAGGTCAGATGGGGAAAAAGAACACACATCCAAAACAATTCATACATCAAAGGCAATGTCTCTCTTTTAATGATTACAAATTAAAAAAAAAAAAAAATCCAAATTCAAAATGCTATCAAAAGTATTGTTCCAGAGCAAGTTAAAAAAGGATAAGAGAAATTTTAAAAACTCTGAATACTGGAACAGCTCAAAATAAAGTCTAGGGCCAAATTTAAAATAGAACATAACTAAATGATGAATTCACCTAATAGTCTAAGTTTCTCTTGTGAAGCAGCTACCACACATAACTACATTTTTCACAGCGTATACCAAATAACCTATGAAATTGAACAGTGTTTGTTTTGCCAACAGTTTTTTTTCAGTACTTACCCTATCTTACCAGGCATATAAAGGAGTAAGGGGACAACAGGAGAATCATCGTTGCCATAAATGATGAAGCCCATTTCATGCAGTCTTCGTCTGAAGTATCTTGTGTTTTTCCCCAGCTGGCGCACTCTTTGGAGCCCTGAAATGAGTCAGTCAGGAAAACAGTCAGTGCAAAGATCGTAACCAGAGTCTAGTAACAGGCAAGAAACAGGGCTGTGGGTAACAGTTCAAAAAAGTTTGGCTGAAATGTATATGTTGCTATTTGATTCAGAAGAAAACCATGGAATGAGCTAAATGCAACTACGTTGATTATTATGGCCTTGTAGGACAGACGACTGATATTCCTGTACTTGTTAGGTGCCTTCCCACCGGCAGAAACAGTATGTCTTCTGGGGAGAGATAGGTGAACAATTCCCATTACTGTATTGCACTGAATAAAGCCTACTGAATGACACACACCTACCGAGAAGTAGTTATATGTCTCTGTGGATACAGGACATGTAAATAGAGTATGTTCTTTCTCAACATAATTCACTATAAAGGGAAACAACCAGTGTCTACAGATGTTGATACAGATGTTAGTATATGCATATCTTTTCTCATTAACAATATTCCACAAGGGTCCTCTTATATCTTAGCTAGTTCTGTACATACACGTTTGTTTGGGTTTTTTTATTCTGTGACTGTAATTAAGCTTAAAGTAGAAAATACTACATTTTGGGTCAGCTCAAACTGATGCTTTTGTTGCAATTTTTTAGACAGAGGAAAACCATGCAATTAACTTTGGCATTACCTAAGGTCTCATCTTCTGCAATTTGTTACCAACATTCAGCATAACTCCAATTCCTCTAATATGCACCTACGTATGCAATCCCTTGCTGAGTTCTGCTCAGTTTCTCTGTCCTCTCATCTTGCTATTATTACCTCAATATCATCATCTGAACAACAGACTTTAGTCATTCAAGACTTTCAGACACAAGTTTTGCTCTCTGCACTGTCCCTGGCCTCATTCAGTCACTAATCCACTGATGTGTCCCCCAGCAAAACTGACAGGAGAGTTGAAAACAATTATTTTTAATGAAGGAAAAAGACAAAAAACAGCAGAGAAAAAATGTGCTTGAAAAGTCATCTCAGCCTTTTCTTTTGCAGTGTCACTAAGGAGGTGGTTTCTGACAAGTGCAGTTGCTTCCCCACCCACTACAAAAGGGAAGAGCCACACTCAACATTACTGTAGGCAGGACATATAGTATGTCCTTTCCCCGCTCCACCTGCATTATATTTCATCAGTGAGCTGATATATGCGCTGCTCTTCCAATGCTGTAAGGTGCTGACAGGGATGGTGCCACCTACCCCGTACCTACATGCTGCTCTTTCCCACCGCCTCCACAGTACCAGTCCTAGGTTCACACAGCCACATGGCGAATCAAGCCAGGTCCGACATCTGCCTGACCTCGCCAGAAAGAAAACTGCCAAAGCAGTGTCAAATGGATTGATTCTCTAAACCTAATTGCTGCGCAGCTGCTTGTGCCTGCCCAGCAGAGGTGGTGGGAACACGTGGTAAGACTGGGATTTAGCGGGACACATCTCAGCTACACTCTTAACTTTCATTTTCCTGCCACTCATCACCCTATACTTTCAATATCACTTACATTATGTCACCAGACATGAACACTGAAGCCTCTGGTACAACTCATTTCCTCTTTTTCCCTTTGCTTTTAGGGTGCCTTTGCACAGATGTATTACGTTTTCACTCTCCGTTTACTTTTTCATTTTACTTTACTTTTTATTCGCTTCATTCTTCATTTACTACTTTCTGCTATCACCCTTCTCTGACTGGAGGCCTGTTTCCTACTTTCCCATCTTCCTCCTTGTAACCACAGAGGCCAGTTAGGCATTTGTAGCCGCTACATACCACCTTCGGCAGATTTGTCCTCAAACCACATTCTGCCCCACCACCTGCTGTGGCTTTTCTTCCTATTCCCTCTTGGCTAAGGTGGGGATCACCACACCTACATAAACCTCTTTTCCATTAATCATTTCTGAGCACGCGTAGGTTTGAGCAAGATCTACTGCTTCATCTGTTCTGTATCTTCCCGAGTCAAGGTTCTGTCAATGTTCTGGCTGGGAAATTTATAGGGAAACTGGGACTTGCTTCACAGTGATCAGTGTTTTGCTGAACAAATTAAAAGATCTCATAAAACCAGTGCATTTGTAACTTTATGCACAAAACTGCCCACGCAGACAACCTGTTAGTTACAGTTTCAGTCATTCAGTTTAAAGCATTCAGTGGAAGAGATCTGCTGGGTTAGAAAAGGCCACAAATAGTTTAACCATCTCTCTAATGCTGCTAAAACAAAAACAGCTGTGCCAGAGCAAGGAAAACAAATGAAACACAAAAGCATCCTACTACAAAGCTTTCCAGTCACTAATAAAAACAATAGTCTGTGGTATTTCCAAAAATATTTTTGGTGTAGTAGATCTCAAAGAACCAGGAGGAAATATTGAGGAGAAGGAGGAGGAGAAATGGGGGCAGGGGAGATGGCAAGGAAAAGGAGTTGGAGAAGAACCGCAGAATAATGTGTCTGAAGTCTAAAGAGAGACTTTTTCCCTTGCTAGAATTTGTAAAGATGTTATTAGCACCTCCTGAATGCCCAAATTACGAGGAGGAGGGTGGCGGAGTAACCTGAACTGAGGGCTCAAAACCGCTGCTGCTTCTTGCTATCTTAGCAGCCCCTGAGCTAGTTTCCAAACTCTCAGTTTACAGCATTTGAAACTACTAGATTTTCAATTAGGGAAAGTTTTCATAAATGCAGATGTTCTTGGCGAGTGCAGTTTAAGACTTGCTGCCTTCTCCTTTCTATTCAGCTGTTTACCACAAAGCTGGAAACAAAGTGTCAGCCATGCAAGATTCCAGGCCGTTCGGTATTTATCAAACCATATGCGCACGGCCCAGAGTTGATCGGTTTGTGTCTACTTATTTTAGGTACTGCAAATTTAGACTCCAAAGCAGGAGGGGGAATCCAGCAAAAAAACCATTAGAACTGAAAGAGGAGTTTCAGGCAACCCCCCAAAAGTCGAACACCTCTTCCTTTTCCAGTCTTCCCTTGCTAAATCTATATCCTCAACCGGTTTGTGATGGGACGGATTCCCTTTCGAGACTCCCTATGGAGCTCATTTCAAGCCAGCCAGTGCTGATGCAAAAGAGCCACTTTAATGTTTTAGCAACATCCCAGAATAGTAATTTCATTTGCAGGGATGCATTAAAGAGCCAAATAAAAGATCAGAGCACTCATATATATCTGGAGGGAGAAAAAGCACATTAGGAGATGATTGCTACACACACTGTGTTTGTGGGTGGGTGGCTGGGAGGAACCTATTTCTTTACCAAGTGTCAACACTTTCCTTTCTCATGTTAAGTTTTGTGGTCAAAGACCACATATACACATCATACACACAGCCATCTTATATGCTGTCCTGATAAGAGCAATAAAAACCTTAAAGTTTGTAACTGTATTTCAACACTCTTTTTCGTTCCTTTATGGGACCCTCCAAAGTCAGATAAGGAGGCAGATCTGAGCAAAACATTTATTTTGGTCTCATTGGCCCAATTTTTCCCCCACGCTGCATATTAAATCAGTGTGAGAGTGATGAATTCAGTTTAGAATCAGATCTTAGTCCAAATTCACTGTGGTATTTTTAACCAAAGACACTTCATTTAAAAGCTATTTTCTTTGATTCTTGAGACTGTGATCTTGCATCCTGTATTATTTATTGAGTGAAAATCTGCAGCGTCAGACCCTTGAGCTAAAACAATATAGCTGCGTCTATTTGAGTGTAAGAATTTACCTGTACGGCACTAATTAGAGGGTCAGGTCCTTAGACAGTAAATATATTTGTTCAAAAATTCTTAGTTTGCAAAATTCTTGAGGATTTACAGTCTATGCAAATTGCTTATAGCATGGCATGCAGGATATCCAGATAGTTATATTCCATAAAACATGTGAACCACAACACAGCATATGTTTGGAGAAAACAGCCTGGGCAGGGAAAACCGACCCTTAGCTAATTAAAACTAAGCCCACTAATGCTCCAGAGTTTTCAGCTAAGGTTGAGCATGACCTTATTAAGAGCTCTACATCTTTTTATTAGCTGAATTAAGAAGGGACAGAAAGAGAGAAAACTGAACGATAAAGGATTCTTAAATTTCACAAGTTATCTTCATGCTGCTTGGAACGTACAGTGATACACAGCCAGCTCACTGGGATTTTCTTGAAATACAGGGTTAATTACCTGGATAGTACAACAAAAACGCATTTACTGCATCTGCAATCCACCTACTGCTGGTAAATTTAGAGTTTACGTTTGTTGCACCGCTTTAAAAATATTTGGTTTACTGCAAAGTTCTAAGGTGCTGGCAACACTGGGAAAAATGCTGATTATATTTTTATTTGACATGTATTATTGCATATTGCCAGTTTTAGCTCATTAATTTCTGCAGGCTTTTAGAAGGCTTTGTAGCTCAAAATTAATATGGTTCAGCTTAAGGAAAAATACAAAGAGAAGGCAAGAGAGAGAAATGATAAAAGATAGTGGCTTGCTCATAATTTCTTTGAAGCAATAAGCTTTTTATGAGAGCCACTTGGAGTGACAGACTTGGTAGATGCTTTGTCACACGCCAGGCTGTGGCTTCAGACCTGCTTTCAGTGAGGAGCTGCTCTGGAGTTTGACAGGAGGAAGGCATCCTGACTACACGTCTGAGGGCCTGATCTCAGGCGGGTGTTACCTGGCACAGCTCCACGCGCTTCAATAGAGCTTTGCTATTTATGCCAGCTGAGGACCTTATCCTGGCAGCGAAAGAGGTAGTAAAACTATCAGCTCTCTGAAACAAAAGTTCGTTTTCCTCTTCCAGAGATGTCTGCTTTTCACTCCTGCAAGATTTTAATAAGCAGAGAAGCTGGCTGCATTCAATTCCTGCACAAACATTCTACCTTTGAACTCTTCCTGTAGGCTTCTACCCTTGGAAATTCTGACTCAGTATATTGAAAACAGGAATAAGCAACCTGTAGCCTTTCATATCAAGATCTCAGGTGTATTTTAATTGAAGGAGAGCTATTTTTCCTGAACCCGTTCCAGGAAAGATAATCCCATGCCATACTTTTCTTTGGCATACGCTGAACTCTTCAAGACACAAATCCACCTGCTTTAATCTTCTCCAGCTGTTGTTTCACAGAGTCTTTCTAGATAATTAGTTACACAATCAAACTTTTACATACCCATGTCAGTGTGTCTCTTCAATGTGTGTTCCTTGGATGGAGAACTCCACTCCCTGCCCTCCTCTACTAACAACTGGACAGTAAAAAGCAAACTTCCATAGGCTGAAAAAAAATTTGGAAAACAATAGCTCTTCCCCACTAAACTGTTGCAGATGGACAGATTTTCTTTTTTTCCTCTGGTTCCATTATAAGAGTAACACACATGTACCTCCATGTGCATTAAATCACAAATAGAATGCTATAAAATTGGGGTGCCTAAAGGAAATATGTTCTCAGATAAAAAAATCTTTATTAAAAAATAACTTTGCTATGAATTGGGGAGAAGTGAAGACATTTTCTTCTACAATCTAATGCCAACTAGAAACCTAGTAATTTCAACTTAATTCAGCTGCTAAATAAGCCCTTAAGGACTTATTTAGTCAGTCCAATTTTAACTGTGAACTGCTGCAAAACACTCTCCAGAGCAGATTAAGGGAAGAAAAAGTGGCAATTTCAGCTGAAGCAGAAAGGAGAAAAGTTGTACAAATTCTGTCATTTTTACCTTACTTCTCGAATGAGTCAGCTATGCCTACCCAGCACCTTGTCTATATTCAGATATATAATGTAAGCATTCAGTGTCCCACACAAAAGCGGGGACAGAGCAGTCAGCCTTGGCTGAGCCTTATTTACTCCCGGCACAGGTGATTAATCACAAAGCACATCAGTCCCCCTGCTGAAAGCCAGCCAGTGCACAATGCGCTCCATCTGTATCACATTAGGTGTTTCTGAAATGCCAGTGATCCAAACGCCGTTAGAAAAGGCACTTCTCTCCTTTGTGCTCCTCAGCCTGGTAACAGCGCTGGATTCCTTGGGCAGCGGCAAGCGGCATCTGGAACGGAGGAGAGATCCTCACGCTCTATCCCGGCAGCAAAGACACACCTTTAAAAGGTGACTGTGTCATGGAGCTGCGTGTTGCTGTCCCTGGGGAAAGCGTAGCTTGCTTTGCTGGGGGACAGGCTACGAGTCACATCCAAGACTGATCGGATCCCTCCTCTGCCTGCAGTTAATACTTATTTGTGAATACAGGGGATACCTAGGCATGGGTAGGGTCTGCTAGAGGATTACAGCACTGGTTTAACTTTGAATATGGGAAAAGTGACTTCAAATGAGGTAGAATTTGGTCAGTCCTCAGAGCTCTTGCAAATCACTGCAAACACTATTACTCCAAAGCCCCTGCTTGTTCAGATCAACCGACCCTCCACGGATACATTTGGCTTCCTTTCGGAGGTGGATCGCATGGCAGGTGGCTCCACTGGAACAGCGTGTCTCACTCATTTTGAGTGAAGATGGCAGAATTTAGCTCTGTTTCATCATCCACTGCTGGGAGAACATCTGTGATGTTCAGCTTAGACAAATAATAATCGTGACAGCATATTATCATCATTAGCATCTTCACCGTCATAGTGACTGGGAGCCCTAGTCATAGAGCCAATGCTGTGCAAACAGGAAATAAATTCGCTTAAGCGCTTTAAATGTAAGCACATACTTATTGGGAATATTAACTTAAAATTAAGCCAGGGTTCAAGCGTTCTGCTTGATGAGGACCCAAGAGAAGCAATCATCTCAGAATGAAGCAGCAAAATGAGAATTTGAGAGGGAACCGTAAAAAGATATACTTTAGTATGACTTGTTCTGCAAGCTGTTTTGAGCAGGTTCAAGGGGTCCGTCACTAAGTAGCTTGCAGTATTAAAGCTTAGAGCTATAGTTTCATGATCAGTTCAATCTGGCACAGATTTATTTTGCTGCAAAGGAGATCGTTCCTCTCGGCTCCAGCTGCTCAAGTCCTGGCACTGGGATTCATGTAGCCATATGGTAGATTGGCTCAGGGAACCAGTTTGGCTGTAGGCTAACCATTTGTGGGAGGGTCGGTTATTTTTCAGCAAGATCAGTTCTCTGAATCAGTTCATTGCATGGCTGCATGAACACTAATGCTAGCGTAAGGAAAAGGGGCATGAGTAAGGGGACAGGCAGGGGGGAAAGGCAAAAAGGAGGGCAAGACCGCCCTTCCTTGCATCAGTGCTGGCTTATGCCAGGTCGTAGTGATGTGAAACTAAGGTTTTTGAATTTACAGAGGACCCTGACAGGCAAAGCTAATGTTTTCAAAAGATTGCCGAGCACAGATAGCGGTGAAAAACGTTGGAGACGGAGCATTTTAAGAAACTGGTCCTCCAGTTATACAAAAATCTAAGGCAGACGGAAGTGTTTTAAAAAGAAACCTTTTAAAAACAGATCTTTTTAATGCCAAGCCAAAACAGAAAGCAGCGTTCTGCAGCTTCTTGCGATCTGAATGAGCTCAAATGCAAGAACTCAAAGTCTGCTAAAAACAAAAATGAAAACTAGTAGTTGCAAACAGATAAACCAGTCAGCACAAATGGCAAAGTAAATTAATGTTTTAAAGAAACACTTTCTATCTAAACAACCTCAGGAATTATCTTTTAACATAACAAGGACAGTAGATTCCTGAGGATAGGGTTTTAAATTTTTCAGCATCCCATAAAAACATATGAAAAATGCCTATTGCTGTTGGTGAATTATTGTTTGCCATGCATTAAACAGAAAAATGATGCCTTTGCAAATGCTGCAATTTGCTTTTTACACCGCTATAATCTATTATTAGTCATCAAGAAAATTGCTTTAAATTTTCTAGCACTTAACTCTGTATGTCTAGTTGTTCTATTTTTTACCTATCAAATTTAAGTGTAAAAATATGCTTTTGGGATTCTCAGGCAGAAAGGGGAAAAAAAGGGTCCGAGGTCACAGCTGGAGGGGCTGTGTTGCATGCAAGTAAGTGTATTTGAAAATTTGTGCAGGGTCCAAACACTCTGAGTCAACTACAGTCTCATCATGGGGATAAAACCACTAAGGCAGCTGCTGAGTTTCCTGAGGTATCTCCAGTGGTGTAATGAGAAGCCACGAGGAGAACATATAAAGAATATCTATATTATGAATTATAAAGAGTAAATGCCATGGGAACTTCTGCTTCCCATATCTCCTAATAAATGAGGAGAGACACATTTGAGATGAAAAGGTCACAAAGGCTTAAGACGGATAAAATGATTTTTTTTTTATAGACTATATGAACTGAACTGTGGAACTTGCTGCCTTATGACATTACTAAAGGAAATACAGCTGCCAGAAGTTCATATGCTTTTGAACAACTCTGTTATAGGAACTATGATAGTATCTGTGACATTATGTTACCAAGAATAAATGTGCCTTGTTCTACAAGCCGTCAATTTTCAGAGAGTCCTGTAAAACATGGCACTGAAAAACGCCAAGACTTGTACTCTACTAAAAATATGATTTTACATGAAAACGGAAATACATTTGCAATTTTTGTTGTCATTCTCTGACTATTCTGATACAATTTACTCAAGAAACAAAGGACTTGGTCATAGTGACCCCAACCTACCCCTCTCTCCCAGGCAGGAACAACTGTGCATATCAGGTTTGAGGGAACTACTATCTTCTAATTCAGAATTTTTTGTGCTTCATTTTCTCAAGTCACAACAGAAAACATGGCAAAAGAAGGAAACTGTAATAGCTGGCTGTGGGCTCTGCAGTATCCTCCCAGTCACATTATCATGACATTAATGTCTCACAACTATCACAAATATTGATATGGGACATACCCATACATTTATAGATGGTTTCTGCGGGAGATACCATGTCTTCTCTGTATCTTTTTACTTACATCAGTGCAAGGCTTTTAAAATGAGAACTTCCCCATCCAAATTGGAGTCTCCTGCTGCAAAGGAAGGTAAGCACACATCTTGCTAGTACACTTCCACAGCAGTTTGCTGACCAGAGAAGAACAAGGAATGTCTGAGGTACCAGCACTAGTTTGGAGGGTCGTGTGTTTGCTGTAGTTTCTTACAGACACATTTGTCCCTCTTCCTCTCCTTCCCCACACCAGACCCTTTTTTTCACAGCCTCTCCAGCCCATCTTCTCAGCATCTCATTTTGGTTCTAGTCTCCATCCTTATCACCCACTTGTTATCTAGTCCCTGTTGTGTCTCCTTTCGTTGTCAGAGCCTCTTCTCTCTTTAATCTTCCTGGCTCACCTCCCTAAGTGCCTGACAGTGCAGGATGGACACAGGTGCTCAGGGCTCCAGTCCTCTGCCCAGGCTCCAGGTGGGGGATGCTCTGTTCAGGCCACCCAAACTGAGCTGGAAGATGCTCCTTCACTCAGTGGAACTTGAGATTTGTCAATGTTAATTTCAAGTAGAGGTTTTTTAGAGACTTTTTAGAGACTTGCAACATCACAAGACTCAGATGGTATTTCACAGACATGGCAAAAATTATAAACTTGGCTATCACACACAAAATCTTCATCCCAAAGCCTGGAGAAACTGAAGATCTTCAGAGGAAAAAGGATTTTTTTAAAAATCTGTTTCTTCCTCCTTTTTTTTTTCCCCTAGATTATCAAACGTATGTATATCTAGCCTTCTTCTGAGGAAGGACTGAAACTTTTTTGTTGATATGAAAAAATTGTAGCCTGAAACAGACACCTGCTGTGGATAATTTCCAGCTAAACGGTTTAGGTTTCATAGAATCATTTTTAAAGTGCTAACCTGTTCCTTCCTTGTAATGAAGCTGTAACCCCCTGTATCCATAAACATCTATTCATATCCTGCAGTCATGCATCCAGTATACTGATCCTGTCCTGGAAATGCATGCTCTGATTCCTTTTCCAAACAACCGTATTCTTACTAATTGAAAATAAAGGAAGAAAATATGGGAGATCAATACTTTGGATACACACCAGGATAAACACAAGCAGTATTGCTGCATTTCTGGCCTCTAGCATTACCCACTATATAATTCCACCTATGCTACTCTTTTCAAGATCAGCTACTTGACAAATTAGTGGAGAATAACTAGTAAGAAATTGAAGGGAATGTAAAAGCATGATATCTGGGAAAATACAAAAAAAGACTGTGTGAAGTGCTAAAAAACATAGAATAAAAAGTTTTCAGAGCAGCAATTTAAATGACCAGATCAGTCTTCCTTCTCTCAGTTTTCTATTAATCTACCAAGGAGTCAGTCATGAAGTTCAGATGTAAGAACATGCTGGGTTAACACATTTGTCATCCCATTATTTCATACTCTTTTCAAGAAGCACCCTCTAGTTAACATGGAACTTTTTAGCAAACTCTAATTTCATTCTTTTCCAAAACATTCCCAGTATTTTTTGCAGGGCTCTCTCCCCTACAGAAATGCCCTCTGGAGGACAAGCCATCAGTGGACATCTCCTTATTAAGGATTCCCCAAATCATCCTGTGAGAAGAGAATGCCATTTGAAATAAATTGCAAAATAAACTCCTTTTATCGATTCAACAGGCTTCCAGAGAACAAAGGGTCCATACTACCCTGTGGCAACTCTGGTTCACTTGAAACTTCTCTGCCAGGTGTCTCTGCTACACGGCTCATGCTCTCACAAGGACGGCTCACATGCAGGACTCACCATTTTCTATGACAGCAGACCAAAAGAACTCAGCCAAGGCCGCTGTTGTCCTTGGAAACAAACATATCTAAGAAGAGACAGCGCTTTCTCCCTTCTGTTCCCCCCTCCTTTCTAAGCCACCACCTTCCTCTCTCTGATGCCAAAGCAGCATTGTAGTGTGGTCCAACATAACATTTTTTCCTGTGTTTTGGGTTATGGTTTTTTTTGTACTCCACAAGACAGCCTAATGAAGGGAGGCCCACATGAAAGAAAAACCAATAGACTAAAATAATGAGTCTGGCTCAGAAGGACAAGAAACATTTTTACACATCATAGCCAGTTTGCTAGCCTTTGTGCAATACTCTAAGTTGTGATATATGATTTATTCATTTGTTTTTCTATTCATTCGCATTTCATACTACAAGACAAATTTTAAAAAACTGACAGAACACTAATTTATTTCATAAAGGATTTGCAGAAGACTTAATAAGCACTTATTCTGTGCAGAATTACAAACATTGTGTCATTAAACAACACTGCTTCTGGAAGAGAAAATGCTGCAAACTCTTAGCCCTAAGACAGTCAGACACGCACATCTTAAAAGACTCGTCTTGAACCAAGTTCTCCTATTAGCCTGCACTGAACTGCATGCAGACTCACGCTAGCTGAAGATCATTTTTAAGAGGCTTTGAAGGTTTGGAAATGCTCTACATGTTTAATATTTTACATGCGGCATCTATGAGAGCCTTAAGTATGTAATTCTTGGGAAGGCTCAGTGTAAGACCGCCCTCTGATGGCAAGCATTTCCTATAGCTAGCGCAGGGAGCAGCACAGCGGGACAGGCTGCACGCGTAGACCCCAAGGTGGAAGAAACACTTCAGAGCTGGTCTCTTATATTGAACAGGATGTAGGCATCAGCATACCCAACCTTGACCTTTCAAATTTCAAGTTGGAAACAGCTGTTACACTCTGACTTCTCTGCCAAAATGACAAAAGCATCATTTCCTCATTGTCCACACGTTGCATTGGAGTTTTGCTGCACTTTGTTATTGCGCTCAGCAGAATTTGGCACTGGGACTGGATTCTCTATTCCTCCTTTTGTACACTGGGGTCTTGTAAATTCTGGCCTCACTGAAGGGCTGCGATAAACGTCTTAATAGCCTCCTTTCTATCACGGTTTGAAACCGCCCTCTAGGGCACCGCAACAGAATAGTGCAGAGCAGTATCTTACCTGCTCTCATATACCCTTTTGCCTTTCCATTCCCACCTTACCCCGGTCACATCTATCAGGGATGGCTAATACAGAATTACTCTGTTAGTCCTACACAAGGTAAGAAAATAGCACAGCACAGTGCTGCTGGACCCGTATAAAAGAGATTGCAGTTCAGAGCAGAACCTGTATCTTCAACTGCGTGTTACACAACGACATGAGTGTTTGGCATTCCTGACAAAAACTATACAAATTCAAAAACCACCGCTGAGTTCGGATTTAAGCACATTGAATACATCTCAGTATCACTTTGAAACAGTAGCAGATAGATATGTCACAGCTATTTTGTTGCTTGCTGCATAGAAAGCATGTTACACAGAGGACTGGACAGTAGCTCCATCTGCAACTTCCGGAAAGGAGTATAAATAAACCTCATTTTTCATAAAGACACCAAGCGGTCAATCCTTTTGGGACAAAATGTACTTCAAAACTAGCTTTAAGACACCATAATTAATGCCTGAGTGAGAAAGGAATTATTATAATCATCTTCTCATACTATCATGTAACATACAATACCTGTTTTGAAATTCTGCGCCATGCTTGAGTTGCTTGCCGTTTTGAAAGTTCACACTTAGAAAGAAGCTAAACTGACAGCATCTAGCCCATTAATGAAGGTTTATCCTTATGAACCCCTCCTACAAAGTCAGACAATCTACTGAAAGGGCAATTTGTGTACTTCTACTTGTTGCTGCAAAGCAGAGTGGGCTGGCAACTACAGAGCCAGAATTCCATAATATTTCCATCCCTGCTGCATGTGGATGAGCGTGGAAAAAGAAATAGAGTTGATAGTACTTATAAGTATGATGATTTGCGTATTAATTTTTTATTAATAATAGTAATATATATAGTATATATATATAAATGTATAAAAATAGTAATAATTCAAAATTGCATAATAATACAGTAAGAATTATTTCCTTTGCATTGCATTACTGTACTACTTTGCTGCTGGATGCCATTTTGTGTGTGCCTGTATGCAGCAGATGCTCTGTTAGTGATTGAAATAAGTGCAGTTAAAGAAGGTGGCTTACCTTGTGTTGTCCCGTCTAGTCCCATGAGACATTTCATTGCCCTGATGATTTGCTCTGCTACGGGTGGACACATAGATGTGGCGTACACAGCACTGTGAGAATGAGTTCGTAAAAAGTCCACAAGGTCCTTACACAAGCAAAACAAAGCGTGAATGAGCTTTGAGCTGGCCAAACAGCAGATCTCCCTCTTAACTACTGCAGGAGTGAGAACATGCAAAAGGAAGAGGACGTTTCACTGGTTATTGGTTTGCTTTCTTGGCTGCTGCTCTTAATGCATGGCCTGAAGAAACATCAGGCAGGTGCAAATACTTTACCATATAAGTAGGGCAATTATAGCTGAAACAAAGGTCTGGAATAGAACAATGTTTACTTCTGTGCTAAGACTTACTATAAAGGAGCCAAAATCATTTAAAGACCAATGAACAGCTACACTTAAAATACTGCTTAGTTCCTCTCTGGGAATGAAGCAAAGCCTACATGACATCAGTACAGTTTCTCTGCCACAAGACATAACCCAGGAAAAGCAAGCTTATCGGGATCTATCTTTGGCTATTAGCATATAAATTTCTTTCCATTGAAACTTCCCATCAGTGTGGCAGGGACAGTAGAGTGGATACAGTTGCTTTAACATTTCCTTGTATAACTAAGAGCACAATCTGCGCTCCTAGAAACAGCATTGCTGTACTGTAGGCATGTCTAAAGCACCAGTAACTCTCCTGAGTCCAGGGACACTGTAGGAATTCAGCGCTTGATTAAGACCATCATCATTATGACAACTTATACCTCGCATTGCAAAATATCAGAGTCACAGTTACCACACTAAAAGCTGAATCCATGTTAGTGAGAAAGGGACGAGGCCTGCTTGAAAACTGCCTTTGATAAAAAATATCACCAGAAAAAAAAAAGAAAGATAGTAACAAAAATTATTGCCAAAAAAGCTGTGAGTCTATGCCATAACTCTAATGCTAAGGATAAAGGTTTACCTGACCTTATACAGGTTATGCATTGCTATATTGCAACTGTAATCCTAAGGGTTTGTTCAAATAGCTGAGGAAGCTTCTGTGCTCTAGCTGACACAGAATAAACAGTGCCACAGTGAGTTTTTGGCTGCAGAAATCAATGTAAGTGTGCTAAGTGTGTTGGGTGAGCAGCTGCCACCAGGGCCTGGAAGACTGAGGCAAAGCTTAGTGATATGCACAGGCATGGAAAGAGCAACCCACTTTCATTTAAGAAAACTTCCAAGGATTAGATGATGAATTACTTTAGACTGCTTTTCACAGGTGTAGGCTTCCTATAATTTCTAGCTACATTAGCCACATTGTCTTTGGTAAGAGTTAAACCTTCAGATACAAATTCAGGAAGCAAAGGAAACAAAGAAAATTGATTCTTGATGTATTATGATAGCCTGTTTTAAGATCTTCAGGGGCAAAACCAAAAAAGACAGTAAGAAATATACACTTTATACTTTCTTATAGCTCTTTTATTCTACTCAAGTGCTACCCATATTAATGTTATCCTGACAACAACCATATGGGCCGTCTAAACAGGCTTCCTACTCATTCAGCAAACTACTTAAGAAATGCATTCAGCAGGGTATGAAAAGGGTAAATAATCAGCAACCACTTGATATCTCTGTCAAGCAACAAAACCGATGACATTTCACAATGGTGCTGATTATGCTTTCTCTTCTTCTACACCCCCAGTTAAAACAAGCTCAGCTCTACTTTTTGTTGACATCTGTTGTTGGCAAGATGTTGTTTTGTTTTGTTAATGTACGCAGAGCAACTGAGGACATGGTTTTTGCTATTGCAAAAGGCCCTCAAGTAACCTTTCTCCATCCTCCTAAAAAATGCAACTATGACAATCCACAACTGTTTAGGAATTTTATTATCAGCAGATGAAACTGTGGCTTTAATCTCTCAATATTGCTCCACATGCTGTTTACAAATGTGAAACAAAGTAACGAGCAGTCTGCAAGCAAATTAATGTAGTGAAGTATATTTAGCCAACCACAACGTGTCTAAACATTTCCAAGACAAACAACAATCATCAGGGTGGCACTGAAATACCCAACCCAAGCAAATTACATAATATGAACATTAGACAAAAATAAGAAAGTCTGACTGTTTGATGTGCATTTGGGATCCAGACAAAAATGGTACTAACTTTAGAACAGTGCTCCTGTGAAGCAGTCTATGCAAAAAGATAATGAAATATATCATACATAATAAGAAGGTACTTCCCCTCCCTTGATGTTAAAATGTTTGTGTTTTCCTTTTACCTTTTTGCCAGCTATGTATCCTCCAGCTGCGCCAAAGCTCTTTGTGAACGTTCCCATTAATACATCGACATCACCAGGACTCATACCGAAGTACTCCACAACTCCTCGGCCTGTTGCTCCCACTGCACCAATGCTGTGAGCTTCGTCCAAGTAGAGGTAGGCTTTGTATTTCTTCTTCAAGGAGACTATCTCTGGCAGGCGCACGATGGACCCTTCCATGCTGCGGATGGAGAGAATCATGGATGCACAACAAATCCTAAACTCTCTTTCTCTTTAAGGTACTGCCAGAAAATATAGGCATTAATTGCCTTACTCCATGAAAGATCTTCTGGAACCTCAATTTGTATTTTCAGTTCAAAGAAAAATTGCAACCCTTTCCCATCTGCAGGCGAGTATAACAGAGTCAAACAGTTTTAGAATTCAATGATCAAAACCAGTCAAAAAGTCTTCGAACATTTGCAAATTTTCAACATGTCAGAAAAGAGAAGGAAAGGTATAAAGCAAGGGGAGATACTCACCCGAAGCAGCACATTACAATTCACTACAAAACAAATATCGTAATGAATTATAAGGAACCGCTATAATTGTCTGGTCCTTGCTTACTTCATCGTCAGCTACAATGGCAATATTTGGGGGTAACAGCTCTAGAGCAAATTACTCTAGTGCAGAGGAGTTGGGTCTAACATACACAGGAGAAGGGCCACATGAAATGCACAGATGGTGCCATAACTCTAAGCAGCCCCAGTCTTCAGAGTGGACAGAATCGGGGATTAGAAAAGGGAGCTCAAATCCGCTCTTGCCAATTGTTGCTCCCAATATGTACTTTCTAGGAAATGTAGCCTGCTACCTAGTACTCAAAAGGAAGACAGTTTCCATTCTTTTACTTTTTACTTTCTTACAGCCACGCAGGAAAAGGAAATATTCTGAACTTGCACAAACGGTGTATTGAGATTTGTAGAAATAAGGAAAGACGATAAATCTTTTATGTTGTTGGTAATCATGTCAGTAAGTTAGAAGGCACAGAGGAGGTGTGCAGCAAAATGAAAGCCCAGGGAGATAAATAAGAAATGCACCTTAATCCCATAAAGATGAAATATCAATAGTACTGCTGTGAAGACTATTATGTCTTGAAAACGTTTGTGAGATGACTACAGCTATGCTTGGATATGCTCTGATGCACTCAGTATTCATTTCATAATGAGTTAAACATGTTCTCTTCCACCAGCTCTAGTGAGCAGGTCTTTAAATGCTAAATACTTCCTATCAAACACAAAATGAGTGCGCTGTGTGCCAGGAAAACCAGTGCTCTGTGGCTAAGGCCCGTGGCTAAGGTCTATCCAATTGCAAACGTTACAAGAGTTTCAGGTAAGCAGAAAAATCGAGTTGTTCCCAAATAGCACATACAGAAGAGCAGTGCAATCAACAGAACTTCTTGGCAATTTTTAGATTCTGGACCAGTGGCTTTCACAGATTGTTTTATTGCCACTCTAGCTGCACTATGCAGCTGGAAGTTTGGTACCACAAAAGAAGCAGGATGCGCCCTCAGCACTTGGGAAATTTCTGACAATTTTAGTCCTTCTTCATCCTTTGGTCTCCTGAGTAAGCCTGGAAACAGCTTGGTCTCCAGTTTTGAAGGAGACCTGCCCATAGGCAAGTCTCCATTAGTTTGAAAGAACAGCATGGGGGAGTAGCCATGGACAAGGGTTGCCTGTGCTGTTCATACTGGGAGGTTCAGAGAGCCTGGCTGTGTGTGCCTGGAGGCATATTTTTGGCTGTCAGGTGACTGCTGGCAAATCTTGCCCTTCTGTCTTGCCCAGCCATAGAAAAGGCAGCTATGGGGCTGGATATTGGCACCACAGTCTCTTGCAGCAGAGAAGGGTGGGCCTGTATTGCAAGCTCCTGGAGACTGGGCTTTCTCACTTTTCCCAAATGGCACTTGGCAGCTGGGGGAGAAGCAACTCGAACCACCACAGCTATTTTCCTAATGAATACAAGGCCAGAGCCCACAGTTCTCACATAGCCCAGAGTCAAAACATTAGTCAGCTAAAAATCATACCGAGCCACTGGGTGTATTTGGGCACGCAGCATCGTACGTGCTGGGGATGGCAGCTTTCGGCTGCGTCTGGTTGGCCTGCAGGTTGGCTATATGGTCAGAGCGCGACAGTGGTCCCAAGGAGCACCTCTGCAGAAGCAAGCGAACAGACATCCCACCCCCCACCTTCCAGCAATACTTGGGCAGACCAGCTAGGCAGAGAAGGACAGTAATAGTTTTTCCGCATTTACGTGGACATCATTAGGCTTAGTGGCTCATGGAGATTCAGGTGGGAGAGACAGCATTTATCTTCAAAAAGACAAGAGTAAAAATAGTAAATTAAAAATACAGAGCTTGATTTGCTGCATGTTTGTGGAATGGAAGCAAAGTTGTTGCTGAACCCCAGAATACACAGAGCTGGTACCTGGCTGTTGCAAGATTTAATCATTAAGAGGATCTAATGAAAACTTCTCTTACTCATATGAGTAGGAGATTTCTTTTTGAACTCTAAGCTGTTTAGCAAAACAAGGCACTTGTATTCAGTTTCAGTGTTGATTTACTGCTCTTGAAAGATGCTGGCTAACATAAATGTTACAACAGTTGACAGAGATCCTAACGTGGCCTTGAAGTGTCCATGGAGCAGATAAAGTGCTGCTGGTTTCGTGTACGTTTTCTGTGCTGCCATTCAAACAGGCCTCAGCCCTCCTGATGGCAGAGATGAGAGCTGTTTTGCTGCCTACTCTGTTCTTGGTCTCTCTTTTGACCCCGGGAGATGGTTTGTGATATGAACACCGCTCTGTTTAGAATTGCTCCAAGATAAAGCTCACTTCACGTAACCCCTTGGGTAGCCCAAATGTAAAGTTTACTGAATCCTTCAGTAAATATTGATGTCGACTGAGTTTAAAGCAGAGAGCCAGAAGTGAACTGTAATCGTGCTGTCTCAGTCTGGTTGTGTCACTTTTACAAAGCTATTGATCTGCTTCCAGATCTGCTCAAGCACAGAGGGCACATCGAAAAAGCTGGATGCAGATGAACATAAGCTGGCTCTGCCCAGGCCAGACGTTCTCATTACGTGGTATTACATCCTGTCTTGTAGCAAAAATTATTAGCTTGGTGGCAGGGATGTAAAGCTTCTAGATTGCAGCTGACCCTCATCTCCCTTGTTTGGTGGGCAGGCACAAAAACTTGCTTCAGTATACACTCAGTTTGAATCTACTTCCAGATTTGACGAGGTAATCCAAAATTTTGGGATCACTGAATTTTGAAGCTTGATTCAATCCCTACCAAACCACTGAGATTCTTCCTGATGCAGCTGATGAATTGTGGAGCCAGGTGCTTTGAGAGACAGGAGGTGTGCACTTGTGCTGGTCACTTCGCTTGGAACACAGGCTCGCTCTTGACAGGATACTGATAGTTTTTGTCCAGTTTATTTTGAAACTTCTCGGGAAAAGAGTTTTCTACATCCTACTATGGTACCACAGTTTTAATTTTTTTTTCTGTCAGGAAAATTAATTTACTGATATTCAACTTATTATCTTCTTCATAATTGCATCACTCAACATCTCTAAACATGCCCTATAGTACTACTATCCTTTCAACGTTTGAAAACTTTATCTGTTCCCCTTTCAGGCTAGTTTGTAATTGGGAAAATCCCTCCTTTCCTGACCTGTTATTCCCAAGACGTATGCATTCCATTTTAATGTTTACTTTAGGTATTGTTTTCTTACATAAACCTTCCACATTCATACTACAATCTGTTTTGTAGTTTAGAGCAGTAGTTTTAAAGAAACCTTCCAACCCTGCCATCAAATACAACCCCATACTCTGAAACGATAGAAATGTTAACTTTTAATGCTGGTCCCTAGCCAAAGACATTAAATGTTACCCCATTCTTTTCTGGAAGTCCGGTCACTTAATCCCAGGAAATAAAAAATAACACCGATAAATTTCCTATGGTATTGGCATTGAATCCCAAGGAACTTCTAATGCACATGAAAAGGCATTGGACAATATCTAACTGATCAGAAAGCTATTTTCTTAGCTGGAAGGGAAAATACCCAAATTAAACTAAAAGTAGGGAAAAAACAAATGAAAAGCAATCTGTTTTGATCAGTTTCTGGTGCCCCATAACTCCTGCCCTGGGCCTTAGCCTATCTGACTCCTAGGTAAATACGTGTGCAAGAGAGCAGAAGCCTACCACAAACCATGTAAGAACACAGTAACTGATTAATCCTGAACTGGAAATGGTAGAAGCCAAGGAAAACATTAGCTGGAATTTAAATAATAGAAATATGATTTAGCAAGTCCGTTTAACTTGTGCCCTGGACACCGTCAAAACTTGTTCATGCTTTTTGTACTGAAGATTGATAGCTAGATGGTCTCTCCCAGTTTGGAACGCAAATGGAATACGTTTGCTCCTAGGCTAGACCAAGTTAAGAACCAGCTTTCACTAGTAGTTACATTTACTTCTGATGATTTTTTTTTCTTTTTAAGATAATAGAGACGTTAAAAAGCAAACAAACATATACTCATTGCTATTTATTTGACATGTATCTTGAGTGCTTCCCAAGTCGAGGGGCCAATTCTGCCTTCAGTTATAACCAAGCAAAATCTGCGGCTTATAGTTTCAAACCCAAGTCTGATTTCCAGAAATGCTCATGTTGGCTAACAATGACCCTTTTCAAATTTTGCCAGCTGGTAAGTCCAGGCTTATGCACAGTGTAAACACTTTAACATACTCCTAATCAAAACAGAAGGCAAATTTTTTTCAATACCATCAACTTCACCATATTAAGACTATGGTGTCCCATATAACAATATTTTTTTTAAAAAAGCTCAGTGTTTCTTTTGCATCTCTGGAAAAAGCATTTCTGTAAAAATTTGCCAAGCCAAACTTGCAAGATATTTTAACTTGGAGAATGTGTCTGACCAAGTTATTTAAATTCTGTATTAGTTGTCCCTAAAGCATAACTTAAGTCCTTTAAGGAAGAAAAAAAAAAAAGCCGTATTAACTATTGTAAGAAGAATATAACCCCAAAAGTCTACCTTCTCTTAAACCCTCTAGATGAATGCTAATTTGGCATCTGGCAAATCTTCAAGAAAACTAACATTAGCCAATATGGGGTTGAAAAATTTTAGTCTCATTCAAAAATCATGGGCCAAGAAAGGAAAGAACATGCACACAAAAAAAGGTAAGAGTATTTCTAATATGTCTTTCTCCAGCTTTTATTTTGCATATGAAATGTTATTAGCTGCTTACTGGATGAGACTACATGGCCTGTGAATCTGTTCCCAGCAGCGCTGTGAGGCCAGATCAGCTGCATGTGTCTCGGGTTGACAGTGATGGCAGGGATACAACACGGTGGGGTGTGGTGGTATTCTCCCTCAAGTCAGAGCAGACTTGCTTTGCAACCAAACCACAATCTTCAATTTCTGATGTGCTTAGACTATGCAAACAACTAACCAACCAACCTAGCTACTGCTAGGGCTAGTTTCCAATGAGAGACTATTAGAGAGCTGAGCTTTGTTTTTCTTTCACTTTATGCCTTTCACAAGCATTGACACTCACGACATGAGTGGTCTTAACATTATTTAGGCCTTATAGGGCTGAAGGAACTTTATGGTTCCTTTTTAGTGAGGTTCTCTGAGGTTTAACATGTTTTTATTTTGCATTCCAACAGAAGGTTCTTCAAACTTTTGAGAAAGAAATCTCTTTTGAAAATGAACTGCAAAACTAGAGGGAAAAAACCCTCTATATCAAATATACATCTGGAAATATAGTTATAGTTATTATAGTTGCAAACATATTTGTCCCACTGCTCAGACTGATCTATGCTTCTGTGTCACCAGTCTACCTTCTTGCTCCCTAGTGGTCAATATCCAGGGTGAAGGATTTAAAAGTGAACAAAGCTCAGCAGCTGGAGCTTTTTCTGCAGGCCATGTGACCGATGGGAATATTTGTCAGTAAAATGTTGGTGGTCCACTTAATTTCTGCATGATCAAAGTCCTTAAATCTGAGCTTTCTTTTAGTAGTGCCAAGCTATGTTTATTTGCAGTTTTGCTCTGTTTATTCGGGTTGAAAGGAGACATTCAGGCTGCTTTGGATCAGCTGATCTGCTGCCGACCTGTTTCAGCTCTGAGTGACAGGTGTTTAGATAAGGACTGATTTGTTCTCTTTGCAGATGGAAAATGTTAGGTAGAAAGAAAGCACTGACAACTATGAAGTTGTGATGACATGAGATCGTAAAAGATTCCTTATGAAAAATGCTAATCAGCTCAACTGTGCTAGCATTTCTCAATAAAATGGCATAAACGACTGCCCATCCAGACTGGCTGTATTTCAGCAACACATGATATGATCCCTACATATAAAGTTTAACGTTGCTTTCATAAACCATGTCATGTCCTGTGAATGAGTGGTTCTGGTTCCCTTCTCTCTGGTGCAGGTGTTGCTACTCCCAAAACTATCCTTCTCCTGCTTCCCCCGCCCGCCCCTGTCATCGCCACAGTAGCCTTGCCTAGATCCCTGCAAACTCTCTTACTGTCCAGATCCCTGCTTCTTCAGCCCTTCCGTCCTTTTCATGTTCTCTACCTCTCCCTGCTCCAGCTCCTTGAACACCAGTGGCTCCCCCTCCACGCCATCCACCAGCCCCATGGCTGCCTCCCCAGCAACCTTCTCCTGACTTGAGCGGTTGCCAGGATAAAGCCCAGGATGGTGAGCCTGGCTGGTGCCTCAGCTTTGCTCCTCGACTCTAGTGATGGTTTGTCTTTCCAGTTGTGTGTAAGATGCCCCACACTAGTGAACCGGAGCTATCTGACTAGGATGCTCTATAATTACATGGTATTATTGATGCTGATATTATCTGATGGATTCTCAAAGGCACTTCTCTCCTTCAAATTCCTCCAGGGACTGGGGCTACATGAAATACCACTATATAATTCTTTGAAAGTCAGTCTTTTAATTGTTTTTCCTGTTAAAGTGTGAGTCCATTAGATCCAGCACTAATTACTAGAAAGGTGCTGATATCACTTGGCTTATGTTTAGCTTGAGTTTTTAGATTCCAACAGCTGGGTAAGAACTGGGCATGCAGAACTTAATTAGTTCTGCGTAGTTGTCTTTTGATCTGCCTGTGCATAACAAACAACTCCAGAAAACTCAGCTTACTCAGCAAAACTCCTCACCTACTACATCTCCATGAATTTTATCACATCTGTGACAACATACACCAGCTGATGATCTATCTTGCTCTCACAGTACATCTTCCACACCACTGTGATTTGCTACATTGACATTCAGAACAACGCACAGGATCTAACTGGAGCAAGTTCCACCAGGGTTCAGACTGACATAATGGAAATCAACATATTTATAAGATCACAGAATGTTATTGTAATCTCCACTCTCATTAAGATTTCTCTCAGATACCTAGAGTCAATGTTTGCTTCACTCAATATACCATTCTGTCCTCAGAAATGATAGAGTACTCACATTTCTAACACACAAACATACCTGTAAATACCCTCCACGAGGATGATAATTTTTCTCCATGCTCTGCGGCTTCGAGGCTGCCCATATATTATTGCATCCCTCAGCAACTTCTCAAGGCTCTGTACATCTTTATTTAAAAATAAGAAAAAGGAGGAAGGAAAACCATTAACAAAGATTTTTCTAAAGAACTTTCAATTTTCTACTGGGCACTGTTTTTTCCTATACAGAAAAAGACAACATTAAAAAAAACGTGTCCTGAAGATAAACTTCCTTTATTAGTAGGCAAGACCCAATGATTGATTTAATTTGCTTGAATGCAATCTAGTGACAAGGAGAGTTACAAAAAGCTTCCAGTTATGCACCTTATCTG
Source organism: Gymnogyps californianus (assembly GCF_018139145.2). NCBI lineage: Eukaryota > Metazoa > Chordata > Aves > Accipitriformes > Cathartidae > Gymnogyps > Gymnogyps californianus. The sequence goes on along the minus strand of NC_059473.1, from coordinate 7,520,428 downwards.
GGAAACTTCTAGAAATTCTTGGCATACATTTTTATTTAAAGGCAAAAGGGAACCACTTTGCTTAGGTACTGAGGCTAATTACCAGCAGTTCTCTGATTGCTGATACTCATAATGTCTGAAAGGCTTCCGAATAATGAGTTATTGGTTGCTTTCCAACATCACCACGGGCTCATGAATAACATGTGTTGCTTCAGCAAAGGTTTAGATCAGGCTGCATGAAGCACATCAGGATGGCAGCAAGAGAAATCTTGTCCTTCTCAAGAAGGAAAGTGAGTGAAAGATTGTTAATGAGAGAAGGAGAGACAAGCAGGTACAAGCACATGGCATGGACACACTAACTTGGTGCCAAAATGCTTGGCACTGGTGGGACTTCAATATAAGGAGGCCTAGAACAATGTTAGAAACTTAGCTGCTTTCTCAAGGGCTGAGTGTGGATAATTAATAAAATTCTTGAAGGAAAGCTACTGAAGTTTTGAAAAACATGGAAGAAGCAAGAAAAAACATCACAGGAATAAGGGTCAGACCAAATGTGACTCTCAATGCAGAGCTGAAATCTAACCAGCATTCTGGCGTCTGCACATGAATGACACTCTCCAAAATGAATTATTCTGGTACTTTTCAGGAATCTGGATTGACATTTCAAAATGTTTTCAAAGAACATCTTACAGAGACTTGTAATACCCCAAGGAACACTACAAATCAGCTCAAATTGTGAGTTGAGATGATCAATGGCATTCTTTCACAATATAGCCCCACTTTTTCAGCAACACATCTTAACGCAGTTGTTATAACCTTCTAAAATAGTACAAGGCTAATCTTTAAAATACAATTGTCCCAACTGAAGAAAATACACCTTAGCTATATTAATGTTGACCTATAGCTTGGCTTCCACCTGACTAGAACTAGGCCATTTGCACAGTAACTGTCCATCATGAATAATCTGTGACCTGCGAGATGGCCAGCTTATGACATGAACCCTTCCACTCTGGTACCTCACCTCTTGCTAGTACCATTTACTGATCTCAGTGAAAGATAAATTTCTCAGAAACACCTGTACCACTCTGCACCTTACCAGGTAATCTCTTGACCTAGCAAGACCTTGCTATAACTTGCAAAGCACAGCACATGCGTGATAAGTCGCCCCTTATTTCAATGGTGCAATCATCTGCACAGCTCAATGAGCTCCGAGATGGAAATGCTATTATGAATAATGCAATGCAGACAGCACAGTTTCCACTAGATGGCAATCAAGGAAATAAAATTTCCTTGGTGCTTTTAAAGAGAAATTTATAATCCAGCTGAGCATTTGCAGCACGTACCTATTTCATAGAAGAGAGCTGCTCACCTTCTATTCTGTTTTAAGTAGATAATATTCAGAAATCCTTTTGAGTTCTGAGCATTAAAGGACTCCCCGGGATGACAGAAAGCTCACTCAGTCACTCAAAGTAAAATTTGGGTGCCCCCTTTTCTCCACTGAATTATTTCTCTACTGATGTCATTGTCATCTAAATCCTTTGGGGACGTTGAAACCCTCCTGAATCACACAGAGTCTTTCAATTCAGTATTCTGTCTACATGTCCATCCAGATTGGTTCTAGACTTCAGGAAAGTCAGTTTGCACAGCCCTCTGAGCTAAAAGCATGGCTTGAAGATTCAGTTGTTTTAACGTACATCCACATGAAAAGAAAGAAAGGAAAGAGGAGAGAATAGACAGAAGTGAAATGTATATAACTCTGTTTAATAGAGCTGTTTTAAAAAATGCATGGACGTGAATAGCTCCTCGGTCCAAACTAGTGTGGAACATGAGACTGCAGATAGGGAAGAACCTCTCCGAGGGATGAGCCTGCCTGACTTTACACATGACATAGTCCTGCTGGTGTACAGGCTAAGGACATGTCTGTTTGCAGGATCAGGGCTGTCTCACTTTGTTTTTGATGTCTCATTCTGAAAAACATGTATGTGTGACCCTTTCTTAGGCCTGTAAGAGTCAACACATAATTTGTTTAGGTGCAAATGAATTTTACTGACCTCTTTACTCTGTGCTTGTAGTGCCTTATTTGGAAAGGGGAAATTGGGAGGAAGAGAAAATCTGTTACCTTTAATCTTCCCCCAAAAGGCTGCTTCTGTTATTCAAAGTGAAGATGCAGTGCTCTCTATGTGCTTGTGCTTAGACTTTCCAGAAAGCAGGATATACTGAACGCCAGGAAAAACAATAGTGCAACCCCAGGTGGCTTTTGGATATCAAATTATTTGCCCATTAAATATAGTTAGACTGTGAAACACTGGGACATTGAGATGATGAGTTGCATGAGTCCATCTTGAATAACCAGTTATGGGGAAAATAACTGCCCTTCCTCATTTGACCATCACCAGCCCAGGCTTTTCAGCGGTAACGGCTAACAACTGTTCGCCAGCCCAGGAGGTGGTGTTAAGAATTTCACTTGATTAATTAGTCAAAGCACAACCAAATCTATCCTTGTCTCAGTTCCCACCTTCTCCCTATGGCATATTGTCTAGATATGGAAGATAAAGTTTCCTAAGCAGGGACAGTGGATCTCTTAGGTTTTTTAGAATTTAATATAGACTTGCATAATCTTTGTTTGGGATCCTTCAGAGTTACTTCAACAGAAATACCAACAACACAAACTGCCAGTGGATCGAAGCGAGCCTGGACCTGGGCGGGCAGACATGTGTCATGCTGCCTCCAGTGCAGGTGGGACTCCAGGCTCCTGGAGGGGCCCCTGCCCTCTCCCAGGCACACTCAGTGCCTCCTCACAGGGAGACACAGCGTCTCCACCCCTCATCCTTACATTGCAATGCTGGGGATGTCATCACCATTCCTCTGCGTGGGCTGGAAATCTCCTGCGTGATGTCAGCTGAATCCTTGTTAATTAAAATAAACAGGCTACTACTACCCTTATCACATTCTTCTTTCCTTTGCCTTGTGTTTGCCACTCTCATTTTCAGTTTCTCCCATTTTGCACTCTCGTGTAAGTTCATGCAGACTCGGTGGCTACCTGTGCCTTCTCAGCTTCCCATGCAACTACCTCTCCCCTGCTGCAGTGCATCTGCTGCAGCATCTGCCGCCTCCTCTCTTGCTCTCCCCCCGCTGGTACCTTTCCTGGTCGCTGTCCTTTCGTGGGTGACTCGAGTGGCTAGCTCCAATGCTGTCCCTCCTTGCAGATCCCTAAAGCAACAAAGGGAAACCACCGCAAGGGTTTTGTTGATCTAAACAGTAACTGTAGGACGGTAGAAGGTGGTTTTCATTCTAGTGAAAACTAGTCTTTGAAAAGTCCCTGACTGCTGGCACAGCTCTGAACAGCAAAAGCATCTTTAGAGTCATTTCCCTGAAATCACAGCTTCAAATATCTTCATTTGGAATGGGGTGGTGGGAGTGGTGATTACAGCAGCCACAGTAACTGTCTGAGACTCCCCTCCCTGGCCCTCAATAAATAGATATCCCTGTGACAGTAAAGAGCACTCGCTCAGGAAAGCTTCCTATTCACACTTGGCAAGTCAGACATGGCTTTCTCAAATCAGAGAGGGCAAATGCAGACACAGCACGCTAGGAGCAGGATATACCAGTCTCCTCTCTGCGGCAGCATCTGTATGTGTCACAGGGAAATACACGCCAAACTGGATTAGGCTGCGGTCCACCTATCTGGCGCAATAATCTTGTCTCTGATAGTGGCCAGAGGCTTCAAGGAAGACAAACCTTAGTGGGTAATGTGCCTTTCATCCTGCTCTGTAGTAGCTGTAACACTGCCCTCCCTTCTTAAATTCAAGGGCCACTTACACCTTTGGAAAAAAAAAAAAATTAAGGAACCATCATGTACTAAGCCACTGCAAACTCTTTGGTTTTTGCAACCAAAGAGATTTTTTGCTAATTTTTACCTGTTTATTTATCTCTTTCATTTCCCCCCTATTTTATTTGCTTTCTTGCTTCAAGACATGCACTTACAGTTTTCCACTTATTTTTTCTCTTCTCTCCTCCTTTTTTGCTAGAGAATATATTTGCACTGAAAGGTGAGGGCCTTGTGCTGCCTAAAAATTCTTTCAGTGTTACCTACAACTCCTCCAGGTAGCTGTGTTTTCTCTTTAAGGTGTCCTCATGGCACACATATCTGAACTCCAAAGCCTTAATTTGACTGAGTAGACTGAGAAATGCCAGAGTTGAATTAACATAAATTCGCAACTGCTGTCCAAGCAGGAAACTATATTTTGTATGGAAACCTGAACAGCTCACACCTGCATGACACACTTCTGTCATCAACCACCTGATTTTGTGAGAACCCAAAAAACCCCTTATTACTTTCACAACACTCTGAAAAGGTGCGTAAGGAGGAGCTAGGAATGTACTACTGTGATTCCCATTTCAGATGTGGATTCAAGCACCAGATTAGAGGCCAGATTTTCATCTAACCAAGGTGCTTGGTTGCGCCTTGCAATTGCCTGCTCTCCTCGTAGTATCACTTGTTCTGATTGCATGTTGAAGTGCCCTTGCAATGAAGAGAACTGGAAATTTTTTTTCCCACATGGCCTGATTTCTGTGCGTAGTCATGACATTCCTACAGACTGCTCATGCAATTGCAAATCTAAACCTGAAAATGTGACTGCAATTGAATTGCTTGATGCTATATGGGAAAAATGTAGTAGAATTAGAAAGAATAAACAAATCCTAAGCCTTGTACAGCACCTTCTTATACAGGCTGATATGAACAGAATTCACTTGGATGTAGTTAGTCAGTAACACACTCATCTGTCCACTGAATGAACAAAGATAGTCTTTCACCTGATACCAGTACAAGACCCAAAACTGCTGCACCTGATCCCAATATAAGACCCAGAATTGCTGTGACAGAAAACCCTTGATAAAATCACAAGCTGATTAATGGTTAGCTATTTGGTTTTGCTTTTCAAGTTTTATTGGAAGGGTCAAGGGATTTTGGCTAATATTTAACCAAGATAAAGGTCAGAGGTTCTGAAAAAGTGCTTTAAAATATATGATATTAATAAAAGATCATCTTAGAAATAAAAAAGAGCAGGTGATAAGTCAGTCTCTCCCTGGGCCAGGAAATAAAAACATGCAAGAGTGTAGCCTCCCTATTGCTGAAGGACCCCCATGCCGATCACTTGGGGAGGGTGGGAGAGGCTCCCTGGAGCCCAGTCCTGGTAAGGGTAACGTCAGACACCTTCTGGCACAAAACTAACCAAGGCCAGGCCACTACTGCCAACAGAGGCAGGGAGATGTTTTAGCCTCCCACCTTCCTCCCACTGCATACTAGTTGTTGGACCGTGCTGCTGGCTGCATTTCGAGTGTAGAAATGCAGCTCTTTTCTAGCTTCCTAAACAAATCACTGCCTGGGAAATGGTAACTTGAATGGTGCCCACACCACAGCAGGGGAGACAAAAGGCAGATGCTTTATGGGCAGGTCAGAACAATTTTAGCCCACTGAAAACATTACCACATAAATTTAGGACTGCTCAGGTCCTAAAATTAAAAAAAAAATTAAAAATCCCCCTACACCGTTTCCTCAAAGCAGGGGCTCCAGGGAGTTGAGCTTTGCTGCTAGCATCCACAGAAACTCACAAGTCCCCGCAACAGAAAAAGTCCCTTAAAGGCCAAATACCCTGTGGCATACTGGTGTGACCTTGGCAGAGTGCAAACTAGCCACAGTGCTAATGAAAGCCCACAGGAAGGGAATGCCCTGTTCAGTAGATTTTAGTTATAGGTCTGAAATGGAGTATTCTCCTAAATTTCTCTCACATAGATGATCTGTAGGTGTGTACCTGTGCATTTCTCTCAGCCCAGGCCTGTAAATTCCTGTCTGCTTACAAGGAAGGGATTGTTCATTTGCAGGCAGGATGCAGGGCACATTCCTGTGTCCAAATAAAAATGAACTTATAGGTCCACAGCACATTTTTCTTCTATTATTCACCTTAAGGCCTGAAAACCTTCTCATACACCTGTGCAATGTTTTCGTCAAAAAGGAGAAACATCCAGATGCCTTTTATTTTACTTAGGAGAAGCATCGAGGTCTCAATTTTGTCTGTTCTAGAAAAACTATTCAGATTTTTGTGAAAAGTGTAATGCCTAGGACAGCTACCCACTTATTGAAATAGAATGTCATTAACTTTTGTAAGAATAAGAATTATATTATACATAATTAAGGTAATAGGTAGAGATTACTTCTTGGCTTACTAGTGAAATAAGCATAATTATATACTTTTGAGTAATGACAAATAGATCCAGTATTACAGATTATATGCTTTGAAATACAACAACACAGTTCTGCAGAATTAGCTACAGCATAGCCTTTGAAAGATAAATGTGCTTCAGTAGCAAGTTTAAAATGGCAGGTTTTACTCTTTTTTTCTGTGAAATATTTTTATCATAGAACAAAGTTTCCTATAATTTTTCTTTTAAAAATAGTTTTTCCATAACAGGGAGAAGAAAGGGAGGGGAGAGAGATTTAAAATACCAAGCTTGTTAGAAAGGGAGGTTACTAGCACACACCTGTGCACATTTTATGTATAATATTCAGGAAGTAGCTAGTTCAGAAAATATATCATTGCTTCACTAAATTGTTACATAATTATTCCTCCTCGTTTTGATAACCATTTATAATAACTGCAACAAACATTCACACCTCACCTTTCTCCCAGTGTCTCTTCTACACATGTGCAACCAAGGAAGTCGGAGCCAAAGTAACTATGTTCTAGGCAGTTTTATCAAGGGTATTACACAGCATTTCAAAAGAGACTGATATAAGCAACAAGGAGCATAGAAAAATGTCTGCTTTCTCAAGTTGCATTCTAATAGCAAAAAGCTAACTTCAAAATCTGCTGCCTGATTTGAATTTATTTTGATTCTCCTGCACAGAAAGCGTGTCTCAGGCACTAGTGGTGGTACCGCCTGGCACCTCTTCTGTTGTCTTTAGTGTAGGGCAGTACTGGGTCAAACAGTATGTGTGTGTAACTTGGCACAGCTCCAAAGGAGATAAGCCAACTCGTGCCAGCACACAACTTGGCTCCGTACATACAAGTAAGAATGAAATGCACATTAAGCCCTAATCCTCTTTGGGATACGACTCAGATTTATTCTTTGTTTCTGCACCTTGCTGGAGAACTGTTCCAATGGCTCATCAAAGGGCATTAGCCAAGCCTTTGACACAGTAACATCCTTCAGGTGATGCCCAGGGCCAAGCTCTTTAAAGGGTCATTGATTTCCTTATATGAAATGACATACATCAATCCCCTGTCCTTGGAAAGAAGAGGTGGAGGATATTGCCTTTTTAAACTAGAATACAGAGGAGGATTTTAAAAAGTAAGACAAAACACAGTACTACCTGATGCTGAAGTTAATGCTTATTAAAGATCTTCAAGTGGTAACTCAAGGTACAAAGTTTTCTATTCATCCACAGGGCCAATACAGCATAAGGAACCTTTCTTTTTCATCAAGCAGTATGACATGGATAATGGCTTAATTTCCCTGTTCATAGGCATGACAATGACAGCACTAACATACTCTGACAATTTGAGCATGCATGTGCATGCCTGTATAGATGCTGTATATACACACATTAACAAGAAGGATAATCTAGGGGCATAAGCAACATAGCTCTGATCTAACAAAACAAATAAGCACCTGTCTAACTGAAAAGAACCCTCCCAACACAATCTGGAAGTTTTGGTTATGTGTGTCCTTAATTAATTTGCTGTACTGACTTGTATTACACTACTCCCTGACAGATCCACAGAGAACAAGGCTGTCTACTTAGTTTTTGATGAAACTGCATCCTACAAAGGCAGTCCTGCTGGATTAGGCTTTCCACTGCTATCCTCCCCCAATACACATCCTATTTTCTCCAACACAAAAGGCACGTACATACATTTCTGCACATGTGATTTTAAAAGCTGTTGGTGATGTGTAACTCATGGGTATGATCAAAGAAGTACTCAAAAGAAAGAACTTTCTAACCATGGAACTAATGTACCGAGAGACTCACAGTAGGCTGAGAGAGAGAGCACAAATGTGGGAAGCTTCTTCACATGAAGTGCTCTCTAAATGCAACTTAGGTTAAGATGCAAGGCCTACAAAATTGTGATGACAAAAGCTGACACTCAAATTCCAAACAATATTTGCGTGAGTTTCCACAGTTTCATTTTGAAAGTAAGTTAAGGTGATGTCTCAGAAATGGCATACAAGACTGACTTTGGCAAATTAGATCTCTAATCTAGAAAGCAATGAGTTTTTCCAAAGCAACCTGGATGGGCTTCCACTGATGTTTGCCGAGACCTTTAAAGGGACTGTCTACATTTTCCAGTGCTGGATTAGTGCTTCTTGGACAGGTCACTATTATTTTTAGGTTCGCACATTATTCAAAAGAACATCAGCTTTAATTTGTCATAAGCACAAGCAGAGGCTGGTTAGGTGTCAGGTTCTTTGGAGCGGAATGAAATATTGGGGGATTGTTAGAGACCGAATTCCTTAAAGCGAGAATGACAGCTCCAAGTGATGTCTTCACTGCTTCCCTAGCAGTTGAGAGTAATACACTCCTCAAACTGGAATGTTCTCTGAAATGCTGTGGGAAGCGACACAAGCCAACTGCGCCGCACACAGCATAGATGGGTGGAGAGGCTGAGAACATTTGGATTTGGGTAGTGAGAGGTCATCCTGCAAGAAGCGATGCAAACCTAAGTTTGAATGGGATAAGGCACTGAACAAACTAAGGAAGAGTTGAGAAAAGACTGGTATAGCAACCATGCCTAGCATATCCAGATTTGTGGAAGTGAACCAAATCGGGGTATGCGACAGGCTAATCTATGAATAATTACTTCTGTAAAAACATTCGGGTTCAGATGATCTTTAACTCTTGAATGATCTTCAGAAATTGCTTCTTGCCCAAATTATGAATAGATATTAATTATAACAACACCTTATATTATAATTATAGTGTGCTTTTCGTTCCAACGGATCCTTAGGCCTTTTACAGCATATGCATAATTCATTTTTGCTCACCTCAGGGCTGAACACAACACCTACTAAAGAGAAGGGACTGTATTAGCTATTAACAAAGGTTATCAGACCTCTTTTCTCATTCCTCACCACTTCTCTAGCTTCTTAAGGGCTGTTGCAGTCACCGCCTGGTGGCAGCAATGGGGATGGAACGGGGAATTGCAATGGGGAATAAGGGAAAAGAACAAGCTCTTGTCATCAAAGCCAGTCACAATGTCTCTGACAGTAACCACAGCAGCATTAACTAAATAAAAGTTAAAAAGCAGGAGTATTTTAGAAGATAATTATATGATTGCAAAGTTAATGTGTGATTTCTATACTAAAATTATACTTCAAAGAATATTTGGGATGATGCTCTTGATATAACCACCTGCATCTTTGGTATAGGCCCCCTGGGGATTCAGGATAACTGTTTCAAAGTAATGCCACATTAATGTAACTGTTTGCACTGAACCTGCTAGAAACAGAGGCAGGAAATATGGAGTATGTTTTTCTAAGTATGTTTGTACTATTTTGGCTATAGTGACAATAACAATAAAACCTTTATGACAGCACACAGTCATTCAGCATGTCAAAAAGACAGCAACGAGATTAAGACTCTGGGTTTTGAAATTAAGGGCCAACCTGATGACCCAAATCATGCACAACAGCAATTACAGTATTACACTATTAATTTTTCCCCATCAGAAATCACTCATAATATTGAACAGTTAATCCTTCTGCCTGGACAAAAGTATTATCTGGGAACTGACAGCAAAGCAAGCATTGAAAGGAAGCATTCTTGCCTTTGAGGTGTGAACAACTCTGTCTCTAAATATTTCCAACTTCAATACTCACTATTATGCTTGAAGATTCTAATAGTAGCACCTGAAAGCCTCGCACCAAGAATGAGAGAAGTGTGGTTCAACTCATCACTTAAAATGAGGCAGCCCTGTGGAGAAGGAGTACAATAAACATCTGCATGAATTGGGAGGCTGTTGACATGCGTGCATGTGTGTGTCAGCATACACGTGTGTCTATGATATAGCATTGCACCAATTAGGCTGTAAGTATTAAACACGAACTGGATTTTCTGCTGCTTTTCTGAAGGTGCCAAGACGCACTGCAAAGGCAGGCAGAAACTTTGGGATCAGATTCTGAGGCATTCCCAGGTGGTGCACAGGGGCCAAATATTTCCTGTAACTGGACAGTAGCGAACAACCCTAGTAGAGATTGACCTCTTTATAGTAAAATCAAGTGATATTGCTTCCTCTATCACCTGGCTACAGTCTGTTTTGTGTTGCAAGGAAAATGCAGTCACCAACCCATATATAAAGACTGAATGACAGTAATGTAAGGAGGAGTAATACTGAGGCTGGACTGACATCAGCACTTTGGGCTGCAGAAATGAGATCAGGACAGATCGATGACTCATAAATCCCACGTCCATTAAGATGTGAGTGGAGCCTAGGCACCAAGCAGAGTCTTTCTCTGGTAAATGCATATACAGTTCACCTGTGGTATATTTTTCATTAATTAACTCAGTTGAAAACTCATTTTCTTTTTAGAAACTAAAATAGAAATGCAGGAGAAATAACTTTTTGTATTATATTAACAGAAGCCAGGATTCACAGTTGAAATTCAAGCTGGAACCCTAATTTAGCTCTGCTTTCTATTATACATCTTGTGTTGTGGTTTCATTACCCAAAGGACAATACAACATTAAGTTAATACTTAATACAGATTATGCCTAGGTTGAGAGATACTCACACAAATCTGCCTAAAGACTGGTATGCAGAACTAACAGTAAGAGTATAGGCATCTTGACAAGAAAATGTAGCTGCTAGGCTTAATTATAGAGGAAAACTTAGGAATAAATCTCCCCAACATAGGGCAATTACATAATATCTGTAATATATATATATTATAATACTATATAATATTAATATATACTAAATTGTTATAGTTATATTCTATATAATACATATAGTAATATCTTTATTTGTGCCACTTATATCTAAATATCCCACCTCTGACAGAGGCCTGACTCTCCACATGAGGCCAGCTAAGTGAAGAAAAACTATTTTAAGCAAGGGACAAGTATCTTATGCTGTTATGTATGTCTGCAATTTCATAAATTTACCATTATTAATTCTCTGTATCTGTTCTCTTTGAAATTGCTGGACAACTTCTCCAGCACTGTTGCAGGTTGAAGTTCATGTTCTGGGCAGCTGAAGGAATTCTCTCTGCCCAACCCTTGTATACATGTATTTTGGAAATCTCTTGCAAAAGCTGGATTCATCTTCAATAGTGAGTGAAGAAGTGACTTCACCTCTACGCTGGTGCTTCAGAAGAAATCTTGATCATACACCACACAGTGAGTTCATTCTGCCTCCACCAAGAGGGAAATACTGTTTCACACTGGCATGACACACTTCATACTGTTTCACGCTTGCATGAACTGAAGAGGCGCTATCCACTTTCCCAGCTAACAGCACAGTGTATCTACTTGTTATGTCAGGAGTTGTGATGGACAGGATGAGGGATTTTCATGCCTTTGTGTTAGGTACCCCAAATTGGAGATGAAGTCCCTTCAACACTAAGTAAGAACCCAACTTTTGTCATATGGTCACAACTTTAGACTTGAGTTTGCTGCCAGCTTTCTTTGCAGGGCTGGCTGGAGATCTGTCCATCAGGAATGCTAAACACTGTGCTTTCTCTTTTCTGAAAGTGTTGTAAAAAATATCCTAATCATCATCTTTCACCACAGGCAGCTGGGCAATAGCTCTGCAAGTAGTCCAAATACTTCATCCCACGACACCTGAGACATGGGATGCAACATTTGCTTACTTTTTAGGGAGAATAAACTTTGTTAAGAGAAGCTAAACAACCACATCTCTCATCCTTAAATAGATGTTAGGTATGTGTGATAGCAACACCCAGAGCTAGAAAAAATGATGAAGGAGCATATTTAAGGTCACAAGGTCATCAGCCTTATGACTCAAGCATTCCTGATATCAAGCTTTGTTCCTCGATCAAGCCTTTCCACTTAATGCATGCCCAGAATACTGCAACAGTTGTTAAAACAATTAATAAACGATTGTTGTTTGTGTTCCTTAAGGAAGTACTCACCTTCCCAACAAGGGCTGGAATATTCATTGAGTTCGTTGCAAAGCCCATGCCAAACACCATAGCATCTTCAACACCAAGGAACTTGGCCACAAGTTTCTCTAGTTCTACATGTTTGTCTAGGGTGCCTGCAGAAATAAGCACAGGGAATCTTAAATCTCATTAAACTGTGAAAGTTATTAATTCTAAGGACATAAAATATACAAAAGAACAGGCTAGAAGTGTGTCATTAAGCTATATGACATTAAGTTCTAATGAAGGTTTTCCTTTTGTATCTTGTGCATGTGGGATAATGCAAGAAAAAGCAAGGATGCAAACCAGCTATAACTAATGCTAACAAATACTGTTGCTGTTAAGGTAGCAAAGCAGTGGCTTTGGGAAAAAGTTTCCTTTTTCCCCTAACTACAACTTTTGACATAGTTTATTCTGAAGAGTAATTTTTTGCCTTTTTCTCCCCCTGCAATGAGGACAAAAATACCTCCTTTTTATAGGACATGTGGGACAAACATCTTAGGCATTCTTAAGTTCTCTCTGGATGTGAAAGCAAAAACCCATGACAACAAAATTCTTCCAGTTTTTCTTGGATGCCTATGTATGTGTAAAAAAATCCTTAATTATTATTTTATATGGATAGACAAACAAAAGTGTTCTCCATCTTTTTCTACTTTGGAAGGTAAAAGCTATGCCACTCTCCATAATTGATAATAACTCTCCTCTTTCCTCCTTCTCAACAGTCAAACATAAATGATAAGGCAACACTAGAGAGCCTTCTTTACTGCATGTTACTTATCTAATATTAGTGCCTGGAGTCTCCAAAGAAATAAGGCGCTCCAACTATCCAACAAAAGCAGTATCTTTCCCGCCCAGCTCACAATGGAGGATGACAAAATACAAAAGGCAACAAACGAAAGAGTGGTGTTAAGAGATTGAGATAACAAATAACTTTGAACAGTAATGAATCATCTCAACTTGCCAGCTCTCTAGTCTTTGGTTGCCTGGTTGTGCATTGCAGGTACCAAGGCAGAAGGAACTCTTACAGGATGATCTGTGGGGAAGAAAAGAGAGTGGCCTGTGGATTCTGACAGAGCATTTCCCCTATGAATAAGGCTGTAAGCAGGGAACAGAAGAAAAGTTAGGGAAGTGAATATCTCACCTCACTTGCGCTGCACAAATTGATGTCACGATAATATAGGCAAAGTGAATTACAATTGATGGGAACAAGAAATCTGTGTTCACTGTGATGGACAAAGGGCAGATGAATGGAGGAAAGCAGAAGCTTGGCTAGAGAGTCTCGACGAGAATGATGAGTCAGGAAGATGATCTTACCTTCATCATGGAGGAAAGCTCATTAAAAAAAATCAGATAAAAATGGCAACAGTACAGTTTCAGCAACAACACTATCTCAGCTGGTTACAGTGAGGTAGTGTTTTCATTATTTTTTCATGTTAAATATCCAAAGTAAGAATGGCATTCACTTGGAAACAGAATGTGAAAAATATCATGCAGGCAGGTAACTCTCCAACAGCCAGGTAGATAAGGAGCAAGGATCACGTGGCTTCTAGAAAAACCCGGATTACATGGACAGTAAAGAACAGGGGTGCCGTGATTTTGCACAGAGCCTGCCTGGGTTCTGCTAGACCTGAACAAACTCCGGCAGAGCTTTAAGAGTGTCTCTGCACTCATTGTATCACATCGGATGTGCATTGAGCTGGGTTGTCTCTGGCTCTGTGCTCTGATAATTTAGGTAAAATGACTCAGAAAATTTGGCTTTGCAGAACCTGCAGTAGATGTGAGCTGACTCTGTATGAAGCTCTTGAGGATGGCTACTTTTTGCATTTGTAGATCCCGAGATACACAAGGATATGTGCTGGCTCTGCACACAGCCACCGCTTAGTAGCCAAGCTCCACGAAATACAAAACCACATAGTGTTTCAGAGCTGAGCCGCTCACTGGAGATGTGTGTGAGAATCTATGTCTTCACTTGTAAGCCCAGTAGGTCTCAGGGTGTATTTCTATGGTTAGTTCTATATTTTTTGCATTTTGGGCCCAGTTAGTCTTCAACCTGATTACAGCACTCATTGACAACTGAGGGTTCCAGCATGGTCAGCTGCCCTAATGTTCCCTGCAGATGTTATTTTGTCGCTTGAGGGCTATCGGCACACAAAGAGAAGATGAAGTCTGAAATGGAAGCTTGAAGCCAACCACACTATGGTCACAACTTGAATTAGAAGGAGGTTTGTGAAAGCATGAGAAACAAGCAGGGTATGCTTTGCAAGGCAGGCTTTTTAATGCATGAGAAAATTGTCCCCAACTCTTCCAGGGGTAAATCTGACACTACTGGGGTGGAGTTAAATGGCTTTTTGGCGTTGCATCTTATGTTTTCTGTTTTTACAAACAAGAAAAGCCTGACTTACTACAGATTATTCTGTTCAAACATCTATTAGATGAACCAGAAAGGAACAGCGCATTTTTGACCTATTTTTATTGATTTTGTGATGGTGAAGAATGAGACATTCTGAAAGTGACCGATTCCTACTTATTATTTACTAACCCTAACAGCCAATGCAGATGATATCGATTGATTGATTATATATTAATTGATACATATGATATCGCTATTGCCTACAAATCCTGGAATACAAATTGGAATCAACGGGGGTTCGGTTTGCAAAACCAAAACCTGAATGACAAGGATTTGCAAAATGAGCCCTAGTCTTGAATTACTTTAATTATAATGGCAATATTGTAGGTGGTAGATAAGGTGTTGCAGAAGCAATACAATACACATCAGTACTGACAGTGGGAGGTTTGTGACAGTGATATACCTTGAGTAGAGCTGATAAAGCATTTCAGCTTGCATTTTCCCACGTTTCAAGTAAAAGGAGTATTTAATAAATTATGCAATTATTTAAATAGATCAGAAGATTTCTCCAGCATGGGCCGCTCCTTGGACACCATATAAACTGCACCAATTATATCACTTCTCTCCACTGGAGGAAACAAGGAGTCAGATATGCTCTGCTGGAATGAGGCTTGTCCACTAGCGTTCCCAGTTGGTCACAGCAACCACCCCAACAAGCATAAACAGCACTACCAGACATGCAAATTTGATCCAAAGAAACTTCTACTGGCACAAGCTGCTACATCTCAAGCTTCATAAGAAAGGCAGTAATTACACTGGTCTTCATGAAATACAACCTTAGCAGTGTCAAGTCAGGTTATCATGGCCCTTAAAATGCCTCATATTGTGCTGGATTCAGACCAGCATCATGATCTGGTGAAGGAAAAGTGATATACTAGATATATTTTTATTAATACACTGTATACACAGATACCTTCTATAGTTGTCCTATACATAGACATTAGAATTTTTCCCCATACTCTACCTGCTCTGATTTTTATGCTGACTACAGCTTGGTTTGACCTGAGAAATGAGGATAAAACTAAATAATGTATGCCATCTTACTGGGAAATATTTAATACAGAAAGGAAAAGAGAAATCTACCTGCATCTTTAAGAGACAAAATGGAATACCTTCTTTTGAAAGTTATTCCTCCCTGCTGAACAGCTGTATGCAGTAGAGTACTGCAGGTGTTACTGTGTTTCAGAATTATATAGGTGTTATGGAAAGTAAAATCGAAGATCTTATCAAAAGTGGACTTTCACAATGTTAGCCACCTCCACTGACTCCCACACTTTTCAAAGCAAATCCCCTCCTTTTCAAAATCTGATGACCCAGTTCTCTCCATTAACTCTGGGGATAGGGAACATCAAGTACACTGTGCTTTGGCAGGCTTTCATAGGCCTACCCATGCTCTTGGGTGGAAAGTCACTGTCAGTCTACTAGACAGATAAAGCTTGAAAATGCGCTTCCCGTGATCCACACAGTCCATTATTTAGCTTTGACACTTTCAGCTTGGACAAGGTGGTTTATGCCACTGGTTAGTCTGCCAATACAGTCTTTCAGGTTCTTACGGGCTAATGACGTGCTGGTTAAACTGACAACACTAGCAACAGTCTATATTTAATAGAATTTTTTGTTTGGAATTCTGAGACGCAAAGAAGATAGGAAAATATCTACTCGCTTCAAGTTAAACAAAAGCTGGAGGATTAAACTGATATAAGCAACGAGTCATTGAAAGAAAAAGAACAGATTCCCGTAAAAGCCACTTCCACATATGAACAGCAACTGGGAATCCTATGGATCACTGATGTGACTCACCAAGGTGAGTAAGAACCATTACTCTATGAAAATGACAGTTTGTCAGACGTATCCGTAGGAGGGTGAGCAACAGAACAAAACACCTAAACTTCCCTGCCACATTTGAAACTTAAGGTCACAAACTCACTCTGGTAAGATATTTGTCAGAGATGAAAAAAAAAAATATTACTGAAACACATACACACTTTTACAAAAGCAAGATTGGATGAGTTATTACTAGAAGGATGAAGAAGTAGAGGGTGTAGAAAGTGTATTTTTTTTTACACCGTTCTACAAGAGTGGATGATGCAGATGGTATAGTGATACATATTGGCAAGAGAGAGGGAGAGAAGCACATAGTAATGTTATGTAGCTGCCTCATTTAACACTGCATGAACATAAGAGAGCCCCAAAAGAAGTGGGTTTTGAGGAAGCATCTGAAAAAAAGGAAATGCTCAAGCTTTCTTAATGTTGCTACCAGCTGATAGGGCTTTCATACCACAAAGATGCTGTGGGTGTCACATATATAATAATGTACCTGTGTAATTTACTGATTCTCAGAAAAGAGTAGATTCATTTTAACAAAACTTCCAGTTTAATTTAGATCTTCCAGTTTTGTTTGTTTTTTTCCTTTATAAAAACACAAGGCTAAAATTTACAGTTGAAGTCCAGCCTCTTCATGCCAAAACCTGGATGGCAGTGTCTTAACTGTCTAAATATTGGAGATATTTTAGGTTTTAAACAGGTCACACAGCCCTTAGTTACACCTGATGCCTTCAATTCCACCTGCCAGAACATGGACTGTCCAGAGCTTAATCATGCTTTGCAAAGCATACTTTTGCAATGGCGAAATACAAGGAACAAACTTGACCCTTTGATCATAAGTTGGATCAGTTATTTATGAGAGGGTAGGCACAAAAAGGAAAATGATGTTGGTAGGAGATGACAAAGAAGGAAAACTCCTCCTGTGGACTGTTTCCTAATTTATACCATACCCTGTCAGAAAGTAGCCAAGATTATGAAATATATATACACACACACACACACACAAATTCTCATTTATGTGGCTGTATTTCTCCTTAAGCTCCTACTTGGAAACTGTAAATTATGGGAACTTTAGTTCTTTATCTCTTTCTCCTAACTGAAAAACGGACCATTTATTTCTCAGTACAGTACTGAGTTTAAAACGAGCCCTTGCCCTAATTAAAGCTTTGATGTGGTATAAAAGAAAGAATGGCCAAATAACTACTTTTACCTTCTTGAAATGCTGCTAGAAATTCGTATTAGGCCTTAAAACCTAACAGAAGGAAGTGAAGGGGATGGAGCTACTTTTGTACTTTAAATGTTGGCACAGGTTTTCAGATCTGCTTTTTAGAAATCAGATCACAATCAAATATAAAAGAAATCCTCAAACAAACAAAAAGCCCTACAACTGAGTGCAAGCTAGGCGTTAAAAGGTAATCTCCTAACCTTGCCCTCCAGAATGAATCACCCTGCAAGTGCTCTGTGCAGGCTCCGTCTTGTCTTTTGGTCCAAGGCATAATCACAGGAGAAGGATTTCAAAAGGCAGGAATCCTGCTTGGCTGCTTAAGTAGCACTAATGATACATTTCCTCCTGTTACTCACATATATCCTCTCCATAAGGAATGGTAGTGAGTTAGAGAAATAGAGCATTGGAACTACTAGCTGCTCATGCGACAGCCCCGTCACCACCCTGGCGCTAAGCCTAGGAGTGTTCAGGGCATGATAATCTGCCTTATCTTGAAAAGAGCGTAACATTACTGATTTTATTATCATCTGCGATCAGCAAGCAGGAAACATTGTTAAATAATCATTTGCATACTTCTCCCTTAATAATTTTAAGTTAGGTTGCTTAGAAAAGGCTGACTATAAACATAAGAATGACAGGATGGGCTCAGACAAAAGGCTTGTGAGCCTGCCTCCAACAGTAGCCAACTCCCACTCTAGCCATTAAAATACATTGATTTGCACGGGGAAAAAAAGGACTTCACATTCAAGTTGTTATTCTTTTCACTATATAGAGGGAATACATGCTATTTCAAATTTATTTAGATTCCTATTTGTTAGCATTTTTATTAAGCTTAAAAATAACACTTTTGAGGGGAAGATTAAAACAAATTAAAACATAAATAAAACATAGTATAGAGATTTTTGGGGGGTAGTTTACATGAAATACCCTAACGTTCTGAGTACTCCAGTTACTTGAATAGCTGGTTTCCAGTTAGTCAAATCCTTCGACTTTTAAGAATTATTGTCTCAGACCCAACATTTATTCCTGGAAAACAAAACTTCCTGTTTTTTCATGTCCCAATTGGTTTCTTGACTTAAAATGAACTAGCCAAAGAAATAAAAAAAATTGACTTTTTCTGCACCTACAGGAGAAATTGCTGCTGACAAAAGCTGTTTTAATTTAACTTACACCACATGGTCAGTTTTGTCAGATACAGCAGGTGCAGATCTCTCTGTATCCTCCCTTGACACCTCACACGGTTAATGTAGCATCTTTTCCTCCGGTTTCGGTAAGTTTAACCTTGCCATTCTCAGATGCACTCAGAATGCTCTTCCCATTCTAGGTGAATGGTCCTATTGTTCCTCCCAGCCGGTCCCTCTGACCAAGAGGGTCCTCATTCTACATCTCCAGGTGCTCCGAAATTTTCTGAAGGATCTTATTTATGCTTAAATTTTTGCAGCCAAGATCCTTCAGGGACTACTTCCATCCCATGTACCATACAGAATTGAAAAGTCTTTCACCTCTAAGCAGACCGTGATATCAGCGTTTTTTGCCTTCTGCCTACCGTCTGCAAACAACCACTTTCACACCTTCACCGAAGCTACTGCTCTTAGAAGACATGCCCCAAGCATATGTGCAACTCTTTCTTGTTGATCTCTTTTTAAGTGTCTTCCCTTAATGTCTTTTTAATCTTAGTGTCCTCAAACACTGAAAACAGCCAGGTTACTACTTCATTAGTTCCTTATATATTACCTCTATCGTAAATACTGCCCAACTTTATAAAAATATGAGTATGTGCATGTTCCTGATTCGAGCCAAATTTGTACGATGATTTGCTAGTCCACAGGTGCAGTATTAATGATTGTACAGCAATGGCCATAGGCATATAAGTAATAATATAAATTAATACTAAACAACTAATTACATAAAATAATGCTAAACAACTAGTATTAGATGCATCACGCCACACAAAAGGTCCCTTTTGCCCATAATCCTTCATCTGACAGTGGTCTTGTATTGATGTCTGGCGAAGAGTGAAAGCAGGACAAACTTATATATAGTAGTATCCCAGCTTCTAACTAATTTCAGCATAAGGACATCCTGAATCAGATAATAGTTGTGGTAATTCTAGTAACTATCAATGATCTCTCCTCTGTATGTGGCCAGTGTCCCCTAGAATGCAAGGGAGTGTAAAGTTTTAGCATCTGCAGCCTTCTTTGCAATGAGTTCCTCAGGTCTGCCAGCCTCCAGTGTGAAGAGCTGCCTCCTGTATTTAGATGGAAACCTTCTACTAACTTCATACAATGCCCTGTAGACCTTGTAGTGGAAGAGACAATGAACAGCCAACCCTGACCACTCTTCCATGCCACATGTAATTTTGAAGATTTCTATAATTTCCCCCTTTAGGCTCTTTTCAAGCCAGGTGACAGGCATTTCTGACAGCTGAAGACAGCTAGCTTAATAGTTCTTCACTCAGAAGCTGTTTGAGGCCTTTGATGATCCTTGTTGCCCTTCTCTGACACTTTCCAGTTCTGCTAAATGTTTTTGACCAGAACTGCACAGAGTACTCAAGATGACAGCAAACCACAGCTTTATGCAGGAGCATACTGAGGTTCTATTGTTGGCTTTCTGTTCACTTCCTAATAATTTCTAGTGTTTGATTTGCTTTCTGACCACTGAACAATAGCCTAATGCTTTCACGGAACTACGACTAATAACCCCAAGATCTTGATCCTAAGGGACAATAGTTAGCTTGGTCTTAAAGAAAAATATTTTTCTTTCAGATTGAAAGTCCCACAAAAGCCTCAGGAATGTGTCTTAAATGACACTGTTATGCTAAGAAAGTGATTTATTTTTATTATAATTTTAAAAGAGCATGGAATTAAAAATGGAGTCAAAAGCGTTACATCTTTTTATGGAGGACAAATCTAGGAAGACCAGCCACTGTTTTTTATCAGTTTCCTGTGCTTTTGTGCTTAAACAGGAATGTCTGTTCAAGTGGTGCATTTATTATTATTTTAGAGAAAGCGTGAGCAGGGCTTCACAGTTCTTACTGAAATTAATTTCTGAACTATGTTTACACACAGTCTTAAGTTACTTTTCTGGGAATGTAGAATAACTGTTTTACATTCAGCAAGGTTTAGCTTCACTAAGTTTCCTTAATAAAACACAGTTTTGTAAAGATGTAAACAACCATGTTAAAATGTCCATATTAACTTACTCTGAGAGCAAACTACCTGCAACAACATTCTGATATGACAGCATTTTATACCCACTCCACAGTCTGCACAGTTATAAGAGGAGGAGTTTAGGCAGAAGACCACAAAGGACAGTTTTACCATCATGTATTCCTTCAAAGATCACTCACAATAATTTTATTTGTTTCTTCTTTGTTTTCCCCTCTCTCTGAAATCTTCTCAAAGTAGTCGAATGAGCTTTCTCAAAAAGAGACACCTATCATTGCTTTGAGAGAGGTCTTGGTAAAACCCCAAACCCCACAGGCAATTTATAGCCTTGGCTCCTACAGCTCACTGCGTTTTTACTTCAAACCACCTTAGCTCAGCCACACAATAACAACAAAAGTTTTGAAACGTTATCTGTCCAGGAACAAAACCATTCTGTTCTATTTTCTGAGATGAAGGTGGCAAATGATAATTAAAAAAGGTAAGGCCTTTCATACAGACCCTTCCGTACCTCCTTCTTGAAAGTATATGTGTATATATATTTAACTCGGATAGAATTTTTCAAATCTGCTCAACTGTGAACCAGAATAGAGCTGAAGCAGCACAAGGGGGTAAAGGAAAAAGAAAAGAGGGTATCCACACTACTAATAAGAAGCTATTTTCCTTAGGTTGTTTATACAGTTCTTGGCAGTAGACAGGCTCCAACAGAGCCAGGGCCAATGAAGTAACCACTGCTCAGAATTGCTCTGTGAAGCAACTTCTCTCTAACTACACAAGCACAGGTTCTCTGTTAGCCGCCTAGGACAAAATGCTGTGACTGCGCATCTACACCATCTAAATCAGGTCTTAACACCCTGCTTTCCTATTTTAATACGTCTTGACATCCAAGCTGCTCTCTGAAATTCACTCTCTCAAAGACTGATACTGACAAGACTTGTACAATGTTCTTTATTTGTAGCCCATTCTTGCATTGTGAATAGTCTGAATTAAGTTCATGGGACTACTTGTTGTGAAAGCAATTAGAATGAATCTAAAACTTTGCTCAATCTGTCAAGATAACTTTGAGTACTGCACAGGAGTTCAGATGAAGAGAAAGTCCTAGAAATCTGTATACATTGGCTCTCAAAACAGACTAGATTAAGTCAACTAATAAGATTTTTAATATTTGAAGACTGAATCAATCTTTTCATAAGGGGTTTTTTTTGAGAATAAGTCAAAGTCATGCAAGTCCTCCGTATAAAAAATTCCACAAGCAAAAGATAAAGAATGAGGAACACCAGGGATATTCTTTGACGAACTGAAAACAACTCGAAATGTTCTCAGACAGAAGAGAATCCAAGAGAAAAAGACAGAGAAATGTTCGTTCAATACCTTAGATGACTAGCAATGGTGACCACTTTCAAGCATGCAATTCAGGTTAAACAATATATTGCAGTCACCAGATGGGTCACCTACAAAAGGAAAGTAGGGTCAATCTGTAAACCCTCTCTGAGTGGTGTCACTCACATATTTATTATTGGCAAATCAAACCATGATGACAAGATGATAAGCAGATGACAGGGTTTGCATTATTTTTAGTCTGGAACTGAGATTTAAAATAAAAAAACCAAAAGAAATAAAATATTTTTTTCCATAAGATTTCTGAAGGAAAAGAGTTTGCTTTGAGAGATACAAAATGAAAATTTTTCAGGTTGCTGGATTAAAAAAAAAAAAAAAAAAAAAAGGCTATAAAAGACTTCTCATGCTGGGAAGCCTACCTTTTTTTTTTCTTTTGACAGTTCCCAAGAAAGATAAAGCCTGAAGAGAAAACTCCCCTTGCATTTCTATGGCTGGAAATTGCTGATTGCACCATTAGGAATGCAAAGCTTTGTGTAAAACTATACAACTGAAGATAACACTACATGCAGCCTACAAACCAAGAAAGCAGACAAATCATAAAGGACATCTAAACCAAAAAAGTCAGATGGAGCCTTCCTGAATTTGTTCCTTAGAGGCACACTAGAAATTCCTGTGTTGTGCTAATTAATGTTTCATAAAACATTACAATATATTCTTAGAACATGGGATTAAAAAAAAAATTATGTTAAAGCTCATTTTACTAATCAGAACACTCTGTATGTGGTAACTGATATAAATCTGTGATGCAATTAAATTTGCCCTAGAACAATTCTTGAAGTCTCAATGTTTATTTTACTTCTTTTAAAAAATAAGCCTGTTACTTCCATCATTAAAAATCCCAGGCCACTATATGACACATTTGTTTTTGCTTTCCCAAAAATCAATAACGTTTTTCCTTTTAAAAAAATCCTTGTGTGATAATGAATAAAACACAGCATCACTTTTAATAGCAAAACAATTAATTGTTGATGGACTAAAATTCTCTACGTATCCAATTCCTTCAAGATATCTGTAAGAAAAAGCATATAGTTACAGAAACTTTGGTGGCCGTTTAGCTGTTTACTCACCCATTTCCTGTCTGGTACTGCAGATTCCTGTCCCATATTTTTGTAACTCTATGGTCACAGTTTTCAAAGCATTAACATCCGTTTCTGCAAAGCCGAGGTAGTTATAAGAACCCATATTGATTACATTCTTGATAGTCCTTCCTGTAAACCTATAATTAAGGCAAATTTTAAAGAATAGTGCAACTTTCCCTCCAACCTCAAACAAAAAGAAAAGAAAAAATCCCAAAATTTTCCCACCAAATTTTGTTCCACTGTCAAATTCCTATTTGGGAATTTACAATCCTCATACTTCAACGTCCTAAAAGTTTTTCCAGCCTTTTTATTTTCCTGACTGTCGTGGTTTAACCCCAGCCAGCAGTAAGCACCATGCAGCTGCTCCCCCCTCCCCGTGGGATGGGGAGGAGGATCAGGGGAAAAAAAGTAAAACTCATGGGTTGAGATAAGAGCAGTTTAATAACTAAAGTAAAATAAAATATAATTCTAACAATAATAATAATAAAAATAAAATAATAATTGTAATGAAAAGGAATGTAACAAAAAAAAGAGAGAAATAAAACCCAAGAAAAGAAAGTGAAGCACAATGCAATTGCTCACCACCCGCTGACCAATTCCCCAGCAGCAATCTGCCCCTCCCGGCCAACTCCCCCCAGTTTATATACTGGGCATGACATTCTATGGTATGGAATATCCCTTTGGCTAGTGCGGGTCAGCTGTCCTGGCTCTGCTCCCTCCCAGCTTCTTGCACACCTGCTTGCTGGCAGAGCATGGGAAACTGAAAAACCCTTAACTTAGGATAAGCGCTACTTAGCAACAACTAAAACATCAGTGTGTTATCAACCTTATTGTCACACTAAATCCAAAACACAGCACTGTACCAGCTAAGAAGAAAATTAACTCTATCCCAGCCGAAACCAGGACACTGACTAAATACTGCATCCTGCTCAGAATGTTTTCCAGATTCCAAGCTGTAGATGGCAATATACTGGCATTAGGTGAAATGGTGCTTTTATGGATGTAAATAAACAAACAAACAAAGCTAGGGCTTTATATAGGGAACATCTTATAGACAGTATTTTTTCAAGCAAATTGTCAACAGTTTCCAGAAAGTCATGAGTGTTCACACACACACACAGAGAAATTAAACATGAGGAAAATGGTGTGGGAAACACTATGACACATTCTCAATAAGCTGAAATATAGTCAACCTACACATTGTCTATGTGGTGAATTTCCATGTCTATTTAACTCAGTAACAGTTGCAATACACTGAAATCTTCAAGCTGTAAAGTGCTTAAAACTCACTGCCAAAGACTCACTATGTAAGAAGCTACATTTATGCAATGCAAGAAATTATGATTTAAATCCTAACCAAGGGATACAAATTTAGTTGTAATATTCTGACTGAAGGTCTGCTGTTATAAATGAAGCGTAGGCAGTCTGACTTGTGGTGACACAGCCAAACAAAACCCGTTTGCGATAGAGTTCAGTCCCTTCCATACTGCATTTCCAAACAAAATTCAGAGGAAAGGGGACAGAATGTCAGCACGGTACTGATTTTGGAAAAAAATATACTGATGCATATTAGTCAAAGATCTAGGTATGAGGGGCAAGATGCAACTTTCTGTGCTTTGCAGATATATCAGGAGTATTCTTATGAAGCTGACAGCTGCAGAGTGTAAGCTGACTCACCTAAATGTCCAGTTGTAATCATCTGTAACACGTTCCATGAGGTCAAACTGAGGCCCCGGGACACTGCAAATTGGACGATTCCAGTTATCCCGTATTCTCATATAGAGGTTTCTGGTGTAAAAGTTCTCAAAATCTTGATAAAGTGGCACAAAATCCTGGTTTGAAAACACGCACAGGGTTATGTTGCTAGGAAAATGTCTGCTTCTGTACCCAAGGCATGCCCATTAAAAAGGAAAAACTGATTCATTAGTAAACAGAGAGCTGTAACAGCCACATGTTCCTATGTTACAAACAACTCCAATCAGCAAATATCTTACTTTAATTCCCTTGAAATACACTGTTGGCTTTTTTAGGGGGTGAGGGTTTTTTGTTGTGGTTTTTTGGGGGGTTTTTTGTTTTTTTTTAAATGGTCACCAAGTTGGCCTAATTCTCCAGTCCAATATTTGGAAAGTTGGAAATGGAAGAACTCATGATTCTTTCACTTGGAGAAACCAAATGTTTCAAATTGAGCATTTTGCTATGTGTGGAGCAGATTGCACAACTAGGATAAAAAACTCATTATATTTCATGAAAAGCTGGATACATTAGATTAAAGCTAGTCCAATGTAATTCATCTGGGCATTATTGGCCTAGACTGGACATGCAAACAGCCAGTTAAGACAACTAGTTTGGTTGACAATTGATTTCTATCTATGGATTTTACTTGGAAATTAAGTAAAAAGAAAGGTATGGAATCTAAACAAAGTTTTATACGAAACAGCACTATAGCCATATTAGACACTGGATACAATAAACTGATAAAATAACATGGCATGTAGTTACATATGTGGGAGACTGCAGAATTAAATGAACACGTAATCCATGGTGGATGGCAAAAAGATTTAACTGGCATGTCTGGAATCAAAATAGCTCAACAAATGGCCAAATCATGAAGTGAATTGAAAAGGATATTCCATGAGAATGCTGACAAAAAGACTGCACCATGATATTTCATTAAGTAGTTCATGCATCTTTGAAGAGCCAAAACAGGAAACAATTTCGTGAATTTTATTTGTAAGAGGAACAGTAACACTATTTGCATTTTTCTTCCATTATGCCAGGTATTATTGTAAACGATGGCTCAAACTGCACAGAGAAGGAGGAGCAACAAAAAAATCTAAACAAAGTTAGAAGGCAATTGAGCTTGCGGAGGTGCAAGTTTCCCTTAGAACTGTGCGGGATGAAAAAATTCCTAAGTTCAGGACTCGCAAGAATTCAGGCTACATTCACTCTGTGCTGGGACAATGACTCCTGACTGCTCTGTGACCAGCAGTTCAGCAAACATAAGCGAGCAATTACAAAGATGTTAGTACTGCCTATTGCTATGAAGGACAAAGTAAGACAGCCAGATGGGACAAAGAAAAATTGGGATTTAAGAGATTTGGAGAGATGATATATTTAACAATAAGGCATTTCTGAGTTTTCTTTTTCTGTGGATGGACCTAATACGCTGAGATTCTATTTTGCTGAGAGTATTCTGACACTCTTAGAACAAGGTGAACATCTTTCTGGGTGAAAATTATGATTTTACATATATATAGGTACATATTCATACACATGTGTTCAACTATACTGCAGTGCGTGTCATTCCTCTCATCCCTATGTAATGTTCTTCTCTAAGGTGAAAGTTGTCTGCCTTATTACTTTGGCAGGTTACTGTACATATCTTGCAAGCAGGGGAAAAACTCAGCTGTGGATACATAATGTCTTTTTCATACATACTTTTTGTTGTTCTCTCTCTGCAGCAACGTTACGTTTTTCTAGTCCCCAGGCTCTCATAAAATCTCGCAGGTAGCCAAATATTGTTCCCACTCCAAAACCCAGGAAAGTAAAAACAGCAACATACATTGGTGCCTGTTCAAAGTGCTCAATAAATTTTTTTTTGTAGAGAGTTCCATTTGATACGCCATTCTTCTGAAAATATAGAACAGAAATTTGTGATTAATACATTTAATCTCATCAAAGCTTAGACCTCAAGGCAAACCTTTTTCTCTAATACGCCACAAATTAGGAGAGACGTTTAGACCTCACACTGTATCAGTTGATGCAACCTATACCTGAAGAGGAGGACCTTTAACACTGCAGTTGTTACTAACCACTACAAGTATCTTCCATTTTCTTACCTCTCCACCAATGTCCTCAATTGCAGGTGTCTTCAACACCACTCCCTTGTCTATTTTGAAATGTGAAACTTATGAAAGATTGGCAACGTATTATTGTGTAATTGGACAATTATTTCAACGATGATTAAATGGAAACCACAATACTCTGTTCTTGCAAGACAGAGCTATAAAAAGGGAAGGGCAGCATTAAAAACTCACCTACACTACGCCTGACTCTGCTTCTGGAAGTCTTGTGTAACCCATTGCAGCAACTAACCTATATACAACAAATCCTGTCTAAAATAGGGCACCTTTACCATGATGTTCTGCAGATCTGAGGAAGTATCCAAAACAGCTATGATCCCAGCCTTCTATTTCTGTTCTGATTTCACAAATGCTTTTAATCATATTTTCAGTGACTTCTTCCATAATTCTAAGGGTACTTAAAAAAAAAAAAGAAAAAAAAAAAGAGGAGACACACAGACACCCTGCTTATTGAATTAGTGACCCTATTGTGAGCAGCTTCTAGAAATTTTCAGCCATGTGTGGACAAAATATTTTGTCTTGAAAATATTCTGTCTTGCAAGTATTCTAAAATTTCCATTTTCAAATTAAAGCAGCTAAGTTTTTCAGTTGCAATCTTCTCAAACCAACTTATATTCAGTAGGCTTATCAGATTATTCTGTGGAAGAGAGGTAACTCCCTCATTTCTGCAAAACATGACAGCATTTACAGTTACTGTCTAGTAACAGCCAATCTGCCAATTCAAAAATAACAAAATGTAATACAGAAAAAATAGTGCCCTCTGTAAAAAAAAAAAAGAAAAAAGACATAAGACATACATTTTTGAGCATATTATAAAGCAAGACTACCAACATAAGAAGAAAAACCATTAATACATTGCTGCCTGTGGGATGGATGAACTAAAAAAAGTAGATAATTTATTTAGGTAATGCAGCAAGCTGAAATTGAATAATCATATTAAGAACAACTGCAAACTCACTGTACTTGTCAGACCTAGAGTATTATTGATCTTCATACTGCACCGATATGCCTTTATCCTCAAAAGATTTTGATTTCAGTAGTAACTTGCTGTCCATTCCTGGATTCACAAAGTTTTCTTGGAAGAGAAAGAGGGAAAAAAAAAAGGGGGGGGGGGGATAGGAAAAAAAGGTGTCGGGCACAAGATAGAATATAAGGATTTTGAAGGAAACCCAAAAAGGAAAAAATTGCTAGTAGGGCTGAACAAAAACACATTTAGACTTTAGAAAGACTTATTGCCCTGCGAGGGAGGAGGAATGCAGGGCTGGCTCTCACCGTGTGAGGGTAGATCTTTGAAGCAATGCTACACATGCACTCCTACCTCAAGCTAATTGCTCTTTTAGGGCAACCTATTTACCATGAAAAACATTTTAGGAGGATGAGTTAAATACATGGTCAAGTCATATTTCACATGAGCCAGAATAGCTGTGTGCACACAGCGACAAGACAAAGTATTTCATCAAGGGTTAAGCTCAGACTTATTACCTTACATTTGCCATGGGTGAAGAGCATACTTATGGTCATCTATGGCAATTCAATTGACATAGTAGCTTGTCAAGCTGTGATGATGTGATAATGCACCTGAGCCCTCAGGAGAGAATTAGCATGATGATTCTGTTTATCAATTTTATTAAGAAACACTTTGTTGTTATATATCTTATTGGTAAAGGAACAGGGAAGCTCGTATCAGACACCTGCATTGCAAAACTCTTCTTCAAATAAAATTCTTCTATTGTGGAACTCTCATTGCAGCTGCTGCTATTTTATGCAGTCAGTATGACATATGTATTTAAGCATATAACCACTGTCACCTACTATCCTTAATACAAACGGCTAGTAGTAAACAGCACCAATATTAGTAAAGTACTAAGAATGCAGAGTCAGACTGTGGCCCATATTCTCCAGTCTATGAATGATGAAACCCAAGAGTCTTCAAATAGCCCAAGGTTAGTACAAGGCCGGGAGAACAAACTCAAAAAGATACAGTGACATCTTGTCTACAAACTAAAGCGAGGAAAACAAAGAGCATTTCATCCATCCCTAGAGTCCCACAAAAAAGCAGAGAAAGAGTCTCAGGATTGCAATAACCAAACCAAGTGGATTTGCTGCTTCTGGAGAGTGGTAATGTGGATGCTTCTGTGCAGCACTTCAAATCCAGGCATTGAGGTATGGGTGACTGACTGAACATCATGAGGAAGTTCAACAATTTCAGCCAACCTAAACTGTCAGTGGATGAATTGTTAATTGCCATTTTGCATTACATTACTGTTGACTTTTTACATGTTATCATAAAGTTTTATTTGAGAAGAAAGAGGTGGAACTGAAAACTATGCATTTAAAGCATCTAGACAGTGAAGACAGGTGTAATTAAGCTGTTGCTGGCACCAAAATCAAATACAGCAGATCTCCTACAAATGCCTGAAATGATTCAGAGATCACTAGTTACACTAGTTACACACTGGGTGCTCTGCTGAATTCTACACTCACAAGTATATTATTATCCGTAGTAACACCTGTAGTAGACAGTACATTTTCTAGCTCCATACCTCAACTGTAGCAATCCTAAGTAGCAGATGATTAGGCAAGGATTCTAAAAACAAAAATAGAGAATGATAATTTTCTCAGTATATTCTCCCAACTTCCAGCAATGGGTGGCTTTGAGATTTCATGAGCCTGAGATTGTATCATCACATTTAATAGTCATCAGGGGATAACTATGAATTTGTTCATCATTTTTGAACCCACAAATACTGTGGAAATGAATTGTGAATTTTGATAATTAATTTAATCTGTAAAAAAAGTATTTCCTTTTTTTATTATAAAATTGCCTGATAATTTCATTCAACAATTTACTTTGACCATTGCTGTCTGTTCAGCTTTCCTACTGAACCAATTACACAACTCTTAATTTTCTGTACTTAAATGACTTCTGCCTCTCCACTTGTCTCTTCCCAAGCTGGAGAATCTTAATCTATTTAATTCTAGTCTAGTGTCCTTGTCCTTACACAGATTTAAAAAATAAAATAAAAAAATAAATAAAAATCTATATTTTTAATGCTCAACTTTGTCTTCAGTCTGCAAAGGTCAATAATACCTTTTTGAGATGCAGAGGAAGGAAATTAAAATTGCATACAACACTTGAGGGCATTGTATGGATTCATAAACCTGCAAATGATGCTTTGTCATGTTTTCTGTTGCTTTTTTAAAGATTGTTAACATCCTATTTGCCTTCTTGCCACAGTTTGCAGTTTCAGAAATATCTCTTATGATTACAAAATATCCTTCCTCAGTTGCAATAAATACGTAATTTACAGCACATTGCTATTTGTGCATTCTTAGGATCATTTCCCCCTCCGATTCATTCACTGTTTTTTATTTAGTGACCTGCAATTTTGTCTACTGTTTTATCAGCATTACACACTACCAACGAGGACTTTCTGTAATGCTTGCTGTCCAGAGCTAATTTTTCACTACCCTGAAAAATTTGGTATTGTCAACACATGTTGTCACCTATTTCTCCTCACCCCTTTTTCCAGACCATTGGTGAAAATGTGAGAGAGCACAGGTCCAGTAAGAGATCCCTGGGGGACTCCATTCCCTGCATCTCCCTGGTCACCTTTTCAAAAACTGTATCTTATTTGTAACCCCCCATTTCTCTGGTAAAAAGGCCAACTTAAGCAGCAGCCCAGAGTTACTCAGCAATTTTATGTTTGGCTTCCTTTAAAAATCTTGAGTAACTACCCTTTGTGATATGCTAATCCACATTTTATTGGCTTGTTTTAAAAATTCTGCTAACATTCCAAATCAAAATAGTTCCTCAGTAGTTTGCCACAGAGTAAGTATACTTTCCAGACACAAATGCAAGGAATCTACTAATGCAATGTAAAGACACCCAACACAGAAAGCCTATAGATGAAATTCAAAACAAATGGACGTTTTGCCATAGAGTTTGACAAATCTAGGATTACATTGACTTCTCGGAAACTAAAAGCACAATCAGGATATGCAACTTCTGTGTGTTAAATCTCTGCTTCGCTTATTAGATCATGCTGTCTTGTACTCTCTTGATACCAAAGGCCACACTGACAGCTCAGCCTTTTAACTCTGTAGCACATAGTTATAGAGAACCCATGTCAACAGATTTAGCAGCGGCCTTAAACCACAGCTGCAAATTGGTTTCCAGTAAGACACTCACAGGAAGAGAATTCCTGGGCAAGATTTTGATGCCAAGGAAGTCAACAGGAGTGATGCCAATACAGTAAAGTCAGCTTTAAGTGCAATACCTCTTAGATCTCCATATTCCATAGTTACCCAAAGTATTTTGAAACTCTCCCCTAATGAAGAATCCCCTCCTAAATGCCTTCAGTTTTTAAAATGGACAAATTAACACCAACAACAGATCTTACAGTGCTATTGGAATGGGCATCAGTATAAAATACTGACTACAGTGGACACAAACTTAATCAAAATAGCTTGCTCTAATAATAACGTAAACTGATCTTGAAGTCTATTCAGCACACTCCTGGCAACACCTTTATAAGGAATAGTTACAAAACACGATATTTACATTAGCAAAGAAAAATAAAAGATAGCTATGCAATAGCATGAATAATACTTAAATATTTGTTCATACTACCCTTAAAGTGAGGAATTTTTCATTGCATTTAAGTCCTGCAGCCTCTCGAATAGTGCTACTTGGCATGAGCCAGATTTGTATCAAGGGGAGGCTGAGAATTGAACAGCATAGACAGCGTCACAGTACTAAACCTGTGTGCTGGCCCTGATTAATTTACTAGCAAAGAGGTAACCGCTTATGCTGGTGTAAGTTAGAAGCAAACTTGCGTGAGTGGAGTTGCGTCAAGGAAACTGAGACCCGAGAACTCACGTTTTCATGCAAGTCTGTTCTGTATAGACAACATAAACTTTAAAGAAATTCAGAAATCCCAATCTGCTTTTTGAAACCTCTCCTTAATTAAATATTTTTTGAGCTATTATGGCCACTTCCAATACAGCAGCAGTAAGCGCAGACAGCTATATCCTTGAAATAAAACTACTGGGAGAATAATAAAGTCTTTGTCTTTAAATATAAGTTCCCCACTAGGAATAAAATCTGATCCAGAAGCAGGTGAAACTTTATTTTACTCTCCCTCAGTTTAAGAAGAACATTTCATCTGTTTCTGGATCAGATTTTATCATGTTGTTGCATACAACCTATTGAAAAAGCAATGCAAATTGATCTACATAAAGCTTCCAAGACAGATATGTATATGAAGAGATAGGTGTTAAAAACTGTGAACCAAGTGACAGCCACATTTGCTCAATATTTGTCAGATTTCAAGATGGCATTGAAATCTTGAGCAAATTAGGACAGTGTGTTGCTACAGCTAAAAACTGACAGGAGAACAGACTGATAATCACTGACACAACATCCGATTCCTTGCAGATGGTTTGGTTCTAAGACGTTTCCTCCCTAACATTAGAAGAAAACCATCTGGGACAAGACCCTAAATGTAGGTGATTTTAGATGTCCTAGGATGTGCGAGATAGCCACATGGGGATGACAGGACCTAGAGAGGCCTGCACCCTTCTGGAGAAGAAGCTGAAGATGGAGTACTACAGGATTCCATTTTAGCTGTGAGAAGGGTATGGTCCAGCTGAATCCCACTCAGAGCTTGCCACTGGATAGTCACAGTTTGAAGTGGCTGCTGTGTAATTCTGTCCCCTATGGATCATTGTCACCAGAAGGCTGGGTCTCAAAGAATAAAACTGTCAGGTTTTATGCAAACCCACCAGGTTAACTGCCATAATTATTACATTTTCCCAAGCACCAGGGAAATGGCTTTTGATTTGTTAACCAACTGTCACCTAATTACTGACTAAAAACTTGCAGCCTCTCTGTACAGATTCATGACAGCATACTACAGGCAAACGCCAACAAAGGTATGAAAAGACAGGATCTTCACCTTCCAGACTTGCATCATTTTTTCAGTCGAGCACAAGTGAAACTCCAACGTATTCACCTTATAATAAATTCTTTCAGCAGCAGATAATCAAGTCCTGCAATGCCAACTATGACACTAATACTATGAAAATACAGATGTGAATGACATGCACATTAGAAATACACTGTTAAATAGAAAACATTGTTATATAATTAGGAAAACAATACCCTTACTATATAATTTTCAGACTAACACTTTACTCTGATGCTAAAATGATACTTTTGAGTGCAACATAGGAGGTTGGAAGGATGCAGACGACTTACTCATAAATAACGTTCAGGAAGAAAATAAGTTGGTAAAAGTCTAGAGACAGCAGTGGCAAGGGGTCCAAATTAGAAGAAAGAAGAACTTGGAATGTACACATTTCATTGTCTTAGTTTTGTAAGTAGCCTGGTATGTCAGGATATGAATTTCTAGCCCTGCACACACTACAAGTAACGTGCATTCCGGCATCAATGAATGTTTATTTGCAACTATTAAGTAAACTGTCTACTGTGTGCAATTTTTGCAAAACCTATAGATCAGCACATGTTTTCATCTGGCACGAAGTTAGTCCAGCAAGTAGAACTGCACATTGCAGAATGGTCATACTACAGTGCTTGTCAAAAGAAAAGCCACATATGTCTCTCTACAGCACAGAATCTTAGAATCATGCACACAGACTCAGGACAAATGCCAGCAGCAAACCATGAAAATGCAATGTGATGATGGGGACAAAAATCCAAGAAAACATTATTTTGAACTGTAGGTTTCAGAAATTGCAATATAAACCATAACAGATACTACCCAATACCAACTAAGGCACTTACATCAAACAGCACATGGGACATAAAAAAATTGCATAGTAAACTCTTTTCCCAATGGCTTTGCATCTGTACCTTGCAAACAATAGCAAGAAACACTAGAAAGAAAAAGGAATATGTATGCCTGATACAGCTATTCCTCTGTTTGCCATTACTCCCAGAAAATTCAAAGTGGACTCAACTCTACATGACTAGGAAGGCATGAGGGCAAAGATGGAGCTTAATAATTTCAAATTATTAGAGACAAACCAATGAAGTTCACTACCCAGAGAGATACTTACAAATACCAGAAGGTATTTCCTAACCTTACAGCAATTACAGAGCAGAAAGCCAGGCACGTTGAATCAGACAATAGAACTGGATGAAACGCCTAGGTTACAGCAATCCTGACATAGTTCATGGCGTCAAGTTGCAGCAAGTGTTTGCTATTATTTCCAAAGCTTATAGTAAGCTACGAGATTCACGCTGCCTGGCCACATCAGAATATCTCCTGATCATTCAAATCCTATGGTTTTGGCTTTAAGAATAAACAAACAAACAAAGATGACGATGAGGTGGTATCACTTCAAAGGCTGTCAGTCTCTGCACATCACTGGTGATGATCTACTAATACAGGAAATTTCTTCCAGAAGTGGTTTAGCATTTAGAAATTCATTCTATGGATCTCATGTACATTTTTGATAAGAAACTAATATTTGTTGGGATCAAGACTGTAACTGAACGGAAAGGTACTTGAGATGATCTAACCAGACTTAGTGATTTTGCCCAGTGTGGATTCCGAACTAAAATCTACATGAAGCAACCCACCAATTCATTTTCCCACATAGTGACTTTGCAAAGTAAACCAGAAAATGTTTTAACTAGCATCAAAATGCTCTCCCTGCAAAATTCCCTTGTGAAGAAAATGCTATAGGTGAACAGACAGATCTTATGCACTAACTTGCATAACTGAATCATCATTGGATCCTAGAGCTTTTCCCACTATATAGTACAACAGCTTCAAATAGGGCCAGGATTTTGCACAGGTGACAAATGGGAACTGTTTAATAATGACACACATATCCCCTAGCAGAATGGATGTGTCCCTGGACTTTCCTGGATCACACCAAATACATCACAAGCTTCAATCTTAATTTGTTAAAACTTCAGAAACAGTCTCAGGCCATCATTGGTTCCTGAGATGACAGCACCAGTTTTGATGAAGATTTCTGGAAGGCATAATACATCAGGTCATTTGTTAAAGGATCACAAATGTAATTTACAGCATTCACACTTCCTACCTGAAAGTTTCATATCATTAGAATAATTTGCACATTATTCTAATTATTCTGAGACTTATGCCCAGGTTAAGTTGAAACAGTGCATCCTCCAAGACTTTCCTATTATTGCAAGGAGTAACATCATATTTCAGAAAGGTGATGACAGAGAAAATCATTGCCAATTTTGTTAATGCAATCAGAGTCTTAGCTGGATTTATGCTATCTCTTCCAAGGTAATTAACTACTTTCAAATGATATTTAAATACAGATCTCTTCGCATGCCACGGACGGAGAGGAAAGAGAGAGATATGAAATACCATAATCAAAAAATTACCAATTTAATGATGGGGAAACCAGAATTTCTCAAGAACAGCTAGGAAAGAGGCAATCAGGATTTGTGTTGCTAGTTTTACAGGTAGGGGAATTAAAAACTCAGTAGGAAGACAACCATCTGGGTAGACGAGGTCTTTCTCTGAGCTAGAATAGGACTTAAGCATCAGAAAAGAGCCCTAGGGGGGAAAAAAAACCCAAAACCAACATTCAGAATAAACTCACTTATTGAATAGCACATAGGTTTTTAGGACAGAAGAATTCAAGGAAGATGAGGGAGACAGCCATCCTATAAATATGCCAATAGTCTCACAGCACATCAAAGTGGGAATAAAGTTGAGAAAATGAATAGCTTGGCACCTTCAAACACAAGAGAAGCTGTCTTAAGCAGGAAGACAGGAATTCATTTAAACAATAGTTAGACAACTTGGCAGCAGTGCCCATGGCATGATTAAAGTCAGATGGACTATACCAAAGCCAGCATCAGAACTAGCATACATGATCCAATCAGTGCACCATTTAATTTCACAACACGACAAGGTCTGCAACACACCTATCCTCCAATTATCTTATGAGAACCCCTGAAAGTTTACAGAGTAACCTGGATTCACGAATTTGTGCCCTAATGCAGAAAAGCTCTATATTTTAACAGACGACAACCAATTACTTACTTTAGATTTTTTTTTCCATCTAAAACTCTACAGAAACAGTAACATCCTTCTCTAGCTATCTTTTGTTTGGAAAATATCAAGAAAAGGTGGTCTCAATCTGTTATGATTAAGTAATACCCACCTCTATACCTATGAGGAACTCACAGGTGGACTCCTCCGGGATCCCAGAGGCAGTACAACAGTTCTGCAAGAGGCTGTCTCTTCCCACTGATTTCAATTCTGCCTTGTACAATTGGAAAAGATGATCTGGGCCTTGATGACTTCTTAATGTCTATTTAATTGTAATTATATTCATTAACCATTATTAAATCGGCTAATTCAATCTTAGAGCTCAAAACAAAACAACTGTATTCTACTTCAATTACTTGAAGATTAGTATAAAGGAATCTAGAAATAAATTGTTCCATGATTATTTTTTTTAGTACATCATACATTAAAATACTCTTTATAAGTTGTTCCAGTAATTATGTAAGTCATAACACTGAAGATAAGAACGGCTGGCTTTCTCTCATCTGAACCTTCTGTAACTATCAGGTTTGCAGAAATCACCCTTAAATAAATGCTCTCCTCAGGTTTTATAGCAGTCTAGATATAGACAAAAAGGAAAGTTCTCACCCCACCATGTCCTAATTTTCATCAGCAGATCCACATCTACCTAGAGGCAAACACCTAGAGGCTGTGGTTCTTGGCTGAAAAGACAAGGATTAGGAAAAAGAAGGACACCAGAAATTCAAGAGACAGAAATCAGGTGCAAGAATACTGAGGGAAAGGGGTGACTGAAGCATGTTTTGTTGGTTCAGCAAAGGAAGACACTTTTTCAAACGCATAGCAATAAGCAAAAAGTCAGCTGAATTAGCCTTTGGATTTGAACAATTTTAGCCTGTTTTCCAGCTGTAAGTACCCCTGCAAACCTGTCTGCAAGTACCCCTCTAGTAGCTTTTGAGCTCATAGACCAATTTCAATCAAATCTGATGGAAGAATAGAGGTCTTCAAGAGATGAACTTTCCTAAAAGCTTCAGGAAAATCTGACGCTGATAGTGCAAAGAGATCCAAATCTATGTGCTGAAGGAAAGACAGCAATAACTTGGCTCTTTAGCCACTCTTGGAGTGAATTACACAAGCACAAGTGTAACGACCCACAAGCTGGCACCTACATAGCTCTGAACAAGGTTCAGCACTTTCTGTCTCTTGCCCATCTGGAGAGCAAGGATGTGGTAGGCAAGCTGGGATGTTCTGGGGTGGTAGAAGATGCTGGACACAAAACAAGATGAAATCAGGCTTCATTAGACCCATTGCTCATGGAAAAAACAGTTGTGGACATTTCGCAAGCCTTTGTCTTACCTCCAATATTATTTCTTCCCATATTGCTGTGGGGCAAATTAAAAAACAATACTCAAAACATTGGTGCACCTTGGAAGTAGTTTAAGTAGACATTAGGGTATCTTAACTCCAAGTTTTCATTTATACTGACCATAAAATGGTAGAAATCAAGGGACTTAGGAAAAGCAGGAAATGGAACAGCAGAATAACAGATTTCAGGAGAGCACAACTGTACTCAGAAACAGCAGGCAACTCTATAGGAAGCAATATTACAGCTAAAAGGAGTTAGAAAAAACCCAGCCATCTCTTAAGAAAATAATGTTACGGGCAAAAGGACAAACCACTCTAGTGCTACTAAGCAGTATGCAGGTCTTGGCTGAAGTACTCCATCCAGCTTTGGGCAATGCCTTTTGAGAAAGAAGAGGTGAACCAAATGGAGAGAGCTGGGAAGAGAAGCATAAAGTCTGGTCAAGTAAGTTATGAGGAAAGAATGAAAGAATTTGAATTGTCTAGTCTAAAGAGAAGAGACTAATGACTGGCAGCCTAAGAGTCTTCAAACATATAAAAGGTAACTACAAGAGAAAGAAAATAATCTATGCTCTGGAAAGCATCAACATGCTTAAATCACAGCCAAGGTGATCTAAATCAGACATTAGAAAGAACTTTCTACTGATAAAAGCAGTTAAACATGAAGCTAGAGCAATGGAGGTGTTTAAGATGGGTACAAACAAGCCTGTCAGGAACATTTCATGTATAGTCAAAGCTAATATTGTCCAGCAACAGATATCAGAAAGCAGTGCTGTCAGCATCTTAAGAAAATCCCAAAAGAGAGTGGCACAGCTTATGGGCTAAGAGGCTCCAGAATAGCCTTCAACATATTCTAGCATAAAACTAGCCCTGGATAAAACTGAGTCTGCCTTGTTGTATAGAAATGGACTAGATGACATCTCAAAATACTTTTAAGCCTTATTACCTATTTTCCCAAATACTTTATGTTCAGAAACCTCACCATGACATGAAATGTGGAACGGAAAAGACCGAGCACTCCGAAAACAGCTGATACACATTTTGCACAAAGTGAAATGCAAGCAGATAAAGAGAACCTCTAAACCATGGATGCTGGAAGAAGGAAGTAGAGATATTTAGTTTCTGTTTAAAATTAAGATAAAATTAACATGACTATGGCTTTTGGCAACTGTCTGTATTTGGAGAACTTAAATCTGTTCTGCACACTTTACAAATCAGTGAACAAAGTTCTGGCTAACAAAGACTGTATAGACTTTTTTTTTCCGCTCTCTTTTGTGGCCACACAAACCCCTCTGTTATCTCTATCTCATTAACATCTTTACGAAGCACCATTCTAGTGTACCAATCCTGTGAGAGATATGAAAATATTTCTCTGACTTTTCCATTAGGATAACACTTCGGTTCACACATCTGTGCCTGTGCTCCTAAATTTGGGAAGTACCGAGATAGACCAACAGTAATTGGCAAAGCAAAGACTAGGCAGGACCATCTAGAAGGGATGTGCTGAAGCTCTGATCAACCATACACTCTACCGAGCTACCTGACACATTTCAGGAGTGACAGAAGATGCCTATACACCAATCTTATTTCTCAAATATGACCATTGTCAACAAAACTCAGAAGGAAGGCACTCACTCTCTCAGAAAGGAACGTAGTTTTAAAGCCCATTAAAATGCAAAGATTTTAAAGTACTAGTAAAACAAATAGTCTCATATTTCTGAAAAAAAATAGTTGTTTAAAGTTATACATGATAAGCAAGTCACAGTAGAACTTCACATAAAAGATAAATCTTTTTTGGAAGACCTCATGTTTCACCTTTACCCTTCCACATCTGGGGAAAAAAAAAAAAAGAAAAAATTACAAACCTGAACATTAAGATTAATGTTGTGCCCTTCTATAATGGCTGCTACAAACACATTTGTGCAATTAGGCAAATAACGAGCAATGACAAAAGGTGCAGGTGTCTCTCAACTGCAGTGGAGAGAGATCTCAAATTTGTTCTGACAACTTTAGTTCACCCAGTAACTCCTCTGAAAGGGTGAACTACATATTTACATCCTACCATCTAGCAGAGAAAAATATCATTTACTTCTGAGGAATGTCCACGTGTGCAAAGTAATATGATCTCACTAGCATGTCCCATGGTACAAATCAGTTGATAAAGAATTAATAAAACTCAGATACAGTGGGGGGAAAAAAACCCACTCAAACTACCTGAGGTCTCATGCACATGAACTCCTCACAAAATCTGTCACAGGAGACACTCCTGTAGGTAAATATTTAGATGTTTCAGACATAATGCTTCACAGTGAATTCTGAAACAATACTAGTATACCCTGATAACTCCTTGTTTTACATTCTTACCCATTCCACAGGGAAGGAAGCTCTGCACTCCCTTTATTCTCATATAGGAAATTAATCATCCTAAACTGAATTAAGAAATTTTATATGCCCATCCTGACAGCTCCCTTACGGACTAATGGAATAACCTTAGCCTGTGTAAAAAATCAGTTGATAAAACATCAAGAATGACAAGAGGGACATGCAGAATAACCATCATAATTCAAGAATAGCCCCCTTTGGGGACCAAATTCATACCAGATAGTATGGTTGTCTCTTTTTTCCCCTCCCTTTTTTCTTCATTTTCACGGATCAAAGCTAAACTCTTAGCGCATAGCAGCTGCTGGAAGATAAAATGTATAGTAAAACACTATTTGCAGTTCCTACCTCTTAATTTTTTTCTGCATTCTGCTCAGGAGGAAGAAAGTGGAAGCTCAGAACAAAACTCAGGTAGAGCTGCCCAACAGCAGGGACTCATGAGGCAGAATCCAGGGTCTGTCAGTGGGGGAATATGGCTAAGGCACTGTGAGCTCCAAAGAAAGCACAACTCAGTACTCAGGAAATGCAGCTATGGGCACCAGCACAAGGCCCTAGAGAAACTTCCAAAAAAGATTAATCTTGCTTCCAGAAAAACAGAACTGTCGGCTGCAAAGGCTAAATTATGTAATTAGCTTGAGCTACCTGTTTAAATAATTGCTTGAATTATGGGAGGACCTGATGTTTCCAATGATGTCTCTTACTCTTCTCTCTAACCAGCAGTGCTTCCACTCCAGGCTGGCAGGAGATCACACATAATGCCCTCCGCTGCCAAGCTACACTCCTTATTCTGCAGTAAGTCAGTCCATGTGGCAGGTGATTTCTGCAATGCCTGAAGGTGAGGTCTTGCCCCAGTGACATGCAGGGGCTCCTGGTTCACAGTTTGTGCAGGAGCTGGCAGGCTTGCCAACTGCTTCCTGACGCCGAGTTTTACAAAAGCAAGATACCTTGGCAGTATCTTCCCTCTGCAATAGGTAGTGGCTCTGGAATTGGACTCAGCTCAATCAGAGCAGTGATCTGGCTTGAGTCTTGCCTACATCCACACAGAAAGAGATGGCAGTTCATATCCCCACCCAGTTTTAGAGACTAATCCCTGAAGTGTACTATAAACTCTAGCTTTAAGTCACATTAAAAGAGAAATAAATTAGAGGTTTCTCCTTTTGTATGAAAGGAGGGTTAAGGCAGTTCAGACTAAGCTAACTGCTCAGTATAGCCATGTCCATTGGAGCTGTTGTGTGGAAATGATACAGAAATTTACAGTGAAAGGCATTGGCTTCCCTGAGGGACCTTGAAAGGTACCAACAAAAAGTTACGCCCATTTCAGAAGAGTCGGAGAAAAGCATACAGAGAGATTATATCACTTCATGTCAGATATTCTAAAACATAAATTCTGTGTTCAGGTAGTTTACTTACTGGTTTGCCTTATCAAATGCATTGCTGCTTCTTTCTCACAGAATCACTGTAAGCCAAAGCATGGTGTTGAAATCCAGTATCCTCTCTTATTTGTTAATAAACAAAACAGATTAGAAGCTTTTTTGGAAAGAAAAAACCCTGAACAATGGAAGAGTATCCAAACTGGGATTCTACTGTAGACACATTGCCCAAAAAAGCAGGCTTGGCTAGATCTATCTACTGTATGCCAAAATTGCTTCAGACAGCCAAGTAGCAACATTGTGTCCTATACCATGTCTAGAGAACTGAAAATGCAACTGTCAGACAGTGCAGTGGTAAATGAAGATATACAGGAAGGTACAGGGGAAAAAAAAATATGCTTAACGTTCAGATTACCACTTATGTCTTGACTGGGATGTCAAATCTTTAAAGTACCCTCACTCAGGTATGTCACACCATGTAGATTATTTGCATTAAAATAGAACATAACCTCTAGGGGAGTAAATTCATGCCGAGAACAGAAAATATTTGACTCGGGCATTCCTGCACTGCCAGGAGAAAGGATCACAAACCACAGAATTTTGAAAGATTTTTATTTTCTATGGGAGCTGTTCCAAAAATCTGACCGCTTAGTTTGCAAAGCAGAGCTGAATTATTGTGAAATTCCATATATGTCTCTGTAGTGAACAAGAGCTAAGTGTTACCAACTTTTTCCTGTGTTACAAACCTCAGTAGAATAATGTGGAAGGCTTGCATTCCTACACAAAAACCTGCATTTCTATCCTCATTTCCTAAGATCCATCTCAGTCCCACACAGCCCTCAAATCTGCTTCTGGTATCTTAAGAGACATACTGCAGAGGAGACCACACTTCCCCAGAAATACTACAACCTAATTTTGGATTTGGAATGAAAATTGTAAAATTTAAGTATATTC
This sequence comes from Gymnogyps californianus, assembly GCF_018139145.2. Lineage (NCBI taxonomy): Eukaryota > Metazoa > Chordata > Aves > Accipitriformes > Cathartidae > Gymnogyps > Gymnogyps californianus. The sequence continues at coordinate 7,478,215 of NC_059473.1, read as the reverse complement.
TTGAAGAATGCATGACAAAATGGATTAAACCACTCTTACTAGCCCAGACGAACAGAACAAGGGTGTTGCAAACAGTTACAAAAAAGGTTATGCTAGAATTCTCCTAATGGGAGTATGGTAAAAAGCTGGCAGTAGCAACCACGGCAAGCACTGCTGCTTTTGTTTTAAATGAACATTCAGTCAACTCTAAAGTATTTCATTTCAGAGTACTACATGTTAGTCAATACACACGCTGGCTGTGAAATAATTCATGTTTCTGCGGCTATCCACTTGCCAGTCCTACTTCTTTGCTATTTGCATAAAAAGGAAGGGAAAAAAAACCAAACAAACAAAACCTCCTTTCCTTTGAGATTGCAGCTGCTTACAGATCTACATCTTCCCCTCCTTGCACCATTCCTTCCCTTCGGTTCCTTGCCTTCATCCTGGCTGAGATCGCCTGACACAGACTCAACCCATCCACCTTTCACCTCCTCTTGGCTTTCCCTCTCTAGCCTCTGGCTACGCCGGCACCCCCAGTGAGCTCGGCACTCCCCTGACCTAGTTCACATTGCATTTTGCTCCCTCGGGCAGCTCCACCTCACTCCACCCAAGCACTACCACACTGCTGAACACAGCTCGCTCCCCTGGACTACCAAGCAAGCCAGACTCTCCAGTTCAACCACTGCTTTATCTCACTCCCCCATTTCCACCCTGACTGGCCAATTGTCACTTGTGAGAGTGTCACTTGTCCCTTCTGTTGACTAATATGGATTTTACTGACCTTGACTTGAAAGTGAGAAGGAGTTACTAAAGTTCAACTATGATTCCTTGTCCCTGATATTGCCACTTGAATAATTAGAAATTGTGCCAGGCAGGTATGTCTTATTCACAAGTATGCTTTTCTTATAGCAGGTGTGAAAGTGGGACCTAAACCAAGCTGTTTATTTATAATTGTAACCTGCTTGGCTTATGACATATGTGGCTTTGTATCTAGCTGATGAGTAATCTGAATATGCGAAACTAACCAATGTTAGATAAACTAGATATTATGCAGCTCGAGAATTAATTTTCCTATTCCAAAAGTGACCAGTATCCATACATAAGGACCCATTTCTGGCAGCTTTAGGGACATCCTTCCCTTCCAATGTCTTGCATGTGTGTCCAGTTTTGATTTTTTTTTTCCCCAATTTAATTCTCTTTTCAAAACACAGAATGTTTCAAAGTCCTGGCAACGTTCTTACCTACTGAATTGTTAAAACAGTGTTGTTTACGAGCTCTGCTAAATCTTACATGTTGAACAACATGGGCTGAAAAAAACCCCAAAATCACAAATGCCTGTTCAGTTTTGCAATGATCTGCCAGAACATGTGAACTGATAAAGGGCAGGTGTGTCTGCTTGTTTTAACCATGGCTAAACGAGGCTAATAAAGAAACAAGACTCCAGCAGTTGTTTCAAGTTAAGAAAAAGTTCTTTGTCCAAGAGCATAGAAAGTAATACTGGTTCATTTGCCTCTACCACGAGTTTCAAGAAATTGTGCCAGGTTTATCATCAGACTTGGTAACTCTGTCATCATGATCTCATAGTTAAAGCTGTTTCCTATTCCAAGAAGATACAGTTGGCAAATACAATTGCCTACCCATGACTGATGCCCATCTCTCATACCTCTGCTGAAATACTGCATTGCAAACTCTGTGTGAGTCCTGTGGAAAATGGCTGGGTTTTTTGGCCGCACAGCTAAGTGGGCATGTAGCACAGCCAAGAATGCAACACACTGTGCAACTAAATGTAGTTGCATTAGTCACACTGTGTGACTAAATGTAGCCTTGAAATGTTAGCCATAAGCCAGGAAGATGTACGGGGCTGGAAAAAAGGAAGCCAGGAATAAGCAGCAAACATTGAAGTCTGCAAACAAATTATTGTCAGTCAACCATGGTGGTTACTGACTGTGAAGTGTCAGGGTGCGGAGATATTTTGATGTGCTTCACCAGCAAAAACATCACTCAAAACAACAAGAAAATTAAAAGAATCCTTAAACCATCCTCTGTCAGCCTTTTAGACTACATTTTTAAGGCAGAAGCCTTTCTTGGATATCTGGTTAAAAGCTCTTTAACAGGCTTTCCACACTATTTAAGTTATTCCATGGGTAGCCCTGAAAAATGAAATAGCCTAAATCTCAAGGAAGTAGTAGTCAAAGCTTTCTAGAAAGTCTAACCATCAACCTTCAGCCCAAGCTTACACAAACTACCTGTCACAGAGTGAGAGGTTTGCATCCGTTCCATTTCTGTCTTTATGCTTATGTCCCGAAATACAGCTCCCACTAGAATGCCGTTGCTGAGTAGGTGAGATACTTGATCAACAGGAGGTGAATTGAAATCATGCAGCCTTTGTGAAATGGGTACACGCCAGCCAGATGACAATGAAGAGTCTGAATCTGCTCACCTTTGGACCAGTCTCTAAAGATGAAGAACTGATGCATGACTGAATTAGAATTGAATTACTGCAAAACAATAAGTATAACATTTAACTTGAACTCAATTTTCATCTGTAGATAGACAGAGGAGGTCTAGGTAGAGGAGAAATGTCCCATGAGAAATGAGATCAAGATACGCTTTTCTATCCTGACTTACTAGCAGCAACTAGAACAGGAGATAGGTCAACTGCTTTACACAATACTGATAACAGATCACCGGTATTTGAAAAAGTGGGAAGATTTTGATGAAAACCCCTGTGAATGAAGGTACACTTAATAGATACTGCTCCTATGTGTACCAAGTATTTTACAAGAAGAGGACAGAAAATAAAGCCTTTATCTCAGAAAGTTTACAGACTAAATAAATTCCAGAGAAATGCAATAATAAGATAGGCGCCATGGAGAAATGAATTCGAGCAGGAGTAAACAGAGCACTGTGAACAATAAATTCTGGGTTTCTACGTGTGTCTCATGTTGACTGACCTTGGTGTCAAATAAAGCAACACACTGACAGAAACTTCCTTCTTATTTGGGATGTAGATCAAATCTCCTTTCTATTGCAGATTCTCCAGGGTACTGGACGAATGAGTTCACACTGCAGCTTCCCTCTCAACAGGGAATGTGCAGGGTCTTTCTCCTGTGCCCAGCTGCCTACTTTAAGGAAAGAGTGGATGATATGCCTTTGTCAAATCTGATTGAAAATGGCTGACTAGTTCAGAAGTTGTTAAGGAGTTGACAGACAGATAGTATCACTAAATAAGCCTTGCTTCTATAGGAAACAAGGCCAAAAACAACCGAGATTGTATAATGCTACCATGATGAAAGAATAAACTATGTACGTGGTTTTTTTTTTTCCCCTCGTACAACATTCCCCTTCCCCAACCACATAACATTTTTAACACCTATAAAGTGTTCAGCAGGGAACAAAAATAAGCATGCCTACCTGATGTTTTAAGAATCTGCATAACTTGTCATTGAATGAAATTTTGTTTCCTGTAAATGTTAACATCTTTAACAAAATCACAGGTTTCTCATTGGGTACATACTGAAACAGTCAAAAAAGCCAAAGTCTCTGATAATAATACTGACAAAATCAAATAAAAACATGCTTCACTTCACTTACATAAACCCATGTAATTCTCAGCCCACATGCGAGACAAGTTTTCAAAAGGTCTCCAGTTATACTGAATCACAGATATAAAAACCTACTAATAGTACCCTTATCTCTGCAAATTTTAAAATATTTTCCACCTATTGATGGGTAAAGCTGATTTTTACCTTCTGATTCACTTGATTGAAAGCATGAAGAAGTTCATGCCAACATTTTCAAAAGCATCAATTAATTGATACTTCGGGTTGGGGATGAGATGGAAGCTGACAGAGCTCCATTTTTGATCTGTCATGCTTGGTAACGCCACCTCATTCCTTACTAGCAGAGAGTCTGTTGACTTTCACTCTTGCGTAACCTCCAGAGATGGATCTCTAATGCAAAAGCCACAGTGATTTCTCTTTACCAAATCAAAGAGGTGACGAGAGGACTTCCTTTATATAGTAAGACAATAAATAGAAGAGATTTCTCTTGTCACAGCAGAAATTTAGGAAGAGCCAAGACGCTAATGAAATGCAGAGAAAAGCTTGTTGGAAAGGGACAGGTGAACCTATGTGCTTGGGAAGACATTGTACATGGAGGTAGATGGAAGGATCTTGTAGACATTGCTTTATGCTGAAAACTGCTGCTGTAACAAGTAGTCCTCTGCTAGGTTTCTACACTGAGCACCAATGCCCAAGGGCCAGGACTTTGGGGCCAGCCTGCTCAGCTCTCCATCCTTACAACAGACATACGAAAAAAGGACAGCTTCCTTGCCGCCCTTCTTGATCCTGTATATCTCTGGTTAAAGACAGCCATCTTTTGCAGAATTTTATTTCTTTAGCTTTCACTGGTGAGCAAGAGATGTGAGGAGGCCAATTAATTCCTTTTCAGGGGTGCAATAAATTACACCTCTCCTGGGACAAAAAGGTTTAACCTAAGGTGAAACTGAATTTTATTAAAGCTACTCCTCAGTTCCCAGAGCACGTCTGCTGTCTCAGGACACAAACTTACTCATAATTATTTTGCCAAGTCTTACTAACGCACACAGCATATCCAACATTTCACACTACTGCATGTCAACATACCAGTTCCATTAATATACATCTGAAAATAAAGACAGATTACAGAATTGATAAGGTTTCTATCCCTTGAAAACATGTGTAGATTTTAAGAACAAGCAATTAAGACTTAGCATATATCAACAGCATACTTGTCACAGAATGAAAAACAAAAATGTTAACTTTTTTCTTTGAAAGGTGTAGATTTTGGCAAATGCTCATTTTTTGTTTGGAATCTGTACTTGTTCCTGCTTGGTTATGGGTAAGAATTAGATTTTAGAAACAAAGGTTCTGAGTTCAACTTGAAGAGACACTGTTAAGAAATGTATTGAAAGCCAAAAATTACTAATAGACAAGTTCCATTCATGTGGGATTCTTCCTAGACTATTTGATAAAGTAATTTTGTATTTCTTAATCTGGGATGAAACTGGACCGTACACACACAGAAAGCAGAATCTACTTTGTAACAGCCCTTATATATTCACCCACAGATGCACCAATCCAATACTTAAAGGCTTATAAAAATCTCACTATTGGTTCTTTTATAACCTAAAGCAAGTGAAAAGAAGCTGAGAATGATGGCCCATAGGTGAAGGATGATTGTGACTAGAAGAGAGGAAAAGGGGTGGAGACTGCATCAAAACAGTTTGAACAGAGTTTGTTTCCTTTGTGATCAAAACAAAACAACAAACCACCAAGAAGATTTACCCCTTCGGGATTAACACACCCTGGTACCTGCTAGAACCTCCCAAACAATCTTACCACCCACATATGCAAACAAAAAAGTTGTTTATATAACAACGATGCAAGGAAAAAATTGCACAGGAGAGCAATGCCTTATATAAAGAAGATAGAACATCAAGAGACATGCAGACACACTTTTTTGTGCCAGAACAAGTACAATGTTCCCTTTGAGCATGCCTGATGTCAAGAGATTGCTGGAAGTTCAAAAGCTCAAACTCATGAACATAAATGAATATGATCTTAAAAAGTTGGGAAAATATATTGATTTTTCAAATGCTTTCTTGGACCATGAAATGCCTTCAACAAATCTCTTTTGCTTTGAATTGTTTCATTGTTTGGTGTTGGTATCTGTGTAGCACCTGAAACTCTGAGGCTGATCAGCAGGTGGCCCGAGTAGGAGATATATTTGATCAGATCAGGGGGCTGGGATTCTTTCAGTGAACAGCTGACAATGAGGTACAATGTGACAAGCACAGGTGGTCTTAAATTTATTTCTCAAGTTATATTCCTCGGCCTCCAAGGTTCCCGTCTAAATCACTACACTCACTGACACATGGCTGCTAGGACTGGGTGGAAACATCTGTATCCTGCCCTCTCCAGGCAGTGGTTTGGGTGATCTTTACAGATCTCCCCCACAATGGTGTGCACAAACGCCTGATCACAGCTACCTTTACCTTCAGGAAGTACAACCTGTGGACCACAGAGGGAGAAACGTTCCTTTCAGAAGACCAACACAAAGTTTCTTGGAAACACAAGGAATGGACAGGAAATTGAAATACAGGGACAGACTGAGGCACTCTCTTGCAGAACAGCCCCAAGAAGCTCAAGAACGTACAAATGGCCACTGTGATTCCACGCGTAGGCTGACAGCTTTGCGACTGTGAGAAGATTAGCCAGGTTGAAGTCTCAGATAGCTATATGTGAGTCACAGAGAAGGATGTATGGCAGCTCTTCAGACCACAGGAATCATCAGCAGCGACAGGGAAGCAGAAACTCAAATGGAAGTTCCTGGAGGAAGCAGAGTGCAGCATGATGTCAGCTGAAATGGCTAGGAGTCTCAGCTCCTCACCACAATTTTGTCTTTCCATATTCCTGTTCCTAAGTGAATAAATCCTCACTTCTTGGTAGGCTGAGGGGGAAAACCAGATTTTTTGGAAGAGGGGGAAATGACAGAGCACATGCCAAAGCCTGTGCTTGGCCAAATGAACGAAGGAAAGGATACAGCTGAATAATTTCCAAAAAGACTGAGATGATCAGAAGAACAGACAAGGCTTTGCTGTGTTACATCTACACTGGATGTTCTCCCAGAAATTCAAAATACTTCAGGAGGGAGAAAGTCACCTGGCCAGCACAGGTTAAACGTTACTGTGTGCTGAAGACATGGGTGCACACAGATGGTATCTGCCCTGGAAATTGAGCTCTTCACCTCGCAGTTTTATACTAAAGGTGTCTCACTGAATGCTCTAGCTATCTGGCTGAATTAATATATCCTAAAGCGCAAAACGCTCCAGCTCCTCTTCAGTCTGGCACACAATACTGCTGGTTCCTGCTGCCTGCTCTTCTCCTTAAATGACGTTTTTCTTCCCAATTCAATATCCATCCCACAATTACAACTCTCTCAGACAATAGTCTCACAAAACTTCTGGCTTGGCTGCTTTCTAAAAGTGTTTTCTGTGGAAGAATTAGCTGCCAGGAATGGCAGGAATTCTCTGGCTGAGCCACTGGTCATTGTAGGGAAATTTAATTTCCTGTTTTGCTGGTTAATGCCACAGTCCTAGCCACAACAAAAGTTAATTTTCTTTAAAAAGAAATTAAAAAATAATAATCCATGAGAGAGTTCATACATCTGTTGGCAGCAGAAACAGACCTGCATATCATGATAAATTAAGGGATCTTTATGGTTGTCTAGTACCCTATAAAACAGGATTTGAATCACCGCTGCACACTTGCAAACAGCAAGCTGTGAGAAGTAGCATGATGTTAACTATTATTCTGGCAAAAAGTCAGGTTTTATAGAGATGGTGGGAAAATAACGGAAGATTGGTGAGGAGGATTATGAACACGCTCAAGTGACCTGCAGCTGAGGTGTAGAAAAACACATATATCATACTAATTGTTGTTTAGCCTTGTGTGTTGGACAAGTAGAACATCTGTGTTTCGATAATATAGGCCTGTGATAGACTTAGAGGCACCCTATCGAACATGCTTGAGATTCCTGCCCTGCTGTGGGAAAGATCAAAGCACGGTGGTAAACTACGCCTGCGCAAATCCCTGAAATACAGGCTAAAACAGCAGGTTCGGTGATCCTCTAGCGTGGACCGAGCTCTGCGGTGCCTGTGTCCCTGCTCATGTGCCTCTGCCCGGGTGCTGCTTTGGGGATCCCCCGGTTGGCAAGGTAACGAAAATAAATTTACTCTTTGCATTTCATCTGTGGTTCTGTGCTTGTTCCTGCGTCCTGCCTGTGCCAGCTCACGCATAGACCCAGACAGTCCCTAAGCAGCCATTATCTTATCATTCTGCTCATTATATTAACGAACTTGCTTCTGCAATGGAATGCAGCCAGCTACATCCCTCGCCGACATAGCAGGCAGAAAATGGGTATTACCTTACTTGTTTCTGAAAGCTAGAGTGCCACTTACAGCTTGCAAAGGTAATTAATTCTCATGCTGAAGGGACATAAGCAGACAGGCAATGGGACTAGCCACTTCATGGCTTTCTTTTACTAATTAACCTCTACTGAGCAAGAACAAGCTGCTTGCCAGGTAATTACCCACAGAAGCCCCACTGGGGTCCTGCATCGATTCTGTCCATTTTTAAATCACTGCAGCTGACTCTCACCAGAGAAATGCTGCCTCCTTACACTAAAGGGTCACAGACTCACTTAGTCTGGATGGGCCCTCAGCTGGTCTCTGGTTCATCCTCATGTTCAAAGGCAGGTCAACACCAAATTCCCAGCAGCGTGCTCGGGGTTTTGCCCAGCTGAGTCCTGAAAGCCTCCATGATGGAGGCTCCAGAGCAACACACCCCAGTGCTGTTTTCTGCATCTTGATTTTTTTTTTTCCCCTCCATATATGAAACCTCTCTAGCCTCCAGTCAAAGTATGAACCATCAACCACTACCCTTTGAGCCCAATGATCCAGCCAGTTGTTAACCCATATAGTAGTCTACCCATCGAGACCATAATGTCCCAAGTAGCATATGAGAATGGTATTGCTAAAGTCAAGGTAGATGACATCCATCACTCTCCCCTCATTCACAAATCTAGTCACTTCATCATAGAAGACAATCAGTCAGTCAAACATCATTTATCTTTGGTACATCCATGCTTGCTATTCCCAATCACCTTCCTCTCTATGCTCCCAGAAACAACCTTTGCTAGAAATGATCTATCTTTTGAAAACAGGTGGAACATTTGCCTTTTTTAAGTTATTAGGGATCTTCTTTGATATCCATGACCTTTAAAAGATGATAGTGTGTGATATCACTAGGACATCAGCCAGCACACTTGGATGCTTCCCTTCTGGTCCCATGCACTTGTATGGGTTGAGATTTCTCAAGAGATCCATGACTCAATCTTCTTCTACTACTGGTAGTTTGACGACACAGAGGCTTGGAAGAGTTTGTTGTGAAAACTGAGGCAAAGAAAGCATAGAGTGCCTCAGCCTTATCTACATCTGCAGTCACTAAGTCACCCACCCCATTCAGCAATGAGCCACATTTTCCGTGTTTATTCATTTACTACTAATGTAGCAGTAAAAGCTCTTCTTGCTTCCCTTGATGTCCCTTGCAAATGTTGACTCCAGGTGAGCTTTGGCTTTCCTAACACCATCCCTACATACCCCTGCAATGTTTCAAAATTCCTCTTTCATAGCCCATTCCTGCTTCTACCTCTTGTATATTGCTTTTTTGCACCGGAGCTCAATTATGGGTTATCTGGTTAGCTAAGCCAGTCTCCTGATACATTTACTTGTTTTCACAAGTACAAGGATGAGCTGTTCTTGTGCTAAGAGGAGGTTGTCCTTAAAGACCTGACATGCTAGGTCTTTCAAGCCAAAGCAAATCAATACATGCTATTTTTGTCAGGGCTTAAACTTCCAAAATTTAATTACCTGAATTTAGAGATTTCCAGGTGTTAGCAGGGTCGTGACTCCAGCCCTACTGGAAACTTACTTATTGTGCTATGTGAAAAATCTCTAGCCTTGCATGTAAAGTCTCATACAACACACTTAAGGCATTGCTACAAGAGTCGTTGACTGTTACATGTGCCTACACACTGGTCACATCTGTTTGCAAAAAGATGTCTTCAACATTTCCTGCTTCCAATGCATTGAGCTCATCACATAGCAGGGTAGATGACAGAAACAAGGGTGTGGATCTGAGACCTGTGATTATTAGCTGACAGTGCTGGTGCAAAGCAACGAATTTCTGGAGCTCGAAACCAAGGAGAAGAGAAGGCAGGAACTGAGGATGAGGAGGTAATGTCTGTGGTGTAGCTGAAGCAACAGGTGTAGTAATTGGTAGAGAACTGTGACTGGAAACCAATTCTCAATACCTTCCTGTTGTCACTACAGCTATGAAACCCAGAGGGCTTATGGGGATTGCACTTTCCACTAACACATGCACAATGAAACAGGTTCAAAAGGCTTAGGTGCTGCAGGTGAAACAGGCTGGGGCCAAAGTCCCCTTTCAGTTTGTTTTTACCCAAAGCAACACCAAAAATTGAAGATATTTCAGAAGAAAAAGATTCTGTTGGTAGATCATTATGGTTGCACAGCTGAGGCTGCAAACATTTGGAAAGGCTGTAGTCTGATCAGCCTTAACTCTCCCTCCTTTCTCTTCTTGTTTATTAATAAGCCTTATTACATGACTCTAATTGTGGGAATTAGCTTATTTTTTTCCCCACAGGACTCATTAACATTTACATTGAGTTTGCATCCAAAATGCCTCAGTTACACTAACCACTGGAAAAGCACATGAAGTGCTATCTATGTATGAGAGGACAGAGCACAAAGAAAGTACAGGGGGCATTTACAACACAGAAGAAAATGATTCCTATGAGAACAGTTGCATGGCATATCCCTCTCTTTTTAAACAAACAATGTTTTCTTTAAGATCTTCATTGGGGAGTAAGTGACATTGTAGTGCAGAAAGGAGAGGAAGAAAAGCAGGGAAGCCAAAAGCATGTAAGGGACTGAGACTGGCTGCTGGAGCATTCAATCAATAGCGGAGTAGAACAGTTAGGAGGAGGTCCAGATGTCACAGGACAGAGGGTAAATATAATCAGCTTCTGAATTTCAGAGCCCCCAGTGTTGGAGGCTATCACATTTTCCAGCTATCAAATAAGTGGGGCAGATGTTACTGGGTTTGATCTCATCCTGGACTCTTTTTTGCTTTCAGAAAGGAGCTTGAAAGCCCTTGAAAAGGCTGTAGTCTTGTTCACTGCAAGTTTCTTCCAAGCTACTGACATTCTCAGCGCAGAACAGAAAAAAAATGAATTTGCAAATAGCTTTATACTGTCTTGGATGCTCTCTAAGGCATCCAAAGAAATGATCTTGGAAAGAAATAAAATTGTTGCATGTGTACTGTAGGAAAAAAATGTTTCCACTGGACAAACATATTTATTTTTTTAAAAATTCAATGTCCCCTACAACTGACACCCAATCAACAGCAAAATAACAGCAAAAGAAACCATCATTAGGAAAATACCTTTTCCTGGATATTACAGTTACATAAATAAATAGTTTACCTATTGAATTGTGCTTTGGATAAAGGCAAGTCCAGGCTACAGGTTCTGGAAGAACACAAAGCATCTGCCTGTGTTATAAGCACTAATGAAGTGGAAGACATGGCCCACGACCCACCTCCCAAAGCTTAGGTCTTACTGTGGCCCAATTTCCAATGAATGCAAGGGTGCAGCATGGTTGTGGGGACATGGTTAGGCCTGGTGTCCATTACTACATGGAGTCTGTGCTATCAGCTACAATTGAGTGAGTCAGACAAAATAATCACAGAAGCTATTCAAACAAGCAGTCCCACCACAAAGTGGTATATCTCTTCCCCAAAAGCAACAGCTTCTCTTCTGGTAGGATGCTTCACTGCTTCTTTATCACTCAGCTACCTCCTTTCCTGTCCTTGGTATGCCACACATTGCTAGAAGCAAAGAGAGCCTCCCTACTCCCCCACATTTGATCATCCCTAATTACCTTCCCCAACTCATCAAACAAAATCCTTTCTTCAGAAACCTGGGGGTTTTGCTGCATCAAAATTGCTTCTCTATTTCTGTCATGCACACACAGACACACAAAATGTTCTTACATCATTAAGATGCAAAACACATAGTTCCTGAGCCAGTGTTTTCAAAAGCAGTGTTTCCAAAGTCAGCATTTCCTGATGCCAGTGCTTCCTGTGGGCTCCCTAGAAAAAAAGCTTTATGGAGCTGATTTCTGCAAAGCCTGATGTTCCAGTCAGTCAATTGTGTGCACCTATTGCTACGTATTCCTGGCTTAGAAGCCTTCACTGTGCTGTGCCCTCGCTGCAGCCTCTGCACCAGCAGTTGCCTCTCTCAAACAAGAACACATCTCCCTCCTCCCCTCCTTGCAAAGTAACACAGCTGTAACTAACTCCAGGAGTTCCAGAACTGCCACAAGTCTCAAGTGCTAGAACCAGCATCATCAGTCATGTCCCCTGAATATCCTAGCGCTACATTTCCCCTCCTATGTAAGGTGTTTAATGGTGAATTAATTTCCTGAATAGGTAGTGAAGTACATATACGCGTGTGTGTGTGTGTGTGTGTGTGTGTGTGTGTGTTTGTGTGTGTCAGAGTGTTAGGGGAAATCGGGGCAAGGTGGAGAAAGAGCAGAAGAGGAGGAAGGGAGGAGGATGACTGGAATCATGACAAACCTGGGTCTGGTTCCTGCACAGGCTTCCTTGTGCACCCAGCTGCCATATTCCCTGCTCCTCAGATCCCAGCTGTAAAGTGGGAAGCACACCTCAGCGAGGTGTTGCAGATATAAACACACTGGAAGATTGTATGAAGTCGCACACCTACAGCAGTAAGCCATGTAAACAGATCAGGTAGGAAGGAACAGTATCTGTTCGTGTAAAATAGGATAAAGCATAAGTACCGAACAGGGTGAGGCAGCTGGGGCGGGGAAACAGACCAGACAGGAATGGGGAGATTCCTACCAGGAATGAGATTCCTGGTTCATACAGGACTCTTGTCTGTTACTGTTTCCTTCTTTCCCAGCCTGTGTTTGAAGCAGAAAAAGAGGGGAAATGGTATCTAATTCAGAACACAGTGCTAGACCTGGACTTCCCAAATCTACCTTTGATAAGCCTCCTGAACTTTCTAAGGCTTCACTTCCTCGCCACTTCCTCAGCCACGGATAGTATTTACCAGTGGTTCAGTGCTTCTTTCACATGTCACACGGCTGGGTAAAACCCCTTCTTCTCCAACCATGTGGCGCTTGCAAGACTTCACTAATCTAGCAGGTACATCTACTAACATTTCCTTCATTTCTTTACCACCCCTTTCAGGCCAATCTTTATTTCCTTTTTGCTCACCCTCACTAATATTCTACTTTACTTCTCTAGCCATGTCTTTCTTATTAAGGAGGAAATCCTAATTAATTCCTTCCTGGGAGTCTACCGCTTTCAAAACAGCTCATTTGCAGCAGGTTAACAATAACTGAATGGCAAGGCTTAGTCCTTTAAATTTGTCACTCAAACTGAAAGCAAAGATTTCAGACATCATTGTGGCAAACAGCTAATATATAAAATGATGAGGAGATATACGTGATATATAAAAGGATGCTAGATTAGGTTTCTGGAAGCAAATCCCAAGAAAGGCCTTTTCAATCATTGCACAAGCTTTTTTGCTTTCTTCATCCTACACAAGCCAATGATTGGGAAACACCCATACCAAGGGAGACACCTAAAGCCAGACAATCATTAAGCGCGACACTGGGTGTGCCTTCATTAGGGTGCTAGGTGCATGAGAGCCCCATGTAGAGAGAGATATAAGATAGCAGTTTATTTGTAAAACAGTGGAGCCCTCGCCACAGTTGTTTAAAGCTTTCAACAGGGATGGTCAGGTGAGTGCTCAGGCTCCAAAAGCAACCTTCTCCATCCCCCTTTCACCATCACACTGTGCTGTAAAGCCAGCCTTTTTCTAGTCACTACAAGACTTTCTACTAACGATCACATCAAGATCCAGAATTAGGATACTTCAAAACAGACAGTACATTCCCAGTCAGAACAGGTATCGCAGACAGACAACATTTAAGATCTGGGCTCTTTTGGCAAAAGCATACCTTTGGTTTTGTGGTTCATTCCTTAGGATGCTACGTGCCTACTGTTCTACAAAACATTCACATAAATGAGAAGTGCTGGTTTCAAAGAGAACAGCTTGAGAAAATAGTAAGTAAACTGACTTGGATTTTAAGCAGTACAAGACTGGAGAGCAGGCATCAGTAAAGTGCAGGCATCAGTTAAACCAACCTTGCAGTAATGTAAACATCAAGAAAAGACAGCTTCCCCAACTACATTTTTTTGGTTATATTTGTACAGCAATAAATCACACTTTAAAAACCACTCCACACACACTTTAAGTTGATAAAACAGCTTTCCACTAGTGATTAATACATCACACAGTCAACTCCACCATTGGTTAAGCTTTAGAAGGAAACTACTACGTTTCAGCATGCGTTTGTTGTGTTTGATATGAACTAGAGACTAGTTAGTCCACAGGACCAACAGTATGTTGCATGAGCATTCACAACTCTCACTGCAGTTTAGGTTGATAGGAAAAAAGCAGCTTCAGGTCCCAAGATTAACACTTAACAGACACTTAACAGACGAGCCTAATCCATACAACCTGTTCAATGGAGACTAAGACCGCCATAAAACTAGCATAATAAGTAATGTTGCAACTACCTATTTGTTTTCAATATTGAGGCAATTAGGGTAAATAATTAAACCTTACCTTCATTCCTTTAGTAATTCCATTTTTCTTATAGATTCCACTTTTTAAGAGGTTATTCTGTTTCTGATGATGATGATGTAGATGTCCATTGCAGACAGCACTGGGATTAGCCATCTGTCTAAATTAGTCAGATTCTCAGTTCTTAAGTGTGTCTCGGGTCTTTCTACTGTAAGAAAGACAGTGGGACAAGCAGATAAAGTTCTTGGTTAAGGCCTGAAAGGTATCCAACTGGTCTGTCAGGATTTTCCGGGATGAGAGGAGGAACTATCTTTTGCAATATCTTAGAAACTTAAAACTGTTTCTTTCATACACCTTCAGCCCCAGCAAGCTAGAACGCAAAATACATAGCAGGAGGTGTGCTCTTCAAATCTCTGAAAAATACTGCTCATTGCTGGCTATTGTATGAACACAGCTTCTATGAGTCAACAAGACTGCCGTAGCTATCAAGAAGTGGGTGGATTCAGAGGCGGAGACACTTAAAGATACATTACCTCTTAAATATCTCCCAGTGAGGAACATTACATTTTTTTCTCCTGATTACACTCAACATAGAGCTACGTTACTCCATTTAGAGTAGAGTAACAAAATGTTTTGAAAATTTAAACAGCGTAATCTTTAGAATTACATGGTTCACCTTGCTAAGAGTATATTGGCTGAAAAAAGTAGTATTTTGCTGAGTAGAACAGAACAACTTTTTTTTTTTTCTTTTTTTTTAATCTCTTCTAATATAGGTAGCGTGATAACAACATTAAACCTGCAAGGAAATGGAAAGCATTTTAGTATTAAAATGGAATTTTATCTAGAGCTAGAAACAATATATTTGGCCCTATCCTACAGATGCATGCACAGGTGTTTACTAGAGTGAACTGTCCCTTTAAACTCAGTTTGACCCGTAATGGGATAAATGGCATGCTATTATAATTAATGAGAAATGAACTTTTATAAAGTTGATTAATTTAGTTTTAAACCAAGTCAGGCTTTAATCACATGTGAAACTACTAAGCAGGACTAACATACATCCCTGCTTTTAAGACAAGAGTTCATTGATTGTGGAAATACTCACATATATTGTCTTTGCTGAACCAAATTCTCATGTTTCAGATTTTAGTGGCAAAACATAAAAGTATAAGCATCTCTAGCAGCATTTGATAGAATCTTTTCCTCCCAAAATAATGAAAATTAGCGTGGAGACAGATTAAAGGAAAGCTGTATTATAATACCCATTTTGGAAAACAGTAAGGATGAAAGGCTGGAAAAATAAAAATACTTAGATGGTTTTAATTAGAAAAAATTACTAAGTCATCTTGGCAATGAAATGTAATTGATATACAGAAAAAGCAGCCCACAACTTGAGTATGTGGAATGCAGGAGATTAAATCTTAAATGAACCACCGTGAAAATATACAGGGAGACACATTGCATGGGTCAATCGGTCAATACTTGTCTCAGACACGTATTGAACTGCTAAAATGTATTTTCTCCTTTGAAGTGATTTGCAAAGTGGGATATCTTCAATGCGTTGGAAAACTTTTGGCCCCTACCTAAGAGAGACCTGAACTGAACTGTGTTTAAAAGAAATAGCTGTGCATCTTTCCTTCTGCACTTCACCTCATTTCGTACCACCCAGTGGTCTGCAGACACTTCCATTAAGATCTGTGGAAAACCTCCGTGATACACTATAGAGTAGCACAACTAAAAAAGCAGTCCATCTCTAACTAGGTTTGATTTTTATATCCTTGGAAAGAAACCTTTTACTTACATATTCCAATTAATAAGACAGTAGTAGTTTTGGTCAAGAAAATATCCCCTTAACTGACTAAAATGACACAGAAACTGTAAAACACCAAAACGTTTTGCTTCACAATTACACCAGATTCACCATCAGAACTCAGATTTCCTAGGTTTTGTCTTTTCAGTGTTTTTCCTAGGCAAGAATGCCTCATTTCTGTATGAATCAGTCTTTTTTTTAGGCTTCATTAAGGCATCTGTAAGGATAACTCAATTACAGATTACTTGTGAATATGTAGTGATAAGATAAATTGTTGGTCATGATAAATGGCTAGGAGTTCATATTTGCAAGGAAAAGACTGAGATGAGGACAAGCCAGAAGTAAACGGAAAGAATGGTCAGTAATACTTCCCTGCATATCTATCACCTATGATACTGTGATAAATGGAACAAGATAACGTAGAGCATGCTCTCTCTGCACCTGGTAACCCTCTTACACCAAGAAGCATTCTTCATTTGGGAATTATTTCTTTGATTGTCACAGCAAATCAAACATCTGTAAACCATGCCATCTGCTCAGTGAGTTACTGATCATCTTGACCCTGTTGTGATAAAGGTAAGACAAAAAAAAAAAAAAAACCCCAAACTTACCAGAGTAGTGTTCTTCCCCTTAACAGCTTCCAGTGTCTCAGCTAGCACCTCTGCCAGGTACGCTTCCCAACAGACTCAGCACCTTCCAGGGCACAAAGTGATATAATTAACACCTCATGTGTGTCTTATTCTTTTTTTTTTCCAATTAGGTTTATGGGGTAGTGGAATCTCTGATTAGATAACAGTACAGATAATGCAAATTCTGTCTCTAGTCCCAGGCTGTAAGTCTACACTTGTTATCTATTTCAAGGCCAATGAAATACCAGTGCCCTTATATGAATAAAATAGTGAATTAAATATGCTATATTAATTTTAATTTTCAATGTCTCTAACGTTTAAGATCACAAACAAGCAGCACTTAAAAAAAGAGACTACATTTAAATACAAATTTAAATAAGCAGTTTTAAAAACCTCAGAGAACAGCTGTCTCTTCTGATTTCTTTTAACCATGCTCTAATAGCCAGAGCTCACAAAACAAATACCCCCAGGGGCTGAGTAAAATCGCTGCCCTGATTCCATTCAGAGCAAATGATTTATAGAAGGGAAGAGTCTGGCCAAATACACACAGATGATCTGTAAACAGGATGTGGTATTTCTCCGGTAGAAAAAAAAAAAATAATGTTGAATTGTGCCCTTCAGAACTCCATCTTACTCAAAGCCATCTGTTACTCAGGCTTCTATGTCCGTATCTATCATGCTACTGATTAGCTGCATCTAAATCCATTACTCAAAAATATGAGAGTCTATGCTGCCTGGACCCTGGAGGAAGGACCCAATAACCGTGTACTTTGCAACACCAAAACCACCACCAGCAATACTCTGTCTCTTTTTACCATTCTGGGAAGTGGGAGGAAAAAATTTACTATGCTGACTGCACAAGAACTGTGTGTATTTAACTGCAGGGGACCCCAGTCCTACTAAGAGTATATGTGTGCTTCACTTTAGCGGCTTGGGTACTAGTCAGAAGTAACAACGTAGCTCTTCACACACTGGCAAGAAGACGGTGAATTTCTAAGGTTACTAGCAGACTACACACCATGGTCTACATGGATGCTAGTAAAGTTTGTAAGACGTGGCTACAGCTACTATAAATCTGTAGGAAAACCACCAATGAATTCCCATGGTCTAGATTTTATTCCTTGCTTTGTCATTATCGTGTTAATGCCACTGGGTCTTTGCTGACTTACCTCTTGAAATTAGGATAAAAGTGTTTAAATCCTTTGTAAACGCTCTGAGACAAATTGCTAAGGAGTGTGGTGCAAAAGTGAAGTAAAACATATACAGTTAATTAGCCGAGGTTTAACAACAGAGCAGAGAGAAAAGGGAGGGGTAGGGCTCTGTCTAAGCAGCCTCTCAGTATTTGAAGAAAATCATGTTTCTGCTATGCACTACCATTGTTACACAGGATAGGTTAAAAGGTTGACCTCTGCTGATGCACTCAAGAAAAGGGGACAAAACCATCTAACCTTCCATTAGACTTTTGGCCCAGTCAGACCATTTAGTGTCATTATAGTGGCCACAAGGTCCCCATTTATAATAGCACTACTTGATTACCTACCAATAAAAAAAGTACATGTTGCAAGAAAGCATGAGAGCTGATCCCCAGAAAACTGTAATGTCATAAGCCAGAAGGATTTCCACAGGATTCCTGCTCATCCCAGAGAACAGTTAGTTATGGCATAGTTGTGAAATGGTCTTGCAATCTAGTTGCAAGATCTTGATAATTTCACTTCAGGACAGATGCAAATTTACATGCCACATGAAACGATAAGGATCTATACGAAGACATCTACTACCTTTATGCTTATTTTCACTGGACAGACACCAATGTCAAACAGGACCTGAAAAAACTGGGAACCTAACTCTATTCCTTTGTTAAAAGTCATGGTTCTAATTAGCTGCAGAGCATGCCCCAGTAGTGGAATACACAGTTAAAAAGCCTTCTTGCTCTCCCGATCACTTCTCTTACAACAGAAGTCCACCTTATAAATTCTGTGTACCATTGATGACTTATTCTCTGATTGGGACCCCAGTATGCTTGGTACCTGTGGACACATGGATATCAGAGACAATTTCTGCCTCGGATATGTAAATGACTTATGATGTAACAACAACAGCGAGGCTGAAATAAATGAACAAATAGGGAGACACTGTAACGACAAAGCAACATAAGCAACAGCAAGTACCAGGTATCAGCTGGCCAGTCATCTCCCTGGGTGTCTTTCCACATCCATCCAGACTTCACCAGCACTGTCTGTAGGCTAAATTTCCTAATCATTCACATGGAAGAACCCCTAATCCACGTTTGCTGCTTTAAACCCTATCTAGCCAATACATACGTGGGAACGAGTAGGGATATCACCCTATACCTGGGCATAAAACTGCACACCAATGCTGATGGATTCCCTCAAGTGCCCTTGCACAACTGCCCCTTGAAGGATACACAAAATGCTTTGAAATTGGTCAGGAAATAATCCTAGAGCATCTCAGAACCAAGACCCATGGCATAGGCAGATGCATGCAACCAGCATTGCAACAGAGAGGACATGGTACAACAGGCAGGGCTCCTCCAACTCTGGCAGGTCCATACATCATCCACAGAGCCCTGGGGCTGGCATGGCTGCCTTTTCTCACCTCTGCAGTTTGGGAAACGGAGGGGAGAGAAGGGCACAAACAGACTCCCCAGGGGTGAGGTAGAGGGGGCTATATACTCTACTTTGAGTTACATCAGATATTAGTGGTTGGGAAAATCAACCACAGGGAAAATTTGCACATTTTACAGCTTTGCTGGGTTGTATGAAATTCTAGAAGAGAGGCTGTGAGATCTCCAGAACAGGAAGGTCCTGCCAACAAGGTAGTCTTGCACCACTTAAACAATAAATTTCCTTGAATTCACTGCAAAATGCTCACACTCTGGCAGGAAAAGCACAGCCAGAGGTGTGGGCATAGGTGCAAGAAGCCATGTTCAGCTGTGAAAGCTGAGCTAGCCCTAGGAACCAAGAGTCAGGAGAGCTGGCAAGGACTTGGAGGGTGCAGTCTGACACGCTTACAGCTGCTGCACTGCAGCCTGTTGTTGGACCCAATTGCTGAACAGACAGATTAGACTTATACAGTCATTTGATTGCTCGTTATAAAAACCTTTCTGGGTGAAGCAAGAATACCAGTTTAGCAATTTTATCCTGTCAGCATGTACAAATGATTACTGTGTGCTAGGAAGCAACTTTTTTTTTCCTGCCTACATAAACTTCTTTAACTTTTGCTCTACAAGTGTGTATCAAGTCTTGATGAGTTTTCTTCAACATTGCTCCTGTTCTGAGGGACACAGAGGTTGCCATTCTGCTGGCAGAGGTCCCTCCTTCACATCTCAGACTGCAACTAAATCTTAAAAGGGATGGAGGCCTCTTTAAGGGCTAGTGGATGGAGAAGTGTTGCTTCATAGCTTGAAATGTGACTCCAGGCTTCTGAATTGCATTGGTTTTCCCTAAGAGACATTTTTAGAAAATTCAATCTGGCTTGTGAACTACCAGGGTGCAAGAACTTCTTAGGGATCACAGATATAGGTACCCAAGGAAAGAAAGCCTGTTGTGCAAACTTGCAGTCTTTACACATGGATTCACAGATTTGAGGGGTCTAAAAAAGATTGACAATTTCGTCTGGTACACTATGAAGCTACAGCACTCCATGCAACTGTCTTGCATCGAAAAAACGTTAACTGATTCCCCCCCGCCCCCAAATGGGCCTTGAAAATTTGTTATTTAGTATAGCAATAGCCCAGATGGATTTCTTGATTTTTAATCACAGAGATGGGACATTACTAACCTACTTTCAGGCTCATACCTCAAGGAATGGCACAACAGCACGATTCTGTGGGAAGTCACATGCACGCAGGTGCGTGAAGAGAGCAGTTCCACAAAGAAAATATGAAATTCCACATTTTTTCCAAGCAGTTGGCATTTTCTGCCCCCTCCCCCCCATCTGATCCCCTGTCTCTAATAGGAAAAAAAAAGTCTATAAACCCCCCAAAATCCAGCTCTGGGCAGTCCAGAACAGGTGTCACCTTTGAAACTTGGCGCACCTCATTAATCCTCTCCAGTTCTTTCTTTGATGGATGACCCAAGGGAAGCTCTTGAGAAACAGCATGAAGCAGGCGGAGACTAGCTCTTTTACATTTTCCATCTGAATTTCATCTGTATTGCTTTATCATTGCAATCTATTTTTTCTCTCTTCCCTTCCTTTCAACAGATTTTTGTGGATAGGCTCCCAGTAATGCACAAAGAGCTTTTGGCCTTCATCCTGCTTGCCCACAAAATCATTAGTGGGCTCAGAAAAAAAACCCCAGAGAGTAGCCACCGAAAATTTTGAGAATTCATATTGGATGGCACTAATAAAAAAATGTTGGCATGGGTATAAGGAAGGGAAGAGATTTCCAGTTATGTTCACAGGCTAGCAGCAAAGCAGTGATATATATGAGTATTTATTGGGAATCAAAGGTTTACTTTGATGTGAGTAAAGTCACTGAACTGGTCAGAGCATGAAATCTACAGTACACAGGCATAAATCAATACACCCATTGAAAAGACGTGGAGAACTAGGCCCCCTGTATGAACACTTGTTAGACCACCCAGGCTGGCAGTTCCATACGCTTTCAAAAACTTTCCTTCAGGCTTATAACTCCTATGAAGACAGGGGTGAATTCAGTTTAACAACTTGATTATACTATGTTCATGAAGGGATCAGAAAACATTTTAAAAATAAATGACCCTTCTTATCTCAGAAACTGTTGGCTTAAGGGACTGAAGAGAAGTGCCAGTGAAAGAAAAAAATTTTTGACAAAACTGCTACTGAGAGAGGAAGTGCTAGTAATTTAAACGAAGGTATGTTTCTACTAATTGTTTGCTTTGAGGAGAAAGGAGAGAAAGTCTCACAGCTACATGAAAGTATGTGTTTTCAAAGGGAAGCTCAAACATTGCTGACTAGAGCAGATGCTCTATTTATGCTGCTTGCACACCCCTGGTGGTGCAGAACTTGTTCTGAATTTGGCTTCCCACCAGCTCTATGTCTTTTCCTTCAAATTTGTTGTAGGCTGTTCAGAACAAGGCTCTCATTTTACATCTTGAACATAATGGAGCTCAAATCACACCTCCAAGTGCTCATATAACACTGGAAATAAATTATCTTTTCTTGAAAAGCAGAACAAACTACAGCAGAGAATTTTTCTGTTTGATATCAGTGCAACCAGGATGAGTTGTGTGCACTAGTGAAGTTAATTCAAAGCAGACAGCACTACATGAATTGCCAGACCTTCACTGATAACCCAAGTACCCTCAGTCGCAGTGGACACACCTAAAAACCCCAAACCAAACATGGTATGCATAACATTTCTCATTTTAATGTTGCAGTCTATTAAACCCTCCCTGGATGCACTTAGCGTTAATGTTCCAGAGCTACAGGGAGATGTATTGAAACTTTAACGTACATTTCTGTGAGCAAAAAGTGGCTAAAAAGACGCATGAACTGAGTGCAGCTGTTTTGCTAATTTGAGTTATGGAGGACACTATTGTATGTCTGAATGCCAGATCATCCGATTGTTGGATAGCAAGATCTTTGCTCAGGTGTCTTGTTTCTGTCATTTTTGCTTTTACCACTTTAATATGTAGCCGTTAAAAAGACAACATATTTCTTGCTACCCACAGATGTCATTGCCTCCTCGATTAGGATAAGTCTTATTCTACTCTTGCATCGTAATAATACATTATTTAAGTCAGTATATGTCAGCGGAGTAACAGCAGTGTGAATAAGTTACCAGTTGTGGCAGACGTCTTCAATTTCTAATGATTTTTTTAATCCTAACTTTTGTCAACAGTGTGTCAACAACTAGCGTAAGTTTCGGTGGACTTTTGAAAAACACTTTAGATTAATAAATGATCTATGGATTTAATATAGACTAGTAAAAGATTACAGACTAGCATATTATAACCAGACCTAAGCTTCATGTATCAGCATGCGCACATAACTTTGCATGTTATTCTTGAACTATATAAGGGAATGACACATTTCAAATCTTCAGTTTATATTGCAGAGCCATTAATGATGAAATCTACTATTCAGGCCAAGGTTTAGATAAAATTAATAAACTATGCTCTGTCTTTTTCCTGTTTATAATCAGAAGTATACATCTTAAATATCCTAAGTCTGCATTAGCTCAGTTACGTAAATAAAGGAGGCTGTAAGTTTTGACTAGAAAAACATGACACTAGGTTTCCAGGTAGCCAAGTTTCTACTAGTTAAATCAGATGCATTATGTTATGAAGGAAAAGCATCACGGTTCAGGATAACTCAGTTACCATGACTAGTAGTTTGGGGTGTCTTCTTGGCATATGATTCTTATAGATATTTTTGGATGTCAATTAATATTGTAGGGCTGTGCTTGTCTGGACCATTTAGATCTATTAAAACTTAGGGTAAGGTCCTCTGCTGTTTTCCTGTCACTACCATTATTTTCATAGTCCCTTTTGGGGTTTTTTCATGTCTATAAGCTGAAAATTAAATTATAATATCCTTTGTATGGTCTAAAAAGTTTGCATATAACCACTGACTTTGGATATTTCTTTTGAGAAGTGAGGCTTCTAAAGTCTTCTTTCTTTCCCTTTTGTTTATTCTACCATAAAACTTAAATCCTCAAACCACATGTACTCTGTATTAACAATCTGCCATTATCATAACCCGATCTCCTGGAAATTCAGTCACGGTTGTGCTTTCCTCTAAAAATACCTACTCAGCTTTACCATTTTTGGTCTTTATGTAGATGACAAAATTATTTTATCATTGTTTTCATGATTTACTGGATATAGTCAATATCAGGTATTGAAATATCATAAAACAAGTTTAAAATAATAATGATTTGAGACCTTCTCCTTTCCAAAACTTTTGGATGAATTTCAGTCATATTTTCAAGTACTAATGCAAAAATCTTTTGTTGTTATTGAAAGCTGGGAGTCTCTCCTGACAGAAAGTTAAGTTCTAACAGCCCCAAATCACCATAGTTAGAAACACAGGCTTTGCTGCAATATTGTCAAAGTGTTACTGTAGCGTTTGCAGGGGAGAGGGAATTTTTCTGACTTTTTCATTTCAAAGAATTCTGCAAACTCTTGAGTGCAGAGAGAAGCTGGTACCAACATTTTTCTAAGATCTTTTCAGATGGACACACAGAACTCATGTCAGGTAATAAAAGGAAACACAGAACAAGCTACTCTGCTTGTAGGAAAAAGTACCTTGGGTTCAAACCCCCAAACTTTCATATTTGGGGAACTATTCACACCCTTAGCACAAGAATTACACGTTTACCTTTTTCCACTCACCGTACAAAATAGTCTTCTGGCAGATAACCTCAACACTTCTAGAGCAGTCAAGAGTGAAACAGGTAAACAGTTTATCACTTGTAAATGGGGTGATCGGAGTTTATCCACATCTCACTTTCCAATCTGGATAAAAGAATTAATTTTATTCACTTTATTTACCAAGCGAGTAATTCTACTCATTTTTAATTTAGTGGGGTTTTTTTAAGTACACCATTGTGAATACTCCTATTCCTTCCAAACTATAAGTATGCTCCTGACAAAAACAATGTGTTCACCAAGCCACAGAGGAAACTTCATAAGGACTCATATCAATAAATATCTTATACCAAAAACTTGTATTTGGTGTTCTATAACAACCCGTAGTGCAGGCCCAAGTAGGAAAAGCCCAACAAGTTTCCTTTTTTATGGAACAACAAAATCTGCTTTTCCTTAGTTACAAATCCTGCATCTCCATGTTGTTTCATGATGTACAATAAGATGACAGGAAAATGGTTGCAAGCCATAAGCATATAAATATACTGTGCCCTTGGTTTCTTAAGCAATATTACCAGAACTTGTTCTCTGAGTGTATCCAGATGTCAATCAGCTGTGAGTACTCATACCATTAGGAATTTGTTGAGATTTTCTGATATATGGTACACATGTCTGGTTAGGAATCTGTACCCAACACCAGGACATTCGTGGCACTGACACTTCAATCTCCTTGCAAGGATTAAGACTCTATAAATTGCACAGCCGATACGGTTCTGTCCCTATCTTATGATACAAAAATAAAAAATATCTGACTGGAATGTCATGGTCAGACAAATCCAACAGTAATAGAGAAAATCAGACCTAGATAAAAAGAATAACAGTACAGTAACTATGAGCCTGCTGCAAAAATACAGCAGTAAGCACAAGTAAGCCTAGTATACCCTTTTGCTCTATCTTCTTCCACTTACAAGCATCATGCCATTACTACATTCTTACCTAGTATTTGATCATAAAGTTGAATCTGCAATTCTTACTTCTTAAATGAAAAACAACTTCTTGTAGCTAGACCCAGTGAAGTTCACAGAACTACTCACCCAAGCAAAAGACTGAAAGAACTTTACAAGCACTAGGTAGAGGCAAAACCTCTTTCTTGGGACATTTTTCTACTGACCTCTTTCACCAGTGATGTGATCCATAGCCATGTAACCTCTATAGCTGTCCAAGGCAGATTTCAGTCTACTTCTGCGAGACCTCCTGCCAGTCAGGCTAATTTGTTTGCTGGGCTCCATAATTTGGAACGAGCCAGTGTAGTATTGTCATTGTTTCCAGTCGTTGACGCGATGAATGGAGCAGGGACAGCTCTGTGCCATCTGTTCCTTCTCTGTGTCATCACCACATCAATTCAGACAAGTCATTCTTAGCTACAAACATCTGGAACATTAAGACAACTGATACTTAACTGGGAAGACAAATCTCCTTAGCATTACTAATAAAACTGAACCGAAAGACATAGCTTTAACCTATGTTTAATGATGACATTTCAGTCTCTGAACAGGAAATTAAGAAGTGATTTCACACAAAGCTTAAAGGTTATTGCTTATTGTTCTTGTAATGTAAATGTTTGGTGCTTCCGGAAGCATGAGATTTATACAGGCCCAGACGAGAACTAGTAATGCTACCCAGTTTAAAAAAAAAAAAAAAAAAAAGAGTAACATTGCAAAATACCCCAAATCCATTTTTTTAATCTAACAAGTGGCTTCATTTTGCAATTCTTACTCATTCAGTGAAGCACTTCATATGATTAGACCCAGTGAGGTCAACAGCCCTACTCATCCAAGTAGTAGTTACGCTTCAACACCTTTTTTTTAGCATTACTAAACTTAGTGACGTGATACAGTAGATTATTTGCCTTCCCCATTGCCAGTGAACAAATCATTTCAAGACATGACACAGAATTAGATTATGTTAAATGTGACTCCATACATGGGCTATCTATAGTCTCATTTCCTGTTGTCATTGCCTATAGTTTTGTTATTCATCATTTCAGTTTTGTCCATCCTATCTCTTAGAGAAATACAGTTTGGGGGAGGGGGGGAAAATATCTGTGTTTATTACCAGTTATTATGGTAAAGAGCTGGTAGCTAGGTTGCCTTATAAAAACTAAAAATTTTTCATTCAGTTGCCTCATGATACTTTACTATGGTTGACATTAGTTATTTTTACCCTACACTGTCAAACAGATGGAAGAAACCAAATTATTGTTCACTTTACCTACTTACTGTAAATTTTCAAAAGGCTTTCCAGACCAATTTTTTTCTATTTTCACTTGTGCAGAATTTCTTTTGACTTTTGAGAGTTTTGCTCCATCTACGGCTCTGCAGACTTAGCTGCAATTCTGTTTTAACCAGACTTAGCTGCAATTCTTTCTCAATTTCATGCCTTGCTGAAGTCAATGGAGCTCTGAAGAGGTGCCAAGGGTCAGATGGGAGGATGAAAGGGTGAGTGAGAATTTAAAAATTCATCCTAGAAATTGGTCCCAAACGCAGGAAGGGCGACATTACAAAACTATCCCAAGAATTTTTAAAATCCACAAAGTTCTGAGACAGATGTTTTTTGAAGTTGGTTTAAGCCTTATATTTAATTGCACTATATAATTTTGTCAAGAAAATAAAGTGTTGTTGTTCCTTACTTGGGGTTATTTGTATTTAATATTTAGTGTACAAGTCTGAAACACCCTGCATTTGTTACAGAAGCTTTAGGAACACACTCTGGTATTCCAAAAACACTGCCATGCTTCAGAAGCTAGGACTCCAAGAGTTCAGCTCAAAGCTGGTACATATACCAGAGAATAAAATCATCTGAAGGTTTCCCAGAGCAGCAGGTCTGGGAAATTCAATACATTAGTTTCAGTTACAAGATTTTCATTAAACACACTCATATTCTTACAGGAAGCTAGTTTATGATTGGAGTCTTTTAACTGTCATGCCAAGACACTGGAAAACTAAAGCTTCTTTCCTATGGTGTTCATTCGTTTTTAAATTCCATGTAATCTCTAATTTTAATATTATGCAAGGTAAGTTTGACAGAACTCGTAAAGAAGGGTTGCTTTTTTCCAGTCTCTATAGTTCTCTTTTGAAACACATCCCTATGTCAAACAAAGCAGCATGTTTTATATCACTGGAGAAGGCTAGGCAAGTTGGGCCTTAGAGTACTTTTAGGCAGGCCTCATTCCATTCCCCAGCTATATGCATTCATCCCTTAGCCTGGGAGGTGACTATTCCAGCTATATTTAGCAGCCTACTGCTTGCAGTGGATTTCAAGGCAACCTTTCCTATACATGAGACTGTAACCCAGGATAGAGGTCTTGTGCTGCTTTTTCAATGCTGCTAAAATTTAAAGCTATTAAGTGATCAGCTACAACTTGCTCTGAGACCAGTGCATGTCCTTCAGTTCCAGCGCTTTCACTGTAGCTAACAGACATCTAAAACAGCCTTTTACCTTGAGTAGTTCTTTTCCTCACCGGCTATTCGCTATGGTGGCAAACAGCAGCTGATGTCGTAGATTTACTGCAGCATTAATGCAGTTTCTTTACATAAGGTTTCCTTCTCTTCCTTTTCTTTGCTGGAGGAAAGCATGCTAAAAATAGAACACAGGTGACTCAAGATTTCTAACTGGATAGGCAAAAACTGAATACTCAGCAGGGAAGGAGAGAACTGAGGGTAGGGGGAAGCTTAATAGACTCTGTTTTCACTGAAATCAGGTATATAGAGGAAAGCAGTGGAGCAGGGATTGAGAACTGTCCGGAGAAATTCTGGAGATTGAGGTTTACTATCATACTTCTGTGAAAGAAATACGAGGAAAAAGGCCTTATTCCTTTCCTTCCCACAGCAACTGCCGTGCTTCAAACTCCAACCTTTCCCTTGCTAGCTCTAGCAGCCAATTTAGCTCCGAAGATTTCTAGTCCTGGTAACGGAGACAGCTGAGCCATGGCCATTTTACTGTCCTAGCTGCCCTAGATGACTGCCTCTTTTACATTATACTTAAGGCAGTCATTAAACAGATCTCGCAGAAGCACTTGTTTTTGGAGGCCAGTTTCTATAGCCCTGTGAACCAAGTGACTTACATCAACAGCATTAGTAGAGTATGTGCTACTCTTTGTCATGTAAGAATTTCAGAATTCTGATACTGTTTTTAACCCTTTTAAAACAGTGTGAAGATTACATCTTTATCACTAGATTTCTGAGGCCAGGAGACACCACTAATCTTGAATCATTAGATTATTAGATTCAAGATCAGTACAATTTTACTCAGACAGTTTGGTGCTCTCCTAGTCCGTAACCTGGTGCTCTATTAGTGATCTGGGTTTGACTAAAGGATCTCTAAAGAAAATCCTCTGATTTAACCAGAATTCCTCAACAATAGAAAATGTAATACTTTAGCAATATGTTCAGGATTACCCAGGTCCAGATTTTGATGCTTAAGACAAAGACACAAACGCACACACACAAAATCAGTAGTTCCATGTAAAAACAAAATCTAGAGGGGAAAAAAAATAATCCTGTGATAACTCTGCAGTGAGTCATGGCCCTCTCCCTAAGACGACACATGTGCCTCTACAGAGCTCTGTTGACTCCAGGCACTCTGTCCAGATTCAGATTTACACCCAGATAGACTCAGACCAGAGTCTATCTAGGCCTAGTTTAATATTACTTGTAGTCTTACCAGCTTAATTCACTGGGTCTTACTGAAATTTGACAAGAAAGTTAGATATCCACCCTGACATCAAGCACAAAAAGTTTCAGACCAAACGCACCTTCCACATGATCCTTAGGGCAATACTTTAATTAACTTCAGGAAGCAGTATAATTAAAGATAAATCCCGGATTTCATAGAGTATAGAACAGCAAGCAAATCATCCACATATTTTCTCTTTTCCATATGTGCTTAATTAGAATTGTCAGTGGACTTTACAAGAACTCAAACCACTGTTCACTATCATGACTTTTTGATAACACAGAACACCTTTGAATTAAGTCTTTTTATCTAACTAGTCAGTCCCAGAATACCAGACAAAGCTTTTCTTGCAAACATCCTTGCCTTCCTACAGTTACATACATACTTCAAATATTTCCAATCAAATCAATACAGCGGTTCACAGTGTAAAGGCAAGGCTGAGAATAATTGTTTATAAGATACAGCAAAATTCCTGACCATTCTTATAAAGTTTCTCAAATCATGATTATTAAACGTGGTTATAGTTTGGATTCTAGTGAGTCTTCTTTCCAGGGTTGTCATGGCCTTCCTAAGACCTCACAGCGTACCTCTGTCCCTCAGCATCACCTTCAATAAAATCCAGGTTGTTTTGCTATCTTGTAACGGTACGAGATAGCTAACAATTACTGAGTTAACACCAGTAAAAAGCAAACTTTTGGGTTAACACTAGCTGATGTGGCAACAGAAGTCAGGATACTGCATTGTTTAGTCTTTGTTCAGACCTCAGGGCATACGTGATGATGTTTGATCCTGATGGAGGGTGTATTTTATCAGACACTGAGATTTCCTAAATGATTCACCAGGACTATGAAGGTTTCCTAGTGAGTTCAAAGCTGGTACTCTTAATATGTATTTACTGGACTCACATTTGAGCTAGATACTGTGAGAAGATTCTCTTCCCACACTCAGCATCGTCAGCTGTCAGTTTTATGAATAGTCTAATGGCATTTAATGTTTTCTCCTGTAGCCCTAGCTCCTGGAGCAATGTGACTTTGTGAGATTAGCTTTATACTTTTTTTTTTTTTTAATGACAGTAGAGGAACACTTGAGTTAGTGCTTTTTGTATTTTCATGTGTTCCTCTACAGGCACAAAGGCAACAACGTGGTGTCTTAATGAAAGCTGAGATTTTCAGATGATAAATGGCTGTGGGAACTAGGCTTCAAGATAAACAACCAATATAGTGAGATCCATGTTGAACCTGAAGCCTTGGCAATTCTGGTTATGCAGCATTTAATATTTATTATCCTCTGAGACTGAGTTTCAGTGCTTCTTCCAATAAAACCAAGTTAATAAATTGCATTTTTTATTTTCCACTGACCTTCTACACTTGAATTTTATTTTCATAACTTAATCCCAGATAAGAAGCAGTTCACATTACTATTTCTGCTGTCCAGGGAACTAAAATCATATTTCATAGAATTTTTCTATGTTTCGATATTTCTTTTGGGTCAAAACCAAAATTGTTTAGAAAGCTTTTTCCTAAACAAACACTTAAACCCATTCTAGTTATCATTTTTTTGTTTACCTTTTGAATTTGTCTCTAGAGGGAGAAGGTCCCATAACTGATAGACTATTTTTATAGTGGGAGACAGAAGTTCAAATTCATTCTCTGCCAGATTCATAACAGAGATTCTCAGCTCTTTTCTGCAGCAGGGACTTAAACCACTAGATTCACTGTCTTTCACTCTCCCACACTCTAGCCAAATGAAATTTTATTCATGTTTCTCTAAGGAAAATTTTTCAGTGAAATAGATGCAGAAGGACATGGATGTAAGTATTGGTTTGGGAAAATAAGTTCAGAACTTCCTGAACCTTCTATTCCTCAGAGTTTTGTTATACTTTCCAGTTTTAGCAGTTTATAGCGTTTTTTTGAAATAAATATAGCATATTGTAAAATCAGTTAAAAATCCACAGAATGTAGCCTTAAAACCTTCATTCTCTTTAACTGAAGACTATTGAGATATTTTTTTAGAGGGCACTTCACTGTGGCCCATTAATATTGGGCTCAAATGAGCCACTGAAATAATACATTGCAAAGTGTAGGCTCTTTGCTGTAGCTGTGCTGGTGCTCACTCTTAGCAGCTTAAGCTTCATAACCAGTAGGATTAATGCCAAACAGATCTCAACAAGGCACAAAACCTGGAAGAGCACTTGGTATAGCTATTCCACTCATTCCAGTCTTTCGCTAATTGCTGAGTTATACTCCTAAAACTAGATCAAACATGAAGTTGAGCTTTTCCTGGCACACTATATGGTGTCAAGATACCAGCATAAGCATATATTTTGTGTTCATTAGCTTTTTACAGCTCCCAAGAATCTTCTTATCTAGTAAGACGTCACAGACATGAAGGCTCATTTTCATATTTATCAGAAATGTGTTATGTAAGACTAGAGGAATAGAAGACCTTAAAACTGCTCAGTTGAATGAACTTGTACTGACCTCTGATGGCTGTGAACGTGTATGAAACACAGTCCTGCAATTATTTGTGCTTTCTTACAAGCTCCAGTGCTCTAATTAAAATAATGTTGACATGACAAGGAAAAAGCTCTTTTGAGATTGAAACCAGATGATTTATAAGGGAGTCCTGGGATTATTTTTGCTTTGTGTCATCATTTTCTTTTGAAAGCATGGTGAAAATGTATACAAGCCAAGTGTTTTCAAAAAAGTTATTTCCAGTGGAAAGTCTTTTTTTTCTCTTTCAGCTGTTTAGAAATTTCACAAGAAGGTTTTAATAAAACACCTGTCCACTTTATTCCTTCTTTATAAATGAATTTATCTTTCTGACCATAGGGTAGAAAACACGTGAAGCATGAAAAAACTACTGTCAAAATTTTCATGGCTGCTAAGTTTACAATACACTACATAAGACCCGATTCCTAGCACTGCTAAGTTGGGAGAAGCACATGAACTTAAATCACTGTCACTATGGTAGAACCTGTCTTGTGATCTTTCGAATGGGTCCACCTGGGCCACCAAAAAGGTTGGCGGGGCAGGAGGAGAAGCCGCCTTCATTCTGGCAAGATTTTCTCCCAAGGGTTTGTCCCTGAGGCAAACTCTGAGAATTTCAAGAGCTTTATCCAAGAGTCTTATTAGCAGCAACTTTCAGCCTCTTAAGTGGAAATATCACTATTAAAAAAAAAAACAAACAAAAAACACCCCAAAACCACAAACCACAACACATCGGTCTTGTGAAGATAGCCTAAACAAGCCCCAAAAGCCTGATAAAAGACCTTTGGGAATGAAAGAAACAAATGCCTAGGTTCCCTATCTGCAGGAAGAAACTGCAAACCAAACACCTACTTGAGTATCTACCAAAGACTGTAGAAAAGAAACCACCTACATTTTGAGTCAGTCCAAAAGAATCACATCTCACAACAGTGCAATGGCAGAAGTGGAACACAGTGTATATCATCAAAATTTCTTTTGCCTTTTTCAACAAAGTACCACTAAGTTTTCAAGAAAATCAGCTTGTCACCAGCATACAGTTCCTTTCTAAAAAACTGCTCTGTGAAAGTGCCATCTGCTCCCTCTATAAGTCCAGTCACAGTTGCTGACTTGGGTGACACGAGATATAAGTTAAAAAGTGAGGCTTGATACTCTGTGCTTAGCTTGAATGGCTGAGGAGTGCAAGGCTTTATTTGCTCTTGGTTCACCGTGTTGCACAGAGCAAGGCAGAGCTGAGGAAACAGCAGGCCCCTCATTACAGCACAGGATGGGGCATAAGGATGGTGATGAGAGAAGCACTTTGTATACAATAATTTCTTATCACTTCTACCTGTGTTACCTTGAATAGGCAGCGAGGTTCATGCAAGTGTAATACAGGAGGTGATCTGGCCTCTTGTCCTGAAGTACTTCCGGTGGCATCAAGAACTTGTTAGAGTGCTCAGAACCAACAGTGAACCACTCGAAGCAGCGTACTTGAATATTGACATGTGACCAGTGTCACTTCTGTGCTCCATCTCAACTCCATATTCAATACCCCAATACGTACTGGCTGCCTCAGGAAATCTGTTCAATCCCTGAAAAAAAAAAAAAAAAGCGATCTACATCAAAGTCTTCAATATTTATAAAATATTGTTCCTGAACATTCAACATCACAGTGTTTGCAGAGATCCAGTAATAAGGCATTGGAGCCAAGTAATTGTTCATAGACAATTCTACTAAACTAATCCTCTGGCATAGTTGGGATTCAGTGTAGAAACTGGGAGCCCTCTCACTTTCTCATGTTGAGTTAAATGTGGATGTTCAGTGCAAAGTTCCTCCTGCCAGTTGGGTTTTCATAGAAGATAGCACCAGGAATATTTAAAATTAAAAGAGAAAGGAAAAAAAACCTCTTGGCCTCTATAATCAGTTTGAAAATTCTTTGGTCTTAAAGCTGAGTCCAAAGTCACTCAATTCGAGAGAAAGATTCCCACTTGTTTTGGTGGGCACTGAATCAGGCCCTTGGAGCTCAAAAGCACAGATAGGAACATGAAACCAGCTGCAGAATTTCCATCTTGTTGGATAGTCTGACTTTTCACAATTTTATTTTGTCCTACTTTGGAGAAAAATTCATAATCTTGAAATACTAAACAGACTGGCAATTCTGAAATGCCTTTGATAATTGATATTAAACCTAAAGATATAGCATAATATTCTGTCAAAATAAAAGGAAATGAGAAAGACAAAAGTAAATAAGAAAATGCAAACCAAAACAATTCCTTGATTTCTTTGAAATATTTACAAACATATCTGTCAACGGTATAGTTGGGATGGAAATAGTCCTTCCAAAAATTATTATTTTGATGAAACTACATTTTTCCAAAGGAAATATAAAGGCAACAGCCTTGGTATAGCAACCCTGATACCCTAGACATTGCCAAAAGCCTTTCTTTCCTGAATTACAGAGGTTCAGTTCCTCTGCAGGGAAGGGGCAAGAGGGTTTCATGCCAAGTTCTTGATAACACAAGGCCATTAAGAGACTCTTTCAGTGTTTGGTTTAAATTAGAGGAGCACAATCATTACTGCACAATCTGACTGTATATGAAGACAGGAACTTTAAAGGTTGAACTTGCCGGACAGGATTTGAATCTTTCTGAAAAGCTCTTGCCAATCACAGCTAGCTGGAACCCGATACTGAATAAAGCACTTTTACTCAAAAGCACCTTAAGCCTAAAGTGGTCATTGAGAAAAAAACCCAGCCATTGAGGAAAAACTCCCAGCAAAGTCACAGCATCCTCTACACCTATTTCTACCTTCTTCAAGGCTTTTTATGCTGCCAGAGAAGCAGGCTTTGGCAAAATCAAGAACCTTGCTTGTCTGATGTATCAGAGACTTTCGTAGCATGCTGAAATATCACTACTTGTGAGCTTTAAATACAAGCAGGTGTGATTCTATGTAAGAAAGGATACAGTAAAGTGGTCATGAAAGAACACGCTCTTAGCTTACACTACTTAGATTTTTGAGAGGCAGGTCATATTACGTGCTATAAATTCAGTGAGAAAATACAGCTGGCTTAGTACAGCACAGCACTTGGGTCAAGTCTAAAATCAACAGGAAAAGTACTCATCTGCAAGTGAAGAAACAGAATATCGTGACTCAAGTCACAATTCCTTTTGCCAGGGAACTGTTGAGAGTGGTGCCTGTGTGGCACCTGCAGACCTGCTGCTGCACAGACAGCAAGCATTGGTGGCTAGCAAACCTTTGAACTATAGCCTGCTCTCACATAGATACATTTCAACACCCAAAAACATACCCATTTCATTTCTTACTTTAATAATAATGGGAAATTAAAGGGTCCTGAGAATACAGTGGGTAACATATATATATGTCTAGATACCTTAAAGTTAAAAGACAGCATACATACACACACACACACACACACACACCATCTCTGTTGGTTTTAATTTCTGCCCTGGCTTGGTTTGTGCCAGTTGGATGGTGGGTTAACGTTGAGCGTTGTGATTTAAGACTAGAAATTCAAGCATATGTCTTCAATTACTGGAGTGTCTTTAATACTGAGAATGATTTGTACAATCCAAAAAATTAATAAACATCTTGGGTCATATAATTGCTTGATTGAATGACTTTTACAGCAAAGTGTCACAAACGTATTACAGAACATACAATTCACAGTTCATTTTCTGGGATAATCACACAATTAGCAGGAAAATTGGCCAATTTATCAAAAATTTGATTATGTTTGAAAGCATTATGCTAAATCCAGCTTCTGCTCACTTGAATTTTGGTTTCTGAACTGCCATTGTTAGGACAGATTAATGCCATTGCAAGAGTGTCTCTGATCAAATCTACACCTAAAACTTTTTGAAAAAAGATGATAAATTTTGTTTTACTATTAAGTGGAGGAAGTAAAACTAAAGTCACACTTAGTGGAAGATTTTTCAGATTGGTGAGGCAGTAGGCTTTTCTAATCTATGTTGGAAAGGATTGGACACTCATCAACTTCTTTACTCTCTTTAGCAGATAGAAAAATCTTGCTGGTAATATATTTTCCATAAATACATAAGAGTATGTGAGCTGAAACTCTTCATGCACTTTGTTGACCTCAAAGTTATGGTCAAACTTTGTGTTATTATAAAGCGAGACTACATGCTAGAAAGTTCTTTAGAATACTATGGCTCTCTTCAGGGCACTAGATGCAACTTAACCAGAATGTGGGTTGTTGGGAGATATGTCAAGAGAGGAATGGGTACACAGATGAACTTTTAGGAAAACAGGTGAGAGACGTTTCCAAGTTAGGGAAGCACAATACACTAAGAGGTATCAATCAGTGTTAGTACCTAAAATAACCCAGTATAACTTCTTTAATAGTATAGCCACAAAATTCTGGGTGCAGTGGGAAAGGAAGAAAGATTAATTTTTTTTTATAATGATATACAGACTTTTTGCCATTGTACAGTGAAATGAAGAAGTTGAATGACACAGGAATAGGGTCAGGATCCTGACCTATTAATTCATATTTAACAGAGAATAGAAACAATTAAATAAGAATCATGGGAAATTAAGTTTGCCTATTTAAGTGCAGGAAAGTCAGAAAATCTCAGGCTGCCACTCTGGGGTGGAAGGATAAATTGTGCAGAGATATCAAATACTGTTCCTATGTTAATTACACCTGCTTCAGTGGAGAGCAGATGACAGCAGCACAGGAAGCCCACAGTTGGATAAGCACTTCAGAAGTAGCTAAATCTGAGCAGGTACATCTGGTAAGTAGAACAGCAGAATGCCACATGAGTGAATCAAATTGAAATATACAATTGAGTAGTGAACCAGGAGAAGGAGGAAGATTGCTTGTCTATGGGAAAAGATAAATTACTTCCAAGATAAGTATTGTACCATCAGCATTGTGATCTCCATACTAGCATAACCTAGGAATGCTGCAGTTAAAACCATTCATTGCTCAAGATGCGCTGTGTTTTAGCTGGGGTAATTAGCACACACAAGGTTGTGTGAGGTTTTAAAAAAAACAAAAGACAAAAAAAAAAAAAGAGACAGCAATGTCAGACTACTTCAGTTTTACTGTGAGATAAATTTAGCTAAGTCAACCTTAGGCAGATGTATAGCACTGATCTTGTAAACTGAAGTGCCTCACCTTCACTATGTTTTACCTCAGGAAAGCTAAGGTGTATTAGTTACCCTGAGGTTAAAAGGAAAAAAAGAAAAGGAAAAAAAAAAAGCTGCTTCAGCCATAGTGAAGACAAGTAGTCACTTTAATTTATTGTAAAGTAAGCAGAGAGATTGTGCCTAGACAAGAATATAGCACTGGCCTTACATACTTAGCCAGAGGCAAGCACCTGGAGTGTCACTTTCCCCTTCTGTGTTTGTAGTGACATAACCCACATTTGTTATCTTGCTCTAACAAACTCATCTGTCTTGAGCAACAAAGGTAAAACCTTATTCTATTTTGGTTTTGGGGTCAAAAGCAAAGCTTGGAGAAGGTTATTAACAGAATCAAATATATCTGGAATTGCTGGGAAACCATTCTGTTCTATTAAAAAAATTGGTTTGTTTTTGCTCCCAAATCTCTGGGTTTTTTTCTTTTGCTTTCAGTAAACATAATGTAGCTATTATCTTCTTCTGTTGAAGCTGTTTTACTTTTCCCTTGCCTTCAACACAAACTGATACATCAATTCCTGTATCCCACTCCAGATTGCTTCTGAGAATGAAGTTATTTATGCAGGATAAAACTTGTACCTTCCACTGAGGTTAGGGATCAGTCCCTCTTCCCCAGGAGCTTCTGGAAGTGAATACCCCCAAACAGCAGCAGTCAGCAATTTCAAAACCGGGTCATTTAAATTAAAGGGAAAAAATCCAGGCTTTGTAGATTAAAATGGAGACAAAGTCATGAAATTCATGTTAAATATAACATAAAATCAGAACCAGACTAGACCTTTTTTGTTACAGTTTGCTGACCAAGCAAGAATAAAACCTTACCTAGCAGGAAGGCCAGCCTCTCTTAAAAATAGCACACAATCTGTCAGGCATCTCCCCTGAAACTGTATAACCTTTTTCTTCTGTCCTTTTAGGGGCCTTGTGTTCAGCTAAGAAGACTCTTTATTAGCAAGTGGGACATGAGGATTACTCCTATTCTAATAGTTGCATATACGGAGACTGGAATGCCTTTCCAACTGAGTTGTTCATTGACTTTGGACTGAGATCACAAGATTTACCTCCTATACTTATTGCGAACATTTTTGCATATCAAGGGTATATGGTCCTATCAAAGAGTAGTTCTGATCCTCTGCTAGGGGCTATAGAATTTATAATTAATAAATTCTGCCTATGTAATTTTAAAACTCTCAGAAAGTTACAACCTGAGTTGCAGGCATTCAGCTTAGAGTAAGATCTGTAGGGACGTTAACAAGCTGGCCTACCCCAGCTGGTACTCTTGTCCTTCCAGCTGTATCAGTTGGTATCAGCTGAATCTTATTTAGAACATAATATTAATCTGCTGATGAAAACATATGGGATAAACGCATCACAATCAGAAGCTGTCACAGTCTAAGCCAAATTACTGGGGAAAAAAACCAGCACAGGAATTCAGAATATGAGACTTATGAGTATCACATGGAATGCAGTGGTCAAATCCTTGGTGTTTGCAAACAAGTTGAATATCTCCACCAAAGCAGTCACATGTGTCAAATATTCACAATGGATGTCTGCAGCAAACAAATCATTAGTGCAGATCAACCAGTATAACCTTCTGCTCCATTATTTAGCATAAGCAGTTATTTGGATACCTTTCTTATGGTTCAGATACCCTTGCCCCTCTCCCCTTTACCTTTTACAACCACTGGCTGTTATCCATTCTTGTGATTTCACTGACATACAAAAGAACATGTGACAGAACTTAGAAAGAAGGAAAATTAATTTACACCCATTTTAAATTACATTAGAATTAAAAAGTGACCTTTTACTTCACTCTAATTTTTAATTGAAATTCAATCTATTTGTACTCTGAGGAACATGTAGGGTGTGATTTCCAACATTGGCTCAAATTTTTTCTAGCTTTAAGCCTAATTGGCCTCAGCAGGGACAAAAAAAAGACAAGCCAGGGAGCTCTCAAAAATTGCACAGTTTGTGCTAGATAAAACCACTGATAATATTTCCATTGAATGCACTGTGGTTCGCAGCTTAGTCCTGAGTACCAGCATGCAGCTGTAATGGCTAGTGACAGCAGCAATACGCGAGAGGCTTACAAAATCCCTGCCCAAACACCCAGCACCATGGTACCATATCAAGAGTTCTCCTTTGTGTTATTGTCACCTGGAAGAGAGATAGCATGCTCAAAGCATTACACTGAAGACTGTGGTAAGAGGGGGAGCCAGTATATCCACTATTTTGTCTCTATCTACTAAAAAGATCTGGAGACAGACAGTAGAGTGAAGTTACCTCCTTTGTATTGGGAACTAAGCCTATCTAAATGGCCCCAGATCTAAGAAAGGTACAAAATCAGTTCAAAATAGAAGTCTGACAGAGTATCTCAGATGGGAAAGAAGATATACTGGCTCAGACCCTCAGCATGAACGGCAATGACATGCCGCTAGGCTAATTTACCAAATTGTAAATCTGGATCAGTAGATCTGGGACAACCAAATACTCAATTATTGACTGTATCACTTAATGATCAATATGATGGAAAAGATTTTTAATAAAAGTCAATAATATACAAAATATAAGGATCCAAGATATCTAATCCAAACCTTACACTAAACCCAACTTTTTAAAGATAAATGTGATTGTGATCTTCACTACTATGTTCTTTACGATGTATACCTGAAGGTGTCATACAAGTCCAGGGACAAGCTAGTCTTCTGTTCTACACTGACATGCATGTTGAGATCAGCTGCGTATTTCCTCTCCCTAAGCAGTGGATCAGTGCTGAATCCATCATTTTTGATGGCAGCTGGCCACATAGTCCTGCAGTATAGAATTGTTACTACTGAAAAGACGCAGAAAACCTCTATACAACCAGTAACACGCTGATGACAAAGCCTTGCCTGCATCCCAGATGTCTGCAGCACTCCTAGGACCCATTTTCACATGCGTACATTGCCTTTTTAGTGGACTTATGCTCAGCCTGAATTTAAACTGTCCGCAAACACCATCTGCCCTTGCAATGAGCACTGTACTTGTTCCTTTCTGGGCTACCAGCAGCCCACACTGAGACCTGGAAACCAAGCATGTTGCTGTGCAGTCCAACAGATGGCTGTCTTGCATTTCTTTCCATTAACAATCACATTTACTACAGAGAAACAACTGTCACTGTTTTCTGGAACCTATTTCCCATCATGATTCTACACAATTTTGCAAAAAGAAGGAATAAGAAATTCCCTAAACCCTTCTACCTTGTATATTGAGGAAATTTTAACTATGACATGACTACTGCACTGTTTAAATATGAGACTGCTATACTAAACATACTTTTTTTTTCTCATTAGGCCTCATCAATTGCTACAGCAGATTTTTTTTCTACTTTTATTTAAACCTTTTCAGTCTATCTACACTCGCCAGAATTAAAACAGTAAATGCACACAGATATGATCATCATTCAGCGTAACTAGGTAAGAGTACCTGGTCTACACTACCTAGGAAATCAGAAAAATGATCCAACAGTTCTACCTGGCCTTCAGAATCAGTAAGTCAGCAGTTATTTAAAGATCCTAAGCAGACTTGGCTAAATACCACAAAAAATAGCGAATAATTTTGTCATAAGCACTGTCGGCTCATTCAGTTATTATTTGTGGCTTATTATTAACTGCATATGTGTATCTGCATGACAGATGTTTTTAGCCCTGAAGATGTTTATGAATCCTAAATACTTCACAAATAGTCAGTGAATAATTATGCATGCTGAAAAGGAATATTGCAAGTCATTATTGGTTAGATGTTTTTGGTTATTTTCTCATTTTAACAGACTAAATTATCTAACCATACTGTAGAAACAGAAGACTTGCCTAAGCAGACAAATCAAATGCTTGGAAAAATATCAGATTCTTAAAGAAATAGTAGCAGAGGATGGTTCATAAAAAACCTTTGTAATAATTTTTTTTTTTTATTGACAAGAGCTAGAAGAATTTTTGAGCAATTAACACGTTCATAGAAAACTTGATCAGTTCAGGAACAGGACAAAAGGAAAAAAGATTAATCAGTTCAATAGTTCATCAAGAATAATTTTGAACACTTCTAGTCCATAATGGACTTAAAGATTTACAATTAATCACCATTGTCAGAGTAAAATCCCCCCTATTCTTTAGGATTGAAAATAAATTAGACTGCATTCCGGACAACTTCATTGTTCAACAGACATAATAAACACAACTTGAAAGAGTATTTAGTTCAGATTAGCGGACAGAAGAGCTAAAGACAAGCTGAAACGTATTGCTCACAGATATTTGCATGGATATCAGTTTTAATTCCATTTTGCCTGTATTCACATTTGCAGTTGGCGTTCCACAGAGAACATGCATATCAGACATATACCAGCAAATATTTCTGTAGCGGTCACTTGAAAACATATCAACATTTCTTCTTCATCACCCTTTGCCCACAGAAAACTTTGTGGAAGAATCCTCCTTGCCCCATTCTAAATGTTTTAGCCAAAAGCAATAATATTTTGGATTTGAAGCACATTCTTGGAGCTTCACGGAATTTGCACTTCTTTATATGCTGGGGTCAAAAAATAGCACGCTTTCTCCTCTTAGGAAATACATGTAATGCAATATGAAATGTAGACTTTAGGAAGAGAACCCAGGGAGAAAAATAAGGACATAGGACAATATGATAGCATTTTGTCATTAACATGCTCATAGTTTTGTCCATATTATTTAACCAAAGCTGAAAACCAGTTAAGGGTTGTAATTCCATTTTCAATTATTTATGATTTTTTACACAAACTTACTCTCAGAAAGTAGACTGTCTAGATTAAAATTCTTTTTTAAAGAAGTATTTCTGGTGGAAAACAACACAACCAATCCACACAGAAAAATAGTTTCAAATTCACTTTTCTAGGACAAAAACTAGAATCCTGATTAAAATTTTTATGGCTCAGCCATTAAGAGAACAGAAACACTATCACATAACTAACATGTCAAATCAAATAAACTATTACCTCCTCTGATCAGATGTCAAAAGGAATTTGTAGCTTGAAGTTACTCAGTTAATCATTCTAAACAACAAATACAGTTGGGAAAAAAAACACTGCTAATTTCAAAACAGAAAGGAAAAATAAAATTTATCCAATAGAATTTCTGCTGTTACTTACTTATCATAACACACCATTCTTCAGTATGCAGTTGCTGGGCTGACAAAAATGTGTTATCAGATGAAAGAGAAGGATGATGATAAAGCAATACATAAAACACTTGATATTTTTCTGTCATAACAGAAAAAAATATCTACAGTTACTTACTCTGGGGAGAGTTCACATGGCATCAATTCCTTGTCTTGCCTTTTCCCTCTTTCTTGGTAGGGGATCTTTTTTGACATTGTAGAGGCCAAACATGAACGTGAGGCCAGTGGATGAGGCAGGTGATGATTTTGCAGAATGTCTTTGCCTGGAGTCTTTCATCAGAGTCCAATCTCGCTAAGTTGCCGCAGATTGTGAGGACGAAGAAGAGCATGGACCTCGACAGCCCACCAGGATGGTCAGTCACTCAGAGGAAGTCTGCTGCTTGCCATACATTGACATGCTGGTGAACAAGAACAGGCAGAAGACCAGCGATGTGCCACTGATTGCAGTCATGATATCCCAGAGGTCCCTTTGTTCCATGCACCCTGACACTTCATCCTGCAACAACATCTGGAAACAGGAGAGTGAATAATGAGCCCCTGGGTTGAACCAGCATAGCTATTTTTATAATCTTATGCTCCTCTGAACAGAACTCATGTTTCTTCTGCAAATGGAGAGAAGACAATCTTGCCTTTACTGTGATGCCTGTGTGTATTTTTTGCAAGCATATACTGCACAGTAGGTTTTTCATCTGCAATAATCAATGGCCAAATATTTTTGTGTAGCACTAAAAAGAAATCAATGGCCAAGTTTTTACTGGAAAAATATCTAGCCCACATTTATATGACAACAGAATATATTAAAAGACAGTATATTTGTGAAGTGAAACAACCACAGGTAAATTGTTCCTGGTCCAGTAGCTGACACAGCTCGTAGTCTAAGGGAAAGTTTTATGGTTTACATAAGTCCTTGCACAGTGGAGACTCACAAAACAAATACCAACACAATCTTTGCTGAGAACCCATCTCTTTTCAGACTCTCAGCAACTCTTAAAATCCGTGGTCTCATTATCTTGCATACAGCAGGCTTCTTTCTTGTATGACTTTATTTATTTGTTTATTTACTTAAACAGAAGACTGTTTTCTAGTGCCAAGATGCTGGGAATTGTCCAGACTGCTGGGTTCTGCTGAAGCTGCATGACTTCTTCACAGACACTCATCTCCATATTTGGCTGATACAGCGATGGATAGTCAGTCTCTCATCACAAGCAGGCTATCACCCACAGATGAATGATCACAGCCAGGTCTCCTTAACATACTCCAAGGTTACCTTGGCATCTAGATAAAACTTACAATCCCTAGCAGTCGTAAATAATTTTTGGCATTGGCTGTAGAGAAGAGTGACTTTCTGCAAGTCTTCCCTGTAAGTGCATTGAAGAGGGCACTATGGGATGTTGCCAGGACCCCTATCAATATGAGTACTTATTCATTCCAGTCTTGATGGACATTATCAATAGCTCCTTCTAAGCAGGCTGCATTTCATATTTACAGCTAATGCATTCATAATGGAGCTATCAAACCTTTTATTGTTACTTTAATTTGCTTTCACATCAGTTTGGTTAAAACTTGGGATGTTTCCCTGCAGTCTCCATCCCTTCTTTTACTAAATTCCCTCCTGCTTCAGAATATTTTCGCTTTCTATGTTTCTAAGTTGAAGCTAGTGAGACCTGCTGATCTGGCAAGCGAACAGACTAGCGCTGCATTTCTAGGTGTGGACAGAACATCTCATGCTATGGCAAAGTCTTCAAGAGAGTGCTCCTCACTCTCAGAGCTCTTGAGTTTCTGCAGTCACTCACAGCCCTGCCCAGGAATTAGCTTTACTATCAGGAAATTCTTCACAGTTTTTGATGTTGGGGATGATATGCAGACTGCATTCCTTGACCTCATCAGGATGTAGCAGCTTCAGCAGACCATTGTCAGCTGATTTAAAAGGTACAAGAGAGGCAATTATGATTTGCCTACATGTCTGCACACTTATCTCTATGCTCATTTTAAGGGTGTTGATCATATTAGGTTGCTATGAATAGATTTTTCTCTAGTTTACAGGTACTTATGCTTGGTTATTTCAGATTAACTAGCAAACCACAGGAATCCCATTCCTAGATACAATATGGTCTTGGAAGATTCTCATGGTGCCCACAACCCAGTAGGTCTTCAGCAATACCTAAATGGGTGAAGACTGCATGGATTATTTCAGAAATTGTGTAGCAAAGAGGGTCTGTGCTAAAGAGATGTCTTCTAGTAACTGTTGTCACAGGAAAGAAGTAGTTTATCTCTCTTTCTGTAGAGGTGCAGGAAGATCACACAGATCTACACCCAGTTAGGTTAGCTTCATAAAACCCTTATCCTTCCTTAAACAGGGGAACCATCCTGGATCTCTGCTTCTATACTCTTCTGAAGGGGAAGATTTACCTTAGAGGAACCACTGGGCAACAGAAGTAACAACTGTAAA
Organism: Gymnogyps californianus; assembly: GCF_018139145.2. NCBI lineage: Eukaryota > Metazoa > Chordata > Aves > Accipitriformes > Cathartidae > Gymnogyps > Gymnogyps californianus. Next base: position 7,434,167 of record NC_059473.1, on the reverse strand, counting down.
TACAGTTGGAGAAAACATCTTATTTTTCTAACTGGAGTATCTTCATAAAAACATCTTTAAGCAAGTCATACCTTATAGAATGATGTTGATATAAAAAACTAACTTTCACACACTGAAAACAAAAAAAAAAAGGGAGAAAAATGGTATGGAAGAAAAAAAAATCACAGGCACACGACAAAAAAATTCTACTATTATGTCAAGGTCGGTAGCAATAATCATCATCATCATAATTTCCTCCTTCCTTTGCATTAATATCTGCCTTTTTTGACTATCAGGCATTTGCTAACCCCCCAATTTGAACAGCACATACGAAGAGCATGTGGGCCATCCCCTTCTCTGAGGATTATCTCATAAATGGATAGATGAAATTATTATTAAAACCTCACTAGAGGTTCTTTCATTTAAGGCTGTGAACAATAAGAAATTGACTGTGATTGTAGGAGATACATGCTTCATTGCTATGACAGATTCACTATAAACGTTAATTATTCCCAGTCTTCTAACAGACCATGCATGTATGCAGCTGATCAGATGGAAGCATGCTCTCCTACCATTCAGTTCACTTCCACATACACTGATTAATTTCTAAAAATATTCTCTCATATAAGCCATGTTCTTTCATGGATTTTGCTCCTGCAAATGTAGCATCTCCTTATTCCCAGGCTTGCTGTGATTTTTATCAAGCTTAACTTGATAAAACAATCTTCAGACTAGTTTCAGGCTAGGGACTAGGATAGTTTTAGGTTTATTGACACCGTTGTTATTAAGCTAGACAATAAAAGGACAATGCGGGATGGTAGCACTGTGTTATTAAAATGATTTGATCTTCCTTACTTATGACCTTGGATTTTGTTGCTGAGGTCAGGATATGAACAAAACACAAAATCACAGAAATAAAGAACAGCAACTGTCTTATAAAAAAATATTATGAATATCTTTCTCCACCCAGCCACTTACTGGAAAAGTTTATGAATGAACATTCTCAGTTTCCTGACTGAGTCAGGGGGCTGACAAGGAAATGCAGGTCCTTGAATCTATGAGGTGCTGGTTCATATTCAGCCTAAGAATGGTAGGAGTCAAAATTATCCCCATAGAAGCACTGTTCATATTAAATGAACTTGCTGAGGTAAAAAAATGTTTCCAGGAGGTAGAAATGCCATGCTCCTCATCACAACTGGCACCCTTTAATCCCTTTTAGAAGAGATCTGATTAAAATTAAATCTAGAGATATCCCTAGCTAGAAGCTGAGACACACTGCTGGAGAAGCTTATTCTCTAGATCAATATAAAATTAGCAGTTTCTTGGCTGCTAATGGTTGAGTGTGTACTCTACTTCTTCTAAAGTTGGTGATAAAGTACATATTGACTACAACGGAGCAGACCTAACTGGTCTACAGCACTGCTCCTTAGCAAATACCACTCATATGTAATAAAACAACAAAGGATAGTTTTACAGCTCAGACCTGGACTAGGACACAGGAGATCTAGATTCATCTCCTAGCTCTACCTTAAAGTTCCTGTATGACTGAAAAAAAAAGTCATGCCATCCCTCTGTATCAGAGTTGCCAGATCAAAAACAGAGCAAAGAAGCCTTCCATCCCTGACTTCTTGTCTTGGTCTAAATGGGGTAAAGAAGATTTATCCCCATTTCCTACCTTCCTGAACACCATACTTGTAGGAACATAGCATAATCATGAGGTGCTCTTGTATGCACCGAACCCCATGGACACAAGCTTAAAACTAATGAGACTGATACCAAGTAAAGGGCTGTTTAAGCTCATGCTAATAAGGCAGCTATCAGACATGTTGCTCTGGGAGCCATCTCATTCTGTACAGTTGCACAGAAACCCCCAATTTAAACACCTATAAAAGTAGAAGCAGCTGAGCTGTGACAGCAGAAAACTTTGAACACGCTGATGTAGTCTTCCAAGAAACCAACTCCGGTATCTCCCCTCTGTGCTGCAGCACTGACATATCCTTTGTTAAAGACAGGACATCGTTCATCTCTCTCTCTCCAAGTACAAATGTCTTACAAGTCAATTCTGTGGTTAATGCAAGCTGACAAAAAGAGGTTTATATACTGTGCAACAATACCCGCTGCCACTCACTTGAAGAGAAGATACTTCAAGGGCAGCCTGCTCCTATGTGACACAACTGCTGCTTTGCCAAACAGAACAGATGACTTGCAGCAGTAACACTGTTTCCTGCTTTAAGTCCCTCAGCTAGACCATTAAATTCTGTCTTCTGGTACATTTGAAGATTAATCGGTACCTTAGCCTGCAGTGGTCCAGCTAATTTAAACACAAACACACTCTGTGGAGAGCAGAGAGCCTGAAGGAGGTGTGAGGGGAAAGCTGGTGGGCTTTGAAGGAAGTGCAGCCTGCTAATATCTGCAAAAACTGAACAAGAAATAGATAAAACTAAATTAGAGATCTATTAAAAATAAATTAATGGCATCTGCAAATGAAATTAAATCTAAGATAATCACTCTAATAGCAGGGTCTCTGATGAGCATTAATACTTAATTTTTTCTTATATTTGATGAAGGCATCTATTAATTAAAATTATTTATACAAGGTACAGGTTTGACGGGAATACTGCGTGCAGCCCTTCTTAAGGGAGCTGCTTCTGTTAATCAGCTATTTTAGAAGAAAATGCCTCTATACAACAAAGGTAAGACTGTACTTCAATAAATCTTATTTAAGGCCTATGCTTTCTAAATATCCTCTGTGGCTAGAATTGGATGGAGTAGGCTGCTTTCTACAGATGATATAATACACTTTCCTTCCCATTGTTTAGTTAGCTTGTACTGAAAATAAACCTTCATCTTATTCTCCCCCTCCCTTTTACCCCCCTTTTATTGTTAACCTTTTATTGAACTGTTGAACATCTAAGTACAGAAGCAGATGATCTGATATGTATGAATGTACTGTACAAACAAGAAGGACAAAGCTAAACACGCATTCAATAGTGGGTATGAAAATATTATCGGACTTTGAGGCAGGGACAAACCAAGACCATGTGTCATTAATGAGACTATTCAAAGTAATTTTGACGAAGTTATGATTCTATTGTCATCCAGTACTGAGAAGGAAACACTTAGCATTTGAGAAAAGAATCGTTAATCATTATGCAGCTCTCTAGGGCACTAACTCTTTCAGGATTTTCGTCTTTGTTCCCCCCCCCCTTTTCCTTTCTTTTTTCCCCTCTCATCTTTTCAATACAGGCAGTGCTATGAAAACAGAGAGGATTAGAAGTTGTCCCTGACGTATTTCATTGTAACTTTGTGGGTTTTGTCTTTCTGCATTTATTAGTTTGAATTTTGTGTGAGGCACCTGTTGGCTGTTGAGAATAAATCAACAGGAAGGTCACAAATGGGTTTGTATTGTATGCTTCCCTCTTTAAGCCTGTTGGGAACTCACTGCTTTGCTATACAGGAATGAATGCTGGAAAGGCGGCCAACCATGCTCTTTAACACTATTTCATTATGTGAATTGTGCGTGAATCGTGTAGGCTCCTCGAACAAAAGTTAATCTTAAAGTCCTGTTGCTAATATTGTCATAATTAACTCAGGCTAGTGACGGCAGGAGTCTCAATTCATGATACCACTTAAGTAAGCTGTAGTTAAACTTACCTACCATAGCTATTGCTATGTTGCATGGAGAGAAATGAGCACTGCGAAAGGGCACTTAGAGAAATAAACAGGGAAGGTGATGTATGGATGTAGCTTTCTGAAAGGTCTGATAAAAAGGCCTGGCTGTGCAGTCCATCATGCTTGGTAAGTCAAGGATGGGTGGCATAAAAGCAAGTGATGAATGTGTTAAATTGCTAAAAAGTGGAACAGGGGGACAACCTAGGACTTTGACTTAATGATTTTTTTTTTTTTATTATGCTACTGCTACGATACAACACTGTGGCTGGCCTTGTGGGAAAAACAGAACAAATGCTGTGAACCCCCTCCCTTTCTTAATCCAGCTGCAATGCAGTCAAAGGAGGGGTCAGAGCTGAAGTGAACTCTGGAGTAAGGAACATTTTTTTTTCTAAGAAAAGGGAATAAAATAAAATGCATTTTAACACATGACTTGATATATATTATGGCTCATGAGAATGTCCAGTTCCCCATGCCCTTTAAAAACTACAGCTGGGCTTTGCAATGAGATCTGTTTCTCAGCAACATTGCCCATTTCTTTAACACTGCAGTATATGCATAAGACTACTGTGCTTGCCTGAGGAATGGAACACAAACTCAATGCCCTCCTTGGGATGGGGAGGGAGAGGGATGCAACCCTCCCAAATCCAAAAGCCTTTCTCACCTGGCAGTTGGCTCCGCAGGCACTCACTACTCCTCCCCAAGAAGCTGTTCCACTCCTATGAAAGGAGAATTCAGCACTGATGAGGCCAGAAAGAGGGAGCAAGGGGTATTGTGCTCCAGTCCCTGTCCTAAGTCTTGCTTATGCATTTTGATTGAATGTAACTAAGTATCTAGGACTTTCCCCACCTTCTGAATTGCCCAGAAAAAAATATTCCTTCTTCCTTTCTTCTGTATGACCCCCAGAATCCTGAAATTTTTTTTAAATTTTTTTTTATTATTATTAAAGATACACGCTATGGATACATTCACAACATTTTAAGCCTGTGGCCAGTTATATCTCCTTTTTTTCATTAGTAAAAGATACATTTACAGTTAGCTCTGTATTGTTTTCATCAGATTGAATAAATATTTCTTTTCCTCATACTATTTTTTTCACCCATCCCTGCAACTTGGAACTGCAGTGAATACCAAAGTCAAAGCACAGCCAGAACACCCTTTTCCTGCGCAAAGTGAAAGCATTAAGAGTTGTGAGTTAAATTCCTTCCATACTGAAGCTCATGGCAAAGCTTCCACTGGCTTCAGTAAAGGTAAGACTTTTCACAGTTATTTCAATATATGAAGAGACAAATGTTACAATTCAATCTATCTTAATTTTACTTAGCTTTAAGGAACATTCAAATTACAGGTAATTATAAACGTCAGGCAAAACCCCCTCAGTTTCTCACCCAGAAGGACGGTTTTAAATGTTCGTCGATCAAGTTCTTTCTTCCATAAAGAGAGCAACTTTCCAATTGCAGTTTTACAGATGCTGTATGTACTGGTATGGTAGGAATATGTATTTTGCAGCTTCACAAGATTATTCCAGTAATAATCAAGTAAGAACTCCTAAACTTTTAGCATTTGCCCATCATTAACATATAGCATGAATTGGCCTATTCCCCAGACACTTCATTCAACAATAAATTCTGATGATACCGACATATTGAGCAGCAAAGCAGAATAGACAATAGGAAAAAAATGAACTATCAATCTGTCTCTAAGTGTTAGTGGACTGGCATTATTAATGGTTTTTTCAGTTCCATTGATGGGCACCATGCTGCAAGTAACATGCAGTGCCAGCCCACCAGCTCATGTAATTTGTCATCTTTCTGACAAAGTTAATGGATCTATGTAAGTTTTCCCCCCAGGTAAGAATCTGACCCAACATTTAGACATGACATTGCTTTGATAAACTTGCAATATAAAGAGGATGGTGGCATAACAGGCAAAAGCCTCGTTGTGAAGGTAGGAAGAAAGACAACTGTAGTCTGTCAGCACAGGTGAAAGAAGTGGGGCTGAAGAACAGAATAATAGTGATAAGTACCAAAATATGATTTCATTAGCCAGAGAAGACTGAGGCTTTTTGCTGGCCATTTTACAATTCTCTCACTTGACTTGTTTACGGATGGAAATGTTTGCCAAGGAACTTTGGAAAAATAGTGACATATGAACAATCTGTTGCGGCATATTGTAGTGGTGTTGTTTGTGCTGCTATAGTTACTAAGCTTTTAGTATTTTTGTAAGTTGTCTTGAAAAAGCTGGAACTTGGCATGAAGTTTTTGGGTGCCTCTATCTTCAAGTCAGATGGTTTTCATATTTTTTGTTACATTTCTGTAGATTTTTTTTTTTCCCTATGTGAAGAAAAGCCTGAAGATATGCTGTGTCAAGGAAACAGAAAAAGTGTGCTCAGTTGAAGAAAGAAGCAGAAGGTGGGGAAAAAACCCAAGTGCATTGCAAGATGAGGAGAAACAGGTGTAAACTTCTTTTCAAGGTGAGGAGAGTGTTTACAGGATACTCACAGGTCTTATGTAACTGCAAAATTAATCATATGCAAAAAAGGCCTCGAGAGTTTTACTTTCTTTTGGTTGCAGATCTTACAATGATGATTTACTTCAATGCTAGTCTTTTGTACAGGACAGTAGCTTGACTCACATCCCTGGTTTTCAGTGTGCTCATTCAATGGACTCCATAAAGATCAAATCAGCGCACGGAGGGAAGTATAAGGTCCACGTATTTTAACTGTGGGCACAAAATGGGTACAAGAAAGTGCAAGAGCAAAGAGCTGTACAAGCAAGTTAAGAAAGAATGAACTATGCCATCAGCAACACCATCAAAAAAGACCGAACAAAGAAAAACATGAGTCTCCTGCTTCTGTCTGAGCAGGATGCCTTAGTTCTGCCGGCCTGACACTGACCTGTAAGATACATTTCCATTGCATGATAAACCTAGATTCAGAACCTCCTGTTCAAGTACCTGATCTGCCATGTGGCTCTGCTGTGGTGGGACAGAGAACTACCTACCAGAAACGTGGACTGTACAAGCACAGCAGACATCTGTTGGAAAGAAATCTAGAGAGGAACTGAAGAACAGGGAAAGAGAAAAAGGGAACAAAACCCAAACAAAATTATTGGTGAGTAATCCAACAATAAGGAGAAGAAAATACCATATAAAAATTGGCTGTGAGGGAAGCTGGGAAGTGATAAGTGTGGCCAACATACTGGTGTATGTTATTCCATTTGGGAATCTTTCCCATCACTTCCTAGGGCTCCATATATGAGTAGTTCCCATTACCGCTAAACGCATATGAAATATGAAGTTTCAGTCAGAAGAATAAGGCTCTGTCCTCCCCCTCCCCAAACCACAGCCCACACAGAACATCCTACGCTCCTGCCAGGCATCATCCTAAACACATGGAAAATCTTATCTGACACATGTAAGATTAATAAGCCATTTAGCTAGTGTTATGGAAGTCTTCACTGCTCAAACGTCATGTCTTATCACAATTCTGCAACAATTTTCTTGACACTTTGAACTTTCCATAGGTCTTTTTGAGGGAGAAGGAAGCTGAAAGAGGAGTATTACAGTGCTGTTGATGAACCTGCTAACAATAATGCTTCTGTGCAACTTGAGGAAGAATATATAGATAATTCTGTTTGCTTTTAACATTTTGCCTTTCATAGTAGTTTAACAGGTGGATGCATAGAAAAGTTCATTACAGCAGCTTTAAAATTAGTCAAAATAACTGAAAAATTATACAGTGTGTGCTTAACCAACAGAATTGATTAACTCAAGGTAATGTAGCTAGAGGTTTGGTGTAATTAAGTGGGATTAGACATGTATATGTATCATGAGGTATACCCTATCAACGTTTGTGTGGAGAAAGTAACATCCTTTATTATATTACCTGAAATACATATCCATATGTATATATAGATTATAATGAGATATCAATGCATGTATTAGAAACAATTATGAACCAAAAGAACAATGGCTAGCCCAGACCTCACTGATGGTTATTAGAAAGAAAATTCCCCCTCTGGGAAGTTTATTCCACAATATATCTTCTAATTTACTCCTCAGGAGCTCATATCAGCCACTGTTGCATGCCAGATACCTACTTACGGGCCTCTAGTGCTATCCTGCAACATGACTTCTATGTTCTGATGTTCCCCCCATCAGTCCCTGTCCTGCTGTCTCATACCATGAAACACAAATTACCTGTAAAAATGATAATTCTCTTATTAGTTTTAAAGGTCAAATCAAATGATGTGGAAAATATGCAGTGGTGTGACATATAATTTACATAATTGCCACAAAAACACTGCACTAAAGCTGGGGGTTGGAATCAAGCTTCACTCTGAGGAAAAGCCAATCAGCCAGATTTGCAGTGAGAGTAAAGTGGGGCTGTTCCACTGACATATGAACAACACTAGCAACCTGACGATCCCCACTGCATTCGGTTCTGAATTTACTCTCCTCTTTTTCCGACTCCTTTCCCCCAAATATACACGTACACAATGAGAAAGGGAAAATGAGAGATATTTCCCACCAATCCTGGATTTTAAACTGATTTGTTTCTAGATCTGGAATGTAATTTTCAAGGTCGTTATGTAAGTGCACTACCCTTGAGCAAGGGGGTGGACATGAAGATGACATTGCCAGTCCTACCTGATGTCCCAAATGGTGTCGCACATTGGAGCTAATGAGGTGTGAGCACAGCCAGTGCTAGGGGCCTGCCAGACCCTAGCATCCCCTTTGCAGATGTTGCTTTTCCCTTGCCTAGGCACTCAAGACAAGCAGGTTAAAGGACTTAATTTGGCTTTTGGATGAAGGTGCTGTCAGCACTGCCCTTCTCCTCCAGGGCTTGCCATCGTGGACATGCTCTGTGGATCCTGCTTCTCCTCAGGACACAACTCATGCGGGGATAAGCAGGAGCTTCAAATACACAGGGTGCAACACCACAGATCCCAACGGAGAACTCACGAAAACTGAAGCAGCAACCGATATGATTGTATATGGAGGAATGAAACTCAGCTTGTAGCTTAATAGTGATTTCCTAAAAGCCCTCACTTACAGAAAACAGACCCTGGATAAATGTAGTTTGAATCCATTAAAGAAAAAAACAAAACCAAAACCACCACACATAAAAAATCTGAGCTACTTAAAAGCAAACTTAGGGTTTCTTTTAATGTCCTGATACTGCCTGCTTAAACTGATTAACATGATGGCTGGGTTTGGCTGATGATTTTAGAGGCATTTTATACAGGAATCAGATAACTCAAAGAATTGGTAATAAGCTTGACATCTGCTCATTTTTCTTAAAGTTTAGGGTGCATCCCTCTCCTCTGTCTGCCTAGCACACCAGTCATTACACTAGGCTTTCTGCTTGGTGCATCTGACAGCTGACACAATGATGCTTATTTCTGAGATGAAGACAGCAATTTGTCCCTATTTGTGTCAATGAAGTATTAACTCTGACTGTATCATTGGTTACTATGACTCAGTTTATTAGTATATCCTCTTGTGTTCTTATATCTTAATTTATGTGTACTGTATTAACAATGGATACATCTATTTTGCTTTTTTTTTTTAAATATTACAAAGCCAGTCTTACTTCAGTTTGATTAATTAAGGTTGATCTTACCTTAAAATAATTAAGCTGACAATAAGTGTCTACACATTAGAAAAATGGAGTAGGATATTAAGGAAAAGGTGTTTTATTACATTATGTCTCCATTTTGGATTTATAACTCAGTTCATTTAATATCATATATATTTATCACCTAGGTTCTTAACAGAACTTTTTAATCAGCAGAAGTGAAATTGCTTATTCTTTTGACATATCACAAATTAATAAAAATGCAATGAATGAGCAAATCCAAATGATCTTTCAGACCAGAAAACTTGCTGCTTCTGAAGTGCAAAGCTCTGTTATGAAATAGAAGAGGTAAAATTCTTTTAGCTATCAACTTGCATTCATATAATTCACTGCATATATTAAAGGAATCCCCACAAGGTATCTATTCAAGGTCAAGTTATTTTACATTTCCATAATATTAAAAAAGGAAAAAAAGTAATGCAATGACACACTGAAAGAGGGCATCAGGTAATTAGATAAGGAACATTTGTGATCCAGGCATTTGGAAAGCTTAAAACTAATTTTAGAAGTGAGCGATACTGCTCACTTTTTTTTTTTTAGGATCAGATTAAAAACAGCCTCAAAAATACAACTGAGCTGAAATATACTAGTCTCATGATAAAAGTCATTTTAACACATGGCTATCAGAGACACCACAGGTGAAAAAAAAAATCAGGCAATATTAATCAATCACTAGAAAAATCCTTAGAGTTCTTAAATATTACCAGAAACACATACATATAATAATCATGTGAATTTCCTTTTCTCTAAGCCTTCATACATATCAACATATATGCAATGTTATTGGAGCTAGTAAAGCTTAGGAAATAAACAGCCAAGTAGTGCATATTCAAACGCCTAATTTTAACTACTCCATTCCTTCTCAACCCCTGCCTTTTGTTTTTCCTGCCTACTTGCTATACCTTGTCTCTGACAGCAGATTTGAAGGGTGAAAGCTGTCACTTCTGATGTTAGTACAATACCCAGCACAACCAGGCCTGTAGATGTTAGAACAATAATAATAAATCACAGTCTGAAAGGACAGCTCAAGCAAGGGAAATATTCTTTGTCACAAAACAGTTGGATCTCTAGCGGTATCTGGGCAAACTTTCCTGCACTGACCACAAGCATACCCTGACACAGTTTTGGAGGGCCCATGCTGAGAATGAGGAGCTTGGTGCTTTTCCCAGTGTGTGTGTTTCCCCACTTTCCTTGGCTGACATCGCTCATGATGATAGGGTGCTTGTGCCATGCTGAAACTGTCCTATTAACATGTGAATTGAGACCAGCTATTATTTTGCACACCACTGTCCAGATTTAAATATGTCCATTTTCTTGAATTTGAGAAGAATAATATTTATAATAATTATTAACTTTTTATTAACACTAGGCTTCTCACAGACACTGAGGCCAACTTATAGACTTCTATCCACAGATAACAGGTGTAAATTAGTCATACTTTTAAAAATACCTGTTATAATGCTGAAGTGGCATAAAGCAGCTTTAGTATGAGTCTTGATCACAGTATACTTCATTAATTGTGATAACTATTGCATCTGGTGCTGTTCCAGCCCAGCCAAGGAATGGGGGTTGTGGGTGAGAGTTTTCCTCATGGCTGGTCATGGGGGACTGAGCTGCATCTGAGAATTGGTAAGACTCTGACCCTGTCACCTTACTGCCAGTCTTGGTAAGTGTCACCTTATTAAGGAACCGCTCCTTGGTTCCATAATCTGATTTCTCCCACTATCGTTGGGGTGACAAAGATCAGTAGAAAGCAGATTATAAGGTCGAACATTTACCTTTGGTTTCTACTGTGAGTATGAATGAAGAGACACCTATAATTTGTCATTCCCATTGACTGTTTTTCTTCTCTGGTATGTACTGTTTATTATCCTAGACTGCAGGGTTTCAAGGGCAGACATTGTCTTTGTGTGCTGTGCCAAACAACACGGCTCTAATCCTTGTTGGGGGATTATGAAACACTACTGCACAAATAAAAAATGACACACACTCCTGGACAACAGAAGAAAAGATTGAGAACTGCAAGGTCCAGCTTTAGATTTGTGAATGTAACGTGATACAGGTCCAGAGCATCACAGCAATAACAAATTGTTGAGGGGTCCGGCTGGGAGTTCTTGTTCACAGCCCTGCACTGCAGGTAGCTGTGCAAGCCCAGTCTAAAGCCTTACAAATTTCATGCTTATTGTCACTTCCTTCTTTACATTTTGGAGACAGTGTAGAAAGTTATAAATGGGGTAGAGAAGACACACTTAAAACAAGTAAAAGTTGTTGCTTAAGACAGTTGGAAATAGTTACATTTCTACCAAATCTCAAGATCAGGCAAGATTTATTTTTCATTTGTATCTTGGTTCAGTATGGGAGCACACGAACGCTGTAATCTGTCTATCACATAATAGCTCCAGACTGGATTTAGATGAGTGAAAGAGACATTTCTGAGAAATGTCAGATGAGAAAACACACTGAAAGAAGACGACAGACCTACACTGCAAAATGGGAAGATTATGTACGTACCTGCTTATACATCATTACTGATTACTGCCATCAGATCAGAACAAGATTTTACCTGAAAGGCTAGTATTGAGCAAAGAAAAAGAAAAAAGAAAAAAAAAGTTGTAGACTTCTTTTACAACAATTTACTCAGAGGCTAAGGATCAGGTTTCCACACTGAAATAACCACCATTGGCTGATCACAATTAATATCAGTGTTTTCTCAGTAACAGGTGAAAGCACAGTAGTAGTATAAGCCTGCCAATTTTGTACTAAATAAAAATATTAAAAGTGTAATGTGGATGCATGATCTTTTTTAAGACAGTATTTTAAAGTTGTTTTCTCCATTGCTGTACATCTTGCTTTATGCAGTGTTCCTTTGCATTACAGAGGCTACCAAGAGGGGAACTTGTTTATCTCCCTCCAAGGCTGATGGCCCAGCTGAACTGCAGTTCTCCTTGCCTCTCTTGAAGTGGCCCACATCAAACTCTTGATGATCTCTTCCCCACGAACCCCACTTCCCTGCATGACTGCAGGCAACCAAGTAATTTCCAACATGAGAAGAGCTCTTAGGTTCGTCTGCCCTAAGCTCTTATGTTGGGAATGATTGGGATATCTGGAACAACGGTCAGCTATATCTGTAGGGTAACTTCCCACTCTGAGACAGTGGGAGCAAGGAGCCTACACTGGGATTTGAGGTGATGACAGGTGGGGATTCCCTTTAGCGCTAGACTTGATTTGGACAAGTGAAAAAGATTTTTCTGAGAAATGTCAGATGAGAATACACACTGGAAATGTAGAAAAGAAACCCAGCTGCTGTTATCCAGCCATTGAAATGTTGCTAAATGAACATTTCAATTTGGACATGTTGAATTTAGGCCTGAGGAAGAGCCTGGATCTGTATAGCCATGGACCCTCCTGAAAAGCAGCAACAAAACGCTCCTGAATGCAAATTCCCTACTCAGCCATACAAGTTTATAATCATTTGGAGGCTGTGGGTGTGATACTGGTATTACTTGAACTGGTTTCAATGGCACAACAGCAGTGATTTGTCTACCTAAGGCTGGTCTTGACAGTAGCTGCTGAGACATCAGTCAGTCCAAGAAAAACATAATTATGGATTATTCTGACAGCCAGTCTGTCAGCAAATTATTACCTAACCTACAACTATACATGGCCCATTCCCAGAAAATTAGTAAGACTCAAAAGAGATCATAACCAAATGTATTCCAGTGCAAGAAGAGCCAATTTACTGACCCTCCACCCACCTGCAGAAGACACCTGATGGCAACTTTACTTATGCTTGAACAGACTGACAGCAGGTAGGAGGAGGAGTTTCAGAACTGGCATAAACAGTAGCTCATCTCATAGGTTTCAACTGCTTGTCTAGAAGCTGTCAAGGTAATGAGTCCTGAAGTGACCTCTGTGAGATGTTTATCTTCTGAGGGCAATGCTGTATTTATTTTTTGTGTGACTAAACCTCTTGGTGGTTTGGAAATACTACAATCTTTTTTCTCTTTACGCAAAAGGGAACCAAACAAAAAGATCCCAAAATAATCCAATGAATGGAATGGAGCCCTGTGAAGAACATTCACAGCAGTATTTCAAGAGCTGTTGTCCAGATTTTTGTAAGATGTTTGGAAGCGTTTCCCTCAAATGAGCTCTGTTTGAACCAAGGTACGAATGAATAGAGAATGCAGATCAAATGACACTACACTGATTTGGTGGGGTTTCATCACGTACTCACTAGGGTTAACATGGAAGACTGTTCTGAGCCTTCTATCACTGTTTTATAAGCAAGCTGCAGCAGGACTTTCGTCAGCAGAAGTTAAATGTACCAATTGAGGGCAGTATATCATCTGCACAAGAACTTGCTTAGAAACGGAGCATGCGTTTGTTCTGTAAAATTTTTTCAGCCAACTAACTTTTCTTTCTCATCAGAATTGTTTTCCAGCACATTTTTCCAGCCTGTTACAGAATGGATGTTATGACACACAGAAAATCCAGTCTGCTCTTGTCTGTACAGAGCAGAATATTGCTCTCTGGCTTAATCTTTCAGTGATCACCAGAGTAGCAAATTATTGCTGTAGGAGGTCTGAAGCAATTTATGCAATATTTTGCTCATGAAGACTTACTGTTATTTCTCAGCAGTCATAATAGAAAAATATATGCTGAATACCTTATTGCTTTTTAGCATTCATAGAGTTTGCAACAAACATGTTAGGAGTTGCGAAATGCCATAGCCAGATAGAGGCGAGGCTGCTGCAGCTCCATGTTCCCAGGTTCAGTGAGCAATGAGGCTGAGCGTTTATTCCTAATAGGTACCCACACAAACACAGGTATACAACAAATATATATGTAGACACATGGCCAGCTACTTGGCTCACTGCAGACAGAAACACTAAGCACTCACACAAACAAACAGCACCAACAGCCTCCTCTTGTTTTCCTCTCTGGCTGAGCAGGATAAAAGCCTGTTAGTGGAAAATACGCACACACACACACACACACACACACACACACGTAAACATATATATCTACACACACAATGCAGATGCCCTAAGTAACTGGCCTCAGACACTCAGTCTATCCAATAGCTTGCCCTCGATCCTTGCTCTCCCCAGCTGCAGGCACCTCAGGATGAGCAGCCCCCTCCAGCTGCTGGTCCACAAATGCTCTTGTACGTATACTAGATATCCCTCCAGTAACTGGTCTTAAGCACTCAGCCTATCCAGGAACTGGGCCTGGGTCCTCTCATCTCTATTTGCCTCACGCAGAGACACACACAGGTAAACGGATCCCATTCAGTCGACCCGCACAGACTTACAGACCTTATGGTCTAATTTAGCATCAGGCTGATTTAGCAAAGACCACCTGGTTAGTCAACACTAGAGGATCTGTCAATTGAACTGGCCCCGCCCAATCAGAACTTTTATGTACTGTAGAAGGGGGCATTGACAAGGCCATTGGAAAAAAAGACACAAGCCCTCAGCCTCTGGAGACAACTTCTGTTGGGTGTGAGGAAAAAGTATCCCTTCAAGGAAGATGTTGTATGTCAACCAGGCAAGTGGACCACCATGGAGAGAGGTATTCAATACTTGAGGGAGCAGAGCCAGGACAGCTGACCTGAACTAGCCAAAGGGATATTCCATATCATAGAACGTCATGCTCAGTATATAAACTGGGGGGAGTTGGCCAGAAGGGGCAAATTGCTGCCGGGGCATCAGTCAGTGGGTGGTGAGCAACTGCATTGTGCATCGCTATTTTTTTCCTTGGGTTTTATTTTTTTTTCTTTTTTTGTAATATTCCTTTTCATTACAATTATTATTAATTTTTTATTATTATTGTTAGTATTATATTTTATTTCAGTTATTAAACTGCTCTTATCTGAACCCATGAGTTCTACTTTCTTTTTTTTTCCCCCATTCTCCTCTCCATCCCACTGGGAGCCGGGAGGGGTGAGCAGCTGCGTGGTGTTTAGTTGCTGCCTGAGGTTAAACCACAACATTCATATATGATATTATTAGAAAAGAATAAATTATTTTGGCACATTCTAACTTATACATAAGGTACAGAACATATTTACATATATGAAAACAAAAATACACACAAATACAACTGAAATTCAAAGGTCTTTGGATCATTTGAAGCTGACAGTTTATGAGGTGGCAAGGCTGAGGTAGTACCAGTGTGCCAGTTTTGTGGCTGATTGTACAGAAAACGTTAATTTCAAACTCAGATCATGTAGTTTCCATCAGACCTGTTCCTTTCCAACCACTTTCTGATGATTTACTGTAAATGAACAACCTGGCATAAAAATGGCTCACTCAAGATGTGAGGCACCAGCTCAACAGCTGAAAAATGTCAAAGCAATAACTTTACAGCCTAAATGCCCTAAGAAGTTGGTATCAATGTGGTAAAAAAAAAAACTAACAGGGTGGTTTGATAAGGAGCCTATCCCTGAACTAATGGGAACAGAAACTCTTTCTGACGACCCCTAAAGGGGATCTTGCCCTCTGCAACACTGAAGTGAAGGAAGTCTTCAGCAGTTGAAAAGCTCAGAAGGAAGGGTGGGGAGAAGGGAAAAAAAAAAAAAAAAAAAAAAAAAGGCAAAAAAGCTAGAAATCCATGTACTTCCTAGCCCTGGGGCAGAAGGGGACTGTCTTATTTAGAAGGGCCAAATGTCCTGCACAGACCAGACAGTCCCATTATGGGCCATCACAGGACAGGAATTCACAGAGCAGCATGTGCTCTTCTTTCTTATTTCCACAGTATTTAAAAGATATATGGCAGCCTGCACACACCCTTACGGGAAGTCACTCATTTCTGGGGATTCCTGAGTCAGTCCTCATTAACTTTTTCAGTTGGGATCTGGTGTATTGTTTTGAAACAAATCTCCCAATTGTCCTTATGTGCTTTACTTTCCTTCATGACACAGGGTTGTCTCAAAGTGCATGAACTAGATCACTTTTGCATGTACTGGACTGGAAGATGATGTCCAAGAACGTGCCCAATACGCTCCAGCTAATGGCAATGGCCAGTTCACAGAGCCATGCTAACACCAGTAAAAAATAACCCAACTCCAATGCAACATACATGTTGAGGGAACATCCTCAGCACCAGCTATTTTGCTCTGCACATCCCAGCCCTGCTTGGCTGCCTCACTACTTAGCGTGGACTTAGTATAGCCAGTGGCCGTGTGGCTGCTCCATTAAGGGAAATGAACGGAAAACAGAGTGGCACAGTGTGGGCAAGGCTGAATTATTCCTTTGCACTTCCATGCATAGACAAAATGGTAAAGTGAATAAGCCACACAAATCCCAGCATTGCTGGGCAGCAAATGCTTGTAGCTCTGGAGCAGTGGTTCTGAAGCACGTGTACCAGAGAACGGAGGTCTGTCCACACCAACACGTGCTTTCTTGTGCTCTGATTTAACACCCACCACAGCAAGCATTGTACTTGGACTGCAGAATTTTTTGAGTACCGCTGGCATAAAGTTTTTTTCTGACCTTATGCTTTTTGTATAAGTATAAAAATACTTATGCTATTTTTTTTTCATAGTAGCTACTGTGTTATGCTCCAAAACACAGGCACAATCAACCTAGACAAGTGAGACTCTGCAACATAGGCACTACTATCACATCAAAAGCAAAAGCAAACATCAAGAAAGTAGATAGTGTCTACTGTATTTTATTCAAGGGCGACTAAACCAGAAGTGACATCTGGGATAGAGAAGGAATCCACAGCATTTTCTAAAAAGAACGGTGTGTAAAATTAAGACTACACAGCATCAGAATGAAACTGAGAACCTTCAGCTCCTGTAAGGCTAACACGCAGAGTCAAAGCTATCCTGCAACAGAAACTAAACACCTCTGAGAGTTTCTCAACAGAGCCATATGAAAATTGACCCACCATCAACTTCTCTTTACTAGAATCAGAAAGACATGCCAGATGCACTAGGCCATATCCTGGTGGAGGTTGGGGTGGTGACCCACATGAACCCATCTCCCGAGAGCCAGTCCATGACAGGTCTTAGCGGAGAGGACCAAGTTTGTGGGAAAGAGCAGCAGCTCCAAAGCAGAGAAAAGCAGCTGCAAGAAGTGGCAATGAAAGGAGGAGGTAAGAGTTCAGACCTTCTTTGGTGTGTAACAGTGTTGACATAAGAAAGAGATACAAATAAAGACTGAAAACCAAAACGACATTTTTAAAGGTCTGACCAGGTACTCTTGGCATTGAAGTAAATCAGTGAAGATTCACCCTGCTTAACAGTGCAGACGTGAACCCCAAGCTTGGCATTAAAAACGTGTTAGCATTATTCTGGTACTCTTGCCTAGCTTATGTCTGAGAGCACATGCGAGAAAGGGGCAGCATTTACACTAGATACCAAAGGGGAAACTATAAAGGTGGTAGAAAGGCAGGGTTAGGAAAGGCAGTGTACCACAGACCAGGCTGCAAACACCTTTTTCCTCCTCATAGGAAAGGAACTTTCTCTGCGTCCAGTTGAGCAGCCAGCTCTTCCCCAATGTGAGATAAAGATTTACCATCTAGCCCATAGAGAGTGAGGTCAGCATTATTCAGTCAGGCTGAGTTGCAGTTCTTGCTGTAATTTGGGCATCTGTTGAAATGCTCTTTTGCATTGTAACATGCAACTCAATCGTGGGACTCATGACACTTGGCATGTTGCTCTGTGTTAGCAAATACTGTACCCTTTGACAAATTCTGACTGTGATTGACTTGGCACTCAGTATAGACACCAAAAGTCATGGATAAGCACAGAAATGACTGGCCTGATTTTCACAACTATAGAGCACCCCGTGTTCTAAAAGCTCAAGGGATTAAGTGTTCAAGTTTTGGTTCAGCCTGTTGTAAAGAAAACAGATGCAAATTTGAATTCAGCTGAACATCTCAAAAGTTTGAGATGGCTTAGTACGATTATAATTTGCACCCATATCTTCTTTGAAGACAAGAGATGAATCATCTGCAAAATTAGTTGCACATGGAGGCTCAGGTCTTGGGAGGCTTGAAAGATTCCAGGCTGTTTGGAAGGGTTTCAATTTGCATCCACAGCCAGTTCAAAATGAAAGATGAACCTAACCAGCTAATACACATTGCGATAGACTGTGAGGATCTCCTTTGTTTATTCCCTGGAGGAAACTTCTGGCATAATAAAAGGCTGCTAAAAAGAAAAATAATATTTCTTTTCATATATTGTACCCACATTGTAAAAATCTCTTTATTGTTATCCTGTATTGCTGTTGTGTGCCTGCCATAATTGAACAGCCTAATGCAAAAAGAAATATTATACAATCTGAACACAAACATAATGGGTATTGAAAAAAAATCCCTGGCAACAGCCAGAAGTTAAACAAACAAACACAAAAATTATCTTGCCTAGGCATAGCATTTCTATTAAAGGTAGCAAATAGATGAAATGCCTTTGTGTTGGAAAGCGGGGCATTTCTAGATATATTAATATATTTTCAATTCTAGCTAGTTGTACATTTTTTGTTACAAAAACATTTGTGATTTTAGAGCATGGACATCTCCCTCTGCATTAGGCTGTCCCCTAGACAGAAAACCTTTGCTACTCAAAACTATCACAAAGATGTGCAGAAGAAGAAATGCAGTGAGGCAAAATGGGGGGCGGGGTTTCTGGTGACTGGCAGGATCACATGAACATCATTTTGCAAGAAAGATTAAGATTTTTCAGGTTAATGCTGCAGTTTGCATGTGGAAATTAAGCCTACATGGTAAAGTACTTAGAAGAGCAACTAAGGGGTTGAGATGTAGAACCGTCGAAAGCAATGAGACAGTATTAAGAGTGTTTGTAGATTTGGTAGGGTTGTTTTGTTTTAAAATCTGCTCATACCAAACAATATTAAGGAAGCTTTATGTATTTTTGTCTTCCTTTTTACTTATTTAGACAGAACAACAAATTCACTGTTTTTTATGCCAGTTCTGAGGACAAGCTGATGAGGAACAAGCTGTAAATCATGCAGGGATTTTAATTTAAAAAAAAAGAGATGTTGAAAAACAGAATTAGAGAAAAGCAATCACTGATTGGAAGTTCCAAACTAACAAGGAACCACAAAGATTAAAAATGTTATTAGCACACAAACCTGTATCTTCCAACAATTTTGACAGGAATGCATATCATTGAATTTTCTTTCTGCATTATTTTCTAACTGCTGCTAAGATATCCATGCCCATTACTGCAACTCTAGCCTCTGGCAAACAAGTATTAGTATCTTTTACTTTCACCACATCTGGGTGACTGTCAGCTTCCTATTGTTCCTGCTAAATCTTTTATCTATTTCTTTCTTATACATATATAATAATATAATATAAAATACATACATGAAATATATATAATATATATATACACACACACATAATGAAATATATAATTTTTTTTCTTTCCACCCCCCCAGGCCACAGCAAGCACATACTTTGCTGGCTTTACAAGCATGACATCCCTTAACGATAACTTGGAATGAAAGAGATTAAATTGTATGTGATTATAGTATCAGTTCTAAACATGTCATGGCTCTAGGCACTTAACTATATGAATCTTTCAGAATATTCAGATATGCCCTTTTCACAATATACTGGAGAAAAATGCTAATTAAAAACATTTTTCTTTGGGCAGTAAAACATTCCAGTATTTCTTAATTGGCACATACATTTCTCACAACAGTCCACCTGACACACCACAAGTTTTGAGAGCAAAAGATTTTCTCTTTTCCCCCATTTTTCAGTGTTTCCTCTGTTATTTGGGGGTATTTTAGCTTATATTGTCAAATTTGTTTCTGTAAGGAGAGATAGAGGGTGGTATGGAAACTAATTATTCAAGCCCCATAGCTGTCCATCAACAAGTGCGTATCTTAACCTACTTCTCTATGTAAAAAGGACTTTTCCGACCATGGCTGGACCATTGTCTCCAACACAGGCCACATGGAACCAAGCTCCCTCGCTAGATCAGCTAATGAGAACTGAAAAGGCAAACTTACAAGGCTTCTGCTAAATTGGAAAGTTCATTCATACCAGTCACATTTGTTTAAATTCCTAAACACATAAAAGGCTCTCTAATAGCGTCACTAACAGGAAAGCTGTAAAAGAGTGGATGCATATCCAAGAGAACTATTCAAGCAATAGTAGATAGAGCTAATAAACAGTAAACACAAGGAGAGTTGTGCTAGAATGCTAATGCAGGTTCAGGGGGAATCACCTTTTTAATAGTACCAGCACGAGTATCTGTGTTTATGCATTTTTCACCAGTTGAATGAGAGCTGGAGTAATCCTGAATCCTGCTGTGACACCACAGAGCAGAAGTTCTCGTGCCTTTTTGGGGAGCATTCGCACCAGTGAGTGTCCTTCCCCTTTCTGAAGGGCACAGTTTTCATTCACATCAGAAGCATCACTGATTTTCTCCTACACTAGGATGCCCTCTACCTAAGAGAACTATTAACATAAATGAATACTTGATAAAGCTCTACAACAAGCACCTGAGGACTCTGGTCCATGCAGCAGTCCTTCTAGAGGGAAAGTTTTACGGCCCAGGTTAGGAAAGAAATCAAGACTTAGGGACACTTCTTGCCGATGGTTTTTACAAGTAAATGACACTAGTTTAAGACGATTTATTCTGATCAACGCTTCGATTACAGCTGCCATGAAATCACCTCAGAACAGCCAGTCCCTTAAGTAAGAAGGGCCCAAGCCACATGACCATTTTCTGCTTAGTCAGGCTTTTATTTGGCACTGAACTACCATAAGTCTGCACATTTTTAATACACCAAAATGAAAGCCTTATCCTTCCTGCCTTATGAAGATCAATATGGTAAGTGTATTATACTGTCCATTGCACAATAATTGGTGCTGCCTTCTGGAAGCACAGTGCTGACTATTATGGAAAACAGAGTATAGCTCTAGCTCAGCGAGTCACCTATGATGGATCTTGCTTAATACTGCTTGATTAATGCCCAAGAACCTAATGTTTAGGGAAGAAGCACAGTAAAGACTGTGACAGATCACCTCTTGTTTTTTTTTTTTTTCAGATTTCCCGAAGCTTAGTTTCTATTCCAAATCTATGGCCAAGTTGATTGCAGATCTCACAAAGACTAGGAATGCAGTCTTTGGAAAAGTTGGCCAGATGACTGGAACAGAAAAGACTTATTAACTGTAGCCTTCATTCCTTTTGGGCTGTTATGCATATTTTTCTTTTTCTGGCAGGGGTTAGTTAGGATTGTTCCCTTCCCTATTCAGCATACAGGATTTTCAGTGGTGGTATTAGAGAGGAAATCTGAGTAGCACTGTACTCAGGGTAAAAAATAGTACTCAAGACCAATCTAGTGCAATAGCATAAGCAATCTAGTATCATTACAGCATCACAGGATGGATGGAGGTGACTGAGTTTACCTTAATCCAGGTAAGCTGAAAGTAATGCTAGAAGACAGCAGAGTGAACAGCAACTGATGGTGATCCGATGCCAAGTACAATGCACGTTCATGGGTATGGGTGTTTAGTTAAATCTGAGTTCCTTTTAGAAGGCAAAAAGGGGAAGCCAAAATGGGAAAACGTCATGGAATTGGTGATTCTATTCAGGCTCTCATAACGTATTTGTTATCATGGTATCTGAGGGTTTACCTTACTCTTTCTTTGATTCTGTCTGGCTTTACTCTTGCCATCTACATCTTAGTCATGTAACTCAAAAGCTGTTGCTAAGCTTATTTAGGGCCATGTTGGCACAGGACAGCAAGGAACATTTGAAATCTAGCTATAAAGACAAAGGTGTGAGGTTTGTTGAGCAAATATCACAACTTCCCTTTGACATGAAGACCTTCAGAGGCCTCTAGGAAATATCCAAGTATGCGTTCAGACTCAGAACAGTTGGGATCAGGTTTCCTTTAAGACTGCTTCATCTAAGTCCAAGCAATCATGAAGAAGCAGCCAGAAGAGTATTCCAGTCAGAAATCCGCTGCCCTCTGTGGTCAACGGGGACATGGACTTATCACCTCTATTGATATTAGTCAGAACCTGACAAATGGGTACTTGAGGACAGAAGTGGTGTGTCCACTGGCAGAAGGAATGAAGGTTGGCTGATCCATGAAGAATGGGTGGAGGGAAGATTGTTCACAAAAACAGTCTATTCAGGAAATCCTACTGGAAGCACCTATACATTGGTATTTGTGTCACTGGAGATTTGAATCCATACAAGTATCTGTCTAGATTTTAACTTTGTGCATGGATTATTTGAACATTCTGAGTGATCCCTGTGTCCCATGAGAAGAACTAGGAATAGAGTGAAGGAAAAGAAAGTCACTCCCGGGGTGATAGCAGTTCAATGCACAGAAGTCATTTGTATTACCACAGCATCCTTCTTGCTCAAGCAATGACACACCATGAATGTAATCTATTTAGAGACTCTAGAAAGGTAGCCTTGTGATATCTCTGACCCAAGGAACCTTGCCATGGACCTCAAAGATGCAGGGGGACTGGACAAAGGCAGGGCTGAGTGGGAGGGCCAAAAAGAATGTATGTTTCCCCCTCTTCCTGCCCACCCATGGCTTGCTCACTGCTCTCCACAAAACAAGCTGTTTTCTCCTTTCCTCTACAGAAGCAGATGATACGGTGGAGGAGGTGTCAGGAATAACAAGCAATACTGCACGATAAGTAGTAAACCCCTACAGAATATATAATCCTTTATGAAGAACTCTTTTGGAAATACTGTAAAAATATGTTTATTTATTGGGGGAGGGGCACAGATCATAAGCTTCCTATCAGTCAGAAACAGTCAGTGTGGACAAGTTTTAATTTGCTGCGAGACCTGGAGAAGAAAAAATTACCTTTCATTCAGGGCACTAACATATCATTTATGCACAGAATATGTTTTTGCTTATGAAGTACTAATGTTAATATGATTTCACCCCTGAGTAAATAGGATAGTAGATATATTTCTGTACATGTGCTTTTAAGAACCTGTTTGAAGGAGCTGGTTTTAGTCCATCCATTGAATAATAAAGCAAACCCTAAATGAGAAGAAAAAAAAAAAAAAACAGTACCATGAGCTTGAATTCAGAGTTAATCCTTTCAAGCTCCATAAATCTTCAGTGACCGTCAAGGCTTATGCAAGACATACCTGCATCTGAGCAGCAAAGATTAAGGTGTAAGATCAATACATGTAATCAAAATGTGTTTCGTTTTTTTTCTTTCCCCTTTCTCAAATCATAGCTAAGAAGACCTGGAAAGAATTAAGAGTATGTCTGCAAAAATCAAACAAACTCCAGAGATACAATCTGTTCAAGTAAGAGGTTGGTTAAATGTGTTACTGTTTGGTGGAAGGCACTGGAACATTTCCAGTTCTCTGCAACTTATGGAAAAAATAAAGAATAATCAAGAAGCTGATACTAGTATTATCCATGTACTTATACACAAGAAAGACAATACAGGGCCTGATCCAGAACTCACTGGAGTCACAGGGTTGTAGCAATTTAGACCCAAGCCAGATCTTCAGCAAACAAAGAGCTTCTTTTACAATTTTGCTCCTATATTTAACCCCAACTGTGTTAGAAGCATCATCATCTTCTGCCAAAAAGGCATCCAATTTTTGTATTTTTCATGGATTAATTCCATTCTAGGTGGATGGAATGAGAGAGATGCAACGTATCACACAGAAGGTGGCGAGTTTGCACATCAAGGTCCATGAGAGCAACACAACAGCGTACCCTGTCTCCACTGCCAGCCTTTAGAGTCCAACATACACCTCTAGAGAGCACTACAGCAGCGTCAGGCTGTAAGAAGCTTGGTATGCTCAACTTGAGCAAAGATTTTCAAGAGTGCAGTTCAGTACTTAAATAGGTGCCAAGATTTTGGGTTCTGATGCACGAAAAAGACCCAGAGTCTGTTAAAGTTAAGAACTTGCTGAAGAGCACCATAAAGAGCTTGATGGAAGCACAGAGTCTGGAGTGAGGCAGCAACAAAACAGAGATAAAATTACGTTATGCCAGAAGGATAAGCATTAGCAGATTAATGGCCACATGATAGTCTAAGTATGTAGCAACTTCTTTAAGTCTCAATAACATTTTCTGGCAAATAATACCACCAGAACCAGTATCCAACAATGGGGAAGAAGAGTTAATTAAACAAGAGCTAGAAAAGGGACAGGTTGCCCATGCCATGTCTTGGAACTTTCCAATTTTATCTTTAGCAATAAAACCAGGACAGCTGTAGAGTGCAATTAGACAGCTGCTTAAACCAAAAGAGCCTCCAGAGCAGTTGCAATCTAACATTAAAAAACATGCATGTTGTTGTTTTAAAAATATTTTTTTCCACATTTGCAAAGTTATGTTTTTAAGGTAAACCTATTTATCCTTTATCTTGTCTAGCGAAAAATCTGACATTAAGTAACCTGACATGCATGAGGCAGTCTGTACTTTCGTGGGTGGCAAATCTGTTCACTGACAAACTTCTAGAAAATCTGTCACCCAGCAGGCTCTGGAGGTCCCAAAAAGCAGCAGGACAATCTGCTACAGACCTGCTTGGGCCTTAGCTCTAGGTGGAGAACACACATGGCCATATTGTGGGGGGTTGTTCTCTCTTGGCAAGCAGTGGCTAAGCATCTTTGGCAAATGGCAAGAAAGCAGGGAAGAAAATTAGAGGTCACAAGGAGCACCATCAAAATGGACTTATTGGCAAATCCCTGTCGCAAGACAAATAACTATAGAGAGGCAGGAGCTTCAGAAACACCTGTGTTCACCAATTGTCTTCCCAATCATTATAAATTGTCCATTTCCATGCCTGCAGTTCTGCATCAGAATACTCAAAGTTTATTCTTTGATATATTGAGCATTTGTTGCCCCTGTATTATTACTGATACAGGCTACAAAAAAAATGAAGTCAAATTGTACAACTTAATTATGTAAAAATAGGCCTGTTTTAGTTAAAAAAATAAAATTTGGAACATAACCAGGCTCAGTTTTCTTATCAGAGCTCTCTTTTTTTTCTGTGCCAATCAATTTTGGGTAGAAAATACTTAAAACCTACCTCTGGGATACAAGCAGTTTATCAAACCTATAAAACCCAAGGCTATTGATGATAAATATGGCAGCACTAAAATTATGCTGAAGGATCAAAACCATGCATTTATAAGTTTACATGAAAAGTAGGAAATGCATAGAAGTCCTTGTAGTCTAAGGAGCAATGAAAAGACATCACCACAAGAAAAAGAAACAGAAAATCTCTGCATATCCTAAGCTGTCTGTACAATTTTGATTTAATACTAGAGGTTAATGCATCCTAGACTACTATCAAACGGTAATGACATCATTAATCATTCTTTTGACTGGAAGTAATGACAAGATCTCTGGTGCTGTGTGGGAAACAGGAATTTTTGTTCCTCAAAAGATACAGAGATTTGGAACGTGGCTTCAGTCCAAATTGGAGAGAAAAATACAAAAATTATATCAAAAGTATTGTCGTGGTTTAACCCCAGCTACTAAAAAGAAAGTTAACTCTGTCCCAGCCGAAACCAGGACAAGTATCTAAAGGGGACATTTAAAAAAGTTGTTTTAGTTCTTTAGACATTTAGGCTATTTTGACTTTTTTTTTCTGCTCTATAAAAGAAGTCACAGTTGAAGTGAAGCTAGGACACAAAAATCCCAAATCAGAACAAAAGGCAACATCAACAATAAAATTATAAGCATTAAACAAATAAAAATATTTAATTTGGAAAAATACAAGTATGTGAAAAAACAGAGTTTTCAAAAATGTCTCCTCCTCTTCTTTCTTCGTAAAAAAAAATCTTGCAAAATTTTGAAGTGCATTTTGCTTTGGATGGAATTTCAATAAAATGACTCCCTCGGCATTTGCCCGATCAGTTGTATTTTTGAGGACTGCCAGCAAGTTACAGATAAAGTACCCCAGGTTTCACAGGGGATAGAAGCACCTACTGCTTACAAATCTGCAATCCCCTTCTGCCTTGAGAACCTCACACAAATCACGTTTCTTCACTACATCAAGACATAGCCAGTCCCTGCCTATTCCTCTTTCTACCACTGCCAACCTGCAAAGCAGCCTGTAAAGTAGGAGAAAACAGACAGAGTTAATGGCAAATTTCCCTTTGGTCTGTACTGTTGAGGCCTGTTCTTCATTTACTCAGTGGCAGTGTTACAGCTGCAGCAGCACAGAAGGTAGGAGCAGAGATCTTGCTCATGCACAGGGCTCCCACCTGCGTGAAGCGCTGTTTGACTTCATTTGCTCTTTCATTATTTCACACCTATACAGGATAAAGTTTATCTCCTACCCTCCTCTCCCAGGAGACTTATTTGTTCATCAGGCATTTATTTAAAAAACGCTCTGCTAATTTCCATGCACATTGCTACTTGATGCGGGGAAAATAAATAAATCTATAAAAAGAATCTAATTCACAGATGCTATTTTAATTGGTCTCCCATGCAATTGTCTCTCACTGGGAATCTGGATGGCTCTGGGGAATTGGCAGTGACTTTCAGAGCTTTTCCAGGTCAGCGATTCAGATGTAACCAGAGTCACTGGTGACTGAGAATTAATGTGGAGAAAACTATTTGATGGCCTATGTGAAACAAAGTAATGATTTCAGTCCAGTTGCAGTTTGACAGATTACCAGCAAAACCAATTGGTGCTTTTATGGGCCTTTTTGGAAAAGGATCCAGAAAATTAGCTTCTGCAAATTATCTTTCACATTAGGGCTGAAGGCAGCCATCAGACTTGCAAGCATGAAGCCTTTATTATCAGTACACCTTTTTCATGGTTAATTATGGAGATTTCACATTTTTTCCAAATTCTGTCAGTTTGATATTCTGGGGACTGTTTGCCATGCTCTGCTTTAGACTAAGCAGGCTAATCTCTTTAAGCTTCATCTATTATCCAGGGGAGGGAGGAAGGGAGAGAAAAGAGAGGGAGGGTTATGCTTGTCCTGCATTATTCTCTACAGAGCCTAACTTAGAGAATTTGGAGCATCTCTCTGCACTGACTGGAGGGACTGCCTTGGGCATATAACCTTTAGAAGGTTAAAATTTGCTTTTGTAACCTTCTCCCTCATGCCCCTGCAAACACACTGCACGTATTAGGCTAGATTGTCAAAAAATGTGTCAGACCACTGAGCTCAGATAAAAACACTTTGGCACAGCAGTTAGGGCTTTATCCCTCATCAAATTTTTCATCCGGTAAATTCCTAACTGGACATTTTGCTTAGAATTTCTGGCAAAAATAAACAGTTTTCCACCCCACACTCCTGTTTGATTAGCACATGCTTGTTTTCTAAACTCTAGTTCATCATACTGACAAGACTTCCTCAAGGACTGGCTTTTAAAACAGCAACACCATTAAAAGACATAGCTCAGGTCTTGTTTCTCCTTTTCCCACAAAAGGGAGAAGTTACAAAGCAAACTTGTGTCTGTATTGAAACACTGTTCTCATAGACCACAAGATCCTGCAGTCTTCAAGGAATGGATGCACCGATTCAGCTAAAATTAATGTATAAAAACTAGGATGAACAGAAGATACATATGTTCTTCAAATTCCTTTATAACCTTTTCCATTCTCTCATTAATTCCTACTAAGAAAAAATAACCAACAAGGAGCTTAGTTTCTTTATAGTTACTTTGCCTGGCTCTCAGTGGTGTACCAACACAGGGATATTTGGGTTGTTTTTCTTGTGAGGTTTGTAATGAATTGCCACTGGTAACAAACTAATGAGGTTGTCAAAAGCTACAACAAAACAGTTCCTCAATTTATATGAGCAGGCTAGGGTCTATCCAAAATACATAAAAACGTACACAAAATTCAGCTTTCCTCAGCATTATATGAAGAAGAAAAGCTAGGAACATCTTTGTTTAGTGTCATGGTAAGGCAAAAAGCAGAATGAGAAATGAAAACTTTCTGAGGAGAAAGAAGACAAGATGGAGAAAGAAACCTAATGACCCCTTTTGTCCACGGCAACAGAAGTGGGAAGCAATACACAGCTAAAGCCCAGTTAGTGAGTATTTTTCTGGTTTTAAGAAAAAAAAAATTTCCCCCTCCTTGTCATAACTTATTCAGTAGTGCTTTGTGCCAGGAAAGAAAAGTATTCTATGTCTAGAAGTTTTCTTCTCTGCTTTGCATACTTTGGAGATCTGGAGTTAAGATGTTCAAATTCAATTTACAGTTTATGGCACCCATGAGAAGTTTAGAAATTCAGACCCACTGAAAAGAGAAAAAAAAACAAACTTCTGTTACTTCACGCTGAAGGGCAGGGGATGCAGGGCTACCTTCTGTGCAACAGTGACAGTTGATTTTCTGTCTTTTTTTCCTCCTGCTATTCAATGGTCAATTTGCAGTTAGCTTTATTAACTTCTGAAAGTGTCAATGGTTGGAAACAGCTGTTTGAAATCCATGGCAGTCCCCAATCCCATAAAAGAATTTAAATAGGTAAACTGCTGTGCAGTAATCCAGAAATTAGTAGGTGTAATACATCATCTTCTATTATAGCTGTCAGTTCTGGAGGGTCTTGGTTCAGTGCCAAAAGGCAGTCAGGCTGTACAGGAGACTGCACACCACAGAGCCTTCTGACAGCACAGCTCCAAAAACGTGGGTGACTGTCCCTGTGAGGCCTAGGCTTTGAGGTTCTGCCTGAGCACAGAAAAAAGAAGCAGAAAAAGAGCAATTGCTCTATCAAGGGGTCATTCTAATTACCAAGAACGAAGTAGGATAGGTAGGTGATTCCCAGGCACAGGAACTGGTATTATATTGATAACCAGGATGCAATCAGATCCTGAACCGGTGAAAATTATCATGGATCAGTTAATGGTGCAGTTATTTAAGCAAACAGAGAACCTAGCCTTCTTTTGTTAACCTTGTGAACAACATATATGCCTTGTCACTCTGCCATGGAAGCATACCTGATAGCAAAATAATTCTGTGCCAAGGTATACATGCACACAGTTCTCAATGTCCACACTTATCCTGAAGTGCGGAAGAACCTCTGGTCAAACATGTGTCAGTTCTAGCTTACTGAAGCTGTCTACTTGCTCCTGGGGAGACTAGATGTAAAGCATACAGGTGACAGAGGGTACAGAGTTATCCACAGTGTACCTAGGGATCCTTAGAGTAGCACATGGCAAAATACTCTATGAGCAAAGGGACCAGGTGAACAGAAAGTCAGTTTTGAAAACACATTGGAAGCAGCCCAAGGAAGAGAAGGCAGGACTGCAGCAACACTTGGCCTAGACACCTCAGCAGTGTGATTTGCAAGTGGAGACAGCTTATCTTGGGACTGAGGTACTCATTCGTGTCCCCTCCCTTCTCTCCAAGCTCCCTGCTGCTGCTGCTGAGTTCAGCTGCTTCAGCTCATAGCTCTCTTACCAAGGTAAAGTGTACTGCTTTACTCTCTCTCAGTATACCAGATGACAATGCAAGGCAGTTCAGCAGTTGCCACACAAGTAACTGAGTCATCCCAGCAAGGCAGACAGCTATGGGGTAGAATTTCTAACAGTCACCAAAACGTTAGCAGTCCCTGCTTGCAAATAGGATACACTAGATACACTGCAACTGGTTGGGGAGCCAGAAGCGCACACCGCTAAATGATATGGATCTATAAGCTGAAAACATAGGGGAACGAGTAGTTCTTACTCCACGACTGAGCTGTCCCTTGAAGCCAAGTTAGGAGCTGAGAATTCAGCTGAGGCCCCAAAAGGCTTGGGGGTTTTACCAGCACCAGACCACAGCCAAAACTAGCTCTGAGGAAAAGCAGCCAAGACAGTTGCTGGCACTGCTTAACTAGGTGACCCTAAGAAGCAGCTCAGGTCCTTCAGCGTGCAGCTGGGAAGAAGCATTGGGCCTGGGGATCTGTTGCTAGCTCTTACACAGCAATGGTCTTCATAGGTATTAATTTCCACTTATACAAAAACAGCAGCGTCATAGTTAAGCAGCACAGAGACAGGTAGCGGAAAGGATAACTAGTCTCTAGCTCTGTGAGTGTTCAGTGTGCTGTAGCCAAACATAAACTTTGTGGAATGAACGCTACTCTCAAGGAGAGATGGAGCTAGCAAGGAAGGAATAGGTTCATGTTCCCGCCCACTGAAAGAAAAAGCCCACAGTAATGACAGGAATCGGGGTTATTGGATAATTGAAGTAATTATGCCATTGCCTGACTGCTTCTCTGCAATCTCTGTCAAGTATCCACTTTCTGGCTGGAAGAAGCATTAGACTGAATTTCATAGGGAGTGGAGAGCACAGGTAAGACAGAATAAAAGATAAAGAAATTAAGAGTTTATTTAACAGCCCATGAGGCTAAAGGAATGAGATACTTATCTGTTGCTTTTCACAGTGTACCTGTGCACAAGGTCAAATTCTGATTGATGTCTCATGGTAGCAAAGTATGTGCTAATGGGTGCATCAGCCTATACATACATATATAAAACTTTGAACACTCAAGTCTGCCTCACATAGATGTGCTCAGGTACCTCTTTCAGAGCACTGAGATATACAGTGTATGTGTCACTGTATCTGTTGCACAAGATCTGCTTTACTATGTGTGACTTTAGGAACTTAATCAAATGCTGTCGTTGAGCAGAGGCATCAAAAGAGTGGATAGCAACATACACTCAAAGTCAGAAGCAATTTCATGGTATCAGGCTATTCAGGTACTTTTTGTTTTTTTTTTTTTAATGCTGTAAAATATTAACCTATGTTTTAAAGAACCTGTTTGTGCTGTATCCTACTGCCACCAATTCTATGCTCTTTCCAAGAACCGGGAAACAGGCTGGTGCTGAACTTTCTTGGCCTTCACTGCAGAGAATATCATGTTCATAGAAGAAATTTTCAAGTGGCAGCTAGAAAAGTTCAATGCCCGACAGTGTTATGTCCCAGAAGCAGCGACCTCCTAACCCACAATTTGAAACAGTGACCGCTTCCAGGAACAGAGCTAGTTCTTACATATTGATTTTAAACACTACTGCTAATCATGTCTTATCTTGAAGCTAACAGAGACCATTTTGGTGAAATAGCTTTCTGTGTTTCTATTGGTTTCTTGGCTTGTTTTGCAAGGTTTTGAATTATTCATTATAAAAATAAGGAATGCTATATAAAGAAGGTTTTGAGATTACAGATAATTCAAATGTTCACTTTTATGCCTACATGTGTGACAAGCTCTTGACTTTTTTTTTTTGACAAAAGGGTAGAAGTTGACTTTAACTTGAGACAGGGGCCAAAGCCAACTTCTAGCTGCCTACTGTAATTGCTGTGCTGAGAACCAGTGTGTATTTAACACGCAACAAAAAAAATCCTGGCCAAAACCTGTTTCTTATAATGACTGTGACAGCAGTGAGGTAAAGCAATTCAGTTGCTCAGTTGACCAATGCCTGAGCAGCGATCCGCCCCTCCTGGCCAACTGCCCCCAGTTTATATACTGGGCATGACGTTCCATGGTATGGAATATCCCTTTGGCTAGTTCAGGTCAGCTGTCCTGGCTCTGCTCCCTCCCAGCTTCTTGCACACCTGCTTGCTGGCAGAGCATGGGAAACTGAAAAAATCCTTAGCTTAGGATAAGCGCTACTTAGCAACAACTGAAACATCAGTGTGTTATCAACCTTATTGTCACACTAAATCCAAAACACACTGTACCAGCTACTAAGAAGAAAATTAACTCTATCCCAGCCAAAACCAGGACAACTAGACAAAATGAATATCACACTATGTTTTCGTACTCCTCATATAGACCATACTTTGCTGGAAAATTAACAGCCACAATCACTTAAGTGGTGATATGACCTCAGATCATGGTCACAACGGCTGGACATCTCAGTCCTACTATATGTTAAGGGAAATTTCTCATGGGTCAGCAGATTAAGAGAATTCTAAGTAAATGCTCAGTGAGTTATAGATTCTAGTAGGTATAAATCAAAAAAACTTGTAAATCATGCTTGCAAAATGCTTGAGTTTGGTTTTTTTTTTAATGGTTCATCCAATCCTCTATAAGCGACTTAAAATTTCTTCTAAAGCGTATGCAAGCTCCACTTGATTATCCTTGTTGCTTGTCATTCAAATGACATATTACTCAAAGTGTGAACATTTTCGGTGTAGCTAAAACAATTTGGGGTAGCAACACTACCCAGCATGGAGTTTTCAGTTAATTCCTTAGGAAAATATCCATCTAACACAACTAAAGGCATTGCACAGATGAAGCATGCACACATTCTAGGGACAGATGTTCCCTGTACTACGGAGTATCTATCCTATGAGGCTGTTGTTAGCTAAGGATAACAGGCATAATTTTTGCTATTTCAGGAGAAAGCAATGAATACTTTACATGTAGACGCTTTGGAAATGTGCCTGAGTGACACACAAGAAGACCAACTGAAGTCCCAGCAGAGAGGAAAAAATAAATGCGAACAGATGGACTAATTCAGCATTTTCAAGTAGTGAAATCCAAACGTGAAAGAAACCTGGCCAGCTACAGATGACAAGGCCTGTCTCAGTTCAATCTTCAAGCTATAATAGCAGGCTCTTGATTTTTATTTTTTTTCCTCCACCAAATTAATCTTCTTCAGGAAGCTGGCATTTCAGTGGGTTTGAAGCAGTCAAATAACCTTCCCTCTCCTGGGGCTTCAGTTTCAAATCAGAATTCAATGTACCACTCACTAGACTTGTTGCTCTCAGTCTATTCAAGAAAAACCAAGCCATTCTGCACAGTTTGTTACTTATGTGTGCCAATATCATCTGTTTGGAAAAGGTCAGGGTAGAAGAAAAAGTTTTCATAGGTCAGCCTTGAAGTGCCCTATGAGAGGTACATGCAGATACTTAAACAACTCTTTTCAACATTGCCAGCTTCCAGCATAAATTGACGACCCACTACTTTTGAGCACTGCATTTGGATAAACTATTAAAAATGCTTAACTGAAACAAAGAAAAGGAGCAAGAATACCCACCAAGCTCACTCTTGCTTGCCAAAGTCCCCCACCATACAAACCTCAATTATTTGTAATCTACCAGTAGCATGGTGAACCATACAAGGTGGGTCATAGCACTGGGCAACAGTAAGAATGTAGACAAAATATGTGATTTCTTTGATGTATTCTTTTTTTTTTTTTAATAGGAATAATGGTGTGGCTTTTTTTTTTTTTTTTTTAGGTGGGGAAAAAGTTCTGGGGAATCGGAAGCACCTTGCTATTTCTACATGAGATGAGTAAGAATGTCAAAAAAAGTCATGAAAGAAAAAACTTCTCACTGTTTTGACTTATAATATTTTGAAACTTCTTATCATTTAAAATCCCAGTAGCTTTTTTTTAGAGAACAAATGGTCTTAGTCACCCTTAAATAGATAGCAATCCTCCTGTTAAATTTTTAGTTGTCTTAAAAGTGGAAAGCACTGTGAATTTTGAGACAGAACAATTTTTTTTCTTCCTGCTTTCAACACTATTACTAAACTAAAACCTACAGTTATTTCCACAAAAAGTTTTTTGAGAAATGTCAGGTGGGCAATCCAGGAAAGGAAGAACATGCAGTAGACATAGTAACATTCTAAGGTTGTGACAGAACTCATAATTAAACTTAGATTATCTGAATTCCATCGAGCATCTTGGACCTTACTGTCTTTTCAGCAGGATAAATTAATTCTTAATGTTATACCATTATATTTCATCTGAAGTTTATAATCTATTCATATGGGCCCTGTTGCCATTATGGAGTAGTAACACAAGCCTGAAAAGGATCCATATTTGTTTACCCATAATGTAGTTGTTCATTATTTATATCTTTCCAACGATACACATAGTTCTGTACTTTTTCCTCTGGTTTGGATTGCTTATGTAACCAAAACAGTCTCCACACAGATTCTTTCCCTCACAACTACTGAAATGCTAACTCCCAGCTGCTGGAATAATACAGAGATCAGCAAACTATCAGTGGGCAGGCTGAGGGCAGTTCACAGTCTCTAGACAGAAAATTGTTAAAGAACCCTTTTCTACATACCGTGGCCTGCAATGACCAGCGTCAAAGGCAATCAGGGATCCCATTTGCTTTCCTCACTCTAGCTCTATGTTTATCTAATGGCTAGTGGAAGAAATTTGTAATTAACCTGCAACAGAAATCTATGATAAATGACCTACATGGGAGACTAATCTGTGTTCTAGGTTCCCTCATTCAACAACAAATATATGCAAGTTCATTACCTTTAACAAAAAGAAAGTGATCTAGTTTTGAAGTTAAAGGGAGCTGAGTACATGGTGAGCTGCTCTGCTGAGCTTCTTGTTATCCTACTTGGTATGTAGGCCTGAAATTTCACCAAAATGTTGTATTCTTTCACAGTGATTTTCCCCTGATACACTAAGGAGTGAAGCTGAACTCCTTCCAAGAAAATAAGTATATTGTTATATCAAGGGATAAAAAAAAAAATCTGGCAGCTATTTGCAACACTACAGGCATATAACTAAACTGTTGAGTATAAAATAAATACAGGAAAAAAAATGTGAGGCAGAACAACAATAAAATAGAAGATGCTGATAGTAACTGAGATTTACCTATACTAGGAAATGCAAAATATGTAACAGAACCAGAACTATACTGTAACAGTAATGTAATTACCTTTATTGCAAAGTGCATCCCAATCTAGCAATTGTATTGTAATTCTTGCCCATGAAGTTTAGATTGAATCACTGATGATG
The DNA here is from genome assembly GCF_018139145.2 of Gymnogyps californianus. Lineage (NCBI taxonomy): Eukaryota > Metazoa > Chordata > Aves > Accipitriformes > Cathartidae > Gymnogyps > Gymnogyps californianus. The sequence goes on along the minus strand of NC_059473.1, from coordinate 7,399,220 downwards.
AGACCCAATTAGCTAAAGACTAAATCTAAGTATTATAAATGGGGAAAATGCCACAGCAGTATCGCATAAAGGGTCTCTTTGACCAAAGAGCTCTGTAGGATCACACTGTGGCTCGACCCAGCTGAAGTCATCAATTTCAGAGTAGTAGAATTAGTCCTAGAGAGTTGCCATTTTAGTCACATAAATAAAACCACACTCCACTATCATCCACAAGCTTCCAGCACCTTGAAAATCTGGAAATATAGGAGAAAGTAACAAGCATCAAAAGTAAAAAAATACATTATGCATCTGACCATTATTTAAGATATTTTACATTTAGATCAGTTTTCAGGCAAGTGATACAGAAGAAATCAAAGCACAAGCATATACTGTTTAGATGAGCAATCTTTAAAGTCCTCTCACTCTGGTCTTCCCATCGTAAACTGTCCTAAGTTACTGAGTCTATGATATAGCACTTTGCCAACAGGGGTAAGCTCCTTCCTCAGATACCCTTTACAGCACAGAGGATTTCACCAGAGCAGGGAAGGAATTTTTCTCCGAAGAAGCTTCAAATTGGCTCTAGGGTCCCTTCAGTCAGGTTATTACAACTTAGCAATAACACAGACTTTTGGAGTTCCAGTTCAGCGTAAGCCAGGGAGGGGACAAGCCCTGCAGAAGTATTCCCCGGCTTTGCTTCTTTCCCTGCCAAAAGACTGTTTCCTCAGCCCTTGATCAATGCACCACAATTGAATCTTTCTCCCCTACATCTGCCCTTGGCTGTTCTGCTGTTCATGGTTTCTTATAAGAAACATGGCTGAGCAGAATAAAAGAAGAGAGGAGAATGAACTGACTCCCTTCTAGTATTAAATGAATCTCTAAAGAAAGGAGACACCAAGCGAGATGGATTGGCTAAAATAAATTTTGACCTAGCTTTCAAAAAACAGGAGCATGTATGCTTTCGGTAACCTTTCAGTTCTATTGACTCAGGTCTGCTTATCTTACATCCCTCTCTTTTACTACTCACATAAGAAAACTGCTTCTGCTGACAAGAGTTCTATTTATCTTTAATAAAATATTAGTAATTAAAAAAGTGGAAAATGGGAAAGAGTATGCTCTTCCTTTGTTGGAGCCCTGCAGTAATTATATTTGCTTATGTTAATTTTGATTATGTAGCAATGAGTGTAGTTGCAAGATAAATTTACTTTGCAAGCAAGCTAATAAATACAGTATTGAAGTGTATAGTAAGAGGAGGACCATATCTGTCTGCAGGTAAAGTGGTCTCAGATATTCTATTCAGACAGATGACCTTAGCTTTCACTGAACTTCACTTCTGCAAAAAAGAAACACATCATTTAAGATGGGTTATTAGTCAGTAGATTTAATTGAAAGATGGTGCACTTCTGTTGTGGTTATCCACATGTTTCTTTAGAAGCAGCAGCATGGGAAAAAAAACAAGTGGGAAAATGTAATCTATACAGATGTTACTCTTCCATGAATTGAAAAGGAAGCAGTTGCCTGTTTTCTCATACTATTCATTATTTTACAGTCTTCTGTCCCATACTTTATGAATTAAAGACCTCCTGAAGACTAAGAAGAGAGACAGAAGATACAGTCTGTGCATGTGCATAGAGATAACTTACACCAGAGCTGTCATTAACTTATGCTTAGGCAAGCCTGAAGAACTCAGAAAAGACAGAAAATTAGGCTAAACTCAAAGGCCATCTACTTTGGTATAAAAGATATTTAGTTGGGACAAAGGAGAGCCATGTTGTAACTCTGGATCAGGCTGTGAAGTATCGTGAATACGTTTGTCACCCCCATACTACAGTGATTACACAGTTAATAATTAACTTTGAACAGTTTTGCAGTATTGATGCGATAAGCTTACCTGACAAAATGTTTGGGGTTTGATGAGCAGGCGGGTACAAGTTTTGTAATGAGGAATTATTTGATTTGTCCAAAAATATTTTAGTTTACTGTACATGGGGAGGGGAGAAGAAATCTGGTTTACCTAACATGAAGGAAAGACCCTTACAGTGATAAGCAAAACTAAAATTTGAAAAATTAGATTTAAATAAATATTAGTTCTAAATGGAGCACTTCATTACAATTCTAAACTCCTCACTTTAATAAAGAAAATCTTCAAAAAAGCTAGTTCAGCTAAAAGAAACCCAAGCATTATTTTGAGAACAAAAAATAAAGCATAAACTATTTAGATGTTTTCCATACTTTTTTTTTCTTGCTTCCTTCCCTAAAACAAAGGGGCCAGTGGAATAACAATTACATTTGCCAAAAGTACTACTGTCACCAGATTAGTCACTTAAAGAAGTTCTGATCAAAAAAATCCCTGATCATTAATTTGCTTTGTCCTAGTCACTGACACCTTTCACTGGGTTGTACAGAAACTCCTGCTGCCTGGAACGTGCCAGCTACATTCACTCAGATATTTATGCTTTCATTAAGAACATATTATACCAGCATCACTACAGATACATTTTCAACCGTACTACTAGCAATGTAGTTAGAGATAAATCAGTGGAGCTATAAAACCCAAGGGAGTTAAAATTGCAAAGCTCACAAATAGTAGATTATATTCAGTAAAATCACAATCAAACATCACTATGCTCCTGATTTCAAACAGTCCTGTTCCAGCTGTGCTCATTACTCACTATTCATCACTGGTTCCCTCCTTTGAAGATTTTAGGGACTGAAATTCTTACACTGGTATTTATAACATCCATAAGGAATACTAAGGAGAACAGTTCCCTAATTCTGGGTCCTGAGCACTGTTAGGCCAAAAACCGTGTAGAGTTCTTCCTACAAATTATCCTGTTAATACACTATTGAAGTTAACACAAAAAGTTTTCAAAGCTCCAGCGCTTCCTATCATTGGATGTCACTTCCTAATATCCTAGATCACAATCAATAATTTCCTCTATTGCTTCCAAAGTACACTTCACCACACCTACCCTTAGGTGAAACATAAGAACTACTGCATGAGTGCTTTGGCCCAGATCCATGAGGGAAATCCAAGAAAACTCACAATTCCAGCTAGGTGTCTAATAACGCTGTGTAAAGCACAGGGAGACTTTAGCACCTAAAAATGGATTAATAATTTAGCACACTGGAGGAGGAAGAGGTTGCAGGTGGCTGCCTAAGCCATCTAATAAACCAAAAAAGAAATGAATGTTTAAAATTCAATGACACTGTCCTCCCCGCACCCCAACCCTGATACACTTACCTGTAGCCTGAAGTAGATGCATGTGTTGGACTGGGTCCCACAGACCCTTTTTGCACTTAACCGCTACAGCCAGCCATTTCCCTCTTTTAAGCAGCATTTACTGTGCTGCGCTCAGGTTTTGAGAGAGCAATGCTGTGTTTACTCTTACTCCTTCCATCTCCACATCTGCAGGTGACTCTGATCACCTGGTTATAAGCTGAAATGGGGCATTCCATTGGGAACTGAGAAATGCAAGTTTGAATCTCTTTCAGCTGAGGAGGTTATTGATCCAGGCCTCCTACTTCATGATCACCAAGTGGACTGATCCAATATTACACACAAGGTGGGTGACCTGTCCCTTACACCCTCCCCCCCCCCCTTTTTTTTTTTTTTAAAGGAAACACCAACAGCCTTTGCCCCCTGTATGGAAATCAGTGCTATCAGCACCCTGCAATTCCAGCCAATTCCACCTTCACCTTACTGGGGCAGAGGGACAACTAACTTTGTGACTATCAAACTAGTTTGAATGCAACATGTTTAACCTGGCCACACTGCCTGTGGATTTTTACAGGCCTAAAATTAGGTAGCAACCAGAGCAGGAAATTATATTTCTACCTAAACTGCACTATTATGACCAATGCACTTCTTTGGGGATCACCTTAATCCTTTAAAACAAAGAAAAAACAATCTACAAAAAAGAGAGACACCTACAAAATCTTATTTCTGACTCTTAGCTGGATTTGAAATTACCTTATAGAAAATTAGACTGATGGATACTAGCCATTAATCCTTCTCAGCACAGAAAGTACTTTTCTCATATTGTCATGAAAAATTAACCACATTCTTTGAAAGAAGGAAGGACTTGAATAACAATCTGCTGTCAATCAGTCATGGACATTAAGGAGCAGCTACTCCTCCCTGTGCTTGAACTCTGTCCATTGGACATTTTTCCTCAGTGTGTGCATTGACAGATCTTCATTGGGTAATTTATTATTGGAAACTAATTGCTGTATAGCAACCCTTCATTTCTATTTTTGGATCATCTGATCCAGGACAGCGTTAATTATCACAAAATAACCAGCTATACAAAAGCCTCATGACAAAAAAAGTGGATGTGTGATAGAATGAGCAAGAGAGATGTAATGATTAATGTGAAGTAACTGGTCAGGGACCAGCTCTCAAAGCATCTTCATATGCTACCATAACATGTGGAAAAGAGCAGAGGGACTAACCTAACGGCAAACAAGAGCTCCTCAATGTTTCATCTTGTTCTGAAAATTAAGTTTGTTTTGAATGCTTTCAGCTGGATGTTATAACCAGTCACAGTCTAGAAGATGAAAGGCTGTGTGACAGCAGAACCTTGACAAAAAATAGGGATCACCACCTAATTAGGATCATCCAGTTGCATCTCAGATTTCCGTGAAGACACTTCAGAAACAATTCAGTAACTCATTCACCAGGACTCCTCTGAGCCTAGGTGTTGCTTATGTATCATGCAACATGAGTGAAGAACCTATGATTTGCCAGAAAACAGGCCAGAAAACACACACCATACAGCTTGTAACTTCAGCTTCTGCCAGGGAACACTACGTGATCCTGCCCAGAGGTTTTTAAGAACAGGACAAACAAGATTCTGCCAGGAATAAGAGACTTGTTTAATCCTGTCTTTGGGCAGAGGATGGATCAAATGACCTTCTGAGGTCCTAATGGTCATGTTTCCAATGGCAAAAGTGACCATTTTCTCACCTGGCCAGTATACAGAAGAAGAATATACATGCTTTCCCTTCTCATTTCTCTTTCAGGCGGAGCAGGCTGCTGCTTTAGATAAATATAGTCGGAGAAACTGCCCCGTACACAGAGTTTGCCTTCTAGAGAGGGCTGAGGGTGGGAGGAAGGAAGTATTGCCTTCCCTATTTTGTAGATTGTTAGAGAGAAAGAACAGAGGAAACTTAGGGAGGAAAAATTTTAAGCTCTTTAAGCTCTTATTTACAGCTGAAGCATCCTTCAGCTTGACCCTACCTGCCTAAAGGTAGGCACTGGCTTAAATGCATTCTTGAATCAGGAACGGACAGAACAAATGACTCATTTAACTCAAGGGAATCTATGGTACAGTCAGAATTGGAAACTACACACACAAGCTGTTGGATTGTGAATCAGTGACAAATTTATCCTTTGCCTCTCTGTAGTAGTGCAACAGGGAAACACTTGATTTTATCCGATTTAACACAAGCCACGCTAAATACTGTATCTAAAATGGAACATTTAAATGGTGGATGGGGAAGAGGCGGCAGAGAAAAAGGCTGGGAGGGAGAAGAATTAGGGATGACATTTTATGTCTTTTAAAAGTCTGACCTTTTGGAAATATCACTGTGTACATTTTAAATATTAATAAAGGCACTAGCTGTTAGAAGGCACAGGGCTGTTGTCGAGGGGTGACCTTTTATTGAAGTAAAAGAAAATTGACAGTTTTATTAGCCATAGACTACTGCAAACAGAAGCTACAGGAAAAAAGCAAGCAAAAAAGCTGTCATTGTAATTAGCTACATTCTGTAAATTAATCTGAGGACGTGGCTGTTTCTAAATACTGCTGCAGGTCCCTCTGTATCTTAGCTCAGACTTACCAAACAGCTTCAGAGTGAAAAAGAATAGCATTTCCCATTTCAGTTCTTTAAAGACATGTTGTTCCCAGAGAAAACAACCGTGACACTGGGACAAAATCAATGGGAACTTCATGACCATCACTTCTGTGTGCCACTACAGGCATCCCCCTTAGCAGCTCTGAGCAAGGCTGGGCTAGAACCTCTTTTCAAGCATCACCAACAGAAGGACTAGAACAAGGATCAGACAGCTCTTACCTCAGACCTATTTTTTCTTCTCAAGACTAATTAACCTAATTAAAAGATCCTTGCTCAAATGACCTAGACTTATTCAGACTAGAACTTTGGTGGTACATGACTAGGAAAGAAGTAATCACTCTACTGCTTCATCCCAAACAATTTGTTTTTTATTAGAATGAAGACAGCTGAATTAACTTCTTGTCTTCATTTTGCTGGTCATAATCTCAAGGGTTCAGCTGTCTCCGATCCAAGGCCAGCTGATACAACACAGCTGTGTAACCTTGACTCAGACTTCTGAGAAAATTGCTAAGTTGTGAGAATGAGCTGTGAAAAACAAATAGAGTAGAGCCATCCAAGACAAGAAAAGTAAAATTGTAGGCAAAGGTAAGATTGTTGAGATAGGAGAGTTAGCAGCTCAAGGACTTGAGAGGAAAAAAGCCTCCAACATGAAAATGTATAAAGCCCTGCAGGAAAATAAACAACCGACACCAAAGAGAGACTTGGAAGTTGACAGTACATCATCAAGGATCTCTGTTCCAAAGAGGAACAAAGGCCATTCCTTCCCCATCTGACTGATGACTGCCTAGCCACTTCCTTTTATCCAGGCAAGGGTAACAAGTTTACGAAGAGTTAATTCAGACTCTTCAACTCCTAGTATGAATAAGGGAGAAGAGAAGGAAAGAAAGAGAAAAAAAGGACAGCTCTTGCTTGTCCTTCAGATATCCTTTACTGACAAACAAGGTGCTACATAACATTTTTGCACTTTGCTACCATTTACTTAATGTGATAAGATAAGGTCTTTCATACATTTTGGCTCCATTCAGTGTTTTTTTCATTAGTTATGTTATAGTTCACACCACAGAAAAAGCTGGGTTTATAAACTAGTGTAGTCATAAAGAGCAAAATCTGCCCTCCTTTATGTCACATTCTGCATGAGACATTTCAATGCATAGGATTTAGAGTTGATGTGCACCCCATAAAGCCAGCTGAGCCTCTTCTTGAACACGGCCCCACCACCAAGGCTAGTGGGAATGATGAGGGCTTAGAAATGGTGAGCAGCACAGGATTCACTCTAGAGGGAAACAAGTCAGTCTTCATCTCTTTTTTACTCCCAGAAAGCTAAGGACCAGCACACTCACCACAAAGCAGCTTTGCTGGTGTAAGCAATGGGTGGTGGTTAATCTATAGATCCTAGGTTTTCCTACCACTCAAACACACTGCATATATGCATATAAAAGGATAACTAGAACTCCAGAAAATAACTTTTTTTTTTTTTAAATGGAGGTATAATTTATTTTCCATTTGCATTTTTTCTTTTGGAATTACCTTCTTTGGCTGGTAGAACACAGGCTACATTTGTTTGGAGAAACAGGCAGGCAGGGAAAAGTTAAGCCTAAAACAAATATTTATTCTGAATGCCAGAATTTAATCAGTTAATTCACATAGAGACATCAATGTGATATCGAGTACAAGCTAAAAATATGGTCAGGAAGTCATGGGTAAATCAAATGGGAGAGAAAAGACAGTGAAGTAATTGCAAGGAGATTTATAAGTCTGTTACCTGGAAAAATAATCCAGGTGAGCTACTATTTTTTTATTTTAAAGTACAGCAAGGTATTTAGATACAAAGAATGTTAACAGTAACATAGAAACACTGTGAAAGAGCATGCATCTATCCTCTTACTATCTAGTTCTATTTAGAAGGGCCCAATTTCTCCTTCCTCTTTTCTCTTTGTATTGACAAAGTTTAGGATGCCTTGAGGGCGTTGTTGTATTACAACGGTATGCAACACCCATGAAAGAAAGACATGTCACTCCATTGAAACTGAGGTCACAACCAGTCCATCTCAAGGAAAGGAGACCTGGCACACACCACTGCAATGCAGCTGTTTAACAGCGCACAGAAGGTCATACAGCCTTCTGGGACAAAAGCTTCAACTGAAAGCGGAATTAGTGATTGTGATTCCTACTGATGTCAACGGAAACTGTCCTCTTTGACTGTAGACTCTAGACATACAACCTCTTCCTCCTCACACCCCCACTAGTATCCACACCTGACTTATCCAGAACCTGGGGATTATCACAGCATTGACATCTCATATAAAAGAAAAAAATACTTTTTATTATAAAAAAGACTAATTGCCAGCTAGAACTGAATATGTCATTCTGTGGTGGTATCACTAAACTTCTGCTGAACAAAGTCTTTGTCCTCTCTCAATGCAGAATAGTAAATGTTCAAAAATCTACCGAATTTGCAAAGCTCCAATGTGAATGACAGAGTTATTTAGGGATGTAAGGGAAAAATAGACTAAAGAGCAAACTGCTACAGTACATTTTGTGATAATGGGAATGAAAACCTCCACAAAAACAAGTTGCTATAACAAGTTTCCTTGATTAACTTACGTGACCTCAAAAAGAAAGATGCCTCATCCTCAGAGGTCTTGAAGACACTGAGTAGGCTGGGGAGCATCCTTTTGCAGAAGGGATTAAACTTCTTTGATTCAGAACAGCTACAGTTCAATCATTTCAACAGAATGCACATAGTCTTTCAGTAATTAAGACTGATTACCTTGAGCTATGGACAGGGAATCTTCTCTTCTGAGCACCTTCCATCCCAATCTATATCTTTATACTTAAGTAACAATAGCAAAACACAAATTAATGCCCTTTGATACTGCATTTTCCCTTGGTATCAGGAAAATTATTCAGTTTTGTGGTTTCCTGTTGGGAAGATGCAGGGAATGACCAGAGGACAGAAGCCTAATAGGCAAATCAATTTCTCTCCTTTGCTTTCAAGAAATAATTTTGCTTCTCCCCCATCCCTGGCGTTTGTAGTTGTCTTGAAGTTGAAAAGCAGGTTTCTGCTGAACTGCAGCCTAAGGAAACTCCTCGGTATATATGAAAAGTGAAGTTACTCTCTAGGGAAATGGCTAGAGATTTCAGCTTTTTGTCCAGAGATCTGAAGATATGAAACATCAAACAGATACAAAACGTTCAACAGACACTCCAGCAGAAAGTAAGAAAGCATTATATCCAGCCTATGATATAGTACCTTTTTAGTGCACTCTTGTCAACAAAAATCACTTCCTGTGAATCTATTCATGACTGTGCAGAGACCCTGAATGTCCTGGTTGCATCTGGGACAGAGTTAACTCTCTTCTTAGTAGCTGGTACAGTGCTGTGTTTTGGATTTAGTGTGAGAATAATGTTGATAACACGCTGATGTTTTAGTTGTTGCTAAGTAGCACTTATCCTAAGTTAAGGACTTTTCAGTTTCCCATGCTCTGCCAGCAAGCAGGTGTGCAAGAAGCTGGGAGGGAGCAGAGCCGGGGCAGCTGACCCGAACTGGCCAAAGGGGTATTCCATACCACAGAATGTCATGCCCGGTATATAAACTGGGGGGAGCTGGCCGGGAGGGGTGGATTGCTGCTCAGGCATTGGTCAGCAGGTGGTGAGCAATTGCATTGTGCATCACTGTTTTGGTTTTTTTTTTTTCCTTCCCCCCCCTTCTTTTTTCTGTTGTATTCCTTTTCATTACTATTATTATATTTCATTATTATTATTGTTAGTATTATATTTTACCTTAGATAGTAAACCGTTCTTATCTCAACCCATGAGTTCCACCTTCTTTCCCGATTCTCCTCCCCATCCCACTGGGAGCAGGCAGGGAGTGAGGGAGCGGCTGTGTGGTACTTGGCTGCTGACTGGGGTTAAACTACAACACTGCACTAGTCTTATACACCACTAAACCCTCAGGATTACTTAGATGACCAAAAGTCAGAAAATTTTACGTCTGGGATGCTCAGCAGCCGGTATAAGTCGGAATTACAATTTCAATGAAAGTGAAAGTTTGGACCAAAATACGTCATCCCTCAAAACTATACCTGGGATACTTAAGGAGTGTGACAGGAAAATATGCACATATCTAATGGTACACAACAGAAGACCACAATTATCTGCTAAAACAAGATATCCTTTTGGAAAAAGTAGTAACTGGCACATATTCACACATCTATTTGTGTCAGCAGCTCAGCACACCAAAGGGCAAAGGAGGGCAAAGATCTGGGGGAAATGTGTTTCTTTCCCCCCCGCTGGTTCTGAGATATTGTTCACAGTAGAAAAAGAAAGCTTATTTTCTTTAAAAACTAGTACTAAAATAGGTCTTCACAATAAAGATAATTTCTTCATATTCTTTTTTCAGCTAAAATATTATCTGGTCTCAGCAGCAGTCTTAATATTTGAATTAGCCATCTTCTTCCTTTTGAACTGCAAGGAAGTTACGTGATACCAAACAACTGTTGCAGGGGATAGAAGAAAGTAATCCAGATAAACAGGAAGAGAGCAGAAAGCCTGGAGATGAGAGAAAGGGAAGGATAAGTCTTTTTATTAGTTTTTAAGAAATCACATAGTTAATATTTACAGAGCATGTTACATCTGGAGGGATGTGAAGGTGTTTTGGCACAGTCTGTAGATACCAAAAATATCCAGGCCAACGTTTTGAAGTCAATGTTGGCATTTTAATCAACAGCCTGCTCTGTCTTTGCACATACATTTCCTGAGGGTGTTTCCTACCTCTACCAGAACATGGCGCAAGCAGCTTGTGCTTGCACCAGAGAGATGAGCGGGAAAAGACATTTTAAGCATATGGTAGGCTGGGTTGGCTCCATGACAAATAAACTGTATGTTATCAGCTAAAGGCAAGGATGAAGACGAAACAGAGAGAAGATGCTCAGTCCTGTTGGCTCAAAAAGTTACAGCCAGCTGTTACCAGTCAAAGTTTGTTTGTTTATTTATCTTTAAATTTTCTGCAATTCTGTGTGCAGTGAATAAGAGCCTTAAATCCCCAGTGCTTTCAGTATAGTGCCTTTCATTATAATGAAAATTTCCAGTCCTGGCCAGAGACAGTGTTAACAGTTTCTTCTCTCCTAAAACACAAGTCTTCACTGAGGTTAACAGGCTCTGCAATACCCAGCAGAACTACCACACAACTAATTTTCTTGTCTTTCAGCATTAGACTAGATTCCTTTCATTTTCTATAGTCATTTTATGGAGCATCACTACGTACAAAGATTACTGCTTAAATCACAGTTCGCTTTGATTTAGTGGAAGAAAGATAGTCCAGTGACTTGGGCTACAGAATTTCTATATGACTGAGGTATTGAGAGTCTGGGGGCCTCATTTATCTTCATTTTTCTTTAAGACAACAACAGACATACTTCAGCTAGGTCTATAATTCTTCAAGGCTCCTTTTATATGCAGTAGAAAGCAGGCTGAACTGTCTTAAGGTAGTGGTCTCCCCCCTGACAATACTGGGAACTGACTTTGCTCTCTTTAAAGTTAAATGAGAAGCTGAAGCTTCGGCCCCAAGGGTATAATAGTACTTCCCTACCTTTGAGGATATTACTTTAGAGATCACAACACATTCATACACTGTGGTCTTACAGGAATGATGATGGTGGTGAAACAAGCCTTATAAACACCATTACAGTATCATATAAATCTACATGAAATGTACCTAGCTTTGTGCTTAATTGCAGATATGCTAGTGGACTCGTTTGGAAAACTTGATTAGGACCGCCCTGGAAAAAACATAGCTCCTTTTGACTGAAAGCTGTTAGACAAATGCACCAGTTTTACCTATGCAGTAATTTAAATCTCTGTATAGATAGAATTCTCATCAAATACATTTGCAAGCAGTCTCTTAAGGTGTCTTGGCAGCTTCAATTTCAAATATCACAGTTCTGGGTTCGTTTACTTGGTGATGTGTGTAGCTCAACTGGAGAGAGTGCAGAGGAGAGTTAGGAAAATAAGAGACCTAGAAAACATGAGCTATAGAACTGGATTTGATGAGCCTCAAGGAAAAAAAAAAAATTGAGGGAGAACATGGTAGTAGTCTTCAAGTATTCAAAGGACACCTGCCAAAAGAGGGAGTCCAGACTGGTGGATCAGACAAGAAAGAAGATACTTGAATTATGGCAGAGAAGATTCAAAGCAGATTTTGGAAAGACTTCCAGTGTTAAAGGCAGTGAAGCAACGTTAGCTCCTTAGATGTCACCTTCCTTTCCAAAGTCCAAGCTGCACATTCCTCCTATCAGCTCATTCAGAAACACGTTATTCCACTATTCAAACACTATAAAAGTACATAAATCCTTTAGTATATTAGTTTTTATATTTTACTGAAAGTATTTTTATTAACATGACACAGATGTAATTCCAGAGCGATAGTTACAAACTCAAACCTTCATGTCAAGTAAGGATACTGAGAAATCAAGTTTTCATAGAGAGCAAGAAGCAATTTCAAACGAAGTTTCAGTAAGGAGCGTGCTATACTGGGAAGCCTTTTCAAAGGTAGTTTGGAGGTTCTCATAATTTTCCTTAATTCAAGAAAGGCTTAAAGAAAATTGAAAAAAATAAAATCACTTCTCTCAAGTCTATTTCAAGTATTTGAAGGATAGTTGATAGTGTTTCCTGCATATACATTCCTCTTTATGAGCCTAAGATGTTGTTTGTAGTTCAACAGTGTAGTTTTTCTATACATCTGCTTTCTTGTACCACATTCAACAAGTGCTTACAGAGAGCAATATATGCACAAAACACATGTATCTATGTAACCACATGCAACCCCTGATTGCCAGCTGAGCACACGGAAGTGCTACATGTAAGTGCAAAAGCAAATGCCCAAGACTATGGATGCAAGAGGACATGGAAATGAACTTCAGTTTTTGAAAGGTGTTACTTCTGGCATATCAATGCACAACTTGCACAAGGAATCATGTTATCAGATTTTTCTTTTCCATCCCATCCACACTGAGTACCTCCAAAAGGAAGAAGAGATGTCAGCAAGCGCTTACATTAGTTGTAAGTTTGACTGTGAGCTACTGGCAAGCAGCTGGTCTTCAAGGAAGAGGCCCCTCTCTGAAGCCAGTCCCAAGCCATTGCTTAATGTGGTATATCCAGACTTCGCCCAATGGTGCAAGTCCAGCAGCAATTCAAATATAAAATTAATCTACTTGCTGAAGAGTCAAAGAAATGGGGAGCAGGAAAAAGCAGACACCAACACAGCATCGAGGCTTTTTACTTCAAGGCCAGCTTTCTCTGCAGAGCTACTTAGTGCTTTTTTCAAAGCAATATTGCAAGGAACTGATTAAAAACAAGCTGCAAGTTTATGGAGAGTCATTTGTATAAAGATGTAACAAGGGGAAAAACAGAATTCAGCAAGTTCCTTTTTTTTGTGCTAGATAAGGAGGCTGGAGGGCAGCACTCAGCAATCCTATGCAATTACAAAGGCACAAAACTTCAAACCAGCTAACTCCTGTGTATGATGGTCACCTAATGAATAAAGAACTGTCTAGAGGCTTCATGTATAAACCTGAAGTCAGCTGTTATAAGAAACAGTATTTCACTTTAGTATAAATAAAACATACATCTGGATTTCTGCTGAATTCTTTGTTCACACTCCTACGCTATGATTGTTCCCAAGCAGTTTTCTCTTTCCCCAGGAGGCGTAAGAAAGTAGCTTAGCTAAGCCTAATAACACAGTTTATTTTATAAAAAGATTGGTTGACTCCTCTCTCTCTCTGCCCAAATACTTTATCTTTGGTCTAGAAGAACAGAAGCAGTAGAACACACTGCAGAGAAATCCTGAGGACAGGACTACATCTATGGAGGACTGATCTACTGACTAAAGCCCAGGCATAGGGGATGGATGTTTGGTTCCTAGTTCAATAACAGACTTGACAATTTGTTAATATGTGGGAGATGGTATATTCCAGACAGCTGCAAATGGGTGGGTGCGGAACAGAGTGAAACCTGTGCTAGTGCTGAGCTGATCTCCTGTAAGCAACACCTACTGAAAGGTATAGGAAAATGCATTCAGATTTGGCTTTTGTGGCCACAAAGTAGCCGATGTGGGTCATTAGATGACGCATGCATCTGCCACTATGTAATACATGGCTATTTCCTCCCCTCCCAGAGCCCTATGCCACCATTCCCAAAACAATGAAAACTCCTTTGCAAATTTTTTGGCCTCTTTGGGCAGTAAACATTATAAATATGTTCTGCAGTTAGCCATAATCTAATTGCACCTATCCATTAGGTTCCAGTTCTAGTTGCACCGCCATAAACAGGTAATACAATAATTATTAACACTTTTGCCAAACTAGATTTCTGGAGCCTTTATTTACACGAGCACTATAGTTCCCAAAATTCTCTGTGCCTGCTCTCTGACAGAGTTCTGCATTTGGAAATCATGAGTGGGAGTTTAAAATAGGTTCAGCATACAGCTCGCACTGTTCCCATCTCTGACATCCATATGTGGTTTGGACAATCTGGAGCTTTCTTTGAAAGGCCTCGCTCTGCCTATTTTGCAAAATAAAGTTGTACATTCGCTGCTATTAGGCTCTGCAAGTTGCAGCACTTTAAGATGTCACTGACTTGATAAACAATGAAGTTTATAAAACAGTCTGATGGCTAAACAGACACATGCAGGATCAAATGTTTGCCACACAAGCAATCAAACAAATTGATGAACATGAAGAAAGTGATTATAGAACTATAACTGTTCTATTATTAACCAGCAATCTGCATATCTTCCTCCAATTAATGCCTAAGAAAGGAGATGCGAGTCAGTTGAAACCTAATTACTGGCATAACACTTTGTTGATTAGAAACACAGTAACAGTCATTGCTTCTACTTCATTTACACAAGGCCCATAATAATAAGCCAAAGGATGTCAGTCAGTCACTGCTTTCCTGCCAGAAGTTTCTGCCGTAGCAATAGCTTCTAGTGTAAACGCACTCCTCTACCCATGTCACTCAGTTCGGTAATTGCCTTGCCACTCATATAAAGAAAACAATTTCCGGCTTTGATGGGATTTTGTCGGCGATGTGAAACCGCTACTGCAATCTTTGCAGCTAGGTGTTAGATGGGTTACTGTGGTGGATCATAACATGAAACTAATCTTTAAGGAAGCAGGTGGAAAGAGAGAGAGACTTACAGGTTGGTAGGTGCTAGGAAAACGGTGCTGTCCGAGTGATTAACAAAAGGAAAGTGCTAGATGAGGTGGAACTGAGACAAAAAGAAGAAAGCAGAAGCAAAGAGAAGAAAGTTGTTTTGCCATTTTCTTACCATCAAGAACGTCTCTCAGTTCAGCGCATCTTTCAGAAACTCTTATAAAACCATATACGCTTATTTTATATGCCATAGGTAGCTGACTAGCAGTTTATAATTTCAGCTTGCAGGCTTTATATTTGGGCCTCCCCATGAAGGGTACATTTATCACCATCATTTCATCATTCCCAGGCTGAAGCTGCAGATGCAAAGAGTTTTCCTTTCAGTAGGTGACACGTAGCATTTTTCTCACTTCACCACCTCATTCCCAGGATGAGGTCACCCAGTGTTAGACATTTCATTCTGCTGCTCATCCAAGGTGAACCCAGAGTCCAGCTTTCTGTGTGACACCTGAGGGCCCCTCCCAAGCTCCCCATGCGACTCTGCATGACCCCAGCTTGTCTCAGTAGCAGGGCATATGCAAGGAAAAGGCTCTAGGATGGCAAGCAACAGCTAACCTTGTCTGCTTCCTGTCATAGCCGGCACCTGCAGCAATGGAGACAAGACTTGCTTCTCCCCCCTGTCCCCTTACCTCCCAGGTGGATTTATACTGAAGTTTTCATGGACAGGCATCAGAAAGGTATTATTTATCTTTCTCTCTTATGATGATTCAAAACTTAATCAGAAATACAGTTTCTGGGTAGCAAGATGACAGAGCCAATGGAAAGGTTCCTTTTTCATGGTTTACAGAAAAGCGCATAAAGAACATGAGCTCATTTCAAGGCTCTTTTTGGATGGAAAGCCATAGCAGGAAGAGGGTAATGAGACTTAAAATTAAAGGAAAATAATAACCGTCCCGCAGTATCAGTCAGAGAAAATCTCTAGTCTTATACCTCAAATCTTCCCTTGCAGGCATAAGGGACAGTTTGAAACAGCCAAGCTGTCCATGAATAGACACAACAGCTATGCTTCTACATTTGCTAAGGGGCCAAGGCATAAGCAAAGTATTACATATAATTCATGCAAATTATTTTCATGTACACATTTTTCCACTAGAAAAATAAAGCCCCAACTTATTGGAGTCCCAGAACCTGAGGATACCAGAAATGCCAAGGATCTCTGTCAGAGTTACCCGAGGGTCCGACCCACAGACACATACATTCCAACAGGCGAATTGTTATAACATCTGACAGGAAAAACATGCTGAACAAAAGCATCTATTTCAGTTGCTTCCAATGAAGTTTTGCATTTATTTCATATCTGTTGCTTTAACGTTCAATATTGCTATCCCAAGATCCTATGACAGGACTGAAATTAACTGTCTTCAGCATGCTTTCTATTTCTGAATGTACTCCTGAGAGATATGAATTATGAAGGTCTTAAATGCACCAAGCTCCTCATCTCTTCATAACATTGTCTATATCTTAACCATGGCACATACCTTTAGCAAGCAAAAGTATATTAAGTTATTGGGAAAAAACCCTTTCATTCTTAGCTCAAATGGTTCTACTTCAATTGCAGTATATTTCATCACAGTAATCTTAAGACACTTTCAAAACCGCTCTTGCAGTTCAAAGAGGTAAAGAGATTTATCTTCTTCAGGATGATACCAAATCTGATCTTTTGAGCAATTACAGCCCTTTTTCATACAGAAAAACTTGGATGCACACAAACCATGGACTCAGGGAAACCTTTTAGCATCAGCTAAAGCTCACTGGTTCTCCCTCTACCCAAAAAAAAGCACAGAAACTGTTCTTACCTTCAGAAAAGGCATGACAACTCCCAGTGTATGTGTTCAGAAGTATCCAAAACCCCCCAAAGCAGTCAGGCTTTAAGCCTTTGCTAATCCTAAAATAGGAAAAAGAAGCAATATTTAGGGAATATTTTTTTTTTTTTTCCAAACAACACAGAATAAAGTTTTTAAAAATAAAAACATGAAGGAATAATACTATTATGTTTTTTGATCTTTAAAAAAAACCACCCCAACAAACAAACAAACAATCCCTCCTTGGCAGGTAGTCTGGCTTTATATTGATCACTTCTTGTTCTTCACATATAGTGAAAGGTTACTGTTAATGCTGACTACACACTAAATAAGGAGTGACATACACAAAGAATATATCCAAAATAGCCCAATGCTTGGCTTTACTGTAAATGAGATCACCAGCAGTACCCCAGAGTTGATTTGTGCCCTATTTTCAGTAGTTCGTATTTCTTTAGCATAGCACTTTTCAAAATTGAAAAATAAGCATAAATTCTATGAGCTTAAAATACAACCTAGGCAAAAACATTTTACAAAATACAAGGAACTGTTGAGGCAGAGTTTAAAGTGTAATCACAAATTTAGGACAGTTTCCCACACACGCTCCTTTCTTCGGAGTTTTCAATAACTCTCTTACACCCTAATTCCCATTATCCCCAGGTTTTCCCAGCTTTGTATTCTTTTCCTCATATTTATTTTTCCATCCAGTAAGAAGCCACTTCCCTGTTTTCTTCTTTGAAAAAAAAAAAAAAAAAAATCTGTAGAATCACTATGCAGACAGATAAGAAACTGCAGCATATTTTAAAGAGGAAATTACATATTCAGGACATTGGAAAACAGAATCAAGTGTACACATCACTTCTGGTAAAAGCAAAAGAGGTTTCCAAGCATATTTTTCAAGCTGCAGGGATTTGTCCAGTACCTGTTTGCTCTGAATGAGCTTGTAAAGAACCACAAAACAACAACCGTAGTTGATAGACACCATCAGCATGACGTTCTGCAAGACCTACCTCATACCACTTTTGATTTCACTCTGCACACTCTTTTTTGTGCTTGTGCCTTTGAAATGCACAAAATAGGGCAAGCTCTACTCAAGAAAATAACACATTTGGAACAAAATTACAAAACCCATATCCAAACCCTTCACGCTTCTATCAGAAAAAGCAAACCGTAGGGTCAGCCCAAGAAGAAAACGAGGACGTTTAAAAAAAGAAAAGAAAGAAACTCTATCATCATCGCAAAAAAGGCAGCAACAAATAAAACCAACAAAGATTACCTCAAGGACTTTAGCCCACACCTCACTAACTGTTTCACCTTCACCTCCTCTTCTGAACTCAGTTAATCTCCCCTTCATGCTTTTTCCTGTTTCTAAGGTCCCTATTTGCTAATCACTTGTGTCTCCAGAGCAGCTTGGCTAATTTGGCTCTGACAGCTATTAGTCGTCAGGCAACACCCAGCACTAGCTTTTACACAAGTGTCTGTATTTACTCATTTATCCTTTCCCTTTTTTGGGGGAAGATCATAAAGTCAGCATGCTGCAGACATGAAGAGAAGGAAGCACCTCAAATAAGAGAAGAGAGCATATCTCTCACACTTAATTCATATCACATTTATGAATATTCATAAAAGGAACATCTAGGCCAAGACAGAGAACGGTATTTTGGAGAGAAGAAACAAATGCAGCTGCTGATTAGCTTTGTAAAGACACACGTGAAAAATGTCACAGCTTTGACTGATTGCAAGAAATGTGCTTCAGGTGTCCCAAAAGCCATTCTTAAAGCAACGTAACACAAACCCTGGGATATCTCTGTTTAGCAGAACAAATCCTAAAATGACTAGCATGTAGAAAAATGGCTTGCATGGTCACTGTAAAAGTGCCATGAAGCCAGATGTTGCACGAGTACCCTTACAAGATTAACAAAACATTACAGAAACACTTCTAAATGCAATTCAGCTGACCTTGTAAAGAGAACAGAAAAAGCTCAGCACTCTAGCGACCCTCTCCACAAAGCAGAGCTGTCATGCTTCATGTTAAAGATACTTCATTAATGCTTAAGTGAACACATAACAGCCACGCCAAGACTGCAGGAGGGCAAGAGACCCTAAGTGAATAAAGAAACAGAGGTCCTTGAGAGAGGGCTTTGCAGCTTTGTTTGCATTCAATACCAACAAGAAAACCCTTGAGTATTAAAGTTAATGGAAACCCCAGGATGATAGCCTACTCGGGAAGCCAGCCCTATGGAGGGGGAATTCTGCTGAATTGGCCCCTTGACTTTGATAGCTGAGAGGAAAAACCCTAAGTGACAGCTAGAACAAGAGGTTGTTATTAGAGTCACTGTAGGTTTCTTAAATGTTTGGGGATTTTTTTGCTGTGTCTGTAACTGCTTCCAAGGTTGTAATCAAGAGCTCAAGCCTTTGTTGCTATACAATCAATTTGCTTACTTAAGTTTACTTTCTTATTTGAACTTGTCTGGTGTCGTGTGACCCAGTGGTGGCTCTGGCAAGCTGAGACACGTCGTTTCTCCGGAGGACAACAATATCCAGTAAAAAGAGCTCCCACAAAGAATCTGCAGAATGTCCCATCAAGAAGACTGGGTGCTCTGTAGACTGGTATTATCAAGATACAGGACACAGAAAAAAGGTATCTTCTGACAGCTATTATTCAGTGACCTGCAAGTAGGGGAAGAGATGGTTTACCACATGTGGGAATCCCACATTGTCACATCTTGACATAAGCAGAACCCAGGAAAGACGTGACTTTCATCCAACAACCTGAATTTCAAAGAATATTTGCATATTCTCTGATCTCTAGCTCTTAAGGCCGTATTGGCAGTACTGTGTGTGTTGGTTTAAAGAGCTGCATGATTATTAGCAGCTGTACCTGATTATGTGCCAATTAATACAGGAGCTCTCACAGAGTTAATATGAAGATTTTCCTTTCCTCTGCTGTTCATTTTTACCTATAACTTTGAGAAAAATCTATTAATCTGCCCATGCATGTTCTCTCTGTGCTAATACAGCCATTTATTATGGTTATTAGGCTGCTATAAATCCCAGGGAACTTTGACAGATCTTACAATTTTAGGTAGGGGATTTATAAGAAACATTTGGCAAATCATTTGTAGAAACTAAATGTCCTGTCTGTAAACCACATGCCCCCAGAAGCACCAGGCTTACCACTTGTGTCTCATTCTCCAGTGTGCTACTGAAAATACCCCTCTGTCTCTCTGGTTTCCTATATCAGTTTCCACCCTAGTGGACACTAATAACCATAGAGGTACATGAGTGTACTGACTGGGAACTAAATCCAGAGACCAGAGACAGGTGGATCAGCTCGGGGTGGGGAAGGCCTGGGGCTGTCCCCAGGTCACACAAGGTGTCCAGAAGCTGCATGCCTTGGCAGGGCAGGATACCCTGGCACCAGAACCAGGCAGCCACCAAGGCCACCTCTGAGATGCACTCCAATAATGTACTCAGGAGACACCTCCTACACACCCCAGCAGGTCCCTGCTCCTGCCTGTGCTTAGAGCAAAAGAAAACAAAACCCTTTGGCTGTGATTTTTCAAAAGCTCCTAAAAGGGCTTGTGATCGTGAATTGTCTTAGCCTAGGTCTGTCTGCTGCTTTTGGAAACTCTTCTTCTTGACTTTAGTATACTTTGTGTAAAACAATAGCGTATAAATATTCCAGGAACTAATGCTCTCTGTCTCATAGTGACTGCATGATACAAAGAGAAATATCCGCTAGAAATAACCACTGATTTAAAATTGTAAACTATTTATTCTCAGCCAGCTGGCTTGCGATATGAGCTACTCTATATTTAAAAGCATAGCTTTCTCCATTGCTTCTCTCAGTTTGGGTGACTTTTATGGTCTCTCTTTGCAAAGCTCTTTTACTGAGGCAGTGATTTGCGGTTCACATAAGCCACCAGGCTCCTGCAATATGACCTCATGTTATAGATAATATAATTCAACATGTTTACTGATTACAGCACGATTGTATGAAATAGGATGGAAACTTTTGCTGGTCTATGAGGCTATTTTGCTACTCTTGAAGCATAAATGTGTTTATTTTGTCATCTCCTAAAGATCAGCCATATTGTCTGCAGCACACATGCACAATGTATTTGCCGTCAATCCCACGGTTACTAATCTGTCTTGTGGTAGCAGCCATGGTTCAGAACCCAAGCAGAGAAAAACAAAGGTTGAACTTAATACAGTCATAAGATGTTTGTTTTCACAGGTGACACACTCATGGTCAGCTGTTTCCAAATGTGGCCTTAGTCAATGAAGTGTAGAAAACAGCCAGACTACACAATTCAAAAATAATAACCCTTTTGTAAGATGCACTGTCTCTACAAGTGAATATATTAGTGTTATTAATAATAGCCTGATATTAATGCAAAGCTGTGCTGTCACCTGCCACAGAAGAACGTCTGCGTGTACAACTCCATCGGTTATTACATTACAAGGATGCCTGAAGCCTTATGCTGACAGTAAGTGAAGCAAGTATGGGATTTAATGCACTTAAGTGAGTAAAAAAAAATTTTTTAAAAATCATACCTTTAACTTAATATATGCATGTTCTTCACTGCAGCAATTATCCACAAGTCCACAAAGAACACTCTGGGCTTCAGGCTATCAGACAGTTTATTCAGGATTATTCTTATGGATGATAGCACTTCATGGTTTCCACAACAGGCTTTTTCATTACATTGCTTTCTGCTAACAGGATTTCTGCAAGATGCCCCTTTCAAGTATTTTTGGGGGGGTCTTTGAACCATGAAAAACACCAGAAAACTGACACAAGAGTGATTTCAGCATCATAGGTAAAGCAAATATGCAAAAAGTGCATTTTGTTCTGACACTGTCTGCAGTCCTTTAATCAAGAAAAACATTTTCTCAGCCAGGAATGAATGACTGGGAGCTGAAGGGGGAAAAAGACCCATTCAGAATTATTAACCCGATTTTTCAGCTTAATTTCTAACACAAAGTGAAAATAAATAATCATCACCTCATATAAATCCATGGACTCAGTTATTCTCACTTAAGTTCGGTTACAGGAGTTTACGCTAGCTGAAAATTATGCCTGTTACGTTTATCTGAATCTGTAGCCTTCCAGAAATCTATTCCAGATTTCTGAATAGGCTATGTACCCTGGTGTGCTGAGGGCATCCAAATGCTCCAGTTGGATCATCCTCAGCAATTAGCAAATAGACCCTTTGTCAGAGTAGGCCAAATCCCAGTCTCAGGGCACAGTGTTGCTAACACATGAGAAGTCTGAAATGTTGAGCTGGAGTGCAAAGTTTACAAATTTAAGATTCCAAGGGCCCAATTATTTGCTGTTTTAAGGCTCAAAACCTTAAGCAGTAAGGAATTTGGCCCCTTACTCTGTCGTTCTCAAGTAAGTTCTGTGTTTCTTCAGGTAGCCTGTCAAGCCAGGTGGTTTCTAGGGGCCATGCCAGCAGTTTATCTTACTTTATTGTGCAGTATGCTGAGAAGATAAGGGAAAGGGTCACAACAGCATCAGAAACACCACATTTGTTAAGCATATTTGCCACCGCAATCTCGTTGCCATTGGCTTTTTCCTGTGCAGTTCTACAGAACTCATAAAACTGTTCTTAAATATTGACCTATTTTATTTGCCTAGTTATCCTCTTGGCTCATTTTATTCTAAAATAATCAATAATGTATTTACCTGGCAAAACATTTCCTCAAACATTTTCTAACTGGCCAGTAAAAGATCAATGTTGAAAGGTTTGCTTTCTGCATTACAGCTCTAACTAATGGTTTGTTTATTCAGAAAAACACGCAGAAAGGTTTGGTCTTATCTAGCAAGCGAGGCTGTAAAAGATTGTGCTTTTTGAAATTGTGGCTAGAAGTTGAAATGGCTCAGGAGTGTTCCACTGAAATACATTTACGTTGGAAAAGAGATTCTTGGAATGAAAAGCTGTGCTCTTTCAAAAATGTTTGGGTTTCATTTAGGAAGTGAAATCAAAATATTTTGCCTCAGGTTAAGTAAACTGGTATTGCAATGTTTGGTTTGTGAGACAGAGTCAAAATATTAGTATCATTACAGTACTAACATGCAACTGTCTGGCACAACACCTCAGCCTGCAGAGAGGAACTACACTTCCCACAGGTCACTGCAACAATTCAGTAACGTAAGCCAGGATAAAATGTTTCAGTGTGGTTCTGCAAACAGAAATTAATTTTTATTTGAAAAACATTAAATCACTTCAGGTTAAAGTCCTGAAAGGTAGTATTTGGACATTCTCATCTGAAGATTTTTTGAACTTTGGTTCTGGATTTAATTTTAATGTTTGTCATGTTTTAGTGTGGATTTATTTTCAAATGCAATAATCTTCCACAGTGAAATAAATTCTAATTTTTTTGGATTTCTAGTCTCTGAATCTGTTTATCATAATCCAATAAACTAAACTAGCTTAAACATAAGGTCAACTGGCTTGACTGTCTCTCATATGTATTCACACTGCTTTAACAAATCTGATGGGATTAAGAGCAATGTTTTGTTGCTAGAGAGAAAAAAAAAAAAAAATCTGCCCATTGTTTTACCTGGCAAGAGTCTTTCAATTTCTAAATAATATCGTATTCTGCAAAAGCACATGCTTCATAGCCCAGTATTTATTTACATTTTATGAAGGATATGTGACCAGAAAGAAAAACGTGTTGTTCTTACTGCAGTGTCCTCACTGAGGTGAGAAGGGTTGTTCAGTCAGCGCTTTGAACTTCCTTTTCTGCAGATAGAGGACCCCGCTAATAAAAATAACATATTCCAAGACAAGGTTAAGGCCTGTGCTTAGGCTGCCCAAGAAGTTTTTATTGAGCACCTCAGCTCTATAAACACCTGGGGAAAGCAGGAGAGAGGGAATAATGCTGGTCCCTCCCAAGTCTGCCACAGCAAATGCCTCAATAAAAGCAGGTGCCATCACCTGGGATTTCTTAGTTATTAAACACTAGGAAAAGCCATAGCACACACAAACAGCAAAACCTGCTGCTTTAGCATGTGAGGATATGACCCAAAATGAGTGGTGAAGGCTCTGGATAGGGCGAGGCAACGTGAGGCGATGTGAGGGGAGGAGGTGGCGGCCATTTTGTCAGGCTGGCAGCCCTTCACAGGCAAGGCCTCCTCAACCACCCCAGCATAGCAGCTCCCCCTTTTTCCCTTTCCCTCCCTCTGCTGTCCCTGTTTCCATCCCTCTCTCAGATCTGTTACCCTGGGGTCGATGGCAGGCAGCAAAATACCTCAGAGAACTGGCGAAAACCTCCTCCCGGGCTGAGGACACGGCCCCTGCAAGGGGTGACCGTGCTGAGGAGAGGCAGCTGGGTCACTGCTCTGCGCTCAGGGGAGCTGGGCTTGGTTAGACGGACTCCCTCGCCTCAGAGGTTGCAGCGTGAGGGCCAAGACTTTAAAAGAGGGCGAGGACTTTGCGAGCTCTCAGTTTTAGCTGTCCGGCCTGGGGCACCCTGGAAAGTGCAGAGCAGCTATGCTCTGAAGAAATGGCTTTATAAACACAGTCTCGAATCAGGGGCTTTGAAAGTTAGGCAATCACAAGAAAAAATTTTTGTAGAAATGAAGTATTTATCTGTATCCCTCTTGCTCGCCTCTGAATCGCTAATGCTATTGAGCGTTCACCTCAGTCTCTGCGCACTATAATTGCTCTTTGATAGCTGCCTCTCTGAAGTGCTGGCTCTCGTGGATTAAGCGGAGGATTGCTGTGCCACGTTTCTGCCGGGAAATAAATCCTTTTTCTCCCTGTTTGGGCTGGACTGCCATCTGTAGATAGCGTATTGTGGAAATAATCTGGGGTTACGGCTCGTGATGAAACAGAAACGACTAGTCAGGCCCAGCATCCCTGTTATACCAGGAAACATCTCACTTCCCTCCATTGACTGTGGCTTACCCAGGAACAACACATTGCCCTGCGACTGCAAGGATACCTGAAAGCGCTGCACAAGGCCTACCTGCAAAGGGACACTCGGGGGATTTAATCCAAAAACCACGAAGTTTTGAATTTAAGGGAGATCAGTTAGACTGCCTTTAAAGTCTGCTGACTACCACATTAGACTGCTGGTATTATTTATTTTGCCTCATTTCACTCTGCTTCTGTTAGCCAAAAACTTATTAGTGCTGTTTACATTCAGAATAAAAGTCTATATGGAAAAATTATAATTTCATCTACTTTATAAGCCAGCAAGGTTTTCCTGTGTGCTCCTGTGCAGAGAAGCATTTGGGTGTCAAGTTCTAGTTTTTTTTTTCTATGCCAGAGATCCGTTTATCAGATACATTGAAAGGAACCTAGTTGGGGGCAACTTAACGCTGATTTAAACTCTGACAGCATCGAACAATAGGGCAGGGGCAGATACATCACACAGATTTCCTCTATAACTTTAGGGTTTTCCTTTTTTTAATTTTACTTAAATACCATCTGAACATTTTGTTTCCATCCTTCCTGATGCATCTTTGCCTATTACTCTTTTATTAGCTTTGCCACTCTGATTTTGAGCCACCCACTCCGGCCTGCTAAGCACTCCAAAATGATTTCTACCTTTTTCCGACCGTAGTATCGCTGTTACCAGCAACAGCCTCGTCATTTACTCTGCACTAAAAGACAGGAAAGGTTCAGCCCCTGGGTAAGCTTTCTGGCTCCTCACTTTAATAACTAATGCCACTAACACAATAAAATTTTATATCATTTTTATTGGATCCCTCCTAGAGAATTATAGGAGGAGTGCTGGCTTGCGGAGCAGATGTGTGAAGCTGCAGACAGAATTGCATCTGTTTCCTTTTGCCACAAATTGTTCTGTATTGTCCCCCATTGACTAGGAAATTTAACATACTGTCACTGTACATCACATTTGTAATAAAATCATTGTTAAACATAAACACATTATCTCCTTCTACCTTTTTTCCCCCCTCTTTTTTTAATAACAAACTGACTTTATTTCCTCTACATCTCTCTCCTCCTCAGCCCCAAAATAGATTTTTCTTCTGGCCCCGGTATTCCCTGGAGCTGGGCCAGCTCCAGAAGTTTGATGCTGGCTTTTATGGCAGTCCTGAGAGCGAAACGTAATACAGGGGAGGTGGGGAAATGTCAGTAAGAATCTGCTGCTTCTAACTAAATAAAAAAATATTTGGCACTATATTTCTTGATGGCTTTTTTTACTCAACAACTGTTGCCTACAAGCAGAAGAGAAATAAGTCACTGTCCAGATCCAGATAAGGACTTAAAGAGAAAAGCTCTCTCTCCAAGCCGCAGAAACATGCCAGCAGCTTTTAATGTCCAGGCTGGGGTGATGCCCTGCTTTTGCTGCAGCTGCAAGTGCTCTGCAACCTTGTACTTCCCTGGGTCACTGCAGCCACTCTGGTTTTCAGGCTGCTGAATAAACTAGCTCCCGTTTGCTGATTAACACAGAAAACAAAGACGTCCGAGACCGCGTTGCCATTTGCAGGCAAAGACAAGCTTATTTTGCTCATTTTCCTAGCTGAGGGAAGATGATACGTTAACATAACACAAATCCTCCAAGGTAACATACTTATCTTTCAGAAATACGTGTTTTCTGAGGGATGGGGCCACGCCAGCTGCAGCTGCTCTGCTTCTTGGTGTATGGCTGTATAGCACGGTCCGCATCTCGGAAAGCAAGACTCTCCTCTGCCTGCACCATCTTGCATAGACATGGTGCAAAACCCTACAGGATTGCCCAGGGCCACGGCTATACATCATTCCCAACAATGCCGTCACCTTCTGCCATCCTCGCAGAGAGGCACTGCCATACCACTCATATTTGGGTACGGTGCCAAGTTGGGAACGCAGCCGACACAGACAATAACGAGGGGAAGCCGATGGGATTATGACTGAAAATCACATCAGTAATAAAAATGATGGGGGTAGTCACAAGCCCTTTAAGGGACTCTGTCTTATTTGCATTTTCTTATGCTGCTCAGAAAACTTAATGAAGTTTAGCTTCTGTCATTAAGATAAACCAGCTCTGTGGTGGTGCTGTCAGCTGTACTAATTAAAAGTCAGCCTCCAAGTGCTTAAAGCTTGTCTACACTTGAAAATTAATTCGGTTTGAGGTAGCATATAAATTTAAATTGCAGCAGCTATTCCACCTAAATTAAGATATTTATTTTGGAATAAGAGTGCCTTTGAACTTGGATCAAATTGAAACAGATAGAGCAGTTGCTTCTTTGCCGTGTCCTGAACTAAGAGACCTCTGCATAGGAAATGATTCAGGGATACCTCTCGCTAAGTATCCCCATGCACAGACGAGCCTTCAGATGGCTGAACGACAGCAGCCTTCCTTTCTACATGCTTCTCTCTGCGCTGTGCCTCACCAGCTGAGCTAAAGCTGCAAGCAACAGATGATACATTTCTGCAAACAATGTGCTGAGCTAAATTGATATAGATTATAGTTATTACATTTTTAAGGACCTGTAGTGTTTCTGCAAGGCTGCTGTTACAGTATAAAGCCTAAATAAGAAAACCTAAACCTGGACTAAAACCTAAGAAAACTAAAGTATTTTTTTAATATTTTATAAACAAGCAAGGTCGGAACAGAGAAAAAAAGACTGTGAACATTTGGGATAATTTTTCTTTATGTGCATTGTAGGAATACAATTACCAACCAGTTTAAGAAATGGCTAGAAAATGAACACTAGGGAATATAACAAATTTCTGTTACCATCAAGGGTGTTTTTGCAATTAAATTCCAAGAGCCCACAATATCCAAGACACTTGAAAACGTCAGAGTACCTGAAGAGCACAAAACAAAGTTCTCAGTCTTCCTTCCTTTCATATCCTGCTCTCCCAGCCGCGTGTTTAAGACTGAATGCTTTCCTAATGCTTGCTAGCAGAACAGAAATAGCAGCTTAACAACATCGGTGCTGGGGAAACATATCTAAGACAAGGGCTAGAGGGGACATGGAGCAGAGCAACATAACATGCACAGCTTGACCCTCATCATCTAATCTGGATGATGTGCACAGGGTAGAAAGATGCTGTTTGAAAGGAAAGGCTGTCCCCACTCAAAGGAACATAAGTGAGGAAGAAGAAATGGTATTTCAGGTGCTCTTCTCCAGATTGCTTTGTAGAGGGCTCACAGAACATAGCTCCAGGTTGGCCCTTAGGTTTTTGGCATCTCCAGCCGGGAAAGCCAGTGAGATTGGGAGTTTTATTCAGGATCTTAAATGAAGAATCATTCATTACCTGTGTGAGGGAAGGGATCATAGTGCTTAGCTCATCCATTTTAGGCAGAGATTTTGGAGAATGTTGAAGGAAAACGGTAAATGGAGAGCCATGTCTAGCAAAAAAAATGTTCTTCACATGAAAAGAAACAATTTGGCAGTCCTTGCAAGGGTGTCTGACCATTCTGCTTCACCTGTCTGACGAGGTGAAAATAACAGCATTTTTCCCCTTCTACATGCAAAAGAAAATTACGAGTGCAGTGTGAATGGAAATGGACTTTCCTTGCTGTTAAATACAAAACACTTCAATCATCATCTACTCTTTACAAAATTGCAGCCTGATTTCCTCCTTGGCTGCCATCTATTTTTGGTGGGAGTCCTCCAGCATGTTTTGTTAGAGGTCTGCAATGGATTCCCCCCGAGCAATCAGCTGACGGTTCAAACACTGCCACCTTCCTACGACACAAATGGAAACCTCTGCTCAGGAGGGACATGGGTAAAACAAGAGCTGTCCTTCACTCAGTTATTATGGTGCAATATTCCCAAAGTAGTAAAGAGAGATATCGAATACTAATAAAAAAAGCCCTAGAAATACCACGACAAGACAACCTCCTTTGTATATCCTGTTCTTTTCCTTTGTTCTGTCCCTCCCTTCATTTTCTTATGCTTTTCTCAAATAAGATGTTTATTACCCTGGATAGTCTTGTATGGACAGTGCCTGGGGGAACGAGAGGCAGATGGTCACTCTGGCACTGGCACCACAGGACTGCTGGACCTCCAGTGAGTTGCTGCACCTCCAGGAAAGGATATCATCCTTCTGTGAAGCTAGGAAATCTCAAGTGGTGGTTGCCCTTACTCAAAGTGCACCCACAAAAATTTCCCATGTCATGAAATTAATTGGGGGGGGGAAGGAACACCACATACTATTGCCCAGAGGAAAATATCCAAGAGGATTCCTACACATGCCAGTACCTGTGTGTGTACAGATAGGTGTGAGTACGTGTGCAAACACACACACAGAGCAGGACCACACAGTTGCTTTCCAACCTGACCTGAAGGAAAATACAGCATGCAATTGGCAGCGGTCATCCAGCTGGGATGAGGTGTTCCTCCTGCTGGTATCCAACCGCTCGCTTGAAAATGAACCGCTTGGCAGTGGAAACGCTCCACAGCTGTAAACCACAAACAAGTCAAAGCAAATAAACAATCCCCAAATTAGGTTTAAACTGAAGAATAAAAAAAATCAAGCATCATTTGAAAGCGTACTAAAATTGGCTGGTGTCTAAGAGAGTGTTTGGTAGCTCAGCACTTCTCTGCTGCACTTCAGAAATTAAGGAGAGAAACAGAGAAACAGTCTTAGATGAGGCAATAAATAATGGACACTTTCAACACATAATTTACATTTGAATTAACTAGGCTGGCTAAATTAATTCATCCATTATGAAAGGAGAATTTTACTGTCTATATTTTCAGGCTCCCTACTGTGCTAAGTTAAATGGGCATTCAGGCAGGGACTACTGGCTTCATAGAAATTGCTACTAAATTAGTTTCCTCCCAATTATTATCTAGTTCACTCTCACAATTTGGAAGCCTAATGCTGTTAGAAGAATTGTCCCAGGGCCTTGTCTTCTCTCCACTGTTTGTATTGGTGAGGGTGTACAGCTATGATGGCACTTCTGGGTAATACGGGACTCACTCAAAGGTTTTTGTCTGAAACATTTTTCCAGGCCTCTCTCCCTGAAAGGGTTAAATCACGTAGCCAAGGTTATTTTGTATTAAATGTCGATTTAAAAGTCTGGGAAGGCTGAGGGGTGATTTCTTTGCAACATTATTTGAATTGCTCCCTTGAGAAAATTTCAACTAATCTTAAAATAGATGGTTGACGCAATATATGACAATAGGTTATTAATTATATAGCTTATAGCATCAAGAGCTATCTGGAGGAAGACATAAGCTTGGAGACTTACGGAGTAGTCAATATATTGAGTTATATTTTCATGAACTGTACCATCAGGATTTTCAAAATCATGCTCAAAAGTGCCGAAAACATTTGAAGAAAGGGAAAAGATAAGTATTGCCATCTCCCCTTTGCAAACAGACAGTGGCAGAGGAGGGAACCCATCTCTTAACTCAAACCATGTTCAGGGCAGGGTCACATCCCTCTGCCCACACCACGTCAGGAAAGATACACCACAGCAAACGTGAAGTCCGCCCTGGGCTTCCCAAGGGACACACTGCGGGCTCAGGGACAGGATCTGAGCAGCAATGCTTCGACAGGAGCATGGTTCACCAGCAAAACCTGTTTAAATTACTGACACTCTGCTGGTGTCTGGAGAAAACTTGTTCTGGTCGGGGAACAGGAACAAGCAAGTGATGGATGGCTACCTGGCAGCACTGTCCTTTGCTAGCGAAGCTTTTAATACCTTCTCTGGAGTCACAGATAGGAGAGAGAGGCTTGTACCAGGTACCTCAATTCATGCAGCCGGGTTGGGACAGGATGGATTTTGGCAGAATAGCGATACTCTCCCAGAACAGCTACGTTGTAAAGCAGAAGGTGTGCCTGTGGCACACACTTTTCCAGGCTTTGTGCTCCACACCCTGGTCTACCTCCTTCCTCTCCCCAGGGAAACATAATGCATTCCAGCATTGCTTTTTTTTTTCTCCTTTAATTTTTTCATAATGGAGGGAAAAAAAATAATGATGGCAGTTCTTGTGGTGCTAGAATATTACTCCATCAGCTCACAGAGTTTCCTCACTCCACATGGACCATAACAGTGGCATGAGGAGGAGGAAGGCAGAAAACGGGAGGGCAATAACTCAGTGCTACACTCCTTGCAACAGAACTATGATCCACCATCTGGAGAGCTCTGGCACCAAGAGCAAACAGTTAGAAACAATTAAGCTCTTTCTTTAGACTGCAATGACGAAACGAGCTGCATGAATCAATGCCTACTAAAGCCGCCCAAATAGTTTCCACTGTCCTTCCTCGCTGTCTATTGATTTCTTCCACGCAGAAAGCAAACCACGTTGCAGCAGAAAACTACATCATTACAGAAAGTCCAAATGGATCGTCTCCTTCCCTGTCTGCTTATGACACCAAGAAGATGGGACCAGGCTTTGTGACAGTCTGTCCTTGCTGCCTGTGTCACTTCAACACCAGCCAGGGTATTGTGTATATATTTTTTCAGCATTAAACATAAGAGGCAAGATGTGTTGTCCTGTAAGTCACAACCTTCAAGATCTAAATCCATTTACAGAATTGCTAAGGTTTCTTCCCTTGCTTTTAGTTCCAGAGGAGATTAAAAAATTTACATCTAAACAGAGTGAATTTGAACACCGTAACAAGATGGGACTTAAAATATTGATCTTCTTATTAGTGGAAGGTTACAGCACAAAGCATCCACTGCATGCAGAGCAAGGATATATTGACATCCTCTAGAGCAGCTAACGCTCCGGAACCTTACAGGATAACTTTTAAAAGTATTCACTAAATGAGGAGCATAGAAATTACCTGGGTGAATACAATTAAGCTACCTGAAATGACTGCCAAATGATTGACCCTTGCAATAGCCATCTTTAAACTAAGAGTAAACTCTGACTGCACTTGGGTGGAAAACGAGTGGAGCAGATTGCCACTAAAGGGAGCGTCGCCTTCCCAGCCGGAGGCTGATGGTGATAAAAGGGATGTTTAGACACAGCATAGCGACAAGTCTGCGTTTTTAAATTTTTGCGAGCTGATACAAATCAGAGAGCTCTTTAGGGAAGCATTCTCAAGTACTGGGCAATTCAATATCAAGGATAAGAAAGAATAAAAGTATCTCACAAATCACAATTATGAGGATAGGCTTTCTTCAGGATTCGTTCAAGTTTTCCAAGATTCAATATATAATATACAGTAAATATTATTTATGCATTCCTTGAGCCTTCTAATCAAGGGAAAAAATTCTGCATTTCCTAAGCTAATGTGAATAAGGTAGTTTCCTTCCATATCAGAAGCATTTCAGAAAATTAATTCTGTATCTTTGAAAAGGTCATTGGTTCGGGATGAGTGACATGTGCCATAAACTTACTTGTATGTCACCTGTATGTCAGTTCAGCTCAATTGAACACAAAGCAAATCAATTCAGCCTGGTCAAGTATAATTACCTGCTGCAGCAGGACACATTGTTTTGCATTTATTATTATTAACAATACCACAGAAGCACTAAATTTGACAGCAATTTTGATTAGCGTGAGGTCGTACACAGCTCTTCCTTCCTAAGTGCTTCCTTCTCCTGGAGTTTATGACATGATCATTACAGTATAATAATTTTCTTATTATTTGTACTGTGATAGCAATTAACTTCCAATTATGAATGAACAAATTACGAGGTCCAGCACTAGATTAGCAGGACCAAGTTTTAGTTGGAGGGAAAAAAGTCTCAAGGGGATGTGTTTCTAGGAGCTGGAATCCTGCACGTGCTTACAGGACTTGAATTTGGGGCCTTAGCTCCTCTTTCTTTCTATTGCCTTGAATATTTTTTTTTTTTGGTGTGTCTACAGAATACACATATCCTGGGTGAATTGTTGCACCAGCTCTAATCGCCCACGGTTATAAAACCCCTCAGCACTCACTGCCACACTGTAAGTGTCACTTAAAGGACTTAAAAGTTGTACCACATCAATTTATGGATGAAACATATGTCTTTGCTTTTAAATTAAGTCTTTGTTGTTTGTCATTCTTTCATTAAACAATTTAATAGAAAATTATGTATACTTCCCAATAAACTGATGTGCTATAGCTAGGAGCTGATTAACGTCATTCTAGATGTGGTTTTTCTCCCCACTTTCTGATATCATATAGTTTGGGGAATACTGGATATTTTAACCCAGTCGTTTTCCAATCTGTTTGATAAAATGAGAACAACAAATGCTTGTAAGTGGGATAGGCATTCAATATAAAAGTCAATTCAATATATATTTATGTACTTATATGATGTTTATAAAACTCTGAGACAAAAGAGAAAGGCTACAGAGTATAAAATGATTGACGGCAACCAGGCAAAAATTTCAGCCAAATTAGGCTAATATTTTCAATACGTACACAATAGTCAATCACAAAGTTAGGAAGATGTGAAGTTATGGATCGTTGCAGGAGAATTTAGAGCATCCCTGTACAGGTAAAGTGCCTACTAGCCTGCAGCATAATTGTGTGGTTACATAGTAATGCTTATGTCAGTTTTATTTTTGTATGTGATGGCAGAAGCCTTCTGGTTTAATAAAATGAAAATTAAATTATGATTTCCTAAGAAGAAAAACAATTAAAAATAAATCACAAAGAAACATTACACAACACAGTTAACAAATTAAGAAGGCTGACCTTATTGGACTCGTTGCTAAACCACCCAGCAGGCAAATTTGACAGCGTGCATCAGACTACAATATCCCTGATGCCCTTCCAGAGCATCAGAAACTACCAGGATTCCCAAGGAGTTCTCTAATCATATAACTTGCCTGGACGTTGTTCAGCATAAGACGTGTTTAAAGAACAAAGAATATAATTCTTTACAATGCAGAATGCAATTTGTCTTATTTTGTAAGGTTCCTGCTGAAGTCCTGGCTCTCGAGGTAGTGTAGTCAAAATCAATTCGCACCTCAATTCATCGCGCCTCGGGGATGAATGGATGCAGTCTTTGTGTCACATCCATAAGAGCCGCTTCCATTATTCTCCAATCCCCCCAAAACAAGTATAATTCAATTGATTTTCTCTATGCCTCCGAGAAGGTTACAAGGGACAAAGCTGGGCAAAATGAAAGAAAGCCTCACCCTCCCGGTAGAGCTCTGAAAGCGCTAGGAATGGGGAGAAGCTTGAGTTAATAGAGGATGCTCGTACGCAGGGGTCCCTGGAGGCTGGGGGCTGCAAAGATCTGTCTTCCTAAAACTCTGGCAACAGTAATGCCAAAGGAACGTGCTTTTAGTTTTGCAGTCTTTGCCCAGTTATGACAATGGTGATTCCCTCTACTTATTTATTTTTATCATTTAATTGACACAATGCATAGCGGACTTCTTCAGGAACCAGTTTCTTATTTTACTCACCACTAGATGCTCCTAAACTACAAAGAGCTCTTGCGTGACCCCAGGATCCTTCTATTTTTACCTTCTTTCCTGGAAACAATGAACATTTTCTTTAATATAATTTTACCATCAGAACTAATGGGTTCACCAGAAAATTTCACACTGTGGGGAAAACACCACTTTTGATTATTTTTATTTTTCTATCAAGAGAATCTAAATGAAAAATAGCATTTTCAAGTCCAGGCTTTCAAATGAAGCATTTTAAATTTAATACTACTGCTCTTTGGGGGAAAAAAAAAAACCCAAACCAAACCTGTCTTGCTCTTCTTAATCATGTTGTTTCACTGCTTAGATCTCAGCATTTACTGTGCATGGGACAAAACACCATTATTCTTCTTATTTATATGACAGCCTTTCATCAGAATAAGTATATATCCACATGGACCTAATTGACTGGATGTATAAGGACTACGTGTTCCCAAATATTCTGCTTGTTCAGTCACAATATAAGAATAGAAAAGAGTCATCGCCTTTCTTTCTCAGAATTTTATGTAAGCTGTTACAAAATTTCTAAAGCTTTTTAGATAGATAAAGCATTTCATACATATAGTGAGCAACGGGAGGCAGAAATACTGTTAACCTGGGAACGTATAGACTGAATAATTTCATCAAAAAACCAGTATGAACTTCATGAACTGTTTCTGCAATAGATCCTTTTAGCTGTTCAGTGCCACGATCTAAAAGGCTTAAAGGATTTCACCTGCAACATCTATAGGTAGACTTACTCACATATACACTTTCAGCCTTGAACTGTTAAAAAAAGCTCAAAAAAACTTAGATCACATAATTTTAGGTCTTATCACACCAGCTGAAGACAGCGGTGGCCTCCAATCTAGCTTCTTCCTTCCTTAAAAGAAGCTTTATGTTGTGGCTGATGTTTTGGTGTGGTAAGCACCTATGGATTTATCCTAGTCTTTTCAAGCTTTGTGACCAAGGCCAGAAACCATGATGTTCCTCAGGATGCAATGTCGGGTTTCCTTCTTCTCTCCTGAAAACGTAATTTGAGCAGGAACAAAATGCCTTAGAAGTTAATTGCTAAGGAAAAAAAACCACCATAGCTCATCAGGCACGTAAGCTGATCCCTCTGACATTTCATTCATATCTCCCTCGTTCTCCCTTCGTGAAGTCAGCACCCTTCACACTCTCAAATTAAATTAGACCTGATGATCTCCTACTCTGACACTGAAGAGAGCACAAATGCTCCAGGCTCAGGATCACCCTCTCCTGCTGAGGAAAAGACCCTAAAAAGCATA
Source organism: Gymnogyps californianus (assembly GCF_018139145.2). Classification (NCBI taxonomy): domain Eukaryota; kingdom Metazoa; phylum Chordata; class Aves; order Accipitriformes; family Cathartidae; genus Gymnogyps; species Gymnogyps californianus. Next base: position 7,363,800 of record NC_059473.1, on the reverse strand, counting down.
TGGAGGGTGCACTGGGTGTTGGAAACCAACACTCAGCCTCCTCATTTCCCATATTGGTTTTCAAGCTTTTCCTAATCTATATTTCTGCAAATATTTTTTCCGAACAGAAACTCCAGCTTGGGGGTGTATGTGAAAAGATGATATAACGTTTCACAGGTGTTAGTAAAATAATTTTACAGATGATATTGGAAAGAAACCAAATGTTTTGAAGAGTTTCTGTCTCCATATTTTTCCAGCAGTGATAGGGCTCTTATTATTTTTGTACCACCCATCTGGATTTTAAGAAGACCGAGTTACACATTTTATAATCTTTTAAAGAAAAAAAGTAAATGATAGCCTGAGCTCTCCTATGAAAGAGCGCTAGTAACAAGTCAGAGGAACTGTCATCCAAACCGTGGAGAGGGGAGGAGAGAGGTGTTACCCCAGGGACCCTACCTACAGATCTCCCAAAACAACTTGCACTCTTCAGACAAATAACATGCGATGAGACAAGGGCTAAGTTCACAATTACCTACCTATTTTATATGGAGTCATAATTAGCTGCAATATATATGCCTCACTTTAAAACAGCTATGAATAGATAGAGTAAATGCCAGGGACTGCCATCTGCTCCCTAAGCCATAATTAACTGCCTGATTACAAAATACATATATATTTATCTAATTAGCTTTAATAGCGCTGCTTTTGCTGGCACTGCACCAAAAATAAGGTGAAGAAGCAGGTCCTACTGCTTGATGGAGAGAGGCTGGAGACGTGAACAGCTCTCCCGGGGAGCTGCTCCAGGGGCCAGCACGGCCCCGGTGGGGGGGTGAGAAGGGTGCGAAGGGGCACCCAAAACAGGGAGCTGCTGCCCACCAGGAGGTTTTGCAAGACAATACCCAGGGCATTGCTAAGCCAGCCCCTCTCTGCCTGTCCCAGCACGGGGCATGATGCAAAGCTTGTCTTGGACCTCAGACAAAAACGCGTGATACTGTGGGTGACGATTAAACGGCGAGAAACCAGGACAACGGGTGCATAGACAGGCATAGCTGTGCCCCACCACGAATGGACACTAACCAAATGCCGCTTCTTGAAACAAAATTCAAGATTACTGATTATATAATTCTATTGGCAACGTAGTCCAGGAAGACTGTCTATGGAGATTGGGATACTTAGCTATTTTATTTAAAAAAAAAAAAAAAATCTCTTAATATGTATTTTTCCAGTTCTCTCTGCAGTATAATCGGCGTTGCATCTGCTATTAATTTCAGGGTGAGTAGCATTAATGCTTTGCCACAGGACAGATTTTGTCATAAATTCCACGTTTTGATTGCAACTCAGACACTTCCTGCAGGATAAATACATTTAGGGCCAGATTTTAAAAGTATTTCAGATGCCAAAGGGTACATTTGACATCGATTTCCTGGAAAGCCGTGAATCCAAATGCCTCAAAATCCAGTTGTTCAGCCCAGCCCCACTGAATCACTCGCTGAGTTTCCAAGGGCTACAGGCTAGCTGAATTTCAACTTTAGACTGGGAAGCACTGTCATTATGGTAAGCATGGGACTTCTCATACCAGTCTACCCATGGAAAGTGTCCACCGAAGGAATAGAAGAGATGGCCCGCAGCTTCCCCATCCCTCTTTACACACTTTGTGATTTTGCAGGATCCTATCTGTCAGGTTCCCTCCTGCATACCAACAGCACACATTATTTACACCTTCCCTGGATGTTTGGTATCTCTCTATTACAAAGCCCATGCTTCCTTCCTGGAAGCAGTGAGGTCCATCCATGAGTTAGGAAGTTAACATGAAGCCCCCTAAGATGCACTGGTGGGGCTCTGGGCTTCTCCGTGCTTATCTCGAACCAGACCTTCGGTAACTGGAGTTTATTCCCACAGGGGAATACCCACACGTTGTACCAAGCTGCCGCAGCAGCTTGCAGACTTTCCATAGCCCTCCCTGACCACGGCCGGGATCCCTGCCCAGCTCTGCTTCTCCCCCAGGGATTACAGCTGCCCCCTTTGCACCGCCACGCTGATGCCATTGGAACACATCATCTGCTCCCATGACATTTATACGAGAGAAGAGTCCGTCATCCCAGGCAATGATTTCACCAAATCCATCATCAAAGCCTGGTAAATGAAGTGTGACAGACTCGTTCTCACTTAATGCCCGCGGTGGTGCCAGATGACAGCAGTGACACTGATGGGACTATCCCACAGCAGAGCAGGTACATTAATTCAGTGACACATATGCTTGTCTCTATTTTTCAGCTTTCTCTCTCTACACCATCCCCCAGGGATAACTAGCTGTGGATGCCATTTCTTCCAGCCTGCAGGGTTTAAAAAAAAAAAAAAAAAAATCCTCAGAAGTCCCTTTATTTCAGCAGATGGGCTGAAATCCCCCGAGCCCCAGAGAGCCTGCATAGCCACGTCTTTGCGTGTTACTGAAGGTGGAAAAACTCTTACTGCAGTTCTCTTGCTTTTCTGGGGAGCTGAAGGCCCCTTGCAAGTCTGGATGAAATATTATTGCTCCGGTATTGTGATTATATGCTGTACAAAGCTGGCTATATTGCAAACGACGAGTGGGAGGAGACGGAGATCACAGCTCTTTTCTGGAGGAGATGAGGGAATGTCATTTTTCAAATGGAACCAATAAAATTAGACAGCCCTCTTTAGAGCCTGTTTCTTGAATGCTGCTCACAGCTTCTCTCAGCCTCATAACAAGACAACTGCTTGAATAACAGAATACAAATTTCTGTTGTTCCAGTAAATAACCTGGGACAGGCTTAATTCTCATCTCTCCCACAGAACCCACCAGCAGCGAGCTGAGCAATACAGTTTTATCCCATAACATTAAGACACGTAGTGAGCTAAAAAAATTTAATTACAGAAAAACTCTGCCATCACCCTGGGCCTGTGTCTCTGCTGAGAAACATGCAGAGCCCTGTTCCTTCGGCCACAAGCATTCTGCTCCCCATTCTTATCTTCATTCATGAAATTAGGATCCCATTCTGTAAGACCATTAGCTAAAGCAACTTTACTGCTCTAACAGCTGTGCTTCTGCGAGTCCTTACATCTGACTCCTGATGCCCTTTCTCCAGAAAAGCACTTAAGTATATCCCTCTGTAGTCAAGGGAGCATCCTCTTTGTGGCTTCATGGGAACTTCTCACACACTGGGATTCACAAGTGCATTGTCGAATCAGGGCCTCCCACTTGTCTGTCCAATTAACAGCATTAGGCTCCTTAATTAGAAGCAAAACCAGGCACATATTGTATGCCATTTGTTGGAGCAATTTTGCATGTTCTGTGAAAACAATTATCACCATTTTCTTAAAAAAAAAAAATAAATATATATATATACACACATCAATTATTAAAACCATCCTCCTTTTTCAGAAACATTTTTCTGGCCCCACAACATCAGAGGTTTCAGTTTATCAGGATCAGGGATACTGGGGTCTCACCCCGCGCTTGGTATTAGAGAGGGATGTTCAAGTGACAGGACCACTTCTTCACAATCATCTTGGAAAATAAAATTGAAGCAAACACCTCAGATGGAACAAGAAGGACTACTTTCCCTCTGTTAATTTATATTTTACCATAGATTTCAATCATGCTGGCCACCAAAGCATGCAGAATTCACATGCTTCTTGCTGCTGCCCCTGTAAACAGGCAGAGCCAAAGCTGCGCGTTCCCATGATCCCAACAGCCAAGCTTTCGCAGCTGTGCAAAGTGCTTGGGCTTCCTCCGCACACCTTGGCATCGAGTCGCTTTGCTTTCGCTGCCAGATCGGATGGGGTCCTCTCCTCCGCCTCCTCATTCTGCCACGCGACCTGCAAACAACCATCTGCCTTACGAAGCCACGTTACCTTTAGCAAGGCCAGAAATTTCTCAGAGTGCCGACCAACGTTAAGCATTCCTGTTTGTGTCTTTCGAAGCAGATCTGAGCATACATTTCCCTAGGGAGAACAACCAACCCTCCATCTCTACGCGCACCTCAAATAAACACCCAGCTTCCTCCCAGACTTGAGATTTTTTGCTGGAATCCATCTCTAAGTTTCATTTTCACATTCTCCAGGCTTCTCTAAGTGGAAAAACCCAGAGAGGGTAGAAGCACTGACATTTCTATGAGCAGAGTAATGACAAGCTAACGATACATTAATTACGCCAAACTATGAGCTTTACCATGCTCAGAAAGAGCCTGCTGCGAAGGCAAGAGCAAATGCCTTTTCCCCCCCTTGCTTGCTGAAGGCACAGCGCCGCTGCACTGAGCGAACACCATCCAACTCCCCTGCTGCAGGCCAGCCCTGTGGTGATTTTCAATTGGCTTTTTGTTGCCTCCTTAATCCAGGAGCTGACTTCTTGACAGTGGGCAATGAGTATCTAAGTGCTCTCAGAGAGCTCTCCTAGCAAGGGTCTTTCCTTAGTCAAAAATTGGATGACAGCACGATGCCTTTACCTGTCAGCATCCCTGACACCAACCACTTTTCTTATTGATCGAGCACTTCTCCGGCAAGACTTAACCAGGGGCCAAGCAGCTCTGATCTACGTACAGGAGGCATTGCAATAAGGCTTAGTAAAAAGCACTCAACTCTAAGTTTCTCAGGAGCTGTGGAATAAGTTTGGTGCAATATTTTATCCCCCAAACCTATTAACGAACCACAGTTAAAGCCGAGACATTCTCTGGAGCAAGAAAGCCAAACCAAGGCAGGTTCAGTCGCTTGAAGTTGTGCGGACACGAGGGCACCACGCAATGTGCGGAGTTTCTTCCGTGGATTCTTGCTGGGAAGCTGTGGTTGCTCCTAAAACTCTGGGATAAAGGCTAAAACTAGGAATGACAGACTAAAATTTGTTGCCCTTCCTCCACAGTCACAAACAGCTCTTGCTTGCACAAGGGAAAGACCGGGTGAGTACAGCAGCCGTGGTGCTATCAAAGCTCAGCACCCCACAGGTTTCTTTTAGACCCTTGTAAAGTGACTCAAGGCTCGGTAGGAGGAAGGGGAAAGTGTATTTGATGGCTGGGGCAGAGGCCGGTGGGAAGCTGCGCGCCCTACTGCTGAGCAATTCCATCAGTATTGCCGCTGCAATAAAATTGGTAGCACAGCAGCAAGAATTAGCTGAGATTTGTGTCCGTAGCAAGTGAAAAGCTTTGCCCAAAGAAGATTGGGTCCGACATAAAGGGAGAACCTATTTTGTAGAATTGCAGCTCTTAGCTTTTCTTCCCTCTTCAGCTGGTCTCCCTCTGTGCTGCTCCGAGCGTATGCCTCCACGCTCGGCTATTATTAATTCTGTAAAGCTGTTAGGAAACCATTCACATGGGAAATGGTGAAAGCACATCATCATCCTCATCTAAATTTAGGAACTTGAGACAAAACCAAAACAAAACCTAAATACAAGTGTCCAAATGAGAGTGCTAGAAAAAAATCCAGACAAACCTACAGGGCAAAGTCCTCACTGTAACCAGATTCACACATATCAAACTAAGAGCTAGTTTATTGAAAAGTTTGGATTTTGTATTTTCATTATCCCATAAAAGACGAGGAAAAAACAGGCTGTGGAGCCTCAGCACTAGGTGAGTGACAGCCTGGAAGAAGTCACCTTCATTCACAAGGCCACTTATCTTCTTTCTCCAAAGGGAGAGAAAGTCTTGACATCTTTTGAAGGACAGAGCATGCTGCAGATACAACCTTCCTATTTATAATAGAGAGCAGGCCAAGGCAGATATATATGCCTTTGGTCCCCTGATGTTTTTCTGCATAACAATGGAAATTAAGGGTTTTTACTCAGACAGGCTTCTTTTATGGGTTTCATCTGCAGACAGCTGAAGGACTTTACTAATTCAAAAAGCACCATAGATCCATGCTAGTTTGTGCATTGAGTTTCTAACAAGTTACGACACACTCCTTTCAGAAATGAAGTTATTGCAGCTATCCAACCAAAAAATACAATATCAGCTCTCAAACAACCTCTATTTGATATTTATGCTTGGACCACTGCAACTTGCTTATCCTAAATTCTGGTTTAATGAAAACTGCTAATAACTCCCCAGATACAGCTGACAAAGTGATGAGCAACACCTCCCTCCACAACAGTAACAAAGAATTTTGCTAAGCTGGGAATGTCAAGGGAGGGATTTTAATACCAGTATTTGAACAGCATTAAAGGCCAAGGTCTTTCTCAAACATCTTCACCAAGTCAGGAGCTACAGGATTCATACCCTTCCGGCTCAAAGAGGGTGTCTGTGTGTCAGACAGGCAGGTTGTATATTTTAAAAGCCAGGGTCCCTTTTGTTCTTAGATAATGAAATTTGTTTCTTTAGACAAGTTATTATTAAAACAAGTTCTCCATAGAATTTGAACAGGACTGAAGACAATTTCAGGAAAAGCACAGCATTCATGTTGGGTGTAGAAAGGGTACAGCGTGTAAAGCAGCCATTTGCAGTACTTTATCTCCTCATCAAATCTATAAACCGAAGGACTGTATTTTAGAAAAGAATTGTTTGAGAAAGGGTTACACCTCAGGAAACTCAGCTGTGTTACTCATAAAGATGCAGGGTTTTTTTTTGAGGGTGGATTTTGTGCAGAAATCCTGTTGTTTTGCACAAGAAAGGTCACATTGGTAAAAACATACAAAAATCTCCTAACAATACCCAAGCGTTTAGTCTTTGAAATAGTAAAAGGGGAGAGATTCCCAGTTCCTGCTGGTCAGTTGTCCTCACTGTCCCAAAACTCAGCCGACCCGAGCTCACGGCTACGTAGGAACTCTGCCAAGCCTTGCTGTAAGGGCAGCCAGGAGGATCAATGCACCATGAGACAGTGCTGGGGCCTTATTGTCCTTCCCAACACAGATAACCTGGTGGTCTCTACATCTAGTGGGAAGTTTCCCAGTTACATGGGTTTCTCCTCTGAAAAAGTGCACTCAACAGAAATAACCTCTGGGAAATAATTGTGGAATTAATTTTACTGGAGTCACTTTAATCTTAATATCAAAACAACCTGATGGAGTAAAAAAAGCTACAATAAATTGAAAACACAGTGGTTTTTGCCTTTGCAAAACCTCTTGATTTTCATCTTTGTTTGCCTTACTTCAGGGCAAAACAGAAGGTCAACATCTATGAATTTCTTCAAGGAGAGAAACTCTTTTTTTAAGCCCTCTCTTAATGCCATCACGTTCCCAAAGCTACAGGTTAAATGAAGTTCAGCAACCTGTGTAATCAGAAGGTATAACTTACAGAAGACGCGACTACTCCACCCTGCATCCGTAAATGCAGAACCTGATTTCTCTCTGCCACCAAGACAAGTGCCATTTCGCGTCTCTTCTTGCCCATGAAATAGCTACGTTCTCTCAGCCCCACAGAGGCGGCAGCTAGTCTTCCTCCCAAACCTCGCACCAAGGTGGAGGCATCGTCCCTTTGGGTCTGGAGAGGTACGACTCCAAAACGCCCCTCACCAGCACGCACCAGCTCTGTCACTGTAGCCCCAGTTTCCTGGCTTGGCCCTAATAACAACTTGTCCAAGGTGACTACACAAGCCACTTTCTCACAGCGCAAAAATACTTCCCATGATATATGTGGAAAGTTGCAGGGTCAAAAGCACAAAAGAGACAAGACTTGAACATGATGCAACCTCCAGTCCAGAAAGCCCTGGCTTGCCAGGAGCGTGGAGAGCGCACACGAGTACACACGCCTCGCTTCTCCCACCGCCTCTGAGCACAGCGTCAGGTGTGGAAAAAAAGATGGAAAAAGGGGGGGAAAAGTGGTTATTTTGGGAAGCACAGCTTGCATTTCGCCTAGCGTCCTCCAGCAGTGTGCGCTGTTCACAGGGAGCAGCTTTGCCAGGAGACAGCCGAGCCAGCTCCTAAACACTGCTTTTCATTTCTAAAGCACCTCTCATCAGTCAGGACAGCTGTACAGTTAATTTTTCTACATAAACCATTCCCAAGTACATGCGTATGATGCTGCCTTGCAGTCGGAGGCGAGTAGCTGCATGTGATTTTCTACTGTCCTGCAGAGGGCAGAGGCTGGCGCGGGCAAAGATTGCACCCAGCACATCCGATGCGGGCAAGGGACACTGAGCCCAGCCCGTGAACGACTCCCAGTCGCCCCAAGGCTGGACCGCTTGAAACCTCAGCTGCAGAGGATGGTATCTTAAACTGCTTCCAAAAGGAAAGACCCCACTCAGCACAGAAATCCAGCATACAGCTTCTCTGGGCTTCATCCAGTCGTGAAAGACGGGTCCAACCAGCCTGTGCAATTCTGCCCTTGCAATATTCAGCCAACGTGCTCACTGCCGGGATTGAATCCTTATCCATGAAAGGCATTTCCAAGTCCTTTCTGGCCTTTGAGGACCATCTCACAGTGCTTCTGCAGTTGGAGAGTGCTGGCAGAGGCAGGCACATCTTTCTGCTCTGCTCCGTCTTGCAGCGAGGCAGATGAAGGGACTGACCCTCAGACAGAGGTCTTCCAGTCTGCGGCTGGCAGAACTGGAGGCAAAAGCAGCCTTTCACTGGTAAAATGAGATCTGCCTGCAATGCTATCAAGCATTACGGCTCCTGAAAAAAGGATGGAGGTGTGGTGACATGCCAAGTCTGCGCATGTGTGGAGAAGGTATGTTGGTTTTCACATAGAAACGGCAAACACAGGACAGATTTGTTAATTCCCATTCTTTTAAACCATCCTGAAGACCAGAATGAAGCCCTACCCTTCCTTTAAAGGACAAACATACCATCTCCACAAGCACTTGCTCCAAGTTGCAGTTATCTGGCGATGCACGCCTTGTGTGGGAATTGCCCTGCTGGGGTGGGTGCCGTATCGTGGTTTCTGTTAGCAGCACAGGAACGCCACCCACAAATAATCCCCATAACCTTAGTTACCAAAGCAAAGTCTACAAAAGAAATGCAATGCCAGAATTATGATTGGCCTGGATGGGTTTAACCCAATCAAAACCAATAGTTTTTAATTATAGCACCCCTTGGTGATTACATCCCAGCAAGGACATGCCACCACCTTCATCCTCTGCCCCAGCTTTTCCCCCCGCAGGCGCAGCAGGATTAGGCAATGGCACACAGCTCCTGCTGCTCCCTGTGCCCAGCCGCCGCAGTGCTGTCCCTCTGGGCCATCCCATGTTTCCATCTGCACCCTCAGCCTGCTTCCTCCTCCTCACCCGGGCAAGAGGAAAATAAATACCTCTTACAACCAGTTTACTACACAGACAGACTATGCTCTTTCATCCTTATCTTGCTCCCCGAGACAGCAAGGACATCTCCAAAGAGCTCAGCCCGAGGCAGATTTTGGGCATGGAAAATGTCAGGTCAGACATGGAGAGCTATAAACAGCGGTAAAGTCCAGGGTAGAAGCAGGTAACTCCCACTTTAGTCAGGCAATATCAAGTTCAGCTACTTCTTGCATGAAATAAAAAATATGGGAAGGAAATTCACTTGTTTAAGCAAACTTTGTCATTTTGCAGTTGGTTTGAGAGCACCAAATTGAATTTTAAAATGCTATTATAAGAAAGGTTAAAAAAAAATAAAAATTGAGTAGATTTAGCCATAGGGCTATTTTAATTTTCCCTGGGCCAGCTTGCTCACTCCTCGGAGTCAATGTAGGTCAAAAGAATAATTTATGAGCTTTAACGAGGATATTGATTTGCAAGGTCCCTTCTATTCATGTGAGTAGTGAGGGGGGTAACAGGGGAAGGAGCCCTGCGGGCTGCGGCCAGAGCCTTGTTAGAGGTTATAAACCTTCGCAGGGCACAGAGAGCCCGTGCTGGCATGGGAAAGGTGCACGATGCAGCCAGTCCGGGCAGCGGTCTCACCTCTCACAGCCCCTGCTCCCAGCAACGATAGACATCAGTGTTTCCAAACAACTCACCATCTAATTTGTACTTATGCAAAACAGCCGTCCCATAACACAAATCATCAAGCAATTAACATGCAACACTTCAGCGAGACTCTCCGTTGCTTGTTGTTGAACTATCTTCAATGCCATTAATGAGAGCTAATTAAATCAATCAAGTCACCACTGTACTCAAACATGACTGTAGTTACTGAACCTGTATCAGATCGGGAGTGTTTTCTCAGGCACTGTAAATATCACGATGCACATTTATCATGCTGTCCTTCCAGCATACATCTGTTCTCACTGCTGTGTGTTTCATTTATCATATGTTGTCACCGTCCCTACCCCCAATACATCTAGGTGTCAATTAATTCTTCCTTGTGCAGCTCAAGTGCATCGTACTGAATAATCTCTGTCTTAATATCTATCCACAAGCTCTCCTTATAGGGGAGCAGCAACGCTCAGCCACATCCCCTAAATTACGTGACCGTGACCATAACCTCTCCTTTTCTGTATTGCGAGATATTAAAACCTCAAACTACCTGCACACACTCGGATGTCTTTCAGGGGAAGCAATGGAGGTTTTGACTCACTTCTCCCCCCTCCCAGGGCTTGGCAGGAGATTTGCAGCACAATTCCACAAAATAAACTTTTCTGAGAAGTGTTTCCAGGAAAACCCTTCAAATGGGTAATTGCTGTGGACCTTCAAAATGCTTTTTATAATTGATGAGTTTCCAAATAACAGATTTATCTCAACATTTGCAGTATTAGGCAATAGCATTTCTGCTATACCACCAGCCCACGTGCCTACCGCTCTGTTACCATGAGCACGCAGCGGGATGATAGTCTTTTTCTAAACAGGAGCATCGTCTCTCATTATATTATAACATTTGGTCTCTATTTATGTTTCCGCTCTGTCTGGCTAACTCTCCTTTTTATTTACAAATCAGCTATATTAATGTGCTTTAATTTCAACACGGGTTGTTTACTTCAGAGATAAATCAGTTGGCAAAGGGAAAAAAACCACCCTAACAGAAAGCAGCACCAGCTCTGACACCATATATACTTTTGTCTTTACTCACTAGTAGACTTAAAACTAGTGGTTTTTTTACTTCACAAACATACCTGGTGACATTTTCCATGTTTTAATTATAAAAATACCGACTCGCAGGTCAGAGAGGGAACAGCTAACTAATGCAGCATTAATTTCTCGTGCACCCCTTGGCCATGGAAGTGCATCCCCTGCCCTGCCACCCTGGAGAAGAGAGACGGGGCAAAGTCCCTGCGCGTGTCCCAGACAGAAGGACGTGGGGGAAACGCGCAGGAGTGGGGTCCCTGTGAAGTGCCACATTGAGAATCCGGGGGGGGGGGGGGAGGAGCAAAAAAATCCCACCCCAAAACACCAAACAAAAGCAATTAGAAAGATAACACCTCATTAGAAGTAGCGGCAGTGAGTCGCAAGCCAGAAATTTCAGCAAGGGGCATAATTGCCTGGATGAATTTACAGGTGGTTTTGCCCAACTCCAACTCTCTCAGCCTGCATCTCACAAACTTCAGGCCTGACCCCCAACACGCTAGTGAGCTCGTCAAGCCCTAATACAAGTTTCCCCTGCATCTTTGTGTCCTGCTGCAGCAATTTTAAGGCCATGGCAGACTTGTTTATCGAATAAATACGTTTGACCGCATAGGTCTCTCCAACTTCAGAGAGGATCAATGAAATTCTTTCCTTAGAGGAAAGAGTCTGATGAAATTCTTGGTTTAATCCACCTAATATCATTTAGTCGAGTAAATTCATGTGACTAAAAGCATTCTGTCAGTTAAAGGCATTTAATCAGGCGCATACACATAATTCTGGTGACAAAGTGATTTTTGTCAACAAAACACTGCCTGGCACACGTACAGAAGTTTGTTTAGCAGCGAGCGAGTACACAGTAAAGGCAGGAATCAGATCCTGAAGATTATGCAGTTATAAAAAGACAAGAAGGAGAGAGAAATTATCTGTTGGGTGCCAGACTGTGGGAAGTAGTTTACATGAAAGGAGAGGGAGTTTACAAGGCAACATCAGCTTCCTATGGGCCTTTAACGTTAGTGTAAATCAAATCACCGACACAGAGCCACGGTCATTTTGCATGGGTGTTTCGTTTCCTACTCCGCTTTTGATCCTACAGTCGGTAGATCTGTTTAATGTGTTAATTGCAAACTCCTCTGGTCTTTATCCAACATTTCTTCTGTTTATTGGTGTGTCTGGCATCAGAAACATGCAAATAAGGTGACTGAATTATTTTGCCTTTTGCGTATCATCACGCCTTCATCTAGTCTGCTTTGAAAAAGCACCAGCAGCTGAACCTCAGCCCCAAAGTCTGCAAACCTGTGGATGTTGCAAGTAAAATCCCACTCAGCCCAGTGCGCGGGGTCTGACAGTCGTGGGAGGACTATTGCAGCCCCCCCGCTGGGCTGGATCCCCGAGCTGCCGGGTGCTGCCTCTGAGCAGGGAAGGACAAACCACGCCGCTGCACCGTACGCAGGGCAGTAGCTCAGCCGTCCTGGCTCCTGACTTTCCCAAGGCAGCGTTGTGCAGTTCAGGCTCCCACCCTCAAGCGCAACCACTGAAGGGATTGATTTACTGTTCTGATCAACTTTAACGAGGTGCTTTGTTAAGTCAGAGCCTAAAGCACGCCCTAAGACTGGAGAAGCCATTGATACCACCTCAGGGTACTTGAGTGACACTACCATTGGGGGAAAGATCAGGATCATCTAACAGAAAACCTGCCTATTATATTTCACTAGCTTGGTGCACGGCAGTTCTCGCTAACACGTTAATAAATGGCCAGGTTTTAGGCATAGGAGACAACAGGAGACAAGTTTGGAGGAGGCAAGGAGTAAGAATCACAGGCTGAAGGTCTGTGGCCACGGGCAGGTCAGAGAGAGTGGGGAGCTGGGTGCTGTATGAAGTAATTCATGAGTATAGGGAAAAGAAGAAAAAGCGGAGAGGGAGGATACAGCTGCTCAGTGCTAAGGAAGCAGAGCTGCAAGGGGCAACACATGCGGGAGCAAGGAAAAGAGTTTCCTACAGGGAAAATGGAGTGCACGCAAAGACAAACACACGAAAAGGAGGAGTGAAGTTAGCAGCAGAGCACAGAGCTATTAAACATCATCTGTCCTCGGGAGATACTGGCAGACAGAGGAAGGAGGAAATCTCAGAGCAGCTTTATTTATTTGGTGGAAGTGCTTTTGACTTCCCAGCTGTGCAAGAGCTATAGCAGGAACCCCCAGCTGGGGAGAGGCCGTGCAGCGCATGCCGGTATTTGCACACTCGTGTTAAAGCAAAGCAGCTTGTCCCGAGCCTTCAGGGTGGTATGGAAATGTTTTTCTTTCCTGCTTCCAGAGGTCAACAGAGCGGCGAGGGAAAGGCTTCCAGTGTGCCAAGAAGCAAGAAAAACACCCTTCAGTAAGTCTCAAAACCTTATTTGTGACATGAAAGGACATCAAGGTTTCTACAGGAATTAGGAGCTGAGTTTTGCCTGCCTCCTGCTGCCAAACAGCTTGCCGTGCCCCCCAGCACTTGCCATTTTGTTCTGTGCCTTACAGCACCATACAGCAGTTTTTAGGGTCACCAACGCCTCTCCTCCAGCAAACCCTCTCATTAATTCCTGCGTTAGGATCTTCACCGCTATAGTAGTTTTGAAGCCTTTGAGCTGTACTTACAGTTTGGAGTTTGCAAGGGGAGCTGAAGTGCTCTGATAGGAGAAGCTTAACCAAAAAGCCGTGCTTTTCACACTGGTACACTTGGAGATGTATGTCTGGCAGCAGGGTTTACATACCCAGGTAATTATTGTCCAGGAGAGAAATTAAATTAGTCTCATTCTTCTCCCTCCGTGGTAGCACTTGAGCTGAAGTGGTAATAAAGAAAAATCTCATAAACTAGCCACTGGCTGCCAGAGTCATTTGTCTGCTATTGATCCCTGGTGTGATTTAATGGGGTGGAAAAGCAGGTACAGGAGGGACATTTTGTCCCTCTCTAGGTTAGGGAAGCCCTTGCTGAAGTCTCACCTCATCCTTATGGGCTCCACTGACCCTGTCCTGCTTTCACCACGTCACCCTCGTGGGTCCCCAGCTCGGGCCTTGCGCACGCATTTCACCTCCTGGTGCCCTGGGGAGAGCGGCTGCTCCCCGAGAGCCAGCGCTGCTCACGAGAGAGGAAAGTCCCCGGGACTTGCGAGAAGGGGAAACTGTTTGGTTCTGCGCTCAGCTGCTGAACCCAAGTCTGCAGGTTTAATCTCAGTCTGCCACAAAATGGCAAGAGGTTTAACATCCATCAGGCAATTTTTGCAGACTCTCCACGCCCAAACGTTTGCCTTGGAAAAAGGGTTTGCTCTTACTCCGCTTGCTGACATTTGCATTCTCTACACCAATAAATGAAAGCTGAAGCCCCACTGCAAAACACCTTGAAATTTATGACTATTGTCATCAACAGGAACTGCAAAATTAAAACCCAAGACCCTCCCCTCCGTCAGTTTTGCCATCCACAAGCCCGGCCCTGCCTAAATCATGCAAAAGCCATAAAAAGGAGCCGCATGCACCAAACCATAAATCCCAGCTGCCCTGTCTCCCCAGCTTAATACCGAGAGATAAAGATGCGCCAGAGTTTATATGGCTGCCAGTGCTCCCCCCCTTGCTGATTGTATACATAAATAAAAACACAATGATCTCATCTGAGTCCCTTAACCAACAGAAGCGAGTGCTAGGAGCCCCAGCTAGTCTAGCTGGAGTGACTCAGAGTGATTTTTGATTGAAGCTGACTATTAGTGGATACAATTAAGATGCCGTTTCAGTTTAAAGAGGAATTGACCATGCAGCGACAAATTGTGAATGCTTATTGCTGCCACGCTGAGGCAGGTAATCAGGGAATGAAGTTGTAATTGTGGCACCTCTTGTTTTGCTTCTGCTGGAGCGCAGAACGCAAGATTCAATTTAACAAACAATTTGCCACATGGCTCATCCCTGCTGGGTGGGAAAGCAAAGCTTGCTGGCAAGGCTCCCTTTGAGTTTTGCTCCTTTTTAAACCTGTTATAAGCAAAACTGGCACCTGCTTTAACCTTTGTGCTGAAGCAGAAAGGAAGAGGAGAAACCCAGGAGCATCACTGATGGTTTTGAGAGCATATCGCAGGCTTCATCCAGCAACGATAAAAAACCAACCCCCAACACAGCGGAATCATCATTCTTTTGATGCCTTTTGGGTCTTCGTGAGCTTCTCTGAGAAATCAGAGGGCAGCCGGGCCAGCACGGAGCAGCATTTGGAGCAGCAAATGCCGATGCACGCAAGCAGGGAGAGATTTATATATGCTGAGAGTTGCTCTCCCTCTGCAGGACATTCGAGCTGGAGACCCTGGGTGATCTTTAAGCCAATTGTCCTTTTTCCCCCCAGAAGGGAGGGAAGGATGAGCTGAAGCAGCAGCTATGTATAGATTTAGCAGCTCCTCAGCAGCCTGCCTATGCCCTGCTGCAAGGGAAGGAGTGCAGAGACACGAGGCAGGTCTTGAAATGCTGTTTTGCCTGCACTGAGGAAACAAGTGTGAGCTCCTTTCCTACACTCTGGTTTTTACAGTGGCTTTGCTTTGTGTTTCTGAACCAAGCACTCTGCAAGGGAAGTAATCTTGTTATGGTGAATCAAGAGGAATACAGTAATTTTAATGGGCATTTTACTTTCAACAGTTCCACATCTGTTCAGTGCTAAATTAGAAGCCACAACCTGCCCCCCCCCCCCCCCCCCAGTATTTCAATTTTATATCAGCAAGAGTAAGTCCTGGGAAGCATTAAACGCACATACACACTCTGCATCCTGCTGCTGTTGATGTTTCCCAGGTCTTCTCTTGCTTTTCTCCAGTTAGCTGTTTCAGGCCTAAGAGGTTGGCATTTAAAGGGCTCCAAAAAGATGTTAGTGCCAGAGATTTCCTGGACCAGACTCACAGAGCAGAGCTTTCTTGGCTTCATTTACCTCTGTTTGGGATCCATCCTTGCATACAACCACTGCGTCCGAATTTCTAGTCCAGATTCGACTCCTCCAACAAGGCCAATTCCATGGACGCGTTACAGCCAGCCCTGACACATCGTTCCTGCTTCACTGCTGTTAGTGATTCATAATCAAGCAAGTCACTTAAACTTATTTAAAACCTCAAATGTCAGGGATTTTATTCTGTTTCTTTAAGGCTAAATATGTGCTTACATGTTTTGGGATCTCGGAGCCAAC
Source organism: Gymnogyps californianus (assembly GCF_018139145.2). Lineage (NCBI taxonomy): Eukaryota > Metazoa > Chordata > Aves > Accipitriformes > Cathartidae > Gymnogyps > Gymnogyps californianus. The sequence goes on along the minus strand of NC_059473.1, from coordinate 7,347,735 downwards.
CAGGACCAGTTGCTCTTGTTACTTCTTCAGGATGTAGACATTGGCACCACCTTTTCGGTCAAAAAGGAGGACAAAGAAAATTGTCCTCTAGTTGCTAGTCTGACTTAGCTCAGATAATGAGGACATCAGCTGTCACAGAGAGGTCCCTCTTTTTATCAGTTTGTCTTTGAAAGTGGTTCAGTTTCTCCTTCCTGCAAACATACAGGAATCAGAGAACATCAAAGAGCACAGGGGAACATTTATTGGTTGGTAACTAGAGAGGCTCCAACAGAAACCTTGAAGGAAAAAAAAAAAAGAAAAGAAAGAGAGCATCTTCTCTCTTTTTCTGAAGTACTGTTGGTTGTGGTCTTCAGAGAAGATGTTTTCTTGCCTACAAGCATGATACAGGACTCAGCATCAGTTGGATCCTACTCTTCATCAGCCTTGGAAAAGCCCCGAGGCAGCCAGCAGCAAAATTTGATGGGACTTTAGGCAGGTGCAACTCAAAGGGGAGAAAAGCTCATCTAATTAGATTAAAGTTTAGTGTTTTGGACAGAGGCAAGCTGCCAATGCCAAGAGCTGTGTGCTCTGACAAAGCAAGAAGCAGAGAAGCACAAACAAATGCTTCATAATTTGTACGTCAGCAGCACTGGATACTTGAGGGAGGATGAGAGTGTTTAAGGGGAATGATCTGCACATTGGTGAATGCTCCTCTCCAACACCTCCCTGCCGCCAGCCAGCCTGGCCTTATCACAGAGCTTTCCCTTGCTCAAATGTCTGGCAGGAGACTAAACACTGGCTGAGATATGATATCCATTACGGGCCTATCATTCTTAGGCAAGATGATGCCTTTTTATCAACCCTTATTAAATAACCACCATTGCACCACAAGGTTTAGTTTGTTGCTCTGCTGTCACAGAGCTGAGGCAGATGCCCTCCACTGGAGTGGCACAACACACTACAGAAAAACAAGACTAAACTTACTCTTAAGTAGCTCTCTTGCCTCTCCCAGCTGGATGATAATGCATCTTATTCTTTCAGACAAAGAAATTATTCACAGTTTTCCACTTAAAAGAGTACACAATGAACAGCAAAGCAGTGTTTGGACCCATCCCAGTACATATATTGAATGTAAAGCTTTTGGGCTGGTCAAATGAGAGTTTCAGGTGTGCTGATTTTGGTGTGAAGGCTGCACCTTGAGGTAGCTCCATAGCTCAAGCCCTGAGCACAAGGGATGCTGCAGGAGGAGCTGGTGGAGCTATTTAGCAGCTGGACAAGGAAAGCAAAGGTAGGTGCTTGGTTTGTAATCCCTGCCTGTCCCCTGACAGCAGGACCTGCTCCCTGGCCAAAGCTTGAAAGCTGTGAGTTTAGGTCACTGGGAGGAAGGGGACAGATGCAGCAATTCATAATGTCTCCTTCAGGCTGCCCCAGGCATCTAATACAGGTGCAGATTACAAGAAAAAGAGGTATATGTGTCCCAAAAGGTACCTATCTTTCATGTCCCAAGTCAGCTAGAGATAGACACTGCAAATATCTTTCCCTTCTGACACAAGCAGGTTGTGTTAACTGCTCCGCTGTACAGCTGGGCAGAGAAAGGTCAAATGCCTCACCTTGCAAATGCTTGCATGAATGCTTGATATCTCTACTGTGAGCAGTCTCACCAGCTTCAATACAACTGTAGATATTTTATAAAGAAGAGGAAGATCTCTAACCCGCTGTCAGCCTCTGAGGGGATTTAGGGGCACGGAGAACAGAGATCCCAGTCCCCCTCCTGAGCCAACCCCCCAGTTTGCACTAGCCTCCTGCAGCGTAACTCTAGCACCAAGCCTAACATGAACACCACCACCACAACGTTTTTAGTTATACAAAGCCCTGGCAGAGCTGAGTCCTTCTGGTTTTAACACACAGAAGGTTACACTCACATTTCCTGGCAAACCACTCCTATTATCTCAGGCCCCAGACAAAGCAGTTAATGCTCTCCAATCCAATAAACCATCAGCTCTACTACCACAAAGAGAAAGATGCTAAAAAAACCCCTCAACCAACCACACAGTAAAAAACACCAAAAAACTTACCCTCTTCAGACTTCCTCCCTGCAACATGGGTGAGTCTTTAGGCTCTGCTGAGATACCACACTCCTCCCAGCCAGGGAAAAACCTGCAGACACCCCAGCCCACCACCTAAGGCCACTTGAGTGTCCTAACAAGGCAGACTGGGCAGCCCTGAGTCCATCCCAAGCTCCACCTCCCCCCAGCCGTGGCCAGCTGCTGGGTGATTTGGGAGCCCCTCCTCATCATCAGTGAGTGGGAGCAGACACTTGTGCAGCCTTGAAAGGTAACACCCCAAATCAGCCATTGCTTCTGAAAACAATAGGTGACCTCTTTAAGGATGCACCCACTTGTGCTGCCCCTTCAAGACACGCGGGGTCACGGGGGGGACCTCCAGGGCTGAGCCTCCAAAACGCTGTTGAGAATCACTAAAAATGAAGTTTGTGCCCTGCTTGGAGCTGAGGAAAAGCACTTCCTAAGTCAAGCTGCTCAAGTTCCTCGTGTCGTGGAAACACGAGCCCTGCTGAACCATAATTCGTTGTTTCTGTCTTCTTGGGGCAGGGGACAAAGTGATACAGAAAATGCTATCTACAAACATCTTTATTTTGAAACAAATACATATGTTACTGCACTAAATTAACCTAGCTAAGGAGATGGAAATTAGATCATTTAAAAGCAGAGAGCTCTCCCATATTGTTTCAGCAGAATCATCTTTTTTACATAGTCAGGCAAGGGGCTCATTTTGGGGGAAAACAAACACATCTTTTATGATTATGGCCATTCAAAGCTGTTTCTTGCACTCTAAATTGTCTAACGTGAAGGATCAATGGTGTCCTCAGATGATGATTTAATTAAAAACTCCTCCTTTCTTCAACTTGAAATCTGCAAAAACGCTCTGAATGGCTGATGGATGATTTGCCATTACCTTGCCTGCTTTCTTTTTAATATTTTTTTCAGAATTTTAATTGCTGCCATTTGGAGATTATTGATTAACCGTAATTGCTCCTTTTCTCAGGCATCTCCCTAGTTATCTCCAGCTATGTGGTCTATGCAAAAGATGAAAGCAGAGTGCTTCAGAGCTGTAAAGGTTTTCCTTGTGTCTTAATGAAAATGCAGATAGCTTGATTACATGTGTGTTCCACTCCTGTGCCTGGACCCTGCATTGGCTTGAACTTGAAAGTGGATCAGCCTGCAAATTCTTCTTCCTTAAGAAGAGCACACTAAAAGCACCAAAAAAACCTTTTTATAGTCCAGTCACATCAGACAGAAACTAGACCAATGAACTCTTTGCAGCACAGGAAAATCCTGAGCGCAAAGAGAAATTCCCCTCTGCCTTCCAGACCAGGCAAAGGGAGGAAAGGTACTACTCCTCCCACGTGTTTCTTTGCATTTCAGGTACATTTAAGAGTTCACATGTTTCAAAATACAGGGCCAAATATGCTATTACACAGGGAGCATCAACTGTGACAGGCATGAAGCTGCTCTTTGCTGCAGGTTTAAGGTGATGCTTTAATTTTTGTCTGAGGATTATGATCTCAGACTACAGTATTATTGGGAGGCAGCAAATGATCTGATAAGTCTGGTGTACGTAAGTATATAGATAGTGTGATTAAACAAAAACCCCACCCTGCATCATTAATTCCAGAGTAATTATTTTTAGAAGTTGATCATCAGCTAAGTTGGAGTTCATTACCAGAATTTGTCTAGAAATAAGTTTGAGATAGTGAGCAGCTGCCTAAAAGACTTAAATAACAAAAATTATGAAATACAGTAGTAGAAATTTGAGACATTATTTCCTTTAATTTTTTGCCCAGGGATGCCTCTGCCCTGACACTGACCTGCAGGGTGGGGAGGCCAACACCACACTCAGCTCTGCCCTGGACCCACCGCTGCAACCAGGTACCATTGTACCACGGGAAATCCCTCTCATCCACGGACTGCGTGAGCATCCCACGGCCCTAGGAAAGTTGGAGACAAGAAGTTGCAGCAGTCAGAGGCTGCAGAAGTTTTGGTGCCTGCACCCCTGCAATGGGCTCACCAATCCAGCAAACCCTTCCATGGTATAACCAGGCAGGCAGACCACTTTTAAAGGATACTGCTGGAAATGTAAATTAAAGCGTAGCAGGCAGCAGGGAGACATATGAAGGGAATCATGGATATTTGATCCGGTTTGAAAAGACAGCTTGGGTAGGCGGCTAATTGGGAGCCTAGGGAAACAGCTTCCCAGGCTGCACACAGCAAGCAGCTCGTGGAGAGAGGAGCTATAGGTTTTCTGCATAAAGAAGCTGACTGTTAAATCGAGTATGGTATTGATGGTAAATGCATTTCATCACCGAATTTTATATATATATATAAAAATACAGCAGAGAAAAAGAAAAATAAAGTATGTGTCAAGCTTTCTGTGCCTTTTTTCACTTTTCTAGGGAAAATTTTCTTCCAGTACACAGGGAGTGACAGCACAGGTGGGAATGCTTTCACTTAAATAAATGTCAGTAGGCTGAAGCAATTCCTTTTCTTATGTTTTGTTCAACAGAAAAGAAATTAAATACTGAGACTTATTTAGTAAAAATGATGGTCAGGACAATGTTTTTGTTTTCTACCGATGTGATTATTTTTTCTTTGGATACACATTAAAGCAATTCTTCTAGTTCTGCATTTTGAAGAGGCGGCATTTATTCTGTACAAAAAGATAGAGACTGATCATTAATTTACTAGGGTGACCTTCATTATTAAATCTCCGCTCTGCAGAGAGCAGTAGACACTCTTCAGGCACATGCTGGGAACTTCAGCTGCCATCACTCTTGAGTTCTTCTTTAGTCCCACAAAGCAAGACTGACATCAAAACAAGGGAAAAAAGATCATGAAAGGAATCAAGAGGTTCTTCTGGGTACAGAAGACAACTTAAAGAGTTGGTCCATCCAGGCAATGTGAGTCACGCGTGCATTTAAGAATTAAAGAATTAAGAGGGGAGATATCCCACTTCTGACAATAAAGCAACTTTTGGAAAGTTGTAACAGAGCAAAACATGGCACAGAAATAGAGGGGCGAAGTGCAAGGTTGGAAGGAAGCAATAAAGGATTTCACAGGCGAACTCCATTCTTGAAGGCTTACCAGAAATGTTATTCCTGTCCAATTGTAGGAAGTTTCTTGCAGTGCTTTGGCAAGCCCTCTATTTTCTTGTTGTCATCAAAATATGTTTCAATGGATTTTTTTATGTGATTCGAAGAGATAAATAGTAGAAATTTTTTCAAAAGCACTTTATTTTAATAAAACATTTCCATTAAACTCAAAATTTTGGCCTGAACCCTGCTCCTTTGGAGGGCAATGGCATTTTTACTTTTGGCTTCAGTCAGCCCAGAGTTGGGCTGATGGTGAAGTGGATGGACAGTGTATAGGTGTATTGTGGACATCTGTGTGTCGACAGCAGAGAAGATAAAATTCACTCCTGTGACTGCCATTAGGAACTTAGGGGAACCTGAGCTGGTCCCACAAGCAGGGACAGGAAGGGGCTTATTCACATTATCTCAAGTGCCCAAATTAGGGGCCAGATACAAACGTAAGAAGAATGATACAGAATACTTACACTGGAAAGCTGACTGTATTAGACAGGCATCTATATTTGATGTATAAATTTAGATGACGTGAATACCCATCTGAGCGTGAAACCTGTCCCTGGTGTAACGCGATTAAGGCAAGGGCATGCATTTGACCATCTGACTAAGCAATTGGAAGGCATATGCGCTGCTAACTGAAGTAATACGTCAAACCTTGACTTGTTTCACCAATATAATGGAAAAAAAGCATCTTGTGCGAAGGGAGAGCAGGCAGACTGCAGCCACTAGATGGGATAACAGCCTAGCGGGCAACGCAGCTGGGAGAGAACTGCACCACAGAGCCTGCACCCAGCCTTTGGCCAGCATCGCTTACAAGGGACAGGCAAGTAAAGCACCACACTACGTGTTAAACCTGCCACAGCCTTGGTCAGGGAGCAGATTTAGGAGACTACAAAATCTCTTTAAATATTCATAAATGTTCTCTGTAATTGCTCAGTTCACATTCAAGTATTTTTATAACTTGACTACTGCATCGTTCCATAATTGAACTCGCCACATTTGCGAACATCCTAACAGGGCTGTTTCAGAGCTCTTGCAGAAACTGTGATACTATAGTAAAGGAAATGGACAAAACTCTTGAAATCAGAGTCTGGCTTAATTTGCATCAGAAGGAATTTGACCTGGAGATTTTTGTGCTATGTTTTATGGAGTAAGAAGAAAAAAAAAAGCGATAGTTCTGCTTTAACACTTACAACACATCTTTCATGCATCTTTAACGGCATTGTTTATAAAAAATGCATTAACAGTTCTGTTTTGCTTCAGGCAGGGGGATCCTTTACAGGATTGGCAGCTTGATTTGGATCTTAACGATGATGATGTTCCACCTCTGTTCCGTGAATTAATGCATCTGGGAGACAAACTCCAGAGCAAAGATATGAGCGGGAGCTTGGCCTTTGCACATGAATATTCTTGAGGAGAAAGCAAGAGCTTTTCTCCTTACAGCTTAAAGCAGCTCAGAAAGCTCCACAAAAGAGCAGGAGGGAAGCCAACTACTAAGTAGGAACAGAGAGATAAAATAAGGCTTAATTATTAACACCATTGCCCCTCCAGTTTGTGTATGTGTGTGGTTTTCCTCTCTATGGTTTTTGTGTATGGAATTGTTGCATTTCCCTTATTTCTCTTTGTACAAGTATGCCTCTTAAAAGAGGGTAGGGATTTGGTTGTCCCAAACCCACTTGCAGACCAAATGATTGATTACCATCACATCTAGTCTCTCCCAGGAGCCAATATGACGCTGCAAACCTTGCTTCCATTGATAGGTTGCTATTAAAAAAAACATCCATATGGGCAATTAGATTCCCAATATGAAAAGGCTTTACACAGAGGCTTGCACGTGACTTTGCCAGGTAACAGAAAGCGATTTCTGCAGGTTAACAATTTAGTAATAAGTTGGGTATGTATGAATGTCATATGTTTATATATACATAGTATTTTGAAAATGATGAAGATGCTCGTTTGGCAGGAGGGGACTGAAAACACCTCTTACATGAGTTAAGGATCAGGAATCTGTAATCCTTAAGAAAATGTAGGACTGAAACATTAATGAATCCCAGGCAAATCCCAAACAAGAGGTACAATACCAAGACTAGCAGGTTTCTTCCACCCCAAATCCTCTTCTACTAAAGCAGTCTGAGGATATAGGGTTGCTTAAGAAGTCAGGCTGGTTTGAATAGATCACTCTCACAACTAAATTAATGATGAAAAATATTTTTGGGCATCATAGCACTGATTTCCATTTCAGTGAGAGCCTCACCTGCCTCTGAAACCATAATAGAAAAGATTATGGATCAACATGGAAAGAATATTCTGGATGATCCAATTTACCTTTCAATGTGCAGAAGAAAGAATTTGATTTTGTAGCATTTTCAAAAGGATTTAGAATTACAAAACTAAATCAGAATTATTTTTATGTATGAAGTGATAAAGATGAGAGATACCCTACTGATCCTGGATTGCCAATGTCCTAGCTAGAAAACAACCATATATTAACAATTTTCAGCCTAAACAGCCACAACACGTGAAAGTGTAACAGGAAGGAATCATCCTAAGATTTCAGAAACTGCTACTGGCACTGGTTGCTGTAATTTCTCACTTTTAACAATTAGGCATTATAAGGGAGCTTGTACTTTGGAAAGTACCAACTCGGTCTCTTACACTGTGACAAGTCAGGCTCTGCTGGAAATAGCGACCAGCAAGGAAAAGAAATGATTTTTTTTTTTTTTATGGTGTCATTTTCTACAAATAGGGCATCACTGGAAATACATTCCATACCACCCTTTAAAAAGTCCTTTGCCCTCTGCTAATTTCAGCTGAAAATCCACCCAAGTCCAGTATGCTGCCAGCCACCATGAATGGGCTCCATGTCTCCAGCCTCATCTGGGCTTGTAATTAAAAGATATGCTGCTGTTGTTGCTGAGCAATGGACACAACTCAGCCTCTCTGTGCCTCCTCCCAGTACCTCCTCCTCAGGACCACTTCTGTTCCTTCTTCCGCTTTGCACCTCATTTTCTTAAGAGATCGATTCAAGGTGCTCAGGATAAGAGCTCAGGATTTCTTTGGTTTTAGGAGATCTAACAGCAAAGTGTGGCAGCAAGACCCTCTGACAGGCTGAGAAGTGACTTGTCGTAGGCCTCGGAGGAAATCAGCCTCTGACATGAGACCTGAGCCCTCGTTTTTTTTGGCATCGCGCTTCCAGTCACTGCGAGTGCATCTATTATTCTTCCATGGGCACCGAAAGAGATGTCAGTCACACAGCTAAAGGACAGAGGGGAGCTATGGGAATGAGAACCCTCTAGAGTGACACGGTTTCATGCTGTTTCTTTAATTTTTTGTCTGGCAAGTGAAATATATTTCACCAGAAGGTGGGAAAGGACTTGGAACAAAATTGATCTTGGCTGAGCAAACATTTGACAACGTTCTGTGGGAAACAACCATCTGTCTTGGGAGATATCAACTCCAGGAGATATTGATGGCACTAAAAATATCTGCCTTAGTCCACAGTCCCAAGGCATTCAGTTTTCAAGCGTGGAGAGCCTCAATTCTTCAGCAGTAAACCTTTTTATTTGTTTTTATTTTTGGAGTGTTGACTTATCAGGTGTGCAGTGAAAGGCTCCGGTTTGTTGAAGATGCAGCCGCACACATTTTGGTGCCTGGGCTGAGTGGAAACTATAGAGGAGCTGCAGAGAGATAATTAATATGGATTAAATGGAAAAAGGGCTTTGTACTCTGCTTCACAAGTACAGACCGTACACAGAGATGGATGTCTCTATCTCAGAAGAGCTTCCTGGAGCAGTTTGGCAGGCTGGTTTCTTCCAAGACACATGAGAGGAGGAAAAAAAAAAAAAGTAATCTTTGAAAGAAACTTTAAAAATGCACCATGAATTCAAAACAGCTCTTTACTCCTCACTGACAAAGAGGTTAATGTATTTATTGAAACTGAGAAGCAGCCCTCATCCCACGAATCAAGATCTAGACCATTTCACCTTCCATGTGTGGATAAAAATCAAGATAATCCAAAGTTTTCCTAGGAAGGTGTGAAGATAGGGCAGCCTAAATTCACCAATAGATGTTCTGTACAGAAGTTGGCAGATCCACTTTCATACCTGTGATTTGCTGGTCTTCTGCTGTCCAGGCAGGTGCTTTTCTGTGGGCCTGTGAAGTAAGTAATAGTTATTTTTACCACAAACTGGAGGTCTTGCTACCAGGACATATTCCTCTTCGAAAAAGGCAGTCTCTTGGCCATCAGCTGTCTCTGTGGGATACCAGAGGATTATAGGTGAAAGCCTTGACCTGTTGTCCCATGCCTGCTCCAGTGTCTCTTGCTCTCTCCATCTGTGATCGGTGCAAGCTCCCCGTCAGAGCTATGCCAACATCCACACATTCTCACAAAGAGCTTCAGCTGCAGCAAGAGCAAGATACTCGCTCATTCTACAGGAACAATTTGTATTTTGCTCTTTTGAGCCCTACTCCACCATATTCCCATTTCCTGGGATATTCATTGGGGTTTTTTTCTCATTTTCCTGTGGTTTTCCCCTTTTGGGGAGGTTTTTTGGGTGTGTTTGAGATGGGTTTATGGCTGTTGCCCAGGACAGCCGATAACAAGCGCCACGCGCTCGTGCCAAGAGCAAGAACAAACCATGCTTCCTGCTGACCGCCCCCTGCCACCAGCAACTGTCCACCAGTGAACCCCAGAGCTGGATGCACTTTCTGCATGTTTAGTCTCTGCTAAAGAGGACTTCTTTTCTGTGGCCAACATGACAATCTCATGGGAACGCATGCTGCTTATCTTGCAGAAGAATGACTGTTCCGCATAGCCAAATGATCAAAAGGCAGGGACACGAAAAGGGGCAGGCTTACCAGAGCATAACTTTTTGGCATGGTGAAGGTGGCTAAGCTAAGCTAGACTGGCAATCATACTTGAATAATAATAATTAAAAAAAAAAATTAATGCACATTGAAGGGCTATGGCTGGGTCTTCCTCAAAAGCTGACTCAGATGATATAAAAGAGAGTAAGAAATAATATTAAAAACAATCAGATATTCCAGTGACGGAGGAAAGAGACGCAATGACTACTTCATCCAGATATACTCAGGTGGAAAAAGAAAAGGGGGTGTCCTAGCGGTATAGTGTGCTTGACAGGACAGATTTTACAGAAAAAGAGAATTCGTATTTCTGGAGTAATTGAGGAAGAAAATATAAAAATGCTTTAGAAAACAGTGCCTCCACGGTCCTGGAATAGTAAATACCACATGTGGCGGGGGAAAGTGAGGAGGGGTTTATTGGGCAACTAGAGCAGACCAGAGCGCTCTGGGGAGCCATAGAGATATTGGATCACAGCTAGGAAAGAAGTGAAAACACCTGAAAGACGAGGGCAAGCAGGAGAAGGGATTTCTCCCTGCACATACAGTGAGAGAAGGAGCTGAGACAGAAGGCTGGTAGGATGCACACTTCTTTAATGATTTTTATTTTTTTTTAGTTGGGTTTGTTTGCATGACAGCTCTGAAATAGGATAAAATACAGAGAAGGGCAATGCTGCATAATGTGAATGAGAAAAGGGAACTGTTCAGCTTCTTCATTTAAATGCATGAAAATCTCTGTGAAGTCTGTGCGTGTGTATGGGGGGAGGGCATGAATTTAAAAAAAAATTATGCTGAAGTAAACGATGACTCCAGTGAGAGACCAGGCTCAATCTGAAGGCTCACAAGCACTACTGAAATTATGAACTGTGCTAATAGTCCCAGGCTGTGTTTCTGGATGCTGAGTGGGCATCAACTCAGCAAATACGTCAGCAAGACAGAATTTAATGCCAGAAAGCCTTCTGTAGCTTTCAGAAACGTACTGTTGTGGTCACAGAGACCTGGCTGCAGGGATGGGATGGATGCTACTGATGCGGTACGGACCTGCCCATCCACAGGGAGCTCCTGAATCTGCCGAGGTGGGTGTCCACGGGTGGTGACATGCCAAACTGCCTCTGTAAGAGTCACTGCACACACCCTGCTGATCCTCTCTGCCTCCTTCATCCCACTCTTTTTCCCTAGCACCAGCGCTGCTCTGCAAGGGAAGGATGCAGCCCTCAACTTGGCCTCGTGGGGACAGAGGAGAGGAATGGAAAAGCCGATAGATTCAGGCCCAGACATACCCATGGAGGGGACAGGCACCTCAGAGTGAAGGGACTTGCAAGCTTTGGTGGTGGGAGCAAAGAGCACATGCTTTGCTTCCTGCTTAGTGGTGACACAAAAAAATCTCAATCTGTCACACACTGCTGGGGACGGCTGCCACCCGCGTTCTGGCTGCCTTCCTCTATGCTTCATTGAACAGGGGCCATCTGTGTGCTAAGGCGACCTTCGAGGGTGACAAATAGGAAGAAAACACTTGAGAGACACTGGACTGCTGCTCAAGGCCAGAAGAAGGTGGCACCTTACCAACGGGAGACCTTGCTGGCTTTGTATCATCTTTCCCATATGTCCAAACTCAAACAGGTTCCCTTTTAGTATCTGAGGGAAGATCATCATATCTCACGAAGCACAAGCTGGCCTGAAAACTAAGGACATGAAAATCTGGCTGCTATAAATAATAACAATGGATTCCAGATCAAGGCCCTTATCCCCAGACCTCCAAAACCCAAATCCAGATAAAGCCAGTTAAAGAACTGCATATGGTCACTAATAATACATACATTTCAGTTGTCCTGTGCAAGACAAAGCATTTCTGCCACATCATCAAATACATTGCATTTCTGCCACATCATCAAATACATTATATCTGTGCACTCTTGTCCTGGTTTTGGCTGGGATAGAGTTAATTTTCTTCTTAGTAGTTGGTACAGTGCTGTGTTTTGGATTTAGTGTGAGAATAATGTTGATAACACACTGATGTTTTAGCTGTTGCTAAGTAGCGCTTATCCTAAGTTAAGGACTTTTCAGTTTCCCACGCTCTGCCAGCAAGCAGGTGTGCAAGAAGCTGGGAGGGAGCAGAGCCGGGGCAGCTGACCCGAACTGGCCAAAGGGGTATTCCATACCATAAAACATCATGCCCAGTATATAAACAGGGGGGAGTTGGCCAGGAGGGGCGGATCGCTGCTCGGGCATCAGTCAGCAGGTGGTGAGCAATTGCATTGTGCATCACTTGTCTTTTCTTGGGTTTTACTTCTCTTTTTTTCTTTGTTATATTCCTTTTCATTACTATTATTATTATATTTTTATTATTATTAGTTAGTATTATATTTTATTCTGCTGTAGTTATTAAACTGCTCTTATCTCAACCAACAAGTTTTAATCTTTTTTTTTCCCGATCCTCCTCCCCATCCCACTGGGAAAGGGGAGGGGGGAGCGGCTGCACGGTGCTTAGTTGCTGGCTGGGGTTAAACCACGACAACTTTTTATTCAGTTAACGATTTATTTATATACGGTTATGGTGCACCCTGAAACACATAGCTTACTAATTAACTTATAGCCACCCGGAATGGTAATTAGCACAACAAAATCTGGAGCAAATCTATAAGACTGATCATGAGATGTACATGCGTGAATCACTGAAAATAGGCAGCCTCAGTGGTTTTAACCCATATAAGGGGAAAACATGCATTTCAAGTTGAGTGGCAAGAGGCTGTCCAGTGCTAATGCCACATCTGAAAAATCAGGCTCTGGTTGTGCAGGGAGGTGTGGGCTTGAGGTCCCTGACCTTCAAGTCTGCTCGGTGGCAGCACGAGGATGCACCTTTCAATATCCTATTAAAGAGTTGGAACCAGAGCAAGAGCTGGAAGTCTTTTATCCCATGGAAGCATCGCTGCCCAGCGTTGTCCATCAGACAAAGTTTCCTGCCAACAGATCGTGGACTGGAGGTTTTGTGACAGAGAACTACAGATCTGCGTGGGACCGTTGTACAGGAACCAAAGCAAAGACAAGTTAAATTTGGGCGAAAGATTTCATACTCTGTGTGCATGTGCAAGAGGGCAGCTAAGTTGATACAAAGCCTTCTGATATTGCAACTGCTGTGTTCGAGTCTCCCAGTATTTTAATACTTATCACTTTGCCTCTTTTGCTACCATGAAGAATTACAATGACTGGGCATTGCTTGTGCAACTCCACGCTGTGCATTTGCTGCTGATCAGTGAATTTAATCCTGCTGGAAATGCAGAGGTAGGCTACAAAGGATGAACTGTTTCCCATCTGCGTTTAAGCTCCTTCGTGCGTGCTAAAGGGCTTTGCCTAAAATCAGTGACAACCTGCCCGCTCCCGTGCCTAATCGTCATAAATGTGTGAAAACAGAACCCGGCATAGTTAGTAATTATCCCTTCATTATGCCAATGTGCTTCTGATAGCATAATCATGATCAAAAGACATGGGACTCTCCTCTTACCATTTTCTGTTTGCAAATTTAGCTTCTTTTTCTGCTAATAAGGATTTTTTTTTAACAAATAGAAACAACAATAAAAACTACGTTTTGAAGCCGGCGCCTGTCCACGCAGCAGTCAGTGACAAAATGTCCCCTGACCTGAAGAACCAGACTCTGAAGTAGCAAATAGCAGCAGAAATAACAGGCACGTGAAAAGGCTGGAGAGAAGGGCACACGAAAGGCATCTAAAGCTGAGTTTGAGAGAGAATTTGTTGCCCATCACAGGTAGCTCAGAGTTTGCACATCATCTAGTAGCAATTTTGATTAGGATTAGTTAACCAGCAATTTCCCTCCTCATTGGCTTTTAACCATTTATTGTTTATAGTGCAGTCTAGAAAGCTCTGCAATAAACCCTAAAGCATTTAGGAGAGGCAGCAGGAGTCACTCCAAGGGAATAAGTTAAAGCTCAGCATGTGCCCTTCAGCTGGAAATCATAAAGCATCCCTAGAAATGTCTAGTTGACCCTCGAGCTGGAAGACAGAAAACCAGAGAGGACCTCTCCTGCTCCCTACGGAGGAGGCTGCCAACCGCCAACCTTGATCTGTGCATTACATGCAATGTAAATGCACCTGTTCCTGCTAATCTTATGGTAAACTTGATCCCAAATTCTGCCTGTGCCTGCACAGCCTTTATATTCACTCCTGTCTCTCCTCTTCTCCCTGTCTCTAAGGATTGCCTGCCCTTGGCAGTCTCTTCCTCCTTTCACTACCTATCCAAAAACGTTCACATTCTTCCTCATAACTGTGCTGGCACAGTCTTCTCACCCATCATCTCCAGCTATCCAGTCATTACATGTCTTTCGAGAAATAAAATAAATAAAATTAAAGAAGTTAATAAAACTGATAGTCCTGAGAAAATATTTGGTTTGGATATTGCACAGAGAATTTAGGAAGCTGGGATCACCTAGTTTTATGAGCTGGGGAACTGTTTTACCTAGTACCTTTTGTGCAGAACTGATCAGAAAATGCTGGTCTGAACTCTGAACTAGTTATTCCAGAATTAGTGAGTACTGGCAGCTGTGTCTGAGATTTTGAAGAGGACAAAAGACACTTGTAAGTTGTGTCCAGCTTATTTAGTAAGGCAGCACTGGATTTAGGAATGAGTCCAGATTAATTTGTGTGTTATGCCATTTTACAGGACAGCAATGCCAGTGGCTGACTGCCACCTTCGAGGGACTGAGCCATGACTCCTGTAAAAGAGAGCAATGATGTTGCCGGTGGAGGTGAGAACAGCCATGCATCCATTTGCCAGTGGTTGGAGGACTGGCCACCTCTCATGCAGAGCGAAGACGAAGAGCCACAGTGGTTTAACATCGACTCTATTAAAGCACCTCATTCCTCTGGCAAATTGAGTTGACTTTCAGGACAATTAAACTATTTGTGCCTTCATCCAGTCTGTTCAGTACTGTTAAATTCCAACGCAAAATGAGTCTCATTTGAAACTGCAGCATTGGTAATAGATACCGCAGCTCCTTGTAATGAGATCCTCTCATCTCATTTGATGAGTTAACAGTGGAAAATCACAATAGTTAGCAATGCAGATAAAGCCTAACTACCGACATCTGAGCTAGCAGAAGGGGATGGGGCTTGCACATCAGAGTTGAAGTTTCAGGCTTCCTCAAAACTGAAGTCAACCCCTTCTTGCACAAGGACCAGCAGTCCCAAAATAGCGTCATGTTTGCCACCTCTCAGCCAGCAAAATCTCCCTTTGGACAACCACAAACCTCTGCAAGTGAGCGTGAATCCAAGCCCAAAGCTCTCACACAGCAGTTTGTAGAAGTAACCCTTCTGTTCATCCTCTGCTATGGCAAGGGCATGCTGCTTTGTTCTGAGGGGCAGTCCCTGTCTTGTGGCTTGACTCCAGTGAACTGCAACTTCACTTGCTCTGATCTAGCAACGTGCACACCAGCTCTTGGCTTTCAGGAAAGTCCAGCTCTGCTTCTCTCCCACAAAAAAATCCCCACATGGTCAGGACTTCCTCCAGATTAGTCTGAGAAAGCTGAACAACAGCCCCACCACATATAAGGGCCTCTACAAACATTTCTGCATGCCACTCCGAGTGCTACATGTGTTTCTTCCATCTTGCCTTTTCTCACTGAAATTCAAAAGAATGCATCTTTCTTAAAAAAAAAATAAAAATCAAACCAATCTCATACAGAGAAAGCTGACCAAAACTGGGCATGCCACTGCACATGCATTTTCCCCAGAGGCGACGATGCAAAAGCAAACAAAACATGGCAGATGTTAGTCGTGGTGTTTAATGTGCTGCTGGAAGGTGCTCAGATCCTATAGTGATGAGAGCTCAGTCTATAGTACAGAAGCCAAACACTTCAAGATGAGCTTTTCATGTTGCTCTGTTTTGAAATACTTCAAGGTGATGTGGCACAGAAATAATTTAGGCAAGAATAGATTTTCCTAAGCAAGAGAGAATGATAAAACATTACACTTCATGATATACAGCTGAAATTACACTACCTGAAAAGGCAACATCTCATCTGAAACACCGAGTAACAAAATCATTTGATTTTTCCATCAAAACGTGGAGATGATGAAGAATATTACAGCAAAATTTCTTCAGATTGAAATACAGGCTGTCCTACATATACAGAGCTTCGGAAATCACAAGTTGTCTTCAACTTTTCCAGTCATTTTGAATTAACTAAGTAACTACCTTGGCTTGTTTTTAAACTGCAGTGACAGACATGGTTAAATTCTCAGATGTATTAAAAAATATCCTAAGTGAATGAAAAGGAAAAAAAAAACAAACCAGCTCGGTTGCATTATATTATCATTTGACTTTAGGATGTTGGAGTTTGCTCTATCAGGATTTGACACCATCTACTTGACTAAGCAGTAGCTCAAACACAAAAAAAATGTAATAAAACCACCAAAAATGTCATGCCTGTGAGCTTCAAAGCAGCACAAGACTTGACTAATTTAACACCGTTTTTACTCTTAAAGGAACTGCTTACCCATGGATTCATCTTCTGTTCACCCAGGATCATCCTGTCACTATTGCTCAGAGCTGTAGTGCATTTCTCTCTGTGCAGTAAAAGAAAAAAAAAAATTACAGATACAATAAAAAATTTCATGGCCTCTGCTTAAGGCTTCAGAGCTACCTTGTGGTCTTTGTAGAAGGGCTCATTAAAAATGCATTATGCTAGTGAGAGCGCAATAGCCTGCCTGCGCAGAAAAGGTTTGCAAAGGTGTGGGGCAGTTAAATAAGAGAAAAATTCTCTCCTAGGGAGAACGGTCACAGAGACTGCTTTATATTTCTTGGCTCATGGCTTTGATTCAAGCACAACATCACAACCGATGTACGTCTGATTGCTCTTCCCAGCCGGGGCTGTTATGTCCCCAGGGAGAGCAATCGCACCCCGGGAGGTGGGCAGCGGTTGCCTGGGGTCTCTTGCGCAGTGCCCTGCTAGTAAATAAACAGACCAACAATCTCCCTGGCAAACGCGGAGCCGTATCGAACCTGTGATGGGAATATCCTGAAACTGCGCCAGGGACAGTGAGTGACACGACTGGAGTGGGTGTCCCCAGGGCTCACCGAGAGCTTTCTTGCAATAAGCCCCATCTTCTGTGAACTAATGGCATGAGCTGTGGGAAAAATTTTCCCTAAGGAGACGGGCCCACATCACCGTGAAATCCTGCTCCTGTTGTAGCAACATACCCCACACCGAACTGTAATTCCAGAATAGACACAATACAGTGCCACCAGATGCTGATGTTAAAGAAAACCAAACCAACAAAACCCCAAACAATGATAGGAAGTGTGCCTTCTCTCCAAGTCATATATTGCATAAGATATTTTGGAAATCAGCAAGCAGATGTGCAGTAGCATTCAGGTTCCTTCTTCATGTTGAATTTAGGATTACAGGGACCCAGGTATAATTTCATTAAAAAATTAAAGGGAGTGGAAATAAGCAGGCAAAATTAGCATGCCAAGTGAAAGCTGTATTTTTTCATGGGTGAATATTAATTCTACAGAAAAGAAGTAGAAGTACTCTTAATAAAACTGCTTTTCCTTTTAACCAAAGACATTATTAAAACAAAAAGCTCTTTGAAAAAAATCCTCACCGAATATACCTGACAAAATATCCGAGTCTTCCTTCTTTCCTTGCCTTTTTTTTTCTTTTTTCCCCCTTTAAGGGAATTCTTTCTTTTTCTATTCTTTTGTCATCACATCTGTGAGGATATTTGTGTTATTTCTTTCAATATATTTCAGGTAGCCTGGCAGCATGTGTATTGTAAATCAAATTAAGATCCAGGCAGGCGACATGAAGGGCTAAAAAGAAGTTACTGCAAATCAGGGAAGAAGAGGGAGAGAAGCTGGAGTCAGAGCTGGTGCCTGGGGGCAGCTCTGTGGGTGCAGGGTGGGGTCCTTGCTGGTCCCCTACCTTGCATGGGGTCAGGTTCGTCACCCCCTGCGTCACGAGCGGCTCTGTCCACCTGCCCCGTCACCCATCCAGAGCCTTCAGGCCCAGCTTGGCCACTAAAAGGGAAAATAAGGAATAAAAGCAGCAAAGCAGGGTGTGAGCAGTGCAATAGTGCAGAGGAAGGGGCTGCAGGAATCTCACCCCGTCGGCGATTCTTCTGAATGTCTGCGCCTTGCTCTGGGAAGGAAATTGCAGGTATTTCATGGGAAAACCACCTTTTGGAGGAAACGGCAGCACGTACCCCTATGCCAATTCAGTAGGAATAGCTCCTTAATGTAGGAGATGTTAAAATAAGCATTTTTGTATCTGTTTTCTCCTTTTGACGCCAAATATATTTTAAGTTATAAGAATAAACAACAAGGACAGGTATGTCTGCAGGCGTGTGAAAGCGTGCGCATCAGCTTCTCAGTCTGCAATGCCCAAACGTAGCCAACAGACTGAGCAGCTCAGCAGGCTGGAGAGGATTAACACATCAGGAGCAAAATGTAGCGAAACAGCATTTTTTTTTTTTTTTCCTCCTGTCCATGCTGCCTTCCTGAGTACCAGGAGAGGGGAACACGCTAAATAGACTGTATTGTACCAAGTGTCATATGGCATCATTAAATTTCAGATGTGCCAGCAGATAATTTAGATAAAGACCAACAGGCACAAGGACATACAGAAGCGTTATCAACTACAACTCCAAGGATGACAGGTTGTTACCACAATTTCCTAAGAGGCTGCAGCTGTGAACTCCCTTTTTCTTTTATTTTTTGCCCTCCCACTCAGCAACCCTGCAAAAATTGGAGTTTAAGTCTCTTTTAAGTTGATGTGCTACAAAGGAACCAAAAGAAAGCCTCAAGGGGAAGATACTGGCTTTAGCTATTTGATCCAGCTTTTTACATTGCTATTCTTTGCCCAATTCTGAGAAAAAGAAATCCCTTTATCCTCCGATTCCCTACCTAATCAAAACTAGGCTATTTTATCCAAATAGCCAAGCCACATTGCTTAATGCCTGCATTGATTTCAGCCCCCGGAGAGTCAGATCTGAAAGATTTTCCTTGAACAACTAGTCAGAAAGGAGAGTAATTTCTGCTGCTGCTGTTACGAAGCCCTACCTTTGTCACAAAATGTTACTCTTCCCATCAAGAAAACAAACAGCGCAGCAGCGTGAGGAAGGACCACGGGAACGCAGGCAACGATGGGTGCAGGCAGCAGCCCGGCTCTGCCCCGAGCACCGGCACAGCACCTTCCAGCACAGGGTAGGACCCAAAAAGGGGGCTGCGGCCCCAGCTCGGCTTTCAGTGGGGCTGTCCATTTTGCCTGCATGGGGAAAGCATCAGGGGATGATGGCCTGCGGCACAGCCTCTGAGTTGCTGCAGGAGCAGGGAAGCGCGGCTTTTATCAGGGCAGGTCTAATATTAGCTACAGCTTCCTCAGCAGGCAGATGCCTTCATTGCATTTCTCGTGAGCCCAAGGAGGGAGACAAGAAAAACTACAGCACCAGCGTGTCTGGTGTGATATACAGCACATCATACGCAAGTATGGGGCATTTTCAAACCCTCACCCCAGCTCTAGCAGGACTCCTCTGTCCTTGGGAAGCAGTGACTGCAGCCACCCCTGTGGAGCCAGGGGACCTGACCCCAACCCCAGCCCTAACCTTAAACCAGCCTGCCACCATGGACGGAGATATTGGGCGGTAGACAAGCAAGAGTTTTCCACAGCTCACACAAACAGAAAAATCTTAAAAGGTTTCAGGGTTCTACCACCTCCACAGGTATATATTGCCAAAGGTGGGGAGAAGGAGATGGAGGGTTATCAGGAGGCAAAATAGCATTCAAGATCTCTCTCAAGGAAAGCAGGTTTTACAAAATGCCGGAGGGAACTCCAGCACAAGCCAACAGCTACTTAGTATCTCAGTTTTCCTGGAGAGCAGGAGCATGGAAGTGTGGGGATCTCTCACTTCTTACAATTTCCCTTTAAAATATAACCTGTCAGACAGGCAGGAAAGACCAAACACTTTGCATCTCTTCCAGGGATCACCATTACACAGAGAAAACAATTATTGAATCAATGGATAAATCAAAAGCTAAAACTTGTTTTTCTTTTACAGGTGTCAACTCCAGAGCAGAAGATCACAGCTAGGGAAGATAATTTTGGAATACAAATGAACAGCACTTTCTGTAGATGTCCTACCCGTAATAAGCTGTGGAGAACACAATTCCTTTGGCTCCCGAAGTCATGCAGATGAAACTCAGTCATCTTTACACAGTTGGGTCCCTAGCAGCAGCAGAGAGAAAAAGAGTGGATTTCAAAATAGTTTCAACCACAAGATGAAGCTTCAATTCAGTCAGAAATTGACTTGGAGGATTCACTGTGCGAATGAAATACCGTGCCTGGGTTTTGTCCTGCTAAAGCCAACATACACTTCTAAGAGCAAGCCCTAACCCAGACCACTGGTCTCCATGAATTCCAGATTAAGGTCAGGCTGACACCTTATCCTGAGCCTTGCCTTCACTCTTACAACTCTCAATATCTGTAAAATGAAATGTGTCACTGCCAATCCCCCATACAGGGAAGAAGGCTCTCTACTAAGCAGGGCTTACCTGCTTCTACTTTCCCCTCAATCTCCACTTAAATCTTACCCTGACCTTTGCTTCAGTACATCAACGTTAACTGCAATGTGCTCACACTGGCAAGCTAACTCCTTCTGAACACTGCCTTACGCCAACTTATCTTTATGTGCTGATAACAAATGAAGCAGAAATAATAGATTTTTTTTCTTTTTTGCAGCAGAGCATCCCAGAAGACCTTGCGCAAGGTCCGTGGCCCATGCTGCCCAAGGAGATGGCGTTGCATTGCCATCCCCTGTTGCTGTTATTCATGCTTTAGTAAAGGCAGGCAGGACCCTGAGGTTTTCTCTAAACAGAGATGCAAAGATGAATTTACTGCTTCAAGAAACAGAACTGGTGGTGCAGAAAGCCACCAATTACTGGATTATGATTTGCTTTGGAGCTTTGCTGGCCAAGCCTTCCACGAAGGCACTGATACTTAGGCTTTTCTCTTTTGTTCTTTTGGGTGGGATTTTTTTGGTTGGTTGGGGTTTTTTTATTTGTTTGTTTATAAAAAGGTCATATGGTCCTGTCTCCTATTTTCTCATCTGAACGTTTATTTAAAGGAATCATCTCCTTTGTGCCCTTAGTTAACCCCAAAGGAATGAGAAGATTCTGATAATATTATGAAAAACTTTGTCCAGTCAAAACATTGACAATTGGTCAAATTTTAAGCAAAATGCATCAGGCCTGTTTTGACAGTCATTTTTATGAGCTGGGTTTGCTTCCAGTTTCAGCTGGTTATCAGTATTTCTGGGGCTCGATCCAGAGCTCTGAGCATCATGGTAGTTGTTACCGAGCCCAAGAGCTTTTGGATCTGGCATGCTTTGCCCCAAAAGACCGTTGCAAATCCATCCACACAGCCGCTAACCTGCCCCAGGTGCTGCAGCTGCATACAGCCTGGGAACAACTCAAAAGCTTGCCAGGAAAATAGATAAGCACCTTGAGGGGTACCTGCATAAATGATGGGGAAACCTCAGCTGATCTCAGAGGGAGCACGATCAGACCTGAGGATGGTTGCGTAAAGTGATATGTTGTTTCCTGCTCTCCTGCCTCTTCTTCATTTCTAGAACAGCCCTCCTCCCTTTATCATTTACAAGCTGGCTATTAAATTGCAAAGCTGGAAAAATATTCAATGTTCTCCACTTCCCTCACTGAAATTACACAGAAATGGCACAGCTGCCCGCTGCTGAAGCCTGCACAGCGGCTCCAGCCAGAAGAGTCAGACACCTGCGAGAGGAAGGTCTGTTTTCTCAGAGTGAGTAAATCACTCCAATATATTGTTGTTCAACAGCCAGGCTAACTCCGAGCCAGGACAATGCATTCGGGATCTGCTGGTGAAGGCAGAGGTTGCTCTCAGCCCATCCCTGTGCACTGACACATCAAGAAGCAGCAACCTATGGTGACTTTTGCAACAGCAGCAACATTTCTGTGAGAGACAAAAAAAGAAGTCAGCCAAAAGCTGAGGGATTCCTTGCCTTCCTCAAACACACTTAGCTTGAGAAGGAAACTAAGTCACTGGTTGCAAATTCTGCAGACAGCCCAGGCAAGCATCCAGCAGCCTTTTGGTCTGGATCACCGCAACCCCAGAGTGGCTTCCCTTAAGGGAAACATGGATCCACTCTCACGTTCGGTTGTTTTTGGGAGTGCTAACAATGTCTTTGTCAAACACTAGGCTAAAAATATCCTTCAACACCTGCACATGTATCCTTTCATTTCTCAAGAAAATCTTTAATTTTTTTTTTTTTTAAATGTATGCATAGACAAAAGAAAGCAAAAAACCCAGGGGAAACAAAAGCATTACTGAAGTTGATTACAAAGGAATCTTAGTTAATGAGCTTGTAGCATACCTTATTATCTGTTTGGCATCTTATTAGTACGTCAGATCCTTTTTGCTCTAAAACACCAACAATTTCCAAAGTTCTTTATGTACTGATGTGCATCTGCTGGAAGGTGCTTTGTGCCTGAGAAGCAGAGTCACCACTGGAGTTGCTATGGCAAACAAGCTTTTCTATCGGTCAGGAAAAGAAAGTGTTGTATAAATACTGAGTAATTACTCCGAGAAGTAACAATGCTACAGCAAGATCAAAACCTGAAGTAGCTTCACCCAGTGTAATGCAGCCAACCCCCCTTTCTACAGTTAATGGTGATCTGTGACTGCAGCATATTCAATTTTTTTTTTCCCCAGGAGCTACTCTTCTAGGCTAAAATGCAAACTGTGCTTTCACTCACATTGGTGTAAATACAAACTAATTTGAGTCACTTCAGTGATATTATCCTGATTGCCTTAATCGGGACTATAACCATTCTTTTCACTGCATGCCACCCCACCACAGCTGCATGCTCACACAACTTTCCTGGAGGTTACCAGACCCAAACACGTGCCTTACACTTTTTTAAAGGTGTTTGACCAAATACTCTTTTTACCCCACTGCAATAAAGCCACTCCAGAGTTTTCAAGACACCCAACTTTCCAGCCAACCACTTAGATGACCTTTCTGAAATTTTTATTCGAATAGGTGGCTCATAACAGCATGGCATGTATGAGACTATTGAGTAGAATCAGTTTTCTGCTCTGTATTTGGGAGGGTTTTCCTTCATCACACCCTGTCTGAACTGAGTAACTGTATGTCGTGCAACTACTCTGCCCGTGGGTTCACAGGGCAGAGTCAAATCGGAGTGTGCTGCATTTCTCAACAAAAATGACTAAATGACAGCTGTTCAAACAGAACGGCAAGTGGTGAAATCCTCATCCACTGGAGTATTTCTGACAGGTCCCTGTGGGCTGTATATTGGCCCCATGTTGCTCAGTATCTCTGTCTATGATGTAGGGGGAAAAAAAGAACACATCAAAATAAATACTAGTGACGTGTCACACATGATGTATGACACACATATACACAGCAACACAGAAATTAGTAGGACAATAAACAACAAAGCCCAGTCAAGTAAATCCAGTGAAAGGCAGCTGCTAGTGGAGACACATTTTAAGTTGCCACGTTGAATTCATAGTTAAAGGGAGCTACTCTGGATTTCCAGCCAGGTAGCTGCAAAGAGACCCTCCCGCTTCTCCCGTCTGCTGGTTCTTCTCATCAAACAGGGGCTGCTGAAAAGGTCAAGAGACTCAGCTCTCCAGCGATGGTGCTGTGCTTACCTTTTATCCCATGGCCTGGAGGCACCAAAAGCAAGCGCGAACTTCAGAGCATCCAGCTGGGAGAAGGGGATCAAGCGAGGAGACCAGTGGGTGGTAGATAAAAGAGAAGAAAGCCTGGGAAGAGAGGGGAGAGTTTTCATAGCTCTATCAGAAAGTCAGAGGAGTATCTAAAGACACCAAAGCAAACGGTGTTACCAGATTAGGGGTTTGTTTATTAGTATTCATGAACAAAACAAAGCAGAATTTTGTCCATCATACTTTTAAATTAAAACTTTCTCTATTGTTGAGAAAACATGTGCAATTAATTTCTTTAGCCCATTCCTGTCTGTCAGAAGTCCCTTTTGATTGATGTGCCTGTTTAAAGTCTGCATCCAACCATTACCGTACACAGCTTATTCCGTGAAATCTTCCATATAAATCTCCCAGTCTGCTGCGGACTATCCAACATGCAAAAACAAACTCTCTCCACCTTCATGAACTGACAGGCACACCCTCAGTAAAGTTACTTAAAAAGTTAATTTTTGTCTTCCTACTGGCTGTGGTTTCTCACTATAGAATAAATGATGCCTCAGCTTCTTAAAAAAACAGATGTATTTCTGACATTGTTGCCATAAACTTTAACTATTAAAGTAGGAAAGAATTTAATAAATCAAAGTTTCACAGTCTTGTTACCTCATTACAGTTGTGCCTCAGCACCATACAGTCACTAAAGTATTTCTCATCGCTACATAATTTTCAGGCTACTTCTCCCAATTTCATAGATGACAAAACATAAAACTGAATAGCTTACGTAGCTGCGTAAATCGCTGTACACCTAATGTCCCACAAAAAGTCTGCCACTGAATCAGAAATCAAATACCATCCCTGCCAAGTCCCAATTTCTCCCAGCCTGGTGGGGAAACACTTCCAGAGGGAGGGCAGGGGTTGCAGCCGATGCACCTCAATTTCACTGCTTTTGGGTAAGCAGAGGATGTCGATAGACAGCAGCTGCTGGTGAGGCCATGTACATTCAACAGTGCCCAACAACAATATGAAAGCAGAATAGTGAAAAGAGTGTCAGCCATGTACTTTCTTTTTTTTTTAAATATATATATATACACACACATGCAGGCTTTTTATTTATCTAGATATTCATATTTAATATGAAGCCACAATAATGGGTCTCACGGTTTCCACATCTTCATGTGTCACTTTCTGTGGGTAGCTTCTCTATAAATGGAAAAGATGTAATTTATAATCAAGCTTGTACAATCGCCACCAGGGTTAAAACCAGATAAAGAATTTCCCTACATTCTTGGTCTTCATCTAGCAGATGTAATTCAAAAGCCTGCTCACAGGGATCAGGTATGTCCATCTGTCTGCTCACAGATATTTATACTCTTTCTCTTGCAACTTTTTTTCTGAGCACACCAAACAGCTACAAATCAATGGTCCATTTATGACCCATTTCTTGAGTCAAAAATGCAAAGTTCAGACCTTTCATAATTCAGAAAGAGCAAGCGTGCACGTGAGCAAGACAGAATGTACACGTGTCTGAAGAGAATATACAATAACACACAGACTTGCAGAACCAGAGAGGGAACGTGACTATAACCTGCAACCATATTTGCTAGAAACAACTTCCACTTTTATTCATCCAACTGCTTGATGCCCTTCTGTTTGCGTTTGCATAGATGTTTGTTCAGGGAAACGTGCTGCTTTACAGAAGAAGGAACACAGCTGTAAGCACCCAGGATTCCCTGAATGGTGTGTCCACAGCTGACAAGAGGTAGGCAGACCATCCAAGTTCTGGAAACTCTTACAGTGTGGCTTACAGAGATGTCTTCTTGTGTGACACAAGAGGGGGCTGAGCTCTCGCTCCCAAACTGGCCTTGGGTTCACCTCCTTGCCTGGAGTATTACAGAGAGCACCGTGCCCTTGAGTCCTCTGCACTGTGCAGCACAAGACCCCTTTTGGGCTTACCAAAGGCCAATATCAACAAAATTTAGTCTGGCCAAATTAAGATTTCTTTGTTTTCTCATTCTCCAGGCACGGTTTGAGCTTTCCACTCCATTTTCCAGGTACGTTCCTCTCCAGCTCTTTGAGCTTTGCAGCTACAAGGACAAAACTTCCGAAACACTTCCCTGCATGTCTTTCCACTAGTCTTAAATGCTAATGTATTATACAACCCCGCCATGTGCTGAGGGACCCTTTACATTATTTAAAGGCCGTCAGTCAGGTGTGAACCTTTCCATTGATTTACCATTCACTTCTCATCCTCTCCTGGATGCATTAGGCAGCTGCAATCCACGAGTGGTATTGAAGAATAACAATTCCATTTGTTTGAATCTGACTTAGCACTGCTCACCTTTGCAGCCCATATAATTCTCCTTACTGTGGTTTGTGTGACATTAATGACAAAATAAATAATTCAGCATGGTTTTCACCCAAATGTAGCCCTGTCAGAGACTAATATACAATCTTTACTAGCTTATTTAACGAAACAAGCCACTGAATTGTACTTTTAAAGGTTGAAACTCTCATTTTGATGGAGTTTGGTGGCAAAACTCCCCTGAGACCCAATGGTAACTAACACGTACAATCTCCCACTCCTGTTCCTGCCACCCCGCCTTCTCATTTAGCCCTCACATTTATGCTCTGCACCCACCCAGCAGGTCTGTGCCTTCTTACCCTGCACATCTTACAAAACAGGCTGGCTTTTTATGAAGCTGCACTTAGCTTGAAGGGACCATGAACTGAAGCTGAACAGCACCACGGATGTCTGCACAGGGTAATTAGGAGAAGAGAGAACACTTACTTCACTAATGAGACCTGGCAGCAAGAATTCATGAATGAAACCACTCCTGTTCTGGCTCTCAGGGCGGTGGGTTCAGTGATGAATCCAGCCACTCCAAGCATTTGAGGAAGGCTGCTTGGCTACAGAAACACTTTAACAAGACCACTATTAAAAAAAGAGAAGACGGGGGGCGGAGGGGGAAGCACACTCATTTTTTGGACGTTCATGACAAAATTTCCAATAACTTCACTGAGGCCAGGATATGCCTCTTACTACCCACTCCCCCAGTCCCTCTACTGGGTACTTTTTCTTCATTTCTCATACACTCATTCCTACTTGCCCTATGTTCATTAATGCTGTCCCTGAGCTGCCATGCTAAAATTGGTGTCAATAGCTGTATAATTTCTGCATAAAGAAACACTCCTACCAAGAAAAACCTTGTAGTTTACAGTGCTGCTTTCCCTTAGAAGTGTATCGGCTCCAAAATGATCTCAGGGTTGCATTTGGATCAAGACCCTTATTTCCTCGTGACTTTATGTTCACCTCCTGTTTTTTTCCAGGCACACCACTTAATTTGTCCGTAAGTAACACATTCAGAGATGGCAAATACATCATGCCAAATTATTCTCCCCTGGAGCAGGGTCGATTTGATATTCAGATTGGCTTTTCATTTATCCTGGGTCTGCAAAGTGATTTTGCTTTCTTTCAGCTTCAATTTACCTAAACTATTGCTATCCGATTTTTGATTTTGCAGAATTGAACTGTCTAGACTGCTATCCAGGGTGTTTTTCCTCATGTCCACGGAGTCTGTTTTTCTTGTTGTGCAACTGCAATTGCTGTTTGGAAAGATCATAGTGTGCATTAGGTAGCTGATGAAATAGAGCCTAATGAATTCTCACGGAGAGAGAAATCATTACAGCTTGTGATTTCAAAATCATGAATGGCCCATTTCCTTCAAAATAAGATAATAATGATAGATGATACATTTCAAAGTATACTCTAAGTAAAAATTGCTAATGGTTTCCTTGGAGTTGGAAACTGTGCACCAGGAAAGGGATGCATCTGCCCCGAAAGCAACTGTGATTAAGAGGGAGTCAGAAACAAGGTATCTGTTCAGGTTTTTCTTCCCCAACCCTGGCCAAGACAACTATAACACACCAACTAGAAAGTTTCTCACAGCCCAGGTCCCTTTGCAGCCCACACTGCCCTTGGGAACCCCTTCAGAGGCCCACTCCAATCACGCTTTAGCCTTTCTTGTTCTCCCAGCACGAACCCTAACCCTAAAAATAACCATAACTCAACCATAACCATACAGTAACTCCTGCATCATCTTGCAAAGAGACATGTCCAGAAAACACTGGCTCCTTTACAGAAACAGCCTGGTTTAAAGTCCTGATTGGCTAAACAATGGAATTAGTTGAGAGGCTATTAAGCCAAAACCTAGAGTTTAACATGAAAAGTCTGACTTTTGAATTACATTAAGGTTACCTGCTTAGTATAGACTTTAGCCACAACAGTGACACCAGCACAACTGGGAATGAGCAGAGAGAGGGTCCCAGAAAATTTTCCCTAAATTACTCAGCCTTGTTGGTTGTAGTCACTGTTTTGTCCAACAGCATTAACAGGGTGAAATGTAAATATCAAAATGGAAGATAACTTATTAAATGAGATGCAGATCAGGTAGTGGGAGAAAGCACTGCTCCATTCCTTCAGTGAGTTCATTTACTGAAGCTAGAAACCCCAAATGCTTAAGGTACACACAGTTAACTTATTCGCATCCTCCTCTTTGCAAACAAGCTCACACAATTCTTGGGTTCAAAACTCATTTTCCTTCATATTGCTCTAAACCAACCAAACTCGCAGATTGGATGAACATGCATAGGTGAGGTTGTCATCAAGTAGATGACAATCACTGACACAGCAACGGTCACAGTCTAAGTCTGCAAAATGTTCCCCATCCAGAGGAGACTGGTACCTGAGAAATGTCAGACTTGCCTGCTCAGCCATGCTCCATCTCTGGTACCCATTACCCTACACATTTAAGTTCAGAGCAAGTGCCCTTAAATTTCAGGGCTGGAGTCTGCACTGCATGTCCTAACTCCATGTATCCTTCCTACAGGGCATATAAATCAGCCAAATATATCAGCTAGAGAAATAGGCAATACTTTAACTGACACCATGGGGACATCAGCACCGGTCTTACAATATGTCACATATGGAAACAAAAATCAAAGTGGCCTCTTTGTATAAATGATCCAAGAAAAACATTGCAGCCAGGCAGAGAACAACTGATGGCACAGTGGAGCTCTTGCAAAGGGCTATATTCCTGCCTATACGTATGGTTTGCAGTCTGATTTGCTCAGTACCATCTTTAGTTTAACTGTCCATTTACTTTAAATTGCATGCAATACTTACGGAAGCATACGTGGGACTGACATGAATACAAATGAATTACTTAGGTCTGGAGTTACGACAATGACACCAGGAAATGAATTCCCTGGGGCTTTAAAAGAGGAGGGGAAAATAAAATAAAATAAAATAAAATCACTGTTGCCTTTTATTTGAGTTCCTGATATTTTCAGCTTCTAAAACATTACCTTAGTTAACTTTCTGTACTAAACTTTTTTATGATAGGAATAAAGTTCTTTTCATTACAAATAAAAAAGCATATTCCCCAGCACAGCAGCCCTGCTATCATATTTAAGGCACCTCCCAGGGTAGAGCTATTCCAGATTAGAGAGAATTTTCATTTGAACCAGAGGCTGGATTGCACTTTTCATTTCTGTACGCCACAGCAGACAGGAGCAGCCGGCTGGGATCCTTTAGAAGCAATGCTGTGCTGTTAAGTGGATTGACTGCATTCAGCGATGCAGCAATTCCCAGTGACCCCATAAATTGCAGCCTAGAAAACACTGACCAGTGCCTGGTCTCGTTTATCACAAACCGTGGGAGCTGGTGACTTCCAGTTGCACCTCAGTCTTCCTGAGGAAAGGCCCATGGCAAAGAGGGAGGGAAAGGTAGAGCTCACCGCAGGCGCCGACTCCTTGGAGCAGTAACCATTTTGCTCCTGTAAAGCAATTGCTGTGGGATTTTGAAGGCTGAAATCTGCTGTGCTTTAAGCCTGACAATAAGAAGCATTTTGTTGCTTTGCTCCCAGCTCTTCCACCTGGCTGGGGCCTCAGCACCCCACATTTTCCTCTTCGTGCCTCGCTTTCCCTTGCCCGTCAGCTTTGGGGCTGGGGAGGAGGGTGATGGCTCTTTTCAAGCCCTTGTGCCAGCTTGATCACAAAGGTCAAGACGAGTCAGTGATCTCATGTAAAGGTTTGGCTCCTTTGAGAAGACGCTCTTTAAAACCAGCATTCCTGGCACCAGCTGAACAATTAAACACTCACAACCCAACCCACCGCTCCTGTCCCGCAGTGCTGCAGGCTGCAGTGGCAAGCAGGGCTCAGCCTCCTTGCTCACCGGCATATTCAGAAGTCTTGCTGCCAAACCCACACACAGCCTCCTCCCACACCTCTGAGATACTCCAGGTGGTTTTGTCAGCAAAGCAGAGTACTAGCATGAATAACACACCGATACTGTCAAGGACAGTGAAGAGCAATCAGCACAGCCAGTCCTGCTCTAAATGCTACCAGAATATTTATAACCTGAGTGTTTTGCCCAGGGAGCTGCAGCCCAATTTAGGCTCCTGTTTCCTGCTTACTTTCCTCTCCCCAAACACATGATAGTTTTCTATCATTAATCTCCAGAGTCTCATACTTCCAGTGTCCTGAGCTTGTATTTCTCTTTCCCGTGGATACAACCTCTCCTCCTTCTGCAGGAAGCAGCCAATCCGGTCACCTTTGCTGGCAACACTCACAGCTTCACAGGATCGGGCCCATTACAATGAGTAAATCACTCCCAGGTGTCTGTGCACACACTTGAACAAGAGTAGTAAAAGTGGTTTCACACAATAGGCTACCCAGCCCCAGCTGTATCATCCCATCTTGGTTTAAGAGTGGCTTCTTTCAGATTTATTCCTACTCCTTCACAGCCATTTTCACTAGACCAGAAGTCAGTCCTGTTCAGCGCAAGCAATTCTGCTGCTCCTTTTATCCTCCCTGAGCTCAACCAGTGCACTTCTGTGCACTGGCACAGATATCAAATGCAAGGGGATTTTAGGAAATTAACTGGCAACAGTGAGGCTACGGGTAAGGATTTTCAGCAAAATCATAACCAGATTTGAAGCGATGTGAAAGTCCCGACAGGAGCAGGCACAGGCATGCCGAAGTTGCACAGCTCCTACCATGCTCGTTTAACTCGATGCTGCCCGAGTTATCACAAGGCAAGGGAGGGAAGGAGTGCACAGCCTGACCACCTACCCCTGCCTATGGCACCTTGCTCAGTCTGTGTGAAGGATGCCCCAAAAATGGCTCGCATCCCTCTGATACAGGCTCTGACCCTCGGACTACGTGGCCTCTGCGCATTTTGATGTCCCCGTCAGAGGGGTCTTTTCATGCCCTGTCTTTGCTACAGCCTCAAGAAACACAGCGTCTTCCTGACCCTAAAAGATGAGATTGCTGGGCTTCTCTCAGCTTGCACTTTGAGAGAAGCACAGCTCATTTCCTGTGCACTGGAGTCAACGTCTTCCTTGCCTTCAACTAGTGATGCACATCATACAGAGGAACAGTGGATTCAGGACGTCACCAGTGCAAGCATGTAATTGCTATTAGTGCTAATGGGAAACATATCTATTTCAAAGATGCTCGTTTAGACAGATTTTTGTGCATTAAATAGAGGTAGGTGAAACGTTGCAGGACAACATTTTATTCATGAAAAAAATGCAGAGCTGATTGACTGAAACCACTGACCATCACTGGCGTTGGAATGGGAAAAATGATCAAAACGTTTTCAATTTGTATTTCAAATTATAACTCAAGCCTAATTAAAAGGTATTGAAAAGACCTGAACACTACCAACAAAAATCAAACCTAAAAGGAAAAGTTTTTTACTTTTGCTAGCTAACAAATAATTCAATTACTCACCCAGCACTAACGTGAGGGCAGAGAACTGGAGCATTCCCTGCCATTGGTGCGGGGGAGATTTAGGTGGGTAATTCCATTAGCACCGTGGAAGTCCCTTCACATAAATCTTTGTGGCATTAATGAGGAAACAAGGCATCAATAATACAAGAAGTTTGGGAACAGTTCCTTGGCTCCGCTTCTGAATCTCAAGCAAGGACATCTCTGGTTTCCCATCTCTGCCAGAGCACGGCTTGTGCATCACTAAATCTTCACATAGGCTCAGGGCTTGGGCTCCACTGCAGTGTTTTAGAGGTCTCACAGCAGCCCTGGAACCAGGGAAATATAAACCATTGCAAGTAACAAGAAACACAAGTGCTACTTCCTTAGCATTCACAAATTTGGATGCCCTTAGATGCTGTGCATTACATTACACGGTGAAGGAAGAGAAAGAGTTAACCATTCAGGAGTGAGCGATTTGCTCCGTGCAGCAAATGTGCAAAGCACTTGACCCTAACATCCTCACCAAGTAATTGTGCGAAGGCTCTTGGTGTTGCAGCTATTGTTTCATCTCCTTACAGGCACTGCACACTGCTGTGGGCTCTGAAGCTCTTCCCTGAGAGGGCTCCCCTCGGGATATTCGCACACACGAAGAGCGCCATTAAGATGAAAGCTCTCCCAGCCTCTGCCCATCTTCCTGCACACTGTCTCTGCAGACTCGCACGATGTGGAGCAAAGGAACAGGTTTTGCTTTTAAGTTAGAAAAGTAGCACTGCTGCTAGGGGAGGGGAGAAAAAAAAACCCACAACCCCAAACCTGGCTGCTATTCCAGTGGTGGTTCTTCCCAGGAAAGCTCAGTCTCTAGGCCTGCCAGACCTAGAGATAGGACCTGTCAGATAAATCACTTTATGTTTCCCAGCGGCTGCTGCTACATAATCACACTAAGCTTGTTTACAATTGAAATCACAAGTTATTCCAAATATTGGTCTTATTTAAAAATCCCATCTCTCTCCAGCACCTAAAAGGGGGAAAATAGCAACTACCTGGGGGACAGACACCCACCTTTCTGAAATTTCTGTGTGGCAAGGTCGCAAGGACCACCGCGCCCCTGGGAAGGTGGGAGCCCAGCAGATTGCAGCTGGAGGAAAGGACAGGGACCTGCCTGAGCGCCTTCTCAGCCAGGACTAACGGGAGAGGACCGTAGAACCCTCCACAGCTTTCTCTTGATCAAACCCTGGAAGGATTTTTTTCCTAATTTTGAAGGGAAAGAATTTATTTGAAATTTTTTGGTGGGTATAAGAGCTTTTGGTTCTACAACGTACTCTCTTTTTGAAGGTACTGAAGGAGAAGACAGCCCAAAATAGCAAAAACTGTGTGTCTATTCTGTAATTAATTTTGGTTCTTGATGGCTCTTCCTTCTGGCCTACCAACGCTCCTCACTTCTGACTGTCACAATTTCAAATGAACTTCTGATTGTGCTTGAACCCTTCAGTAGCACATCAAGGGAAGGTGCATCTGGCCACCTGGATCACAGATTCATGCATCTACTTTATCACCACACCAGCACTTTTCTGCTAGGCTGCTCTTTTTAAACTTTGATGCTCTTCTCAGTGCGAGATGCAAGAGCAGCTAACAAAGGAAAACCTCTCTCCCCTCGACCAAATCCTAAACTCTTTCCTGCTGGTTAAATATCAGTCCATATCCCAACCTGGCCGGCACAACTTCTCCCGTGTTGCGCTAAGATCACTGAACTAAGCCTAGCAACTGGCAGAAAAGTTGATATGATTCACTACTTTTCTACTCAGCTGAGTTTGGAGGGTGGAGACACAGTATGTATTATTAATTTTGCCTTCCCAATGCTACTACTTCTTGGAAAGAAAAGCTTTGCAGTAGGCTTAACCTTTGCAAGAGTCCCCAAAGATGCAACTGAAGCTTTCATGGTCCACACTTCCACCTCCCAGCCAGGCCTCTACACACAGAGAGTAACAAAAGTCCTCGTGCAGCAATTATATGGCCTTTCCTTCACACAGGCAACATGCAAATACATACACTGTGATGCAGCATCTGTCCTGGCCCCAGCTTGGTAAAAGACTTGGCTAGATCTGGTTTGAGCAGTGCTGTGCCTCTCAGTAAATATCCGGAGCTCAGCTAAAGCAGAAGCAGTTGCAGCAGCTTACGCCACCCGAGCGCCTGCTCTCCCAATGTATTTATCCCACCCTGGCTTTACAAACCATTTTGCAACTGTGTTGGCAGCTCAGGAATTTGATTGCAAGTCTCATGATACTGGGTGGTGGTTTTAATGAAAACTTCATCTCCTGGGGAATACAGGAATCTCAGCTTTCATTTAAAACCAATTAAGTCTTCTAACTGCAGCGGCAACCTGAGAACACCCAGCAAGAAAGTCCTGAAGGGTGGAAATCTGAAGGTAAATAAAAAGACCCTCTTCCTTCCCTGCCCAATTTTTATTTAGGAAAATGCTCTTAGGATTTTCAAACAAATGACATGGGAGGCCCTACTCTTATGTACAAAAGCTTCATTTTAGAAATACTAATATTAACATAGTAGAATGGGCTGGCAGAGAGAGAAGATAACAATTGCTTTAAGCATTAGTAATGACTTATTTTTATACTAATAATAAGATTAAAGCATTTTCCCTGTAGCTTGGAAGAGGTAAAACACATACCTTGACAGCAGCCATTAAAAATAGGTTGACACAAGGCAGTTTAACAGCCAGGCAGAATTACCAGTTGCATCCCTTTAACATTTATATATCACCAGGGTGTGAATTCAGCAGGGTTCAGGGATTACAGGGCACCTCTGGAGTATCTGGAAGAGAAGAAAAACACAGCTCAAGTTTAAAAGAAAACTGGAGCAGTATGAGTTATATCAAGTTGAGCTCTGAAAATTAGTATTGCACCCTTTCTTAAATCTTGGCGCCTAGGAGCTGGTAAGGAACGAAGCCTGCAG
Source organism: Gymnogyps californianus (assembly GCF_018139145.2). Classification (NCBI taxonomy): domain Eukaryota; kingdom Metazoa; phylum Chordata; class Aves; order Accipitriformes; family Cathartidae; genus Gymnogyps; species Gymnogyps californianus. The sequence goes on along the minus strand of NC_059473.1, from coordinate 7,313,268 downwards.
TATTTATGATTTAATGGGAAAGGGTATGTCTGTTTTCACAAATCCAGCTGACTTGCGGAGGAAGGGAATAAGAATGGCCAGAGTCTCTTATTCTAACTGTAAATGATGATTCTTTCTTCCAACTATTTTCTGGTTATTAAATTCAAGTTGAAAAAGCAGTTTTCCTTATGTTTACACACCCACACAGTTAATTGGAAGTAAAAGTATGTCTGTTTATGGCCAGAAGTGCTACCCCTGTTTGGGAGAAACAGGTTATTGTGCAAAATTCATGTAATTGGTTTCCATAGCCCAAAGCAAATCAGGAATAATTTCTTATAGCAGAGGAGCAGATTTATACTGAAGTGTCCCTTGAAATTTCTCATTCAAAGGCTGATGGCTTTAATGACTGCCTTCAAATTGCTATCAGTAAAAGTCTACGCAAAAATGAAATTCAGTGTGCAATTTGGCAAACAGCTGTACGTTCACAGCCTTTAGCGACTAATCTAATCTGGGCTCTAATTTCTCTTTGTATAGATTTGTAACATATACAGGCTTGAGCTTAATAAGGCCATTAGCACAAGTAGATTTACTCAGACCCATAAGTGCTTGCAGAATGAGATCCTGCTTATAGTCAGCTGGCACAGGGCCAGCCCCATCCCTAACCAGTGTTGTACAGGCAAAAAGGCCTCTTGCATTTTTCCCCTTCCCAGCAGGTTTCTTACCGACCCCCCATGGTAAAGGCACCCTGCGAGCTTGAAACCAAACTACCCCAGCGCAGCCCCATGCAGAGACACAAAACCTCAGATCCCAGCTAAGCCCGGTCCATGCCCGGATGGCTGCACCGAGCCAAAACAGGGACCTGCTCCCAAAGCCTGGGAGAGTCTCCTTTTCCCAGAGCAAGTGGCATTTGTACTGATCCCTTCCCCACTGATCCAGAGCCAACAGGACGGCGGTGCAGGAGTAAGTGAATTACCCACTTTCATTCCTCCTTCACTTGCGGATGAGCCTTCTGAATTCAGAGTGAGGGACTGCCTCTGATTAAATTGAATCAAATGTGCATGTTTACGAGACGTTTTGACCGACGAATCATTTTCCCTGTCAGACCGAGATACGACAATGATGATAACTCAAATTTTTGGAGTCAAATGGCTTTGGAAAGCTTTCCTGCCATTACACTCCGTGAATGTCAACGGGTCTAGCTAAGTGCAGGCAAAGACTAATGGCAGCACTTTCTGCATCTCCTTTTCCCACCAGAGAGCTCTATGTAACTTTGGCTGGCAGGTCTGCCCCAAAAAAGGATGAAAGAAGACACTGTATATTATTCTTATGATTTGCACGATATTGAATTTATCTTTGCTTTTCCCATTAAAAACAGGTTGCAAAAGATACCGGTATACGTTGAACATTGAATTAGTTTCCTTCTGAAATAAGAGATCTCCCTGAAATATTGAGGTGTCTAAACAGCTAAAATATCTTTCCAGAGTAAGTAATAATACTACCATTAAAAGAAAATGCTGAACAACATCATAAAAAAAACCCCAAACCTACTTTAGAACGACAACTCATTGAAGTAAATGAGTGAATACAAATCTTGACTTTGAGTCTGTTTTTCAACCTGTTGTTTCTGGGACAGGAGCCCCAAAACTCCTCTGGTACCCTTGCGGGAAAGCCCAGGAGCTTGCTGCTGCTGTCTCATTTAGCCTGCACTGTCCAGAGGTCTGTACAGCTTTGATTTACATTTTGAAGCCTTGCTTTGCAAACATAAAAGCTAGAACTGGCTGTTTTTGCTGGGTGAACCCCTTTGTCCATCTTCAAAATGGAGACACTGTGGTAGTTATGCTTAGCACAAAGCAACAAAACAGGTAAGGAGAGCTCAGATACTGTATGTCAAACTACCATCCATCACTCAGTACCTTTGCCTTCCCATTTCTACAAGCGTGACCGTGCTTCCTCCTTCCCCAGCTCCCTCTCTGTTTATTATTTCCTTTCCAGGGGGATATCAGGAGGAAACGATGAAGAAAGCAGAAAGGGAGATGGAGCAAAGGCACAGCACAGATCACACCTGTGCTTTGGGCCTCTGCACTGTTCTGCACAGAGGGAGGAGGAAGGGGGAGAAAGGGGAAGAAAACCTGGGAAATAGCATGAGGCAGAATAACTGGCTGGGAAGAAATATAGCAGCTGGATTTGCTGGGTGAGAAAGGAGTAAGAGAGCAGACTGAAAACTAGCCCCAAAAGAGCAGGTCCTGGAGGAATTTATTGGGAACGTGAACAAACTAAAAATTGGTAAGAAAACAGCGTAAGCAAAGCAACAGGGTAAACAGGCAGTGGTACAGCGAAAGAACACAGATGATTCCCCTTATTAAAAAATGACAACATTTTTGCTGAAGGAAGTAGCAAAGACTGTTGACAAAAGCAATTTCGATTGAGAGCAATGCTCACTGGAAGCTTTTGCATTGTCTTAAATAGACACTATACCAGTTCCTCAGCCCTTGAGCAAATAATTGTGGGATGAACCAGGTGTGCAAACAGCCATGGGATGCTCTTATGCTGTCTTTAGCAATGCAAAAATAATCCACGAAGCAGAATTTAAGATGCATCATTCATGCCTAGTAATCACCATGTTTACTCACATGAAGAAAACTGGCCCAAATCTACATTGTAGTCAGGAAATTAAGAGTTGGAATCAATGCCTATACAAACAATAAGACTTGTTGCAGGGATGGAAAACATGAGAGAAATCCAGGTATCTGGATCTCTCCGGCACTGTGGTGATGGGGGAGGCATTTTGCTTTTGTTGTATCTCCAGTACACGTCTGTACAAAACAGGCATGTGATAGATGAGCTACTTGGCAACCGCTGACAGGAGGGTCAGACACAACTGATAAAATTTTAAAGAGTTTGGGCAGATGAAGGACCAGTACAGTGCTGTATTGGTGAAGGCTGGAAACGCGCAGAAAGCGCTGTTACTGTTCAGTAGCCACCAGTTAGCAAAACATCCCTGTTTTGGTTTAATTGTGTACAAGCAAAACCTTTCAGATGAGTAACCTTCCTCAGGTACCTTCTATCTAAGGCGACCAGGAGTTTTTTCTCACTCCGTCATAGCACCTACCCTTATCCGCAGCAAGAAAGGCCGCAAGACAAAAGGACTTGCTAAACAAAAAGTGTGCAAAATGAGAAACTGGGTCATTCGCATTGCAGACTAAAGAGGATGAAAGGATTTTCTATGTCTGCCCCTGGGGAATTCACCACCATACCCTGGCACCCATTTTGCCACTTAAACTGGGTTTGTCAGTGCATAGCAGGCCCAAAGCAGCAGGAATAACTAGAGTCACCTGTGAGCTATGTCCTGGACCATGACCTCAAGCAGCTGGAGGACTCCATCCAGCAACACTACCACAGTCACCCTGCTCACCTCCCCTCAGTACCATACACTTCACTGCCTGCTCTTGAGAAAGCTTTGGGGGTACACGATATCCCCCAGCACAAAAAATAGAAATAGAAATCAGATCCCAGGTTGAATGTTTTCCATCATTGCCATTATAGTCTTATTTATTAAAAAGAGTTTAAAAAAAAAAATCTTGTCTGCCTTGAGATTTCAAAAACAACAAATGCATTTGCAGTGATACCATAAGAGAAACCCCCAAGTGCTTCCAGAGCCAGAGAGATTGATAGACTTTTCCGTGGTCTGTGGGACCTTAGCCCTCATTAAGGTCAAGCCAAATTACCTTACAAATAATTTAGCTACAACCCACAGCTCCTCGATTCTCAACTGATAGATTATGCAGCCATTAATCAGCTCCAGGTTTGGCCTTTGCTTTTGACATTCAGAAGGTAAACTTACTCCATGCTGGTCCTCTTATTGAGTTTCTCAGATACATTCATACTCAGAAAAACCCCCAACCTCATTCTCTACTAAGCATTGATGATTTCTCATGTTTCATGAAAGATTGAACGCACCTTTTAATAAATTTGTTTGTAATGCACCAATTTCATTTTGCCTACTCCCAAGGAAGCAGATTTCTATTTGATGGGCTGGAAGACACGTGAGATTATTCATCACTGTACGTCTGGGTCTGTAGTTAGGTGCAGAGCCATAAATTTGGAAGACAGCACAGTAACTGATCTTCAGTTAATTTCCTGGAAAGTCTGAAAACTTTGTTCTGGGTGATCGCTGACAAAGATATAATAACAATAAAATAACCCAAGGCGGCCAAACCCAGTTTAATAGTTTCCATAAAGATCATTTTTAGCAGAGCTCTGCAGGACTTCATTCACTGTTACAATACCACTCCCTCCATATAACTGCGATAGTGAAAATTCGCTTTTGTACCCTGATCAGATTTTTTTGGCTAGGACTCCTACAACTACGTTTAGCTCTCAGACGCATGTCTTTAATAAGAACGACCTGTATATCCAAGGGCTGAATTTCACCCAGTGAAGATGTTCAGCGAGGTTTAATTTTGACAGATGATCAAAGGCCACGGCCTTATGACTCAGTGCCTGCTTCAGGTCCCAACGGATGGTGGGTATACTCTTGAAATAAAGCTCTGACTCCATTACTATCATAAAGAAAGCTGTAGAACCACCCTTTCTTCATATGTCTTAATTATAAATATATCTTCTAGCTCATGAAAAAAAGAAAACTCCTTTTCATAAGTGATTAATGAACCTGCAGATTCTCCTGCAGATACAGTCAATAGCCTTCCAGGGGCCTTTCTGCCAAAAGTCCTGCTTCAAGTACTGCTTATTTACATGCTATCTACATTAGCTGGCAAGTAGGTACACCTTTGGTTGTTTTGATCCCTTTCCCATCTAAACAACACTAAAACCTTGAATTAGCCTGCAGACCATCAGGTCCCAGGCTTGCAGCACTCGTCTATAAGGGCATGATTTTGAGGCAGCAGTTGAGAAAGCCTTTGTTGTAAATCCCCAAACTACACGAGTATGATGGATCAGCAGGGGTCCATGTCCATTGAACTGCTTCCCCCCGCCAGCCAGAAAAGGAAGAGCGCACACTAAAGGATCATGTTTGCATGAACACCCTTCCTATTGAACACTGATACAGGAAAAAAAAAATAATTACAGCTCTCCCTATTATAGCCCAAAAAAGCTCTATTAACTGCCTGCCTCTCTTTATTTAGTACTATTTTGCATAAATACATTGAGCTATCAGGTGAATCAAACCCCATATCCTGGCTTGGCACATTTGACTCTGTTCTTCAAATAGGAAAATATGCTCTACAAAAAGCACTCATTTGCAAACTTGGGTTAGACTAGTGCATATAGTGAACTCAGCATGTAGAAGTTTGTTGTTTTGTATTTTTTTTTTTAGTATTATTTTATTAAAAAAAAAAATCCACGGTGCTGTCCTGGATACTTGTGCATGAGTTACAACAAACTAGGCAGCATGTGGCTGGGCATCCTTCACTGCTGGGTGGGTCAGTGAAGGTCTTTGGTTTCATTCGCTGTCCCTTGTATTACCAAATTTTGTGATTTTTACATTAAACCTAAAGTATCCAACAGAGATAAAGAAAGAGGGTTTAGGTATTTTCTAAAGGACCAACTTTCTGCAGGACATAGGGAAAAATATTTTACAGGTATTTCATGTAAAGGATTAAAGTGTTTTATATGAAAAACTCAAAAATAGTATTTTAATTTTTCATTTCTTAACAAACATCTCGTTCTGTTTGACTTCAAGAAATCAAAATGCAAGTGAGACCTTTATATTAATTCCAGCTGTTTCCTCTTCATGGGAAATTTTCATAATAAGTGAAACATTATCATTTGGTTCTTGCCCTACCCCAATTAGTCTTTTCCTTATTAGATCTAGCTCTAGCCTCATGAGACCCTTACTGTCTTCTAAAAATACATCTCACTCAACTCATTGTAGGGAAAACTTCAGGCTTCTAAAGCTAAAATCAGAAGACAAAGAACAACAACAAAAATAAGGAGTGAGAAGAAAAAGAAGTTTGCTATTTTGGTTTTGTTTGTTTGTTTGGGTTTATGGGGTTTTGGGGATTTTTTTTGTTGTTGTTTGTTGGTTTGGTTTTTTTTTTTTTTTTTTTTTTTTTTAAATGAAACCCTTGCCGTTCCTGGGGAGAATCAGAGGATGCAGTGCTATACTCCCATTTGCTTCTTTTATGGCTGAGAACTGGTGCATAGCATCGACTACTTACATTCAATCTTACATCACCTGAGCGCTCAGCAGCTCAAATAGCCACAGCTCTAGTAGCCACTCAGCTGAGGAGCTCTACAGCTGTCTGTGTATATTATATATCTGTATCTATCTATATGTGTCTATCTATATATCTCCAAGTTTGCACTACCTGTGTGCAAGGCAGAAGCAGATTTTCAAGACCTTAGCAGGCAGTGCGAGGGACATGTTTCCAGATGAGGTTCACTTCTGTTGGAGAAACTCCATAAGCAATAGATTGTCTTTTTTAGCACTCAGCAACACTTTCTGGGACGTTTATGGCCAGACTGTCAAAGCTGTTTAGCACCTGAAACAGTCAGTTTGCCTAGAAGCCCTACCGCTAATTTTAGCGGCTAAATGAGAGCTGACCTCAATCATGCAAGTGAACTCTTTGGAAAAGTCTGGCCACAAAGCTTTCATCTAAACTGACTACTCCTCAGGCAAGCGGTAAATATCTTCTGATGTTGTCCTCCTCTTTTTGTGCCCTAACATATGCAGTCTGCTTATTTATAGAATGTGTCAGCTTCATATACATCGGGCTGAATCCCTCAGGATGAAGTCTCACTTGGTTTTGCACACTGTGGCCAACGGTTTCTCCCAGCCTCCAAGAGCAAAGGCTTGCTCTGCTCACTGCCACACAAGAGAGGGCAACGGGATCCAGCTAAACCCAAATTTGAGAATATTTCTGTGAGCAGTAACGACTAACAAGAATAAGAGTAGGAGGGAAGAAGCTGATTAGCAGAGTTTGTGAGCTCCGGGCCCACCACACAGGAAGGGGAGCAGCGGGAAGATCCCAACACATCAGCAGCAGAACCCATCCTTCAGCCACCTACAAGGATTGCATAATTTGGAAAGATGTGCAATGCGTTCCTGCCTTGCTCGAGGGCTGGAAGATGCCAGGGCTGAACAGCAGAGCCTATATCCAAAATACAGGATATTTAATGTTGGAAACATAGCTCCTAAGCCCTACCTTTTTACAGTCAAATAAAGTTCCACCAATGCTCAAATAGTAAAAAACCAACAACCACCAAACAAAAAAACCGCCACACCACAAATCAATTTTGCCCAGTTTGGTCTAGTGGAACTAACAAATAAATCAGCAGAAACCTAAGTTAATGCTATTACATTTGGATATTAGTAAAACAAAATAATGTTTCTTCTTTTGGAGATACTTGCAATTTCTTTTTGTATTCTATGTGCAATAACATAAATTCGTATAGGCAAAGTCAACACGAAAATGCATCAGCCTCCATGTAAGGATGGACACACTACTTTTTGCAGGTGCAGAAAAATTGAACTGAGGTGTGTTTAACTACAGAGAACAGTAGCCATCATCAGATGATGTAGGCAGGGAAGAAAATTCCCTTTGTCTAAGGCCACAGTGCATTCTGGTGGGCACTGAGCTCTCAGGCAGTTCAATCACCATATAAATAAGCCTTAATTGGCATTCCCAAATGCTTCGAAATCATATTGCCTGCTGCTGGCACTCCAAAAGGTATACCTCTGGAGATATAAGAGAAAAAAAACCATATCAAAGATCATTTGCATTTAGATGCAACAAAACCATACTCAACTGGTATGTGTCAGGGGTAAAAATAGCATCAGCCAAAATGGCAAATGCCTTTTGGTTTGTCAGGAATTGAATGTGTAGCACCAAGTGAGCGATTATTACAGACTCTGATCAGTGAAGCAGACAATCATTTGCCTTGTTATCTTGCTGCCTGCCCATGTGAACAGCATCAAACAACTATTAAAAGACACTCCGCTCCCCCCAAAGGGAACACCAGTGGTGAATATCTGAAAACCTCCTCATTAACAAGCTAACCTTTGAGACTGGTGAGAAGACAAGGAAGCATTTACCAGCCACTGTATCAATAATTATGGAAAAGAAAATCGTAGCTTATTGTCTCTCGCAGTGGGGGGAGAAATAAACAACGCAGGCACGGTTCACACCGTGCCTATGGCGAGCAGGCCTTCCATGGCATCTCCCAGCCATGGGCAACAGGTGCCAAAAAGGCAATTATCCATGGAGCTGCTCAATACAAGGGTGATGCATATTTGGAAATTACCCCAAAGCCCTTCTGCTGATAATAGGAGGCTCTGTGGCACACAACCCTCAGGGACCCCTAAGCACCCTGGTAAAAAGCGGCCTGAAAGGCCACACGCATGGATGGGCAGTGGTATCATACGTCAGGGCTGAAGCACTCGAACACGATGATTTTTGTTCCCTGGAGCTGTGAAGTTTCCCTGAGGCCCCTCAAACACACAGGGATGGGGACCCAGTTTTGAGCAGAATATCTGATAGTAACTCGATTCCCTGTTCCTGATATTTCTCCCTCCCGTGTCACCCAAGAGGCCTTAAATACCTAATTATGTGTCAGCATACAGCCACCCAACCTTGTTACGGGTGTAAATCCTGCTCCCATTTATAGCCTAACTCTGTTCTGTCTCCAGCCTCATTGCAAGGAAGGAGGAAGGGTACACCTGAGCCTGCACCAGGCTCCCTGGGGGTTGCTATCCTACTCAGGCACAGCCTTCGCATCAAACTACCAGTTATCTTCTCAATTAATTGTAGGTATCGTAGTGGTTGACAGGACAGCCTTACTACCAAGGGATAATTTAATATGACTAAACCGTAATCAAAGTATTAATAGCCTCAGAATTTAATCTGTGCAGAAGAAGCGGGATTTACAAAAGGGAAAGGATGACCAAGGCTAAGATGAATAATGTTAGTTGTAATATTACAGCTAGTTGTAATAGTATAATTAGTTGTGATATCCAGAAATAAAAATTACACTGCTTTGAGTTCCAGGACGTGTGCCAAAAAGGAGCCGTTAGTCACAGAGATGAGGAAGTTACACAGTCCATTATCTCATAAACCGCAAGGCCCAGAAATGAATCCTGCATGTCACAGGAAAATTGAGACTGCATTTTACAGCAATACATAGCTTTTAATTTTAGCCCTTAAACCAGATCCTTTCTGATTATTGGTATGCCGTGCTTTCCCATTTCCACCCTGAACTGAGTTTGGAGACGACTATCCTCAGAAGCCCTCCTGGCTGCTAACAACCCACCAGCTGAGCTTCACTTTTCCTTCGGGCATGACCCTAAGTTGTCCCTCCCAGCCAGGCTGTGGCAGAGCAAGCTCAGCCCTGGCATCCCAACCTGCTCCCTTCCTCCACCCTCTCCACAGTCTTGTGGAGAAAAAAAACCCCAACCCAAACCAAAACACATCAAAAACCAGCCTTTTTCTGCTTTTTCCTTGCTGGCCAAAGATTCCAGGTGATGGTTTGGCTTGCCTCCATCAACAGGTGCTGCTTCCTCGTGGGGTTAGGCAGCCCCTGCTGCTCCCTGGCTCTGTGTTCAGGGCCAAACAGTTTAATCTAGTAACACACTTCTAAACCCAAAGTGCAGAAGGCATCAATAAAGCTAGTATTCAGCATCATGATGTGTAATCAAGAAGCTATACAAAAGCAAAAAGTGATGTGACTGAAAATCACTTTTTTTTTTTTAAAAATTGTGACAGCAGCCAGTTTTTACCATCTCATCGTTATTCACTTGTATGACAGACACAGAAGCAATTGCTTGAGCTGGTAGGCATTTTTTGAAAAATTACTTTGAATGACCTCTATATTATAAAAGTTATTTTAAAACCATTTCCTGCTTTTAGGTAGCGATAAAGAAATTAAATGCTTTTTCAGGTTGTGCTTATCCTTTTCTCCTTCATTTCCTCCTACGTACTTTCTTTTCTTCCTCTTCTCTTGGTGCCAAAAAGAAAAAAAGTGTGCTTATGAAGGAGGAAAACTGGGAAAGAAAAGATAACTCTCTCTAGGGAAAACAGGCAGGAAGAAGAGAATAAATGTGAAGTTGTGATTTATTTATTTATTTTTTTAAAAAAGGGAAATCGCCTGGGATTGAAATAACTGAAACTTTTGTCCTCTTCTCACACACACACATCCACCCCACCCCCTTTTCTTCCCCGTCCTGGCTGACTTGCACCTCTTGGCAGGCACGTAGGTGCTTGTTTTGCTGCTGAGGGCTGTTGCTCCACAGGATGGAGTCACCAGAAACGATGCTCCCAGGAGATGTTTTGTGTAGGGATAAAGTGAGCACCAACCGGGGCTCCGCTGCCCCTTCCCCTTGCACCGCTTCCCTCGCACACACAATCGTTTTGCCGCAGCAATGCTGCAGGCTTGCTAACGCTATGTTCTCGGTGTTTTATATATTGGGAAAGACACTACTTAATACATCTGGGGAAGTACTTCCCCATATATGCACGGGAGCCCTGGCACAGAGGCAATTAAACACTCCAGGCTGCACATGCTCGCACAATTACCTTTTGTGACTGTCACTAAATAAACGCTGCACTGAGCCAATAAATCTTACAATGCCTCATTTTTCTAGCAATGACGCCGCAGGCAAGGCCTGCATGGCCCAGAAAAGAAAAAGGTTAACTTTTTCTGAAATTCCCTAATCCTGCTTATCTGCTTCTTCTCCCTAAACATCTGCCAGCTTCAGACACCTGTTATAAATATCAGTTTGCCTTGCAGTGGTTCCTGGAGTCTATCAGCAAACCGAGCAATTAGTATTGTCAGCGAATCATTCATTAACTGAACTATTCAGTTTCAGCTAACCTAAAACTAATTGTGTATTTAATTCCTATCTAGCAAGATCAAATTAATCAAAAAAAAAGAGACCATAGGTAAATATCAAAGATCAATAGATAACAAATGAAAACCTTAATTAAAATCTTATCTGAATGCTAACAAAAAACATAAAGTAAAGCAGAGGAGATTATTTCACATCAGGTCATTCTGATTATCATTGTGCTTTCTCCCCAGTTCAACCCTGGTGCTACTTAAGTACATGGTGAAAGGATCAGAGTAAATTTTTCTTGTCATAAGAAAGACTCTCTCCCTCCTCACCTGGCAGAGACCCTGTGCAGGCAGTTCAATGCTACTTCGAGAGTGAAGAGTGACTGCACAAAAGTGGCATTTTCCTGCACGTTTTCCCCCATGAAGTTGGAGCTGCAGCTACTGACCTTACTGGCAAGGAGGCAATTTTACTGCTGGTTACTCTTGTTACCTGTGCAGAAGCATCACAGCTATTAAAGGGGGAGCAGGAGCTAGTTCCCTCTTGTGTGTCATCAGCAGAGGTAAATAACATCTATGCATCTCTGCTGTGCAAACCAGAGAGTAATTAGGGGGAACTGCTCAGGCCATTAAGTTGACGAGCTGATATCTGTTCCCACCCTTGGAGGTTCAGGCCCTGTGCTGTGCTTGATTCCTACTATGGCTTTTAACGCTGTTAGGCCAACAAGAACATGAGACAAAGAAAGCAAAAGTGTTACGGCTAATTTTAAGCTATGCTCAGGTACACCACTTTCAACAATATCAACGCCAAACAGATACATCAAAAAGTTAATCTCTATTGAGGCCAAGAATGAAAAAGAGAAAAAACCCTATAAATCAGTCTTATCAGATTGATACACCCAATCTTGATGCAATCCATTGGACAAGTTTTGTTGGCAGGAAAGCTCATGGGCTCAGTCTGCAGGAGGTGTGCAAACGCCAACTTCAGACCCTGCCAAGAAACTTGAAACAGCACAACTATGTCCCCAAGACACGCCAGCTAGGCACGGCTGTCCTGCTTACAAGCACCAAGCTAACATACCTGCAACAAAGAGGAGATCTTGGTGGTGGGTGTAGACAGGAGAAGGATGAACTTTAGAAAGTCCTGTTGACTTTCCTACCCTCCTACTCCCTTGCCCTGTGCCCTATTTATGCCATCATCTGCCAGTCACTTCCCTCTGGCCGTTCCCTTCACCTGAGGGCTCCTTCCCCCACCTGAATTCTTTTTTCTGCATTAGCTCCTTCCTACATTAGTCACCTGGAAAGTGCCTCGGTGCAGTGCTGAGTCTCCACAGAGGAGAAGGCAACCCTCAGGGTCCTTAACAGAGACTTCATTCCCTGCAGGGGCTGGGAGCTGCCATTCTTACCTCTCTCTCTCTCTCAGGGTTTTTCAGACTTCCTTACCTAACCATGCCATGCTGTTCTGCTTACCAAGGTAACTCATGACATGATACATAAGCAGTGGGTTTCCCTGGTACTTCTATTATCTGGCAGGAGTTTCTTTACGTTCAAATGCAGAGCTGTACCATAACCACACATGTGCATTGATGGGACTGCGCCCTATCTGCTGCTCTGTGCTCTTCCATCAGTGCAAATAAACATCAGCTTGGTTACAGCAACTGGGCTTCTTCAAAAAAAACCAAGACAATTTACTGTAATAGCGTCTGTTTTAGAACAAAGCTTTAAGTCACCACCTTATTTTTGGAAAAAATAAAAATAAGTGACCTACAAGCATTGTACAACGAGAGCTTTCACGATGCTGAGTGTGTATTGGCTCCACCTTTCCTACTTATACCATTTTTCTTCCAGAGCCAGGGAGGATGCACAAGAGTCCCTCTGATCATAGCAGATTGTGAGGCCAGAAGTGGATGGCATTTACAGAGGAGGTTATCCAGCCTCTGAACCTTCATCACCAATGATGGCGTATGAGCACAAGCACCGTGCAGTGATTCAGACCCAGACTGTTGGGCTGCAGGTTTGGCTCCAAGCACCCGCCTGTTTCTCAATGTCTCTGCTGCATTTGCAATGGTCTTTTAAACTGAGCTGTGCAGGACATGGTGCTCCTGGAGGAACTGTAGACTGCCCCATCCTCTAGACTGGAAAGAGGCATATGGGTTACCTGATCTGCCGTCTTTGTCTTAACCCCATCTTTTCCTTTGGGGCTAACAAAGAGACAGGCAATTTTTTTTTTCATGCACGTGCATGAGATATCCCAGCTCTTTGAGTATCCCTTGTGCTGGTTTTGGCTGGGATAATTTTCTTCATAGTAGCTAACATGGGGCTATGTTTTGGATTTGTGCTGGAAACAGTGTTGGTACTACAGGGATGTTTTCGTTATTGCTGAGCAGTGCTTACACAGAGCCAAGGCCTTTTCTGCTTCTCACGCCACCCCACCAGCGAGTAGGCTGGGGGTGCACAAGAAGTTGGGACGGGACACAGCTGGGACAGCTGACCCCAACTGACCAAAGGGATATTCCATACCATATGATGTTATGCTCAGCATATAAAGCTGGGGGAAGAAGAAGGAAAGGGGGGACGTTTGAAGTGATGGCATTTGTCTTCCCAAGTAACCGTTACGCTTGATGGAGCCCTGCTGTCCTGGAGATGGCTGAACACCTGCCTGCTGATGGGAAATGGTGAATGAATTCCTCTTTTGCTTTGCTTGCACGTGCAGCTTTTGCTTTACCTGTTAAACTGTCTTTATCTCAACCCACGAGTTTTCTCACTTTTACCCTTCTGATTCTCTCCCCCATCCCACTGGGAGGGAGCGAGCGAACAAACAACTGTGTGGTGCTTAGTTGCAGCTGGGTTAAACCATGACACCCCTGCTTTTCCCCCCCTAGATCCTGGATCTGATGCTTCTCACTGTGCCAGCCTGCAGCCAGACAGGAGCCAGCCCTATATCCGGGTCTCCTTTTTTTTTTATGCTGACTCTCATTGCACTGGGCTGGAAACTGCCAGCAAAGAGAAGGAAGGAGGGCAGAGGCATTAGCATCCTCTACACATCTGTCCCACTGCCCAGCTCTCAGTTGCAGGTGAGGCTGAAGCCAAAAGACCTAATGAAGCAGAGAAGAACAGCTACACTGCTGACATAAAAGGTACGGCAAGCTTTCATCTTCTGAGAGGTTAAAAATAAACAGTTTAGCTTTCAGCAAAGTGGTCTGATTAGAGGCAAAGAAAACTACACTGATTTCCATGGAAATGGAATATTTTGTTGCTGCTACTTGATCTTGTTGAAATGTATTAAGAACACAAGAGAGTGCAATTTCAATATCTGGAGAGTGCTAGTATATTTTAAAATTTTAAATGAAATTGATTTCTTTTAAAAGAAAGCTGGCTGATTTTAGTTTCTTAATTAGTTCATTACCACTGGAAAGGGAGCATGCTGTCATAAGATTATAGCAGGATATTATAGAAACAGCTGCAACCTGCAACAGAGGAGATACAGACATAGGCATTATCTGTATAGAAATCAGGGACTTAAGATCCTCTATGTCCTTTATTTCTTCTCTAAAAACAGCAAAGAACTGTTCTTTAAATCATAAATCTTGCTAAATTTAAACGAATTACAAAACAGATACTAGTTTCTATGGAAGAGGGATCAATCCCTAAATTTTGTTCACTTCTTTTAATGTGTAGGAATACTTTGCAAGAATAAGGCCTGCCTACGCATGCTCTGGAAGCAAAATAACTCAATTAGTTTGAGTTCTCATCTCATTACTGTGGTACATATCTCCATAGGGAAGTTTCTTTCAAATAAGCAGTGTCCTATTTCAGTTTAACCCAGATAGTTACAAAATAATCACTCAAAAGGGGGCACCACTGGCATGACCTTCGCTGTGATAAATACTAAATACAGGTGTGAAAGAAATGCTGCTTTGCTAGCGCAGTTGTTATCTTTATAGACATGCCCCAGGGTAGGATCGTCTCTAACATTTCAACACATATCAATGGGACGTTGCCACAGCAAGGCCCAACGGAAATAAAGTTTCTACCAAACAAATGTTAAAAAAATCCAAAATCTTTGTTCTTAGTTAAAATAACACATTGTGATGATAAGAAGAAAAAAAAATTCCATTTCTTCTTCCATTTCCTCAAAGTGAAATTTCAACAGAAACAATAAAATCTTTAGGTTTTCATTTTGACAGTATGACTTTTTTTTGACAGAAATTTTATCTTATTGTAATTTTAGGTGACAGAAAAACTTGGGCTTCTAACCAAAAGGCTGCTGTACTTTTTATCTATATGTTATGTTTTCCTACATGCTTTCATCTGGCATGTGCCCTGGTTCCAGTAGTGATGATCCAGGAAAGAAACTAGAGCCAGGGAAGATTTGCCCACAAACCACAGACAACCTCAGCCTGATTTAGGGCAGCTTTCCATTGCAGACTGGTCGCATTAGATATTAATCAGTATAAATAATCATCGATACTGTGGCTCAAGGGGCTTTTTTTTTTTTTTTCCAATATAATGGCCTCATGAAACCAATCCTGCTGTTTTCTTTGTGTTACACTGAAGACCCTGTTTGGCTAAGGTTTACTATACGTTTAATATGAAAGATTGTCCATGAAAACATTTAGAAGTGGATCCACAAAGAGATGCAGGCACTGAAATACATAATTTCCGGTGCCTGCTGATTTTCATAGCCCTGACCCAGGTGTCAGAGCTCTTCATTGAACGTATGGGGAAAACCACAACAGACAGAAGCTATGGCAGCTTCTTAGTAAGAAACGCTGATGAGGAGAGTGGGACATAAGTCCCATTCCTGGATGTAATTAGGTGGCTATGGCTAATGAGAAATCAGAGAGCGCCTATTAACCGAGGAGCCCGGTGAGTACAGCAGTCACCAAGGAGATGGGGGAATTGTTTGCAAACAACGACCTGAGTAAGGGTGTATGTACCCTATTATGGTCATTACAGAATTCTTCCTTTTTTGCCATTTCTATTCTGCTTACAGACACTTTTTGCTATTTCCTGATGATTCTCTCTTCTCAAATAGGCTAATACTACACTTTCATAGGCTGGGTCAGCTAAAAGCACCTCAGTGTTTGGTACTCGCAGCCACATGGATTCTCTGTGCAAACTTAATTGCATTAAGGACTGGATTTAAGAGCAGCAGATCAATGCTCAGGAGAGTTGTTAGGGTGAAATATGGAGACCTCATCCACAGATGAAAGGAAGAACACCACATAATAATGACAGAAAAGGAACACATCAGCTATATTTTCATTCATTGTGCTGCGCCTGGCAAAAAAAAATTGGTGTATTCAGTTCACCACTTCAGTAATTTTGCTTTTAACAATATCTGAATTTGTATTCAATCAGCAGACCCTATAGAGTGAAGCATTTTTTGGACACTCGGTGGTTTTGACTGCATATGTATCCTGTTCCTGGCCAAATACATTTCTGCTTCACTGCTTGCAGGAAGATCACCTGAGGACAGTAGAGCAGAGCCTGCCAGCCCCACGCTTTCCCCAAACAAAGCATTAGGTATGCATCAGCAACTTTTATGTACAGTCCTTCTTTGTATATTATTTTCCCCTTTATATCACCTGTACAGACCATGCTGCATTTTACCTAGCTAGTTTGGGCTTCACCGTCCCTTGCGCTACTCAGTTCGTGCAGCTTAGCTGAGTGTGTTGGTTGTTCCTGTGCAGTTTTTACTGTTGCAGTTGGACATCCTCATTTCACTGTTGCAATCAAGCTGAAAGGCATTGCCATTTGGAGGGTGCTAAACAGGAGCCTCCTTGCAACTTTGAACAGATAATTGGGAAAATTGTAATGAGGCACACATAACCTCCAGCACATACGGACAAATCAACCAGCAAACCACTCCTTTGTTATGTTGGGTTTTTTAAGAGCTAAAACCCTTTTGAAATAAGCCCATGCTTATTTCTTTCAAAGTAATGATAATTGATTCAGGCCATCCTGAAATGAATTCAAGCTCAATAAGGGTTGTGGCTTGATGAAGACGTGCACCTTCGTTGTGCAGAGGAATCCAGCTTGCTTAGGAGCCTGTGAAAGCCATGGATCTGCAGGTGGGAAG
This sequence comes from Gymnogyps californianus, assembly GCF_018139145.2. Lineage (NCBI taxonomy): Eukaryota > Metazoa > Chordata > Aves > Accipitriformes > Cathartidae > Gymnogyps > Gymnogyps californianus. The sequence goes on along the minus strand of NC_059473.1, from coordinate 7,296,419 downwards.
TTAATTTCCAACAGCCTGATTCAGCAATAAAGCAATAAATACAAAATCCTCCTCAGAACTTTCAGACGTGAGCACTTCAGAGGCACTGAGAACAGATTAGCTTACTTCATTATGGGCTCTTTTTTAACAGAAATCTCAAATCCCACTATTTTGCCTGAATCAGTCTCTGCTTTTGACTACAGTTATGTGTAGCACAGAGCTATTTACACATTTATTTAGTATAGCTGGGGGACCAGCAGGCTGTAGTTAAAAGCGCAGCACAGGTTTTGGGGCTAATGATGCACGGAGATCAAGTAACAGAGACACCATGTGATGGAGAGATATAGAGATGACAGGTGATACTTTGCTGCCAGACAGGGCAGGCAGAGGAAAAACCACTAAAAAACAAACACCCCCTCCAAATGAACACGTGTGGAAACTGGGCAGTTCAGTCCTTGCAGTCCTTCCCATGCTGAAACACGGCAGTGGGGTCAGAAATTATGAGCCTGTCCAGGAACCCTATTCCCCACACCCATCTCACCAGCATCTTTAAAATAATGGAGAAGGGGGGGGAAAAAAAAAAAAGCAAAAAAACCCCCTGCTGTGCTCTGTGGGATAACATACAGGAGAATAGCAAATATGGCCCAACGGCGGATGGCAACAACAAGAAAGGGCAATATCCCCTGGCTTTCCTGTAAGCCTGCTCACGGCTCACCAGCTGGGGAGCTGCGGAGGTTTAGCGAGGGCAGAAAGTGGATCCCCAGAGATCCCCCATGAAGTCACTGCACCTGCCTTCTTGGAAGAGAAGAGTGGATTTTTATCACTTAGAGATGTAGGTGATTTTCTTTTCCCTTCATGTGGAATTAGATAATTTAGGCCCTTGCCTTAATACATTATTGCCCTTTCTGGTAATAAGTCTGATAGAAGTTACACTGGATTTTTCACTGACAGTATCAGATCAAAGTTGGCTCCCTGTGTCCCTGCTCTGGAAAAACTTCTGTTATCAGCAAAGAAGTAAACACCGACCTCTCAAAGGGAGCTTCCAAGGAGTTCTACATCCCTCAAAGGACAGCTGGAAAATTGAGCTTGGAAAGGCTACATTTTTTAGGCACTGTAGATATTTTAGCTGAGCTACGGTTGAGGCTGTAATTAGAGGGGGCTGGTGGTATGCGAGAGGCAGGTTGTGGAGCACATGTGATGATGGCAGAAACACACTGAAATACCGACTCTGCTGTCTACAATTGCATAAGCGGCTTCTCAAAAGGATGGGGAGAAATATCGCAGGAAATTGGCTGTCTGAGGTTGCAGAGATAATAAGTATTTTCAGAAATCAGCACCACTGCCAGAAAATAAAGTGGAAAACCTCCCCCGTGGAAACTAGAGAAGGCAGAGTCATGAATGCTGGAGTAGGGAGAAAATACAGAGTGATGAGAAAGCCAGATAAATGGTAGGGAAAGACTCCTTTCGTAAAACAATCTGCTGTGGGGAATGTGAAAATTAAGTTGGCTCTTGGAAGAGAGGAATCCCACCCAAAGCTGCTTTTCTGAGGAAGGGGATTATCTTGGCTTGGTTCCCTACCACTTTTAAACGCATAAGGGAATTTAATTAAGCATTGCTACTTTCCTAATTGTTGAGGCTATTCTCAGAGGCTCCCAAGACTTTCCAGGCTCTGCAGTGTTGGTCCGGAGATGGGATTTCTCAATTAACAGTAAGATATGGCAAGCAGTGAGGTCTGGGACTCAGTGCCCTGGTCAAATAGCAACTCCGTCAATTTATGAAACATTGACGTAATTCTGCTGAGAGGGAGCCAGCTGAGGGATTTATTTTGCCTGTTCTGCTCCTGCAAATTCATATGGAGTTTTCCATAGGGCAAGAGCACAGTCTTTGCTTGCTCTGTGCCACAAGCCATCCTGCGGTGCTGTTGTGTGCTCTGCTCCGGAGGGACCACATTTCACAAGCCATGCGTCCCTTATATCTCAGCCTAAAAGTGGGAGGGTACACTCAGTCAGCTCATAGGTCAACAGCTTTCAGATCCTCTGATGGAAAAAGGCACACTATTATTAATTAAAACTGGTGTGGCCCTGAATGTGGGTTTACGATCTGTTCAGAATCCAAAAAAAAGCTGATGTTTGGGGCATCACTGCTCTGTTCCTGGGACTTGCAAGTGTACATCTCAATACATAAAAGGCATCTGATTTTTTGCAGGTGTGACTTCAAATTGAAGAAAGCCAACAGAGTAAGTGCTCAGAGCTTCCAGGGCTTGTTAAAACAGTCCAGCCTTGAAATTACATAAACAAGGGGAAATGAAAAACAATTAAACCCCCTATAGCCTCATTGCAAAATTTTGCATTTTTCTACTCAGAAGTTCAGCCAAGTGAGCAACACAAAGCGACCACAGATCTGAGATGAGCAAAATAATAAAAAATTCCTATGGCAAGATGCAGGCCTTACCCTCCTTCCCCTGCCTCCCCAGCTTTGACTGCCCTTCTGACTCTCAGATATTTAATTTGTCAACAGAATCCTCAACTTCTGGGCTCCAGATCGGAAACTAAATACTCATGTCAGGGATTTCATCACATCTGATGCCTTCTGCCACAGCAATGACTCTCCTGGGGCAGTGCATCAGCCTGGGGGACAAGGCTAAGCATGGAGATGTCCTACCACACAACCAAGTGGGGTAAGCAGGCTTTTTGCGTCCAGGCACCTGATGCCACCTCACACTGAGGGGGGCTGTTACCCAAACCACTTCATGGCAGTGTGGTGAACAGGTACCTGAACCCAAAAGCAAGCTCAGAGCAGAGGAGAGGTCCCTGGGATTTGTCTGTCAGCTGATGCTCATGTGTAACGTGTCTCAGAGGCATGTGCTTCAGCCAATTGGGGCTGGTGGGACGATATGGGACACGCTCTGGATGTTGCACCCTGCACGACTGGTACTGCTCAGCCCTAGTGCTCAAAGGCAGAAACACTAATGCTACCCAACAGGACCACTGCAGGGTCTCTGACTTTAATACCGTCTCACCAGTGGGTATTGTCTTTATTTTTGTAAACCGCCGGACTATTCTTGCTGAGCCCGCCTCTACCTCCTTCCTCCTCCAAAATGACCCAACAACCTGAAGCAAACATTTGGAATTGAAATTTCTGCTTGAGCAGTAGACTTGTAACAAGATTAATAATAAGCGATGGAGAGTGTTAGACAGCTACAGGTATCACTACAAGCCCTTCTGATAACAACAACAGATTCAGACCAGTGTATCACGTCTTACACACGTATCTATATTAATAGCTTGGATCTCTTCTGGGATTTGGCAGGAAATCTAAAGTTGTATTAATGTCTTTTTCTTGCCTCGTCAATAAAAAAACAACCATTAAGCAAGGTCCTAAGCTGTCATGAATTCTTACTAGACATACTGTAATTGCTATTCCAAAAGGAGCAAAGTGCAGAGACTACAACTGTAGAAAAATAAAAGAGAAGCTGTTATGGAGATTTAAAGCAAACAATACCTGCGTTATGTCCTCTCCCCTCCAGATGGCTCATGCCTGAATGGCTTTCTGCTATTGCTTTTTTTGTTTTTATTTGATCTGAGTAACTTATTGATTTTTTTTATGGCATGACGTGATGAAATCTGAACTGACGTTACATTTCACTAATGTACAGCTCCCTTGAGCCAATATCAATTTTGTCTACGATGGTTTTGCAAGGGCAGAGGTCAGCTGGGGGACTTTCCCCTTAGCTCTGTCACAACCTCTTGAGTTTTCAGGACACTTATAAATAAATCAGACATTCACATTTCAAGCAATGAGCCAGATTCTGAAGGGTTTCTCCTGTCCCATGAAAAGCAATTTTTACTTGAATGATATTTCAATCAAAACCGATCAAGGATGACCTGATCCAGTCCTTGAATATGAGTAGATATAAAATCTGTTGAGCGTGCACTGGCTGTTTTTCAGAGTTTGGAAACACACTACAGTCTATACACGTGCAACTCATACTCCGTGGCTACACTCATTCAGCCATTGCCCCTACCTTTGGCTTCATTTGGGACTGAGCTTCCCCATGAGCCCAGCCTACCCAAAGGCCAGTGGGATAACCTCTTTCAGCCCAATAACCTGCCACATAGACACTGTTTAGGGGAAAGACCATATCACACATGGTGTATCATCTCAGCTGGCTGACCTTCCTTGCTAACCCTACTTCTCCGCTTGCTGGGGTAACACCGGCTAACCTGCAGAATTCGGGTCACGGTCTTTCTTCCCTTCTGGACTCCTCCCTTTTTGGGCAAGAAGGGACTACAACTTGGGATTTCTTGGGAGAGAGTTTGCTGCTGTGACAAACCCTCCCGGGCCCTGGGAGGGAGGCTGTGCTTCCCAGAGCCCACCCAGGAGGAGAGCCCACCCCAGGGGCATTTTTGGCACATTAGCGTTACCACAGGACCAGGCTACACTGTCAGCTCATTGGCAACTGCAAGAAACTTCCCCGGAAGGATGTCAGCCCAGGACCAGAAATCACAAATAAATTTCCATATGTTGTCAGGATGAATTTCATTTATCAGTGTCTGCAGCAATGTGAATTTGAACTCACTTGTCTGATGGACTAGGTAGAAAAAGCTGTTATTTTACAAATACAGGACATACTAGTCTGTGCAAAAATCTCTAATTACTATTATTATTATGTTTTACTGAGTCTGTTTGGGCTCCCACACTTCCTTGTAGCCTTAGCTGAGCCCAGCCAAATTATATTATCTGAGGTGATTTTCCCACACAGCATCTACCAGAGCATCTCTAATAATGTACAAAGGTATTAGCTTGACAGGCGCTCCCCTTTTCTTCTCTCTCTCTTTTTTTTTTTTTTTTTTTTTTTTTTTTTTTTTGGCTCAGAGTACAACGCAAAGCAAGCTGAAGCCTCTCTTGCTTCTGTCTCTGATGAAGCAGAAATCATCCTTTGGAGGCAGGGCTCAGAAATGGCATTAAATCAGGGCAGGGGGGAAATGCAGATGAGCTCTTTAGCTAGGCTGTCAACAGTGCCACCACCCCCCACTAAATCTTCCCCCTTTCTTTGCAACTGACAGCTCCTTCCCACCATTTCTCTATATTTACATTGGGTTAAATGAGTATATACATGAAGCACATCTGGCACACAGCCAGATCAGAGCCTTGGACTTGCATGCAGTTACAGATGCAAAATACTGTATTTCTCACTGACTATGATCCAAGGTGGCCCCAGCAGAGCTGGCCTTGGGTTACATTTGCACCGGGGCAGGCTAGGGAGTCATTACATCATGCTTTCTGTCCCAAAACCACGAGGCTGAAACCTCCAGCTAACCACTGCAACATTTTCTACCAGAACCACGAGGTCCAGAAGAGGCTGTTGGTCCAGTAAGATACTACAGGACAGCATAAGGGTACATCAGGTCCAGCAGTCACCCTTTACTTGGCCAATACTCTTAGTCTCCTTGCCTCACTCACCCCCAAGTAAGTCTAGGAAGATGGAGTGTAGCCCACACCGCCTGCAATCCCCATGGCCTTCCCAGAGAGGATGCTCAGAGGAGATACTCAGAAATACTCCTATGAAGACAGCTGGGGTGAAAACACTTGTCCTTCCATCCACCTCCAAGTCTGAGAAATTAAAAATATCAAAATTAAGTCCTCAAGAGTAGGGAGAAAAATCCACACAATAAAGTCTGCATTTTCCTGGGTTTTTTTTCCCTCCTCCTCTCTACTTACTCAGCTCTACAATGTCATGGAAACACATTTTTTTTTCCACAGCCATACTTACTGGGTAAGACATTTGAAGCTGAAGTATTATCTTAAAAAGAAGAATGGAGCAGTGGGACTGACCTTGATCCTAGGCTTAAACTATCCTAAATTTAAATGCCAGTTCTCTAAGAGACCTGAAACGCATTACTCAGTCTCTGGGAAGTTAAAAGGAAAAAAAGTAACTTTCTACTTCTCTTGCAAACTGTGAGGATTAAGACGCTAGGGATTATGAGTGTTTCAGTTCTTCAGTAATGTCTTTCTTCATCAGCAAGATCTGGCAAGATTAGGTGACTAATTTACTTGCTGATGTGAGATATGTTCAAGTTCAGAGTATTTTTCTTGTCCTTACCTGAACTCTCACTGAAGAGGAATTTTTCAACTGAGTAATGACTGATTCAAAACCAAGCTATAGGTCTCAAGGGAAAGACATTTAGAGTTTTAATTCTCAACAGTCACGTCTAATTCCTCAGTGAAAGATGCCATGACACCAAAAGAAGGAAATTAGTTACTTAGATTGAAAACAAGCTGAAAATTTGTCATAAAGAACAGCTTAAAAAGGTGGGTAAAAAAGCCAACATGTTATAAAGTAGAAACAAACCCAGCAGCTAAGAAAAGGAAAGAAAAAAATAAAGTCACAGATCTGTGGGATTCATTCCTCTGATAGATTTTCTGCTTCCATCCACTGCAATTAATTTTGGGTCAGATGGTTTGCATCAGGCTTATTTCTCTTGATCCCCAAGAGTCTTAAAGTTATAAGGCTGGGTAACGATCTTCAGCCCCCGAGAGTCTTTAACACAGTTATGAGAGTGCTCTTTGGGAAAGCAGCGTGGTTTTCATCACTAGCTTGACTGGTTCGAATCTGCAGAGATTACTTAAAATCAGAGACCTGGAACCTCTCAGGTTTGACAGCCCCTTCCAAACTCCAGCGTTGTTCAGTTCAAGAACGCTTGTTTTACGGGATTTCCCATGGAAAGTCTAACTGCAAGTAACATCTTGAAAGCCATGGAGGATGTCTGAGACCAAGAGATATCCCTTTCTCCCACATCATGTTCGAGCATCTACGCTGAGCAGGAAACTAATGACCCTTCTTGAATAATAGCTTCTCTAGAGGGAAGTAATTAGTCATACTCTCTAATATTGCAAACGTAATAATTTTGATAAGAAATTGAATACAGACATATTGCTCCAAAGCATTCCCTTGTAATATCCCAAGGTACTGAACTGGCTTCCGGGTGTTTCTTAGTTTTCTACCCTGTGTGTAATGGATGAACCATCCACAAATACCAGCAAGCAAGCGACAGCTACTTTATCGTATGGCTGACAATGCTCCATGGAACGCAGAAGGACGTGGTAGAGGTTGCCACTTTCTGTGTGCACCCACATCACTGCTGCTGCTCTCTTCTTCAGTATTGTTTGCTGGATCTTTTTCAAGCATATTCTTGAAAAGCACCTCAAAATTAATTTTACACAACGCAGGTAAAACTTTTGGAGGTACTGCAGTGATGTCGGAAGGCCAGCACTCGTTTTCAAAATAGATTTGGGCCAGGATCCAAGGGGATATTTAAGTGCCAAACACCCATTTGGTGGAAGCCGTAGGCAAGGATCTCAGTGCCTGAGGCTGCGAGTGCAGCAACAGCCCCAAGCGCTCACAAGGCTCCCAAAGGATCACGGACGTGGGCTAACTCTGCCGCTGCGATGTTCTCAGCAAGCACGGTGTCGCAGCTTGGTGGGTGAACTGCTCTCACAAGAAACCCAGGGCCATTTTGCATTATTCCTCTCTGAATAAGACTTTCATCCAATCCCAAATGTTCACTCTGCTGAGATGAATCACACTCCCATTCCTTCTCTATTGTTGCCAGAACTCATTTCCCCTATTGTCCTTCTGTAAATTAGGGTAATTCATTCAGAAATGAGATTCAGCCCTATACAAAGGCCTTGGCAAACCTAAATGCTGTTGAAGAGAGCATGGGGGATGCCAGCCCTCCTAAAAAGAGGGAATTTCACTGTAACTTCTTTTGGCCAAGTTTCATAATTAATTTTGAAGTGAGCTCTTTAGAAATACAGTCTCTGCGATTTAGTCCACCTTAATTATAAAAAAAAAATCTGCAAAACTTATTATTTATTTCCTCCTTTTCCTTGCTTATTTTTCTCTAATTGTTAATAATTTTAATTAACACCAGAATTTCTCAACAGCACGTCATCTCTTTCTTTTTCACTACAGGTGTTAATTGCAGACTCAAATAAAAGGTGAAGAAGAAATTGAGGTAAACATCAAAAGAAGCACAACACTGTTGGATGTGTGGAAGAACAGTTATTCGCACAGTTGTCTTATTAGGGCTTTGGTTGATTTATAAGAAAGTTTTAAACCTATTTTTTTATATCCTCCTATGTATTTTTTTTTAACAATATATACATGTCAAGCTATTTTCTTTTTTTCCAAAGAAATTCTTTTTACTCAGATGTACCTTGTTCAGAACAGCTCACAGTCAGATCCAAAGGACACTCAGAACCTAAAACCTGGTCTACATTTTTACTTTCAATACTGATTTTGGAAGATTTTATCAGTAAGTGGCACTATTCATATCAAATATTGAGGGCTTCTAAAATCTTGACCTAATGAATGTCAGTTATCTCTATATACATCCATATGTACAGTTACATATATGTTGTATGTACATATGGGCACAGAAACGCTTTCCACTGATTATATCCCAGAACCAACATACCTTATTGAAATACATAAGTATAAAAGTGAAGAATACAGAATTACAGAACTTTATCTCACAAAGTGAAATCTGTGGGAAGTTTGGGAACAATTACGACTTTCAGCCGGGGAAGCCTCAGAAACACAGGGCACCTTGGATAAGAAAAGGAGGCAGGTGGTATCTCTAAAGGCCACCTGTAGCATCCAATCCTATTTCCCAACAACAACAATTTCATATCGTTTTGTCAGAGGTCAAAAGAAGCAGGCAAACAACTCAGTGAAACAAAAATCCCTGAGGCTTCCCAGGACACAGGGAGGTCGGTAGGTAGGTGTTTCGCAGCAGAAAGTAGGCATTTCAGCACTCTGTGCAGGGGCGAGATGGTACCCAGGGCAGCCTGAGAGCATCCAGAGAAAGGGCAAGGGCAGTGCTAGTGATCTTCAACACTCTCTCTTCTGCCCAGGGATTAAACATAGTTGCAGTCCCTGAAAGCTTAACCAGCAAGGATGAGGAGGTTGCCAGTCCGTGGAAACAGGAGCTACAACAGCTTCAGTTGCTGCAGCTAAATCCTCAGGTGGATTTAGTGGCATGTCTGAGCCCTCAACCCTCACCGCTCACAGTCCCACGTATGGACACAGGGGAAATAAATGCAACAGAAAAGCGGAGCAGACAGCTTGAGGTGGAAATCTCTGATTTTCCTAGCTTCACCTGCCAGAGCTTGCGAGCCGGAGCACCCCATCCTTGTCCTCAGCCGTGCCAAAAACAGGACCACAGCATAACTTGGCTGCTGGTCTGATCTGCCTTCAAGGTGCGCTATCCCTGATGTCATCCTTCCCTGCCTTCCCCAAAAGCTCAAGAGCCCCTTAGCTACATCTCAGGCAACAGGAAGCACTGGTTGGCCTGGCCAAGCACCTCTCTACCCCACCAGTGCTGCTCAGGACGCATCTAACATGCCCCCCCGAAGCCCCATGCACCCTGTTGGGTTCAGGTGGGAACTGTCCAGCCATAGGGATGCAGAAGGACACTTTCCTCTTCCTGCCTGCCAGAGAGCATGGGAAGGACGGTCAGGGGCTGAGGACACTCGCCCACATTAACAATTGTCATTAATATAGAAGGATAAATCCTATGGCAGCTAAAGATATATCTTTAGATAATAAAGAAAATAAACAGACATCTGGCAGATCATAACATGTCCCTTTTCTGCCCAGCACTGACCCATGAAGCGCATGAATATTTATGAGAGGTTTGTCCATACTAATTCTGAATGATACAGTCATGTCCATTTTATAGCTTCCATATGTGCTCCTCCTGCCTTACGTCACACTGTCCTTACTAGTTACGACACTTAAAATAATTAAGACTTCTTTATTCTTACCTGCAGGTCAGATTTTCTCTCAATAACATCTAGTTATGCCCTTGTCTATAGCCTCAGTCCTTTTCATTCCTCTTTGAAATCCTTCCAGTTTTCATTCTGCATCAGTTTTCCTCCACATCCTGCTGCAACACAAACATGCGTAAGTCCTGACCTGAGAAACACTAGGTGCTTCCAGACAGCGCTGAGTGATTTCTCAGCGCAAGGACTGAAGTGCAGCGTGAGCTGTCACTCCCAAGGCCACTGTCCCTGCTTCCACATAGCTCCTTGGAAAAAGCTGTCTTCAGTGCTCAGGCTTAGGGCCTCTCGAACATTCAGCTGTCCTTTGGCATCCGGTATTTTCACTTGTGCTAGAGAAAGGTTCCTGCATCACAAATTCAGACTTAGGCTACAGGGAAATGACATGTCTCTCTAGGTCCCTCTTTCTCTATCACTGAATTTCCGCTAAAAAATTCATCACTTCCCATTTTCCAGGTTAAGTTTCTTAATAATTTGTATATATTCTCTGTTCTTTCTGGTTTTTTCGGTACATCCTGGTTTGTGTTATTCAACATCAATATCAAATTGTTTTTTAGTAAGTTTTTGGCCTCATTAATGAAGGTTTTTTATTAAAACCAAAACAAAACAGACTAAAGGCTACTTCTCTCCTGCCCTCACTTCCCAGTCCAGCACAACTCTCCATCTCAAAGAGAAACAGCGCAATAATTTGCTGGGCAATCCCTCAGGAAAGGTTCACTTGATTTAACTACAATATTTCACAAGCCTTTCCAATTTAAACCCTCAAAAAGAGCCTCAGGAGGAGCACTGCTGCATGCAGCCTCAGTGCTTCATGTTTCTAAATAAGTCCTTGTCCGCCCATTAGATGCTCACTTCATATTGGTTTGGTCCCTGACTATCCCCTCATAGCCAGCACTCTCTCCCTCCGCATTTCGTGTAAAACAGCAGATCGCTTGTGCCCCCCCAGCTCCTTCACCATCTCCTTCAACCAGTAAAGAGATAGGACAAAGTAAGATTTTTGAAGGCAGTTTGAATGTGCACGGAGGGTCTGTACCGGATCGGGTGTTTGAGGCAAAGCCTGGTAGCTCCAACGGCCACTCAGAGCATGATGATGAAATTCCCCGTTTTGCTCGCCCTCATTTCACTCTGCTTTTTGGATACTCAAGCATGCTATTTCGTTGCTTCCCCTATTTCCCTGCCAACTTTCCTCAATTCCCAGAACTGCTTTCTCTTTCAACTCTTGCATACTCCCCTGTGAAATGTCACTCTCCTCTCTTGCGGATTTTCTTCTTCTTCAGGGTTTCTTTTCTTTTTCTTTTTTTTTTTCTAATTTCCATTTTTCCAAAAGGCACTAAGATGTGTTCTGCTTTAATTACTGCTCCAGTTAGCATCCTCCAGCCTTCTTCCAACCCCTTTCATTTTCACTGCTTCCTCCCAGTAGACCTGGCCTGCTCAACTTCATAATTCCCTGAAATTTACTTTCTTAAATGTAGTGTTATGTGCATAATTCATCCATAAATTGAATTTGTTTCCTACTGGGATAATCATACAATCTTCCGTAGCGTTTTTTTACATCTGTTGTTATTCTTTCCTTCCTGGTAATTATATACCTAAAGATATATATTTGGGGCAGGAAAGTAGAAGACAGCAGATCATGCTTCAAACCCACATTTCCTTCTCCTTACAGAGAGTTTTCCCTCTTCCCAAAACCTAATACTGTTCATCTAATTCAACAGGGCTGACATTTCTAAGCAAAATAAAGCAGACATTACTTTACGGCAAAATGTAAGTTAGCCAGAGCCAGATCGTGAGCTGATGTAAATCAGAATAGATCTATTGTCTTCAGAGAAAATGCATCACTTTCTAGCAAAAAATCAAATTTTAAAAAGATCACTGGAGCTATGCAGATATAGCACAGCTGAGAATCAGGACTACCTTTAAATTTGTTGAGTTTTTTTTGTTTTTCTTTCTCTTAAAATTATGAGCTAACTGACTTATCACATTATTTTTTGAGCCATTAATAGTGTGGAGTCTAATTTAGAAGCAAAACTAACACACAGGAAAACCAAGTGGCACAGATGACAAAATTATCACACCTCCCCTGGTACTGGCAGGCAGAATGAGGGCTGAATGCTTGCACATGTGGCTTACTTGCATTAGTGTGAAAACCAGTGCTTTGGGAAAAAAATACCGTATTTTATTATTCAAATCGGATTCCTTTTTCATGTCAATTCTCGACATGACATCCATTTTTGTAAGTCTTTCCTGTCAGGAGTGAAACGTGCTCACATGTATCTTTGATATGGTTTTATTTTTCAAATTATCACAGGACAAATAGCGATGAATAACATCCATACAAATGTTTTGCCTTTATATGTGCCTACTTCACAGTAAGTGAGAAGAGAGAGAAACCCACCCCAAACAGACAGAAAATATACAGAGCGTGACTATTTGTAACATATATGCAAAGAGTTTCATAGAGCAGAGACATATCCCCGGGCTCCTTGCTGCTCCTATAATACAAATAAGAAATGTATAAAGTACCTCATAAACCAGCTTGTTGGATTTTATTGCAAGAAATCCATCAGCCATCATATTACCATGCAAATCCTCTTATTGCATTGTCTGACAACAGCATTTAAAATAAAAAATAAAAAATAAAAACCCCTAACAACCTGGAAATAAATTCTTTCTTTCATGTGTGTCACCACCTCCCATTAACAGTAGCAGGAGTTTCTCTGCAGGGGCCTGTCAAGGTGAGAATGGACTGCCCACCCACCTCCTCTGCTCAGCAGACTAAGTTGTGAATTGCTGCATATATATTCTTTTTCCCTGAGAGATCAAAGCAGGAACCCAGGAATAAAAGTTATTAAAAAACCCCCAACAACCCAAGAATCAGGACAGTTCCATAAAAGAAAGGTGCAGAATTATGTGTCTGCTCGCTCTTTGACAGCCTCCTGAATTAGTGAGACAACCCCCCCTCCACTTTTCTATGCCCTGCAGCTCTCAGAAGGTGCCTGTCAGCCCACATCTGGGCAGCAGGACAGAGTTGCAGCTTGTGAGTGGAATATGCTGGAAAATATTAGAAAATTGTATTCATCGTTTTTCATAGAAAATGTAATTTCCCCAAAAATGTAATTTCCGGATGAAAAATTTCAAATCCTCTCAGTACAGACTTTCATAAAACAGATTTCTTCTGAATTCTGTACTTAAATCAGAATCAGTCAACTCCAAATAGCTTCAGAGATAAAGGTTGTTTGTGGTTTTTTGTCCCTCTTTCTATCCAGCAGTCTTTATAACTTCTTTGCTTTTTAAGAGCAAAGTAAAGAATGCCTGTCAACATTAAACCCCATCACTTAAATACTACATAAAACATCAACCCTAGAGGTCCTCTGTCTTTTCAAAAAAAGTTACTATTACTTTTTCATGTTTTAGAGTTTTCCTATTCTCTGCCACTACTTGAGACACCCAAAAGAATATGGACAAAATTCAGTCTAAAGAAAGAACCTTTTAATTTCACTTAACCTTATTGTTCAAGATGGCAGAGTCAATCCTATACTACTTTCCCCTTTCCATACCATAAAAGAAGCCAGAAGTGGAGTTGGTTTCCAGAAATAGAGCTTCTGGTGCTAAGTGCTATCATCAATTATAATTGGTAACAAAGATTTCCTGAACCTACAAACACCATGGGAAATATCCCACCAGCTGCACTGACAGGCTGTTCTTGAAATGGCTTGCCCCAAGCAAGTTTTGTGTAGATCTCCCTGCTGCTATAGTATCTTAGACCTTGCAATATCTCTAGTGCGTATATCTACACCAGGGAAGTAATATTCTCCCCGTTTTACAAAGACGAAAGGGAGGTGCACCAGCAATTATCTGCTTCACACTTTTGAAAAATCCTACAAGAAATTTAGCCACCAAAAGCAGCTATTCCTCTGTTTCTCAAAACTCTGGCCTCCACCATCAGAACAGAAATCTCAGTTTGGAGACTGAGCTTGGCTGGGGGGGGGGGGGGGGGGGGGGGAGATGTGTGTGTCACACAACCACTCTTACCCCCTCCCCTCCTCCTGCAACCAGCCCTGGCCACAGATCTGGGGAACAGATGTGTGTCATCTTCCTTGGACCTCAGCCATCAGCATCAGTCTTTCTACAGAGATCATCTCCACCTGAGCAAGACTAGGAGGAGAACTGGCCCTAGCAAAAGTTCATGGCCTTCCTCTGATCCGGCCCTCTGAGCACCCATCCTGAACAAGTCTGCCATCGGCCATGCTGTGGCATGGCTGCCAACTCCACCAAACATCACCTTGGCAGCTTCCCTTCCTTCGTATGATCATAAATGGCAGCACTCCCCTGCCCCTGTCCCATTTGATAGGCTGTATGTAGAGACTTTGCTAATATTTCATATTTGCCAATTCCTGTAGATCTATATAAACAGGAAGCAGCTTTTTAATTAACAGTGCTGCATAAACAGAAGCAACAGAGGAAAAAACGTCTTGCTGCCCCCCTTGAGTGCCTACGGAGCTAGAGACCGTGTAGGGAGGCTTGGCTGTCAAGTGCATCGCAGGGTCAAGCTGCATTTTGAATTTATCCTTTCAGTAGTGGTAGGAAGATAAAAGACAAAGTTATAATGTCATATAAGATATAAGAACGTTAAATGGCGCATAAACAAATCTGATGCTATGTTTGACCTATGGGGGAGGGGAAGAGATGGATATACTGCGTGCTGTACATCTTCTAGGAGACAAATGAATTGGTGATTGGAAACTTATTCATATACTTCATAGGCTTCTGCCATTCACTAAATGGTAGGTAATAAAACTTATTGGATTTCATATTTTGTGGGAAACGACTCTTTCATAGCTTTGTCCCTTTAATGGGTACTCATTTAGGAAAGTACTATATAGGTTTTATTGCATCAAAAGGAATAAAAGATTTTAAATGAATCTTAATACTCTCTCAAAGTGCCAGAGTCAGGGACTTCAAGCTAAATTCACAGCTAGAACCAGAATCTTTCATAAGCTTTTTAATGTATGGAGGGAAAACTTTGGGGGTAGAAGTATTTTATTTTAACAAGCCTTAAGTCTCCTTTCTTCTTTGATTTACACACGTAACCTCTTTCACCTCTCCTCAGTTTTCCTTCTCTTCAACTTTCTCTTAAACCTCCTTACTTTCCTCCTCCTTTCCCCCAACTCCTCTTCCCTTC
Organism: Gymnogyps californianus; assembly: GCF_018139145.2. Taxonomy (NCBI): domain Eukaryota; kingdom Metazoa; phylum Chordata; class Aves; order Accipitriformes; family Cathartidae; genus Gymnogyps; species Gymnogyps californianus. The sequence continues at coordinate 7,281,412 of NC_059473.1, read as the reverse complement.
TGGCCAATATACCAGTTCCCACAATGAACGTACAGTTTTATTCCCCTCCTATTTCAGAGGTGTCTCTCTGGAGCTTACTGTTTATATGTTTTCATGTATTGTTTTCCCCCACAGGCTTTTTATCAACACATCTGGGAATCATAAAAATCACACGGTCTCGTTTTCTGGCATTATTGTTCCTGAATAGTGGAAATACCATAAAAGCAAGAAAAACCTCTTGCTCCCCTGCTTTCTGAGGCTCACAACTAACCTCCCTGAAGCAAGTCAAACTGACAATCTCATGAAGATCTAAAGACACAATCTGCTCTAATACTGCTCCTAATGTCCAGTGTTTATTTGCGTGTTTGAAACATACAATCTCATTTTACATAGGTATATTTTACATAGGCAGCTACTTTCTGCACATCTCTCCCCGCCATGCCCAGGATCCTGGGAAAGACCAGGTATCCAACATGGATGCATCTTCTCCAGACAGTGTCTACTCCTCTTTGACTATCTTGTTTTCCCCTTTCTAACCTGATGCCATTTGCAATTAATTCCCCATTTCTTCTGCAAGTTTTCCTGCAGAAAATTCAATCACTCGTGATGACAGCTCCTCCAGCTTCCTCATATGCATACACCTAACCTCTGGGAGCAGATCATGGAAGATGAATCAGCCCGTACTTCTGAGATGCACAGTCTAGGATAGTGCACAGTTGAGGAAAGTAAAGTCTTTCCATTAATTTCAATTTCTCAGACTTGCAATGTAATCTTAAAATATGACATGAGTTAATCAGAGGTGAGCATGCCCAGCTCCTTGTAGGACTGGGACTAGCTGTAGAAAATTCTTTGAACATGCACAGTGTCCCTGGGATTTAATCATACAAAATGGCATTTCTCTGTTTCAAGATATGGGTATGCAATCAAGAGCAATTTAGTTAGTAAGGTGTAGCAAGTTACCATCTGTTAGATGAGCCATATCTGCTAACTGAGCTGCCCTTTCAGCTCGCTCCAGTTGCAGAATAAAACATATTTGCTTAAGCCACTGTAAAACACAACAAGTTCATAGTACGCACCTCTGCCTGTGCATACCAGCTTCACAGCTGAGCAGTTTTAAATGGCTCACATAGGCAGCCAGTAGTCAGCCTCCAACTAGGTGATGAAACCACTGATTTCTGTTCTTATTAAAATCTTTTAATTCCAATTCAGTAATAAACTTCCCTTTCAATGACTCAAGGAATGATTTGCTTTGTCTTACATATCTCAGCATCTAAAGAAGCTTTGACAAGGAGCATCCTTAGAGTTTCTGATATAAGTATATAATAAATCTAATGTTGTCAAGCATGGTGGCATTTTTATTTTATTTTCAAAGAGAATTTAATCTAACTTCCCAGGGGATTCTTCTCTTGTGTCATAACAAAGTCTGGCTTGTAATGGATTTCCCATTTTTCTTTCTATCTTGAATAATGACAAAATTGCTGCACAGAGAAGTAGCATTCTATAATATGTCACAAAACGCAAGCGGGAAGTGACAGTTGTCTTTGAAAGGCTGGGCTCAGCCCAAGCCCCAATTTCTAGAATCACTGGCACTAAATTTTTTAATATCTCCCCACAATCAGTCTCCAGCCAGACTTGGAGCACAGGGAAAGTCCATATATAATATGAAAGAAAACAGACAACGAGGGGGAAATAATGATAATAAAAATAAATAATTAAGTAGCTCTTAAAGGCCAAACTTTCAACTAATGTAATGTTGATATAAAGCAGCCAAGAGTCTGGTTCATAAATATCCATCTCTACATGTCATTTTAAATAAAGGACTTTTTATATTAAATTTATGGCAAGTAATAGGATGTAACAGAATTCACGTATCCTCTGGGGAAAAAGGCCTCTATTATATTGCATTATAAACCCTTATGTATCAAAGGACTAAAAGCCACTTCTCTCTTCAATGCCATAATTTTCTTCAACAAATTCTAGAATCCTTTCATTGCTATTGAGCATCCTCATAAAAGACTAATATTTTCTACCGTACTTTGGATGACTAGATCTATTTTGCTAGCTCACAAATTGCATTGGACCTTTCTGGCAGGAAGAAGAGCTCGTGCTCAGTGTACATAAAGTTGTATTTGCCACTTAAAAAAAAAAAAAAAGACATTTTTTCCAGTATATTTTGCATTGCAGACCTCGGGCAAGAAGTTCAGAGCACAGTAATTAGCGGGTGAGCGACCTTGTGCTTACGGTACCTTGTGTTCTGTAACATCTATTGTAGTGAAAAGTCATCATGGGAACCTGGAGGTAATACACCTGCTCATGTCCTGATCATATTTCACTATGCAATTACACAAATGCTAATTTGCTGTGTTGGCCGTACCCTTCAACGGCACAGACCTTTTATTTAAGAGAGGTCATTCCCTGTCAAGCCTGGTCAAGACCTGAGGTCCTTATACGTTACTCCCGGAAGCTGCTGTCTTTTCTCCCTGCTTAATGTTGATGACACCCTGCTGGTCTTCTCTGTAGCTGATCCCAAAGCACTCTGCAAGGAGGTTGGCATCATTAGTTCCTTTCAACACGTGAAGAGGCTGAGCCACAAACAGATGACTTGCCCATGCTCTAGCACATGCTGATGACCAAGGGAGATGCAGAACTCAAGTCCCTCGAAGACTTAGACATCCGCCCCAAAGCCCATAGCGACAATGACAGGGACTTTCTCCAATGGCTTCAGCAAGCATGCCTTTAATTAAACATCTCACTTTAAAAACTTCTAGCCCATGCATCCCATTAATCAGATCTTATTTCTTCCCTAACTTGACTGTGGCTCGCATTGCACAGCTCCCCCGTCTTCTCTCTCCTCCACACGATTTAGTCCCACCAACCTGGCGCATAAGCTCAGGGTGCCCCTGCTTTGCACGCTGCAGGACAGAGGCTCTCATCAGACATCCGCCATGAGGTGGATGGTGCCGAGGCTCATCAGCTTCACAGCTGAGCTGCTCTCCACGCTATCGCAGAGAACAGGAGAGTTGTGTAATTGTTCTGAAAGCCTGCCAAGCAGCTCGTTTACAGAATTAAACAGTCTGTAATATAATTAACACAGGGAAAGCTGTATGGCCTTTTGTTACTCGCCACACAAGGTAGCTCATTTCCTCATCCTAACATGACAGGAGGAAAGGGACCATAAGGATGGGGCAACCACCTAACGCACCTGGACCTCCGCCCTGCCCCATGTCTCCTGCTATTCAGAAGCATTTGTGTTGCTTGTACAGATGCACAAAGTCTGGGCAGATAACTCATGGGGCTCTAAAATGAAAAGGAGGAACTGGGATTGCAATGCTGATCACTGCAAGACCCAACTTTGACATATTTCAGTGCTGTCGTCGCAATTTAAGAGCCCAGCCTCCCCTCTACCATATCTTCCACTATACTCTCCCTTCAAGCAGCACTGAGCCATCGACAGTAACAGCCCTGGGCCAGATTTAGATACTCCCATTTTTCAGCATCTCCTTCTGTGATGTTTGTGGCAGATTTTTGTTCTGTACCAAGGAGCACTGAGTCCTTTTGAAAATCCAACCATCAAACTAGTTTCTCATTCCCAGCTGCTACAAGAGCTGATATAAAAGGTAAAAGGGAACTTTTCACAGCCCTTGGCAAGCGCTGGGTCACTCTCTGAGCTCATCCACACCCATCACTCTTCTGCAAAGAAGGGCTATGGGGAGGAGGAGGAGGGGAAGCCAGTGTTATTGAGAGGGCATCCAGCCAATGTGTTTGTGGTCCACAACAGTGCTGTGAACAGAACAGTTTCTCTTCATATAAACTCACATTCGCCATGCCGCAGTAAATTCTTTCCTTTTTCCTGCTCCTACTTTTGCATCTCCCTTTTCCACCTCTTTGCTGGGAAGCCAGTCCCAGCCATGGTCCCATGCTGGGCCAGCTCAGCAGCAGGGAAGAAGCTTCTCTTGCCAGGGGCTGCTGGAAGACGCTGCCGCGAGTGGTTTCAAGCCCCCCTCCCCTCATCCCTCCCACCTCCGCACACCACTTTCTCTTTTTATTTTTGAGAGGCTGGAATATCACAGGATAAAGAAACTGCAGCTGTGTTGGGGAAAAGAAACCAGTCACGCCTCAGCAATTTATGGACAATTTCCCATTAATAAGAGATAATGGAGTACAGTTCAATGGATTTGCAATTGTACACTCGCTCTTTGAGAATATGGAGGGGAATCTGACAGCAGTTTGTTCCTCTCAGAAACGGCATTACCATGATTTTATATATCCCATTGTACACAGGGAGATTTGGACAGTTTGAAAAGGTTTAACAGCCTATTAAGAAAAGCACAGGTGTATCAAGTTATTGAAATGACCTCAAACACTGTTATTGCAAGGGAAACATCTGACGCAAATTACCCATGGGCTCACACCTCCCACCTGCATGCACTCAGTGGGCCAGCGCACTGTTCAGGAGCAAAGGTCCGTTGGTTTTTGTGAATGTGGGACCCGATTCAACCCTCCTTGCACAGGAGACTAGGGAAAAACCATGACAGAGGATGCTCAAGGAGATGTTTTAAGCTGCAGAGCACGTGTTTGCATGCATGTTTCATGGCAGGTCAGCTTGCTTGACTTCCATACATCCCACACAAGCTTTAGGAGAAGACTAGCCTGATCACAGGCTCTCGCTGCCCTGTCATCATGATGGTCTGAAGTTATACTGCCACTTTGTGCTGTAAACTAACACAGGAACAACAAGACTCAATTACTGCAGGGAGGCAGAGTTCTTAGAGGTGAGAAACATGGGTATGCAGAATCACAAAATAATCAGTTTATACAGGAGTTTTCTCCTGTACCTTGTCACCGAGTGCTTGACTCGCCATACCCAGTCCTACAGAACCAGGGACCGATACTGCCAGATAAGTCTGCTCACCTATGTAAAAGGTTATTCCTCTTCAGAGTTTCTCTAGACTTGCATACACAGTCCTGGAGAGTCACATTGGTTAATGGTGCAGACAGTTCCTCTCAATTTCAATTTGTTGTCCTTCAGTATAATTGACTCCCTCTTAATACCTTATGAGCAAGGGCAGGCAGAAGTGCACCTTCTCTGTCACTCATATTTCTATACACACCCTCTGATACATCTTCTGCTTAAAATTGACTTTTCCATCGCTAAGGCTAAAGACAAGCAGAAAATTTCCATTTAACATTCATATCTCCAGATCCTTTCTCATTCTGTAGTACTGTACTATTTTGGAGATAATATAGCTCGAGTTCCCAATGAAGATGTATCATCAGTTATTTTACAAGGGTGTGATTATACCGTATGTTTTATTCTAGTCTCTCACTGTACTAACACTTTGTTTGCTGCAGCTACACGACTGCTAAAGCATTTCAAGCATCACTCCAAAGTGACAGCACTGAAGTGCAAGACCCTTTTTTCCTACATACTGATAAAGCGCTGGCTTATGAAGACAAGAGTCCAACACAGAGGACATTACAATCCAAAAGAAATGAGTCCCTGTTTTCTCCCCACCCTGGACTAATTGCATTGACAGATACCAGCTCACCCATTACATTTTTAATGAACTGTAAGAAATGAGTTTCAAGTCACAAGCTTCTATAGTGAATCTAAATTTTGCCAAAGTTTGCAGGCCAAAGTTTTTGCCAAATTCTTTAGAGTTAGTTACTATTTTCTAGCTTAAAATATTAAAAAAAAAAAAAAAAAAAAAAGGAAAAGAAACCATGAGTACACCACTACTGAGGAACTGCACCAGCTCCCTACAGGAATTCCTTGAGAAATAAAACAGAAACAACCGAAGCAGCACCTTTTCAGATCCAGGTATAAGCGGAGATGCATGAATTCAGCACACATTTATGCAAACCTTTAATTTGAAATCTCTTCTCAAAGCTCAGGACAGATTCTCTTCACAACTTCCCAACACGATCTAAGTTCAAAGCACAGCCTAAAATTAGTCACATTTGATGTGGTTTCCCATTTTAGTGTAGGTCTCTCACAGTTACAGGCTTTTCTGAAGGACGCAGATTATGGACTATACCACAAATGCCCACGCGCATCTCCTGTGACGTCTTATCCTTAAAAATTAAAACACAGCATTTTCCTAGACAGGAACATTACTTCCCAGTGGGAAACTTAATGACCATAAATATGTCCATTTGCTCCACACTGGCAAGCTCTCCTCCTTCTTACTCCTACCTCCTGAGACCAAGGCAGACACTGTCCAGCCACTCTGTGGGAAACAGATCGAGCCTTCCTAAGTTTGCATTTTCAAAAAAGACAGACAAAGGAGAACACTATTATCTTTCATGGATTATACAGAGGAATTTGGTGATCTACCCCAGGGCTTCTCCACCACTTTGGAGAACTGACCCCTGTACCAGCCTTTCTGCCAGCCCATCCTTTCCCCATGCAGAAGGGGCATTTAAGAATAGACCAGGACGCTAGGGCTCCCCAGTAATGCAGATGCAACAGTCCTGCTTCTTTCAGATCTAAAAATACCTAGCATGCACCAAAGCACAAAATTAAGCCCAGACAGGTTGAAGTTCACTGGGGAAAAAGATGTGTTTTGCATTCCATAACATAACTAAGAACATCTCATTTACTTTAAAAATAGCCAGAATTTCAGGAGGCACCTTTTCAGATTTTTAAATAGCTCAGCTGAAAACCAACTCTCTTAAAGAAAAACAATAGCAAATTACTTAGTTATTATTAATCTCATGCACAGAAGCAATTATTTCCCAACTGAGACTTTTATTTAAAAAATAATCATATAGATTATTTTGGAAAGACGACAAGTCTCCTTCTTGGCCTCCCTTTCTCTTGCTGTGTTTTAATTTGCATAAACATGACATTAAAAACTGAAAGAATCACTTTAAAAAACAATTACTCCATCAGCAAAACCTGACAGTGCAGAATTCAATGGCACCACAGAGATCATCTTGGTAAAAAAAGAAAAGATAATTTTTCCCCTTTACTGACATTAAAACACCTCTCGCTTTTAACAGGACTGCAGTTCAGATTTATGTTTTAGAACCCTTTAATAATTGAACATGTGTAAATATCATTATTTTTAGATGCACTGCGGCAGATAGCGAAGGAATAAAAATCCCACACTGAGCACCTCGACAGGGCTGTTCAACCCAAGCGGGGGAAGGGAGGAAGGGTTATACAAGATCTTGCCATGTTGAGAAGAAAAAAAAAAGTAGACACCTTCCTATTATCATGCTGTGCTTGTCTCTGGGAGCTTTTGTTCCATTAAAAACTTGTTAATTGCTGCCTTAGTAACAAAGGAACAACATGCTGTGGTGGGACTGTTAGGAGTCTACATGGCTTGTTCACCCTTAGAAAGGCAGAGGGGTTTAATTGGCTATGTATTCTTAGAAGATGCAATAAAGCGGGATAATCAATTGGTGTCAGCATCTAATAATGGAGATTCTTTACAAAATGGAAGAGAAAACCCAAACCCTAGTTATTCAAAAGCTATAGCATCCGGGCTGCAAAAAATGAACTGGATGTAGAATTTATGAAGAAGTTGTGCACAGCCAAAAAAATGCTAAGAATTTTAAAAGGCCATCATCACTTCATCTATCTGATGAGGCTATTCCTTCAGTTCACCAGAAAGGAGGTCTGCAGACTTACATGCAAAACACCAAATTATAAGTCAGTTTACTCAGAACACCCACTGCTCTATTATATCAGCTTGCTAATAAATAATTCCCTTACTACAGCAATGCAAGGATTGAAATACTTTTTTAGTCCTCCTTGGCAAAACAGAAGTTTCCTGTAGATCTCTTTCACCTAATGCAATATATTCATGCTAATTCTCCAGAACTGCTACTTGTCTTTCCCTTTGATTTCCTTAACAAACAGCATACAACATACATACTCAAAAAGCTTCAGACCTAAGTATTAGTTTTATGGCATGGTTTGATGAAAAGGAATCAAATGGGTGCCTAGTATGGCCAGTTTGCATGAGGTCTGAAGTCTCCAGAGCTTTCCCTATAAACGTTCAACTCAGATACCCGTTATCAACTCCAAACGGTACATACCAAGACTGGTTTCCTGGAGCTCAATTTCAGCAGAGCTCCATTTCCAAACAGGCAGTTAAACAAGTTTTTAGGCACATATGTCTTCTGGGAAGCTGCCAGTCTGTTGGTGGCATTGCCAGGCTAGGAGAATTTAGCCCTTATTCAACTGCCTATACTGCAGTACAAAATTTGGGGGGAAATAGAGTAGGACCATAATGGAAAGAATAAAAACTCAGGCACGTTGTATATAATTCTCAAATCTACTAAGCCAGCATTGCAAAACAACTGACCTCAAAAAAAAAAAAAAAAAAATTCAACCACTGCACTCGCTGCATGAGATTGTGGCCCATGGTTCCTTTTAGCCTGTTTCTGAATTACATTTTGGCATCCAGAGTTGGGTGGACAACATTGGTTTTGTCTTGCAAACACCAAGTAGTCACCTTCTCATCTTTACTAATGTATTATCTCATGAAATTTGCAAAGCAAAAGCGTCCCCAGAATTAGAGACAATCCGAATCATTTGTCGCACTGGTTTTTAAAAAGTATTTTGGTTTTATGTTTTAAAAGTAACAATAGCCTTTTCAACAAGAGACAGCAGATGACAGATCTCATGGCCTTTTCCCCACCCTTGCAGTAAGCATCCTCAAACAGAGAAGTGTCAGATGGAGTCAAAATTAATCCTCATCTTAAACAAATACCCTTTGCTTATTGACAAGTGGACTCTTTTCTTGTTTGTGTATACTCAACAGTGTTTGGCATGAGGCAGAGAAGCAGAAAGGGATAAAGATGACCACAAGGACCATTCTTTTCTTCTCCCATAACACAGACCCTTTGTGCAAAGTAAATGCCAACTGTAACAACAGTTGTGATCACAGCTTGCTTGCGAACCCCCTTCTTCCCTCCCAGACCCCTTGGGGTTCAAAGGCAAGCTGCAATATAGGTAGCTTTAGCTGTGTTTGTCTGAAGAGACTCCAGCAGGACCAAAGGTACTTTCCTATTAAAAGGAGTCCAGATCTTTGGTTGGAAGAAAAGGGCAGTTCGGCAGGCTACAGATTTACCCTGCGGGCCTCAGGCCTGGCACCTCCCTCGCATTACTAAATGGAAGGAACCTTTTCTGTTTGTGTCCTCATATTAATTCCAACCAGTAATGAAGTTGGGAGCATCACAAGGTTTTAGCAGTATACGGGATTAGACCAGGCTTAGATAACTGAATAAATGAACTGACTTAATTAGCTCTCCTGAAACAAATTATTATACAGTGCTCATTTCCAACTCTCATATGAACCCCAAAGAGTTCTAGAAATGCATTAATTCCTTGAATAATAAATCTTGTATTTTTGCATACCTACTGCAATTATGATGGATAATGAGATTTTAATTAATCAGAGCCAGATTTTTTAATGCTGTTGAAGAACGTAGATACATTAGGGACCTATTTATTTGGTAAATCTTGGAGGAAAAAAAAAGGGCAGAAGGCAACAAGAATAACAACAAAAAATTTCTGTGTTAAACTAACCTATATCTAACAGGCTTCTTAACAACATCCATCCTGCAAACATTCCTATCTTGAATATGAACTCTGTAAACTGTCAAATCCTGGTCAAAATATTAACTTCAGTACCTCTCTAAAGGCAAAATACAGTTATTAAATATTATGCCACCTGGAATACACTCTTGGTTTTACGCAAATAAAAATCTTTTCTACTGTAATTTGAATGCTCTAGGTACAAAGATTATTTTCTTGCTCATATATTCTATGCTTCCAGGTACTTATGAGTGAGAGCCACTTATTATTAACATGGCAAAGCAGCCATTAAACCTTTCTCTCATATTTTTCATTTTTTTCAAACCCTTCTGAGGAGATAGCTAAAGATCTCTCATGCGAAGGTAGTGGCATTGCAGTTGTCATTAATTATAAATCAGTTTCTAATATGACTGAGAGCACAAAGATTGTAGGGGGTCTCGTTAACATGAGATTAAAATTTCCTTGAAGTGTAATTATTTTGCAAGAGTCTTGGGCTGGATTTATGACAATGTATTGCATCTCTGCACTTACTACATTGACAAAAGAGATTTTGTTCATCACGGGGAGAGTATCAATGCACACCACTTCCCTTGGAGAAACTGTAGCACTTGGAAGGAAAAACCTGAAGGAAAGAGGACTTTAAATTCTAATTCCAGATTTCTAACAGGTCTCCTTTGTTCTTAGCTCCTTTTTGATAAAAGGAAAGTTGTTGCTGGAGATGGCTGAGAAAGTTTCCTGGCAGTGCAAGGTCAACTCTTGCGCATGTTTGGAATGGGGAAAAAAGGTAGTGCTTCCAGTTTAAATAAAATTGAATTTTAAATCTTAATGTGAAACTTTGAGGTTTCAAATTTTTTTCCCTTCTTCAGTGAACCTCGCTAGATTTGACACAGTAAATAGGTTTGGGTTTCCCCTCCCTTCCTCCCCCTTAAAAGAACTCTGAACCATTTCCTCTGAAAAGCCACTTTCCTTGGAAAAATAAGGTCAAAAGACATTTTGTATTAAAAGTACCAATTGGCAGTAGCATATTCAGGCTTCTTTTCCCTCTCTTTGAATTGTTAACCACTGCACCAAAGACGTAATCCTTACTGAGCCACAGAGAAAGGAAGGGGGTAGCAGACCCCTCCACAGCTATGGCACAGCTGCAGGAGTCTGATCTCAAAGTCTGAATTTACAGAAGCAGTTAGCTGCAAAGTCCCTCTGGCTTGACGAATTAGGAAGCTCGGTACTTTCAGCCTAGAGGGGATTTTCCAATCTGTATCTTTGGGCTCTTGCATAACTTCAAAAATCTGGGCCCTGTGAGTGCCTCGCAGAAGACAGCCAGATGTGTTCTCCTTGGCACTTCTTTGGGGAGAGCTTAGGTTAAAGAACAGATTTTCTTCTGTTCTTCATTTCCACAGAATTGCTCACAAACGAGAGCCAGCTCCTAGCTGCGCTGAGCAGGTCCCTGGTTTGACAAGCAACCACCGAGCCCTGAGCTGCTGTCAGCCTTCCCAGGCTGATCTTCTGCATAGCTTCTGTTTGCCAGCTATTGCACCCCATGTCGGAAAACCCATTTCAAAAGAGAGCCAAAACAACAGGGATACAGAGGACGCTAAATGCCATCTGACCCAGAGAAACTGAGGGCACAGTGGTCAAATATTGCTAGGAAATTCTGTTTGGTATTTGCAGAAACAGCAATCTTAAGAAAAAAGGGACCTGTCTCTAGACAATGCGTGGTTTTGCTCAAGTCTCTGTGAGAAGAAACTTGCCATTTATTATTAGCATCAGTGCTGCTGCAACCCACCTTGTTAATTCAAAGATTCATTTATAAGCTGCTTTGATATGTTGCACTCAGCTCTGAGTACAGATATGCTTTTTTGTGCAGTTTCCCTCAGCCCCCCACGTTTGGTTGCCCTCCCCACCACCAATCTAAATTTGCTTTTATGTGCTAGGAAAACAAAAAAAAAGTGTGAATTTGCCACTTCTGAACATCTTGTCCTCTTAATTTGTACAGTGCCGGTTTGTTCAGCACAGAAACAGTACTAGGAGCAGAATAAATTTAGCTGCAAGGCAGCGTGGGGGCAGGGAGGGGGGCAGCAGAGCCAGAGAGGGTAAGCAGAGAGGGGCTCTGCAATGGTGCTGCTCTTCTCCCGTTGCCCTGTGAGCAGGTTTCAACGTGCCCCTGCACTCCTCCTGCAACGTTGTCTTTGCCAACCGCAGACATTCAGGTTGGAAATGCCACATCCATGCACAGCCTCTGCATTGTTTTCTCTTCCTCCCTTCTTCCCACTTTCCTCATAAATTTGCCTTTCTTCAAATCAGCTTTTAGGTCCTCCCCCTCCAGCTCTCAATTCCCTGGATGCCACATGCCCTCTCAGGGTCTCTCACCCTCCTTTGGCACCCTGTGCCCTCCTTCCAGCCCATCTTCTCCCTTCCCCTGCCCTGCTCCTCTTTGGGCACAGCTCCTTTGCTCCTCCACTTTCTGTTGCTTTCCCCAAGACTCTTCCTTTCCTATTTATCAGCTCCATCCCAGGTGCCTCCCCAGAGCCCTCCATTTCTCCTGTGCTACACATTGCTCATGTTCGATACAAGGAGACAACCAAGGAGGTCACTGAGCCTTAAGACCAGCATTATTGAGAATATATAATAAATATGTATGCCAGATCCACTCAGGAAAAAAACCTGGGGACTGAGGTGAAACGGAAAATTAACTGAAAGCAGAGAGTAAATATCTTTGTGCATCTGGGCCTAAAGACTACATGGGGGAGCCTTGGCAAGCTTCTCTATGCAACTTACAGGCAGCCTGGAGAAAATCAGTAGCAGCAAATCCACAAATTAACTCAGGCAACTTCTTGAACCTCTTGCCCATTCAATTTGAACCAACATTTTTGTTGGAATAAAAGGCAAGTTTTCCCCTTTTGAAATAAAGAGGGCAACTGAAAATAAGATTTTGTTATTTCAGAATATCAAGTCTTAACATTTTATTCAGCAACATAATGAGCTGATGGCCTTTGAAAAAGAGAGAGGGAATGGCCAGCTTCATTTTTACTGCATTTATTTTATGTAACAACTTCCTTGGCCGAGATGAAGACAGAAATGGACAGATCAGTTATTAGCCCAAGAGAGTCAAGTCTCCTTATATTTAGGGAATAGAAATGGGCATATAAACCATGATAAGTGGTTATCTTCAGCCAGGAATTTAACACCAGCTACAAAGAGAAAGCAGGTCAGAATCTGCACTGATAAAAGGCACCTTGCACTATTTGATGATCAGCACCATAATTTGAGGTGTTTAACATTTTTTCTTGGAGTGAGAATCTGCCTGTTCTTTGGGGTCTGTGGAAAGGTAAGGACTGTCACACTGGTATCAGCAAATAAATATGTTAATTTAGCACCAGCGATTCCAGAGCACAGACCCTCACCCCAGCAACACAAGTGAATGTCTGCCTACCACCACCTGCTGATGAGATCTTAAATCACCCTCCAGTGCTCTCCAGAGCCTGAGGTGCAATGTGCAATGAGCAGGTTTTGCAATCAGTTGGAGTGGCCTGAGGATTGCAGTAATTCATGCCTCCCCCAGGAAGCCCCCACATGAGGTAGGTCGCACCAGGAAGCCTCAGTGCCAGCCCCAGTAAGGGATGGGTGTTGGAGCTGTGGTGCCAGTGCAGCTATCTCCAGGAGGTTTTTCCCTAAGCTTTACAGGACAGCTGAGGACTGTCAAAAGAAGACTGCATGCAAATAAAGGAAAAATTACTTTCAATAGCATGGCTGATGGCTGTCCGGAACAACCCCAAAAAGGCCTAGCCAGAAATTCTGTATTTCACTAGAACAATTATGGCCTAATGAATCAGTGCAGTTACCAGGCATGTACTATTAAGAACATTTCTGAATCTGTCCAAAAATATACACATTTTCTCAGTATATGTCTACGGAAAGCAGAGTTGCAAGAGAACAAATGCGTTTGTGTCATCAGCCTTCTCTCATGGCAGTGAATGGTACTGGGCTTGGAACAAATGCATTTTCTTTTTATGCTTCAATCACCTCCAGCACCTGTGTGAATAACATAGCCCCCAGCTATAATGTCACCACAACTATTCCTTGCTGCAGCCATTTCTGCAAGAGCTGGAAGAGTTCCTCCCCAAAACAAGTCCAGCATGAGGGCAATAGGGTTTTATTGCCAGGTACCACAAATATATTCTATTCGGATACTGGCAAAATAATGTCTATCCTGAGATCTCTGCTACCGCTTAGAGAGAACTTGTACATAACTGTTCACACGGGGGCCACTTTGCTTGTAAAGCTACCTCTTGGTCAATCTCTCTCTCTCCTTTTAAGAGATGCATCAATGTCTCCTGGCCCCACCAACCTCATGCAGATGGGTAAGAAGGTTAACCCACCAGCTGAAAGCATTTGCTCATCTGCCACATGAGACCTGCTCCAGAAATTTCAATATCCAATCACAGTCCCTGACAAGCCATGTCCCCTCATACCCTTCCTGAGGAAGGCACCTTCTCAGCCACAAGGAAAGAGTTAATGAAGTAGTGCTGCATGGTGGAACATGACTGATACTGAATAAGCCCAGGTATAGGACTTCTGGTCTATAGCAGATTGATGTCATGATATCATTTTTTAAATTTTTTCTATATAGAGAAATAAACATATGCACAGACCATGTTTATTTCACTCTATCAAATATAATTTTAACAAACATGACAGAATTTTTACTGTGTAACAGAATGTCTCTGTTAAATATTATAAGTTTCAGTGCTTTGTAATTGTATTTCAATAGGCACAAGAATTTCACTGCACAGTGAATGCATTTCATTAAATAGTATAAATTTACACTGTTGTAAATGAATGTTCATTTTACATTGTAATTTTTTTTACTGCAGAATGTTGCCATTTTAGTATTCACTGTAATCGCTCCACTGTGTTGCAAGCAAATGTCATTTATATGATATGTAAAAATTCAGAGAATTCTATTTAAGGGATCTCAGTCTGAAGTATAAATACATGCAAGCCACGTAACACAAATAAACTTACTCCAGATGGTTGCTTATAGCAGATAAAATCACATCTCACCATCCTAAGAAATTAAGATCCCAGTACAAATATAGGCAATTCAGTACAGTTTCTGCTGACCAAAATGGCCAGAAAATTAGCACCAATCCAAACGTCATAAATGTAATGAAGTTTTTGCCACTAATAAGAGACCAAACGTTATGTTTTCTAGATGGTTGAACAGCTTTTCCATCTGAATGTTTTTGAGAATCCACAGAGATTCCCCCAGCTATCTGCCCCAGAAAATACTTTATGTGTAAATATCTAGAAACAGAAAACTATTGATACAATAAAACAAACGATTCCACAAGCAACAATGCTTTATTTGCTCCTCTACCATTACAGCTGCCTGGAGTACTTACAGTACAGCCCAAGAGCATTAACAAACAGCCAAGCTATTTCTTCTCTGTTGATAGCCACCTTATTGCTTTCAGCAGCTAGCAAATTAAACCTTCAAAATAATTCTCATGTGCACTGACTGTAAAGTGAATTTAAATTAAAGTAATACATTACAAGAAAAGTGAGTACCTAGCCAGAGTTCTCAGCAGCCTCTTTCTTCTTCCAAAACCATCCTCAAGGCACACAAATATAGTTACACAGTTCACACCTGCCAACATACATCTGCACATACCATATGGTGCAGGACACACCTTATCCCAGCACTCACACACATATGTATTTGCAAACACCTCCTGCCACTGGGAGACAGATGAGTCCAGCCAAGTGCTACTAAACCAAACAAGAAATGCCTCGCTGCCCATTTCTCCTCTGTCAGGCACCCACACATCCTCCCTAAGGGCAGGTCAGAGCACAGTGCAAGCTTTAAAATGGCAATATTCACCCCAGCCACACTAAGCAGATGAAGGCCTGTGACTGCCCCTTTACAGATGGATATGAAGCCAAAGAAATGAAGTTACTCACTCAACATCACAGAATAAACCTACACCGGGACAAAGACTTGAAGAGAGACCTTGCATAGCCCTGCTGGTACCCTTCTCCTTCTATTTATTGATAGATAGTTCCCAAGCTTAAAGTTTGGGTCTGGGAGCAGTCTGCGAGGATGTCTTGTGCCTATGAAAGGCAGCTGGCTGCAGCGCAGAACTAAAAATTACACTGAGGTGGTTTTAATTGCTCTGTTTTCCTGAGGTGGTGCAAAAAGGATGGAGGTGAACTGATAGATCTGAAGTGCTCTAAAACAGGCTATGGCCTCAAACACAGCTTCTTTGCTCTCAGGCTGCTGCAGAGATCCAAGCCTCAGAAAGTCTGAACATCCCGATGCAAGTGAGCTGAATTACATTTCTGAGAGGTATTATTCTGGGTAGTTATTCAGATGAAAGTCAGCTTAGATGAGAATTAGGGAACCCACTTACTACCGATTTATTTATTAAATAATAATTAAATAAGAAATTATTTTAAATCCTGTTCCTTTTGTTTCTGTGTACTTATAGCTCAGTTCTGGCTTCTTCTGCACCTCTTGATTGAAGATTTTAGGTTACACTCAAGAACAATCCTAAAAATCTCTGCTCTTATTCTAGGTCAAACTCAAGTTAAAGCTAGCTACCTGCAAGTAACCCCCTGCAAGCGTCTCAACAGGATCATCACAGCAGGAATGGCTCTGTGAGTCAGGCACTAGGCACAGTCAGGTTTGGAAATGGATATAAGCAGATTTAGACAGGCAGAAAACCTGACTGCATCAATGCTGTGAAACCCAACAGGTATTCAGTACAAACATACAGCATGGAGCAGGAGAGAAAACCAGCAGCAAAATGAGAGCAGCCCTTCTCATGGCAGGTATTATTCTTCCACAGGACCACAGAAATACCAAGATAAGTTTTCTTGGGTGGCTGTCCTGCAGAGGAGGGCAAACACCATTAGGCCTGCTTTACAGTGGAGATTCAGCAATTCAGTGGGGACAGATACACAACCTACATGTCCTGAGACCCTACCTGTTAGCAGACAGCTGCCTGGTCTGTGTCTGCAGATGTTTTCAGTGAAGTTTGTGCTGGCTAGGGAGACTCAGCTGGGAATAGCTCAGGGCTCTTCTACCTCAGCTGGGTCAGGATGTTATGCTTAGTACACTGGCACCAGCTCTGTGTCTGCAGTAAAGTCCAGCTACTATAACACTATTACTGACACTCACAGTTTTCCCACCCTGCAAAAGCACATCTCACCTCCTCCTCATTTACATCCCAACTGGGCATGGCTTCAATTATCAGCTCTTTTGGTTTGAGAGGTGCAGGCTAACTAATAAGCTTTCTTCTGTAACGTCAGACACTTCAGAGGATTGGAATTTAGCACTGCAAACCTTAACAAAACCAGGTCTGGCTTAATTCATTTTTAATATCCGCTCAATGTCAAATAAGGAATTCCTTCATCACAGCCAACACAAGTCCTCAAGACTCCCTTTCATACAAAGTTGTATGTCATAACTCTCCTTACCCTTATGCACTAATGCATATGAAGCATCAGCTCATTTTATTACTCTGTGCAGTGCAGCTTTGATTACCAAAATCTGTTCTATACATTCTTGAGAAATGTCCGGTAACTGCTGGCATTAGCACGTACTTCCTCCTGGATTATTCCTCAGCATTTAAAGCTGCCCATGGTGTTTCTTGGTACAAGACGGGATTTACCTGCACTGCATTTCCCAATTCAGCCTTCCAGGCTGGAAGTTTCCAACTATAGTCCCTTGGAAGCCTGTCATTTATGCATGCGTCTGGCATCAGAGCAGTTTAGGTACCTTTTTACAGAAAGAGACCGATATTGCTGGATGGGAACTGCGTTATCTGCGCTGCAGGTCACCGAGTACTCTGTGTTTGCTGCTAATTAAATTCACTATTGGAAGCTCCTTACATCTCCACGTGATACTTAACTGCAGAGCTGGATGTTGCCCCTAATTGCTTTTTGTAACAAGGATATAAAAGTCTTGCTGTTATGTCCAGATATGTCAGGGCCCTGACAACAGTACATGATCATAAATGACATTAATACCACACTGTATTGTACCAAAAGTGGAAATTAATGAGGAAGTTTCAGTCCTCTTTTGGTATGTTCTTATTGTGATCATTTAAAAGGGGCATTTACACAGGAGGGTTAAGAAGCATTAAAATAAAACTCAACATTTGGGGCTATCTATATAATCGAAATGACGTGTTAAGACACAAGACAGTCTGTGCGAGCAATACTATTAATTGCCAGGTTACACGATTTCTCTAATAGCATATTACCCTTTGTTTTCTTCAGCCAAACACTGAAGTAAACTGAATGAATGAGCACATACCAATGCAGCTTTGTTGCTTGTGATGACTGATTACGTTACTTGGCAAGGAGCTAAGTGTCAAGCAATCACTATATACAACATGACCAGTTGCCTTTCCCCTGCTAAGAAAGAACTACTGTACAGTTTGACATTTGAGCAAAATGGATAAGAGGGATAGAGCTGAAACTACACAAAACCATCCCAGATATCACTGGTTTTAGTCTCAATCATGAATGAACTAGGAAAAATGCAAGTTAACCCAGCCTGAAACAAGCCTCTTGGCACCAGCATTGTTGCCATTTCCACTGAAAAAACACTTTCCTTGGGAACCTGACTCCTGTAGAAGCCTTCTCTGGGCACAATCTTCTGTGCTACTGGGCAAAAGATTAAAATTGAGTCTCAGATGATTCACTCAGGCCAAGCAGGAGAAAAGTGTTCTTAATGTTTGTATTACCAATGGGTACATTCTGCCACTACTTGTACTTTTGCAGTCTCACCAGACATCAGAGGCAGAATTCATCCATGCAGGTTTTGATATGTGAACTAGAAGCCTGAGTTTGCTTTGTGTAAGGATAGGCGCTACTAGATCATGGAGTATTTTTCTATGGTAATCGCTTAAAATCGGTCAGGGAAATTGTTCCTTAGAAGTGCCTATTGCCCACTTCTGAAAATAGAGCACCAGCTACCAGTTCAGATGCAGATACCTCCACTGCAGAGCGTAGAAGTGCCAATGCACTGACCCCTGCAAACCAAACCAATGTGGCACAGGCTTGCCTAAGACCAATAGCAATTGATTATTAGCGTATCAGAATGTGATTAACTGATTGATTAGCATTTGGCCTAAAAAATGCTCCCTAGTCCTACACATGTAACATATTTACATTAACATTTTGGAAAGCTTAGCAGCTTCCAAGTTCTTTTATGTTTGCATGCAGCAGAGATCTCTAGGAAGTCTGATCAGGAAACATAGCATAACTAAATTATTATAACAGACACCTGTATGAAAACAGTCTTAAAGCTAGGCAACTACAATCACTTTACACACAACTTGCTTGCTGCGATCTCATTATATTCTTTATCTATTGCTGAGTCAAGAATAAAATCCAATTTTGCCAAACATTTTAAGCAAAAAATAAAGGACAAGGAACCGTCCTTTCCCAAATGGCTTTCTATTTAGACATGCCCTTATCCAAGACCAGCATAATATAACATTTTAGCCCTTTCCAACAGCCAGATCTCAAGAGAATCGAAACAATCAGCAGCACATCTGTAACTAAAAAGCACCACTGAACAAAGCTTGCCTTGCTCAGGAGCAGTAGCTCACACAACTTTACATCAAGTCTTTCAGCTTACACACAGAAGAAAAGATTAGGTTATCCTGTCTCTTTGCATCTCTCACACTCCTTTACATTTCCACTAGGAATCCAGGTACGAGTTCAATGGCTTTGGTTTGTCTGAAGCATATTTCCAAAGAAGGCATTCAGTCTCAATCTGATCATGAGAGTGAGGCAAAGGGGGGAACATTCACACAACTCACTGAATGCTTCTGTGTCAAATGCACGGCAGAAACTTGTTAAATTGTTTCTCAGATGGCAAAAAGAAAACCCTGAGGGATCAAGGCATTATTTGTTGTTCTGTGCCTGGAACATCTGAGAATTCTCTGTAATGGAAGAGGAGACCATGGGGAGCTGCAGATGTTCCCAGCAGCATCTCTCTGCAGCAGCAAAGGCAGTCCCTTCTGGCAATTCCTGACACGACAGCTGTGTCACAGAGGCCTCGATGACACTAAAGCATTAAGATCCCAGTTGAGCTGCACTGGTGTTCACCAGCAGATGAGGGAAGATAATACCCAGCTGCACATTCACATTCTTACAAGGTAGTTGTAAAAACACTAGGCACTTGACTACACCAGCAGCTTAGCACCATTTCTCAGACCACTAGTAGTTTCTTATCGTAATATAAAAGATAATAACTGCTTGTACTCAGGTGCAACAGAGACTGTGTTAGGGCTTCTGTCAGCGATGTGTCACCCTGGCTCTGACATGATGGGTATTGTGCAGATAGGAAGGTAGAGCATCTCTGTTTCAAGAGTCTCTACAAGTTAAAAAGCACCATTTTACTGGGGATGAATTACATGCAATTTCACACATTCTTACATTTGCTTACTGGCAGTATAAAAATAAACAAAAACAAAACAGTGAGAAGGATTTCAGCATGTACATTATGTAAAGAATCATATGAGAATGACATTAGAGGGCTGCAGAAAGCTCAACAGACCAGCATTATAGAGGTTGGTGGGAACACGTTTACTGAGCTGGTTGCTGATTCGTATTTGCAATTCAAGAAGTGTGTGATTGATCAGACCATTGTTTCTTCTTCTCTGACTAAAGTCCTTTCCACCCTCAGGGAAATACCAAAGAACAATTAGTGAATAATGCACTTAAGGTATAAACCTATGGCATTTGGTGGATATTTTAACTAATGCTGGCATTTAATTTAATGGTACCAAATAAAGAATTATACAGCCTGATTTCCCTCACACTATTCCAATCAGCAGCAATTGCAGTCTGAGTCTCAGGTTGAAGATTATATTTGCAAATTAGATTTTGGGGAATGGGGGAAATAAATCCGTTAGTCCACGGTTTGATCGAAAGTTTGAAAGCTAGTCTTATAATGAAAGGGTGAAATCTTGGCTGCAAAGTCAACACAAGCCTCATCCAAAATTTCTCACAGCTCTTTTAATAGCATAAATGTTTCAAGCTAGTACATCTGGGTCTCTGAAACAGTGGCAGCAGTATTTCAAATATTCTCAAAGCCAGCTACTTGGATGGGCTTGAATTGGTGACAATAATTGTGAAGATTAGCTTCTCAGGCCAAATAGAAAAAAGCCAGGGCCACGCAGGCAGGCTTAGTTCTCTCACAGGAAACACGTGAGTGAAGCAGGATGCCAGAGGTCCAAAGAGGAAAAGCTGGAGGGCATATCAGCACACGTGCCGAGTGGCAGAAAATTAGCAATTTTGATACTGCAGCTACTCCAAAACACATATCACTGAATACATAAAGACAAAGAATAGAATAGTAGAAATCAGTGCAAAACTAGAAAATATCTGTCATGTTTTGGGCACCAAATATTCAATATTTTTTCCCCAAATTGTAACTGCTGAATCAAAACTTCATTTAGGCCACAGAAGGCACCACAAGGGATGCATCAAGCGGCATTCAGCAAAGCAGCACATACCAGACCTTTCCCATCAACAGGATTCTCCAAACAGACCATGGAAGGCAGGTCACAAAACAGCAAGATACCAGCTGTTTGCATTTACTTTTTTCTTGTTACATTTCGAAAACAAACTTTTTCTTAAGACAAATCTGACCTAATTTAGATACAGTGCTGCCTCTTGCTCCAACCGTTCTAATCAATTTGATAAGCAAGCCAGATTGTATGCCAATGCTTCCAACAATTAACTTGCAAGAAATCCTGTGATGAACCTTAGTCTCTTTTCACACTGATTTTATTATACTCACAGATCTTTACACTTGTTCATATACAATTTGCAAATAAACGACTGCCAGGCTAGCAGACAAATCAGTGACCTAAATGTTCCAGAAAATGAAATTATATATGCCTTAACTGTCCTGCAAGGCTTGCAGAAGCAGGAAGAAGTATCACCAAATAACTTGAATTCAATAATTCCCCAGAAGCACCCGTTCCCCTAACCTTAGGAAATTCTGATGCAGCTAGTAAGAGAAAATACATCTCTCTGGCAACTAACTACAAAAGGAGAAAGTGGGATGCTCAGGAAAAAGAAAACACTGAAAAAAAGATTAATACACTGGAAGACATACATGAAGAGAAGGAACAGAAGATTTCTTCTCTGCCAAGCAGCACGCGGGCCAGAGGGTTACAGATCCATCCTGTGCTACAGCTTCCTCTCCGCTTTGATCACAACCACCTTTATTTTTTTATTTATTTTAAATACTGGCTTTGAAGTTGTCAGTTATGGGAATGAAATAAAAGGATGCGTTACAAAACATCTCTTGATTAGCCATTTGGTCTGACCAGCTGAGCTTCTTTTAAAGTTATGCAAGAGAAGCTGAGCAGGCCCTCAAGCACAGGATACTCGTGGCCTTAACTGGAGCCTGACCAAATCATTGTCTTCCTGTTGGAGGATGCAGTCTTGCAACCCTACTGCTGAAATGGTGCTTTGATGTTACCTTGTGGAAAATTGGCAGGAGCAACCATTTAATGTCACATTTCTGCTTTTACTGTACAGCTCTTATTACTTTAGATGCATTAAAAATGCATGGCTACTTATAAATCTTTGATCACACTACACACTAGACCTGTTACATTTTTCATCTCCCTTCCAGGATAAAATCTAAAGAATGCATATATGCCATACAGGACATGGGATACTTGGCAAATTTGAACGCAGGCATTCATTCAATGGAGAGCAGCAGCTGTTCCCAGGAACGGTACCAAAAACGGGAAGGCAGAATTTGTCCTTTTTAGCAAATAATTATGTTGGAATTGTGAGAGGCAGCCTCAGTGTTACAGGGTGGTGTGTTTGGAGGCTGAGATGCCCTCTTTCTCTTTTCTTTGTCCCACCTCTCATGTTCCTGCTGTGAGACAGAGCATAACCGGAGACTCTTACCAGATGAGCTAGTATGATTATTTTTTACAGCTCCAGGCAAGAAAAATGCCCCATGAAAGGGCCATACCTGAGAGGATAGCCGAATTTCCTAAAAAAGTGAAACAGTAGCCTACAAACCTACCTAGTAGTTGGAAGGAATCGCTCATAAAAGATGCATAGCAGCTATTGAGTACATTCATTGATCCAACCTCCTACCAACAGCTACTCTTGACAAAGCCACCAATGTACTGCCTTATTTGCAAGCATTCTCCACCTTTCTTACCCTTCAGCCCTACTCCTCATATCTTCTGCTGCTGCAACCCCACTTCCATGTAGCCATCACAGTCCTGTGCTGCTCCTCTTGCCACCCAGCCCTCAGCAATCAAGCACTACCATCACAACATCTCCTAGCAAGGCCAGTCAGCCTGTATTAAACTTGCTGCAGAGGCAAGAGCACTCCTGGGGAACCTCCTTACTCCCTGGGAAATGAGAGGTGCAAATCATCCCAAGGCCCATGAAGCTGCAGAGGCATTCTAAAAACCACAGTTTGATAAGCCAGGAGAACGAGGCACTTAGCAAGGGGAATGCTAAGAAGAGGAAAAAGCAAAAATAAATATCAACATGCAAAGCCAAGATTTTGGAGGTATACATGACACTGCCTGAAAGAGAACCCACGGTAATTCTTGCCATGCCACCCATTGTCTTGAGACTTACCACAATGAAGTAGTTGTGCTTTCTTCCAGTTTAAAGCTGATTTTGGAAGAAAGATGTATTTCTCTGCCCATACTTATTTTTTTCCGACAGAGATAGTTTGACTAAATTTAGGAGTCTGAAATCACAAGACAAAAAAACCCACCCTGACTTAAAGGAAGGCATGGGGAAGACTTGTTCGATCACTCAGGTGGTGGTGAAGTGAGATTTGCACCTGGGCCAATTACCCATCAGTCTGCAGCAGGTCCTGGTAGAAATGCCCCACTCTGCTCTTAACCCTTGCAGTACTGGCGCTCTCCCAAGCCCGCTTGGTGCCACCTATAGTCACCCTGCTGACTGCTTCACCACCCTAACACACACACACACTGTTGCATTTCATGCTTTGAAATAATTTCCTAGTGCTTAGGTATTGTGCAGATTACAGCTAGCAGGCTCTACTGTTTTTCAACCTCCTTTCATTTTCAAGCCAGTATCAGGACAGCTGCTCTTTGGAACTGCCTGTTCCATGTATCAGGAGATTATGAAGAAAATGTGTTATTTCCATGAGGGCTGAGACAGCTATTTTCTCCATTTATACTTAGTAATTTTTTTTTCCCTGATGTAGTGCATCATATCAGCTCCTCTCTCAGTTTCATTTTTTTACAGCCATGTTTTAATATTCTTTAGAAAATGCATGCATTATTTAGCATACTGCGGAGTGAGGATAGGCCAGGTGTGAATCGTTTTACATTGCAGGAAAACAAGATCTCTTTTCTGTATGATTATCAAATCTGCTTCTACAGAGAGCGTTTCTCTACAGGTAGGCTACAACACTCAGTTACCTTATGCCACTTGATAAATATTCAAAGGTTGCTACACCAGGATGTCCTCTGAAAGGCAGAATACTTAGAAATGGGGGCCTAGTCAAGGTTAGGGGAAACAGTCCTATGTGAAGCTTGGCTTCTTCAACAGATCAGAATTTCTCAGTAGTTAGAGCTAAATATTGAGAAAAGGAAAAGCTTTGCTTCCAGTTCCAACATTATCTGAGGAATATCAGTTATCAAAGAGGGAGAAATACACAATATTACCAGGAGTGATAATGTGTTTTAAAGAGACAAATACTTCTTTTTTTGGACTTAGTGAAACATAGCAGATAGAGAAACCATTTGAAAGGTAGGTGACACTACACAATGTTTCCATGCAGGCACAGTATCACCCCACCTGTGTCAAATTCACCTTAGATGACATTTCTTTTTCACCAGGGCATTGAGGCTTTCCCCTTGAAAATCTACTTTTTCATGTTTTCCTTTCATTTTCTCCCCAATTAGCTTTTTCAAGGGTTAAACTGGAGGCTAATCCCTTTGATTTGAGGGTTGTCTACGTGAGGGTACTTGAGAGAAATCAATTCAAACTAATTAAGGGTTTGAATTCAAGTCAGAGGAGTCAACCTGCATGAGTCCACGTTATGGATACCTGTTCACAGCAGCCTGACCACAATTAAGCAGAGTTTGTTTCCACAGTGGACAATGTAGACTATGAGTGTAGGATGCATCCAATTTGTCTGGGTGCATTAGCTGTCAAACTTTCATGAAACCTGCAATAGCATATTTGCTCAGGACAACCTCCCCATGATAGCACAAAAAACCCCCCAAGCACTGGTTTGTGCACTCGATGCAGGCAGGCACTTCAAATATTTATATACCTAAATCAAACTGCAATGCCTTTAGTTCCCAATGAACTTCTACATGAAGCATTAACATGGCTTACCACAGTGTAAGACTTAGTTCAGACAAAGCACCCCTGAGCAGCCAGGCTACGCTCTCAGATGTCACTACTTAACATGATCAGGAGCAGCTCGGTTGCAAATTGCTGCTTTTCATTCTCCTGAGCAGGGACTCAGGCTGTGAGTGCAAACTGATCTGAAAGTCCACTGTCCTCTCTCGGACTGACAGGGCCAACAAGGGAAATGTGTGTGTGTGTGTTTTAAAGGACAGCTTTAAGCCGCTGGTCTGTTTTCCTTGCCCACAAAAAAACCTCACTGCCATGTCCAAACTGTTTCAAAATGCCACTCCATTATTTGCACGCAGAAACCTAAATAACATGCACTATCTAAAGCTCTTCTGCACACTTCTGCTTCTGAGACATTCTAGTGCCAGAGATGACCATATAAAGTGTCTTCCAACCATCTCCCCTTTTTCCCTTTACTGGGGAGGCCTCATCCCTGCCCACTGGAGCGGCTCTTTGCAGACCACCCTGTTACAAACAGCTCAATGACTGTGTCTGTACCCGGAGAACTTGGCTTTCAACCTCTGCTCACAGCACTGCTTCCCTCCTAGTGCTCAGCAATGCAGACAAAACGAGCAGACTGCTTATGGATCCTGTCCTTCCCAAGTGAGTGTCTTTGCTGCCATTACAAAATCACACACCAGCTTGTCTCCTATTTTTGGCCCGGTGTATCTGGCTTTTCTGTACAGTAGTTGGGCTTGCACTGCATAAGAGGAGGACAGAGCCGGAGCTTGCACACAGCCTGGGCACCTGACTCACAGATATAAGGCAGGGGACTGAATTTCCTCTAGGCAGGAGGGGAGCTGAACCCAAGTCCTTTACCTCCTTGGAAAGAACACTGACCACCAGGATATTTTTAATTGGAAAGTACTACCCCCTCCATCTCCTTCAGCAAATAATAATACAGTTACATGTAATAATTTAGTGTTGTAACAGGAAATATTAAAAATGCCAACAACTGTTCATGCAAGACCTCCTAAAAAGAACTTCTGTGCTTTTAAAAATCTACAATCCAAAAATTAAATAGGAGGTTAATGGGATCCCCTTTGTGCAGTTGAGTCTGCTACATATGCAAAGTACTTTGTGTCAGTTTTTTGTACCAGCATAAGCATATGGGATCAGACACAGATGAGGAGTTCTGAACTTTTCTGCAGACAGATGAATGAATTCAAGCTGAAGCAGCAGCACAGATCTTGCACTAGCCAGTCCAAAAATAGTAAAGAAATCCCTTTTCTGTATTTAGCACTGCGTGAAAGAGTTTATGTGTTCATTGATGAGCTCCTAGGCTAGCTAAAGTTTTACAAGAACTATATCTCTTTATTTCTATAGTCAAAAGGATGTAGGAGTTTTGAATATTAGCACGATATTATCTCTCTTTTTGCTTTCATTGCATTCAGGAAGGCTGGGCTCCACTAAATAGCACATAAATCTTAACTGTCTGTAATCTGTAATAGAAAGATGTTTTTGAAAAGGGGTTTCTCAGCAGACTATTATCCATTTTGTACCACTTTTTCTTGCCTTGTTCTGTCTTTTTTTTCCTCTATGAGAAGGACACAGAGATTTTTCCTCTCCTTTTTTTCCCCCCGATCTTATTCTTGTGGCTGATATATAAGAGCACTGATACAGTGTAGTTTTTCATTTTGGCCGCTTTTTTAAAATGGATTCCGTAGCATGATCTGACCAGTAACAAATGACCCAGCACTTTCACTTGGAATACTAACGCCGAATTATCTGGCTTCCTGGGGTCTGACGGAGATGCAGTGAGAATTAAAAAAAATTACTGCACAAGAGCAGTGGTGACTGATGTAGGGTCTGCATGCTGAGCTTTTGACCTCAACCGTTTCTACAGTAACTGTGCGACGTATTGTGCTTTCTATTCTCAGACTCACATTGGAAGCCAATTAAATTAAAAGGCTATTCATTTCATTACATTTGTCTCCAGGACGCTCAAATAGAAATGCAAACAATTCCTGTTCAGAGTTCCCCGCATCAGAGAAACTGATATTGTACTGCTAATTTGTGATAACAATATAAACCAATATGCAATCTGCACTGATTTAAAAGATGTGCATAGGATGTACACTGAACTTACAAAACACTGATTAGGGAGATCATTAAATTAAATCTTCTGAAGGGCACTTGTTTCAAACCCTCAAGGCAGCTCTTCTTCTTGGTTTAATCAGATAGCTAATCATTGTAACTCACACTTTCCAAGAGCCAGATTCATCAATACTAGGAAACATGGATTTGTAATATTGAACAGTTACAGTCTCAGGAAAGCTTGGTGAAAATAAAAGCTGTAAAAAGGTGGTTGGTAAGCACTTTGCTGCTTTAAAAAAGGCAATGGAGGAAATGAGAGAATATTCCTACTAAAAACAAAGCCAGAATCATTTGAGGACTGATCCACCAATTTGAACAATAAAGAAACACATTCCCAAATACGCTGTTCTCTTAAGAACTGGTCTTATCTCCAGCTCACTGAGAAATTAACATTTTTGTCAAATCACAGAAAAGACATTGAC
The DNA here is from genome assembly GCF_018139145.2 of Gymnogyps californianus. Lineage (NCBI taxonomy): Eukaryota > Metazoa > Chordata > Aves > Accipitriformes > Cathartidae > Gymnogyps > Gymnogyps californianus. Next base: position 7,253,950 of record NC_059473.1, on the reverse strand, counting down.
ATGAAACATTATTCTACTGCCTGTATTTTTATTCTAAATTAAGCTTCTGGTATAGTTCCCCTTGTCACTTAGAGCAATAGTAATTTCTGATCTGGAGGAATGACCTTCACATTGAAGGAAAGAGAGAAGACTTGAACACCATCCTGCAGGATACAAAATAACAGCCTGCAACATGCCATTTGTAGATCATTTTTGCAGGCTAGCAACCACAAATTGAAACTTGCCTATCATCAATGGCAGATCAAATTTTAGGGCTTTTATAATGGTCGTGGTACTGAAGGCTTGTTGATAGAGTAGATGTGGGCTTATAATGGAGGCAGCAGCCTTCATTGCAGTTTATCTAGACATGGCTAGCAGGATGTAATAAGCTAAACAAGGTTGAAATGACAAAAATGTCTCCAGGCTTATGAAAACCTGGAACCTAGAAATATCTAGGAAAACCTGGCAGTTTAGACAAAATTGACAAACATTTAACTCCTGTTTCAGATAGATGAAATCATTCTGAGCCAGAATCATTCACCTGCAGTGCTGAAACTCATGGACCTTCCACCAGGGGTGAGCGTGAAGACAGTTCTCTGGATTGAGAAAACGAACTTGCTTCCCCTTGATATGATTAAATTAGTTTTGTTTTCTTCCCTCCCTGCCTCTCAATAAGTACTCAAGACAGAAAAATTTAAAGTGAAAAACTTAAAGTAAAAAAAAAAAAAAAAAGATTTCTTAAAAAGGCTTGGAAATAGAAGCAAATATGAAAATTTCATGAAGGTCACATGAGCATGTCTAGTCATCCTCTACTACACTAACTAGAAGGCACTCAATAAAATGGAAGGCAACTGATTTAGAGATGACTGAAGGAGAGGCTCTTTTCAACAGTGTATTATTAGCCTGAGGATTTTATGCCACAAACTAGCAAACAGGTCAGCAGTTTAGCTGGCTTCCAAAAAGCGTGAAAAAACCCATAGTGTACTGCAAACCAAAACACCTAGGGGGGTTTTGTATGTGTGCACACATGCATATGTATTTAACGTAACAGGTGGAACAGCAGAAAGCAGGTACATCTTTCTGTAAATTGCCCTGCTGTAAAGTTTCTTGAACCATCTTCTGACGTGGCTGGAATGGGCCCTGCTAAAAGAGAAGATACTGAATTAGAAAATCCATAGGTCTATCTGATATGGAGCTTCCAGTCTTTCTGCACCCTTTGTTGCCCAATTTCCTTGCTTTGAGATAGTTTTCCTTATTATTGTAATTCCTTTGCAGAACATTAACCTTGAATTTGATGCAACAGTGATGCGGCAAACCTTTTTTTCCTACCCTAGTTTTGCAACTTAGATGATAAGGTCTCCAAGAAGGAAGCTCTGTCTTTGACAATTTATTTTTGTTTGGTTCTCTAAGTATAACAACCAGTTTCTAATAAAAACTCCAGTAGCTTTTCAAAGCTTTTATCTTTCTGTATCTTCCAAACTAAGCCTTTTCCTGAATGTGAGTTTATTTGAAAAGATAGGACAGGAAGAGTCCATCCTGGATTTTTCAATTCATTTTTCTTAAATGAAAAAACTGTTTTAAAAGACTAATTTTTCTTTTTAAAAAAGAAGGTATTTTTTGGTGATTAGAAAAACCTGGAGGGAGAAACTCTAAGTGGAACTCATTGCTGCAATGTAATTGTGGCCAAAGACTCAACCAGATTTGAAGGAGGACTTGATTTTATAGAAGCAACAACATTCAGTTACAATAGCTAATGATAAAAAGAAATATAATGGAAGGGAAAGAAAACTTGTTTCATGCAAGGACTTAACAATGCTTTCAGGACAAGACCTGATTAGGACAGATTACATCTTTTTTTTTTCTTTTTATGAAGTGTTCTACACAATCACTTCAGGCATGTTGTACTGTTCAGTGGTATGAGAAGACCTGAGATCTGGAAGTTTATTCCTGTGAAAGTAACAGAGAAAATACACTTTTAAAAGTAGAAAAGTATCTGACCATCCTGATGACTGTGGGTATTGACAGTGTTAGCAGATACTGTACCATGCACATATTCTATTATGTTATTCTGCTTTTGTATTTTTGTTAGGACAGAAAATTAAGTACTTTTTGCATGAGAGTGCTGAAAAAAAGGAGAAAACAAAAAATAGATTTGATTTGCTCTGCAAAATTGAACATTTTTTAGATGTAGCTCTTTCCAAAGCATTATAAAGAACACAATTTTTGGTGAAAACTAAATCAATAGGAGTTTTTCCTGACATGCTCCAGTAGAGTGGCTAATGTGCCCCAACTGTGAATAGACATTCACTACAAGACACCAGCCAGTCTACAGTAACCCACTTAAAATCCTAACATCACGGACATGGAGTTCCTAGCACTGGCAGTCTCACTCCACCCAACTACTTCTGCTGCGTGTCTCAGGACTTGCTAACGTGGGCACAGCCGAAGGTGAGTAAGAAGTTTCCGTGATCAGGGCAGACAGGAGAGAAAGCTGAAGACAGGACATCCCAGCCCGGCCCCACAGAATTTAATACAATCAGAAAATCCACAAGGCAAGCCTGTGCTTATTCTTTAGGTGTGGGTTTGTCGGGTTTTTTTCCCCCTGCTTCTTTCATCACTGCTGAATGGCTTGAAACTCACAGTATTATAGGGCTTGTATCATTGTTATCCAGGTAATATTAGGATATTTAGAGCAACACCTTGACTCAAAATTAAGTTGGATCAAATCTCTAGGTGCACTCTTCTGCCCTCACCGTGATTTCCACTGCAGCAAAACCAAACCCAGATGAAGAAGAGACCAACAGTGAGAAGCACACCTTCTCCATGGTTTATTACTTCCACCAAGTATGAGGTGGAGACCAGTTCTTCCCCACATGCCTGAAAGATGCTCCACCACTTTTATATATTTGGCTTAAAGGCAACTGTGAACACCAGGACCTGAACTGCAGGATGAGGGGTAGCAATCAGGGGGATGCAATGTACTCAGGGAGGGGAAGATGTAAGATCCTTAAAAACCACCATGAGAGAAGCACAAACAAATTACAACACAGTAAACTTATATTCTGAAGGGCAACTATTCCTATGGATGCTTCCCCCTACCAAAAAAACCCCAGAACACCTCCTATCTTTTATTCATTGAAACACGGTACCTCCTTTTAGGCACTGCTGATTCACATACAACATACACAAGATGGTGCTGATAGAGAAAACCTATTTCTCACTAAGAGTGAATTCAGCAGGCTATGCTGTCCAAAGCACCAACCTTTGGTGATTCAGAAGTAGGACATCTCTAAAAATAAGCCTTCTTGTAAGGAAGATAAAAAAAAAAGTCAGAGTCATATCTTCAATAAAAGCTTACTAAAGAAAAAAAAAATCCCCTGAGACTTAAAACAGAAGCTTACAGTGAGGCCCTTAGTTAAAGTTATGGTGCTTTCCAAGGAAAGCCATGGAGATAAAAGGAGTATCACTGTAGAAGAGATAATTTTGTTAGTTCATCTGTATAATTACATGTTTAAGCCATGAGGATCAGCCATGTTCTGGCTTGAAATGTCAAATGTGAAGCTCTCGAGTATTCGGAGTTTAGGAACTAGGCCAAAAATGTTTCAAAATTAGAGGGTATTTTGACCAAACCCTTGGTTTAAAGTCTCTCTCAAGTAAACCTAAGTGAATTAAACATAATTTTTCATGACTGATTAGAGTGTACATTTGACCATCAGTTGCATCTCACATTCTGCTATGCACCAGCTGGAACATTGATGAGACTTTTTATAACTTCATTACAGCTACCTTGTGGAACAATTTAATCGTATAAAATCTTATAATACAGATGCACAAGTAAAACAATACCAGCTGCTGGCTTCTGGTCTTGTCATGCTGTTTTACCCCTTTACTTCTCCCCATGCCACCCCCACTGCACGGGGACCGCCTTTGAAGGATGCTATCTGCAGGAACAAGCTGGTTTTTTTCTGCCTAACATCCAAGATGCACAGTCCCTGAAGGAGCAGTAGAGACGCAGGATTTCATAGGCCCAGATCTCACTGAGGGAGCCTCCTGAGCAAAGAGATTATCTGATAATGTAAAGTTTTTGGGTTTTTTTTGTGAACAGATAAGTTAATACTGAGAGGACAATACCCACCTATCTAACTGCTTGAAATGATTCTCCTTCTCAAAGAAGAATTCTGCAAGGCTCTGGCACAGGGCTGCCCTCTCTAGCTAAAGAGCAGAACAAGCCTTGTCTAAATTAAGCATTTGGATTTTCAGGATAAAATGGCTTAACATCATCTTTGTTGTTGGCTCTACAGCAAAACAATGGAAGACGATGAAGCATTGCAAAAAAGTAAGGTGACACAGCTCATCAACACGCAGCACTTCTTATTATGCAGCACACTTGCAAGTGCATCACGTTTGAATGGTACCATTTATCTTTATAACCTTTTCTTGCTAGACTGTATTTCATTTCTTTCTTTGTCTGACCTCCAACTCCTCTGCCAGAGGTGGTACAGAAAATATGCAGCAGCAATGGGAAAGAAAGCAGAGGCAGAGAGAAGTACCAATTTATACCTCAGACTTTGTGACTAATCGCTGAGTAGCATCTCTTCAGAATTAACATAATCTCTGAAGCGTTCCCATATGTTTGAGGCTGGCTGTGTGCACGTATGTTAATCAGCTTCAAACTATAATCAGGATATTAGAACACAACTTTGCTAAGCAAACAGCTGAAAAGATCAGCAAATATTCGTCAGTGAGAAGAAAACAGAGCTTTGGAGGAGAGAATCTGATTTCCATCAGCTTCTGGCTGATCAGCACGCAGCCTGGGGAGGGAAAGAGTCCTTGCAGAGGGACCACTGAGAGCACTAGGCCAATGGGACCTCTCCCTCATGTCCCAGGAGCACAGTAGCCAGGCTAAATCTCTCCTGTTTCTCTCCAACAACCACCACCACAAAAAATCACCAGTAACTCAGAATGGATGTTGTCTAGATAAAGACCCCTTGCCATGACCGGTGAGAGGATTTTTTTTTCCTTGCAAGCCCCCAAAATGAACCATATGAGTAGCCTCACAGAGCAGCAAGGTGCTGAGTGATTCAGCTTTTCTGCACAGCAACAGCAGGTCAATGTGCTTCAGTCCTAACAGGCTGGCATCAATCTGTCTTCTCCCCCTCTAGGCCTGAGGGCTTCACTTTCACAGGACTCCTCCAGCAACCCCAGTAACGCAGCCCCTCGTGCCACGGGCATGCAACCACACAGATCGAGTGCATGCACTCTGCATGCTGTCTGGGCTCTGTTTGGAGCAGCAGCTACATGCAGCCTCTCTCACATGTGCATACCTTACATGACACAAACAGAGTTGATGATGATAATTTAAACCTCACATTTCTTCTTGCTCTCCACTTGGTCCCTTCCTTTACTACATCCTGGAGGCCTCTGTGCAGGAAAGAGCAGGTGTGGAAGTAGCTAACAAGACATTCATTAAGACCAGATTTTGATAGAGTTGACAAGCCAAAGCACCCTCAAAACTTCTGTTTCTCAGCATCCAGCTTTAAGGATAGATTTATTCACAGCTACAAAAATTACCTGCAGCGGTATTGCTGGGGAACTAAAGCCTACAGTAACATTTAGCTTCCATTTCAGCTACTCTACATTGAATATTCCCCTTGGAAATTCAGAGAGCAGCTACATTGTCTGTTACATGTGTTATATAAAGACAATCAGAATGAGGTATTTGGGCACTGACCTGCTTGATTTTATTTTTCGGCATTCTCTTCTTCCCACCCCCAACATACATTTGTGAAGCATGAAATACGTTCACCCTTCCTGACTCAGTTCTATTCTTTTTCAATCCTGACAGAACACTTGATGTTGGTAAGTGAACTGTGCTAGGCTGGGTCATGTTTTCAAATGAAAAAAAAAAAAAAAAAATCACAACGCTGCAGTAGATTGATATAATTTTGGTTTCATAGCTGACAATCATTTTTCTTCATTGTTTCAAGCATGAAAGATTTAGCAATGGCTGCATAAAACTTCCGTGGCACAAACCTTTGATGTTCTGTGAAACAGCTTTGCTTTTCTCAGTGTCATACACACTGCAGCCACAAATTACTCCCTGGCAATCCTAGGTGAGGATTATGAAGTTTATTAGAAAAAGCTGAGGTTTAAAGAGTTATTAAAAGTACCTTTGCGTTTCAGCAACATGCAAACAAGCAATTGTGTTCTTCACAAAAAGCCTGTTTTTCTTATTTTAATGTGCTGCTCATTTTTCCTCTCTCTCAACTGATCTCTTTGGCTGGGCATTTTCACCTCAAATTCCAAGTAATCAAACTGTCACAAGCATCACCTAGTAAGAGAAAGCACCGAAACAAACAAAAAAAGAACATTAGCAATCTGCTTGTGAGCTGCAAACACATGCACAGAAGCTGAGCAGAGCACATGTTTTTCTGAAAGGCCAGTTGTGCTACTTGGAGCGTGAACTCCACAGGAGAAAGCTACATGGCAATATAGAATTAGAATATAGAATTCTATTTTATTTTGAACTTCAGCCTTCATGAATGGATGTACCATCCATTTCACTATCAATAAAACAAAGCAAAGCTAAGTACTCTGAATTCAGGACAATTTTTTGCCCTGGCTTGAGCTCCATGGGGCTGTCCAGAGGTTTCTTGTGAACGCCAATTTAAATTAAACAGGTAAAATGCAACTGACCTGTCACCACAAAAGTTCGTGCTTAAAAATCCACATCTTGTCCAGTAAAGTCTTTCACCTAAACAATGTGTACCCTTACTTTTTTTTTTTTTTTTGACTTGCAGCTTTACTTCATCAACAGCATCTGCAGATCACTGTGTTCTGTATTTTGCTATGACACTGGATCTGTGGATGGAGGGACTGTAGAGCCATGGAGCATGCATTCCCCTAACTACTATTGCAGTTTTTGGGATGCAGGTCTTTGAGATTTTTGCTTCATGACTACAGGTGATTTTTATCATCCAAATGGGCTTTAGCTGTAAGATGGGGCTAACAAAACTTCTCTAAGCAATTGATCCGCCTAAGGTTACACAAGGAGGGGAGGTTAAAGAATAACAGGGTCTTCCTCAGAGCCTTGGAAATTAATACTAAAGATCATTATTAAGATCTTTAAATTTGAGAACGTTGCTTAGGCTCTACTGCAAATATTTTACGGGAAACTGCCCTTTTTGAATAAGGTCTAATGCAATCTAGGAGGAGCACAGCAGTTTAATGAAGGGATGGGAGGGAAGTAAGAGTAACAGTAGTAATAAGTCAAAGAAATAGGCTTAGTTGTCTACACAAGATTTACAGATGAGTGTTTCATACACATAATCATGTGCAGGCAGATAGGTATTCAGATCCCCAAATGCTGGGTTTATCCAATGATGATAGGACTGGGTAATTCACTCCAAATGCCTCAATTTTCATTGCTCTCAAGATTTAAAGTGACCTCTTCAGAGACTAGACAGTGATGAAAGATCAAATCAAGCAAACTTTCCCTGTCTTACACCTTAAGAACTCAATGACACTATACACACACCATTTATGTGATTACTTTTTGGTGTGCTAGTACTCTCACTTCTTTCTCAGTATTTAATTATCAAATACCCAAATGAACTCCTCAGGATAAAGCTACAACTCAAGAATTATTCACTGAAAAGAGCTGTTGAATAACATTTGACACACACACAAATCCATTTGTAGATAATCCCCAATCAGCAAAATTCATTGACTAACTTATATGTGATTAATTATTCACCCATCTCTCACCACACAACTTTCCCCCCCTCCCCTTTGACAAATTCCTAAAATGATCAAAATGCTGATCACAGCCCAACAGTTTATACAGCCTCTCGCCTTTATATCTCCCTTCCAGTTTCTTCCCTCTGGTCCTTTAGTAAGCAAACCCTTCTGGTTCAGTAATTTGGCGAACCAGTGAAATTTTTACTTGCAATTATATAACTGCTGCAAGGCACTCCAGTCAGCAGGAATGCCATCCAGGAGATTCACAGCTGTAAAAATGCATAAACAGCCATCGTTCCCTACCATAGGACTTTTATTGGGTATGCAGTCTGTAGTTCTGAATGCTTTGATTTATTGGAGTGAGAAGCAATGTGAAAACACTGTCAGGCTTCTGGAGCCACTGAGATATTAGACTGCTCCGTTCACGTACATCATGCTCATGAAAAGCACAGGAATCTTGTAGGCTATAAATTAGAAGATCCTGGAGGTGTGGGGTGGGAGGAGGAATCATGAGGGTAAACTTAGCTTGTGATTAGCTTTAAATCCTGAGAAACATTAAACAAATTCTGGCTGTTTCATGACTTACACCTTCACTTTCCCACTTTTCCTTTATTTATAATTTTCCAGCAGAAGTGCAGACCCATACTCCCCCTGCTCCTGGCTTGCAGCCACTTGGGCCAGCAGGATCTGCCTGCTCTGTTGAGCTCTTTTTGCCACATGTCTTCTTTGCAAACCACTTACTGAGGTCTTAGACCTGATGTATTTTTAATTCTGCTGTGAAAGCCTTACTTACAAAAGATGCTGCATTGGCTAACAAGGCCTTCCACCCAGCTGTGGCTCTGTACCGCTCTCTTTTCTTCCCTTCACAGCTACCGTAATTTCACTTTTTGAGGGATCTTTTTTAGACAAAAGAAATGAGCTCTCTTTTCCCACCCAGTCTGCCCAGTGCCTGGTTTATACTATTAATATAACAGCTCTCTAACTATTAAAGGGTAAACTGCAACTACAAAATTCACGCTGCACAGATTTCTAAACCTGAATTAGCCTTCAGTCGCTAGTGACAATTTGTATTAGATCCCCTGGTCCAAGGCTTTGTAGACCATTTCCAGTCCTGAACCAGCCTCATAACTTACTTCACATCTGATACCCTATTTCTGGAGTATAAGATTCTGTATGATATTATGTATCCTCCTCAACTCTAATCCTGTTTGCACGTGATCTTCCTCTGCAGTGATTCATTGCAATTAGCCTGAGAACAGCCAGCCCTCATTTTTGCTCATATCCTGCACACAAGCATGGAACAACTGAAATTCCCTGCTTTCCTATCCCCATCCTTGCAGGCTTCACAGCCAGGTGTGAGATTTCCATTTAGCTTACCAGAATTCAATGGTGAGTCCAGCTGGTCCTCTTGCAGTATCACTGAAAGTTAATGGTACCAGAGAAGCCAAACCAAAGTCAAAGTTTAGAGCCAGGATGCTTACATAAGCTTGTACAGCAAGGCAGGCTTTAAGGGAAAAATGAAAAAAGAGAAAAAAATCCATTTCAGTAAAACATCTTTTTACCTCATTTCCTTCCAACTTGTTTTAGAGGTTTCTCCAGCAAACATTATGAACTCTTTAATCCTGGTTCTTTTCAGCTAAAGGATATTCTTACAGCATTTTTTTCTTACTGTGATTTTTTACACAAATATCACCATTCATACCTTCAGACAAAAGGGACCTTTTCAACAGAGTATGTTGGACCAGGCCTCCTTACTGCAGAGTTGTCCTTTTAAGGTATTTCCTAGGGCTTGCTCCTGGCTTGATGAGGGGAGGGAAGGCAGGTGAGCCTGCAGTTTTGGAAGGGACAATTGACTGCAGCCCTTAACTAGTCATTTTGCAGCTAACCCGCTGTAAGGCAGCTCTCTTCCACATGGTAAATAGGCTTATTTATTCTTCTCACATCTCATTCCTAATGCTTTCCATGTATCCTAAGTAGACAAGCAACCAGCTTCTGTCCTTGGATACCAGCCCAGTTCTCCTTGACTTCACCAGCATGCATGGACTATCTGAGGAAAGAATTTAGCTCAGTGTAGTATTTACACTACATGCTAGTCACTAAAACAGCCACCAGCTCCTGTTTCATAAGCAAAGATATAAATTCCAGGTCATTACATAAACTGACTTTATAGTGCATTTGCAGAGGCCATTAACTCAGCTACAGCCCTCTGCTCACTGTTCAGAGGAGGAACAGGGACAACATCTGAAACAGCAACGTCCTACTCTCCTCTCCTACAGAGGTGCTGGATACAAACTAGGAGAAACATTGCACATCTCACTCACTGCCTGGTCCCCAATGAGAACTTGACCTAAATTCTGTGGCACACCAGGAAAACCAATTTGAGATCTTGCAGCTGATCCAACTAACATGAAAAGGTGAGAGAGTGCCTTCTTGTGAGTAAGTGTGCTACATAGCAGAGTCATTTCCAGGACTGTCTCAGATGTCCTGTGCCTCATTTCTCCATCTGTAAAATAGGGCTAATACTTCTCCCTCACACACAGGTGATAATGAGATGAAAGATGCTCAAAGATTAAGAATAGTCCATAAAAACATGACAAGTTTAATTCGGTATAAACTGGCAGCAACTTTAAAGTTTCAAAGGCAATTCAATTCACATTTTTTTAGTGCTGTTTCAAAACATTTATGGCTACTCTGCTACTGCAGTTTGCTTTGCAAATCCACAGCTGTCGAATAGAAGTCGTTAGGGGAAGGGGTGAGAAGCTGTAGTTTTTGTAAGAAATGATCGGGAGCAAATTAATTCATGTTGGCTATGAATTTTGCATCAGTAGATTTCAGTGCAAATCCAATTGTAGTAACCAGTTTATATTCCCCCTCTAGCTATTGTTTTCAGCTATCTTCAGATGCATACTGACCTCCCTGAATTGCTTTATAGGCCGTTCACATTGCAGAGATTTTCTTTGCAGCTGGTACCCCAAGGCTGGTATCTTCAGGCTAAAAGCTGACACTGTGTAGAGCTCATGTATACCAGCTCAGTGGAGCTGTGCTGATTGATAGCCGAGGGTCTGATTTATAATTAAAGAGCAGAAAAATCAGCTTCTGAAAAAGTTTTGGGATGAAGGTGGAGTCTGCTATGAAGTCGATGGCTCTGGAGTTTCAGACAACAGCTTTTAAAATTTTCTGTGCAGGGAAACGGTCTGTAAGAGGTACCTGCTTCCATCACCTAACCAGTCACAACTCATTGCCTACACAGTTCTGCCAACAAACTGATCATAGGGTGATCCTGTACATGAAATCAGGAAAATATTCCAAGCTGAGATTAAAATAAATGAATTCTAGGTCATTTACCTGATCCAGTTACAGCGCAGCTCCAGAAACAATTTCATGAGCACAGCCAAGGCAGCAGGGATGTGTGAACATCCCTAAAACTATGGAGACTGTCTTTGGGGCAAAAAGCCACTTTGGTGGCTTTCCCAGCAACCAGTCCTCACTGCAGTCATCCTCATCTGCTGCCACCGAAAAGCAATTGATGAGAGCCCTTAGCCTAGTAGTAATCAATTTAAAAGGAAAAAAAAAAAAAGGCATAATAGAGGCCCTTCTCATGACACTCACTCTTCAGGGCTGCATGTCCATTGTTAATAGCCAATAAAAAATTTCTTCCAGAAATTCTTTGTGCCATTTCCACTGTCCCTTGTACTGCTGGTTGGTGGCATGATAAAGACTTCTTCTTGCCAGAGCTTTAAATAATGCACAGACACACAACTCACTCCAACCTAGATTTGACACTTTTCCTCAAGATTAAATGGGCTACTCACAGAGATAGACAACTCACTAACTTCAAAGTTCCCTGTCTTAGCTAACAAGAAACAAATTGCTTCCCCAGTGACTCCTCTCAAGGGAAGAACGCAGGATAAACCTGTGATATTTGCATTAATTCATCTTTAAACATAAAGCAGAATACATTCCGTTCCTTTAATGTATTTTCACACTATTTAAATGGACTTGTTTTAAAAGCCAGTAACATGTTTGCTTTGGGGATATTTTGAATTTATATTTACCTTTTGGCTGGCAGTTCATTTTATGGGAAGATGTGTTGGAACTAAAGCAGTTGAAGATTACAAAGACTTTAGAAAGGATTTACATCTGAGGCCACTTTCATCCTGATTTTCAGTAATGATACTTTTCTCAGTTTAGTGACATTTAATGATATTGGAAATCTTTCAGTGACAGAGTGCACCAGCGATCTCGGCTGCCTCAGATAAGTGGGTCTTTACTGCGCTTGTCCTGATACCTGCTGCCTATAGAGCAGTTTTGAGTAGCAGATATCAAAGCACTTTGCAGAGGCGCTCCATTTCATTCTCCCATTTTTGCAGCGGAGGAAAGAGAGATACGGAGGAGTGAAGGGAACAGTATTGTTTGAAGGCCAGCAGAAGAAGGGTTAATTTTTTTTGTTGTTTGCTCACAACAAACACCATAGATTACAAGGTGCTCGCTCACTCTGTCCTCTCCAGTTATGTCAAAGTGCTTTGAGACCATTACTAGGGTATTCCTGTGCTACCTAGTCTTGTTTTAGGATTCACTGTCCAGTTACCTACACTTCCCTCTGCTGCTGGGGGAACTCTGCAGCAGAGCAGGTATAAAAGGGGACCACGTATCACCCCAGTGCACAGTCAGCATCTTTTAGTTTAATCTGACAGTAAAAGTGGACGTTAGTAAAATGCTGTCAATGGAAGGACCTGAGGCATGATTCGATTCTGGGCAGAAGAGTGTATGTATGCGCAAATCTGTAAGATTGTGTAAGTTCAGACATCCATCAAAGTGAAGAAAAACCTTTCTGGGGCTCAGCCGCCAGCTCCTCTTCAGCACAAAGAGCTTCCAGGCTCCAGGCACTCTCTCATAGGATTGTTGTCCTGAGAAAACATAGCTGTTGTGCTGTTTTCATTGCTGACCTAACCCACAGCAGCAACACTCAGTGTCACACAGTGTCAGCAATGACACCCGGTTGCCTGAACAGCTGCGTCACTCCTAGCCTTTGTTTTATCTTCTGATTAGCTGCAAGAAATCAGTTATCACACAGAAATCAGATTGACTCACATTGCATTGTTTGGGAACAGTATTTGTGCAAAGATTCTCTTAAGGCAGACATGAGGTTCTGTATTTTTTAATGAAGTTCACAGCTGAATATTATGAAGTGCTGGGGGGAAAAAAAAAAAATCAACACCTTGACCACTAGGTAAATGCTTTTGAGTTCTTTACTGGCTTTAAGATTTACTGTTTAGCCACTCCAGTTCTTATCATGTGCAAATGTTTCCTATATTAACAGGAGAAGAGTGATTTGTGGGCAGTGAGTGGGAAACAGGACATCAATTTAACGGGGCCATTTAGGGTTAGCACAAAATGACAGAACAGCAGGAAGCGGTTAAAAGCTTCCCCCTCAGCAATCAAAGCCCTGCAATTTTGAGTCTTTTCCTCCAATCAAGTAGTGTATTGATGAGAAACCAGTTCTGATAATGACCTTTGAAAGACCTCATTCTGGCCTTCTGGGGTAATTCATTTCTCTAACTATGGTGTCCTAACAGGAGCTCAGCAAAAGCACGGCATCTACACAATCACTTGAGCAGCATGACAAATGGCAGAAACCAAGGGCAGGAGATTTCTTTTCCCTTAACTTGGCTGACTTTTTTTCCTTCTAAGGGTCCTGATTTTGGCCTGACTATGCGGGTATTGCTTTTTCTATGCGCATCTTCCTCTCTCCTACCTGTCTGTCCCAGCTCATTGAAATTATCAATAGACTATCCTTACTAATTCATCAGTCCTGCTGTAACCTAATGCGCTAGTTCCTTCCTGTGTTTCACATTTTTAAATTTCATTCTGTAAGCCTGCCTCCCAGATCAAGTCACACTCACATTTCATTCCAAGCTTTAGTTCAATTAATTTCACTTTTTTGGCAGTGCTGAAAAGAAACTCTCCTTCTTCTTACAAATGCAGACATGGAGTGCTGAATGCCAGCTTTCCTAGGTGGGAAGCAGTAGCTGTTTGCTCTCAGACCTGCTAACGTTGGGAGTCATATTTCATTCCATGTGTCCTGGTTTTGGCTGGGATAGAGTTAATTTTCTTCTTAGTAGCTGGTACAGTGCTGTGTTTTGGATTTAGTGTGAGAGTAATGTTGATAACACACTGATGTTTTAGTTGTTGCTAAGTAGCGCTTATCTTAAGGATTTTTTTGAGTTTCCCATGCTCTGGCAGCAAGCAGGTGCACAAGAAGCTGGGAGGGAGCAGAGCCAGGACAGCTGACCCGCACTAACCAAAGGGATATTCCATACCGTAGAACATCATGCCCAGTATATAAACAGGGGAGAGTTGGCCAGGAGGGGAGGATTGCTGCTCAGGCATCAGTCAGCGGGTGGTGAGCAACTGCATTGTGCACCACTTGTCTTTTCTTGGGTGTTATTTCTTTTTTCTGTTATATTCCTTTTCATTACAATTATTATTATTATATTATTATTATTATTCTTAGTTGCTAGTGTATTTTATTTTACTTTAGTTATTAGACTGCTCTTATCTCAACCCACAAGGTTCACTTTTTTTTCCTCCTCCCCACCCCACTGGGAGGGGGAAGCAGCTGTGTGATGCTTAGTTGCTGGCTGGGGTTAAACCACGACAACATGAAAATACACCTTCAACCAGTGACAAGAAGCCTGCCAAGGCAGACCACGTTACTGGAAAATGCTATGAAGGAATCAGAACAACACAGTATCTTTCAGCTGATTTTACTGACCATTCCACAACTCGCCTTTAGAGCTCCAGTTTTCCGTTTTAAGCCTCTGCCTTTTCCCAGTACCCCAGAGCTAGCGATACCCATGATCACTGTGACTGCTCTGTTGGGGAGTTCTGCTTGTGAAGTGGGCACAAAAATGGCTTCCATGAGCTGGTAGGAACCCCAACTTTTAAATATCTCACGTCGCACTCCAGTGATTTTTAAAGCTCCTCATACCAGCTCAGAAATGCCGTGAAATGCTGACCCAGTATGAACTCACTCTGTCAGTTCATATTTGTTGAAAACATCAGCAGGCTTTGTGCCAGATCTGGGATCATCCATCCCCCCCACAGCTGGCAGAAAGGTGACACAGAAATCACACAACTTGCAAAGGCTGTCCTGCGTGCCCCAGCTAATTCACCAGAAAGGCATCACGTTGAGCCCACGCCTGATTCACATCAAATCGGTATGAGTATTTGGTAAGTGAACACAGCACCCTGCTACTGCCGTCCTTGGAAACACAGTGTGGGTGCAGGGAAAGCTTCCTCTCCCAACTGTGTCTCGGGACTCCTGCTCTTTGCCATCTTATTAGGAGCCAACAAAGACTGTGCGTAGAGGGGTGAAGGAGAGTGCTTGATATGACAGTTACAGGTTATATTTGAAAATTGTTTTCCTAAGCAGGGTCAGCCAGTCTGCTCATGCCCTGGCACTGAGGAGGAAAAACAGCTTACGTAGCATATATTGTAAAGAAACTACTATATGAAGCATGGAGGACAAAGGCAAAAACATGTATGGGCTTTATTCTAAGGCAGCAAAATAACTTCTCCCTTTGTAGGGTCTAGGAAAGTCTCAAGCATAAGCAACTTTTAAAAATCATTTCAATAGTTGTCATGACTGTATTCTTACCTTACGTCTGTTGATTTGGCTCCCATGATGCCTGAATAGTTCTCCTGAAGCCAGTTTGCTGTCTATTGTCTGTGCCTGATGAGAGCTGTTATTTCTGATTAGATACTTTGCCTCTGTATTCCAGATCTCTGACCTTCATTTCTCTCCCTCAGCATTGCTTCTCCCTAAGCACTAATGGTGTCTGATGCGAGTACCACTACTAGCATGCCCTGGTGGGTAAGAAGAAAAGCAAGAACATGTCACACCTTAGCTTAAGACTGCAACCAAAGGCAATATCCTCACATCTAGAAATGCCTTTATATTGTGCTACCCCCATGCTCTGGAAGTTCTGCAGGATTTAGTATTTCTAAGCTAAATACAGTTCCTTGGTTCTTTTATTCATAAAAAGTCCCACTACAGAAACAAGCCAGACATGCCAAGCTCCAGCTCTCTATGAATTTATTTTATTGCATCACAGCTTCCTAAGAACAAGGCATTAGAGAAGAAAGCAGATGTTTCCATGTATGCTTTTAAGGTAGACGTGAGTCCTGTCCCCCACCACCTCACCTTAGCCCACTGGGACTCTTGACTTTGTAAAGACAGAAGCATGAATTAGCCTTTGCAGAATCACAATTCTTATACCCTACAAAAAAAGTAAATTAATGCTCATTTTTCCTTTTAAGCACAACCAGCAATTGGCTGGAGAAAGTGAGGCTAGGGAACACTGAAATATATGCATACACACAATACATAAGAATTATCCTGCCCTCTCCTGCCATGCTACATCAGTGTTCAGCACTTCCAGAAGAGCTTGCAAGCAGCTCACCAAAGCACTGGGATGTCCCACCCTTGCTCAGCCAGTCCTTTCCACCAGGTTCTCCCAGTCCCCTCAGTCTCAGCACACTGGGAATCACTGGGCTTCGATCACATGGAAGCCTCTGGCACAGAGCAGGAATAGGCAGCTCAGGGTAGAGGAGAGCTGGACACCCTCCCAGAATAACAATAAAATGCAAAATGGGATTCACAGTTGTGAAAAATCACGATCACATGCCATTCAGCAGCCCAGCTATAACCTTCCGTCACTGAGAGCATTACGATACAGGATCCCAGTTCTTCGGCACATGAAATCAGCTTACAACAGCCCTGCATCTGGGAGCTTCCACTGCTGCCTTCATGCAGTGGTCCCCCATTGCATTTTATGCCTTCCAATTCTACATGGCTGCTGAATTGTTAGACATGATGTTCAGCACATGGCTGCTGTCATCATAAGGCAAGACAAGGTGTTTCCCCCTCAGGGAAATGGAAACCCTTCTTTTGTGCTTAACCACAGCATCACCACTGAAGATATCTCCCCATGCAAGCCCTTGTTTGTTGTCAGGCTAAAACCAGCTATGGCTATTTTTGAAACACTGATGATCCCCAAGCAGCACTTAACACGACTGTGAAGCTTTAAAATGAGATCCAGAAAATTGCGTTTGCTAGTATCTGCTCAAATGTAAACTCCATTGGACCAGGATGGAGGATCCCTAAAGGCCAACTATGTTATCTTTATCTATAGAAAACAATTAGAAAGCTAATTTTAAAATGCTACAATTAAAGGCTTAATATAAATGCATTTCTGACGCTATCAACAAGCTCAGCAGACTTCAAGAAGCTCTTTCAAAATACCAGTGCCTTCAAGCAAAATAGCTGTTTTTGTTTTTCCTTCATGCTGAACAGACTACGGGCAATTTACACACACTTTCTAATCTTAAAAATACTTTATCCATACTATGCATCTTATGTGCTATAAATTCCATACACAGATTGTAAAAATCTCCATAAAGCCTCATACAGATTTACTGTTCTGCCTATAGATTCATGGCTGAAGATAAAGCATACTAGTAGAAAAGCTTGGGGGCAGGCATATAAAATCTGATGAGCAGGAGTTTTGTAAGATTTAATAGAAATGTTTCTACCTATATTTTAGATAATCAGATTACAGTGGGATTTCAAAATTAATTTCCCTTTCTTGGGCAGTTCTATGTTGTGTTTTGGGAATAATCACACAAATTGAACACTGCAAATGAAAATCCTGGGTTTATTGAGGTCACTAGGGCAACTCCTACTGATTTCAATTGGGCCAGGGCCTCACTTTATGAGGGAGTCTTGGGGAGAAAATAAATTCAGACTTCTGGAAATGGAGCAGCTTGCCAAAAAGCTTTTTTTTAATTTTATTTTGAACACGGTCACACTGCCACGTGATAAAGCAGCTCCTTTCATTGCCTTCAGGAAATCAGCAGGTAGTCCTGCTCCCACCGATTGCTTGCAAGCATGGTAGCATAGGCTGGCTTAAAAGCCACTGCTTTTCACAGTGGCCAAATACTGCTGATGGGCTCAGCTCAAGTCCCTGTCTCACCCCTGTGCAAGGATCTCAGCTTCCACTGAGTGCTGAGCTTGGGAGGTCCAGAAAGACCCTCCTGTTCACAGCAGTCCCAGTCGGCTTCTTTAAGGAGGTACAGGCTCGTCCTAGGCTGTAGGATAAGTAGTCTTGCCTATCAGAGGCCAAGAAATCTTGCGTTCTTAACTCCTGAGAGCTGAGCACTCGCAAGGAGCCTGTTTTAGATGGGACCTTGCCTTCGTGAGAGGCAGTGGCTGTCAGCTCCTGTGGAGTTTCCAGCTTGGTGGGAACAGAGTCCTTCTCCACCAAGCAGGATTTTATCTGAGAGACAAACAACTGAATTCAGCTCTGGGAGTCGTCTTCCTCCCAAATCCAGAAACTTCCTATCACTTTTTTCCTTCCACTTCAAAATCCTTTTTTCTGGTGTGAATACACACATGCTTCTCCGCATCACTGAACATAGTGCAAGAGACTGACACAGCTCTATCTAACATCAATTACCAAAGCAAGTGTCCTAGCACTTCTGTCAGATTTCAGCCAGAAATAGAGAAGAATGTCCCTTTGGAGGAGATAGGCCATCCTTTCTTCATCTTGTCTACTTAGTTCTTACTTGTTCGTCAGAGAAACTGACGCTGCTAGCAGCACCAATCTCCTCTAACATACCTAGCTAGACTGCTGCCACCGATGTGGTCCTTCCTGCACCAAATCACACTGGTATCTACCACACATTTAAGAGCTGGTATCATTAGTACAGAACAAGGCATAGGACAGTTCCTGTTTGAAGCCAGTTCCAAACTAACAAGGAGCATTGGACACATAAGAGAATTTGGATCAAAAATGTAGCAGCGTGGTACCAAGTATTGCAGTAAGAACTCCAGAAAAACAACTGTCCTGGTTTCAGCTGGGATAGAGCTAATTTTCTTCCTAGTAGCTGGTATAGTGTTATGTTTTGGATTTAGTATGAGAACACTGTTGATAACACACTGATGTTTTTAGTTGTTGCTAAGTAGTGTTTATACTAAGTCAAGGATTTTTCAGCTTCTCATGCCCAGCCAGCAAGAAGGCTGGAGGTGCACAAGAAGTTGGGAGGGGACACAGCCAGGACAGCTGACCCCAACTGACCAAAGGGATATTCCATACCATATGACATCATGCCCAGTATATAAACTGGGGGGAGTTGGCCGGGAGGGGTGCATCGCTGCTTGGGAACTAACTGGGCATCGGTTGGTGAGTGGTGAGCAATTGCATTGTGCATCACTTGTTTTGTATATTCTAATTCTTTTACTATTGTTATTGTCATTTTTTTATTATTACTTATTTTCTTCCTTTCTATCCTGTTAAACTGTCTTTAGCTCAACCGACGAGTTTTACTTTTTTCCAATTCTCTCCCCCATCCCACTGGGTGGGGGGAGTGAGCGAGCGCCTGCGTGGTGCTTAGTTGCTGCCTGGTGTTAAACCATGACAATAACTTACCAAAAGTGACAATTTTGATTCCTGTAAACATGCTTTAATCAGAATTTTGGATGAAGCCTCGAGGTACTATTTTTACTGGGAAAGACTTCCTCAATTAAGTTTCCATGTCTCTGCATCACACTGTGGAGTATTTCTTATCACTAGCTAGTAATACCTGAAAGGTCTTGGAGATGGACATCACGGAAGTGGGGCTTCAGCTTCACTGACCATAAAAGTATTTAAAATGAAGTTTCAAGTCTCCTGGAAGAAAATTGTTAAGTAAGAAAATAGTCAGAATTCTCAATAATATTACATAATTAACTTTTCAGCAGAGAACAGCCTCTTGGCACTAACCATGTCCTTTATCCTGATATATCAGAGACTGAAAACCATGGCCTTTACTGTGGCAACTGTCTTTTAGAATAAACACGAGACCCTCCCCCTTCATCTCCACATACTTAATAATATTAATAGAACATTAAAATATAAATGCTAGTAGACAAGGTCTTTCATAAAGCACAAATTAATTCATTCACTCTAGCTCATTAGCTTAATCGCCAACCTTTTTACAATGTAACTGATTAACATTTTCATTGTTCTTCCTTGTTTTTTTCCTTAGACTTTTACTTCTTTGGGGATCAAAAGATCTCTGAATACATAGGCTCAACAAATATCTGTGCACAACTGTACAACAATAGAAATCGCTGAAAGAGATAACTAAGTAAAGGCTTTCACAGCTCACGCTTCAGAGACACTGCAGGAAACAACCATTTAAGAACCATTTTTATTTGTGTTTAATGCGATTATACACATTCATGAGTCCAACAAGATCTGCACTGTGACATTAAAGATACAGTACAATAACATTCAACATGAGGTACTTCATATTTATATATATCTGTCCTTTATAAATAATGCTGTAAGCCTGCTAAGGTCAAACACTGCTTCAGCACAAATGGGTGCTGGGACCTGAAGTTAGCTGAGTTTATCACAACAAATAAAAAAAAAAAATCCCAAAACAGTTCAGTGCAATAAGTATGTAGAAATTAAAATGTTTACTTAAATACTATTTTAGATATGCAGAAAGTATATTACATTATACTCTCTTATCACAGATTCCCCTCACCAGGAAAATCAAACATACAAGTAGCAACGATGGCCAGGTACAGTTTAAGACAGAATCTACGACAGGATCTCTATCAACTTTATGCTGACATTCCAGGTTGATATGGCTGATGCTTGCAAAACGTCAATCAATGTATTCAAGCTTGGATGCTACTGCTAAACCAACCAAATCCACATTTAGACACCTACTTAAGTGCCCTGATGTCCTAAGGTGACTGGTACTAGCCACCTTCTTATACACCAGTACTTGTTAGCATCAAGCAGTGCTCAGAATCAAGTCGCGCTGTAAGCATCAAAAGGTGTTTTGGGGTGCTTATGTTTATTCATCCATATTGAAAAACTTTACATGCACCAGCTCCTAAAACCTGGAATGGACTCAGAGGAATTAAGCTAGAGGTTGCTTTCATCCTACTTCGTCAAAAAGATTTCACAAAAGTAGCAAACAAAATAATAATTAAACAGCTCATTTTCTACATATTACAGCTACACAGTATTCTGATCTCCTAACTTCTGTTCCAGTCAGTGAATGTAGTAGATACCCCACCTTTATTTGCAGATAAGTAAAAACCAAAAAATATATTAAAAGTGAGAGCCTAAGTCTAGTTATAGCAATGCAGTACTCTCTGATTTGTCCCACCAGCTGAGGCACCTGATTTTTTTTCCAAACAACTCGGAATGCAGCTTGCTACTGCAAGCAACTTGTCAATCTGATCATCACTCAGAGTAATTACATCTACATCAACCGCTTGCTGTAAGAAAACTTAATCAGCTGATTAGCATCTTTCTCTGCTTTCAAATGTATTTAAATAAATGGAACTGCTGCTCAGATGTTGTCTAAAAGTAGATGACCATTACCTCATCACAATCTTAGATTCCTTTTTGCAGTCTCTTCAGCAACTCTTCCTCCAGTCCATACAATTTATACTCCTGTCTATTGTCTATTTTAGGCTGCAGATCTAAATATAATTAACCGGAGGTTTTTTAAATCTCTCTCTGGGAGTTTTCCACGAAGCTTTCTGTTTAGATTTCACTAACAGTCTGGATTATGTACATCTGTTATAAAAAAACAAAACATTTTTCTATATATTTTGAGGGTATTTACATTTCAGAAAGAACATTGCTTACACACACACACACACACACGTATGTATGTATATAAAACATTAAACACTAAGATGGGTGAAAAGCATAGATCTTGCAGGGCAGTTTTTTACCTGGCTCTCCTTTTATTACCTAGAGAGAAGATCTGGGCTTTGGCCATAAGGTGTTTGACATCTACGCTCCAGTTTTCCTTACTTCAGATGGTATTTTGGACACTGCAAAGATGTATTGGCACTGTACGATGGCCAGGGGCCAGGATTCCAACCGTCAAGAAACACTTAGAGTAATAGTATTAAACTGGTAAGAAATCATATGAGAAAAACATTTTTATTACAAAACTGACAAGTGAATTTAGGGTTATGCTACATTAATGTGTTGACACACTTTAACGTTAATCTTCAGTCTGCCTAAAGAATCATTTGCTCTTTTTATTTCGGTAAAACATACGCAAAAAACAGAACGCACTTCAGAGGTGAAATAAGAATGAGATGCTTTACAATAGGTAGCGTGCCTCTGAGAAGCAACTGTCCCAATGCAATGGTGAAGGATTTTCTTTTGTTTAAATAGTACCTGTATTTCTTATTTATACTGTTTCCTTCCCTGATAAAAGGAGTCATCATCTGTAATACTTTTCCAAAAACGATACAGACATAACAGGAAGTTTGGAAAAAAAAAATTCAGACAAGGAGAAGGTTCTGTACCACATAATCCTCTGACTGATGTGTAACCATAAGCAGTTGCAAGAGATCCAACATTAACACATTAGAGAAGACTTCCTCCTCCTCACTGTTATCTGATGATATACACTAAGTGTAATATGACCACAGTTGGGAATCTTCTGTCTTTGTCCAAATTTCCACTGGTAATGTATGGTAATAAAAAGAAGAAATCTCCTATTACAGAAAAAAGTCCAAGTCAGGATTGGTACATTCTTTTGTTCCTCTATAATCTGCCTCTACCATGTTTAGAAGGAAGAAAAAAACCCCACCCAAAACAAACAAAAAATTATCCTGCATCAGATGATAGATACTAATTCCCATTTATTTAACAAGGGTTCAAAGAAAAGCCATTTAAATAGCAAATCAACTTCAATGTAGCAAAAACTAGGTCATGGGAGTAGAGTTTCAAGAGCTGCATATACAACTTGAACATGTGCAAGTACTTCCTTGCCTTCGAGGTGGGATTCCTAGAAAATGAACTAGAAATGAATGTAACTTGCCAAGTCTACATCCCTCCCTCACTGTAAACATGTCCCTGCACTGTGGACATGGTCAGCATGCTGTGTAGCTTCCTGAAAGCTGCTTGCTTCTCTCCATCTTCCCCTGTAGCCATCCCAAACAGTTGGCCACAGGAGAATCTCACAGGATGAACGTTTAAACCTATGCTTTTTCTACTTACAACTGAAGCACTTCTTTCAGCTCCCATGATCAAAAGCAGCTCAGTTTATTGGAATCTCTTAAGTCTGAAGAGTGGACAGAAGAGAGAGCTATAAAACAAGGCTCTTCATTTTCTTCCCCTACCTCCCCCAAAAAATTACAAGCAGAAAGCAGTAAATGGAGAAAGAGAAAATGGATCAATGAAGACTGTTTAGTGAGATACAAGAGGGGGACATCCTCTGGTGATTCACATGTGCATCAAAGAAAGGGTCAGCATCACCAGCAAGCAGGCACCCCTCTTACAAAGCCTTTAAAACTTGCTTGTTCCTAAGAGCTTCCAGTTTAAATACTACACTTAAACTTTATCACCAATGATGCTACAAGTATAGCAAGCCAGTAACTTGCCCACAGCATTTAGTTACATATTACCTGTACTGATCACACATCTGCAGATAAAAAGCTAAGCATCAGTAGGCCTGAACCAGACAGGTTCTTCATAGCAAAACGCTTCGTCTCCACACACTTGCATTCAAGCATAAAATATGAGTTCGGGAATTTGCCCCCCCTGTACCCCAGTGCCATTTGTACTGTCCGAAGAGCACTGAAACTGAACAGTCACCTTCCCACACTGAACTTCTGTCATTCCTTCTTGTCCAAAATAGCTGAGTTCATTACCATCCAGAATCACGCTAGCTGTGTAAAAGGTGTCAGGCTCAATCTGCACTGGATATTCAAACCACACGGGAAAAGTGTTACTAGAACCATCTGAGAAGTATTTACTCAAGTTCTGGCCTAGGATAACTCCTTGTCGTTTGAGTTCAATCTTGGCACTGTACTCTGCCGATCCACAGCTGGAGCCGTACAGCCCAAAGCCAGCAATAAACACTCTCTTATCAACAGCAAACTGGATGCTGTCACACCGGCCCCTGTAGCGCCACTGGTTGCTGCGGTAAGCGCAGGACTGGAAACGGTGGCATCGCTGAGGAACGAGGCCTTTACGGGGCTTGCTTACAAACTGTAACTCTGGCTTTTTAGCAGCCGTATACCAGAGGAAGATATCATTGGTTTCGTTGAGAGTCAGAATCCCAGACTGAGCAGCGCCATTTGCGAAGTCGTCGAGTGCCATGGTAGGGATGCGTATCAAGTACAGAGCCTTCCCGAGGACTTTGCGCTTGTTCTCTATGGTAGCCGTTAGCTCTTGTCGCTGACACTCCACTTCAGCCCAGTTCAGAGCTGCTTCGAAAACAACAATTTCTTTGGCATTCAGAGTCTCCCTTCGGAGAATGCTTTCAAGTGTCTGAAAATCAATGTCACAGAACCCCTCAGACTTCAAAGCTAGCTCAGCTTGGGCATCAATCACTTCCCAACAGCGCTGGGTCAGGTCAGGTTCCTCAAATAAGCAGCTCTGGGAAAGCAGCACACAGGCATTCTTTGCACTTAGACTTGTCTCTAGAAAGTTGACGCAGGCGCGGGCAAGATGAGGGACGATATACTTCTTGGCAGCATAAAGAGTGGCCAGTACGGTATCTGCAGCCAAATCAATTTCATCACAATAAATGTATCTGAAATAAAACACATGCATGTAACACTGCCGCTTAATGCAAAAATGTAATTTGTCAACAACATCTGAAAATTACGAACAAAGAATATTTACATGGCTCCACGTTAAAGCTAAGCAGTGCTTTTGGGGAACATTGATTAAATCCAGAAAGTACAAACCAAATTCATCACTCATGTAAGACCATGGAAGAGAACAGGCTCAAATCTAAGGTGAATAAAACTTCACATTTGGGGTACATGCTATGTAGACAATGGTTATATTTACAAATTATGGTCCCTCCAGCTCTGTGTTCCTTCCATACGTGCTTTGGCTAACGAGAGGCTATCTGCCCCAGGCAGTAGCTCCTCAAGGCCTACCTTACTTGGCTAACACAACAGTCTGGAACACGTGTTACAAAGAGTACTTAGACTGGATGTCCTGTGATGGTGAATGGTGATTTACTGAGGTATATATATAAATACAGGAATGAAAACAAGTTATTGGTAATAACTAGGCAGTCTAAGAAGAGAAATGCTATCAAAGTATATCAGGTGCTATCCATTTTCATAACTACTGGGTTGGGTTTTTTTAGGGGGGTGGCTTTTTTGTTGTGTGTGGGGTTTTGGGGTTTTTTTTGGGGTGGGTGCTTTTTTTTGGGTTTTTTTTTTTTTTTTAATTAAAACAGGGTGATGAAGCATACAGGAAAAGGCACAGAATTCTAATTTTCGGGCTTCCTAATGCTTACAACATCCTAACTCCACTAGCCCAGTGTCTTCCTCAGTCTTATTGCATGAGGAAAAAAGCTTTACTGCTACGCTAGTGTGGTGGAAGAGATGAAGGTGAAATTCTATTTATGTGACTAAACTGCTGGGATTCATTGCTCAGAGAAATGAAGCATTGTACAGTTTGTTCTTTTTAATATCTCATGCTTCAGGGCCCCATTTGTAGCTGGTGAATGCAATGTGCTAAAACCATGCCAAATGCAATTTTACTCTTCATAGGGATAAGCAAGTCTTGATGGTTATGGTTGATAAAAGTGTCTTCCTCCAGTAAAGCTGAAGTTGTATGCAACCCTGTACTAATTAAAATTTTCTAGTTAACAGGTTTCCCAACACAATGAATTTTTTGCAGAACAGATGTGCTTATAAAGTGGAATTAGTACCTACGCTGATCTGATTATAGTTCTAAATATCTTTATTTGTATTTTTGCAGGTGTAGGGTACTATCCTCCAAGCCACACTTAGAAAACATGCTTAGAGCAGATACTGCTCAAGAAATATAATAAAATCTAAGAGGTTATAGAGAAAAAGAATACTTACACAGACCCAAACCTTTTTTTTTTTTTTAACCTTTATTACTTGGTTTCAGCTGGGCTATTTGTAACAACAAAGAGCACATCTATATATCACTGGTTACAGGCTTAGCTCCTTTACTGTCCAAAAAATTTTCAATGTATCAATTCATTCGTTTTTATCATTCTCCTTATTGCTCTCCAACTTTGTTCTCCCTTCTATTACTTCTCTTTGCCTGCTAGTACAGCAGAGAATGATGACATCTGTTTTAAATTGAAATAGTACAAAAGTTGCTAGTTTAATATTCATGAAAGTGAAGAACTAATATCACTGATTTACAACAGACAGCACATATTGGCTGTCAGCAATATTCCACACTTCTCACTCTGCCAATGCACCTCGACTCTGGTCTGCAATTACTGATATTCCAGTTTCACCCTGTTCTTAAACAGAGGATTCTGCTAGACCACAGGGTTTGATGGTTTAGTGACACATTCATCCTGGGATAAGATGAGACCATGGTTCCAACTTGAACATTCAAGATTAAGATAAGATATAATACATTAAAGACATCAATTCAGTGTGTCAGCTAGACTAAGAATTTAACCCTATTTTTAAAACTGTAAACTTTTTAGAACAGCCAAAGCAATTTTACTGGGAGAATAATTAGTATCTACCAGTCCAGGTATTATTTCCTATGTTACACCTGGCAATACCTTTTCTGACGCTTGTTGTCAGAATGCCCACTATATAGGAAAAGACAAAAAATATTTATGCTATAAGAATTCACTGTCCAGGGGAAAAAAAAAACCAAACCAAAAAAAACCCCAACACACCTAACCCCCAAAAACCACAAAACCAAACTCAATGTATTTTCTGACAAAAATTATGATGCATCCCTCCTGACTGCGGAAAGGAGCTTATGAAGGAGAGGGCTGCTTTGGGGTAGGTAAAAAGTCTTTTCCTTCTGTAGCAACAGTATCATGAGCCTTCTGCCGTCCACTGCTCACAACAGTTGCAAGCAACACTCACGGGGATGATTTCCCAGGGGGAGAGGAGTGAAGGGGACCGTGGCTCCCCCCAGGCTCCACCCAGTGCAGCACATGCACTGGATCCTGCGATGAGGGGAATGCTGCACTGCTGAGCAACATCCCTTTCCCTTCCCTGCACCATCACGGCTGCAGACACCCCTGGCGTTCGCAGACACAGGAGCACTCTGCAGGTTCAGGCACACTGCATCAGTCGAAGTTAGGACTGGCAAGGTTAGCTCAACATCCACACAGACCACAAACTTTTTGTGGTCTTTTTGTTTTTTAAATAAAAGCTGAGAAGGTGAAGAATTCCATGGTTCTGACCATGCTCTCAAAGATAGTTTCCTAAATTGCTATTCCTAGATGTCAGTATTGATAACCTCTTTTCTAGGTTTGCCCTCCGAACAGATTTCTTAATGATAAATTCAGAAAGCATTCAGTTTCTATATGGCAAATCATGTTTAGCCACAGTGAAATAGATTTGCTGTTCAAAAAGGAAGGGGGGCCAGGGGAATCCAAGTATCTTGTATTTGTGCCTTGTAAAATTATGCATGAAAGTAAAGCACAAGTCTGAGCTCTGCAGAAAACACTCGCAAAACCAGAAAGGCCCGAAGCAAGGATTCATAACGCACCTACCTACACAATGTCATATCTTAACTTTATGTTCCAGGTCTATAGAACATCTGTGTGACTTCAGCTTTTCCTGGCGGTTACTGATATTTGCACAGAACATTTCTGATGTTCATGATAACCTATAAAAACTCTATGCAACAAACTCTATATGCAACTTTGAATGTTCATCTACAATGCCTCTGAAACGTAAAAGAAAAAAGAAACCATTCTGTAATCACAAGCTAGTCAAAACAATCTGTGAAATACAATAAATTGCTAGCTAGTGATTACACCATTACATGAAGAAAATCTGCAGCATATTAAAAGGATCACTATCAGTACTAATGTATATTCTTTATCAGAAAGCAATGGCAGTTACCAAAGCCGAAGGGAAAAAACCCTCAAAGCCATAGCATTTCTGTGACAGGGCATTTCTCTTTAATAATCAGAGTTTATAGATACATTCAAGGACAATTCAGCAGGGAAGCTGCTTCATTATGCTCATTTAGGAAAAGATAGCATTTCTTATGCAGCTTGCAAGAAGAAAAATAATGATCATTTAAAACTGATTGTTTTTCCCCTGTTAGAATAAAAAACCCTATTCATGTAAACAGCCTTTTTATTACTTTCCAAATGCATCAATATGATAGATGAGGAGAAATTTAACTTTCAGAGGCTATATTCAGTAACTTAGGGTCGTTTTTCTAAGACAAGACCTGCATACAGCAAGTTTATAAAAGAGCTGGAACGATGTCAATACACAAACCCAGCAATTCTGGGTTTTGGGGTTTTTTTTGTGTGTTTTTAACTTTTCACTATGCTTGCAAAGTAGAACAGGGTTTTTTTGTTACAGCTGACAATTCTTTTTAGTAACTCCATTCCTTTGTGTAACGTGTAGTGACAAATCAGATCAATAGGCATTACAGTATACAATGTGCCCAAAGATCCCCTGTCAAGGTCATTATTTATAACTGCCTACAATAGTCTAATATATGCGTGCCTGGAAGTAAAGAGGGAGAGCAAAATGAGGTAAAAGTTTAAAATACTTGAGACACACACAAAAAAAAAGAATATTTTAAGCAACTGCTTTCTTTCTGTTTATACACAAGTCTAATACTTTAACTATGACATTACCAATGTATGTATACATCATAAAGGAAAACATATCCAGCAGATGAATGATGCTTACTTCAGCATTGCGAGAAAAGCAGCAGGCTCAACATCTGGTATACGGATTTCATCTTTGTCCTCAGCAAGCTCTCCGTAAAACATCGCATGGAATACAGAGCTCCCAACAGCCAGGACATACTGTTGAGAAAGGGAAATCTTATTTCATGCTTCAAACTGAAAGCACTGCCAACAAAAACAATGTGGGAGAGCCACTCTGAGCATACTGGGCTTCACTGACAGACTCTATAGACACACTTCAGTAAGAAATGAAGTCAAAGTTAAGAACAGAATTACATATTTTCCCTGCATTTTACTCTAATGGGCACATATGCATTAGCTACTGGAAAACACTCATATCCGCTACAGAAGTTAACTATTTCTAGAAAATCTCAAGAGTAATATTAATCAGCAGCACAAAGCAGTATTCCTAACTTTGCAATGACTGCCTTAGCACAAGTGTACTGTTTAACCGAAAACACAAAGAAAAGCAAGGGACAGACTATTCCACTGCATGTAGCCTTTTAAAATACAGAATTATGCCTGTCCCAGAAGAGCTGAGTCTCCCACGCTATGTCCCAGCGTAACCGTGGGAGCTCTCTCTGGCTATCGCCGCACGAGCTGATAATGCAGCTGTTGCTTACTTTGTGTCCTGGCAGCCGCTGGGTCCCACCTGGTGGCCCGACCACAAAATGAACATCTGCCATCAAGTCATTGTTGAACATCACTGCATTTCTACAAACAGAGGTAGCGTGTTAATTTATGGCGCCCAGTAACTCTGTGCTTGCCTCAGACCCAAGAAATTTAATTTCTTAACAACTTAAAGTTGCATGTTAGTAAAGAGAAGCAGGTCACACTTTGTTTTAAGCTGCTTTACACATCATCACACAAATATACTACAGAAAAAACTAAGGGGGGGAATGTGTGTGTTGTGGTGGGGGGGGGGGGGGGGTGTGCAATAACCCCCCCCCCCCCAAACTTACGAGAACTTTTCAAAAAGTGGAAATCAAAGTCAAGAGCATGTATCACTGAAAAGCCCCACTAAGGTCTAAAAGCAAATCTTTACGGGTCTGCTGCAGCTTCCAGCAACATTTTTATTTACTCAAGACAAACAGCTGCACTGTCTGGAAAAGAGATATTAAAATATTTTCCATTACCAAAATACTTGTTTCACACACACACACAGGAGGGAAGAAAAAAAAAAAAAAAAAGAGAACTGTGTTTTCTTCAGCAAATAAATGAATAACTAAACATATGCATTACGAACATTTTGCTACTTTTCACCACTCCATTCAAACAGTAAAAATAAACTGCCCTGAACTTACCTCTCTCTGATGGTTGGATAAAGTCCTTGCCAATTAGGTGCTGGAATAGTGTTGTTGTTATTGAGATTTTGCTGGTGGTACTGCTGGACAGCAGTTGTATTAGTGTTGGCTGGTTTCTTTCGGGGAAAAATATCAGCAGCCATCTTCTTCTTCTTTTTGGTCTTCAAGGTAATGATTTCATAGCAAACTGGAGGCAATTTGCTGCTGCTACTGCTGCTGCTATTTCCCTTCTTAGAGCTCTTCTTGGACCTGTTCTTGACCGTCTCTGGAAGCATCAAGAAGAAGGTGAGACATTTCATGTTCTTTCCTTTCTCATCTACCATGAGTATACTTGTCTGTAAAGCTAGATAGCCTAACTAGCTAGGAACATTAAGAAATGCACGTGGAAGCTGTTAAACAGAGAGCAGCAGAGCTGAGAGTTTGCTTCTTTTCCAGCAAGACAAGGTGACCTTTACAGTGCACCAAGTAAGAAACTGGCTTTAAGTTTGATCCAGTACTTGAATTGTTAAATACATCCCCATCATTCCTGCCAGTTTTCTTTCTTTCCAGATTTCCCGATCAGGAATCGCCTGAAAGCGCAAAGAGGGTACGCGCGTGGCTGTAGCACTGGCTTTCTGCAGGGGGCTAGCAAGATGTGCACGGTAGCACTGCTAGTCTGCTCGGCAAGCTGAACGTGTGTGTTGAACGGATCGGAACTGAGTAGGTATTGCAGCCCTGCAGATGGAGTCAGCCAGCGTTCGGAGCCAATAGCTGAAGTCACCGATGACGATTGGACCCAGCCACACAGTGACACCTATTGTAACGTATGCTGCTCTGACATTAAAGCGACAGCAGTTGCGCTCCTCATTTCATACGCAGATCTAAGTAATAAAGTAATAAATGGCATGCACAGTTGCGTAAGTGGATGACTGGCCAGAAACGTGTGTTTTAGCTCTCCTTGATGCTGCTTGAATTTTCACAGGGGAAGCAATAAAAAGTTGAAATTGGGTAGAAAGACGTATTTGAGTCTAAGTATTTTCGTGGGAGCTATTTCCACATGCAGTCGATATTAGCGTGACTTCATGTGTCTCCAGTATTCCCACAAATCCCTACCGTAACAGTTGTTCAGCAAAAGCACGCTATAGATATCAGAACCAAATTAAAGCAATCAACTAGCAGCAGCAAAGACAGCGATGCAGTTAAACAATCCCTTTCAGCGCAGCTTCTAGTCCAGTGTAACGTGAATAGAGATGAGGTCACAGCTTTAGCTTTAACTCCTTATGTTTCTAGAGAACATAATAGCCTTTGACAGGGGTCCCAAATCACTAAGCAGTGCTAATTAAGCTAGCTTACACCAGACATGGCTGCACCACATCAGAAGAAAACTTCTAGATGTGCAATTAGATTAAAGCAAACCAGAGTGAATATATTCAATCAGTATTTCAAAGCATTAAATGAAAAAGTCTGAATGATTTAGAGAGTCTCAGGCAGAAATCACTCCTTGAGATGCAAACACACTCCAATTTTATTCACAAATACTTTCTGAAATAAACAGTATATAAGCTATGCCAACTAAACCATTTAAATTGGAAAGACAACTAATTTTCAGTCACTAGTTTACTTAGAACTTAAATTTAGATCAAGTTTCCTTAAGAGCAGGTCAAGTGTATTAAAAAAACCCAAGCAAGCATAGCCACTTAAAAGCAAAAGGAAATAAAAAATATTAGGTGTCAACATTTCACACCTTAAAATATTGGGGGGGGGATAATTAAAATACGATTTCATAGTTATTTTCAAGTTTTAAGGAAAAAAATCCTCTTTGCTTTCAAAGCAAATTTAGCCACTTTTAGCCTTAATTAGTTTTGCTGGACAAGAGTACAACAGTGAAATTAAAGTGATCAAAGGTTGCTGGAGAAATGGCTGACCTTGCTGAAATCCCTGACAGAAATCTGCCACTGACTTAAACTGAAGCACAGAGATGTCACTCAGGCTATTTATTGAAACACCATCACAATTGCTTGAATCACAGCTCTAGCTTTGTAACACGCAATCTCTGAATGTCTTTAAACCCAAAACTGTAAAACCTAAGCAAAGGTATTTCAAAGATTATCAGGTCTCCTTGGGAGACATCCCATATTAAGCACTAACTAAACACCCTGGCAGTTGGCCATCCAGAGACTTTGCTGCAGTGGTTTGAGATGATACCGTTTCCAGACACACATCTGTCCTCTCTGTCTGAAGTCACTGCTCATGGAAGGGGGAAACAGAAGGATATGCGTCCATGCCTCAGCTGCTACATTTCACAACCCGACGTCTTAGTGCAAAATCTCCTTCACTGGTAATTTAAAAGAAGATGGTGGGTTATGTCTGGTGCGGCTGAAAGGCAGAGATACATTCCTCAATACATTGAGAGGCAGGTTATGTAATTTCCAAAGAAATAATTTCTAGCAAGCTTTTCTTTCTCTTCTTCCCCCTCCTCCCCTTCTTTTTTTTTTTCTGTTTTATCTGCAACAGATTGATTTGGAAGGGAAACTAACAACCTAAGCCATATTGAACTGTAGAGAGGTAAAAGAAGGGGCAAAGGAGAAGAAACTCATCCCACAGATGGGATGTTTATAACTGTTCACAGCTGAGAGTTTGTAACAGGGACACAGCAGGTATTCTCAGCACAAAATTTGAGTTTGTCAAGTTCACATAAGTTTTTTTCCCCCTCCTTATGTAAATTTCCAGCCCTTCTAGTTACAAAAATAACCCTTTTGCCACTGCACAGGACAGACATTTCAAAAGGAAGGAGTTTTAAAAAAACCCTTAAAGATACAGAAAAACCATGGACTCTTCAGAAAATCTGGTTCTCACATTGCAGTCGGCAGAATGCAAAAGATAGCAGGGGTTAGGAGATTCATATGAGAGATTTAATTTTCATTCCACAAATCCATTTTATAGACTACCAAGGTATATAAAAATCAAGGTCCTTGCACATTTTTTCATACCATTTGACCAGTACAAATCCAAAGATGACACACACACCAGATAAGGTCACTGGGAGGCTACAGAAGAGAAAGAGAATGACAGACGGACTGACCGGTCAACTCAGTCTGGGAAAGACAGATTGTAAACGTGAACCCATAGGAGTCCACCATACCTTCGACTTCTGTAAAACACAACGCGTGTATAGCATGTTGTGCTTTCTTGGGAAAGGAAGGGAGGGAGAAGCTGCAGCCAAAGTATGTTCTGCCTGAATCCCGAAGTCAGACAGACCCCCAGTAGACAAGAAGTATCTGCATGACAGGATAAAAATCCCCCCCCCGGAAATAAAAAGTCTAACTGCCATCTTTGCCTGTTCTTAAGCCACCCACCAAAATCTGGTCTGCTATAACTGGAAAATAGTGCCTGTGGTGGTTTAACCCCAGCTGGCAACTAAGCACCACATAGCCACGCGCTCGCTCCCCCCCCGATGGGATGGGGGAGAGAATCGGAAAAGTGACGAAACTCATGGGTTCAGATAAAGACATTTTAAGAGGTAAAGTAAAAGCCGCACACACAAGCAAAGCAAAACAAGGAATTCATTCACCATTTCCCATCGGCAGGCAGGTGTTCAGCCATCTCCAGGAAAGCAGGGCTCCATCATGCATAACGGTTACTTGGGAAGACAAACGCCATCACTCCGAACGTCCCCCCTTCCTTCTTCTTCCCCCAGCTTTATATGCTGAGCATGATGTCACATGGTATGGAATATCCCTTTGGTCAGTTGGGGTCAGCTGTCCCAGCTGTGTCCCCTCCTGATTCCTTGTGCACACCCAGCCTACTCGCTGGTGGGGTGGTGTGAGGAGCAAAAAAGGCCTTGACTCTGTGTAAGCACGGCTCAGCAGTAATTAAAACGTCCCAGTATTATCAACACTGTTTCCAGCACAAATCCAAAACATAGCCCCATACTAGCTACTATGAAGAAAATTAACTTTGTCCCAGCCAAAACCAGCACAGTGATGATTCCACAACAGACTCCAAAAGTTCCTATGAAAAACTACAAACCTGTTACAGGCTTTATACTCCCTTCCACTGCACTTCATCAGCTCAGAAACTTAAGTCTCCTAAACCAATCATTAGATGCATGGGAATTGGGAAAAAAAACCGCAAAGAATTAGTGCTAGTTGCACTCATTATTCTTTCCGTTTTGGGAGCAACTTCCATTTATTTTCCTACAACACAGTTTTCTTCTTTTACCATAAACATACTGTTAATGAATTTACAAATCAATACGTTAGCAGTCAGTAAAAGCAACCGATGAACTACTCCCTGTTAAAAGACTAGTCAAAATCCCAAGTTCAAATCAGTCTGTCTCTGGCAAGAGGATCAAGGAAATTGACCTTCTCTCACCCAAAGATCTATCCATTTCTGAAAGCTTACTACAATGAGTTCCTAATCTTCTTCAGTAATTCTCATTTTTCTTCATTAATTATGTATTAACAGAACCAAACTGGATATATATACAACTTAGAAAAAGGGAAATACAGTTCTTCAAAAGCACATTAATCTTTATTTTATAAGCAAGGTAGTCAAACCAAAAATATTTTAACTTAAAGGGTGCAGGAAATTCCGTGCTTAAATCTTAACACTGGCCTAATGAAAATCCAAAATGTCAGAGGTGAAGAATTAAGCAAAGGACTATATTTCGAGGCTGAGGTACTACACATCAAGTTACACGCCCCTTTCAAATTATTAGGAGCAAGTTACAAGCCCTTGAAAATCAGCTCCTGACTAAATACTGTGAACTGAAGCATCAATTTTGCTGTTCAAATCCAAATGTGCGCAATATACCTGCAACCCCAGTTTCATTTATCCCTTAAGACCATAATATACCTTGACACCATTGTGAGGGTTGGCACAGGAGTCACATTATAGCCCAATTCTTGGTACAACTTTTAATAGTATGGTACTACTATAATTATGCCTTTCTAAAGGTAACTTCCAATTGAGAAATCATTTAATTTCCAGGGTTAATGGGAGTACTCTTCCTCATATTACATCAGTCTCTCCTGCTGCAATAGCAAGTATACCCAAGTTTTTCTTTTTTTTTTTTCTTCTTCTAATAAGTTGTGGTTTTCTATCTCTCTCATTTACAGGTCCATTCTTCGTGTAGTAACGTGAACTGGACAATTCTATAAAAAACAAGCTTTCATCAAAATTCCCAATTGTCTGTTACAACCACATCATGAATAAAGGAATGAATTCCAAGTAGGCAATGAGAAAATGCATATATTTCTTTTTTGTAGAGTTGCCAAGTCTCTCCCTTGGCAGTTATTATGCCTATGCATTATTAACATTCTTTGTTTAAATCCTGGATTTCCCCTTAAAAGGAAACAGATTTCAGATGAGACATCTTGATTAACCAAAATAAACACATAATGTTACTGTTTAACAAATCTACCTGTCCACGGCTAATTTTCATTGAATTTAAGTTGACTTTAAGCAATCATTTAAAAATGGAATGTGCAAGTTCAAACAAACAAACAACTCAACAAACCCAACCCACCCAGCTAAGGAGCCTAGTTCTGTTTATCTGTCTATGAATTATTTAGTCACTTGGAAGAATCTTTCCCGATCACTATTCCAACCCTTCTGTTTGTAAAAATGCTCATTTGGACAGGGGACCTTTTGATTTCCTCAAGTAAAAAATGCATTAGAGTCGACAAGATCTTCTAACCTCCTCTCTCATAAGTTTCTGATTGGCAGCACTGAAAGTAACCAAGATTGCATCCACTTCTGTCTGTTGCATGCAAAAAGCTGGCTCTGAAGTCTTACTCAATAAGGTCTTCTATGGGGGGGGGGGGGGGGGAGGGGGGGGAAGACAACTAAAAGCATGGAGAAAGATGGGCAAAATTGTAAAGACTCTCAGAGAAGCCAGAATATAGGGTAAAAAAAAAATAGAGAGGATTTCTTTCCCAGAATAGCCAAGAGCTGGGAAAGAGTCGAATAGTATCAGAGTAGAATCGCATCTTGAACTAACACCAGCTTTAAACCAAAGTCCAAAATAGCTAAATTGTATTTTGCTATAGGTCTTATGCTACACTAGCAACATACTTGTTGGCAAATATTCTTCTTAACTGCTTAGTGTCTAAAGTATGAGGATTTAAACACTTTGCATAATATTATCCACTAAGATAGTTTTTACATTTTTTTCCTAAATGCCCTTAATGCTTTAAAGAAAACAAAAGCTGAAAGCCCTGAGCAGCGCAGTCAACAGGTAAATACAAACTTACATAAAGTAGAAGCTTAAAGAATGAGTATTCAGATGTCTTTTACTCTTTCATTCTTGTATTATTTGCTAGCACATAGGCTATGTCTCTGCATGGCACTTCTTTTTGGTCTCCCTACCAAAGCAGCCTTAACCTTTTTAACATGTCCTCTTTGTATTTGCAATCATTTTCATTTTGTTTTTTTACAGCAATATCCTTTTTAAGACAAAGTAATCAAAACAAAACATTATATTTAAGAATAACATTTAGCCCTACGTTTACTTGCGAATGAAGAGCCACTTCCCGTCTGTGTGAATTTCAATTGGCTC
Organism: Gymnogyps californianus; assembly: GCF_018139145.2. Taxonomy (NCBI): domain Eukaryota; kingdom Metazoa; phylum Chordata; class Aves; order Accipitriformes; family Cathartidae; genus Gymnogyps; species Gymnogyps californianus. The sequence continues at coordinate 7,217,650 of NC_059473.1, read as the reverse complement.
TCCACAAACCTGTACCTACACCAAGTGCAACATCTCCTGCTGCCATTTTTTTCCCTGTTACTTTCTTGTCTAGCTGCTTAAAGTTTGCAATTTAACCCCAGTGAGAGGTTCGATAACTTTATGTTTATGCCCCAAACACAATGGAACACAGAAGACTTCTCTACACTGTTGAGTTTTGTTTTTAAAGTTAAACATTTTGCTGCCAGATGGGTCAAAATAAACATAGCTAGGGTATTAAAGCGAGGAAGAAAAAAAAGTGTTTAAAATTCTCTTGTATTTTCATCATGATTTCAATACCATGCTTGCTGCACGAATGACAGTTCATATAAACCACAACCGTATGAAGAAAGGCTTATGTTTAAACCTACAGTAAACAACATATTTGATCCCATTACAGTGAATTATCACACAAACATTCTCTTCTGTGCATATGGAAAGAAATAATGTGAAATGCTTCATTATAACACGAAATATACGATTTTACCAGCCTGCTGAGACATATTCCCCAATATCATAGTTTGGGAACCACAGGTAGAAAATATCGCAGAGCAGAATTTGCAATTTGTTCTATAAACATTAATTTGCTTCCTGATAGTTCAAAGTAAAAACAAGAATTATAAATGAACTCTGAGATGAGAAAACCTGCAACTACAAAATGAGGATTCAATTCAAGGTTACAGGAGATAAACTGTTTTTCTACTAATTTAAAAGTGACAAATTATGCATTTCTTCCCCATCACTTCTACCCTAGCTTGTCCATTTCATTTCATGTTAAGTTTTGCTCTTGACAATCTGTGGGGTCAAAAAATAAGTTCTTTCTTATTGGCTGCCATTTTTTTTATTTATTTCTAAACATGATATTGCAAACCTGTAAGCATTCAGCCCTTTTTCAAAGACAGAGGTCAACTTTAATTCTACTCTGCCTCTTACCAAAACTGACTTACAAAGGAAAGATCAGATAGCTCAGGAAATTGGTAATGAGATACAGTGGCTTTCGTCTCTAGGTCACTAATTCTAAATTGACCGAGGTCAACAGTAATCAAAAATCATTAGCATTTAATGATTGTTCAGTGCCCTGTGAGAAAGAAGCTAGTGATCTCAGTGCACTTCAGAAAAACCACCACTACAATTAGTACTCACATGCTGCCTATTTCAAGGGAGAGATTGGGATCGGATGACAACAGACAGAACTTCCTATCTTACAGACAGATCTTGCCTATGTAGACAAACCTTTATACTAATTTTAACTTGGCTCAGAAACTATTCTTTTTAAACTGAATAGTTAAACTAATATAGGTTCTATAAAGGGCAGGTATAAGGTGACTGGTCCTGCTCCTTCACATCAGCGGTTCCCAAATGTCTTTGTCCCCCTACACACAGTAAGTCTGCAAATGCAAATGCTAACACAGATAAAGAGAAGACACTTTCTCAGTGAGTCCTCGCTTGTGAGGACTGATGGCACTAGAAGAGTAACTACCCCATGAGTATCCACAGGGGGGCTGCATTACAGTTGATTATGTTGGCTTATAATTCAAGGACTACATTTTCCACGTGCAGATAACCTACATTCACCACGCCAATCCATAGCGTTGAAGTACCCTGTGGGACAGAAGAGGGGGAAAGGATACTGCTACAACCCACACCGTACCTGTTCTGTGGCCTGCAAACTTTAGTCTCCTGGGACTGCCATGCTACCAGCACCTTCCAACAAGGTTAAGAAAAACAGAGGGGACTTTTAGAAAGCTTGGTTAGGTGTTGTAATGTAAATGTCATTAGGGTCTGTCATGGGAAAACTACATCATGCCAATCCGTAGTTTTACATCTAGTGAAGTTTAGGGAACATGTGGCTTAAAAACCCAAAGCAGATCAGCAACTCGGCACACTTGTGTTTACAGCAGAACATCATACCTGGAACCATTCAGTATTTTAAATGAGGAAAAACTGGTACAGCTTCTTGTTCCCACTGCATTTTAAATGACAAAAGAGGAAGATTACCCCACTCAGTGAAAGAGGAACAGGTCAGGCCACTGGCAAACCAAGCATTTGATAAGAAATGCATTCTCAAAGGCAGTGGCTCTCATTTCTCAAAAGTGAGAATCAAAACCCATGAGTAACAACTCTTGCAATGTTTTTACAATTGTTTAATAACCCAAATTTTTAGATATGAGAGACTGATTGCTGCCAACCTGAGCTGCATCCAAATAGTTCAAGGAATTAAACCATATGTGACATATGTTAAACTGCACTGTACTGAATTAATCCTCCTTTGCCACAGGTTAGAAGCTGCAGATCCTGTTACTTGCCCTTAACTTTGTTTCCAGACTCTCAGAGCACACACAGCCTCTGTTTGAATGGCCGTTCCACAGGGGGATAAAGATGTTGCCAAATTTTTATCTTATCAACTGTTTTAGAAAATCAGATTTACTTTCCTTGCTGCAAATATTTCAGTCACGCTTGCCAGTTAGGCTTTAGTATTTCAATCAGTTTCTCCTCCTCTTTACAAGTGAAAGGCAGCTACTTTGCAGTAACGAATTTTCAAGACAAACATATACATACTCCTCAAATTTTGGTTTCAGAATATATTTTTAAGACGTATTTGTCTAGCAATGTTACGATATCCTAAATGCCTGTTCTCCTTCACAATAACTCTGTTTCAGAGACCCCAGGACATGTCAGAACTTTAGCAGAGAAAAAAAAAATTAAGGAAAGAGCAAGTAACCAAACATAAGAGCATAATTAAGGGACTGTGTAAGGTAAACATACATACAAATTAGTTTTATATAGTATGAAAACCTTTACTTTTTCTTGGTATACATGGAGTAGTATCACCTTGGTCTGATAGGAGAGTACACGGAAGACAAAAATCAAATAGCCCTAAGAAATCGAATGCACCTAGGTGCACTTTGTACACGTTTAAGTGCATTATATTACCCTAACATCACATAGTATTCCTTTGAGCTACGTTCCTCGACAGAAACTGAGCAAGCTGTCTAACAGGGCAGAGATTTCTTTCATCTCCGAGTTGAACTGTATGCTGAGGACTCCAAAGGAAGACAAAATATTGCAACAAAGGGACAGTGTAAGCCACTGCATACATTTCTGTTGTAAATAATACACAGCTAGTTTCAGCTCCTCCCCAGTGTTAAAGAGTATGGCTTGCACTTTCCTCCCCCGCTAAGTGGGCAAGGTGACACACCGTTAAGTAGCATGTGGCATATTATGCATTAGATTTTAAAAGGATTTTGCAACTATTGCAAGCCTACATATAAAATCTCACACCTATCAGGCACAAGCAAACACGCTCCCTGACTGAAGAGTTGCTTTCTTTTCGTACTCTCAGAAAACCCCTGCAACCAAGCACGCTTTGCGCAAACAGGGAGGCAGCAAAGCTGTAATTCCAGAGAATGTAGTTTTTTGAAGAAAATGACTCCTTTAAATTGCTTTGGATGTGAAGAGGAGAAACTGCAGCTAGGCTGGATACAGAGTGTAACCTGGTACATAAATACCCTGTCACCGGAGGATGTTACCAACAAGTCATCAGCCCTGTACTGAAGTGGTACATGATCCTCTGGTGAAATATTTATTCAGGATATTGGGTAATTCTCAGGATACAGGTAACAGGGCTGGACAAGGTGACATCTCAAGATGCCTTCCAAATCTGTTTTCTGCGATTCTACACCCTACATACCCAGGACGCCCAGCAGACATTCACAGATCACCAACCAGTTCACCAGTGTTTTAAAATGCAAACACTTCCAGATGTTGGACTTGCTTGGTTTTCTTTTACTCTAGCTTGCCGAGTTATTAAACTCGGATAGGGCAGCAGGATCAGAAAACAGACAAGTCAGGCCTGGAAAATGGGAAGTTTGCAAATTCGAATGAAGTGACCTTTTACTTAAGCTTCCCCCCCGCCTCAGTTTTCTGACATACATACATATAATGTGGTTTTGTAATTAAGGCATGGGATTGGAATTCAACATTATGGCAGCAAACAAAACTGAAGACAACTTCCACCATACAAAGCTTTTAATCTTTTCCTTCCAAGATTCCCATCTCTTATTTCCTTCTTTTGCCTTATCTATCAGCTCTTTGAGATAGAAACTGTTGCTTATCACTTATTTATATAGTGCCTCACAAAATGGTGCTTTCATGCCAGCTCAGCTATCTGAACATTTGCTCGTGTAAAACAAAACAATAGCCGGCAAGGTTGAGGAGTTAGTAGAGAGAGTACCACAGAACTACCTTGAATTATCAGAGAAAGCTAATGCTGGGCATGAATGACATTCTGCTGCAAAACTAGTGTCATTTGCACAAGTTCACACAACAGGTGAAGACCTAAATTTCTTCTGACAACGTAACGCACAGCCTATCATCATCAGACCTCTGTTTTAATTGAGCCTACCCTAGCACTGATGCTCTCATCATAAGTGTAACAACTGTTTGGTAACTTTAGAAAAAAATATTTGCTCACAAGCTCTAACAAGCAAGCGTCCAAACAATAAAAATTACTGTTGCAACTTGCATCTTTTTTCTCAGCCTTACAGGGCAAGCTAAAGGAATTCCATATTGCTTCTGAAAGCTGTTTCCTCCAGGGCAGAGCTGAGGATCACTGGAGGGGAAACACAAGGAAAGCTATTGTGCAGTTAGCTGCAGTGTAATTACTGTGGGGGAATTTAAAAAAAAAAAAAAAAAAAAAAAAGTACAGCACTCTACATTCAACTTTGGCAATGCTGCAGAACTTATTTCAAATGAATAAGGCCCCAAGAGATTTGATTTGCAAAGTTCAATTACCCAGTAAACCCAAAATACTATGCATTGTGACATACTGCACATACCTTCTGTAGGAAATGGCGAGACCAGTTCTTTCCCACCAAAATAAAAGCTATTTTGAGCCTGACTCTAGCATAAAAGTTAAAGTAGCATCAAACGTAGTACTATATACCTATAACCCAACATCACCTGTCTCTACAAAAAACAATCAAAAAGCTCAGGACACAGATTAAAGTTTGACATACAGATTACATGCTGAAAACAAAGTACGATAAAGACTAACAACAATGCAAAAAACCTGCACCAGGACTCTTCAGATGAGACATGGTCAGTCTGTTGTTTTAATTAGGTATGTTAGTAATCATCATTTAAGCAACACTTAAATATCATAACTTCAATTCAAACTTTTTCTCACTTCAAGTGAGAACAACTCACTACTCCCCCCTGTTTCTACATACATGACCACTCCAGAAACAGTATAGGCAAATGAATTTATAAACCTGAAGGTTACCACATGTGGACTTTCTCAAAACAAACAGGAAAATAGTAAATTGTAAAGGTGCAGGCCCTCAACTGAAACTAGTCAGTCTTCAGACCTATGTACGTAACAAAGTTTGGCCAACAATATGGGGAAGAGGAGGTGGTATTTATGTCAAACCGGGTGCAATTATTAATTGTTCCTCTAGGAAGTTTATTGAATTCATACTTAAAATACTTCTTCTTTAAAAGCAGCATTACTTTAAGCAGAAAAAAAACTCCAAACCCCAACTCTTAGGTTTGCATAACTGTGAATTTTTCCAAGTGGAAGTGCTAGCCTACACACACACCCGTGGAGGAGCCCCCTGCCCAGGCGGTCAGGCACATTAGCACAGCCAGGTCCCAAGTTCGGTGCTCCTCGCACTTCACGTTTGATTCCGAACCACCCGACCGTGAGAGCGGTTGATCACCGCCGGTTCCCTCCCAGTACCGCGACGAAGCCAACCCGCTTCTGCACAAAAGGCAGCTGCATACACTCAGGGAAAAAAAAAAAAAAAAGAAAAAGAATGAAATCTCTCGAAACGGCTGCAGACACAAATAATTACTTTGATCAGGCAAAGACCGTTTTCGAAGGGGCTCTTTGTGCCGGGTGAGCCGACCGGTTCACCGCCGACCCGGCGGCAGCCGGCCCGGGCGCTCGGGCAACCGCTCCCCACACAAACTCCCCCGGCTCTCTCTTCCCAAGTTTCGCGGCGGGCGCGGGCAGCGCCCGGCGGTGCCGGCGCTCAGGTGCGGCCGCTCCGCCCCGTCCCTCATAGAGGCGTCCCCGCAGGGCGCCTGGGGACCAACGGCCGCCTGCCTGCCTGCCTGCCTACCTGCCCCGGCCCCGGATCCCCCGCATCCCCCGCCGCCACCACAGCCCGGTCCGCCCGCCGCTGGGAACGGGCGCCGCCGCCCCGACGCGCCCCTTCAGCCGGCGCCGCGGCGGGCGGCAGCTCCCTCACCCGCCGCAGGACGCCCCTGGCCCCGCAACGCCCGGGGCCCAGCGGAGCCGCCCCGGCCCCCTCACCGCTTCCCGCGCCATCGCCCCCCGCCCCAAGCGCGGCGCGAGCGCCCGGTAACGGCCGTAACGGTCGCCTCACGCGCCCCCCCCCCCGCACTGACCTGAGGGCGCCCCCGCTCCCGGGGCGGCGCGGCCCCTCGCAGCGGCACGCGCAGCCCCGCCTCGAGGACGCGCCCGCTCGCCCCGCGCGCACGCGCACGCCGCTGCACGGACACCCCCCCCCCCCCCCCCCCTCCCCGCGAGCGCGAGCGCGCAGCTCGCGCGGGCGGGGCGGCGGGGACGCGCGTGGGCTCAGCCCTCAGCGCCGCGGCCTCACCCCGGCGCAGGTCAGGTCCGGGGCCTGCGGCAAGGCCGCAGCGGGGGCGGCAGGCTGGGGGCTCCCCTCAGCGCGGAATTCATGCCTCCCGTGGGGGCCATCGTGCGTGGGGGCGCTGGCAGCGGGCCCCGCCAGCCGCGTTTGTCCGGTCTGGTGGAGTTTTTTTCCCCTCAAAAATCAGACCCCGCCGCATGAGAGGGCACCACCGGCCCTCACCCCACGAGAGGCCGGTCAGGGCCTGGCCCCACAGCCCACCGAGGTGCTGGGCGTACAGGGGGCACCCAGGGCCCACAGGGTCCCGGCAGCAGCAAAGACTTAGGATTTCAGCACCAAAAATGGGGCTTTGGCACCAAAAAAAAGTTTAGAAAAGGTGGGAGACAGCAACGCCTTTTTTTTTTTTTTTTAATTAAAAATGCCATTAGTGCCTGAAGTAAAAGCATGTTCTTGGCTTACCGCATCCAACCTGTTTGAGGATTCAGCCTCTAAAAAAAGTGATTTTTTTTTTGTGTGTGCAAGAGAGTTCGCCGTTCCCTTTAGACAACAGCTTTTTCTGATTTGCCGAGTTATAGTGACCAAATATTTTTCCATATAAAACATTGCATTTGTTCATCCACTCTTACTCCCCGCCACCTCTAAGCAAAAAAAAAAAAGAAACGAAGGGGCAAATAAAAACAAACCCTACAGCAGAAACTCCTCTGGCGCAGCATCCACGTTTCATCCCAGGGCCAGGGACAGGCAGCCTCAGGGATGAACCACCCTTCCCCCTCGCAGTTTTTAGCTTTTTTTCCAAATAGACCCAATCACACAATAGGAGATTAATGCCATACATCCTTCCGTGCATGAGCTGTTCCCGTCCTGCTGCTCGTAGGGTTGCCAGGTTCAAAAAAAAAAAAAAAAAAAAAGGCAAAATGCTTTAAATGCTTTTTCTTTTTGAGCTGCTGAAGAAATAATCAACAGGGAGAGAGGCATTTCCAGGATCAGTGCCTGGGTTTATCCAGGAGCTTCATAAATAAGGGATTTCTCATAACGCCGGTATATCTAACCACATGGGAAATTAAAATGTGTTGCTAGCATTTATTTTTAAAAGCGTAGCAAAAGGCTTTATTTGAAGCTTTAGGGTGGGTTGTGGTTTTTTTTTTTCCCCCTGAAGAAACGATTATTTCTGGAATCGGTGCTGTGTTCCAGCTTTAGTCTCCCATGAACATTCATTTACCTATATTATGTACATGTTATTTCAGCAGATACCTTCGCAGTGTGAAGTTAGGCATATCTGTGGATAATCAGGACTTTGCTTTTCCCATTTTAATATTTTAGCTATTAAAATAGATAAGAAACTAAATAGCAACAATAATTACTGTATACACACACACGCTTTATAGCTCTTACGGATTTTACCGGCAGAGTACATGCTTTAAATTAGAGCATGTAAATGATGATTTAATTGGGACTTGGGAAGCCAACAAAATATTCATTGTCTGAAGTGAACTTGAACATGCTGTAGACAACCACTGTAATTTTCCATCCTATTTTCAGACTGAAGGCAGAAGGCCCTTTTGCAACTGGGGTAATTTAGGTGGGCAAGTGGTGGGGAGAAGCCCTTTCCTCCAGTTCAGAGGAGGTTCATTTGCAACCTGAACCTGAAATCCCACGGTGGGAAAACATCTTCTGGCCGTAACCCCAGCACATCCAGGAGTTAGGAGATCAAGTCCTGCGATATTTTCCGCACGTGCGCTTCTGATTGAGAGGCAGCAGGGGCTGCCCAAATTAGGGGCTCCACTCAGTAACATTTGTTTTGCTTTTTTGGGCTCCTTAGAGCTCTCCTGCATTTCCAGCCCAGCTTGTTCAGCTGGGCACAGGGGCTTGGACCGTGACTACCTAGCATCCCCCAAAGAGCTCCAGGCTCTGATTTAATACCGGTATCAACACCGAATTAAACTGAAGCAGTCACCACCACTGTGCAGCAGACTTTGCGCACCCAGCTGAAGTTGCTTCACTACAGCCAGTGCTGCAGGAGGCCATACACAGCACCGGAGCACCAGTCCCACTCCGTCCTCAGCCCTCGTCACTCATGGGGACTTACAGATGCGGGATGACAGGTTACACCTCGTCTGCACAGTCCAGCAAAAACACATGCTCACAGCACTTCTGCTTGGCACCAAAGCGCTGACGTTCAGAGCTGCAGTCTCTCCTCTTCCTCCTGCAATTGCACACCCAGCATTAGTTACGTGCTTTGAAGCAGACAGACGTGTGGTTACCTGTCTGAGTTAAGCAGACCTCCATGCTGCTCGCTGCATTTCTCAGGGATGTGTTTAGTTACCTAGCACTGCCGTTTGCTGACAAGTTTCAGCTCAACACCAGAGCAAACGAGCCGCCAGATAAGCCAGACCTGGCCAGAGCTGCAGTACTGGACCGCCAAAACCATCTTGCAACAGGGGATGAAAAGTGCAAAGCTCCTGGTGCTGCTGGGTGTTGATGTCCTCTCTCCTTGTGCTGTCACCCTGGAGGGTGACTATATATATAAAAATATAAAAAAAGCTCATGAGGAAGACAAGCCACAGCCCAAAAGCAGCTGCAGAGAAGGTCTTTGGGGCACTCCTTCATGGCTTTGGGGTCTTGCCTGCTCCCAGCCCAGGTTTCTGGGCAAGCTCCAGCACTGCCTGTTGCAAACCAAGGGCTGCACTACTGGGGAAGGTAAAGCTGAACCGGCTGTGTGTTGGGAAGAGCTGATCAAAGTATTTTAGTTGGTGTCTGCAAAGCCATTCAACTGGGATAGGTTCTGCTCCGTGGTGGTGGTAAAATAAAGCCAAATATTTGTGTTGAGTCACATTCAGACTCATCTGTTCTCATGTCACAGGCATATTTTCCAGGTACTGAGCAGTGCTTTCCAAAGACTAACTTGAAGAGCCATTTAAATATACAATTTTCCAGTTCAACTTGCACGCTGGGTAGGTTCTTCCAAGTGCTCCAGGGTATAATTAGTTTCTCCAAAAGCATCTTCCCACCAGGCATTTTGCTAGTGCTGACCACGTTTCCCCTCCACATGTCCCCTCCTCCCCAACCTCTTAAAGCTTCGCTGAATTTCTGTGCGCAGCCTCCCACAAAGGTTATCGTCTTATGTTTAATAGGGGGGAAAAAGACAGTGCAAGAGATTTACTGCAAATGGAAGCCATTACTGGAGCAGTTATCAAATGAAAGAACAATATAATAATGTCTAGTCATAAAGATATGAAGAGGTGCCTGTCAGAGGCAAACACCTGACTTGTAAAATTAGCCTGGGCAGCTGCTGCGAGCTTTTAGCAGGCAGGACAAGATCCTTGCAACACACGGTTAAACACCCAGGTGTTTTGCAGCTATACAGGCTGGAAACCGGGCACCCAAACTGGGACCAGCCGGAGGGAGATGCATCGGCATCCCAAGGCCACGGGAGGTTTGCATGAAGTGGAGTCAGGGGGGTCAGCTCAGCACCATCCCCTGGGTTTATTCAGGCATCAGATGCCTCCCAAAGTTAAACCCGTTATCTCCAGCACAGCTATAGCTCATTGAGGCTGCCAACTCCAACTTTCGGGTTAAGTATTAACTAACTAATAGCAGATGGTGCTGAATTTTGTCTGCCCCTTGACCCGTAAGGTCAGGTCACAGAGGCTATGAAACTGCAGCTAGAAGACTCTGACTTCCAGTCTAGTGTATTGGCACAGACAATTTTCCTCATCTCTCCCAGTTCTGCCCTCCTGCCAAGAGTTGGGGCAGAAACCCCTTCAGGCTTAACCAAATGGCTGTTAACCTTTCCAAAATAAAAATACATGGACAAGTGGATACCAGTGTCCATCACAAGGGAGGAAAATGCTGTATTAGCAGAAGAATCTTTGACTCCGATCTGAGAGCCAACATCTCCTATCAAGGACTGTCCAGCTTCTCTCACCGCGCACACTAGCACCTCTCCACCACACAGGCACTATACCCTAGCACCGGCACCTCAGCTCTTACCTGCCCCCCCCCCCCCCCCCAAATCACTTACTTTCAGCAGCAATCAGTTCTCACACCTCCTTTCCCACCAGACACATGCATTTTCTGTATCAAGGCTACACCAGGACCCAGCTCCTAGTCTCCATTTCAACAGCTTGTGTTCCTCCTGCAGCCTTTTATAGCTGGAGCTCATCATCATTAGGCCCCAGGTACAACAGTCCCAGGCGCCTTTTAACCCTTCCTTACCTGTCTCAGGAGGGCCAGTGATAGCAGTGGCAGCCACAGGTGCTGCAACTCTCTTTTGTGAGTGCAGTGCCACTTCTCTTGGTGTCTGGATGGGAAAGTCTTGGCCACTGTGATTTGTAAAACAGTTTAAGACACGGAAAAAAGCATGATGGGAGCCTTCCCAATGCCGAATGCTAACTGAGGTGGTCAGCCTAGCCTGAACGCAGAGAAAATCCCATCACAACCTTGCTAGCAATACCTGCTTTTAAACAGCCTGAAGGTTGATTCCTGCTGTCTTTAGCTCTAGCTTGAGAGCTTGAGAAAGAGCTGAAGCCCCTGCGGTGTCTGCGGGAACATCTGCTCTTCTGAAACAGACCAGAATAAGCCATTTGACGCAAACCAAAGGATCCAAAACCCCAAAAAGATGCTCTTCGGCATTGTCTTTTGGAGACAGAGCTCAAGTGTTATCTCAGAGGGAACCTTAATGTCCCCAGAGACTGAAAGGTAAGCTGAAAGGAAAGCTTCTCTTAACTTGAAACTTTGGCTCAACCATTCAAATTACAGAGAGACAGCATTACCTGAATGCCAGGTGAACAAGCTTCTGCTTGTGTTGGTAAAAAATATAAATACAAAAATGAGCCACATTTTTTTTTGTAGCCAAGATCCAGGAACCACAGTCCGTGGTCGTGTTTTTTTCTTCCTAACAGAGTTGTCCATCAAAAAAGGGAAAGATGGAAAGCTGAGGTTTTCCCGTTAAAGGCGGGCTGCAGCTGGTGGTGGCTATGGCTGTGGCAGACCAGTGGTTTTCCTATTGGAGAAAATAGGAAAGTGGAGTCCCTGGAGAGACTCTTATTAACTGGGATGGTCTCTGAAAGCAGCTGCTTGTGGGACATGATGGAAGAGCTGCACAAGCTCCCCTGGTTTCTGGCTGGGCCGTCAGCCCTGAGCAGGGGCAAGTGCTAACAGCAGACGAGTTTGCACGGAGGCTTAACTCGCTTCTGAGCTCTGATGGCAAAATAAGATGGTGCTTTAATAGAAAAATTAGAAAGGAAAATGGTTATTGAATTTTACTACAAAACCCCAAGGCAGGATGAGGAGTAGGATGTAAGAATGTTCAAGGAAATTAAACCAGCAATAGGGAAGGGCAGAGTGTTAATAACAGCAGCCTTAATTATCCTAACTTACAATGGGTGCACCCTGTAATAATTTTTGAGTATCATTCAAGTGATCAAAACAGGTTTGACCCACCGCTTCTTAAATAAACTGCTGTAGTTATTAATATGCATGTATTATCAGGAGCTGCCAGGAACAACATCTTGAGTCTGTTATTGCGGAGCAAAAGACATGGGTACAAATCTTGCCCTTGATAATTTTGTGTGTATAGGTTATGGACCAAGCAGGAGGTAGAGGGTGTGCAAGGGGATGCACACAGCATCTACACAGCACGCCGGGAGTGTGCAGGCAGGGGGCATGTATGAATCTTTACATCCTTCAGAGTGACTGAAGAGATCAAATGCACCTTGTTTCTGCTCCAGAGACATTAGCTCACTCTTCCCCATCCATCCCTTTGCGTGTTTTTTGACGACGGTGTATGAATGGGGTGGATAATGCAACCTCAGCTCCGTGGGGAGAGCTGGTCGCAGCGATATTCACCAGCTTTGCCTCCTGCTGACTAAGTATGTATTTTTTAATCCTGTCCTTTCGGTGCCCGGAAGAAGAGGACAGGCTCCCTCTGCTCCTTGCTTCTGCACAGCAGAGGGCATGGATTAGCCCTGAGTTAGGCATCTTGAGAGCCGTGACCATCTGGCTGTCATTAGTTTGATTTGATTTGACGGAAATGGACAAATGTAACAATTAGTATCGCGAAAACTCCTAATTAAAAAAAAAAAGAAAAAAGATGATGAAGATTGAGGATGGATGGGTTTTTAATTTTGTGCATGAATGAAAGAACATGTTAATTAAAATCCAGGGTTTATTTACTTGTTAGTCTCGTTTTGTAGCAAGCAGCTCCAAGGTCCCTGACCCTGGCTGACAGCTCACAACTTTGTACTGTGGCCCTTGAAACCCTCCATGTTGGATTTCCCCCCCACTCCTCTCCTCCATCCCTCCACTCATCTCCGCTCCCGCATCTCCTCCCTGACAGCCCACAGCCCCTCACCGGAGGGTGCGTGGTTGCCTGCAGCGGGAACAGCGTGGGGACAGTAAGGTACAGGGAAGACCCTGGCACTGTGGGGTATTTCAGGACTGTTATGTTGAAGTGCCGGTGTTTCAGCTACAAGTGTTGTGGAAGCAGGAGGCATTCAGCCCTTGACATTAACTGGCGTTGGAGAGGTCTGGGTTAGCAACTTAACTTCCAAGCTCAATAGGTAGTCTAGAAGAAGCTTCAAATGGGAACTAAATATACTGCAGGATAATGACTACAATTCCCCAAATACAGAAATAATGCCAGCAACAAATCCAGCCATGATTTATTCCCTGATGGCAGAGGATGCGTTGACCTGATTCGGGAAGCCACTGGATGGCAAATGCTTTGGACGTGATGGTCCCATCATAGCACCATCTCGGTACATGGTGGATGACGCTGCCACCAGCCTGCTGGGTCTTGGGGGGAAGAGGGGTGACCACCTCCGGAGCGAGGCGGGTGTAGCGTCGCTGCTCTAATTGTTTTTCGTCTCAAATGCTTCCGTTCTGAAGAAATACTTTGCTTTAGGAAAGCTGGCTGGCCAGCAGGTAGCCTGGTAAACTGATAAAGGGCACATCAGTCCCGGCCAAACCCTGAGTGTTTCTAGGAGTCACGACTGGGAAGAATAGTCTCATTTTGTGAGTAAGTAATCGCTCGTAGGAAAGCTCTTCCCAGCATGGTCACATTAGTACCCTGAGAATCCACAGGGTCTGAAAATTCAGCATTTGTAAGAATACCAGTGTGAGAAGTGCAATGCGATTATGGGGGAAAAAAAGGTCATTTTGGTGTGCGTTGGCTTCGCATTTGTGCCTGCCCCAGTTCTGCCTGGCAAAATGCACATTCACAGCCAAAACGGGGCAGGTTTGGGCAGAAGTTACCTGAAAGCCTAATTGGAGGTATTTTAACCTTTTTTTCCCCTTTCCGAATTATCTTTAGGAAATATCTGCAAGAAGCGTTTCAGCTTTTCATTTTAGAACTGCATTTTTTTGTTCATTTCATAATAAAAACTACAAAAAGAGTTTTAAAAGGCCACATAGCAAAGAGGATTGAAGAACCTGAAAATGAAATCAAACAGTTTATGGTTTTTTTTTCTCTAGTCTCCTTTGGTTCAGCCAGTGAACCAAAAAAAAACCCCATTATTCGTACAGCTGAAATGAGTTGTATCAGCGTTCAAGAATTAAATGCAATTAAATATGTGTACGCAGCCTAACAGCAAGGTGATTTCTCTGCAAGTTGTCTAGCTGTGTATTAAGAGTTGCTGTTGGTGGGCTTGTCGCTGAGTTACATTATTTCCCCTGAGATCAAAACAAATCAACATTTCCCTGCTTGGTGTTTCTGAAGACGACGTTTCAGTAACAGCTGAACAGCAGGGTCTGGAAGTGAACTGGATTATAGACAGAAAGAATATTAAAGTGGAGGAAAAATTCAAAGAGTACATGAACTCAAGGAGAGTAGATGGAAGAAATTATTATTTTTTTTTTTAAACGATTTGGGGTTTAATGATACAGCATGTGATTTCTCACATAGGTCACAAATTTAATGCGACTGCACCAGTGCCCTTGCAAATTACCAACCCCGAAGTAATTTGATAAAACCAGACCATAATACAATCAAGAAAGGAGATGGGGAATAAGAAAAAGTGCAAGGGTTTCAGAAATAAGGGGACCAACATCTAAACATGCCAGATTTCCTGTTCTGGAGGAAAAAATCACAAGCAAAATATAACTGCAGGCTCTCAGAGCAGGATGCCTTGCAGTGTATACAGTACTCCCATTTAAGAAATAACCAGGACATTATATTGCTGTTTTTTCTTTGATTATACACACTTCTGTGCGAGGTCAACATCTTAAGACTTTTTTTTTTTTTGTACAATGTTCTGGGAGCTCTTTTGCTGTTTCTTTCCTCTGTCAATCTGCGGCTTTCCTCTCCCGACAGCTGCCAGCTTCGCTAAATGAAGGACAGATTTTTCTGCGGTGAAAGATGCTTTTTTCTTTGGGGGAAGAAAAGGCGGGGGGGGGGGGAATATAGTTATACTCATCACCTGCAGGCAGATATATTGCAATTTTTATTTGTTTTTCAAGGAGATGATGAAAAGTCTAGTTTGCTCATCTGGGTTTAGTGGAAGAAATTGAGCTGGTTTTCTGCAGAGGCATGAGAAACTGTATGAATAAAGATCCCCACAGTCTTTGACTGGACTGATACCCACAGGGGACATCCCTCCTCGGTCAGGACAGCCTCTTGTCACTTACACTACCTGGTCCTCATAAGCGGTGTTGCTCACAGGATTTCACAGGACTGGTAACTGCTGGAGGTGATGGGGCAGGCTCTTTGCTAGTGCAAACAGTGGGGTCCCTCTCAGTTTTTAGGGTGATCACCGCTCACACGACACGAATAACAGCCCTATTTGACCTCACCGGGAGCAGGACAGGTCTTAGGGTCAGTAACAGCCTGGGGATGCTGTGCTGACAATGCAAGCCTGATTTATTTTTTAATAATAAGTGGTCGTATGCATGACTTTTTGCCATCCTTAATGCTTCTGCTTGCAAATCTCTTTGTCAGAATTGACATGAGACACAAATATCCTTTAATTTGATCAAATAAGCAATAAAACCCGGCTGGCTCAGCTGGCACAAGAGCCCTCCAGCCAGCGCAGCTGTACCACTTTACACCTGCAGAGATTTTGGCCCAAATTTTGCTATAGCTGAGCTCCAGCCAGTAAAACTAACATTGATTTTCAATTCTTCAAGTAAAAAAAAAAAAAGGATTTTTTTTTCCTGCAGGCAGGCAGAAGAACATTACCACCAGCACAGCTTTTCTTAGCATAAAACTGGCCTAATTAACCTGTGGCAGCCTGCATGGTAAAGAACATGCTTCCACAGAAATAAGTATTTGTTTTGCTTTGTTTTTAATAAAATAAAATAAATAATAACATTAAATTATATAGTTCTTTAATAAATTACTATTTGCAATCAGAACTTTATAGTAGCGGAGAGACAAACCAGAAAAACACCCAGTGAAGGACAACAAATGTCCTAAATAGGTATAAAAACACCCATGGCAGTTTGGGAGTTCTCCTCCCAAATCAGGGGGCTCTTGTTTTTGTCCCCCCAGCATCACACATGCATCTCTGCATCCTTTGCATCTGCTTGCTGCCAGGTCACCTCCGCACAGGCACAGCACAGATTTTGAGACAACGCTTCTTAGTCTACAAAGAGACATAAATTGGAAAAACTGATGCGGGGGGGGGGGGGGGGGGGAAGCATGGATTTGAAAGAGCATGTCAAAAATTGCTAGAGGAACAGAGGAGGAAAAGGGATGGAATGCTAGTCAACGTGCTTTCAGGTGTTACATACTCGTAGCTGTAGTTGTGTTTAAAAACAGTGGGTCGCTACCAGGCTGCAACAAGCAGCAGATGGCTGTGCTGTAGGAACCATCCATTCCTCTTGAAAACAATGGTGACTATTTACAAGAATAAAATTAAGCATTTGCTATAGGTAAGGGTGCTGACAAAAGGAGTGAAACTGTAAGAGGAAAAAAAAACCACATTCAATGGAAATGTTTCCTCATATGTAGAAATGCTGTTGATTTGTATCTTGGACTTAGCATGGCACTGGTGGGCAATGGTTCATCACAGGTGTTTTGCTTGCATGAAAGAGGCTGCATTTCAAGCTAGTTTCCCACTACACAGCCATGATATAGGTGCACCCCACCTGGGAACACATGGAAAATGAGAGTTACCTGCCATTCCTTGTTTCTGTCAGAAGTACCTTAAATATTTTAAGTCTTAAAAATGACAGAGTTCCAGGACAATGGCAGGAGATACCAGATGAGGGCATCAGCCTCTCCAGACTTAGGTTTTTGATGATATTATAAACCATTCTGTTTAAGTAAAGAGCTCTCCTCAAGCTCCCAGCGTGAGGCTATTTATAGATGGTGGGGGAAGGAGAAGCACCTCTAGCAAACTTGTGCATCTATTTCGCTTTCCTCAAGATTTCCCCACAAGTATTCATCCTACCGCATGTTGAAGTAGCCTATTTTTGATCTCTTCTGATAGCGGGGTCTTATTAATTTATTACAAAGTGTGTAATAAATAATAGTAATGAATGCCATCAGCTAGCATCTGCTGTACAGGAACCATGCCTGTAGTCACCAGCTCCAGATTGAAACATCTCAGCTTCTCATCAGCTTCTGCAGCTCTGCAATACAAGGAAAAAAATCTTGTCCCGTTGCAAGCAGGACTGGAGGGAGGCAGCACATACCTGTTGTCGTGGTTTAGGCCCAGCCAGCAGCAAAACACCACGTGGCTGCTCACTCGCTTCTCCCTGCCAGTGCGATGGGGAGGAGAAAGTATAACGAAAAGCTCATGAGTTGAGACAAGGACAGGGAGGGATCACTCACCAGTTGTGGTCACAGGCAAAACAGACTCGACTTGGGGAAAAAGAAACCAATTTAATTTGTTACCAATCAAATCAGAGTAGGATGATGAGAAATAGAACCGTATCATAAAAACACACTTTCCCCCCACCCCTCCCTTCTTCCTGGGCTCACCTTTTCTCCTGAATTCTCTACCTCCTCCCCCTCCAGTGGTGCAGGGAGACGGGGAATGGGGGTTGCGATCAGTTCATCACACGTTGTTTCTGCCGCTCCTTCCTCCTTGGGGAGACGACTCCTCATGCTCTTCCTCTGCTCCAACGTGAGTCCCTTCCACGGGCTGCAGTCCTCCACGAACTGCTCCAGTGTGGGCTTTCCCACAGAGTCACGGCCTTCTCCAGGCCCAGCCGCCTGCTCCTGTGTGGGGTCCTCCACGGGCTGCAGGTGGATATCTGCTCCACCATTAACCTCCATGGGCTGCAGGGGGACAGCCTGCCTCACCATGGTCTTCCCACGGGCTGCAGGGGAATCTCTGCTCCGGCGCCTGGAGCACGTCCTCCCCCTCCTTCTTCACTGACCTTGGTGTCTGCGTGGTTGTTTCTCTCACATCCCACTCCTCTCTCTGCTGCAGGTTTTTTTCCAGCAGTCTTTTTCCCCTTTTTAAATATATTATCACAGAGGCGCTACTTCCGTCGCTGATGGGCTCGGCCTTGGCCAGCAGTGGGTCCGAGTTGGAGCCAGGGAAGCTTCTAGCAGCTTCTCACAGGAGCCACCCCTGTAGCCCCTCCCCTGCTACCAAAATGCCGCCACACAAACCCAACACACTTATCTAAAGTAACACTTAAAATGGGGCTTCAGTGCTGGGAAGCCTCATCTCGCAGAAAACCCACCCAGATCTCCGGTGCCCGAGTCAGGACGCAGCATGGTGCACCTTGGGGTGGCCTCAGGGCTCCCCCTCACCAGCTCCTCACCATGGGTTTTCCTTCCCAGGCTGGGCTGCGGCTGCTCAGCTGGTGTTTTGCGAGTGGGAAACCAAGGGGGAAGACGATAAAAGACGGTAGGAGCAGGGCAGAAAGCAGAGCCGAAGGAAGCACTAAAGCCTTGCCAACATAAGCCACCTCTGCCCATGGGTGACAGCTCCAGCCGGCCGAGGCATGGCTTCCTTCCTGGACAGTGCGGTTTGCAGATTTGGTATGAATTCAGACAGAAAAGTCTGTGACGTAATGAGTAAAAGTGACTACTCTCTCCCGCATGCCAAATTTGGCTTAGAGCTCTCCCACTGGATTGCTGATCAGGTCCTTCTCTTTAATTAGCCAGATCTGAAAGGGGCAAAGCCCTGCCATGTACAGCTGCCAGCACGGCAGGAGACTACGCGTGCATCTCCAGGGAAGAATATTTGCATCATTAGGATAAACTTGAAATTGAATCTTATTCATGTAATCAAAACATCTTTGATGATTCACTTCCCATCATTGCTGTACAGTATTCAGGATATAAATAGCTGTGTTTTAGATATAAAAGACTTGCAAACCATCCTCCCAGTAGTCTTCAGTGTGACAGAACAACTCCAGCAGGATTAATGGCTGCTGTTGCAGGGTATGAAGGGAATATCAATTATCATTCGTTTGTCATCAGGTATCTGGGGTGGACACATGCTCTGCAGAGCAGGATTGACGGACTTGTCAGGATGCGTGGGGATCGCTTACCAGGAGGGACCCTTTCATCCAGAAGTGAGACATTTAGGGTGAAGACAGAGAATAACCACGTAATGACATGTGAAGTATTTCTTAGCTGGTCACCCAGGGACAAGTAACATTAGAAGCGGAGCTGGAGCTTTCCTTGGCCAAATACTAATTAGAAGGAAGAAAAAATAAATGTGCAGTGAAAAGCCTTTCTAAAATGGTGATGTAGCCTGCATAATCTTTATAAATGCACTGGCTAAAAAACCCTGATTTGCTCTAAGTGTGTGATAATGGAAGAGTACCAGAGGTTTCAAATGGAGGTCAGGTGAGTTCTGGTTCATGCAAAGATTAACTCCATTACAGCTAGGAGTCTTTCGTGAAATATCTCCTATTAAAGATGGCAAACATAGGGCTCAGCAGAAGCATCACCATCCCGGCTGCTTCGGACATGAGCCCAGGCGTGCAATGCAAAGCCTGGTTTCCCTTAGACAACTCTTAATACATCTGCATCAGTTGCATGGTCCTGTTGGCCAAGTCCTTTGTTAAAGAACTTGCTGCTGTGGGAGTTCTAGGGTAAAAGGTGGCACCAAGATCCTGCTGCTTCCCAGGCAATAGCTGCATGTCTGGGACCACTAGAAAAAACAAAGCTTTATGGAGGGTCAAGGCATACGCCAATAACTGCTGACTGATAATAGTTATGAGCGCCAGATATCCATTGTATCGCCTAGCCCCAAGTATGCAAAACACAACTACGCCACTACTTAAGCATGGTCTTAAGTAGAGGATATCATACTGCAAAACACGGTGATCATTGTAGTGCCAGTATTAGATGTCTCATCATTATTTTCATGTATTGCTCACCCTCCATGAGTTTTGGCAGCTTGAGCCTTTGGGAAGAAAAAAAATCTAGGGCTTGAGTCCTAGGTGTAACGTGGATGCTTTGCAGGGCTTAAGCAGAACCCAGCTGCACCAAGCCAGTTTAGCCAGTCCCCAGGAGCTGGGTTGACTGGAAACACTGGGGTCATACAGAGCATGCGTGGCATCCACAGGAGAGTATGCTGCTGGCCAGATTCCTAAATGCTTGCACTGTGCTTTTGGCTCTTAATTACCAGTGTTTTGAAGGAAAGTGCTGGATAAGGTAGCTAAAAGATTCATCTCTTTTGGGGAAAAAAAAAAAAATTGCAATACAATTCGGATAATAGCAGCGTTCATGAAGACTTCAAAGATGTGGCCTTATGACCTCTGAGATGGAGCGTATCTCATGGAGAGAAAGTATGGAGCAACGTGGGCTGCGCTGATGGTGTGGGCTACGCACGGTTTATCATAGCTTTTAACGCGGACATCCCGTTGTCACCTACCGTCCCGGTCTCTTCTCATACCGCCGACTCTCTCCCAAGATGCTGGGAACGGCTGTGGGCACCGAGCGAGTGCTTGCAGTGTGCCTAATGAGTGTTCATCAGCAGAAGATTAATGCGAAGGAGAAATCTGCAGAGAGATTAGCAAACCAATTCGGACACCAGACAAGGCAACTTCAGTCCCTCTTTATGGAATACATTTGTACATAAGCTAACAACTCTGCTACAGTTTCATACGTCGTTAGGCTAATGTTCTGTTTAAATAGAGTTATCAATCATTTTGTGATTAAACCCCTTTGTGTCTGGCAACAAATTGATGGGAAGTGAAAGCATTAGTAGGTTATTTGAGGATTATAAAACGGTACTTGTAAAGCTCCCACTGCTTCTGCAGAAGGTGAAGAAGCACAGAGGAGCTAATTGATCATGCCAAAACAAGCCTCCAAAGTGCTGCAACTTAAATAGAAATAACCAACTGAGTTGCCTTTTATTTGTCCTGACATGCTTCAGCCTTCCAAACATACATTTGGGTCACATTTTCAGCTTTTTTCCCCACAAGTCCTGAAACTTTTGTTTCTTTTTAAAAAAAAAAAAAAAAAAGGGAAGAAAGAAAAAAGGAAATTAAAAAGAAAGCTGAGAGTCTCATGAAACCTATAGTTCCAGCAGCTTGTACCTTAAGGAAGATGTGAACTGATGCTAGACTCCTTATTTCAGAATTAAAACACTATACTCTTGCTCAGAAGTTATTAAATATCTAAAAAAATCAATTTCAGAATTTGCTCTTGGATGTCTTCATTTTAGTAACCGGCTGCAGGGAGATACTGTAATAGTGCCCTGCTTAATTCTGTATTGAAGTTTTGCACTTAAACCATGAGTAAAACCTCTTCCATTTCACAATCACATTGCTAAGTTTAACTTCCATATTATGGTCACGGGTTTTTCAGGGAAACCACATTTTGTGCATCATATCCTGTATGAAACACATTTTTACTTTTCCCAGGAAGCAGTTAAAAATCGTGTTTATTTGCCCTGTCAACAGCAGCTGTTGAAATGCTATAGCTGTACTTGTTCTTCATTTCCACAGCTGTAGCTCCTTGAAGAGAACAATGAAAGGTCAAAGGCAATGGCAGCCCATTTTCCTGCACCAAGGTCTAAGTCTTTCTCCAACCCTCATCAACTACTACACGAGAGCACAACCCCGAGTGGCACAGAGCAGGTGAAAAGACATCGGTTGTTCACTCTGTCTTCCAACACAAGAAGGAGGTGCCTTTGAATGACACCAGTAAGAGCCAAATTCAAAACAAGGCAAGAAGAGACGGTTCTTCACATGATGGGGAAAAGATCTGGGGCCTCCCTGCCCAAGGATGCTGAGATGCAGGTGCTCGCTTAGGTTCAGGAGCAGCACTTGGAAAAACCATGAAGGTTAATGGACAGGCAGAACACTTCAGGCTATTGAACCTCTTAAGGGTAGAGAGCTCTGTTTCTGCCCACAGGCTCCAGTGCAGGGATGAACTGCAAGGTGGGACGAGAGTCCTACCTTCTTGTGCCAAGCAAATTTTGAATACCCACCTTGTGTTATTGACGCTGACTGCTCCGAAAGCCAGTCGCGTCTGCTCCCTGCCTATCAAGGGGCTTTTCTACTTACACAACAGCTTGAATTATAAATATGGATATGGGAAGAAAAAGGCTCTTGAAGCTTGATTGCCTCGCTCCAGGACCACACCAGCGGGTGAGGAACAACAGTAGACTCTTGTCTGCTTCCTAAGCCCCACCAAATGAATATCTTTTGCCCTCAGCTCCAATTACTCTGCAGAGAGCATGGCAGCGGCCACCTAGCAGAGTGCCTGGGGAGGGTTACGGCTGGTCGCCTTGCCGTGACACACTTCAGACAGTGGCCTTGCAGAGCAAACAGACCTTCATTTCACACTGAGAGGACAAAAGAGCAAATTGAAAGGCTCTATGAAGCAACGCAGGCAACATAAGTCTTCTGACCATCTACCGTATGCTCTAAAGACAAAACAGCTCCCTAAACTTTTAAATGTTATAAAAATGCCAAAAGCAGAAAAAAGAAGAGACAACTATTGCACCATTATCCATAACATGTTTATGTCTCAGAATCCTCTGTGCATGAATTTTTCATTTTTTTCTTTAATAAGTACTGGCACACCAGAGAGTATTGTAACAGAGAAAGAGAACGTAAGGGGTAATACAGTGTTGGGGAGAGGAATAAGCAATAGCAAGCAAGCCCCATGGTCTGGAAAGCAAGCTGGGTTTCAGATATTTGAGGCTGGAAACAACTTTTGTTTTGATTTTGTGATTGAAGCTAACAGCCTTAATTCTTCCTTCATCACAAATTAGACAAGTAACCATGACAAAGTCAATTTAGTTGGAGGCTAAATAATGAAAGAGAATAATCCAAATTAATGTTTCCACTCGTAACATTACTTCAGGGCAGAGTTAAAGTGCCTTGGGTGCTTATTTTTGTATTTCTATGTCTTAACATCTTTGTGCTTCGCTTTAATATGTTAGTAACAAATTTAGGTTTGAATGTAAATTCCTGAGTGTGTGTTTTCTTGGGGCTGGAGCATCCCCGTGGTGTGCTTTACCCGTACGCTCAACCCTAACTCCCTCTTGATGTTGTTTTCTAGAGCTGTAGCCAAATAGATAGCGTTAATAATACATGTTCAGGCAGCATGCTGCGCACCGCCGTTGCATCCTAACGGAGAATCCTTTACTTTTAATGCAAATAAGTACCATGTCAAATTGATACATTTTCCCATTTGTTTCAGTTTTGAGAGGAATGCGGATTAGAGCTGCCTTTTCGGCACACAAAGGAAACAGATGCAGGAGCATTTACGGGAGCACATGGGACATTGGCTGGTTTAATCTGCCACAAAGTCACCGCTCACTCATGTCCTCTGAAATATTAATCGGCTGCTGTGCTGGCAGTGCCATCGCTGCCTCCACGCTGAGCTCAGTCCTGCCCTGCCCTCCTCTTTGAGGAGGTGGCAGTGCCCTGCAAGCACCGACAGAGCAATTTCGTAAAGCGGCACCAGGGGCGAGCTGTGTCTGACGCCGAAGCAGATGTGAATTTATGGCCTTTTTTTCCTGTGGAATCTTAAAGCTCAAATATAATTAGTTAAAAGCCTTTCTAATAACATCATCCTCCTACTGGGGTGCCTTTCAGGAAGTTCAAGGTAAAACCTTGGCTGATAAGGGACTGATGGTACAAGCTAGAGCAAAGCATAGGGCGGGCAGATGCTCCAGCAAACAACTACACCCCCTTCCCAGCTGTGCCCAAGCACCACAGCCCATGCCACTCCTGCTCTCCCATGCCTGGGCTTCTTCCACGCTTTCCCAGACACGGAGCAGCTCTGCAGTGGGGATACGTAGTTACGGACCTGATTTTGAACCCACTTTGGGTGTGACATGAACAGGCATTAAATCCACGGTTCTGGAAACAAGAGCAGGGCTTTCAGCTCCGTGTCAGCCTTGCGTTGCTGCCTCTGCCAGCACTACTTTCATAATTCAACGCTGCTAGAAGTCTTAGATTAGAGTAAAAAGGCAAGGCATATACCACAGCTCCGTGGGCTGCTTTTAGCCAGACGGTTGAACTCCTGACATGCTGGCACTATTATTTTTGTTAACAATATGAAAGATGATAATGTTAGAGCAGGGCCTGGGGCTAGTCTGCAAAGAGCACTACAATCACTTGCAGGTGACTTATCTCTGTAATGTGGCGAGTCAAACTTCTGGCGTATGCGCTTTCTATTAAAGATAGATGAGAAAAAGGCCCCTCGGAGTAGGACTGCCAGCAACTAGCTCTCGGAATGGGCAGTCATCTAGTTAGCCAAGCTCCTCTCCATGGAAAAGCCTTTTTTCTCTTTACAGATCTCCTTTGCACTCATTCCCTGCTCCCACACCTGCATCTCAACAGCATGGAGATCTCCAGGCAAAGGGACCAAGGTGGTTCTCTCAGCAAGTAGGACACCTTTAGAAGCCTGTTTAGGGGACAGAAAGCTCCAGCAACCCAGCCCAGCCATCAGGGCATCGACCAGAACAGGAAAGACCACAGCAGAAACCCCCAGGGGACTCGCATCCACCACCCCAAGCTGCAGAACATTTGGGGTAGGAGAAGATTCTCCTCTTAGAGCTTTGGCACTCTTTATAACATAATTAAGGGTTTGTTAGGCAGAAAGAGAGGGAAAATATGCACAAGATATTGCAGCTTTGAGGCACCAGAGATAGCTCTAAAATATAATGATACAATGTAGAATGAAGGTGCTTTCCATGGAGCAAGCCTGAGACCCAGGGCTTCTGAGTTTCTGGGGAGTGCTCAAACCACGGGTGATCTCAAGTTTAAAAAAGGATGTAGCAGCAGCACCCCTGGACAGAAATGTGGAGATATTGTTGGGGCTCAGACATGGGATGGACCCTTTTTAGTGTCTTGAGGGCAGCAGCCCTTCAGGGCATATGCACAAACAGAGATTTCTGATCCTCTGAAGTTACGCCACTGCTTGCAAGCTTAACAGAACAGAATTAAGACAAATACCTGAACATCACAAAGATGCTGCAGCAGCTCCAAACACAACTAGAGAAATCTGGTGTAATAGGAACCCTCCACCACCACTGTTTCATGCACTAAAACCTCAGAATCAGCTCAACTGCTTTAGCAGTGCCGAGGACAAATTAAAGAGGAAAAAGCAAAATAAAAGAGTCTCTTCTAGTTTGTACCATAAAAAGTCTCTGAAACAATAAGCCATGCTACCAAAATGCATATTAAAATACTTTAAAAAATACTGTGCCCTCAAAAGAATTATAGAAAATAAAGGACAATGGAATTCACTGCCTAATGAAGTCATTGCTGGAGATATCTTACAGCACACAAACCCGATTGACTCATGTTTATTTTGCCAAATTTGGAAGGGAAAGTCTTCTGTTTTCAACTATGAATAGTCTAAAATTAGCTCCATCCTTAGCCTTTGACACTGTCCACGTTAGACTTTTTTCAACAACAAGGTTAAACACAGAGAGACACCCCAAAGAGTCACATTTAAAAAGCCTGCAAATCAGTCATATTCAAACATAACTTTACCAAAATGCACGAGGAGCCGTTCAGCAATCAGATAAATGAAAAGTTAAGAGGCAAAATAAACAGCACGAGGGACATCTGTAGTGTTG
This sequence comes from Gymnogyps californianus, assembly GCF_018139145.2. Taxonomy (NCBI): domain Eukaryota; kingdom Metazoa; phylum Chordata; class Aves; order Accipitriformes; family Cathartidae; genus Gymnogyps; species Gymnogyps californianus. Next base: position 7,192,068 of record NC_059473.1, on the reverse strand, counting down.
TGGGAAGAACTGACCTCTTTGAGGACTCGGGGATTATATCTCATTGCAAATAGCATTTTGCCTGCTGAAGCCCAGAGCCTTTAGAGCTGGAGGTAACGCTTGCCAATGCCATTAGGGCTATGGCATTTCATATGGCAGACAACTGGGTTGAAGCATCTATGTGCTCTGCAAAATACAATTGGATACGATAATTCAATGAAATTACACCTTGCATCCATCTAGCACTATTAGGAGCTTTTGTGCAAAAGCTGCTTGTCCAAAGAAGCTGGGACTGGCCTAGCTTATCCAATATTTACCAAAGCAGCAGTTCTGGCGAGCCCCATGTAAATAAGGAGTCAGTCCTAGCCGATAATCCAAAAAAGTGAAACGTGCCACATACCAGAGAGCACCAGGCTTGTTGCTGTGAGCTATCCTCACTATGGATCAGGTCCAGGAATAATATATGAGGGTTCTCAGACTGTCTTCAGGGGGGTCTCAGCAACTCATCACTGAGGAAGGTTGGGCTTGATGGCAGGGAAGCAAACCAAGCCCCCATTGCCTTGCTCTGCAGTGGAAGCCAGTCTGCAAACTCTAGAGAAAGTTATTATTAAAGTTAATTTAAAGTAGAAATGTATTGAAAACACTTCTAGGCAACTTGTAGAGTCCTCCCAAACAATGCTGAAGTGAGTGGGAAAACTGAGGTCCATATTTGTATACCTGTGAGACAGAAAAGAAATCAAGGACCATCCATCCGCTTGTCCCACCATGATCAGGGTTTTCCATGCATCCAACACTGCCCTGGGAGCCCCCAGCAGCTCCAGCTGGTGATGGAAGATGCCAGGAGGAGTTAAGAAATTACTCATCCAACTGAATGTTTTAACAGGGGAGATGGTGGTTTGGTTATGAAAAGATATTTCTACCCATAGCTGTGGGCTGGGAAGAGTTAAACACCCTAAGTCTGCACAACAGCACAGGATTTTCCAATTCTTTGCTTTTTTCCCCCCCTTTGAATGGGTTTGTTTCCCTTGGAGGCTAGCAGTCTTCAATGGAGCCCAGGTGCCAATTGTTTGCTGCTTGGTTTCTGCCTTCCCCTTCCTGCCTACAGTTTAACCCCTTTCTCTCCTTCCTGCTTTTGGGGGTGTCATTTGAACAAATACACTCCTAATGCGGATAGCTGATAAAGGATTACCAAATGGCTTCTTAGTGGTGTGTATCAGGTATGAGTGACATTAAATAAGGCAGTATATGGACCTTCTATCTATGAATTTAGCAACAGAAAGTCAAATATTAGCTAGTCATTTATCTTTCCTTTGAAGCCCTCTTCATAGCATATTTATTTATAAAATGAAAACATTTTGCTTTTATTAAAAAAACAAATCACCAACAGCCAGCCTAGGCGAGCCTCCCATCTGATTTACTTAAGTAAGGCTAACAAAGACATTGTAATAGTTTTTCTTTTAAATCCCTCATCAACCCATTGCTTACCAGAGAGGCAGCTCAGCAAGTTTTAGCACACAGCTGCCATCCTGCACTTGTCGAGAACAACCTGACCGACTGCCCCAGCCTCTGGAAAGCATACATAAATGTTTTACACAGATCAGAGATTAAGTTAGGCCCAGGCTGGAGCTCAGCTCAGTTGCAGTGTCGCTGCTAGAGGTATTAAACCCTTCCATATATCAGATTGATTCTGGTTGTCATGTAGCCACTGTGTTGCTGTCAACATGCTCTGTTGCGGCTTACCCTGACATTGTGATCAAGTGCTTGGGGTTCTGCCTCATGTATTAAACATCAAACTAGGTGAGCAGATAAAATCCTCTCCCTGCCATGCTTTTCACCCGCGTGTTGCTCTGCATCATCATTATCAGAGAAGGGAAAAAGATGTAGCTGGTTTTAACGCTGTAATGTCAGAATCGCGTCTTGGTGGAGAGCACCTGAATTGTGTCGCCTGCAGCTACCAGCTGTCATGCCAGCAGGGAAAGGCTGGGGAAAAGGAGGAAGAAAGGGGGGTTTAATAAGGAAACAGTAGAACCACCAAGACTTGAGAACATGAGGATAAATCTAAAGCTGTACTTTGAAAAGTTGAAAGAGCACATTTTTTTTTTTAAGAAGAACAAGACATCCAACCTGGGATGAGGGACTTGCTCTCTTTCCAGATCCTCACAGTACCAAAATCCATCAAAAAGCCATCTGTGGAGACTGGATACTCCTTTCAGCCTCGCAGAAGGCTTTCTCCAGCACCATGCTCCAGCCATCGTTCTTCCTGTACCACGCAGGGCTGAGCCACATGTGGCCATCTGCCTATTTTTTTTTTTTTTAAACAAGAATTAAACACAGGAGAAATAATTCAATATCAAAATTTTAAAAAGAACCCCCAAAGATATGTGAAAAGTGAGCATAAATATCCAAATAAAACAAGACTGAGCTACTAAGAGAGAGATCATACTCTAGAGCAGCAGTGGTGGGAGGGAAGAAACAGAGGGACAAAGCTAATACCGTTTAGGGGGATTTATGCACCACGTTTACATCCCAAGCAGCATTTGGAAGTGGAGATTTAGTGATTTATCATATCCCGATTCACTCCTCCCCTGCAAAAGCAATAGGCAGAAACAGCGTAGCGTGTCTCTGAACATGCTATTCGCTGAAAGCCATCACCCACAAACCCAGAACAGCTTCACCCTTGGCAAACACTGTCCCCTTGGGGCTTTCTGAAGAGCTAGGATTTAGGAGGAGGCCTTGCAGGGGAACAGAGTTTCAAATGTCAAAGGAGGGATTTAAAAATACATAAGGCTGTGAAACCTGACGGGACCTGGAAGAAAGTGAAGGAGCAGGTGTTTCAGTAGGGGATCTTTGGGCAGTGAAGCCAGATAAGCCTCAAAAATCAGTTAGCAGAGGAGCCAGGAGTGAAGCCCAGCAGGAGATGCTGGTGACAATCTCCTTCCCCAGGTGAGGGGGTCCCCAGAGAGCCCAAAAGCACGTGCCCCTGTGCCCAGCAGGCAAGAGCTGACTGGGACCACAGCACCTGCCTTGGGCCAAACCTGCTCTTTATTGTATATGAACCACACAGAAACATGATGTATTTATGATTACTGCTCTCTAGCTAGACTTGGTTGAAATCAGCACTTGGTCCTAAAACTGAAGCAGCAGGCACATATAGAAAGATCCTTCTTCAAGACTCAGCTCCGATACCAGGCTAAAAACCTGGCATACATATGCGTTTGGCAGGGATTACTAAATTAAGTGAAAGAACATTTCAGGGTTTTCTTCAATTGATCATTTAGGAACTTATTTGTAATAAGCTTCCTCCCCAAGAGGAGTTTCAATTATACCCATGCACACAAAGAAGAAAAAATTAATACAGTGTTAAGACAGCTCAGCACTGAGAGCAGCATGCACAGGCTGAGCTGCTCCAGTTTTGCTGCAGTTGCTGCTGGGCGAGAGACAGCTCTCTCCAGCAAAGCAGCGCCCCAGACACCGTTATCGCTAGAGAGGGAAAAAAAACTGGAAAAAAGCTTTTAAATGGAGAACACAAAATTTGCAGAAAGCCACTGAAGTTATGGTGAGACCCCAGACTAGGTATTAGTAATTTTTCAAGGACAAAGTTGTGAAGTTTCCAATGACAACTGCAAAGTTCCCTTTACAAATTGGCGCAGCAGACGCATGTTCTGTCTCCCTGCGACGCAACCATGTTGTAGGACAGGGCTCCTCGCCCCCTTGGCAGGGTGACTGGAGAGCTGCCGGTGCCACCAAGGGACACGCTCACACTGGGTCCTCCCTGGGAGCTCTAAGTGACAGGAATTGTTTCTCCTTAAAGGAGCACTTTTAAGATTGCACTTTGCATAATAAAATAAAAAAATACAACTCTGGCACCATAAGAACAAGGTATGCACAGGTGAGAATTGCCCTCTGGCTTTGCTTTCCATGCAGGTTTCAGGCTGGCTTCGGCTGACCTGCTTTACCTTCAGGCTCCTGCCTGGTTCCAAGCGTTACACAGCATTCGTGATTAATTACAGCATGTTACAACAGAGATTTAAGTAGCTTCTGTTGAATTTGTGAGCTTTTATTTACCCAGCATGATCAGCTTGTGTAATCCGTGGACTTGGGAACCATCAGTAAAGTGGTTCATAAAAATATTAAGGGCTCCACTTCCCAATGACATTGATGGGACAGCTGTGGGAACTGAACTGGTACCAGGGTATAACTAACCCAGGGTAAATTTAGACCATTATGTTTTCAAGCAAAAAAGGGGGTGCATGATAGCTTTGGATCTTCAGTGGCCGATGTATTTTGGAAATAGGCTAACATATGTAGTCTTTCTGAAGACTCTACATCCACACATGGATTTGGAATCAATTTAATGCACAGTGCTTTATGCAATTATACCTACAGATGTCTAAGTGAGAATTTAAATTAGCATTAACTTGATAGCTTTTGCTGAAGGCAGACAAATGCGAACGGGCACTGGGCAGATTTTCCTGTAAAGCTCTGCCGATCCCCATCAGTTCCCGAGGCACTGCTCCAAATGTAAACCCTGGTGATCTTTTTAGCAATTAGGCCCTCTCCAGCAAGAGCCTCTATGCCCAAGTGGATTCAGAAATGAGACCCCATCTCCACACAAATCACATCTCCGCAGTGCAAAGTATCACCATTTGGTCAACAGAAGGAATGATGCTCAAACATAAGGACCCCACAAGTTCATAAGAATAATCCTTACCCAGAAATTCTTACAAATCCATATATATTGGTCTAGGGACCTAGACATTATATGCAAGCCAATGAAAAACATTTTGGAATACATTATTGACAGAAATTTCTGTGAAGATTCACCCATAGCCTCCAACAAACAAGGTATTTTGCTTCTGAGAACTGTCAAACTCACTGCAGAGGCATTTCACAGTTGGTCTGGGCACAGGTTGAGTCTCAGGCATGTTGCACTTACTGCATGTGGTTTGTTCCTGCAATACCTGCGCCCAGAAAACTGGCTAACCGCTGTCCATCTGTCCAGAAGCCCTAAATAAGACAACTCTAAATTAGCACAAATATGTCTCTCCTCCTCATTTCAGTTTATAGCACACTTATGTTGGGATTTGGGAAGAGGATGTTCCACCTCATGAGTAGGACAAGAGAGACCAAAAGCCTCCTCAGATGTGCAGTTATAGGAGAATGACTGAAAATAAGATCCAGTCTGTGCACCTGCATTTCTCACTCTCCCCACCAAGCCCCTCTAATGTTTGAGTCAACACGAATAGGTGCAATAACAGTTCCAACCACCTATCCAGAAACCTAACTTACCAATGCACTTAACTTCCCTTCCACCACTTTGTACTCAGGTCCCCTATAGAAACAATTCCTTTTTATGAATATCAGTCCATAGGAGTGAAAAGTGGAGTTGTCAAGCCACATTGAAAAAGTGCCATTGACAACGCAATTAAGGTAGCAACATCAGCAACCTTATCTGCCATTATTTTAACGGGGAGCTTGCACGCAAATTCACAGCCATCCAGCTACGTTTATTAGGAGATGCTCACCTTCACGTCTAGTACCAACTTGGTTCACCCAGAAAGCTTTTGAGAACTAGGAGGCTTTGAGGGGGTCCCTCAAAGCTGACATGACAAGCTGTATTTGCAATAATATATTTTCATATGTTTCCAAAGAACGTGTGTGATTATACTACTAGTATCCAGGAGCTAGAAGAGAAGCGCAAAGTGTGCTCCTCTGCTCTGTGCCAGAAAGGTTCCAGAAGAGCCTGGGTTACTCTGGAAACAGCAAGAGTCCAGATTTAAGGAGTCCTGTACATGGTTCCAGCTATTCTAATACTGAGCATGGAGGCGAGCTGCAGCTTTACGTGGTTCCCTCTGACATGACAAATCCTCAGGTAACACATGGGCAAGAGCAGGAGAACCAGTGTCTCATGGTTCTGCATTGAACCACAACAACTCATCGCTTGCCTTTAATAGTTCTTGGATGGGCAACATCTGAAATCCAAGAGGATTAAAGGACTGCATAGAACGTCTCTTTTAAACACTGAGGTTTGCAGACATGGCTCATTGCAGCTTCAAAGCTACCTATACCCCAAAAGCAACCTTTACTCTGTGATCTCAATAAACCACTGAACTTGTCAGCTACTCAGTCAAAGCAAATTTCTGATTTCTCCAAACCAAATAAGTAGTGTTTTTGTCCGACTGTGTTAACTACGGAAGACCATGGGGGCAGAGAGGTTTTTACCCTGTTACTAATGGATGTTAGGAGGGCTGGCTTCCTGATGAGCAAGAAGAGTTGGCAGCAAATACACAGCATAAAAATGATTCAGAAGCGGCCCGATACCCTAATTTTATGAAAAACCAAAGCCACAAGACACATAATCAGCTGCAGTAGGGAAATTATCAGCTAGGGATAGCACCATTTGTTCGCTGCTGAAGCAGCAGCAGACTCTATCCTTCCCTCCTGGAAGCAGGTGCAGGTAGAGCAAACGGAGAGATACGCAAGGGCATTGCGCCTCTTGGGGCACCTCCCTGCTGGCAGGAAGGCAGACTGACATCGGAGGATTGCACGTCGCCTGTTAAACAGCAGATTTCAGTTTCCCCACTTTGCTGCAAGGAAGTGTCTTCTGATGAGTTGACTAAATCCACAGCTGCACATGTTGTCACCTTGGTAATCTACCACTTGGAGCAGTTTCTCCCTTCAGTAGCTCTCAGAATTGGCATTGAAAGGCTGATAGGTTTTTAAAACACTAACATTTTGGATCTATTGTTAGGAAAGCATGTCTAGATGAGCACACACATTGTCATAATTGGAGCTGAATTTTTTGCACAGATAGGATAAAGAGGCACAATTGCTTTGTATGAAAAACAGGTTGTGATTGATTTTTAAAGGAGTGATGTTAAGACAAGCCTTACTGCTGTATCCAGAGAGGGGACAGAGGGGATTCCCTCCTTTCCTGGGATCTCCTGCAGGATCCTCCATGGCTGTAGGACCTCTCTGCAGTTTGGGTGGGTCAGGCTGCAGCTCCTGGACTCCTGCGGAGAAGTTCAAGCAGCAATAGTGCAGCTACGTGTCCTTCAGCGAGACTCATCTGAAGGCATGAAAGCTCACATCCCGAAACGCACAACAGTAAATTCTCAAGCTCACTAAAATGCTTCATGCCTCTTCATTTTCCCCCCGTAAATGAATAACATGACCTTGGAGCACTGTTTTGTGGTTTGATTTTCTTTTTTGTTGTTTGAACAAAGGAACAGCTGTTGAGATTTTTTTGTTATCTTTCATTGCAAGAATTTCTATTCTGAATATTTAGGACATGCTCTCTGAAAGAAAAAAATACTGTTGTTAAGGCAGCTCATGAGCAGACACACAATGTCTCAGCACCGCTCTGTACAGGTAGTCCTGATGCTCTGGGGCTTGCTACACTGCCATCCACCGCTGCAGCTTCTTCTAGGTGTCAGCATGGCAGAGCTATAAATCCTAGCACTGTTTGGTTTCGCAGCTACACAGTGAGTTTCTAATTCACATTACGCTGTGACCAGGAAGGTGGGATGATGCTGGCTGGGGAGCATCAGGGAGACAGAAGCTTGTTGCAGGAAGGTGCTGCAGCAGTCAGCTGGACAGGAAAGCCTTGCTCAGACCCTGAAAGGCTGCAGCACAGAAGTGACTCAATTTCCTTAGCGCTGACACTGTGTGACAGCACAAGCAATAGCTCACTTCAGTGCTCCACCAGCTAATACTGGTTTTCCTGAATATTTCATTTCTTTCATCATTAAACTCCCAGATAGGAAAGCATTACCAGTGAAACAGACTTTTACCTGTTGACCCTGATCCTGACTCAACTTCATCTTTTTGCTTTGCTTTGTCCTTCAGCCCACCTCACCCTCTCTAAGGTGACTTGCTTAAGGACATATTCCTATAGCAGGAGAAACTGAGGATCCGGAAGGCAGACAAAGCCTCACACTACAGTACTTCAGCTAAGACAAATCAAAACTCTTCTTCAAGTTCAGGAGGATTCATAACTGGGATTTCAATGCCGCGTGGTTAATTCCTTAGCTAGGAGGTACGTGCCCACAAAGGAACTCCTGGAAACTCCACCTAGTTTAAAAAGCAGACAAGCTTGTTCCCTTGTAATTACAATTAGAGAAGTATCTCCTTGTAATTAAGAGTTATACTACATCTGTAGCCAACAGGGCTCCCAAGTAACAAGCCACCAACCTCAGCCTAACCTTTGCTACCTAAATATGAGGTCCCTGGTCTCAGCTAGATGTCCCAGACCTCTTCAGCTGCCAACACAACTCACCCTCAGGAGCTGGACAAGAAGCTTGGTCTGAAAGGCTCTTGATACCAGAGTATTGCTGTTTGCTCATGTTCCTGCTGTTCTCCAGGTTTGTAACCAAAAGCAACCACCACCTGACAAGCTGTAGTTGCAGCTACAAAGTGTGTTGACTCCATTGGAGGAAAGCAGTCAGCCAGAACTTGCACAGAAAGGACATCTGTACATTGAACTCTTATACAGCTTATAAATCAGGACTCCAAAAAAACCATGGTCAAAACACAAGGTCTGTCAATTATACACAACAATTTAGATTTTTAAAATTATTATTGTAATGAAAATGTATAAAAGAAAAAAATTAAAAGTTCAGGAACACAAAAGATCTAATAATCAAACTAATTTGGGCTCAATTTATAAAATACTAATTTGTAACAGTAAAGTGGAAAAACTTGATTTGACTTGATAAGATTCTTTGACATTTCCTTTAATTGTAATGGTATTATAATTAATAGAGTGGAAAAATATAAGGTAATACAATCATTTCCTTACTGGATATGCTGTCAAGGCTGTAACAAAAACCAAACAAGGCACAACAGCCTGGAGTGACCCAGCCACTGCGCAGGCACATGACAGGGGCTGACAGCATTTCCCCAGGTGCTCAGCCTTCGCATGCACCCTATGGATCCTTAGGCTCCGACAGCTACTCGTGTGCATTAAAACATTTCTTGTGTATTTGTCCAAGGTGAAACAGCAGCCAAAATGGAGCAGACCAAATAAATGCTATGGATGAGATGGGAAGAGTTCAGAGCATCAAACACCACACGGTCTGAATTACCTTGTCTGAGAGTCCACAGCCTCACTCTTGGCCCAGCTTGTGTCTATTAAAATTAAGGATCTTATGCTCAGTTTTTTTATGCATACTCATTCTTACCTGTTTTCTGCCAAACTTGCCTCTTTCAGAACCATTTGAGGCTTTTCTATATTACATGGAATCTGCAGCAGAAACTACAAAAGAGGCTGGAGCTCACTAGCACCGCTCCAGAGTTCCTTGCCGAGATACTGTTTTGCACAACTGTCCCCTACTGACAGGGCCCGAAATGCACTTTGGACTTACCACAACTCTTGGGGTGTCTTATCTGGAGTAACACAAAGCAAAGAGAAGATGAGGATGACTAGAAAATAGCAATCAAGTCCACGGACAATTTACCAGCCTGCATATGGTGTAAGATCCTACGGTATTTAAAAAGCATGAGCAACTTAACCTAACCTGGATTAGGTTAAAAAACCCCAAACTTTTCCTTCAGGTATTTCCCTTCCATTTTTTGGCACCATGTTTGCAGCTGTAGGAATCACGTTGTGCTTAGCAGCACAGTGGATAGCAAGACAAATGCTACCCCTGGCTCTGCCACCCCATCTGGGGACCCTCCGGGCTCTGTACCTCTACTTGTCCCCTCTAAAATGGGAAAGGCTGTACCAGGCTCTTCTGTAACGTGCAGTGAGAGTAATGCTGAGGAGCATGGTTGGGAACCGAGCACCCATGTGTGTCCAGACTCCCAGTGGTTTTACTGCACTAAGCAGCTGCTTATCAGGAACTGGAAGAAACTCATTTTGAAACTTAGGTTTCAAGGTATTCAAGACAAACTGCTCTTCATTACTTAAACTCTCATATCTCAAAAGTTTTCATGGCTATTTTCAAATCAATTAAAGCTGATCCTGATTTGAGTGACAGCTTAAGTCGCTTGGGAGATTTAATTTAAACAAAATCCACTTCCATTTTGTTTATCTCAGAAATGTCTGCAGCAGTTGGGGAGGATTTACACTCCAGTCAATAAAGGCTTGAATAAAACCTCCTGCTATTCAAAGGGTGCCAGACCAGGCTGTAACAGAGCATAAGGCAGGGATGGGGCCCCAGTGAGGGCTACAAAAGGATAGTCCTCCGCAGTGAGCTGCAAGCTGCCTTTTTCTTTTTGCTGCATTCCCATGGTTAGCTCCATCAGCTGTGCTGCACGTAAGCAGGGCTGATATACGTGGGCTTTAAGAAAGATGAAAGAAAAAAAGCAATTTTCAAGAGGTGACGTTGCTGATGCTCTCCCTGAGTCAGCACAGAGGAGGGCTGCTCCCCCGCCAAGGGGACTGCTGGCCACTTCGTTAGTACTGCAACATCACAGCACACAATTAACCCCCAAAGTACCTCACCCTGCAATTATAAAAATGAGAGTCCAGAACCCTAACTACTGATTTCGGTCTGCTCTCTTTGATACCCTTCATTTCCATTTGATATACAACACCAAGAGCTGGGGAATAGCAGTCTGGAATTTTGAGGCAGCAGATGAAGTTGCCCCAGACTGAAGCATGCAGGGCTTTGCTCTTTGCTTTCGCATGCAAAGGGCTGCGCCTGAGCACGGACAGCTTTTAGCAGGGTGATGCCTAGCTCCTCTCCCAGCCTACGTGGTTTTTTCCTCACTATAATGCACAGCACCCTATTACAGGAAAACATTTTTGCCTTCTTTTAGCAAAGTGGAAACCCGAGGGCATTTCACGAGGTGAGGGGAGAAGTGTTTCAACACTGGTTTTAGAAGCCCGCAAGCCTCGCGTGACCTTTGCCTCCTGTACGCTGCCATGAGTTATCCAACCTGTCACAGGAGCTGGAGGCTGCAGCACAGCCCTGCCTCGGCCCCTAACGAAAGGGGACCTCACGTCTGAGTACATGGCACAGAAAAGCTCAAAGTGCCTTTGGGGGGGGCGGAAAAAAAAAAGAAAGAGAGAAAAAGGCAGAGGGAGAGACATGCACAACAGGCGCTACCTGCGAGCAGGGTCAGAGCTCCCACTCCTCCTCCTTTGGAAAAGCTCTCCTCAAAAGGTGAAAAACATGTTTCTATATTTAACTCACTCGCTGAGTGGAAAATATGCCCCTGACCCAGCCTTATTTACCTGGGACAGCCTATTGAGGGAGTTTTTAATCCAAACACAGTGCTGAAAATAGGATGGATGATTAAAACGCTGACACAGCACCCCATTTATGTCTCTAAAGGTTGAGTGTAATTTTCTGCATTTCATAATTGCTGTCTAACGCTTTCTGCCTTTTGCAGAGCATTTGCTCTTTCTCCTCTGGCCTTGGCTTTCTAAATAAAGCTTTTCATTGATTCTGGACTTCCTGTTCACTCCAGATGAGCATCACCAAGGCAGAGAAATTGGTCAGCAGTGTTTTTTCCCCTACTATATTTTTTGCAGTTTTGACTAAATATACTCTAAGTACAGGATGGAAATGCAAGACTTACTGCCTTGCACACAACGCCGGTACCTCTGGTTTGATCCAAACAAACACGGACACCAGGAAATGGGTCCTGGCAACCTCCTGTGCAGTGCAATGTTACACATCTTTAGAATAAAAACTAAGCCAGACTCTAAGGTTTGCTGGGTCTGCAGCCAAAGCTCAGCTCCCCTGAACAGCAGCTATTGGTAAGATGCTGTTGTAGGTTTAAGATCATTGCTGATGCAGTCACCTGGTGCTGTCCTGATATAAGATATGGTTGTCCACCTCCATATTTCAAGACTGCCCTCCCTTGGACTAGCTACCCTGCACTTTAGTGACATCTTTGACCAAAGTCCCCATGGTTATTGTAAAACACCATGCCATGTGGTTTTGCAGACACACACAGTTTCACTGACAAGGTCTTACTAGTTTTAGGCACCTTTTGCTGTTTCCAGCCAGGGTGCCCCCCTGGGACCAAGCACACCCCACTGCAGCACCTCAGTCTGAGCCGTAAAGGGCAAAGGGGTCTCTGTGACCTCCATTCCTGTAGTTATGTCACCCAAGAGAGACCTTCCTAGCAGGTGACCAGGCCAGGATGGAGTGCCAACCTCAGCTATGAGCTTCCATGTTTACAGTAATTTATGTCACAGCCTTGATGTTATTAAATGGGGGTTTTTGTCCATGAATAGTAGTAGTACACCTTGAACTGACTGTAGACTGTGCCCGTGAGCAGCTTTGCTTTACAGGATAGGCTTTCTGCTTGCCAGTGTGCTTCCAGATGTTTATAACAAATTGCATGTACATTTCTATAGCCACTCAGGTCATTTACTTGGTTCATGCTTATTTTCATTGGGAGCATCTCTGCTATCATGGGACCACTTTGGCCCCTGAGTTAGACTTTCCCGTTAGGGTAGAAGACTGTCAGAGGAGCAGTGCCAGAGGTCCCACACATCCCGAGCGCCTGGCGTGGTACTTGAACTGAGTCTCATTGGACCCATTTTTATTTCCCTCTCCCCAATGAGTCTACACTTGGCCAGTCTCCATATATGCACATACATAGATTAGACTAGTAAGCTTTACACAAAGTCTTTGTCCATGCAGTTCACTCAATAACGGAAAGTTAAGGTTATTGGTTACAACTTAGATGTAGCTTTGCTTTATCCATCTCTTCAACAGGCAAGAGGTTAGCTTGTCTGCTTCAGAGCTACTTGCTTTTCACATACCCTTCTCCCCACAACCAAAACCTGAAGGACAGGATCTCAGTAAGGAACTATTTACAGAGGGATTTGGGAATTTATGTGCGGTTGTTTTGTCATTAGCAAACAAACAAGGCACTAGGTCTGTTTCTGATCAGCAGGGTTTAGTTTAAGAGACTGCTCTGGGAGGATGGAGAGCTCATAGCTGGCGCAATGCAGAAAGAGCTCTGCAGTTCCTTACCAAAACCAAAAGCAGATACTTTCCAAAGGCTTTAAGAGCTGAAGCTGCTTAAGCATCCATGTAGCCCTACATACCAATTTCTAACAAAGCCAAAAGCACATGCCTCAGGAAAAATAAAAGACTAGAGTAAACATATAGCTATGCTTCTTCCAAATACTCCTCCAGCCTCCAACTATTTGCTGTTTACAGAGTTCATGAGAGGACGTTTCTGCATCTTGTGCTGGAAAAAGCCATGAGCGCAATCTCTACCCACCCTCACCATGTTGGCAGTTTTGTGTCTCCCCAGCATGACTGAGGAGGAATAAGCAAGACCTGGCCAGAGTGGTGGAACCGGTAGACAGCTGAAGAGGGGGCTGTATATCTATCAGGAATTGCAGGCTCCAGGCAAGCTGGCCTGAACTGAGGTTTTAATGGAAACGCTGATTATAATCCCCCCCAAAATGGCATAACTAAGTGGTAGTGGTCAGCTTTGGTACAGCTTTCTCTCACAGACTGATACCCTTGAAAGGCAACTGCCTGAATAAGCTTCATTTCTGTACTTGATGAGCTAGCATTTTGCATGTACAGCCAGGATACGCCTTGTTGTTCAAAGCGCACAACACAGAGATGGGTTTTGCGTCTTCATCATCATCCATTTTCATCCTCGGCAATCTGGGGTTTTGCAGACGTAGCCAGGAGATTCCCTTTCCTTTGGCATCCTTGAATGATCACCTTCATCCAAAAAGGACTCGGAGCTCTTTTCCCTCTGCTTCCTTTAAATGCCCCAGCAAAGGACATGGTCTCTCTGCCAGTGAGACCATTGCAGCAGTAACAAACAAAACCCCTCACACAGGCACGTCGACACAAGCCCCGAGATGGACCACAGCAACTGGACTGGCAAATTGCTACTACCTCTGCATTAAAAGAGTGCTTTTAGCTTTCATATTAGAACATCATAAAAGCTTTATCATCTGAGTAATTAAAATACATGAAGCACAGAAACTAACTGACAAACATCCAAATAAAACCTCTCAGCCAGTAACCGGGCTCAGGAGCAAGCAGTTTCTTACGCAAACCTGCAAAGCCCAGTGCCCAGAAGCATCCTACCTGGCACTGCTGTCACCGGGGAGGTCACCTTCGCAGCCACGGCTTTGCAGCCCTAATATCACACATCAGCAAGAGCTGGATTTGTTGAAAGGTGAAAAGCGGTGCTGCAGCTTAGCACAACGAGGGGATAAAGTTATCTTGTCTTCCTTCAGCAGAAAGGGCCCCACAATTGTCACTGTATGGCAAAAAATACCCTCAAGATGTGCTGACAGTTTTGACCATCTGTGTGAAACTGTTCCAAGCATCAAATGAAGAGATTTTTTTTCCTCTTTAATTGCAAGTTTAAATGAATACCATTTATCAGCTTTCTTCCACTGTTGCACTGCTTTCAAGTCACGGCACTACCCAAGGAATTACAGCACTGCAAATATTTGCTGGGTTTAACTAGTTTTTACATAATTATTTAATTTCTTCACAGAAAGAAAACCTTACTGGGAGCGCTGATAGTACCTAAAATTAAGCCTTTATAGGAGTAGTTCAACATCTTTCCAAAAATCAAGGTCTTCTGGACTCAGCTTTGTGTCAATAATGGAGACATTTCTATCTGTTAGCAACATGCTTTCCTCTTCCTTTCTGGTTAAAGCTGGGAAAGGATTTTTTTCTTCCTCCCCCTCTGCAACAGCTTTATCTTCAAGTGGGGTAAATAAGCATCACTGAGCAACGGCAGCAAGGATTCATTGCACACGCCGGCCTCTCATTTTGCATTTCAGCCTAGCATCCCCTTCCCTGTGCAGTCCTAACTTGCAAATAGTTGCGTTCTGCAAAAAGCACCGAGAGACCTTGAATTAGCACACCGTGAAAGTCAGGATTAGGAGGCAGTCATTAACAATAGCTGCATGCCCTGAAAGCCTCTCATTTAATGGAGTGGTAAGAGATTATTTACACTGTAACATTAAGAATCCTGATATCTGAATGTCTCATCAGCTTAAGATGTGCCCTTTAATTCCTGTTACCTTGCTGAAACCTCATGTCAAACCTGCATGGACTCTGCTTGCATCAAAAATGAATCACTTCTAGCTGCTGGAAGCCGATTTTTCCTGACTAGATTTATGTATCTGGGTAATGGGGTGTAATAAAGGTGGTTAGGATTCTCACATCAGCTTAGATGAAAGGATTAGCACTTTAAAAGAGCAGATTAATCTTTGTGAGACCCAAAACCACCCCCTGACTCCTGCCACAGAAACCTGCTGCACCTAAATGACTTCCTTTAATACATATAAAACTTAAGTGACTTAATTTATGGAACTAGGACCTGTTAAAAGAAATGGACACATGGTATGACTCAGACACGGACCCATAGATCATCTCCACAAAACCGTGGACCTTGTGCTTAATTAGGTGTTGAGAACACAAAGCCATGTACAAGACACACTTCGGTGCCTTTCAAAAATACTGAAGTAATTTTTGTGGCTGGGCATTGCCCAGACGAGAGTGTGCCAGAGCATCGCCTCCACCAGCCCTCCCTCCCCATCCGCCAGGACACGGAGTACTGACTCACTCGACCCTATGTCGAGCAATTTTATTTCTTAAATGCATTAGTAACTTCATTAACTTTGATGCTTTGGGGATTTATTTTTTTTTTAAACCCATTCTAAAGCCAAGAAGGGCTTACGGAGAAGATAATTACTCTCCGCTCATACAGGAAGACAAATAGGCCAAAGGGAACCGTTCTGATCCTCTTGTCTGATCTCTTGCCATCTCCCAACAAGGAGTCTTAGCAGTCTGCAGTAAATAAAGGCTAATCTTAAACTCCTAAGAACATCTGACCCTAACAAGAAAGGACCTTGACAAGGGGTCACCTCCTTTCTGGTATGGATGTCCCAGGGATGGGAGTCAATGCCAGACAAGCAGTCTCTACAATTTTAAATATTAGTAGGCTTAAAAGGCCAACATTCGATATGCATCAAGTTCAGCTTCATAGATTCAATTTTTTTTTTTTTTTTTTTTAAAAAGTTAGTCCCAGCTACCATTGAATGGCTACAAGGTGGCAGGAACAACAGGGACCAAGGCCAGACTGTTGATGGAGCTGCAACAGTTGTAGCTGAGAGCGGATAGACTCAGCTATTAGGAGGACACTCTGGTAAATACCTTTCTGTCCCAGCCACTCCAGCATTTTTGTCCCGTACTAGTTTTCCAGACTAAGTCAGTGCATGAAGACCAGTTCCTACGTTGCTTTCCTGCTTCATCCCTCTACTTTTGGCACCATACCTCACCTCCTTGCCTCTAATCTCAAACCTGCCTCTTGTTTTCAGTGTTGTCCCCTCAACCCCTATTCATGTCCCAGGCTGGGATTTTTAAAAATTATTTTATTAGTTTTTTTAATTATTTTTTGCTATGCAATGCCCCACTCCACCCAACCCTTGTTTGCTGGTGGCATTTCTTCCCCTTGCAGGGAGGTGACTGCCACCAAGGGAGCTCTGAAACCACCAGAGATATCCCCTGCTCTCATTTCCCAGTGTCAAGCTCGGAAGTACATTGCAACAAATATGGGCATCAAATTAACTTTACAGAGATCTTTTGCTTCCTAGGGTACAGCATGTTTGGTCAGATAATTTAGCAGACAAAAAGTCATTCTTTAAAATGCAAAACAGGCCAGAATTACAGGCCAAAGGGCTAAACCTTGGCACTTTATAAACAATGGCCAAAAGGTCTTACAGTCAGAAGATTTTATTGTTGAGGACATGGATGGCTCAGAATTCCTGGTAATAAAGCTATACTAATAAAGAAGCTGTTATCTTTTTTTCTTTTGACTAAAATGTATGCAGATTACTTCATTTTACAAACTGAAATAAATACAGAAAACCTGTACTCCTCTTCAATGAGTTATTTGCTAATTCATATCAGATGGCCAACCCCACACTCAGATAGATTGCTCCAGCCCCGACCCCGGAGCGTGCTTGCGGTAGGAATTGCAGATAATTCAATGATTCTTTGTGCTGGCTCAGCTCAAGGCTTCTCTTGAGCAAAGAGTTCAGCACTATGAAATTTGCATCCCAATAAAATAGCCCTATGATATAAATAATGCCCATTTGCTTTTGGCTGGAACCAACACGTTCATTAATCTCAGCACCTCAGGATGGACTCGGTCTGGCTCACCACAGAGGAAAGGTCACTGCTTTGTCAGCTTTGCTCCTCAGCCTCCTCTCATTAAATTTCCATCTAGATGCCGCATACTTTGCTTGTTAAGAAGCAAGGATTTTTAGGATTAGCTTAATATTTGCCAGACCAACCAGCCTGACTGAGAGGCACAGGGCTCAAGAAATGGGACCGATGTGCATTCCCAGAGCATAACACTGCCAAACAGTTCAATTCAGTTAGGCATCTAGTGGGAGCTGATACATGAAGATCTTTTTTTAGGTCTGGTGAGTACTGGCTGTTATTTTAGGGCTGGGTGAAGGAAAGAAGATGTAGTACTTGGATGTTTGACCTGGCTAGAGCAAACCTGCCTCGTTAGGTATCATCTTGGGGGCTCCGAATCTGCTTCCCCATGACCCCTGAGCTAGAAATTCAGCTACAAACAGCAAGATAGAAGAAGAGTCTGAAAAGACACCAGAAAGAAAACATTGGGAAAGATAACACCCTTGTTATCAGCCAGAGTACATGCATGAGATATCCCAGCAACTGATTTCTGGAAAGCAGCTGGCCAAGGAGGGATATCAGCAGGCTGGCAGCCTTGTTGTTTCTGGATCGTTCCCTGCTTTTCAACCAGATGCTAGCTCATCTCCCCAACCCAGCAGAGAAAGGTCATTTATGGACTCCGCTGTTAAATACTTCTGAGAGCTGGAGGTGGCACTGCCAGCTTTGTGCCATCCCGAGTCTGCCCAAAGCAAGAGGTGTGCCATTTTTGGGAGCACTAGGCTTTATAATCAGTTAAGCACTGCAAAGCCCATCCATTCCCTGCAAGCTTGAGTTGCAAGAGCAACTCTGAGGTAGTATGGTAGAAATATGCCCCACCTGCCAACATTTCTATCCATACAACAAACACTAGAGATCCCAAGGCAATGAAGATGTGCCAGTGATATTTTTAGCTTTCTACCTCAGAAGAAATGAGAAGTCAGAAGACATGCTCCAGAAATAGCCATTTCAAACCTAAAGAAAAACTATACTGTCCATAATAAAACATTACATACATTTTTCTTCCTCCTGAGAGGAAAAGCATGGGAGAATGTATCACATGCGAGAGGCACGAGTCACACTGCCAGCAGTAGAGAGGGACAGTTGATACCTCAGATGATTACATTTCTCTCACCACCAGATATGTTCAGCAGAGATGAAGAATTCATTTAATGATGAAAATCCTTTGTCAAGCTCTCTCCCTTGCAGAGTAAGTACTATAACCCAATCTGCTTAGCACAGTGCATGCCTTAAAGTGACCACGGGAGATAGCCCTTGATGTAAGTTATAGTCTGCAAGCAGACTAGCACACAAACCGTGTTGTTCCAATTAACTTTTCCTTGCCCCTGGTTAAGATTCATTTTTTATTTTCGATCAAATAGATAAAGCTGAGCCTTCAGAAATGCAGCCTTCCCACCATGTACATCCCATTACACTGTCACCAGTGGCACAGGCAATACCAGGAAAGCTAAGATTTAAGAAACGAGCTGGAGAACAATTCAGACTGGCTTCAACAGTTATTACTGTTAGACCTGTTTGTTCACCCCCCAAGCTTCATGGTCTTTTCTTTCTGCTCTAAGCTGCTCTGTATCTGCTGCAGATTCTCCCAGTTCAGGGTAATTTGGCATTCATAAAACACTAACTTCATGAATTTGCTACTGCTGCTGGCAGGTAGAAACACGCTTCGCTTTGCAGCTGTTCACTGTACAGCTACTAAAGCATTCAGAAGCCACGGGGGTAGTAGAAGCATGAAAAACTACATTTCATCCTCTCCATTATTACTGCAGTGGGCCAAATCCACAGCAGGTGCAAATAAACATGAGATTCTTCACCTTGTTACACCACCTGCTTTGCACTTTAGTCACTCAGTTCAGCCAAAAGCATAATGAACACGTTATTTTAAGTTGCCCATGCAAACTCTCCACATTTAAGCAATCAAATTAAGATTTTTACCCTAATGACCATTCAAGAGGGCTTCCAGCTTCCCTATTGCCTTCTGCACTCAGCCTAATGTAGACTTCATCACCACTCAGGGCAGCTAATCCGTATGAACCCCCCTCATTTTTCAGGTATATCAGTGCAAAGACACAGGAATGCTTGATGCCCCATCCGCACCCTTCCCCTCCTCTCCAAAACCACCCTCCTGGCATGCTTTTGCTGCTGGCCCAACGTGATCGTAGAGCCAGTTTATCAAGACTCCTGTTACACAGGAGGAGGTGCTCAGGGGTAGAACTGGCACTGTATATTTATTTTATGGCATTGTGGGTAAGTCCAATACACTGAGGGTGAGGAGAAGGGAAAGCAAGCACTTACCCAGCCATTTACTGCATGGCGCAGCCTTTCCTCTCTCCAGCACATCACACTTCTCCAAGGCAGCCATCTCCCCAAGGTGGCAATGAAGTAGAAAAAGTCACGTAAGAAGCTGGCAATGAAACAAGCAAGCAACTCCTTATCTCTGAGCCTGAGGATCCCGTGGGGCAGCAAGTGACGCTCCTCCAGGACCATGCTGCTGGTGTGCTTTGCACGGAGGACAGGGAAGCCCAAGCTCTCCTATGGCATGAGCTAGGACAGGCCATCACCCTGAACTTCACCACTCTCCCAGAGACAGGGCTGGATCCTTAGCTCTAGGGCTGCATTCAGAAACCATGAAACATTCTGAAGGGTAGCTGGAGATGATGGGGAAAGGAACAGCAAAGAGTTTCTCTGCAGTTTTCTTGGAAGTAAGCAGTACAGGTGAGAGGATGCCCCACACCATCCAGCTGCGCTTCTGGGGGAGTATTTATATCCCCTCTCCCCACATTCATCAGCAACATCACTTGGGCAAGCCAGATCCCCCAGCTGGAGGCAGGAGAGGACTGTGCTTTACCCAGCAGCAGCACAAACCCAGCTGACATCATTTACACATGAGATGTGTCCAGATCTCCGCAGAGAAAGAATTTTAGCAGTAGCAACAACAACTACAAAATGACTATTTTATATTTAAACTAAGGCTGATGGTGCCGGGAGGAAGGT
Organism: Gymnogyps californianus; assembly: GCF_018139145.2. Classification (NCBI taxonomy): domain Eukaryota; kingdom Metazoa; phylum Chordata; class Aves; order Accipitriformes; family Cathartidae; genus Gymnogyps; species Gymnogyps californianus. The sequence goes on along the minus strand of NC_059473.1, from coordinate 7,171,936 downwards.
GACTCAGATGCATCTACGCTTTCCTCCTCAGAGCTCGTGCTTGCGTCATCCTGCGTCAGCCATCAAACCAGCTCTGTTTTACTACTGCAGAAACCTGTTTTTCACGTCCTTATTTCCTGTCTGATGGTTTCTTGCGTAGGTGGCAGCAGAAAGTCTATGGCACAACATTGTAGGGCCTGTCTGATGAGAGATGATTTCATTTGTGTTTGAACTGGTATTTATTACACTGGGGAGATGGGCAGTTTATCCCTCTGGTTTAGCCTGAATGGTTTTTTTCAGCTCACATTCCAAAATGATTGAAGAAAACAGCTCTAAGGCATTTCTAAAATAAAAAGATGTCAGCAAATTAACAGCGGCTTTAAGTTCATGCCTTGTATTTCCGAAAGGTGAAATCTCTGCGTCAAACCCTTAGGCTACCTTGGGCTCATCACTTGGGCTTTCTGCATTTCTCACTGTCCCTCAGAAGCATACTATGAAAGTATAATTGACCCACCAAACCCAAATTTGTCTCAATCCTAGTTCCTGCATCATCCTTCAGGTATATTCTCTCAAAATGAAATTCAAGTAGAAAGTGCTTTAGGAAATGCTTTGCAGCTCCTCCTTCCCCAAAGGCCCAATCTGCTTTAATTAGGAACGTACTCAAAGCACAAGATTTGGATGCAGCTAGTGAGACTCACATTTCAGAAGGGCCATAACCAGTCTGATAAAGACATATCGCTTTCAATCAGGCTACTGGGACTTAGAAAGATACTTGAAATCTGTCGACACACAATTCTAGTAGTGGAAAATAAAATGTTGTTAGACATGTCTGCTCTCAAAATCAGCTTTGCCTGGATCCATCTGGCCTGCAACACGGGCTTCTGCCTTTCTCTTTACTGCACTCTGCTCAGGATCAACCCAAATCCAGTGTATTTAAATTCCCATAAGACAAAGCGCAGCTGATGGATGTCGACTGCAGTCTTCCCAAAGTGGCTGCCGATGCCCCTGCTTCCAGGTAAAACTTCAGGCAGGAGATAGCAGTTTCCTCAGTTTTCGTGTCCTCTCTGGTGACATGCAGGCGATGGCATGCATGATACGGCTCCATTTGGGCAGTCAAGCCCGAGGCAGGGCTGTGGTGAGGACGTGGTGAAGCTCTCTCCTTCTTGTACTAATACCTGGGCTGGCAGCGATGAGACGGTGACCTCGGCGAGCTGATGCTGCCTTTGCCATCATGTCATCCACGGCTCGGAGCCGGTCTAGGCAGCACCATGGGAAAAGCTAACGCAGCTTTGCTCCGCTCGTAGTCTTAATGATACAATACTTTATACACAGCAGGAAGCTTTGGCTAAGATGTCAGCACTACCAAGGCCTGGGGGAACAGGTTCATGCTGACAGATACCCAGGCTTAAGCCTCACTCTCTAATAGGATTAGCACATAGGCATTTGTTTCCCTGACCCAATTAGAAACCCCAATTATGGGGTATTTAGCAGCCTTCAGAGAGCTTCAGTCAAAATCAAAGAGCCTCCATCCTCCTGGTCTCACTTCGTACCACCTCCCATTATGGTTAAATGCAAAACATTAAGAAGAAAAATCACTCCTTGCCTCTCTCCAGCCAGTCTGTCCTGCAGGAGACAGAGACCGAGAGGGAGAGGAGGAACCCTCTGGCCGCAGAAGGTTTGGAGAAGATTTGTACACCTGCAAAAAAACTCCTTTTCTAACTTTGAAATTGGAGCTATCAGAATCACGCAAAAGGTTTACTTTTGTCTTTTCCTCAGTTTGACTCATTTCTAACATTAATGGGTTCTTAAATTTAGTATGGTTGGAAAGGTAGATGGATATGTCCCACCAGTAGACCAGGCCATCCTCAGGAGTTGCTGGTGGGCCCTTTTCAGCCAAGCGCAAGGGCACCAGCCACCCATGGACACTATGCTAGGCCCATGGGGTCTTCTGTTTTTTGGAGTATGTTGGGTTTTTTTTCCCCAGACCCTCCCAACTTTTCCACATTTCCAAAAGGCTTTTTGCCAAGTCTTGCTCACATCTCCTTCCAGGAGGCACTGTCTTCTGCCTCTCCTGTATTTATAACTAAACTACACAAAACTCATATGAATGTAATTGCTGCTGAGAGGCCAACACTTCCAGCACGCGTGGTTAACACCGGCCAAAGGATGCAGAAGTTTTTAAGGAGGATCCGACAGGCAGAAAGGCAGGACAACCTTATATAAAAAGCCAATTGTTTTCTTTCAGGAAACAAGACTAAAAATTGTCTATTTTTCTAACGTATGTATTAAACACTACAATGCTGATGAGAACAATGTCCATCCTGCCCTGCCCTGAATGCTGGGGCTCGGGGAAAGAGCCAATGAAGTTTTTTTTTAACTTCAAAGGATATGGGTAGCCAAAAAGGGTTTTCTAAACTGTGCTGATTCCTGCTGTAGGTAGACAGATGCATAACAAAATAAGCGACAGATTAGCCCAGCACATTGCAAGCAGCAATATGACTATTTTCCTTGCTAATTGCATCATTAGCTAATCCGCCCTCAAAGTTAAAGGACTTGTGATCAAATTACTACTCTAATAATCAGTGATGTGATCTTCTTCCAGCTCTGCAGAACAGGTCTCTTGCCCTCTTTTTGCCCCTGCTTTCCCATCTACAAGGTGATAATTTTCTTTTTCTTTTTTTTCTAAGAAAACAGGAGGTTAACCTCAGGAAAACTACACATTTTTTTTGATGGAAGGTAGCACATCAGAACAAAATATTTGTGGGTATTAAATAAGAGAAACTTCAAGACACACATCCCATTTTTCTTCTTCATCCAAAGGACAATGAATCCTCAGCTCCTTTTTTTAAAGTTTATAAATAGGATTTGGAAGTGCGTTGAACATGAGGGGAGTCGTCATTCTAATATTGCTCTGCAGTGCCAAGCTAACGCGCTGGTAAATTAAAACCCCTTTTATCAGTACAGGGGAGGGATCTGCCAGTGAGTTATCTCCCATTCGCTTTGTAGGACAGATTACAGATAGAAAAGAGCAGCCTGCCAGGGAGGATGGCTCTTGCTCTTTAAAATTGTAAGTGACCTGTCACCAATGTTTCTTTTTTCCCGTTTTCTCTAAATTTTGCGGAAGCTGCTTGACCTCATTAGAAGACTCCAAGCCCTGGCTTGGGACTGATGTTGGTAGAAAATTGAACTGGACCCAAGGAATATTCAATCAAAACAATACAATCACAGAAAAGCCCATCATACGGTTAAAAATGAAGATAACTTGAGTGCTGGCATTTGGCTGTGAGAAAGCCAGCAGTGTTGCAACGATGCAGCTGTTACTGCAGGCTGGTTTTGGGAGTGCTGGGAAACCAGGGATTCATTTTCCGTTCTTTATCCACATGACTTCTCCTCCTGGGTAACACCAGCCATTGCTCCTGATGCACACGTGAGCCATCCAGCAAGATCAGCCGTCCCTTCCTCCTAAGGGCCTGAAGGAAGGAGCAGCAAGGAGCCCGCACAACCGGGGAGTGGGGCAGCAAGAGCAGGAGAACCAACACAGTCAGTGCCGAAGGGGTGCAGCTAAGCCACTTGTTACTTTTTCAGCATCTTATCTGCCCACCGTGCCCATGAACCGGTCCAGCAACAGGCAAGCTGGGATCAACCCTGGTTGCTCTGGGCTGGTGCCATCGTAGTAGCTCTCCGAGTTGCCCCAGGAGGAGCTCCCATGCCAAGCCTTACTCCTGTGGCCGGGAGATCAATCCCTTCCTTCCTGAAAATTCAGAAAGCAACAAGGCAGTGAGATTTTTCCTGTGGTTTATTGTTGAAACTTGGCCATGACCAACCTGCTCTTCTCATGCTGCATATAGATAGAGGGGTTTGCGGCATACAGATTACCCATGGCTTGTTCTTATCTCCAAGACCACATCTGTGCTGAACATGCCCAGGGCCCAAGCACTCTCTGGGGATCATCCAATGCTGTCTTTGTGCTGAGCGCACTCCCTGGAATTGTTTTAGGCTCTCAGACTGTGGTCAGACATGGGTAAGGCCACCCTGGTTGAGGGGTAAAGAGGTCTCAGACGTGGGGACACAGGCTGGGTCACATTGCTTGCCCTCGGGGCTAGCGAGAAGCACTGGCCTGCTGTATTTACTGGTACAGCTGTATTCTCAGGTCAATGCAAAGGCTGTTTAAAATGTCAAACAGGCTGATTAATTCAAGTTTTCAGAAGCACTGAGTGCTTATTACTCCAGAGAAAATTGGTGAGAACTTCAGCTGCTCAGTGCCTCTAGAAACTGGGTGTCTCAACACTCGCCTGGTTGCTATCAACACCGAAGGCATCTCCCAGGTGCATCCTGAACTCACTCTTTCAGTGAAGCAATGGCAAATACAGTGAGTGGGATGGGCTCAGCACCAAGGGGTGCTTGGCAATGTCAGGAACCAGCTCTTTTAGAGCTGACCATCTCCTGAGGGCACAATAGAGCCACTGCAGCACCACAGCAGAGAAAAACCCACAGCAATGCACCGATCAGCTGCAAAAGCAGGGACAATTTGTCACTAAAAGCCTTCTTTGCTGTGTCACTCAGGTGTGCCCAAGTGGATAAAGAGCAGCAAGGGAATAAACACAGAACAAGTCATGAAGAGACTGTGAAAACAGCACCAGTTCCTGCTCCATGGCTCTCACCAGCTGAGCTCTCTGAAGGACAGACTCTCATCTCTGGGAATTTTTTCAGACTGATGTTTTATTTCCCCTCCACCACCAGTAGCAGCACTAAGCACAGATGAACTAGCAGAGCCCGTACAGGCCCCTATTAACCAACTGGTCCCCATGGGAAAGTTTCCAGTTCCAATGTCTGCTTTTAGGGTTCTTACACAGACAGTCTTGGTACTGCAAACCCATAAACACCTATTTCTTGAAAAATGCCTCCCAGCTTCCCTTCTTAGGGCCCAACCTCTTACGCGTTGTAGTTTGTGCAGAAAATTATTTGCCTCAGGCCTGTTTAGGCCACTTGAAGAGTCCTGGCTTCTTTGCTCATCGAGTGCCATGGCTGGGATGGGTGTCTGCCTTGGAGGGGCTGACACCACTGCAGCATGAACTATATTTGGCAGCCTGTGCTGTGCTGCTCCCAAAGCAGTGACACGTTTCCATCCACCGCTGCTCAAAAGTTAAAAGCTTGTCATAACATGTCAGGTGGCAACGGTGAAACGCAAGTCTGACGAGACAACTTTCTGTCCATCGCAGACAGCCTGCTCTGGATGCTGAAGAGATGGAGAGTCGACATCTGAGCTACTGAAAAAAAGGCTTCATCTGCTTATGGCAGAATCTCTCCCCCTCCTCTTGCTAAAGGAATGCACCAGAGAAAGGAAGCCAGTTGGAAATTCGGAGAAATGGTCATTTTAAAAACTGTAACCATTCCTTTTGTTGGAAACTTAAAACATTTTTGTCAGGTTCAGAGTGGAGTGAACAGCAGGACAGGATTTGCATCGGTATTCCTTAAAAAAAAAAAAAAAAAGAAAGAAAAAGAAAAGAAACCCTGAACTCCTCAATACAGGAAAAAAGCAACTTGCCAAATGCTAGTGCTAGGCCAGAACATGGGGCAATGGCATGTCCCACTCCCAAAATAATGTGGCTCAAATCCAGATCCCTTAATATTTGGGAAAGGTTGAAGCTGGCATACAAATTATTAGTGCACACTGGTTACAAAGCACAACATTGCTTTTGAATTCTAGCCCCTGGGGTCTCATAGGATGGCCAATTACATAAGAGAGAGCAAGGTAGCTGGCTACGGACATTACAGCAAAAGGTAAAGAAGTCTTAAGAGGAGAATCAAGGCTGATGCACCTTTAGCTATAGCACCTTTGCTGACACTTTGCCCTTCATAGCCTTTCCAGAGCAGCGCTCACGTCCTGAGGGAGATGTTGGTGCACGTCAAGCCTGAGGTGAATGAGGACGCTGTCCAAGGCTGTCTTCTGTACGATTCTTTGCCTGTGACCTTGGGTGACATGGTGCTTTCAGTTGTTCTCTGAGGGGAAAAAAAAAATGGTAAATAAAGAAAATACTATAGTGTTAAATGCATTGCAGATCAAGAATTGCTTCAGTAGCACAGCCCAAATATGTGCCCTCGATAGATTATCCTGGTTTCATATCCTTTAGGCAACTTGTCTACATACTAGTACTGGCAAGGAAAAATCCTGTCAAAAGTACTTTTTTCTATCTTTATCCTCTGAGTGTCCAACTCTTTTTGCTAAATCTCTACAGTCCGGAGCTCAAATTACCATTTCTGACCAGTGCAGAAACACATGATGAAATATTCATGAGTTGTTCATACTTTTCATCTTACAGAAGCATCAGCCAGCACTAAATTTGCATGATCTAACCAAAGAAGACGTTTCAAGAGAAAAGCACTTTGTATAGCGATATTCAAAAACTTTTATATATTGAGGTAAACCCAGCAAGTTTCTGCCCTTACTTGTGCAGTGTCACACGTTGTTTGAAGAGCATCCCACTAAATTTTCTGAGGATGTGTAAATGTGTCATCTGGACCACAGGAGATAAAGGAGGATTAAAACACTGAACAAAACTGTGTTGAAATTAACATGCCCAAGGTTCATAAACCTTGTGATAGAAGCTTGCAGAAACCTTTCAAAGCTCATCCAATAAAGCCCTATGGCACTTCGTTCTCCCCCCCCAAATCTCCATCTGTCTGAGCCAGCATCAGCAGGAAATTTTGCATGGAAGCTTGCCAGATAAAATAGCTACTTCATCTGGCTTTCAACTGCCATTAGTTTTAGAGAGTTCTTCAAGGAATATATTAAAAATCTCTATTATTTTTAAACTATGTCCTAAGTAGAGATGGACCATGTCTTGTCTCTATGTACTTGGTATCTGTCTTACAAAAAAGGTAATTCACGTGCCCTTTAATATTATACGTGCAATTATTTTCCATCTGCATTCTGCCCTCTTCACCTTGTCTTATACTGAAAACTGAAAATGCTCCTGGCTTCCTGGAAATGCTCAAAAGTTCTTTAATTTATTAAATCCATCTCACTCCCCTCTGAATTGCCCCAAACTTTCCAGATACAGCTGTCTCACAAGACTAAGTGGACTTGACCAGCATGTTCACTTGCTGACACAAAGAGGAGTTTGTCACCATGAGCTGGGGTGACAATTGACCTCAGCTCCTGGTACCTTATTTTACAAATAGCCTTTGAAATCTCTTCCTTCCCACAGCATGGCGCAGATGACGTAATGTGCCCTTAAATGCTTCCAAAAAAAGTTCACTTAAATTTGGCACCTTGTAGATTTATTTTCATGAGGACAGAGAAATCTGGTGATATTACAGCATTTTTTGCAAGCTCTTCTTTTCCTTGAGTAAGACAGAAACAATCATGTACAGCCTCCCTATGAGCAATGTGCTCAAAACACAGCATCTCTCTGCTTTGCCAGGAGCTCACCCATGGCTCTTCCACCTTGGCCTCCACCATCAATTGTTTGCAACCAGCACCCTAGCTCCCAGAATGTAAATCTCTCTTTAATAGGCAAAGATGTTCACAGACACCTTCTACCGAAATTACACACCATTTACCAGGTATTCTTGGGATCAAAACCCATTTGGTATGTCACTAACAGCCTTCAGAATAACCAGACCTCCTCAAACAAGGTTTGGCTGTGTGGGTCAAGGTGCATTTTTTTATTGTTAAGTTTTTTAGGAGATTTTGGCAGGTTCCTCTAGAGTTCCTTGGTAGTTCAGATGAAGTTACAAAGACTGTGCTCTAGTACTGGAGTAGATCTCATGCAGAAGACTTTCAAAAGTGAAAGAAACTTAATGCTCACATGGTGAAATGTCTCATAACCCTATTTGTTACTATCTGCTCCTCTTGTCACGTATGGAGATAGGCTACATAGGTCCTTTTCTAAACAGGCTTTGTGAGGAGCCCTACATAGCTAGAGGAGTCCTAAAGGGAATTTCAACTCTAGCCATGCAGCAGCTGCTCCCAGAGGCAGAAGCTTATTGAATAGCTCAGCAGCCCCCCACGAGCTGCGGATGCGAAGGGCTTGTGTGGGGTTTCTGGGGAGGCCAAAACCCTCTTGCAGGGACCATTGGCCAAGTTACTCTAACACAGACCGTCCCCTCTCTGCAGCGTTATTCACAGCCTGTCCAGGGGACGCTGTGTCAGGATCACGCTAACAACGGAGCAGAGGTACTGGCCCCTCAAGGCCAGGATGGTGCTGTCCTCATATCGTAGGGCTGCATATAAATAACTGAATTTTCACTGCTTTCTAAAACTCACTTAAGCATTTTATCGTGACAAGGACACACAGAATAGCAGGAAATTTGCAAAGAAATGCGGGAAAATAAAATTTGTCATTTCTGGGGTTTACCAAACTTGACAGCATCTCCTTAAATTTGTAGAGCGATCATTTTCAGAGCAAGGAATTTTAATTGGTGTTCTTTATTAATACAGTGGAGATTTTTCTTTCTATATTTTTAATAGTTAGGATATGTCATTTTGGATCTACATTTTAATGATAAGTAGAATACAATTTCAAATGAAAAGTGCCAAGGAGGGTATTTATGTGATGCTGTTCTGCCTCAGGCATTAATGAAGTATGATACTATGTAGCAGGCACAGTTGCGTTATATGTAATGATACAAATTGAATGTAAGTAATATAATTATTTGTGGTGTAGCACAACTGCTGCACAAATGGTGTTCCTGACAGTAAATACCGTTGTTATGATAGGAAGGCACCGCTAATGCCACTAAGCATTACAATCAATTCTTGATAACATCATGTGAACCAAGCTAATAAATTGGGAATTATATGCCTCCTGCATATTTCTGCCTATGTAAGCCAGGACTTGTTTGCTAATAGAGTAACAAATAATCCTGCTGGAAAAAGAGTCAAGAAAGCTGGAAGTTAACAAACCAAAAAAACCTCCAAACGTAGCACCTGCTGTGGATGAAAATGACCTTTGCAGCGTTGCTTAAGACGCAAGAATGACACACAAGGTATGTAAAAAAAAAAAAAAAAAAAAAAAAATCACCTTTTGCAAAGATGTCTGCAAAGCAGAACCTCTGCCCCAGCCCCAATGGCGGTAGCGAACCCCCAGAAACAAGATGTAGACTTGCTGCCCCCCAGGAGCATCCTGAGCACTCGTCCCTGCTGAAGGCCTAGCGGTGTGGAAAGCAGAACAGCTTTGGCTATCACGTGCAACACGGGGCCCGGGGGGGCTTGGTCCTGCTGCTCGCCGAGCTTGCCAGCTGCACCTCTGCAAAAAAACAGCGCTTCTATCAGCGTGAGCAAGGGGTGCCCTATGCACCTCTGCCCAGACCAAAACATCCCATGGGAGGGAAGAGGAAGGACAGGCTGCCTCCGCTTTGATGGAAAGCGGACTTCCAACCCCCCAAACACGAGATGGTTCAGCAGGTCTGGAAAAAACTGTGAAACGCGAGTCACCGGACTGGAAAAACAGAAGAGAAATTATTCAGAGAAGTTGCGCAAGCTCCCAAATAAACTGCTGGTGCTCCCTGCAAAGGGAGCATTAGCAGCTCTCCTGTGATAGACTTAGAGGAGAGATGAGGGCTAACATAAGCCTCGCCGTTTGCTAAAGGAGAAATTGGAGAAACCACTCAAATGAGGCGGGGATTAAACTGGGACTTAGCTCTAGTGAGAGAGCTCAAGGAAATGTAGATTGCAATGATGGAGAGGAGGAGAAGATTAAAACTCAGGGCTGAGTGAGTAATGCACAACAAATATATTCAAATGAATCTCCTCCATCGAGGCACTTCCAGGGCTCCCATCACCTCGCAATCTTTAATGTACTTACTCTGCTGGAAGGAAGGCAGTGCTGCTATTTCTATCTTTGCTTGGGGAATGGAAACACAGGGAGGTTAAGTATCTTTCTCAAGGTGACCCAAAATATCTGTTCCAGAACAGGAGAATTTCAGGTCTCGGCGTAGCCAGGGGACCATCACTCCCACCCACCTGTGAACAGTGGGTACATTTGGAGGAGGCATTTGCTCCTCAGGTTTTTCTTCCAGCTTGTAATTGCAGACTGCAGATCCCTGGCCTGGGACACAACACCAAACAGCCCGTAGCCAGCGCCAGTATCTTCCCCAGGCTCCTCTTCTCTGCTTATTCATAGACTTCTGCTGAAGGCACCAGGAATTTCTTTTGGGGCATGAAGAGGCGCAGGGTGAGGGTGACACATTCGGGCTGGCATGTTTGCAACTCCTTTAATGACTGCAGCAGGACAGGCAAATGGTAGAGCCGCCTGCAGTAATGACAGTGCTGAGACTGTGCTGTGGGAGGGAAGGAGATAGTGGGGGACTTGCCTGACAACTTGATTTGCAATTAAGTTGACTCCATTTGAATCCCACGCAGATGCATGGATCTTGTCACTGCAGAGCTGGATCCTCACCCGTCAGGATCTGTGGTTAAAATAAGCTTCTGGGAGCCTCTTCCTTGTGCCTTCTGAGCTTGAGTTGGCAAAAATTTGTGAACTAGCTCCTGTGGCTATTTAATTTTAGTATAGGTGAATTTGCCCAGAGCTACTAGAAATTACACTGCTACTCCTTCCACTGCTACCAGACAGTCCATTAGTACTCAAGAGTTTGTCATAGAAAAATACATCACTGATGGCAGACTAGAGACAAAATTCATTTTAGACTTACAGATGTAGCACATAGTTTGTCCCCAGTGTTCATACTGATGTCCTAGTAGGGACCATCAGCTTTCTTCCCCTGCCAGCGTAATGTAAAACAACAAATGAAGTGTCCAGGCAGCACGGACTGAAGCCAGCCAGGGGAATGGCCCAACCATTTTGATTACAAGCCTCCTCCTCCTTCGTCTTGTGGCTGCTCCTGTTTGTGGTTGCTCCCTGGTCCAGCTCCAAGCAGGAGGATGAGTCGCTGCCATAGCCAGCAAAGGTGCTTTCCAGGGAGAAGAGGACATGGCGCTGGCTGCTTTTGAGCAGAAGACAGTTTGGGCCCAGGTCCTGGTGAGCAGGCGATTCCTGGGCCTGATCCAGCAAAGGTCAGCTTGGCACATTCGGAAAAGTGAACCCTGCCCTCAGAAGATACCTGCAGGCTCTTGCTTTCAAACAGGCAGGAGTGATAAAACGTGCAGTTTAATTTCACAACCTCAGCTCTTGCAAGAGGTGCATACAATTTTTATTTTTTATTTAATTAAAAAAAAAAAAAATTCCAGAATAGCTCAGCGCTTGGCATTTTGTAGCCAGCTGTCTGTGGCTTCCCACTCAGCCTAGCAGCTTCTCTCCTTTGCTCTTCAGAAGCACCTTCCTTTGGCCCTCGAGCCCAGAGCCTGCTCAGCCATCTGCCCCCATCCCTTTGGCCTCGCTGAGTGCCATCCAGGTGCCCGTTGTTTTCTCTTTAATGAAAAGCGAGTTGGATGCCCTTGGGTGCTTTTCAAGATCTTGCCGTGTCTGTGCAGGGTGCATGTGAACGTGGGGGAGACGGAGAGCCACCGGTGGGGCAGCTCGCAGGACCTCCTCTGTGCCCTCCTGCAGACGGCAGGGATTTGTCACCGCCCAGTGCAGGCTGATGGGTGGCTTGGAAGAAAAAAAAAAAATAATGCTCCTGGGGGAAAAATCTTGGTTCTGCATGCAAATCTGGGAAAAGCACTGTCTCCAAGGCTGGCAGTAATTTTGACCCTCATCTATATTTTGCCTGGGCTTTCACATACCTGTCCAGCTGCCAAAACACATTTTCTGTTGTTGCCTCATTTGCAAAAGGTTTTTCATTCCTCTTTCTCTCTTCTTCACACCAGCCCATTTGCCCCTAGCTCTGCTCCCAGACGCACCACCTCCCAGTTGTTTTCTCCAGGCTGCAAGGGGTTAGCTGCAAGGCAGCTTGCTTTCACGCCTGCCGTGAAACGCTCAACATTTCTACAAAATTTGATTGAACGCTCTTGAGTGCCCCCCACTTCTGCTGGGCACCTCAGGGTGGCTGCAGGGCTGAGCCTGGCCAGCAAGAAGCAAGCCGGACTGCTTCCATCGCTTCTCCTGGAAGTGTGTTTTAATGCAGAGCTGTATCCCTTTACTGAACTCGCTCTGGACCCAATCCCAAACTCTATTACAGTCCAGAGAAGTGTTTCCACCTATTTCAGTAAGCGATGGATGGGGTCTCATCACTTCATAAACAGAGCTGTGCGGTGGCTGGTTAATCTTTGTCCCCATGCCTGACTTGAGTTGCTTTAGCACCCACCACCATCCGTACCACCCTCAGCTCCCCATCAACAGGGCTGTGTCCAACTGCGAGACACCACCATCATCCCGCCACCCTACGTGTGTTCGCGGCCACGTGTCCTCCTTTCCCAAGCGGTTCCTTGCAGCAGGCTCTCTGCACAGGCACACGGATCGTGCGAATCCCCCTTCCCACCGCAATCAGTGCCAGTGGCCAAGTGAACATGTTAGTAACTAATTTATATGGGCATGATATACATGCTTAATTAGTTTTGCTTTTAATTGCAGTATTCACAAGGCAGAATATTTTACCACAAAGTGCTATGCCTAAAGCCTGTTTGATTAACTACAGAAAGGAAAGCGTTCAGTAGCATAAAACTGAACCACCAGAAAGTCAATACATATTAAAGGATTTGAAGGGCTTTTTTTTTTTTCTCCCCCAACTAAACACATTTTACGAACAGCAGGGAAGACAAAATTCTGAATTCAGCGCTAGTTATGACTTTTTTTTTCTTGCTGCTCTGCTGCAAACCAATCTCGGGGTCTTGCAATCATTTTTTTTCACTGGAGGATAAGTGATGCAGAGCCTGGACTTTTTCTCAGTCTAACTTATTTCCCCTATATCAAGCTTTGAAAAGGGCCAAACTGGAGGCATGTAACCCTTTTGGCAAGGACTCTGTCCACATACCAGCAGTCCCAGGGGCTTGTTCTGCTCAGGGAAATTAAGGTAAAAACCTATGCTGTTTGCAGCAGCTCCCTCAAAAAAATATTGCATCATAAAACGAAGAAAGCTTGCATGGCATTTTCGGAAGAAACCTGGAGTAACTGTATGTACGAGCACCATCTGTTGGCTGCGTTACTGCTTACAGGGTGCAAACTGCATCCCATTTCCAACAAAATTGCAGCACCGTTGCATGACACGAGAAACAGTCCCAGCTTTAGGGAGCGTTTTCTGGACAAACAGCTGGGCAGAGGTCAGCAGGGATTGTCAAATAATCCAGCAATTTTCCCAAAGTCACCCAGGCTCTAGAAGAACAACTTGGTGGCTCTCTACTTGGGGTTGCCATCCTGATGCCCTCTAGACCAGCCTGCCAGCTGCTACAATTAAGGATGCTCCATCACCCCCTTTTCGTACACAAGTAATGTATTTTGGCTTCAGCAGCCTGAGAGAATTAAGTCAGCCAAGGTTTTGGGAGCATTCGGGGTGTTTGGCCACTACTCCTGTTTGATCATTTTAAGAACAAAGAGCTACAAATCTGCAGCAATTTACAATCTGACTTTCCAATTAAGGATTTGACGCGTTTTTATGCCTTTTAAGTGACAATATTTGTCAGGCCGTTTGTTCAGTGCATTGTCTGCATGTGCAGTTACACAGGAATTGGTTTAATTAAGGTTAATTGGTGCATAATTAGAGCTGCTGCCAACACAAAAGAATGGCTGCAGACCAGGGAGAGAGTCGATTTCTATCCAGCTCCAAATGACAAATAGCATAAAGTGGAGATTACAGCTGAGTGGTAAAAATCTAAACTGCTTCATATTTTAGCTCTAATTTTTGTAAAACAACATGTCTAACTGCTTGGCAGTGTTCTCCCCAGAGCACAGAGTCCTGTCCCAGTCAATGAAGCATTTTTAATGGTGGAAGATTTGCGCTAGTAAATCTTTGCAGCTGGATACTCTCCTTTGCCAGTTCAGGGGAACCGTGCAGGATGCCATTCAGGGAAGCAAAATGGAGGAAAAGGGGCTGCAGGGGGAAGATACTTTGAAAAATAAGCAGTGATTTATTGCACAATAAACTCACCTGGGATTGCTGGTCTGGCACAAACCCGGTAAGAGCGGCGCTCCAGCCTTGGCCACGAGGCTCCCAGGTGATGCCACCAGTGTTTGAAGGACAACTATGGGGCGGTTCTGGTGTCGGTGACTTGTTTCTGCAACAGTCCAGTAGAATAATCACCACAGAGCATTTGTTATGTTGCTTTTAACCCTCCCTCCCAAGGGCACCCCATTTTTTAGTACTGAAAGCAAAGCCAAAGCAGCAGTGCCCAGCTGTGAACTTGCCTGCTGCCTCCATCCTGGCCCCACTTGCAGCTCTCCAAGCCCAGGGCTCCCAGTTATCTCAGTTCAGGGGTGCTGGCAGCAACCTCTCTCTCTCCTCCAAGGTGAAGGTGCCTGGGATGGGGGGTCCTGGGTCACCACGCAGCCTGCTACCCCAGCTGCTGCCATGGACACGCAGCCCTGGCAGCCTTTCCAGATGGCAAACCTTGCTCTAGCGGTGTGTGGGGCCAGGTTGGAGGACAGATTTCAAAATGATGAAGGAAAATGAGAAGGGGAGAGTGAAAGATTGTAAGATGAGGAGGATGAATAGACTGGAAACTAGGTGAAAACCCCGCTAGGCAGTAAATAGGATCTGACCACTCTGGTCCTCTGCATGTGTGCGCTCCTTCAAAAGACCCGGAGACAGCAAATTAAGAGGAGGGAGAGGATTTCCCCTGACTCACAGGGGCAGCTACTTTCTCTGAGTTATTATTTTAGCACTGACAGGACCCTGCACCTGCTGAGGGAAACACGATCCTGCTTCTGCCAAGCAAGGAATTGCAGGGATCTACCGAAAAGGCAATTTCCTCCTCCGCTCCCCTTGACCAAAGAGTTTCCACAAGAAAAAGTCTCCAGTCCCCCCCCAGTAAAATACTACAAACCTTCCCATCCCCATTGCATACAAATTCCTCCTTGTTACCATGGTGAAAGGAGAAGCAGCAGCTCTCCCAGCCAGATCAGCATCATCAACCCCTCCTCTGCCCCCATGCACACACTCCTCAGAAGAAAGCAAAACGGTCAGCAAGACAAGATCGGAGAGAAAAAAAGCCTGTTCTTGGCAGAATTCCTTCATATGTCACCCTGTCCACAGCAGCTCTCAAGATCCAGGGCAGTCTTGGGGGTGAGCAGCATATGCAGCTGCATCAGGCACTATTAGAGGCAAGTTATGCTCTTCTTATTATTTTGAGAAAAGCCAGGGAAATGGCTGTATATATTACAGAAAGCTCCAGAGAGCCCTGCCAGGCTGAGCGGCAATGTGTGCTGGAAATGAGGTCAGTCCCTCGCAGCCCAGTGTTCCCACACACACCCCCCAGAGAAGCCAATTTTCAAAGCAGCCGTTGTTGAAACGGACTGATTGTTTTGGGGGAAAAGTTTAGAAACAGCAGAGCAATTTTCCAAGCACAAGCGGCTGAAGTTTCTTGATACGCCGAATTTCTTTTTTGCCCTTATCAGAAAGCCTCCCTCTTTTTCTCCTCGGTCATACTAAGGCATGATGGCTGGTCGTGCCAGACCTGCCCCTCTGCCAGCGCAGGCCCTGTGAAGGTCCAGGCACTTCTCTGAAGAAGAAATACGTAATTCTGTAATTTTAGACCTGCAGGTTGGAGCCTGTTAGCCTAAACCTCTCTCCACTTTGTTTCTGGCCCTGCCGCCGAGGGCACGATGAGGGCATGAAACCAGGTGTTTCAGCACTGAAGGCAACAGGGCTCCTTCGGTGCCTGATAACACCCACAATTAAATATTTTGCTTAAACTGAGCCATGACCACAGAGCGCCTGAAGCTCCGTGGTGCTTGCAATGGGATCCATTCTCCTGAATTTAGCTGTCTGGGAATTAGGTGCCCAGTCCAGGATCCCTCTGTGGTCCCTGGGAGACACTGGGACCACCCGAGGACAATTTTTCTTTCCTGAGACGAACATCTCAGCCCAGAGGGCTGCCTGCTGAAGCAGCCATGTAATCTGCTCTAAGTGGTGCAGGTCCCACCCCAGCTGTCTGATCTGTCTGACTTCAATGAGTCATACCCTATGGAAAGCTATACATAGCATAGCCTTCCATATTAACCCCCGAGGTACGTCAAGTCCAGTGCAAATCTAAAGGCAAAGCCAATTTCAGACCAGTCCAAAGGAGCGGTCAGCACTTAAACTTAAAAAAAAAATAAATTATGAGTTAAAAATGAGCGAGAGAATTGGGGAAAGAATTACACGCCTGAGATAGACTCACATTATACAGGTGGTTTCAGGTTGCTAAGCTGCAGGGAACAATTAAGGAAAAGCTTCCAAGGGGCAAAGCAATGAAATCAGTGTCATAGAAATCAAAGGGCTCAGTACATGCATGAACAGGAAAAGCAGCTTCACTCAAGCTATAGTTAACACAGTAAAAATGTAAATAAGCAAATGTTCCTTCACTATTGTACAAGCGCAGTAACAACCATTGTTTTTGTGTATTTTATCTTTGCGCTGTGATTTGCTGGATTAACCCTCTCCTTTTGAACTCCAAGCAGTTCCCTTGACCATGGAGTTGCAAAGCGCCAGCACCAAAGTCTCAGGAAAAGACCGTGAGAGTACAACGGCCAGGTCTGGGCGCCGGCAATGTGGTTCGGCACGAGCCACGGAGAACATCAGGTTGGCAGAGTGAATTTGTCAAACCAAGAGTGCAGCCATCCACACTGCTCAGCCCATCCCCAGACGGCCTTCCAAACGGTCTGACGATGCAGAGGATTTATGATTTCCACAGTACTGCTGTAATAAACTACTTAGCACCTTGGCAAGTGAGGGATGAGCTTATTTCTCTGGTGAGGACCAGGGAAAGTCAGGAATGGCAGTTTCCCAGAGCCAGGAAGAAGCCTTAAGTAAAGATGAAAAAAGTGAAATTGGCTGCTTCTGAAGACTTTCCTACATAGGACCCAGATGACAAACTGGCATCCGTCAGCACAGCTCCACTGATGAACTAGCTGGTGCCAAGTCTGAACCCAAAAAGGAGTGAAAGTCCCCTCCACCCGTAACTTAAGGCAACAAAATGCTTTGAACTTCTTTCAAACACAATATAGCTTGTCCTGGGGAAGGAAGGGCAGCTCAGGGGTCTCACATGTGATGTGGGATCCTCACAGTAAGGTTGCCAGCCATTTCTCTGTTATTATTATTATTAGGATTCAATAGACAACACAGCTGTGGAGATCACCTCCATCTCTGAAGGCCAGCCTACCTTTGCTATGACCCTAGTGGCTCTTGAATGAGGCCATGGATTATCATCATCATCATCATCAGTATTTTAGAAGGTATGAGCATGTGTATTCCTGTCAATAAAAGCTTTCTGCCACCTTTTTTATCACCTCATTGTGCCCAAAGGGGCACATCTTCTCCATCGGTTCAGGAAGGCAACAGTTGTGTTGGGGTGGATGTCCCTGCTGAGAGATGGTGGAGATGATCCTAGCATTTGAAGGAATGGGAATTTGCTGCCTCTAAATTCATGAGGACCTTCATGCAGGAGTAGGACAAACGTCCAGATCGACCCTTGCTCCCCTGCTTTACATCTTCTGGATTGTTTCTCCCGTTGGCACAAAGCTGCCAAAGGGAGCAGCAGTCAGCAGCAAAATCGTGCTGCATTCAGCGGGCTAGCGGCTGTCAGGTGCTTGCTATTCTCTGCACACTTGCATTAGAGGCAATTTTTCAAACGACATTTGGGGTTTCACTTTCTGGGTGAGTATTGGTATTTAATGTGCTCTGTTGACCGAACTCCATCCCAAGCATGTTTCTTAGCAAAGATTTTTGTTCTCAGACTCAGGTTCACAACTGAACAAGCAATCCCTGGCTGACTGTGAAGTCTATTTGTTGATCCAGAGCATCCTCTTGAAATGTTGCTGACGTATCGGTCATCCTGTTTATTGATTGTAGTCAATAATATACTCCTAGCAAATTTCTAAATATAATGCCACAGAAGACTGCTCAGCTCTAGTTCTCTTCTTACACAGCCTTGCTCCAAGCTCATACTAATAATATTCTGAATATCTTCTCTAGAATAAGTCAAATGAGCCTGATTTGAGAATCAGAAACAGCTCATTATACATTTATTATTTGCTTGTTATAGTAGCCTTGCTGAGCTATAAATCCAGTCAGTTATGCAAGGGATTCTGCCCATTAGGTGCTTGTACTCTGTTAACGTGATGAACTTTGTTTTCTCATTAGTAAGTGTGTTAAAACCAAAATGTACAATATATGGAAAGGTTATTACGACTTGCATAATGAAACGTGTGTTAGGCCATAACTCAGGCACCAGCTAAAAGTCACTTGCCTATTAAAAGGGAATTGTGCTTCAGTCCATTCAGTCAAGGCAGCGCACATGGGAGAGGGAAAAGAAAATGGGAGCAGGACAAAAAACAAGTGGAAGGGGATGTTTAAGACACAGCTGCATAGATTGGCCTTATCTCTTGGCTTTAATCAAGCAGTGTGAAGAGTATTTTTGAAGTGCAGGTGTCAAAAAGCAAAAGCAACCAAAAAAACGTCTAACCACCACCCAGCAAGACCCATGACTGTAAGTATACTAGTAATTTTTTCTTACATAGAATATTTCGGTATTGGGGAGCAATAGCCCCAGAGTATTTCCAGGAGCAGTGCTGTAGCACTATCCCAGCTCTGGGTGCAGTGCTCTCACAGCCTTGCTCTCCCTTCCCAAGCTTTGCCAAGGTGGGGTTGAACCACTGGACATAAGGTATTTCCACTCACATCCTAATTTTCTTCTCTGCTACCTGCAGAAGATGGGAATCAAGGCGATGGTCGCAGCCTTGTGTGCCCAGATGACTCCTCTGAAAGTCTGTCTGGACCAAGCCAGGGCCAAAACTCTGCCAGTAGGTAAAGCAAAAAGAGGTAGCAAACACCCTTACGCTTCAGAGAATGGGTTGTTTTCAAGATGTGGCAGCCTGATTCCTTTTTAGTGTGAAGCAAAAGTAACCGTGATGCAGCAATTTTCGCTGGATTGCACTATAATGTGTGCAGCAGGGTTTTTTCTCCCATACACCTTGATTTCTTGTTTGGGGATGCTGTTTGTTGCTTAGTTACTGGATGCTGCCACAGCTGAAAAGCGCTGCTTACGGTGTTGACAAGAAGGAATTGCTTCTTCATGGGGAGGAGAGGGGAAAGGAATTATCTCCTGGAGACACTGCTGGTACAAAGCAGGCAATAATGGTGGTGGGAAGGATGGGGTAACATCAAGGGAGGATATTACTGGTACTTCACTGTTCTAGATTTGGTTAAAAAATAATAGCAAAAAATCTTGGGCCTTGTGAATGTCACCAGTCCCTAACAAAAAAACAAAATAGAAAAGAACAATGAACAACAGCACAAAACCACTGCTGGAAGCTGAACGTACTTCTCCTGAAGTGGACCCTGTTTGAGCAAGAAGTGCCCCTGTCCCTGGTCATAACAGTCCATTACCATTAATGGTGCTGCACCAGCTTTGTACCTGTAAGCAAATTTGCTTGTGTGCAATTTGCACTTCTGTCCTATTAATGAAGTAATTGGGTTTTGGAATTATTTTTATTGCTAATTACATTAGTTTTATGCGCTTCTGGCTTGCTTCAATAAGCATTTAAGAAGAGAGACTTTTAATAGAACATTAAGTAATATGGAGAATTAAACAAACAGCTTAGAGTAATGGAAAAGGTTTTAGCTTCAGTTTTGAACTGAATTACATTGGGTTGCTGGATGAAATCTCCCTTTTGTGCAAATGAAAGGAGGTCTGTTATCACACACACAGTACTGTCATCTGCCAGGAACGCTGAACCCGCAGAATCACATGCAGTCCGATCATAGACAGCGCTTGGGCTACCCAAAGTACAGTACAAAGAGAGGCTGTGAGAAGCAACGACAGGCAGCCAGAGGCAGTGCTGATTTATGTGCTTGCTCCTGTGGCTAGGAAGTGAGTATGCATTTGAAAATCTCTGCTAAAACATGAGGCTTCAGCCCCTGTCTGCTTCTGCTCTCGCCTGAAGACCAGGCTGCTCATTCCTGCATTTCACAGCATTGACAGAGTGGGAAACTAAAGAGATTGAACTTCTTCACGCTCTCATTGTTTCTTGAAACCAAAACCAGAAATGCTGTTCCAGTTACTGTTTTGCAAATGCTCTGTATGTGGCAAACAGACATGCTGATATCTCCCGAATAGTAGCTTTGTTTCCTGAGCTCACACAATGTTTTAATCTGACTGGTACAAGGATGTGCAAAAATTCATTTGCATAAAACTTATGGTGTAGAAAACTCACTGTTTTCAAGCACCACCAAAAACTTGGGCTTTATTTTCTGTATTTATTTACTTGGCTATATATTGGTTGAGTTGCCTAACGAGAAACGTCCAATGTGTTTTTAATTGTTAATATGCATCTGCCCAGACAGAACAGCATTATCACAGTCCCCTAGCTCTTTCTGTACACGCAGTTTTGCCTCCCTAAGCTGGCTCAAAAGAGGCTGAGGTCTATACCACACATGGAAATGGCCACATGCCTCCACCTTTGGATCTGGAGCTGCAGTCTGAATACTCTAATTTGGAAGTCTCCAGGTCTGTGGACGTTTCACTTTCGTTTTTCCCTCCATCTGCCCCCTCCACTCTGAGCTTCAAGTCTGCATTTACTGTCTGGTGCCAGAACTGACATGACAGAAGCTTTCCTCTGGCTCTTGTGGGCATATGCTCACACTTCATTTAACCCCTACCTAACCTTATTTCCCCAAGGGAGGAGACCAATCTTCCTGAGCATAGGCAGGACGAACCAAGTACAAGGTCTATGTATATAGACAGAGGTGCGGTTGTTTGGTTTCTGGGCACAGATGCCCCTTGGTAAGCAGATGGCCAGATGCATGAAAACCTTTTGATCAATCTTAGCACACGGGGGGATTTACTGCTGGGTAACGCTTCTGCCTCCGTAATCATAAGGCATTTTTCATAACAAGACGGCACCAAACAGAGCCCAACTGATGTCGATGAACTGGCTCCCACTGCCTTTGGTGCGACTGGGACAGTCCTTCAGTGACCCTGAAGGGAAGATGATTGACTGAAATGCTATATACCATTGACTGACTGATAACTGCAGGGGAGAGTCAATGACAGATTTTATTAATGCTTAATTAAGACAGATAGAAGACGACTTCCCTTGGCTAATTTGCTCCCCTGAACTTGCTCGCACTCTTTCAAAGTGAGCGAGACTTAGAAAGGCAAAGCTAGTGTGTCGTGCATTGCAACTAGCTCCATTTGCCTGGGGAAGTTAGCATAATCCTAGCTGGGCCTGGAGACTGGCTCTCCAAGGGATTCTGTCCTTACAAGAAGATAAGGCAGTTGGTGTGCTGCCAGAGCACAGTTGTTATAGAGAATAAAGTTGAGAACAGCAGCTCTGCCTGGCCGACTGCCCAAACCACTCCAGAGCAGGCAGGTCAGACTGGCAGGCTTCGTCTGAATAGCACCAAAACTTGAGCTGCTGTTCACGGCTGCTTTGCCCTCTTGTTCGCAGCAAGGTGTGGGGAAGGCAGCTGCTTTCTGAACCTACGCTACGATGCAAAGCGAGACAGAACATCTTTAAATGGTCAGGGGAAGCAAAAAGGTCTCCTGTCACCTCCAAAACTGCGCATCCTTCTTGCCACTGCCCACACCATTCCCTGTGCAGCTGATACTTTTGTGATGGGACATGTACTTGCTGTTATAGACTGCCTCAGTCCCTACGTCCATTGTTATTTCTGAGAATTGAAGTAGTTAAAAAAAAAAAGGCGGGGGGGAAGAAAAGAGTGATAGCCTTCTTGTATCTCTTGGGCTGGCTGACATGCCAATGTTTGCTGAGTGACTTTAGGGATTGACCTTCAAAACTTTGAGATTTTCTTTTCGTGCTTGCGCTGCCTAGAAGCTACCTGGCACGAGCTTTGGCTTAGAGCAGAGCATAAAATCATAGAATCATTTAGGCTGGAAAAGACCTTTAAGATCATTGAGTCCAACTGTAAACCTAACACTGCCAAGTCCACCACTAAGCCATGTCCCTAAGCACCACATCTACACGTCTTTTAAATACCTCCAGGGATGGTGACTCAACCACTTCCCTGGGCAGCCTGTTCCAATGCTTGACAACCCTTTCGGTGAAGAAATTTTTCCCAATTTCCAATCTAAACCTCCCCTGGTGCAACTTGAGGCCATTTCCTCTTGTCCTATCGCTTGTTACTTAGGAAAAGAGACTGACACCCGCCTTGCTACAACCTCCTTTCAGGTAGTTGTAGAGAGCGATAAGGTCTCCCCTCAGCCTCCTTTTCTCCAGGCTAAACAACCCCAGTTCTCTCAGCCACTCCTCGTAAGACTTACAAGTCCTCATAGACTGGTGGAGTCCAAAACCTGGCAGAAATCTCTAGGCAAATGCTGTAATGAATTTTATAGAACCAACAGTGCAGATTTCTATATATCGTGTATGCACTCAATTTAAAAAAGAAAAGATAAACCAGAGACATTTCAGGGGAAAATCAGTCAGTGGCACGGAGCCTGTGTATACCCACACCGCAAGCAGCATTGGTTATGCCAACAAGCCCACCCCAGAACAAAGGCAGTCGCACGCAGGGAGGCGAGCCCTTCTTCCAGGAACATCAGGCAGCGCAGGATATCAAGTCCTAAGAAAACACAGCGTTCCCCCAAATCAGTTCCACATGTAAGGAATGAAGCAGAGGGAAGATTATTTGCCACAGCTTCTTTCCAAGGATTATGTAAGAGAGAAACAGTAATAAAGATGTCTAAGAGGGAACATTTGTTCCCATGCTGCAAACAACAACAACATCATCATCCAAACTCGGAAGGCCAGGTGTGGCCACACCATCTGATGAATCAGACACAAAAGTATAGAGGGAGCCACTAGCCATGTTAAGGAACGCACTTAACTTTCCTTGAGAGCAATCGTAATGTGTTTTTTTTTTCTTAAAAGGAAAACATGTAAATGAAAACCAAACTGAAAAATATTGTAGAAATTACTGCTGAATCTGGAGATACCACTGTACATCTTCCTAATCCCTCACCTAGTGCTTGATTTGCCAGTGTAAGCAAAGCACCATGCAGATGTGTCAGGGAAAAGTGAGCTGTGATGTGGGTGATTATAAACAGTCAGTGTATCTGCATCAACGCAAACTCTGTTCTGATTACTACCTGCTTACTACTGTGTGTGTCAAGAGGTTCAACCAAGGTCGAGACAGCAGATTAGTTCCATTGTCTGGTGAAGTTGCCTATATGCTATTGCTGATGTGGTTTCAAGTGTGACTGGCAAGAAGTAGACTGCTGGGAAGGGTGAGCAACAAAGCAAAAGGCTTAGTAGTCCACATGGGCCAAAGGGTATTTCAGGGCACACCAGTCTGGCCAGCCAGGATCTCCAGGGAGAATCCAAACTACTTCTGTCCCAGGAGAAATTCTTGCTGGGGAGAAATGAACTTCTTATCTTTCTTTGGCCCTTGTTTTGAACCTTGGTCCAACACTCCTATGCAAAGCAACCACCTACCAGTTGCCCTTGTGGAAGGCAAGACCCACCCTACCCCTGCTCTGCTGCAACCAGCAGAGATCAACTGAAACAGGGTCCAACCAAACCTACCATAACTGCTGTGTGAACCACGTAAGAGAAGAAGGAGGATATTGGCTGGCCTAGGGCAGGATGTACTCCTACTTGTACCTGCTCCTGCGATCCCAAGACAGACTTTGTCTCGGGGGCAATGACCACCACCTCATCAGCTGAGATACTTCTGATGGCATATTACCAAGGGACAATCTTCTCAATATTCTTTCACTGAGAATATCCCATGCTTTCATCTTAAAACTGCAGAGCATTTTATAAACAGAAGTTAGATTTCAAAACACCCCTAAATGCAATCAAGTATTATTAACCCAGGTTCCAAAGCCCTTATTCCTGTCAGTTGAGCAGTTTTTCATACGTTTGATCACATCAGTTATGCTTCATTAGTGAGTCTCTAAACATCCACTGCAAAACCAGTAGAGAAAATGCATTCGATTCTGTTACTGTCTTTGAAGAGTCTGTGTCATCCATTACTGTGTTATGGATAAAAAGGTTTCTCTAACACGACTCTCGTGTGACTTGAAGCCAGTGGTTTTATTTTCATTCTGAATCATCAATCTCATGAGACATTTTTCTGTTTGCAACTAAAGATTATACTAAACTAGAGGTAAAATGAAACATTTCTCCTGTCTGAACCAAGGTACATTTTACTCACGCACACACGCACAAGGGGTTGAAACAACTGTGCAGTCATGGAGAGTTGGGAGCTCTCACCGCCAAGAGCAGGGCAGAAAGCACTGGTCCATGTGCCTCTTCTAGGCTCAAGAGGGTCTTCCTGGCATGGCTAAAACAACGGATTGAGATATATGAAATCCACAATTCAACAGACATCCCTCTGGAGACTGAACTAGATCTCCTGTGTGAAGCAAAACTGTGTAAATTGTCTTGAAGTTTCCTGAATGAAGCAAACAACCTAAAATAAAAAGTTGAAAATCAGCTCCAAATGAGGGCAAGAAGAGTGGGGGTGGGGGGCAAAGGAAGACAGGGGGGTTTAGCAAAATAAAAGTAGAAAAGGTTGTTTGAACAAAATGGCTTGTTTGACCGAAAAGTAAGTAGCTTCATTGTAGCTTTTTAAAATAAATTCAATCTAGGCCCATCTCTAAAGAAAATACTGCTTCAACATGAAAAGTTTTAAACGTTCTGCCTTAAAAATGTCCAAAAAGGCTTTTTCAATTTTTCCAAGAGTTTTTTTTTTCCCATTTAAAATGGCTTAAAGACTTTGATGTGAATTTCTGACTGGTATCAGTCCACTGCAAAAGGCTTTTTGTGTAAAAAAGTAAAAACAATTATTCCAGTTTGATCTTTTTCCCCTGCCCTGCTCCAAAATGTCCTAATCTCGCCGCTACCATCCTGCAGCAGAAGTTTTCCCACTACATCCTAACAGCAGGAATTGTATCATATCCATTTCCCACACTCCTTGTCTGCCTTACACATCCGGGCAGGGTCTGTACAGTACCTAACAGCAGGACACCTTATTCTTCTTTTCCCTTGGGCATTATAATACTTAGCAAGATTAACATTTTTTGCTGTGATAAGCATGCTAAAAAAGGAGGACAGTTGTTATTGTAGCATTCATAAGGGTACAAATAAATCCATCTATTGAGTAGATCAAAACACAGCCGCTGGAAAACAAACCCTTTTCAGATAATCTTTCTTTTTCTCTACCTGTTTACCGAGAGGTGCTCAAATACCACAAAACATGAATACCGATCCTTTTGCTTCCCTCCTACACTTTCAGTTATTGTTCTCCTACAGTTGCCTAATTAACAGCTTCTAGTTATGCACAAAAACCTACAACATTGCCGTTAATTGTCGACATTGTATTGCCAGGATAAAATACGAATTGTGAAAAAATAAAAAAGTTAAAGACCAGCCCTACTTGCTTCAGTCACCTCAATGCCGTGCAAGTATGGCGGTTTATATCCAAGAGTACCAGATTTTGTCAACACTCTTGAAAGGAATCAGGCAGAAAATACTCTGCACGCTGCAAGTTCACATAATGGCATTCACCCTTAGAGTTTGAAGTAGTGTTCAGAAATCAAAGGACAATACAGTTGCAGTGGACCGGCTAAGCTGTGTCACCGCACAAGCCAAGCCCTTCGGCCAGGGAGCTGCAGCCCAGGACTTAAATGCATAATTTATAGACACAGTCCCTATATGGCAGTTTTGAGGGATGCCCCAAGCCCAGATACCGGCTTTGGAGACAACAGACCTGAAAATAGCTTCTCAGGCTGACCTTGAAGCAAGAGCCCACACATGCAAGCACACGGCTCAGCACCCTGCTATCACACGTGCCCACAGTTTGGATGCTGTGGACATGCTCTGGGGGTATTTCTGTAGCTCACGGGACAAGAGACGGGCAGGCTGGGCACTCGCTGATCTGAGGATCATTCATGAAGAGCAGAGGTGAGACAGCCGAAGCGGGCCACTTTGGGCAGTGCTTAGGACTCAGCCCTTAGACCAACAAATCGACAGTTTCCCGCACCTCCATGCCACGCTCTCCCCTGACCAATTTGCAAAGCCAGTTGCTCAAGACTGTGTGAAACCCAGCAGCATAGCACACATCTGCTCTCCAGTTTCTCCTGATCTAATTCTCAAACCAGGAGGCACTAGTCCCATTTTTCTTCCCTACTATCAGCAAATAGTGTTTTATAAGAATAACAATCCACCCCTAAGTCAGAAGAATAATGTTTCCTTGAATCACTGTAATTAAAATGTAAACATTTGTACGTTGTAGCTCCACCATGAATCTCACACAAGTAGCCCTCACTGGCTACTTGTGAATTACATGGTGAATTCCACATAAACATGCCAGGATTTTTGCAAAGCACTGTCAGTCATGCTTGAAGTTGCCAAATATTTCTTGACGCATTTCTATCTCTTGATAATGCTACTGTGCACATGACAGCCACAACCAGGTAATTATTATTTTTGTGATGATGTGAAGTTTACTGCTTACTGGGGTGGAATGAAACAGCAGTTGCTTGGTTCATTTTCTGTATATAGCATATGTAAATCTGAGTTTTATACGTTCTGCACCATTATGTCCTCCTGGGGCTGGCAACATCAGGAATCCAACGAAATGCTGAACCAGCATTACATTGCCCAGGACTCCCAGCTGGCTGATGGTATCAGCACGCCTCAGAGGATCTTTAAAATTAGAAGTTTTGCAGCAGCAGGTAGTCCCAAGTAGCAACTCCCCTCCAAAACCACAGTCTGGGATGCCCAATTCTTCAGCTCACCTCTAAGCAATGTGTTAAAACGCTTCTGCAATTTTTTTTTTTTTTTTTTAAACTGGAGTTCAAACTGAACATTTTGTTTTGGATGGAGGGGAGCTAAATTAAAGCAGAGGTAAATTTTAAAATAGAAGTATATTTCACTTCAATGGCAATGGAAAACTTCGTTTTGAAAGTGTTAAAATGAAATACTACTTTGGTTTTGTTATTTGCCCAAGCAAAGCAATATGCAGAAATCCACCCAAAAGCTTAGGTGTTTCCATTGCCCTGAAATTACGGTTGTGAGCTGAGAAAATAAAAAACAAATTCCAGGTATTCCGTGGCAGTAATATAGCAAGGGACACCAGGTAGAGCAGTATGTGCCCAGGAATCACTCGGGGCACCGTTTCAGAGTGAGTGGGACAAATGGTGACCACTGGATTTCACCTCTCTGGTCTTCTCTCAGGTCACCAGCCAGGCGCTGGCAGTCAGAGAGAGCAGCAGATTGCCAAGGCCAAGCTCCAGGTCTATGTGTCCAGTAACCAGAGATGTCTGAACCTGTGATTCCCATGTTCAGTTGATTGCAAGGCTGCTTGCTTCTGGGAGGTGATTTGCTGCTGACTGGTGTTATTACACATAGTTATGAGATTAGTGCATCTGAACATGGGTGTTCGTGGTTCCAGACATTAGTAGTTTGGGATTATTTTCTACAAGTAGTTGTGGCTTGGAGTCCTATACACTGTCGTCATTTGGGTTATGACTCTTGTTAGCACACACTCATTAGTCAGCTCTGATAAAACTATATAAGAAAAAGATCATCTCAGTAAAGCTGATAAGAAATTAGACCTCTTATGTTCAAAGACAGCTGACATCTTGTTCCAGGCATGAATGAATAGGGCTGACAGTGGAACAAAGTTATTTGCCTTAACCAGACTCTCTTTATAGGGAGAAATATAATTCACAAAGAAGAATAAATAGTAGATTGCTCCAAGTAACCATAAAACTAGATGGCTGGCAAACACTTATCTGAACAGCTTATCCTCACACTGTTTCCATTACTCTCACTGGTTAGGCAAGAAATACCACGAGACAACATGTTCTCTGGGAAAACCTGAAGGTCCTAACCCATATGTCAGTAGCAATCATATAGATGTAGGGCTGGCTGCCATTTTGTAAATGTTGATGCTTTTTCAAACAGTTGCTGGTTTGGTTGCTGTTTGACTTTTTGAAATAAAATTTAAAAAAAAGAAAAAAGGAGGGTAACTCGCTCCAATAACGAGGCAATCACAGCAAAAGCTGAGATACTGTTATTTAAGATGTTAAGTTTTGGCAAAATTTGCATGAATTTTAGTTATTGAAGAAAACCATAGAATATATTTTTTTCCTGAAATTCATTGCCACTTCTTAGTGCTATTTCTGTCTGGCAGAAGGAGAAGCAGCACAGGCATGCAGAGTTGCACCCACATCGTTATTGTACATTTTTGTGTTCTCGCATGTATAAGGCAGAATATAACCCAACATACTTGAACCTCAGTAAAGAGGTTCACATTGCATCCCTCCCTTTTCTTTGCATATTGTGTTTTGAAAACCAAATGATGGATTATAAATTCAGACCAGGGTTACTGAGCTATTCCGGGGTGCCTAGGGAGGGTGTATGAATTCATTTTACACCTCCTCCAACAGCACGTTCTCTGTTGTCACTAACAACACGAGCACTGGACTGAAGTTCACCTTCACAGTGGTCGGAGCAAATTGCGATGCATCTCTCCCGTACTGCTTGGATGACAGTGTGGCCCAATGCCTTTAGGTGCAGTTTATCCTTGTGCTACTTGCGAGTCTGAGTTTCATATCAAGCATTCACACCTCATTTTTTGTCGATTAAAGTAGGTTGAAAAGTTTAGGGAAAAAAGTATTCTTTTTAAAGGCTTTTTGAATTTGTGAAAAACACTGTTTAACTGCTTGTGGGTTTCTCCCCCCGCTTTGTATTCCTCTGCACCTATGCTTGCCTGGAAAAAGGTGGTTGAGACAGGTGGGGAAAAAAGAAAAGAAGAAAAAAAAAAAAAAAAGAGTAAAGAGGTTCAAAGTCTACTCTTCCAGTGATTTACAAGTGGATATTTTTCATAAGATTGAAAACCAATCAATGTAAAGGTATTTTTAATCTCTTCTGGAACAAATCCATTGCCAAAAGTTTGGCTGGCAAAACCCACCAAGCCAATCTGCACCTAAAATCTTTCACTTGCTCGCTTTCATTCCACTTTGAGAACTGCAGTAGAAATTCAAGGTCGCCTGATGTATGAGTCTTTTTTTGGCATTGCTTGTTGTTACAGAATATAAAGTGTAGAAGACCCAGGCTTCCTTTTTTCCTTTAATAACTGTATTATGTTATCATTCAGCTTCACAGCAGGGATGCAAAACTCTCCTTTGAATTACTGGCATGTCAGTGACTCACTTACCAAATGCTGCTTTCTAAAGGAAAAATACCCTCCAAAACCCATCAAAGTGTACATTTCCTTTGATACGGACAACATTTCCAGACCCTTATTTCAGTGACAGATTAAGTCATTTGTGCAATGAACTCTGACACGAGTATTAATACCTCGGTCTTTGTTTTCTATATGCTTGTTCGCTCACTTTGCCACCAATGTTGATGACAGTATCCAAATATCGTGATGCTTTAGAGAGCATCCTACCCGCGTAGGACTACTTCTTCTGACCTCCCTCCCTCCAACTTGTTCCTTTCAAAACATCTTTCCATGTGCTACGAGATAAGCCTGGGAAGGTTTTACTCCAACTGTAAAGCAGCTTGGATTGGGGACAGCTGGAAGATGGGGAGTCACAGGGCAAAGTGCACTCGGAGTGTATTCGCCCATCACGGGATTGAAACCATCACTTTTAATAAGCTCTTGAAAAATTAAATCCCAGGCATTCGTCTCCTGGAGGGAGCTGTACCTCCCACAGCAAAACAGCAATGTGCCGTCTTTCCCTCTGCAAAGGTACAAGGAAACAGGATGACTCTCGTGAACGCAAAGAAAACTGTACATCTTTTCACATACAGCAACCACACCGAGAAGCACGTGGACTGGAAGGCTGGCTCCACTATTTCTTCTCTCATTTGTTCTCCAGAGAGTTGTTGTTAAAAATACTTTGCTTTTGATGTATCTGCACAGATTATACACAGACAAGCTGCTGACCACAAGGGTATACACACAGAGTTTGCCTGTTAACCGCTCACCCTGTGTTTGTGCCAGATCCGCAAAGATTTGCAGCTCCAGAGCTGAACTTGGGGTAAGCGGTTCAAACAAATCCCAAATCTCGAAGCTGAACTCAGTCAAACTGCTCAGTTTCATCTTCCATATCAAAAGCATACACAATTATGGAGATAAAGGTATACAGGAGCCCTGATGTACTCAGAAGGCTAGTGAACTCTAGCCTACACCTGGAGGTGATTCTCCTTTGCTTAAATCTGCTTGGGAATTACATGTTTGATTTTTTTATTTTTTTTAAATGAACATTAAAAAGGTGGTGACTGCATGGAGTTACTTTTGCAAACAGATTCACGTATCAGCATTTCCTGAAGAACTACTTTTATTGCTTTTCTGCCACTCAGTACTACAGTTTGGAAAACAAAAGATGTACTATTCAAAAACCTAAAATCGTCTTCACCGTGCACCATGTAACACCATTCCCCTACTAAAATTTGCAGTAGCTAAGGAATTCTTTTAAAGGGAAATAAAAATACTTAGAAATGTTTTCCCATGAAACCTGCTGTGCAGCCACAGACCCGAGCTTCCAATTTGTTGCAGATCTCAAACCACTTTGGGGTCCAAAGTATTGTCTCAAATTCTGCTGCAAACCTGTGTCCTTTAACTACAACATAGTCTTCCCTCCTACAAAAGGCACCTGAACAGAGGGGAAGCAGTCTCAAACCCCACTGAACCCACAGCAATGGGGATAACCTTGGTGTGGCCATTGAGAAGGTTTTTTGGGGGCAAGTTGCTTCACTTCTCCACTTTTTCGGGTGTTAAAACAAGGTGAGCAAGCCCAAGGTCTTTCTGTAAAGCACTGCATTCAATCTCTAACTTCAAAATTAAGGGCAAAAGAAAGTAACTTCACTGGACTTTCTGTGTACTTCAAGTTATGAAATAAGTATTTTGCTAACCTGAGGCTGAAGTAATTTTCCTTACCTCAAATATATATTTCTTTTTGAAGGAAATAGTTTGTAAAACATTCTGGCTGCAGGGGAAGAGAAAGATATGCAGGTCCACAGCTGCTTTACTGCTGCCCTGGTACCTCTGCAGCACTTGGCAGACTTTGGTAGGGCAAGCACTCTTTTACTGGGTTTAGTCCAGTCTCCTGTTAGCAATAAGAATACCTCTCAGAGGTGAAATGACACAACAGGTTCGGTGTATTTTAGGGCTCCTTGGAGAATATTTGTTTACCATATAAGGACAGTCAATAAACATTTTAATTATGGTTGTCACATCACTAAATGTGGGGTGTCAGAACATTCCTCAGAATAAAAGCACCCTAAAGTAATCTGTGTGACTTAGAGAGAGCTACCCAAGCCCCTCATTGGGAAAGACACACAAGTCTCTGAACACAGCACCTGGCCCAGAGTCAAGCCCAGTCCTGTTCTAACGCAGCCTACGGAATGCATACCTTCAGGCACCGGACTGTGACATACGGCAAACACTGAGCTGTGACAGCAGTGAGGTGTTTGGGAGAAGACACACGACAAACCTTACAGCCAAAAACAACGATGAAGCTGTGCAAGCGTCAGTCAGCGCAAATTCAGCACGCTTCAGCTGTTAAACAACCAGAGCTGCGCTATGCCACGGTGCTGAGCACAGCCAGCACCCAACTTGCAGCACTGCCCCACTCACCAGCAAATCCACCGATAAAAGCAGAGGAGCAGCCAGAGCCTTTGCTAACTACCCTACATGCATTAAAGGAGGGGATGGTATTACATTAGTTTTGGGGTTTTTTTAATTAAACATTTGAAATCAGATTTTCTCATCTGAAGGCTAGGGATCACACAAAACACCCAAAGCAGCAAAATAACAATTTTTACCTTTCATTTACTGGCCAAAGCGCAGTCTGGAGAAGAGCAGAGCCCCCAAAAAAGTCCTCTCATCAAAATCTCGGCACCCGCTGCTTGCAGGCACGCTGCAGCTCTGCGCTGGGGGCACTGACCTCAGCCAGCTACAAGCCCATCAAGTCAGGTGCCCGGCCAGCTGTGACTGGAGCTGCTGCAGAGCTTTTCCCACCAGGCTTTCTAATTAAAATGAAAAGAAAAAGAAGCCTAATTCAGCAAAAGCAGAACATCATAGACAAAACGCTTATCATGTACAAGAGATGCTAAGCACACGCTTGTGCCGCTGGCTCCACGCACCTTTGAGCTTGCCACGCTGCTGAAGGCCTGTTTCAGCTTGTGGGGCTGACGTTGTGATATAAGCTCCTCACGTGATTTGGCTATTAGGTGAATCTCTGTGCCTCAGTTTCCCCACCTGTGAAAAAGAGGTAACATTTCTCCTGTAAGGGCTGTGAAGAACCAAGCAGAAAAGGAGAAAAGGTGCTCAGCTGCAATAACACAGTCAACCCAGAAACGCTCAGGCAAAATCCCTGCTGTGCCTGTCCTGCAACCTGGACCTGGCTGGGCTCATCCCCAGATGATGGGAGCCTAACAAAGCCGGGCAACTGCTGCTGCTCCTGAGGCTTTGCATTGGCAGCCACAGTGAGATGTTCAGTTCTCATGGCATCGCCTGGTGTTCATGAGCAAACAAATGTAATATATACTCTCCAGTATTTATGCTGCTAATCGCTCCCACTTCTTCACAGGCTCTCTCTTAGCACACCAAAACACTAATTAAACTTTGTCACCCCCTCTGAAAAGCCTGAGGTCCTGCCTGACTAGCAGGGACAGCCAAGCATCTCTCAGATGAGCGGTCCCATTCCCACCACACTCGTCACACAGGGGCCTGAGCTGCTTGTGAATCGGCCACTGAACCACCCCACTGGGCACGGCGGCTGTTTAAAGACCAAGGGTTTGCTGTAAAACGCTGCCCAGTGGGTCTGCCATAGCTGTGCCACCTCCTGCACCCCTCGCGGAAGGCTGCATGTGGCTTTCCCTGTATTTATAAAATTCCTGTGTTCTCCACAGCCCTTTCAGAAGCTTGTTTGGCCGTATGGAGCGTGCATCTCTTCTGAAGGGCACTCAGGTGAGATGCTTTAGGGCAAATATGAAAGCATCGAGGGCAGGCTGGTAGAAGAGAAGCAAACTGCCAATGCAGAGGAATCGTAAGTGATGTGAGAATTTCAAGACAGCAATTCAGCCTGCCCTTGATATATGCACCCTTCAAGGGACAGGAAGCATTGGCAATCGTATGTCAGCCGTGACTCTAAACCAGGCCTGTGCTGACATCTCTGTGATGGCAGCAGACCTGCCCTGATCAGGCCGCCCAACATCCCTCCAACCATCCCTCTCTGTGCCTGCCCCCAACCTCTGAAGCCCAAACTCCAGCCCCATCCAGATGTGTTTTAACACGGTGCTGCTGCAATCTGCTGAAATACTGAATTACAGCTGCATAAAGCCTGGGTCTGCTGAGCCAGGCCCTGCAAATTCACATTTTTCTCTTTTAAAATGTGAAAGAAAATGGCTTAGGCAATGCCTTCTTCTAAATGGACTAGACATATTAATGTGTTCAGTATATGGTGAACAAAAGTGGCTAAAATTGAAGGTCTGTCAGTTTTTTCATTACAAACTGCATAGTTAGAGCTTTATTTCTCAGCTGCAAATAGCTGTAGGCTGGAACTTGGCAACATGATCTCCAACAAAACGTGCATTTTTGTTTTCTGAACCTTTTTTTTGGTGCCCATTTTTGTATTATGCATAAACAGCGGTGTGCTGTTAGGGATGCTTTTGCCATCCTTATGTAAAGGAGAAGAGCTGACAGCCTGTATTTAAAGGTGAACTGTCTTAGTAGTGTGGGCTTGTGGCTGACCCCTTCATGATTTTAACATAGCTTTAGGAGTGTGAAAACAGAGCTATAGGCTAAACCTATACTGTCAAAAGAAAAGAGCAATGAATTCCTCCTCAATGTGATATATACACACGGTGGCTAGATATGACTTTTTTTTTTTCTCTGATTTTATAACGCTGTCTTTGTTAAACTGACAAGCTGTCATGTGGAAATAAACACACCCAGCACAGCCGTCTGTCTGTCCAGGGCACTGAACTTCCCAGTGGGATTCTCAGCTGCGCTGGTACCTGCAAAAATCTGACATGCGAAATTGCGGGTGGGAGATAAGTGTGAAAAAAAAAAAAAAGGTTTGTGGCAGAAAGCACTAAGGCAAATCACGTTACTGACTTTGTTGTTACTCTTACTGTAGACTATTTCTGTCCTCTAGTGGAAAATCTCTCCCTCAAAAGTGGATTTGGGCCTGACTGTGAATAGCTCCTCACTCTTCTGTATCTCATATATATTTATTTTTTTCCCCATTTACTGGCAGAGGGGATTCTTTGATGCTTTTTCTCCTATGGAGTCTGTTTTCCAGTTGCTATGGCCATGAAGAGCCAGAGAAGCAGGGTTCCCAGGAACCGGAGAAAAACACAGTCGGTGATAGCTTAGCACAGTGTTTCAAAGGAATAAATCAATTGTTCTGAGTAATAGATCACACAAGCTCTGACATGAAGTTCAGATCTCGGACTTCAAGCCTGGCTGCAAATAGTTGGAATTTGGTAAAAGGACAGTTTTTCCTCCAGGATTACCTCAGTCTGTCCAGGCTGGTGAGAAATCTGCAGTCAATTTAAGAAGTTTGTCATGCTCAAAACTAAAAACCAAACCAAAACATCACAGAAGATAGAGATTTTAACAGATCTTTGCTTTTTCCTGACAATTTCTTTGATGTTCTTCCAGGAGGTGTGGTGGACTATTCTGCCCAAATGTACATTTGCCAGGAACTTAAATCACCTTCACGAGCCCTGTCTGCGATCTGGAGGCTGTTCCCTGGCAGCAGATTCAGGGCTGGGGTAGGTTTTCTCAGGGAAGTTCATTTTGATGTTAAACACCTGAATTGAACCTGGGGACTCTCTTGAGAGCTGTGACCAAAAGCTGCCAAAAGAAGAGACAAAATAGAGGGACCCAGGAGGTGCCTCTTTAGCCCTCAAGGAGTGTTACAGCACTTGGGGGACATGGGAATTGGCGGTCGGGAATGGACACAAGGATATTTTACATCCAATTCCTTGTTTCTGAAGGTAGCCATCTTCAGAGGATGACGAAAGGCATTTTCCTAAGGCAGAGTGAACACATCCCTGTAACAGTTTAACTTAACTCCCAACCGTAAAAGCTTGGGGCAATCCAACAACCCTTGCTATTTTGTATTTTTCCCTTAAATATGATAAAGCTGTACTGAAGACAAATGGAACTTTTCAGTCTGTTATTGCATTCACTGGAAAACGTTGAACCAATGCACAAGCTCACATCAAATTCCTTGGTTAGCAAAAAAGCACACAACGATCAAATGGGAGAGACCGTACGTTCTTGAAATGAAACACTCTGACTTACTGTTCTGAAACGATTTCACCTTGAAGTTCACCTAAGTTTAATTTTAAAAGATAAAAAGACCTTCACCATCTCCTTCCCAAATTCCATAAGCTTTGAGTTTAAACCAAAGCCAGCAAACTAAAAGCAACCGTTTGTGCACTGTTGCGTTGGATCTGCTACTTATCTGTAAGCTTCTCCATTTCTCTCTGTGTTATTACATTTTCGGTCTTAATGCTGTCCTGCAGCAATGAGTTCCACAGTTGAATTGCACACATGTTAAGAAAAGATTCTCCTCCCTCCCAACTAAGAGCCTGCCTTGAACTTCAAAAAGTTGGTTTCCTCAGGGTATTTAAATAAACTGCAAGCTTGCAAGGGAATACGTGCACTCATCATTTAACTCAAGGTGCATAATAAGGATGTAACAGCTCAAACTTACTTAGTTCTGTGGGTCTGTGCTTTAGATAGCTGGCAAAGCTTTTGATTACTCTTTGTTCACATAAATTGATATTTAAACCTCAGCTCAAAGAGAAAACAAATCTCAGAGCCTCAGCATGAAGCAAGGGAGCACGTTCATCTGACCCAAAAAACCCCCTTCTTGGGACACTGCATTGTGCTCAAAAAGTGAAATACTTTCCAGTGAACAGCAGCTCAGAGATAATTATTTTATAATGTTACCTGCTCTACTTGGGTACATTTTCTGCTCATTTCCTGCTACTGTGTCAATGCCTCTGATTCACTGTGGTCTGGTTACTACTTAGGGAGCAGTGGGCATCTTGCACAGCTATTTGTGCAAAGCTGAATTTGGATATCAGCAATTTGTTATTGTTACCTCCTGCTGCATGATAGGGATGTTTTCCTCTATCTAAAGCTAAGTAATCTCTCACTGCATGTACCTCAGATTAAAAAAAACCCTGAATATCTCCTGTCTCTAAGGAATGCCAGGCAAGCAAACATAAGGAGACAACGATCTGCTTCGACTCTAGAAATAAACTAAATAATTACCTGATGGTTATTAGTAGCATATTAACACAAATCTAATTTTATCATTACAGGTGGAATTTTGTACGAAAATGTTTGATGAGCAGTGACAAAGGTTTCACTCCCTGTCATGGTAGCCTGCAACACCCTTGAGAGAGCGTAGCAGTAAAATCACAAAAAATCCTGGCACGTGAAAGGGTAAAAGGTAACTGTGGGAAGCACACGTATAGGACCAATTCCCTTCTTTTCATGCACAGACATTTGCTTCCAGAAGCCCAAAGCTGAGCATCCACTCTAGGAAGCCAGAGCTAACACAATATTCCTGAGACATTCTTTTGCATTAAAGGAAATATATATACACACACACACACGTACATGTGTGTGTGTATATATTTTTTTTTCCCCCCAAGAATGATTTCCCATCTTCAGTTATTTAGGGAGAAATCATCCCTGTGACTCAGGACAGAAGGGCTGCCTGCTTTTTAGTCAGTCATCACACCTTTTGGGTTTCCCACAAAAGCAGCAGCAGCCAGAGCTGAGCCTCAGCACAGGCCGACTCAGGCCAGCCCCTTCCTCACTTCCCCACATCACCGTGGCTTTCAGGCAGAAGAATGCAAAGCAGTTTCTTTTCTTTTTTTTAGTGCGAATAGGTAAAACATTTAAGCTTTGAAATAACTAATTACCCTCCCTTTGAGCTATCCCAAGGACAGTTTCAAAGAAAATGACAGAGGATTGCTGATAACTCCAGGTATGTTTAGATAACAAGGAGGAAAGCAGTGAGGCTTTGAAGAGGGTGCCTGTGGCAGGCTGAGCAGGAGCCTGCCAGAAAGTGTCACGTCCCTGCCACCTTGTGACAAGGCTCTACAACTGCAAAACCCCAAAGCCTGCAAGCCCTGGAGCTTTCGGATGGACCTGGCTCTCCTCCAGGATGCCCAGAGGGAAACACAAGGGCAGGCGTCCACTCCCAGGGGTTCATGCAGAGCCCAAGGCAGGGATGAAGTCACTACCATGCTGTTTGGGGACTAGACCCTCTCTGCAGGTAACAGTGGCTTGCCCTCTCCCTGTGATAGGGAGACCTCCAATGTCTATCGGAAGCCCCATTTTGCCAACATCCAGGTGCTGTGTTAGGAGCTGGCAGGGGTTGAGGCTTTTTAGAAGATCTCTGGGCTGCCTGGACAAGAGAAGAAATACTCCCACCACAGGGAATGGGACCTCAAGAGTTCCCATACTGAGGCAGGGAGAGCAGTGGTCCTTACCGGAGAGCACAGATATCATTTTTCAGTGGTTGGCTCTGCTTTTCCTCCTAGGCAGAACTCTGCAGAGTGCTTCAAACTTGGCTGTTTAAGAGGGGGGAAAAATAGGTTAGCCAAGTTTTTAATCCAGACTTATCTGATGTTTTTGCCTGCTTTGCCTCTTCCTGACTTCCTTGTCCTAAGAAAACAGCTGCCTTTGGCCTTCTAAGGGGAACTTTTATGTAATGCTTGAAAAAACAACAAAAAAAGTGAGTGTCTTATTTTTAAAGCCTCAGCCAAGGAGACACGTTATCACAGCTTCTCCATCCCCACTGCATGCAGAGCTGTGGCACCGAGCCAGCGCTGCTCCTCCTCCATTTCGTTCCGAAATCTGCCGGGAGAACTGAAGGTTACTTTGGTTTTCCATTGTTCTGGTTTTCCTGCAAAAGATCTTTTAGTGCCGTTAGCCCTCGATGGAAAAGGGCCTTCCTGCCTCACACACTATGTGACAGGTTACACAAGCGGCAGCAGCCTTCGCTCCAGCTGGGGAGGGGTTTCTTCTTCCACTGGTGCCTGGCTGTCCCAAAGGAAACCCAGCTCTGCTGTGCTGGTGGCTGCACACATGCTGGGAAGAAGCCATCACTATCACGCAGAGTTTGCATATAGTTTTTCAGTGGTATTTAGGCACCTAACTTGTCTCCCACTGAACTTGATAGAGCTGGGCACACAAACAGATTTGTGCCTCTGATGCTGTAAAGGATGAGAGATCGTCTGTGGGAGAGAGGTGCGTTATCTTCTTTAATATTTGCTTTGCAGAGATGCAAACACCTGAAGGAAGAATTTTTCATTGCAAGAGTTTTCCAATGGTAACTGCATGCTACAAAATTTCAGTGCAGGGAAACAGAGGCATCAAAAGCATGCTGGCTAAGGCTAAGTGTGCAGACAAAAATTATGACAAGCATAGCCAACTGTCTGTTGTCACAGTTAGGTAAAGCGGGTGCCCGCTACCTTGGCGAGGTCACTGGTGGCTCCGCAGGACGTTGACAAGGCCAGTGGGAATATAGCCAAAGAAGGGGACTGGCAAATTTCAGTGACAAGTGATAAAATGCAGTTGAAAGAATTTGCTCTGCTCAAGACCATGATGCTCAGCTTTCCACAGATGTTCTAACAGGTTGCTTTCACCATCACTGAGAAGACAAAATGTGTGGTTATAGAGTCCTAAAAGTAACCAGCTGAGTAAAGGAAGAAAGAGGAAAGCCAAGAGATTCACCATCACTGCTAATGTAAGAACAAGGGGTAGCAAGTCAGGGTATCAGAGTTCAAAACAACAAAAGGAGACAGTTATTCATGAAATGGCTTGGAGGCCTATGGAAGTCATTGCTGGAGGATGGTATGGACACAAACAGCTTACATAGGCTCAACGGGAGGCTCAAGAGCATGTGGAGAAGAAATCCTCTAAGGGTCACTAAATACATAAAACCACACCCCCACCAGGAAATTCCTGAATGAAAAATAATTATACAAAGAGGGAGCAGTATCATATATGCTTGCTCTTTTCTTTCTGTCTTGCAGGCATGATTTTAGATACCTTTTAAAGTTTTAAAAATAGTCTTTTTAAGTAATATTAAGTAGTACTAAAAGTAGTATTTTTACACCATTGCAGAAATAAGAATTGCCAACAATGGGGCCATGTCAGTCTTTATGGAGCAGAGCCACAGAAACCTATAACAGAAATTTGATAGGATAAGTCACTTCACAGTGAGTGCAAACTTCCATATGAGTTGGCAGTTCAGCTCCTCTACATCAGAAATCTAACTAGGACAAGCCAACCTCTGGCATCACGAATGGCAAGATGATAAGAGACACATTGAGGACATGCTTTAAGAATATCACCAATACAACTTCCACATCAAGTAATAGTATGGATGCAGCCTTAAAAAGCACTACACAACAGCAGACAAGTTGTCCAAATCTTACGTAATGGTAATCAAAAGCTTGAACAGAATAGGACACAACTAAAACTAAGACATTGCCAAATACCCTATATAATTGAGACTGAGGAAGGACAAGAGAGAAGGTGACTGGTCC
Source organism: Gymnogyps californianus (assembly GCF_018139145.2). NCBI lineage: Eukaryota > Metazoa > Chordata > Aves > Accipitriformes > Cathartidae > Gymnogyps > Gymnogyps californianus. The sequence goes on along the minus strand of NC_059473.1, from coordinate 7,132,346 downwards.
CTGCACTTTTCAGTGGGGCAGATTCCATGGAGAATTATATTCCTACAGCCCAGTGCATGTTTCTTACCTGACCTGCGTTCGAGTACAGACTAGGAGTCACCAGATTCTAGGTAGATTTTTTGGATACATACTCCAGACAGTTCTGGATATAAAGTCTGGAATACAAGCACGTTAGAGGTTTTATTTAGCTGCATTGCTTATGTCACTTGAATCATGGTCCCCTTGAACAACTGCATTGTGTCAGGTAGTCAGTGGGTTTTGGATCAAATCTTAGTAGCAAACGCTAACTTACAACAGTTTACTGACCCATTGCAAATAGTTTTACATCTGCACACCTCAATCACCAAGACTTTCAGCGCAAGAATCTACAGGAAATGAAAGCCTGAAGAAACATATCTGCAACTCTTTCATCTAGCTGGGCCCGCACTGCCAGGCTGGAAAGTAGGATTTTGTTGGGGTGGGAACATTGCATTTTTGGAGAAACAAACCCATGCTTATTTATCCTTTTCCATCCTCGTCTTTTAGAGGATGGATGTTTTTTGTAGAGAAAGAAGTTCTTACATCTGTGTAAAAAGATTGTATCTTTTCAGAGGTTGTCCTGAAACAGCCTAAACAACTAGTCAGTGGTAGAAGTAGAGATAGGCAGATTCAGTGGAAATAGTACTCTTGTCCATCGTAACAGGAATTAAAGGATATCAGGCAATGAGAATGGCATGCTTAAAGTGCAGACCTTATGAATTTTTTTATTTAGCTATGTGGTCTCTCTGAGCAGCTAGCTTGATGAAACAGCTAAATATTTGTAAGTGGAAGTGATATTCAATTGCACACATAGGCCCTCACTTTTGGATTTACTGCTTATGCACAAGAACAGTTAGATTTGCTGTAACAGGATCAAGATGCCAGGCACAGTTTTTTTATATATATATATATATATATATATGTATTTTTAATATATATTTTGTCCTATATATTACAAAAATCTAGTTGGATAAATCAATGCAGACAACAGTGCTGGGGAAAAAACCATTCCTTCTAAAGTCTTTCCAGTGTTAATTTGCTTTTGTAGATTTGTACCACCTGACATCTTTGCAGTAATGATCTGATGTATCAAAGCAGACACACAATTAGCTCTAAGGACATTTTTAGACTGTCCATTCATATTCAGCAAACATGGCAGCACCAAGGTTTAAATGGTGAGTCCTTAACAGTGGTACAATGAAGTCCTGAGGGACTTTCCACTCATAGAAGCTGGCAGGCCACTTTCCACTTAAACAGTTAAGTAACTCCATACTAGGAGTACTTTTGAAAGCCTCCTTTAACCTTTAATCAGAAGAAACAGACCTGCTTGGAGAGACGTTTGAAAGCCTGTCAGAATCCATTTGAACATATTGTTATTCCAGCACAAAGCAGGAGCTTAAAAACAGCAGACGGGCTGATACTTCTAAGCCTTCCCTATGCATCTTAGCTACGTCAGGATAGGCATCTGAGGAGAAATACGTATGTATGCCCTGAAGATGTAGTTCAAGAGCTTTTGGATGGATAATTGATTAAAATAGTCCTTGCATAGAGGGTTAAAGCAGGTCACAGGCACTTCTTCTGAACTAGGCAGCAAGTATCCATTCATTAGCTTTCTTGGTAGGATCAAATAACAAAAGTGTTGATGCAGTGTTTGATATTTACAGAAAAAGCAGCAATAAAAGAGAAAAAAGGAATAGGGATCAGAAGAAGGGCATGACACAGAGAGGTTGCAGAGTCTTTGCTATTTCATACGAGAAGTCCTACAAGCCATGGTAGGTGCTTGGGGTCTGTGTATGTTAGTTTGAAATCAGTGGATCAGTATAACTGAAGATACTTAGTTTGGCCAGTGAAGGTTAATAGAGGTTCTTTAAATAATCGGCTTGTAAAGGTACAAGTTGTCTCTGTCCCCACACTGAGCCAACTAGAGGCCAATGAACATAGCCAATACTGTCTTGGGTCTGGGCTAACTTGCCTTGCCTTTAAACCTTCTCTACCTGCTAAAGTGGCAGTGACAATTCCCTATGCTACCTGAAAAAGTCCATAGCATCTCTGGCCAGGCTTTAAGCCTTAAATATCCCTTGTTCTGGAATCCAAAGGCACACTACAGGACAGTTTATATGTAGTGTAAGTGGAGCTTAGAGACAGAGCAGTCATGGGTCCTGTTATTCTCAGCTTTGGTGTGGGTGGATTCACACCCCGTTGACTTCTACTTTGAGTACGAGACTTTAAAACCCTGTCAACAGCAGAGATGTTTTCTAAAACCTTCCTGCCTTTGTTAGCACCAGCTCAGATTCATGCAATCCTGCAAGCTGGAGGTGATCAGCCACCAGCAACGGATTTAATGCCATGGCAACCTCATAGATTAGATTGAGGCCTGATGACATGGTGTTAAGAATGCCTGTGGCAACCAGCAACCTGTCTGTCTTAAGGCTGCTTGCAAGCAAGAAGAGATATCGCCTGTCCCACAATATTATGTGCTCTTACATTTTACAGAATGATTAGCCACTGAATCTTTAAGAAAAAGGAAAGGATTTTTGAAGACTCCTACTGCAAGTAAAAGCTATCCAAGGGAGAAGAAAATTATATCCAATGCCTCTGAAAATCCCACAGGAGCAGACTGCAGAAATATTTCTCTGGGCATGATTGTTTAAGAAAGAAATAAGGGAAAACATAGTGTAGAAATAGAAATCGATTCTAGATTTAACGTGCTGGGATGGACAGGATCCTTAGGCCTCTTCCTTGTGTAAAAATTTGTGTGGTCTCTGTGTGAACATGTGCAGAATGGGCATTGCACAGCTCAGGTAGCAGGCCTGCGGGCATAGTACAGCAATGAGGAGAATGGAAGAGTTGCAAGAGAGAGGAAGGATAATTTCCTTTGGAAGGATCATTTTTTTGTTCTCTAGTAGCAGGCATTTCAGGGAGGAATGGTTTTGCTCTTACCTTGGACTTGATTGAAGGTGTTTTACTGTGCAGAGTACAGTGAGAGTACGTGAGAAATCAAACTGACCCCAGAGCTGTGCAGCTCCTGTCCAGACACCGTGTGTTCACCGTACATGTGTACGTATGCCTGGTGCATATGTAGTTCTTCGGCAGCTCATACAGGACCTGCAGGGAAAAAGCCTGTCTTAAAAAGCACAAAAAGCCACAAGTATTTCCATAATAAGAACATACACTCCTCCTCACCACTCATCCTTGACTACATGAGGATTTTTCCAGCAGATGGCAACAGCAGACCAGTTTGCAGGCTGCAAAAAAGCTCTCTGTGCTGCGCTGTACCCAGCACACCTTCCTCATATCTGCTTCTTCCACTCCCCATAACATGCCAGCTTGGTACCCCAGGGCACAGTTAATAACAAGAGCAGAAGAAATCAGCGCTGTGGATAACTGCAGTACAAACTCTGGAGCTCTCAGTTTCTGACCTAGTTGTGTTTACGGGCCTTAAAATGTACCCTCTGCATTTTAAACGGCCTAAAAATATGGCTCTCCCTGAATAAGCATAATTTATCTCCTATATATCCTTTTGCAAAATAATAGTGCAAAGGGCAATTAGGTTGGGAAAACAGACAAACATGAATGACAAAAAATACAAAGTGTCCGACTGGTGTTTTATCAAAAGGTGTCTCTTCCCCGCCATGCACAGAAGCTAGATTCATGGACCAAAATTTTAACTACATTCTTGTCATTGCTTCTGAGCCATCTTAAACAGCTGCTCTTAGGAAGTGCTTGTTATTGCCTCAGAAAGGTGATTACCCTGCTTGAAATTGTAGACTCAGCTCTTGGCCTCTGGAGAAAAGAGTTTTGCCGTGGACCCCAGGTGCTGCAGATGCTGATATCCACGGAAGGATCAGGGAGACTCCGTGGCCGAGCTCCACCTCGCTCTGCCCAGGCCCTGGGGAAGACGTGGGAGTTATATTTAGTAATCATCACCCCTGTGCCATTGTTTTTCCATCGAAATTATGAAAGCACTATTGTTTTTAATAAATAGCAATGTTGTTTTGTCATTCGCAAAGTATAATATGAATGAACCTTGAAGACATATAACACAAGATAAATTTACAGCTGAAGGCTCCAGTCTTTTTCTCCAGAACTCAATCAATGTGTAGCTTTTCCCTTAAGCTGAAGTACAGGCCAGATTCAGGCAGTGAAAATGACCGTTCAGGTGTAATACGAAGCTTGGGGAGCACTGGAGAGACTGTGAATGGCTGTGAATGTCAACTGATATTACTTGGAAATAAGAAAGTGGAAAGAATTAATTCATAATGAATCCCCTGCAGACATTATACAAGAGATGGGCAGGGGAGAAATGCTTGAAAGCCAAAGCCATGCTTCAGTGGGATTTAAGCTAGCGATTTTGCAGTGTGGCTGTATACAATTTAGTTTTCACTGAAATCAGAGAGCGGTGGCCATCCCGGGGCAGCCGTCACGTCAGCTGTGGCTCAGGAGGAGACCTGGCTGTAAGAAATTTCAAGCCCCTGCAGGTTATTGTCCCCAGCCCTATCTCAGTTCTCAGGAATATGTTGATATTGGTTGTCATTATTACCGTGTTTGCTAAATAGAAGAGCTGCTGCAATACTCCGTCCTCTTCACTTGACTGATGTTCTCAGTTGTGTTGCAGGTGAATGCCACAATTCGGCTGTGTTTCACTTCCCTGTGTATTTTTTGTGCAGGGGACTGCAATGTTATTTTAACTCTTTGCCGCTCTCACATACTTCTTCAAGAATACATCTTGAAGAAAAAACAGTATGTTGAAGAGCAAACTGCTTTCTAACTGCCTTAAGATCTTTTATTGCTCATGGTAACTCATGACACACTCACTGCATGTGTTATCTTTACGTTAACACTGTTTACAAATGATATGAATAAATCCAAATCCAATGGAGAAAGTTTCCCTTTGCTCACATTTCAATACAGGGGCAGAATTATCACCTTGGAAAGAACTTTCCTCTACCATTGGTAGATGCAAAAGAAAAAATCCAACATACAAATGCCTGCCACACCACAGCACACAAAGCTACTGCTTTTAATTAGTTAGGCTGAGGGCTTTTCAGTTGTTCTTTTGCTCTTCTAATGAGGAGGACTGCGAGGTGTCTTTGAACTAGCTACAGACTTGAAAGATTTAGTAAACAAGGATTCTTTATACCATTTCTGGTAAGAGCTTGTCCTGACAGATGCCTTCTTCCTCCTGAGGTTTAGACCACAGTTTGATCTTTTTTTTCTTTAACCTCTGAAGCATTTCATAACATGATGGGCAAAGGCCCAGCAGTAATTAGACTGATTGAGCGTTGGAAGTGTAGACAGAAGAAATGGTTAGAAATCATTGCTGTTCTCAAAACTGACACATGCCAGGTCCTTAGGTCTCAGTCGTTACAGCCCACATTTTTGAGAGGCCCTGTCCAGCAGTCCTGGTGCATACAGACCTTGGGTCCTGCTGGAGCCTGGAGACTGCTTGCCGAGATATCTCCGCAAGCTGTGCTGCCTGCCACAACCCCCTGGGACAAATCAGCTCCTCCCTACCGCTGCTCCAGTGTTGTGCCTACAGAAGTTGGGAGGGAAGGAGGGGAGTACAGGTTAGCACAATGGCAGTGTACAGACTGCCAGGTGTCACTCATGTGTACTGAAGAGGAAATCTTATTTTTCAAAAGTTTCCATCATGACATACAAAACACTGAATACTTCCAAATCTGGAATTGATAGCCTGGCATAGTGCCCTGGGTCATGTCTTACATAAAGAGTTATTTGTCTCCTGTACAGTGCTCTTTATCCTACTTTTACAGATAATCACCAAAGCTACCTTAAATCATAACAGCCAGGCCTCTGTATGACTGTGCTTGCTCTTGCTCAGCTTGCAGATCCCTTCCTAGTCCTCAGGCTTCAGAAACTACTGAAACCCTCGTGTTTTCCTGATGGCTACCTACTTGCAGCACTCTTCACACCGACTGGCTTACCTGCCAGGTTTTCTAATACACACGGCATGGCGGCCAGGGACCTCCAAGAGGTATATTGTCTGTTTGAGTGATGATTATATGCTTGAGAAAAAAGTTGAGTGATATTGTAGCTCTGAAGGTGCAAGATCATTAGCCCTGAAGGTTTGAAGGCTTCTGATTATGTCAAGCATACGCTCATTAGCCTCTGGACAATTTACCTGACTGTTAAGTTGGAGAGGACCATTTCCATGTGTCGGGGTTGGTTCAGTCTCCATCCATGCTGTAAAAAGGTGTTCATCTGGTCCTGGATTGATACCACTGCCTTGGTCCACAGAGGCTTGCGCACATCCACCCATCAGCACAGGCAGTCTTTGATGCCGTACCAGCCTGGAAGAGATTCAAGTAAGCCATTTTGACTGTGTTAGCATTGCCGTTGAAGCCTGCACTTGAATCCCAAATTTTGACAGAGCAGTTCTACCCAAATTTTCTGCTAACAGCTATACAGTCCAGCTTCTCTGCTGTTTCCCAAGGAGGAAGGCTGCAGATGTGTGTCCATCCCAAAAGAGACCCGAGGGAGGGACTCTGGGGGAGACCTCTGGGCTGACTTGAGGGGACCAACAGGTCTGATCCTGAATTTAAGGGCTGCTCTGCCCAGGAGACCAGTCAGGGCCAGGATTCAAGCTGATTGTGCAGTGTAACATCCCCTCAGAGGGAGAAGGCTCTGAATCCCTTTAGCTACCTTGTTCCCTAAGGTTTATCGTAAAGAAACCTAGTTACAGTCGTCCCTGCTCTGCTTAAAGCTTGATGGAGTAGGTTCAGATGGCCAGTTACTGTGAGCTTTTTGCTGGTGCAGACTAGCAGTTTGCCAGGAAACTTTACAAGACAAAACTTACATCCCAAAAGTCATTTTGAGTCATTCTGAACTTCTGAGAAGTTCAATTGCAAAAGTCAAAGGAAAACTAAAATGTACAGACTGACATGCGCAACTGCAAGGGACAGGAAAGGTGGACACTAATACTGAAATACCTATAAACTTCAACTGTTTCTCAGCAATGTTATATTTCTAATGGGAGAAGGAAATAAAGAAGCATACAGCCGCTTAGTCCAAATGAACGCTAGACAGAGTAATTAAACTTGCATTTATCAACACAGATAGCTAGCACAAAAATATCAGTGTCTCATTTTTTCTTAACGCCTATCTGATAAAGGTCTTTTGGCTGTAATATTGACTTTTTTGTGACTATTACGTCTTTGGAGACTCGCCTACACTAAAGTAAAAAGATTGCTGCTTTAAAGCACCAAATCCTCTTTACTCAGCCAGTGTTTTATTGCTATATATTGGGGCATACTGGGCAGCTTATTTTCATTCAGAAAAATCAAGTAAGCTTTACCAGTACAAGAACCCTCTCCAGCAGCAGAACTGCAGCTGCCGTAATGCTAGCACTAGTGTAATTAGAGAGGTCAGGAATCAGGTAACACCACCAACATAACTTTTTTTTTTTAGTGCTAGATAAAGCAAAGTACATACCTTTAAAAAGTAAAAGCTGCTGAGGTTAATGCGTTGTGGGCTTTGGGTGGTTTTTATTTGTGCTGGGCTCTTGCATCCTGTGCCAGCTACTGCATGAACACAGCAAATCATGATTTTTGCCTGGAATTCATGAATATTCAGTTATGGGCAGCTTTAAGCACCAAACTGAGTTGGGACACAGTACATGGCAGTATAATTTGTTAGAATAAACTAGTCTACTGGAGAACAATATTTTGAAAGATTTTAAATGTTTGGGGAAAAAGCTGGCAAAGTCTGCAATCCATTTCACTCTTCCCATCATGAGGTAACCTATCATCAAACACTGGCTTCTAAAACAAAATCTGGCAGATTTGAAGTTTACCACATTATGTCTCCCAATCTGCTTTCTTAGCCTTTCTCTTCCTCAAATGGTGAAGCTGCATTGCATTTTCCCTACTATTCTGAGAAAACAGAATGCTTTGCCAGTACGCTCCTCACTTTTGGTTATTTTTAAGTCTCTGCAAAAGCTCACACTTTCTTCTGTAGCCAATGCCTATTGTTTATGGAAGCAGTTCCAATTTACTTTCTATAAGAAAAAAATAAAAATTAATCTACTGCCTCGAAAGCACTGCAAGTATTTGCATTGTTCTCCTGCATTGTTTTGCTTACAAAAAGGAATTCTTTGGAACCGCAGAGGCATTGAGTCTCCTTCGCTCACTCTTTTTCACCCCCCACCAGCCCCCCCGCTCTCAAATACTGGCTTTCAAGCAGTGACCTTTCTTTCGTGGAGGCCAGCTTGTTATTTTGGGTTGGATTTCCCTGCCGATTGTTCTGTGTTTCCTCCCGCGCTGCTCTGCGGCGAGGCCGCTGCCGCCGTTCCTGGTGGGGTGACCACCCTGCGCTCGTAACCCAACGGAGCACAAAGCCCAGGCGCTCTCGGGTTGCTGTATGTAACCATGGGAAGAGTCAGATCACTGGCAGCCTTTCCTATCTTCACACAGATGGCCAAAAAAACTTCAGTTGCTCACAATAGCCACAAATTATAAAAATCTGGCAAAAGCAGTCATTAGCCACCTTGTACACATGGTATATAGCCATCATTCAGATGCTAAGAAACGCAAGAGCACCTTTCTAGAACTGCTCTCAGAGAGCTTCATCCATAAGTATCATAGTAAGACCCACATAAAAGCCTGATCTTAACTTGTGTGCCAAAACAGCTGATACACTTCTCTGCACATTCCCGATGGGAATAAATACTTGTCATCAGATGCATACTCTCTTTCTCTTAACAAGGTTTTTCCTTTTAATATTACAAACCTTTTGGAAGGACATGCAGAATCCATCCCTTATCGCATAGTACCTCTGCAGGACATGAACTAGTTTGTGTCACTATAAAACAGTGAACCCACAGGCAAAATGCAAAAGCGTGAGACATGTAGGCTTCAGTGCGAGCCTTGAGATTAGTCCAAATGTCTAACAATCTTTAAACAAATATCTTGGCTACTCTAAACAGACAGGAGCAAAGTCCAGCCACTCCAATTTTTTGAGAAAGCAAAGTTAAGTTGTAGAATATAGATTCACTGTGCTGAAGGAGCTCATCTTGAATTCTATACACTGCCACTGAGCCTGGCAACAAATTCTGTCAAAAAAAATAAACTGGTACATCTCAAATACACTTCGCAGCAAAACATGTACATCTTGATTCCTTGAGGACTGCTGCAGGCCTAGGAATCTGGAGCTCTGAGAAAACAGGCTTTATTTTAGAAGCAACATGTTCTGGTGTATTCATAAGAAAATATTCTCAGAAATTCCAGTTCACCAGGAATTTGAAAGCTACTCATTTCGGTCTGACTCAGGACGTAGCCCAACTGTGAAGAGACAAGGTTTCCTGGTTTCTTGTGAACTTGAAACCCTGCTTTTCAGCCAAAGCCTGTCAAGACCCTGCTCTCGACTTGCGTGTACAAGGCGCAGAGATAATTAGTGGAGTCTTCTAAAGACTCATTTAATTTTGAAGTCATTTATATTTCAGAGTTCAAATTGGGACAAAGTGCATTCTTTTGCCCAAAATATTTGTAAAATTTTTCACTTCTGTTTCTTTCCCAATAATAGTTTCCATCTGCCACTGACTGCAAGAAAAACCCCAATGTCCAAATTAAAAAAAAATGCTTACCTATTTTTACATCCATTTTGTAATTTTGCAAGCTTTAGAAAACTGACAGAGCAGGTAAAGGAGAAACAAAGATGATTCTAATATAACCTTTTAATTGCCTTGTACTTACTTCATGGGGAGGTGTGGTAGGATGCCAAGAACCTGTGCTAGTCAAACTCTGAATGCACTTCACTAACAGTATAAGTAAAGCTTTAAATAATTACAAAGTGGAAAAAAAGAGAAAGTGACCCCCCCCTCCCCAAATCCTCCAACCTTGGCAAACATCTACTGTGTACAGAAACAGAGTGTGAGACAGAAGGAAGGTGACAAAAAGAAAAAAAACAACATCTGAAATTTCAAAATATTTTCTAAAAATTGAAACAAGATGAAAATTTAAATTTAAGGGAAATATTTTGCAGCACTAAATACTTTTTATACAAAAGTCTATATTTTGCAAGATAAATGTTTAAGACACAAATGTTGGCCATCTGTAACTGCAGCAGTGAGCTAGGCAGCAAGATGGAAAAGGTGTCGTGGCAAATTGCCTTTCCTCCATCTCTTGAGCGCTGCATTTCAATGAGCTGGCCCGTGTCCCAGAAGCAGCAATGCCATATTTGTGTTGTGAAAAATGCAAGGTGCTTGGCCTGAGAAAAGTGGCTTCCCAGCAGCACAGCCATACCGTTTCTTGTGTCCATACTAGCTGTTCCAGAACTACTTCAATAATATACTTGTCATCGTGCCTGGAGTAAAAGATTTCCTCATCTCTATTCCTTCTTATAGACAAATCACTTCTTGCTCCTTGCAAGTAATTTGGGCTACAAATGCAGGAATATGCTACCTAGAAGTAAAGAGGGAAATAAATATTTATAAGTGGCTCTCATGCAATTGTACGCGTATGTCACAGATGAGTGATTTAGGATCCTTAAAGAATCTATAAAAGTGCGACAAACAGCGTTCGATGGCAAGCTTCACTCTATTACTTACTACATGGGATAAACATACAAAGGAAAATCGAGTTAGAATTGATTTTCCTTGATTTGCACAGAGATCAGAGAGGCAAAAAGGTAAGAGACACCCTCCTGTTGAGTCACGAGGTTCAGAACGGACCCCCTTGCTTTCTAAACTCCTAATGGAGCTTAGGTGCTGTTAGATCCAAACTTAGTCTCAGACCTGGTCAACGGTTTATATCAAAGAGATTCAAAGAGTAAGGAAAACCTCCCGTTGAGTCACGAGGTTCAGAATGGACCCCCTTGCTTTCTAAACTCCTTCTCAGAGAGGAGTCTAGGTGCGGCTGGATCCAGACTTAGTCTCAGACTTGGTCAACGGTTTATGTCTAAAAGATTATATGTGCACAATCAATCCTTTATATCACTTAGTTAGGATTTCAAAGTTTAGCATGCTATTAATCACTTACCGATCCGTCCAGGCGTCTGGTGTTAGTTTGCTCTGAAGTTCAAGCCCTCAGTTTCCCGAAACAGACTCTCAGGCATCGAGTCTTATAAAAATAAATAATTTAATAGAGGGGTACAGCAGCAGGGTCAGCTCCAGCTGGGTGCCCCTGAAGAGGGGGCAGGGGGGGGTAGGAGAAGGAGAGGAAGGAAGAAAGGACGGAAGGAAGGAAGGACGGAAGAACCCGAACAAAGAAATCCCTGGGGAATTATACCCTTACAGCCTATTCACCCGCCCCTCACGCATTCTTCACTCTCTTCACGCATCTTCCACGCGCCCTTTGGTCCAATAGTGATTCTGGACTGACACCTTCTGACTCCTTACTGGATTCCTTCACTGTCTCCAGACAGGCTGTTTGTTATCTTGTCAAGTTGCAGGTGCTGTTGACGGTTGTAGCCTTGAAGCCTCCTTATCTTCTGATTTACGCTGGCTCTGGAGGCCCCTGTTTTGACTAAGTAGGTACACATTCAGTAAATCTAAGTGAAAGTTTACAGCTTGCGGCCTAAGGCTTCAGCAAATCTAGCTACTCATGCTAAGTAAAGCCAAGCAAACAGCATACTAATTCACACAACATTATAACTTCAATTGATTACTTCTATTTAAAACTTACTTAAGCTAAACGGCTAATATCTCTTAACATTGAGAGGTGTCCCTGCTCAAGAAGGGAGTTGCCTGGTGTGCAGTCCAGTTGCCATCCAGGGAGAACTCAAATTGGGCTCATCCAATGATCTGTTGCTGGAGATCACCGCCATGCAGCCACGCTGCCTGGCAGGGAGAGCGCAAAGAAGGCTCGCTTAGGCAGTCATATTCATGGGATAAAGTTGTCGGCTCATAGTCAAATTGTATACAATGGGCAAGGTATGGACAAGGCTCCTTGTACCCACAACTTTCACTGTGTCACTCTGCTCCTGTGTGGGTTTCCTAGAGGATTTCTTGGCCCAGCTACGGCTCAGGCCTTTACCTCTTTTGGAGCCTGTACCAAACTGCTGCTGGTTTGGTTAAGGGGGGTTGAGTGCATCCGTCACAGCGTACTATTTGTGTGTGCTTGTGTGTGTCTGAGCACAGGCAAGTAAAGGCACACACATAAATCTATAGAATGTTTGTGCATGTTCAGTGGCTCAGTTTCAGTACACCTATATAATCCGATGCTCATTATATGAAAAATGTGTGGTTCTTATTTTAAAACTCTATGAAATCCCTGAAAACATAAAAGCACCTGCCTCACTTCAGAGACTGACGTGAGATCTTCCCTGAACTCGTTTTATCTAGAAGTGTGTATACTCAGAATGTATGTAACACTGTTCATGTGAGACACTATTATCCAGAAATACTCCAAAGTTTATTCTGAACTATCTGAAAACTATTGAGTTCCTTCTTCAATCCCTCTTTTAACCAATTCTTAACACATCTTCTCACCCTTTCATCGATCCCTCTCCCCAGCATACTTCTATTCATCTCACTAATGAGAGGCAGATTGATTTCTATCATTTCACCTTCAGTTGCCTTATCGATGCAGTGACTGCCTAGAGGGAGAACAATTACCATTCGGTGGCAGTAGCAGAGAAGCTCAGTTAGAGGACAGAGGTGTACTCTGGAGTAGTTGATGCTCAGTTGCAGCCTGAGTTGCAAGGAAGCTGGGGCTGTCCTGATTTACGCGAGTTGAATATCTTTCACCTTAATTATGAGGATTTTTTGAGCGCTAAAGCTAAACTATTAACTGGTCAGAGCTTCATGGCAACAGTAAATTTAGTCTTTGTTTTAAATGTTAAATGATTACATACCTATACACGTGACAAAAGATTAGCAGCTTCCATACATACCTTCCCGTCAGTGTTATTCTTATATGCCCAGTCACCTCTGCTGGTCCACTCCGAGATGTGAGCTGTGAGAAATGCAGCTGTTGAATTATAGGAAAAGTTAAGAAAGTGATTTGGAAGGCACATCTTCCCAGCAGTTCAAAGACTGTTCAAACAGTTTTAATACTGTTTCTTCTTTCTCTCTCTCTTTTTTTTTTTTTTTTTTTTTTTTTTTTACATTTAGTCTTTGGCATCTCTTTCTCTTTTCCCAGGAGTACATGTTAAAGGAAGTTCAACCAATCATCAGGCTGTCTCCCATTTTCCATGTTAGTCCAGCCTTACTTGAAGAGATGATATATTTGACAGATTTTAGCTTGGCTCTATCACTCTGCATTTCCCCCTTTTTTTTTTTTTTTTTTTTTTCACTCTGCACTTATGATTTGTGATGGGCAAATCTCAAAATATTAGAAGTTTGGCTTGGATAAGCAACTGTATGTTTGAAGTTTACTTTTCAATTTTAAGAGATCAGGGTCACTGCAACAAGCGCATGAATTATATACCTTGAATTCATGGGATTTGAATGACCAAAGACTTTGGCATACTTCAGGAAGAGAAACAGCTAATAACTGTATTTCCCAGGAGCAACCAACATAGTTACAGTGCCCAAAAATTAAACAGGCCAAGGGGATTAATTGATTTTCAGTAGCATCAGGAGAAGTGAGAGCTGAAGGCATCAGTGGATTGTTCTACTTTGGAGCAGGACTCAAATGCTGTATCCCATGTAAAGCTTAAAGGCTTTACCCTGTGGCTGCTCTGACCAGACATAAGGTAGGGGTAGAGCTGAAGACTGTGAATGCTATACAGACTGTGTCCTTACAGAAATGGAAATGTGTATGCTCCCTGAATGGACCAGTAACTGGAAGGCACGTATATTGTCCTCTGGACTGCAGAGTGCACTCGTAGCTCACCCTCCCTACGAGGCAATGTTATTCTTAGTGTGGAAACCTCAACTGTGATTCTTCACTGACATTTGGCACCACTTTAAAAATCAACTTTCCATAGAGATAGATCAACTCCAGAATTGGCCTTGACTGTATTTTCTCACTCAGAAAGCAGACAGGAGATGAAAATCACAGTTTAATCCTGTTGCATGCTTTACCAAAGCAAAATACAATGCCTATCTGGGATGTAGCATCTCTCTCTTTATTTATCTATTGTATGCCTGCGTATAACTGTGACAAGTATGTTCTTGCTCTGTTTCCAAATATAATAGCATCACAGAAGATAGTTCTGATGAACAAAACAAATATATCTACTTTTCTTGTAATGTTTTACACTAGCTAAAAACATGGCTACAGACAACAGAAAGGCCTGACTAAACCTAGGGTCGTTTTGATGAAATTTTGCTTTGTCAGAAAAATTCTCATCAGGAGGCTCATGTGGGTCCCTGTGGGTTATAAGCAGGAGACAAGCAGTTTACAAGTGTTTGAACTTTATGTGTGCACACCTGCACAAGTCCAGGACGTAAGCATTTTGAGGCAGGAGTTGGGTAGACGTTACTGATATTGGCCACAGGTATCTAAAATGGCAACCCAGATACTGCAGTTCTTTCATGCAAAGAAAATTTCTCTAGCGTAGGCAAAATGGATGCTGAGCTCTTTAGAAGATCTGACCTAAAAAGTGGTACAATAAAAAAACTGTTTCCTCAAATGGGTGGTATGAGGCTTGGGGAATGAATGTTTGTGGAGCACTCAGACCCTGGTATGAAAACGTGCTGTAAAAGTTCAAAGTATTATTGTTATGGCATACTTACTCAGCAAGGCAGGGAAATATCAAAGGCTTTCTTCTCCCAGCTGGCTCGGTCTTATCTCGAGGAACTGTTGGTGGGTGGTGATTGCTCTCAGGGACTGGTGATGACAGAGGAGTGAAGGCACTAACCTCGCTTGCAGAGCTGCTCTGGGCACCCTCCTGGATCAGCCAAGGCCTCAGTTCCTCCTCAGTGCTTTTCGGTGTGCACACACCCTGTTCCGAGAGAAAAGCCTGAAATGAAAACAGAGAGCTTTGACACCTGGCTAATGGAGGCACTCAGGCAAGGGCTTTCACTTGTGACTGGTACATTGGGAAATAATTGATACAAATTGCCTCAGACACTCAAGGCTGCTGGTCCTCCTTCCCACAGGCTATTTTTAGGCCCAATTAGGCAGATAAAAGGACACCGGAATTAATTTTTGTACGCTCTAGTGTTTGGGCTTGCTTTTTTTTTTTTTAAATGCTTCTCTCTAGATATATGGTGAATGCCTGAATTACAAAAAGCAGATAAAGGGATTCCCCCCCCCCATAAGAGATGTTCAAGCACTGAAAGACTTGCTCACTGCAAAACCACTTAGGGCCGATTGCAGGGGAATTTGCTCTCACCACCTTAAACCCAAAGCAAATAACAGAATATGAAATAACACATATTCTTGGCATCAGGCTGCACGAGAGCTCCCCCGGGTCTGCTTCAATGCAAGGGCTAGCAACCCACCCATCAGAAGAAGATAAAATACAATTAACTAATTCATTATATAAATATTTTGGGTGGGGAGGTATGAATCAGCTTATCTCTATTATTGTTATCATTATTATTAGCTGCTGTTTGCTAAGATTGAGTTTTTCAAAGCCTTCTTTCACATTAAGAAGTCCAAATCCCCATGCTAAATCCCACCCTAAATTTGATGTTGATTGCTTTTGCAAGCTACTGCGGAACAAAAGCAGGGAGAGGAGTACAACTGGCAAGATAGGATTATTCACAGCTGTTATTACTCGAATTTATGGACAAGCCATTCCCATGCTATATGAACATAATTCATACATTTGGACTAAAGGGAGCTCCATAAATGCTCTCCAGTAAAGCCCCTGCCTGCGTAATGCTTTCTAAGATAAGTAGCTATTGCGACTGCAATGGAAAATGCAGAACCTGACTGCTGGCCTCTGTGGTTATTGCACTGCCACAAACTCCTCCAAAATCTTAAAGCTCCCCAATCCTCTGGAATAGGCAAGTCATGAACTGCACCTTCTGCAGCCAGGCTTGCAGGCTCGGAGGCTGGCGATCAGAAGGGTGAAATGTTGGCTGTGTCAAAGCCAACAGGAGTTTTGCCACTGACTTCAGTGGGGGCAGCATTTTGCCTTTGTAGTATAAGCTGATGAAAAGCTCTGCCTCATAATCACATTCCTGTGGCTTAACATGTAAGTGCATGTTGGCTGTGCGGTGGTGACTGCTCATGTGCATATTTCTCAGCCTGTAGGACATGCCAGCCATGCCACTTGCTTTACCCCACAAGGGAAGAGAGGTAAAGAATTTGTTTTTTTGCATTTGCCATGCGCAGAGCTTGTAGGATCAGCTACTGCAGCGTGTCTGATGGACAGTAGCTTGGTTGCGACTGAGCCCTCAGTAACTTGAATCTGATACTTGATGGTAGACAGTAATGAAGTGGCACGTGTTTATGAGATAGCAGACTGATGGTCCCAGGCTGGGCTGAAATGGGGTCCTGGGCCATGGGCAGGGTGGGGGGAGCTCTGGGGAGGCTGAGCAGGAACACTACAGCCAGTTAGTGCCCTCAGGGCACTGACACAAGCATCCTAACCCCAGGGAAAGAAGTGCTTCATTTTCTGATGTAAAGACATCACTAGTTCACAGCATTTCAAGTGGAAGTGAGCCACAAGCTCCCCTTGTTCTGATATCTTATGTCACAGGCTCAACATTTCACTGTGTAACCTCATATTAAGTACAATAATTTGAGTCTGACTACAATGTACCCTCACATAAACCAAGCTTGAAAAAGTTTCGATACTTAGGAAAAAAAAAAACCAACTCAAATCAGCTGGAATGAAATTTTTTTCTGCATTAGTAGTACCTTTTGTGGTATCACACATTCCACTTCTCCCTTAATTTCTTTCTGAAGGCAACACATACATAACCTTGGGGTTTGAGTTTCTTCTCCCCTGTATCTCCTGAACATGTCTCAGCACTAGGATGGCTGGTGACAGAGGAGTAATTAGGGCTTCCTAATAATGAACTGCAAAACTGGGGCATAAAAAACTTAAATTATCACCAGATGCTCAATATCAACTGCACCGAGGTGCATTTATTTTAGACAATCCGTGCTGTAACCTTACCTCAAAATATTGGGTCATAATAACTACTTACATGAACAAAAGTGAGTAGGTCCTGATCCATTGAAAAAGTCCTTTAAAGTCTAGTTTTTACACCTAAAGGCTTCATAAGGTACTTGCCCTATTTTGTCTTCTATAAATGGTTCATAGTTATTGTGAATGCCTGCCTCATCACCTACTTCCTTGGCCAAAATCTAAGCACCGTATTAGCCTTTATATCTCTGCCTGCGTTGAACTCTGCTTTGCAGTAAAGCTTACCATGCCATCTCTTTGTTCAATCCCAGCTGATGGTGCAGAGACCCAGCAACACAAAGATCTTCTGTCTGAAAAAACCCAAACCAAAACACAATATTTGTTAATAATATGTTTTCAAAGACTTGCAGGAAACACTGGCAGCCGGTCTTGAGCAAGGACTCTACCAAGATGATGAGCCATCAGGGAAATACTGAACTTCCAAACCAGCAAAAATGATACTTTTACAGGCACAACACTGAGGCAAATTTGTCTTATGTCCTTCTCTTCTGTAACAGAGATAATGGATTCTTCAAAAATCCCAGCTCTTAGCGGCTCCATAGCAGGACATCACTGCAAGGTCATTGCTTGAACACAGTGCCAAACCCACGTGTCATACCTCTGAGAAGGGAGCTGAGATTTCTTAGCTGCACTTAGCCTTGGGTTTTGGTGTCAGTCCAGATACAGTTTTTGGTGCTGAATCTCACAGAGAAAAGTCACTTCTCCATAGTCTTTCAAGAATCCTTTGTAAGAAGGGATAATGGAGGGGAGAGGAAAAAGGAAAAACTGTTATAAACATCTGAAATGTTCAAAAATAAAAGAAAGAAGTTTTTGTAATAGCATTGTGTTGACACTATATATTTATGCGTGCAAGCTTTCTTGACTTTTCTAATAGAAATGACTCCAAAGGAGCAAACACTTTGCTTCAGTCTCATTTTGTAATGCCCATAAACATACCAGAGATGAAAGGTACCTGGTTGAATTTGGGTAAAAATAGATGGGATTTTGAAAAGCAGTAAGAAATGCCTGGGAAAAGTGACCTGCATATGGTCTTAATCATGCCAATGGATAACCCCCACATTACCCTTTAAAAGGTCATCTGATAAACATCAACATTGGGCTTTTCTCACAAACCCAACACCTAAAATTGCTTCAGGCTACTGTAATACGGCATGAGAAGTTAAATTAGAAGCATATATTTGGTAATAGCACCTCTGAGAGGGAGTCTTCAAAAGCCTGTGCCCCCATTAAAGGATTAGAAGACCAGCATACATATCAGCAACTATACTCCATCCAAAAAGAAACAGAATAAGAGACAGAAATCAACATTTTGTTCTGATTAGCTGCTTTGATTGATGTAAATGTCTTAATTACTTTTTTTTTAATGTTGCTGCAAGCCTACCATTGGGGAATACTATAAAGAATACCACTATGAAGTAGCACTTTCAAGCTTTCCCCTATCTCTCGTGGGTCCGGTGGTGATCTTTCCAGAATACATGTTGATGAGGCACACAAAATAAAGCAGTCTCCAAGGAGCTGGTAGTCTAGGGTTCAATTGTTTTCAGGAGTACCCAGAATACAAGTTACAGACTTGGAGATAAAACCATTCAAGAATAAGAATAGGGTCATTAAATATTTCTGGAAATTTGATAATTCTGTATGAAACAATGGAAGAGACATTAAAAAAAGAAGCAGGGATAATTACAGTCAGTACATTAAAAGCACTGCTTTTTTTATTTGAGCATCTTCCCTTCTGGAAGCAAATCCATCCAATTTTCCTGAGTGCTAATATTTCGAGGTTACCTGCCCCAAAGGCAGGCAAGAAATAGGTCTGATTGTCCAAGAAATAAGGATGAAGGCAAAGGGCACATCCTAAGGATTGAAGACTGGCTGAGAAGTTGGAGGGCTTAAGGTGAAAGAAATTCTCTGTATCAAGGTCATTGATGAGGTTAGGATATTTTTAAACTTGGGAGGAAACCCCTAACCAAGTGGTTTTATACTTTTGGTGTTCTTTTCTTGCTCCTGATTCAAAGCAGGACAAGTTCAGTAAATTTCTCCACTCATCTAATTAGAGGTCTGAATTATGCTAGCTCTTGTAGGCTTTAAGAAAGGCTAGATGGAAATGGAAGTTTGCTCCCATTTTGATAGCCTCTTGCAGCTAGTTAGAAAATTCTCTGCATACAGGTTTTCATGGAATTTCCTATTTATTTCATCCCCACGTCATCTTTTCAGCTCACACATCAGGAGACACGATTTCCTCAGTGCTGGCTCTACAACTCTTGCCCAAGAACAGAAGATCGAGCTGTGCTGCTTCTCCTTCGGATTTCATTCCCACCATGGAGGATTTTGGGGGATATAGGCTTAATTTCCGAGTCTGTTCGAGGTGAGCAGGGCATGACAAAAATGGCCTTGCTCTTTCACAGGCACAGTGGATCTGAACTCCTAAATTATCTGTCTTTGAAGTCATAAGTAATCCTCATGGGTTTTCTCTTCTGGACTCATGAGAGAGTAGAGTAGTTCAATTAAATTTTCTTTCCCAGCTCCTACTGAAGAGGAAGCATTTCTGAACCTATTTCTCCCAGTCTCTCTGTATTTAACAGGTCCTGCCCCCACGGACTCCTATCTTAAGAGCATACAAGGAGAAGCAGGCTGCTGCAGCAGGAATCCAGAAGCTGGAGCTGTCAAACTGAGTCTTATTAGATACCAAAGGGGCTAATAAAAGAATGGGTGTTTGTTGTATTTCTGGCAGGGATGGTTGCTGAAAAGCCTAGAGAGAAGGATCCCGAGACACCTCAGCTCCTAAGTTCCAATGGATGTATTTCTAGTTGATCAATCTCTACGTCTTTGTGGCTGAACTAACTTCCCACTTCAGGCTTTTGACAGCTGGACAAAGCAGGGTTTGAGCTGTGCCTTGCTTTAAGTAAGTGTGGAGAGATGTTTTCAGTCTGACCTTGCCAAATCAGTCCCTGGCTTGGGGCGTTTGCTGAGATCCAGGAAAGATTTTCCCACTGAATTGCAAGTGGGAAAAAACTAATTCTATCCACAGTGATTTGATGGAGTATTGAAGTGACAAGCGTTTTGGGAGATATGAATCTACCTTACAATCTGCACAGCCTCTAGCTTCATAAAGCAGAAGAATATACTTATACATGTTGATTTGGTGGTGGTGGAAATAGTTAAAAGCCGATTATAAAGTATAATTTTCAGAGACAAAAGGAATATTTTTAACCACACTGTGGCTGTGTTCACAATTAACCTTCTATATTAAAGAGATAAGATTTGGCAAAAGCAAATGTGGGCTTTGTTTGGCTTTTTGTTCTTAAGTTCACATATTTTGTTAAAGTATATCAGATAATGAGATGTAAAAGCATACATACAGATATAACAGGGAGCAGCAGCATAGCACAGAAGCAATGAACAGAATATAAATGCATAATCACAGATAGCAAAAGCAAATCTTCCGCATTTACTTTCATGTATTTTTCCCCTCTACTTGTTTACTCTTGTTCTTAAAACAGTTAAAAAACAATTCAAATCAATAGCAAAACTGGCATTCAGGATTTTACCCTGGATCTCCATGCCATATAGCAATAGTTCCCCTCCCTCACTTGCTGCCCTCCTCTCTCTTTCTTCCCTCTAGTCAGTCATTGCTATGCTAAATAATTATAATGTCACTGGGCTTTATAAGATCACTTTTGAGACCTAGGGCTGTTTTATTTCATATATTACTTTGAGTATTTTTACTGTCATCATCAGTGTTGTCCTGAGAAAATATTTTGTATGAGTATGTCACATGTTAATGGTAAATACACTAGCTGGTACTTCTTCGAGACAATTCTGAGGTTTTTAACATATTGCAGAGAATTTCTGTTCTGCTTTTAAATATCAACTCTTTCATAATTTCTCTCTTAATAATAATAATAATAATGAGATTCTCAGGCCTCTACCAAGTGTACCAGCTTCTGCCAGAGCTGGAGAGATGCCACATAGAGAGCTGACTTCATCATACTCATGTCCTCCTCCTCCTCCTCTCCATTTTGGATAGCATTGCCCTGCGGGAGATGCCCAGGTAACGCTGGCTGATGGTGCGATTGCTGCTGTTTTGGTCAATCCATTAAGGACTGAAAAAGAGACTTAAGGAGCTGAAAAGCATAAGCTAGGACAATAAGGGCATAGGTATCCTGTCGGCTGCCCACGGGCCTGAACCTGTGGCCTTTTCTCCACAGGAGTAGAAAAGGTGTAGATGACACCAAAACATGCTTAAAGGCTTGCTCTTGAACCCTCTTTTCACCTGGCAATAGCTAACATTCGGGACTAGAACAGGGCAAGCAGCCATGCACCTTACCTTATCCTTGTACTGCTCTGTACCAGTCTGGCTCCACACTTCTGTATTTACTGGTAATGTTCAATCAGGCACGATTGCAAAGACGAGCCTGGAATGAGTAAAAGAAAAATGAGTTGTCAAATATTGCATTTAGAGAACTTAGCAAAGCGTGTAAATAAGTTATGGTATTGATATCCTGACAGACTACTCAGCCAAGGGACTGGAAATGGAAAAAGAAGAGTCTATTGATCAAATAAATTAATTTTTCAATCTAAAAGTGTTTTTAATAGATTAATAGCCCCTTACACTGAATCCAAGTTTGCTCCCCTAGGCAAATCCTCAACTTATACGCTGAAATTTCTCCACCTAAGCTAGTCAAGCCTTTCCTTTTTAGGCAGGGGGAAGCTATGTCCCCCTGATTTCAACAACCATACTGTGTGTCAAAGGCCAGGAATCCTGGATTATCTCACAGAAGTCAGTTCCCAAACTCCCTACTGGCATATTAAACAACAACATGTTCAAACAAAACAGCGCAAGAGAAAAGCAAAACTAACTCTTGTTGGTTGAGCACACCCTTAAATGCATTTCTACCAGCTTCTGTGAGCAGCCTTTTCCGATGCAAGCCTACTTTGGCTCCCAGAAAATTGGATATTTCATACTGATATAAGAAACCTGCTGCCACAAACAGCGTTTATTCGCCAGATTTCTATGAAGCTAGCAAGAAACAGCAGCCATTACTGGGACTTCCCGCTACAGCAGATAACCAAGAATAATATTCAGTAGCTAGAAATGTGGGCTCAAAAGATGCGGGTTCCACACCAAGGTCTGCCATTGACCTCCCGCACAAAGTCGGGCAAGTCATTTCATGCCTTCCTGTTACAGTTTCTACAGCTGTATAATGCAGATAGTGATACTGAACTCCTTTGTAAAGTGCTTTGAGACCTACTGTGAGAAAAAGGCTGTAAACCCCCAAAATATTTCATGAATAACTAACTGCAATGATGATAATACATGAAATGTGTCACAAAAAGCCATTTAAAAGCTCAGTGCATTTCAAGTTAACGAAACATCGGTGAGCTGGAAGCTCAATTCTCATAGTTTTCCCTCTCATCTAATAGAAATTTCTAAGATGGCTTTTTGAAGTCAGGACAACTGAAAATGGGATTACTAATTGCATCTCACTCATTTCTAGCTGGAAAGATTAATCACAGGAGCCAGATGTTTTTTTCTGGCCCTTGACAGACTTATTCTCTCTATGTGGTCAGCGAGGTTAATAGGATGTATTAGTGGGAATAACTCAGCAATATCAGTTCTGTCTGAATCTGACAAGGAAAAAATTAGTCCTTTGCTCTTTCTGAGCTTGATTCTTTTGCTCATTCACTACTTTCAAATATGGAGCAGGTTGATCCCAAACCCACTGTGCTGTATTTAATTCCTACTAGAGCCACTTTTCCTACCCTATGACTTAAGACTTGGGAGTGGGTCTGTCCGGTGCATCGTTGGATGGAGTTGCTCAGACATGAGGTGGCAGAGAAGGTGACTTGTGCAAGGGGATTCTCCGCAGCCTTGAGTTATTCCAGTAAACACGCAAACCTCGACTGTTCTCCATCACAGATTTATATATAATTTGGCTATACGGAGGGTGGTTTTCAGCATGCTTTTACATGTGGTTTGGCGATGTTGAGTCTGTTTCACAGCTTGCTTTTACATGTGGTTTGGCTGCAGTGAGGCTGATTTACTGTGAGTTTTTACATGGAGCTTGGCTATGCTAATACTAGGGTCTGCATGTTTGGGATTTTACTACCCCTATAGTAAGACAATGCAGGTCATAATACTGAAGAACAATTTAGATAAAGTGAGAAGTCAAAAACAACCTGGCACTGTTCCCTGTAACACCATAATAAAATACTCAAGCAGTATTATGCCCCAGCTTCCTCCATCATGACCAGAGAGCTGCTACCCTGACTCCTGATTTGAAGTCATATGTTTTCTGTTTCAAATGCAGGGGATTAGATATAAATCCTTACCTCAATTTCAGAGGTGGGATCCAAATGGCTTCCAGCCATGTCAGCTGTTCTACCTTTGTGGGGGTTTAACGTATAGTCAATAATATATTACAAAGAGAACGTGAATTATTAAACCTTTTCTTACCCAGCCCAAATCACCAAATATAGCTATCTACAATCAATTATTTCTCCAGGCAGTTTCAGTTGCATAAATTTTAAAGTGACAAAACTCACATGAGAAGCACTATTTTTCCCAGCTAGACCATAACAGTCTCACAGAAGTCGTTATTCCCAACCCACACAAAACACACTGGCAAACTTTAATGACTAACTCTGAAGTATAAACATGGAAGCGTTATTTTGATGCAAAGGTTCATGCACATCTTTTGTATAACATTAGCTCCTTTTGAAGCTTTTGTCTACAGATTGTCCCATGCTAGATGTAATAACCTTTGTCTGTATAATGTTAATCAAGTTAATTCCTTTCAGAGAAACAAAATTATTCACCAATTTTTCAGTCTGGCTCTTCTCACCCCTAAAACAGAGCCATACATCCCTGGTTTTCATTGCCTGGATCAAGATTCCCATTACCTGCAATTTTCTTGTTCTATGCTTCAAATGCAAGATGGGACAAAAACCTTCCAGATTTCCCATCACATAACTCCCAGTACTGTTCTAATTTTGGTTTTCTTTCCTTTTATATGCAGTAACTTAGATTTACATGTACACAGGTTTTATATCAATTGTCTCATAACTTGTCTTTATTTTTCCCTGTCAGCTCTCAAAGGAGGGAAGATAAGGCTGGAAAGGAAGGTAAAGGGGGAATTACAGATAAAGTGAATTCTCTTCCAAGAATCCACCTAGAGAGACAGATATAATTTCCAGATGGTATTGTAGGACTTAGCAACTTAACAGGGCATTAGGTGTCACTTAAAACTTTTAATCACATACCAGGGGCTGAGCTGCAAATAAGACCACAAGCAGCATATAGTAATAAAGCACAGTAAATGCTACTCAATGTGCAAGTTGTCTAGAAATAAACATGCTCAGCAGGTGAATTAGAAAAGGCAGAACAAATCCTTTCACCTTTACTCAGTTCTTGAAGCGGTAATCCAAGTGAGTCACCATAAGAAACAAATATTTTATCTGTGAAAATGCAAAGGAAACACTCCGCCCATTGATGCTTTGATACAAAGAGAGAATTTCTTATTAGCAATTTTTAAATGCTATCTGTATTAGCTCCTAGTAATTTCTGCTCTTTGGTAAAAGTGTTCTGCATCCAGTTACACTGCTGTGACCTGGATGAGAGCTGCAGCTTTCAAAGAAGTTGCGTGACTGAGTGCAGAGTCTTCTAGATGACGCTATGTTTTACATTTTGTGTTTTCCTTCCGCACAGCAAGTTTGCTAGTACCTCCCTTTCCTGAGTTCAGGGTTGGTTTGCAGAATTTCCTCTTCCAGAACTGGAGGACAGATGATAAAAAAGTAAGTTTAGAGGAGGATCTTGCTTTGTTGTTGATTTTTTCTTTTTAAACTTTAATTCTAATTTCCATGAAATAAAATTTTTGATGATCTGAAACCAAAAGAGACGTAGATATTTAGAACTGAGCCATCTTGTTTCAGTTAGCATTTATAGAAAGATTCACAATGTCAGTTCAGTTTTCATGAACAGATGCATTACCATAAGACCTCATAGTGTAAAGTATTTCTTGAAATTATGATATGCCTTTATTAGAAGAGATGCACTTTAGATCACTCTTCTTTCCAAATTTATTTTATTCAGTAGAGTTCATGACTTACTGTGCAATGAGGGGACACTGGAATTTAACAGCTTTAACCATGTTTCATTTATCTTTGTAATCGTGCTGTAAACAGCCCGTATGAAGACACACAGGTCACCACATGCACTCATAAAACAGAGCAAGTAACGCTGGCAAGGGAACCTGCACAGTCTTCCCTTAGACCAAATTCCTGTTTAAGCCTCTGAAGATAAGAGTCAAATTAAGCTGTTTCTTATGTTAAAAAATGGCACATGGCACCACTGGAAGTAGAAAGGCTAAATATTACTTGGGAGCTCCAAGTACAAGCTAATGCTTTTCAAACTCTTCCACATGTTGGCTGAAAGGAACTCAGAATTCCTTTACCACTGTTATCATATCAGTTCATATCAGAGTCCAACATCTGAAGTGCAAGGATTTGTTTTCAAATTAACCACATTTTATGTGTATTTGATCTGAAGTTTTTACTGCCACTCACCACTCCATTTATTGGATCCCTCACGAGACAAAGTTGTAAGATTTCAAAATCAATAGTTTCAGAGTTCTCTCCCAAAACTTCAGACTTCTCATTTTCAGGTTTCTCTCCCAAATAAGAAAAGCTAGAAGACTTGTTAATTTGTTTTGGGACAAAAGTTAAGATTTGCCCCTCAAAAGCATGATTCCCATCTATGCTTGCAGGACAAGTGCTGGTTGTTGCAAGTTTGAGATACAGTCGGAAGAGCTGCCAAAAACAGAGGCAAAGTTTCTTCAGCTTTGCACGTTTTGTGGGTTCTGGTGTTTTCACTGTAGGTTTTCAGAGATAATGAATAAAAACATGGACCTTTGTCCTCAAATGTAATATGACCTCAGATATACTTATCAACACCCTGTATCTACAGGCTCCCAGAGGGCAGAATACGTTTTTACCTTCAAAACCAGTAGGGTATGATCTTACCCATGGTATGTCTATGTCAATATTTCTGTTACTACTAGCACCAAACAGCAGGAGGATGTACTACACACAGTATAATGCTATATAAATGCCTTGCAGCTACACAGCACGAACAGCTTTTCCCTCGGGAAGTTAGTCCTGAGCTTTGCTCTTCCAAGGCTGGTTCCCATCCATCCAGATGACCTGTGCTGGAGTGGCAGACTTCATGACACAGCCAGCTGGGGCTGCCCGAGTTATTTCTTTAAATTATTCCTTCCGCCAGCTCTCCCTCCCCATCATAATATCACCTGCGTAGTCACATTGGCAGCTGCTGGGAAAACGCTAGCACACATTGACCGCCAACATTTCTGCTGAGGGCAGATATAGGCAGCTATATAAAGAAGGCATTGGCAGGTTATGCTGTTTCCTATATCTACTGTGAGCAGACACCTCTGCAGAATTGCTCAGGCAGTACTGAAACACAGAGATGTTTCCAGACATCTGAATGGAAGGAG
The DNA here is from genome assembly GCF_018139145.2 of Gymnogyps californianus. Classification (NCBI taxonomy): domain Eukaryota; kingdom Metazoa; phylum Chordata; class Aves; order Accipitriformes; family Cathartidae; genus Gymnogyps; species Gymnogyps californianus. The sequence continues at coordinate 7,105,809 of NC_059473.1, read as the reverse complement.
AGATGAAGAAAGGTGGAAAGTTTTGATAATATTGTAACAAAGAATAATGCTGTTCTCCTTTTACTAGAAATTCTCATTTTGTTTCCTTTTTTTTTAAGCAGACAAAAGGGTAGCTGAATGACTACTGAAAACCTCCCTCCTTCACTTTGTTGGATCATGAAGGACCTCAGGCTGGTATCAGGGTTCTGCCATTCCAAGTCTTTGCTAGCAAAGGATGCAGGAAATGAGGGTACCACAAGCAATGCTGAATGTCTCAAGACAAGGAAAAGAACAGGAGAATGAAGAGCAAATTCCATGCAGATACAGTTTTAGAAGCATGTAGCAACCCTGGGAGAATGGATACTGCCAACCCCCCAACAGTAATATATGAGGCTAATGCATTTTCCACCCACTGCTGCAATTAATAAAGGCTGCTTCTAGACACACAGGCTAAGCTCGCTGCTACAGCATTTCTCCAGGCAGCCACTGCTCTACAAATAACAAATCTTATCCAGTCAGGGTGAGCCAGTTATGGAAGTTTGCCAGAGGCATAAAACCAGCATGCTTTTCTCTCTTTCTACCCCGACAACCCTTCTGCTGAACACAATGTCTCTACACATTCACATATAAATATATATTGCTGCTAATATAACATATCATTGAATTTCAGTAACCTAACATCCAGAGCATCAGAAAAGCTGTTAAGCATTAACTAGTGCTTTGCATCTACCACTCAGCATGCCATGAAGATACTGAGTTCCATGAGCTAAAAAAAAAAAAAAAAGGCACATCAGCAGGTGAACTCAAACTTTTTTAAAAGTTTTTCCTATTATTTTTCTACTCATGGATGACTTCTGACTCTGTCTATATGGAAATTACTTCTTTCCTGAGTGCTAAACTCTGCACTGGACCCTGCCGATGGATGACTTTGAAGAAATCTGTCTTCCCTCACTGTTCCTTTGCCTACAGACCTTGAACTTGGTCGCAAGACTACTTCTCATGCTGAAATGAAGTTCTTCACATTTCTCAGAATTGTTTCAGAGTGAAGGTGGTGTTGAAAGGGGATGCCTCTGTCTATAGGGGTGAGTAGTGCAGATAGGTTCCTAAATTATACCCAGGAGAAGAAAGAGTTTGCCACCAAATAATGTAAGGTGTAAGTATTTCAACAGAGGAAGGAATCAAGGTAGGAAACCCAATTTCTGGAGATTCCAAAATTATAATTCATTCATTGCTGGGGGTAGCCATGCTGAAGGTGCCCATATCTGTAAATTTTGACTAATGTTTCTAAAACTCTCCAGAAATGATCAGGGCATCATCCTCATTCTGTTTGGATTGAAGAAATAAGGACCCAGGAACTGCAGAGTTGGGAGGACTGAGTAGGATCCAAGCTGTTACAATACATAAATGCCAAAAAAGGCTACTCAACTAGAGACAATCACAGACTCTGCCCTTTCCCCTGCTACCTCCAGACTCATGAGCACTATAAATTAGCAGTTAATGGAATTGTTACTCAAGACTGCAACACCTGGAGAACACGCAATGTGCCACTGGTCAGAATTTCCAAATGAAATTATGTACCTTGGCTTTATAACCAAAGAAATTTCACAGGCTCTCTTGCAATGCACAAGACAATCCCATTTATCGTATTTGCTTGTAAAGCACCCTGTTTCTGGAACATTATTTACCTGAACAATTACAGAGTGATTTTAGTGTTCCTGAGACACAAATCAACTAGAACCAAATTCTTTGTTTCCTCTGTTTTCCTCCTTCTCTAGGTTTTCTTTTTTCCTTTGATATTTAACAGCAGCCACTACTCTATTATAAAGTTTTTCATCAACACTTAAGCCTCAGCGCTGCAATGTGAATAGGCAACAGTCTACAGAGAGAAAAACCCATACATGCAGAAACACTGGGACCTGCCTAACCCAACTGGAAAACTCCTGAGGCAAAGGAAAGAGGGAAACTAGGTGAAAAGACTGTCTACAGCAGTACATCCTATTAGAAAGTTCTGGTCTCACATCTGCCTTGGTTCCCCTATGAGAGGGCTTACAATAACAGCAATTCAACAGTTTGCCATCCTCACGTCTTATCTAGTCTCTTGTGTTGGAAATTTAGCATCATTAATAGAGAGTTTATTTGATTGCTGAAGAAAACCTCTTTCCCAGGACTTATGCTGCTGTACATTCAAATGAGAATGCTGAACACAGTCCATATTTGAGGTGAAGAGAAAAAAGTGCTTTAAATCAAAGCACAGAATGGCTGTGCTTTGATTTAAAATTCATATATAAATAGATTTTTAATTTGTGAAAGCCCGAGACAAGACGCAACATGACCCTCCACAAAATTGTTCCTAGGCTTCAGTGGTGAAGTCCTGATTATGATGGTTCCATGCTGCATCCAATTTCAGTGCAATTTTGAGTGTGGTCTTCCAACAAAAATCAGCATCTCAGTATGTTACCCTGGAAATATGGCTTAATAAATCACAGTCAGTACTGAGATTAAAGAGTTGGGGAAAAAGGGAAAACTTCTCACCAAGTGGTAAGCAGTAGCCCGTGAAAATGAAATATTCTTGCTAAAATCCCACCAATTTTTCTCCTGTGAGCATACTATATTCAGTCTTGTAGATAACTGAATCATTGTTTCAAATAGACCAAATAGTTGCATCAAATTTGATTTAAATTCTGAAGAGCTAAAGAAAATGGCTGGTTTTTTTGATTAGCCATACAACAGAGTAGATTTCTTAGTTGGATTACCTTCCTCACTCCTCAACAATATAGTCCTAATATATCATCCCCACCGACTGCTTAGATTTAATTTCAATCATTAATCAATTTAATCATTAATTGGTTGTTAATCATGCACATAATCTCTATATGGAGACAGACAACCATCATCTGAAACAGTTTAGGCTTTACTGTAGCCTTGGAGAAGTGTACTTCCCCCCCCCCCCCCCCCCCCAAGAAGCAGGATAGTCTAAGTAATTTTTCTGTCATTGTGGAAATGAAGTTGAATAAATGCACAAAGGTTTAAAAATGTACTCTTGTGGCTATGTTTAAGTCAAAGAGAGCATGGAGCTTTCTGCACACTGTTTGCTGTCATCCAGCCATTCCTCCTTTCTGACCCATAGGTGGCTACAACAGTCAAAGGTTGAGCGTGAAATATATTCATCTGTATTAGGAATAACTTTTTTTTTTTTTAATCATTGCTAAGAGCTGGTGCCAAATCCTTTTCAAAGCCCAAAATGCTCTTTCCCTTAGTTATGCCATGCTGGAAGCAGGTTGGCTCTATAGCCTTGAATGATGGGAGGCTTGGTGCGTCTGACGAAAAATAGTGAAGTATGGCAAATGGTCTGGATGACAGCGGTCTGGGTGAGGGAGAAAAGCAAAAACATCCAAGCACAGGACAGGTAAAATACTAGCCCTCACCATGGGGGGGGGTGGTGGGGGGGGGTGGTGGGGGAAATCACTTAAAGGAACATGAGGCCAGGAAGGGAAGACATAAACTTAGAGGAAAAAAATCTCTTATGATTAACTGCTGAAGACAGACAAGAATCCAAGCATTCACAACACACATAAAGTCAGCCCAGATAAAGCTTATGATAATGATATTTGAGAAGCTGAACATGTAACAACCAACAAGGCCTTTACTCTTCAAGCTGCTGAGCTACCCAAGATCTTGCTAAACTCCTGGAAGATGCTGAAAGCTGAGGTCTTTTCAGGACTTGTCATTAAGTGAGCATTTTATATTGTCAAGAACTGACCTACATAGAAGCAACTGCCGTCACACAGCAAGCACACGTGTATATGTATTCTCAGAATTCACATGTATTGCTTGCAGTGCTTTTTGATTTACACTCTGGTGGAAATCCCCAAATTCAGTCTTCAAAGTTAGCCTTTTTTATGAAGTAACTCCTAGACCTCGATGGATTCTAGCTACCCCAGAGATGGCCTTTCCAATGTCAGAACTGAAAAAGGGCAGAAACATGTGAAGAAAATTCTTTACTAAGCTTTTCCAAGGTTTGCTTATATAGATATTGTTTCAAGTGTAGTAGTCCACAGAGAAGCCAAACAACCAGTTTGTTTTTTAATGGCTATGACCATGTGCCTCTGTAAGCATTCTCCAGACTTGCACAGGAGCCTGCAGCTGGGGCACCTTTTTCTCATGCCCATGTTAACTGCACAGTCACACATCAAACACTGCTAGCAACACTATTTGCAGCTATGGACAAGATCACATAGCGCACAGCAACGCTCACAAATGTTTCTCATCCTAAATACCTTTCAGGTATTCCTAATACCATGATAATGTTCATCATGTCAAAGGAGGAAACAGGTCTTTGAAAATCTCAAACTGTCTTTCAGCTTAACCACCCCCGCAACGTTTCTCCCACTCAAATAGCAGGTTGATGAGTATATTAGCATGTAGTAGATCCTCAGCATGACCCTCCTGTTTCTCCTGTAGCTCTTTTGCTCCACTTAAGAGTACTGCATGCATGAGAACCACCACTGCTGTAAGCCCTATGAGACTCCCAGCAAAACAGATCGCCACTGTTATTTACACCAATTAAATATCACCACTGTTTGTCTATAATTTTAGAACACGGATGGACTGTAAGGTTCTGCATACTCCCCACCCAACAGCTTTAGGGGAGCACCAATCCAGTCTAAAAATTCCTGTGTTTATAGCAAAATTTATAGTGAGAGAATATAAAGCCATGCATGCTGACAACTTCAAGACAAAGCAGAGCATAGTCACGAGGTTCAAACACCTAGCGTAAAATGCCAAAAAATCTGCTCTACACCCTGAGTAAGTTTTTCATAAGCTTTGGGCTGCAGTAACTGGGAAGCCATGGTTATGGGGATCATCTTCTGCCCCAGCCGGAGACACATTCAAGGCTCCCATCAGGTTCAGAAAAGCAGTTTGCTTTGTGGTCCCTGTAAGCCCTTGCCAACAAGATGCTTGTTATGATACAAGTCACTTAGCTTTCCTAACTAGCAGTCTTTGGTTTAACTTTTTTTCCTGTTTTGGTAACCTGTGAGGCAATGGCCTAGAGTTAGCAGTACCACAAGCCCTTGAACACTATCCTCCTTGACTGCTGCTCTTCTGTACCTGGTAACAGTCATGGACTTCCAGCTCTGCAACACCCCCATTGCTCTTAGTGCTGCCCTAGTTGTGTAGAACATGGGTCATCAGGCTGCATCCCAAAGTCTGAGTCTTGCTGCTTTCACAGTGATCTTGGTCTAACAGACCACTCTTGACAGCATGCTCACTCTCCTGCCTCTTCTTTATGGCACTCAATTAAGGATAAGAAAACAAAGTAGAGCAAAGATGTAATTTTATGATGGCCTCAGGGGTAGTTGTAAGGTCCCCCAGGACAGTAGGCAAACAGAGCTTGCCTCACAAACCAACATCCCTGCATGATGAAATAATAGTTGAGTATAATATAAATACAAATAAAAATATAACATAAATATGAATATAACTTGAAATAATAGTTTCCAATTCTAGGGCCCCATCAGATGTTTCTTCTGGTTCCCATGCTCATTTTTTTTGAAACCTTCCAGGGCGAGACAAAGTAGCAAGTGACCTACCTCTTCAAAGTAGGCTTCAGGGTCTCTCAAGAACATAGGGCAAGTTTTAGCATTAGAGAGACATCCATCTTCAGTGCAGCTTCTGCAAGGACTAGTTACCCAAGCCTGAGATTAAGTGCATCCCCAGACCAATGAGGAGAAGGTGTGTAGGTAGGGGCTCTCATGTGGGGCTGGTGGCCCCAGGTGGGGTTGGGTCAGGGCAATCAAGGCCTATTCATGCACTCAGGGCCCTGACAAGCTGTCCCTATTTCTACAGATCCCTTTGGGGAGGAGGGTGTGTTTGTTGTTTATGGGGTTAAGCCATCAGTTTACCTTTCTTAGCAGCTGATCTACAGTCCATAAGACTTCCATAAACAGAGTTTGGGATTGGGATCAGGAAACTAATGCTTAGGAATTTGCTTCATATCTGTCTGACAAGACATTACACTCCACACACCAATGGGGGAAAAGGACTGTACAGAACTTGTTCTTAGAAAAAGCCAAAGCCTGCATTTACAGAAAGATGAAAGTAACGCCTCTTTCACTCTCCCACTTTTCTTCGCTGTATAACCTCCTCTAGATTTATATACATAAATAAGTGTATAAAATAGATATTCTTTTACGTTGCCAAAATCTATAAACAAAGGTCCATCGTGTGAGTAAATATCATATTCTTTAAGATCTTCCATTCATAATTTCCAGGAGGTAATAAATTAGGAAAAGAAGAAGGCTGCTTCTCACAAGCAAAGACTAGAAGACACAAAGTTAATTGCTAATGCTAAGTAGAGAGGTGAGCCCACATAAGAAGGCCCAACATTAGGAGAAGGTCTCAATTTTTACATTATAGAGTTAAAAAGTTGCATGGATAAACAACTCAAAATATATGTAGTTAGAATGTAAATGCCAAAAATTATCCCTAGAAGTTCTAGCCCCTGAACCAGTATAGAGTCCAGGCTGTCAAAAAGATTCACGATACATCCCAGATTGCGTATAACAGGCACAAACTGGGTCTATTAACTTGGATCCAGAGCCAACAGTAGAGGCCAGAATATGTAGGTGGCCTGTTTTGATGGAAACATTTTCCCCACTGCTGCCACATTAACAATCGGTTCTTGAGTCAGAGAGAAAGAAACCTCCCTCCCTCCCTGCCCCATCCTGGGCTGAATTGTCCTTGCTGGTATGCTCCTTGATGCCCGCCTGCCCTGACTTCTGAAATGACCGGCCACTTCCTCCATGCTACAGTTTTGAATTCTCAAGAACCATTTGAAATTAAGTCAAACACTCAACGGGAGACAATTTTGCTGACTATAGGGAGCTTTTATAACATCAGAAACAACTCAGGTTAACGTTTTTTTCTTTCTCCCTCCCTGGACACGAGCCATTCCAGAACTTGTATCTGAATATTTGGTTCTCACGTATATTTATTTAGTTAGCAGTGGCATTCCTATTTTTATAGCTTTGAGTTTTTAACTTTCTTGTTAGCAACATTAACAAGGTTTATGGCATATAAAGTGAGCTGTGGCATTTAAAAAATGTTGGCCTAATGTAACACCAGCTTTTTTTTATATACATGTTCAATGGCAAACTCCTACTGACAGGCAGAATGCATTTCTATGTCTGGGCAAGTTTATAGATGGTGTTCCCACCTCTGGGCCACAAGGTCACAAATTTGTTTCTGATTCTATTAAAGAAACACTCAACAATGGTAAGTTTGTGTGCTTCTTTTTTTTTTTTTTTTTTTTTTTTTTTTTTTTATGAGAGGGGACTGTTTTATGTGATCCAAGATCTTAAAGATACTCCAAGGAATCTCTGTTGAATGCTGGGCGCTGGGTTTTTCACCCCCATGCCCTGACCAAATAACGCTGGCTGCAGATTTGAGAAGCTTTGTCTGGCAGTTAGATAAAACAGTTTTCAGGGAAATCTGACATGACTGAAAAAAAGAACAGGCCATTTCTCTCTCATCTATCCATGTGTAGTTACGCTGCCTTCCGTGGGGTTTCATAGGAGTAGGATTTGACTCTGCATCAAAAGGATGTACAGGAGTTAAAGATTCACAACACCTGTTCTCAGCTCCTATTTCCTCAGCAGATCCTCTGTGCGACTCTGAGGACCTCACCCAAAAGCTTTGCTGCCTGGCCCTCCACGCCTGTGTGCTGGAAGGAACAATATTCCTCCCTTGCCTCTCTTCATCTGTTTTGCAAGATTTTTAGAGGCAAGGCACTGGTAAATCAAGGTACCTAACTCGGTGAAGGCCTTGGCACTCCATACATTAATAAGAATATTTACTGAACTTATGGCAAGGACAAATAAAAAGACGAATACGGCAGAGATGGCTCCTATTGCCCTATGAAACACCAACGTTATTCTTTCTTGGAATTAATTTAGCTAGGCATTTTCTGCTTTATGCTGTGTGATGGCTCCAGCTGCAGCTTCCTCACCGTAACGGTTTACTGTATGATGCCTAGCCTCATTTAGCAAGAGGGGAGGCAGCATCCAGGCTGGCCTCAGCCATTGCCAGCCTGAAATCACTTCATGCTGGCACACGTTGCACTCTGGGACTCCGTGGCTACGAACATATAGCTTTTTGGCTTGAGAAATGAAGGGGGGCCAGCAGAAAGACTGAGCTGACGGAGTAAAATTAAGAGCACAGGAGAGAGAGGACCAGCATTTGAAGGAGGGAGGATAAGCTTGTGTGTCTGTTGAAAGAATGTCAGCATCATCTATTACTGTCCAGAAGGCACTCATGAAAATGCAGAAGGGCAAGAAGCGCAGCCCTTTTTGTGGGATGCTTTGGGTTACTGTGGTTAGGAGGATCAAGGCTAGGTATCACATGCCTCTACTGAAGGGAGATCGGCTGGAATAAAGCAAGGAGCCAGAATTTCTAGGCTAGGAAAAAGGCTGATCGTGTTGCAACAGAGCACAGGAAAGAGAATTTGGCTGCAATGTCTGACTGGAGGCCTTTTAGCTACATGAGAGGACTTCAGGTCTATTCTTTCTCTAATTTCCTTATGCCTTCAAGGAAGCTTTTGGTGGAAATTTGCTTCCATTTATGGGAGGACTGGAAGAATGAGGGCCAGACTGTGACTGAGCATCTGGCAATAAGAAAGAGGGCTCAAAGGAGAGGAAACTGCTCAAGCAGGATTTGAGAGTGCTGTTCTGCACTGAAAATTGACCTGTGCAAGCGACAAACTGCCACTGTTGGTCTTTACAAGTAGATATTTTTGAAAAGTGCCAGTTCAAGAAACTCTTTGAGGCTCGAATCCAGTAAGATGACTTTGCTCTCTGAAAATCATCATCATCACACGGATTCTTGTGGCCCAATGAAGTACTAAGTGATCTTTTGTGCAGTATCACCTGCTTCAGATTCTTTCCTCCATGATAACTATGGGTTTGGCTATTTAAAGGCAGTATGACAAAAACACACAAAACTATTACTAAACATCTTTGCTCAGAGGAGACATTTCTTCCTAACAAGTATTTTTGTTTTTCTATGCTGTATTTGGTTACCTCATAGATAATGGTTTATGATCACCATGCAACACCTTTTCTAAAAGAGGTTGCAACTTGTCTTGCTCCTCCTAAGAATGACAAGTTTTCTTTTGGCTTTGGAGAAGTTTGCAATTTTCTCAGGTTTTTAAAAAATCCCTACACAAATTCCCTTAAAATAAAAATCTACAGGTAGGCAGCAGGTATATATCTCCCTACAATGCACAGGAAGTTCTCTGCTAAAGCAAACAATCTACTTCAGTTACTGTTGTCACTATTCATTTGGTTACTTTTACAAACCACTTGGGCAGTTTACAGCATCAATTCTGTGAGGAAAAAAATGTGTTTTTAATGCGTTTGTATATTTATCAGAAAATAATCCGAAAGGGTTGGGGTGGCTTGTCCATGAGAGATGTGATTAATAAACAAGGAATGATCAATTGCTTTGCACCACGTTCAGGCTTTCTGCTCTGTTAAATAATATGGATATTTTGATTGTTCTGGGAATGTTAGTGAAATGCATTCAGGCAATGGGGAGTCCTTGACCTTTTCACTATTGGTTGGCATCGCGATGCCAAGAAAGAAGTTGATCAGAATTTTCTATACAGAACAATAGCAGACATTTACCTTTCACGTTTATACCCACCTATAAGACCTTTTTGTGAGATAGTTTTCCATAGCTACTCTGTCCCGTTAGGCATACAGAACAAAATACTTCAAAGCACTTTAACTCTCATGTTTCCACTGAGGAGTTTCCCCTCCTGCAATGTTATACATATGTGAAATCAGTGCTAAAACAACAAAGTACAGTGACAAATACTGAAACACCTTTTGCCCAGCAGCATTCCCTACAAAGCAGTATTTATGTGACAGTGCTAGAAGACCAAGAGCTTGCTCCTGGAAGAGAAGGACGAATACCCAGGGCTGCTGTGTACATCTGGTTTGGTTTGGATCCATCAGCCTCCGCAACACACACTGCAAACACCACAGAAGTGGCTGTGCTTCTGAAGTACAGTAGCAGATCTTGAGTGTGTATTGAACTAGATCCTCAATGGGTATAAATCAAAGTAACTACACTGAAATCAATCCTGCTGCTGCTCTTTGCACATGTGTTACATCTGATGTGAGACTCCCAAGTACCACAATCACTATTCCAATATCTTCTTATAACCAGCCACTGTCGTGCCACAACATACCCAGCTCTTCCAGTAGCTACCCCCTGCCCTGCGCTTTCAGTGATTCTCTCCCTTCCCTCTGCCCTTCCTTCCCTCCTTTCTTTCCCCAGAACTGCCATCACTCAGCATTTTAGCTAGGAGACCAGTTCTCCAAACTGAAAACATCAAAGCATATCTCTGGCTAGATCTCATCCCAACCCTCCAAGTTTGTTGACTTGGAAAGTGAATAACTAATAAGGCAGCATGCCATTGTTTTCTGTTTATTATAATGGAAATAAATTGTTGGCTCTAAATCAGGCACTGATTGTTCCTTTGATATCATTGCCAGGAAGCAAAATAAAATGGCTTTTTAAAAATCACCTTTCACAGGGAGTGCCACAGGCATTTAAAAGATGAGCCTTTTTCCATGTCAAAGGCTCTGCCAGAAGTGCCAAACACACTAGAAGAAAAATTCAAATGCTTCCCTATTAAAACAAAAAAAAAGGCGCAAGAGGGAACGCGAGAGCAGGATCGCCTGGGCAGCAGGATCACCTGGGCGGGCTGGCACACCACAGATGTCCTGTGAGTGCTCATGAGGCTGCAGCAGAGCTGGCTCCACGGTGAGGAGCACTTCCTGAAGAATATGGAACACATCCTTTGCAATTCTTTTTCCCTTCAAAAAAAGCACAGGTGGGCTGAATGAATTACCCTGTCTGCCTGGCAGCTCTTAAACTAATAATATGAGACTTTAGGAGCCAAAAAGACAGAGGGGGTGCTTTGCCTCAGAACTTGAGCCACCCATAAATCTTGCTTGTGTGTTTCTTTCATGTTTTTTTTTTTTAAGCTACACGGAGCAGCAATTTCACTGCACCCCCAATGCCTTCTCAGCATTTTAGCTTCTTCCCTATAGACTTTTAGGTGCAGACTTTCAGGTGTTTGAATTTCTCTCAGAGTGCTACCACCTCTAGCTAATGAGGGAATATGTTGCGCATTGGCACCACTGTAACATGCGTAGAGAGGAGCTTCCTCATCGGAGTTTATAGCTGGATCCAGATCTTAAGCGATCCAGAGCACAGTGGTGTTTGGTTTTCATGACATGCTGCAGTTTGATTTGGCTCAGAGCAGAGGATAAAGCGGAGTGCCAGATTCAGATCTCAGGCCAAACTTGGATTTTGTATTTCAGCTACCAAACTTCATCATGGTTTGGCAAAGTCGTGCTCTCACCTGCTCACGCCATGTGGAGAACACCTGTGATTTGCTGGAAAAGCGGTTGATCGTGCTGTGAGAAACTCCCGGTTTGAAAGCCAGCCTATGAGAGACTGTTTCGGCTGACTCTGGCTGCCGCAGATGATGTGCACCGGGAGCACAGAACCGCTGAAACATGCTTAGACTCTTCAACTGCAAAGAAAGAAAAATGGCATAAAGAAAAGCTGTCAGGAGCAGACTACAGCTTTATGCTTTTCTTTATTGTCACAACTCTTGGAACCAGTGCAACCTTTTTATTTGTAAGATTGGGACTCAGATGCACAGCAGCAGTATGACCTGAGAGTAAACTGGGAGAACTACATAACTATATCACTTTCTACAAAAGCCTGCTTTTGAAAGAGTCCATCATACTACCTCTAGCTAGTATTCTTAGATATCATTTTTTGAAGAACGTGCTGGAAGACCCTTTTTCTAAAAATCAAACCAATACCCATAGCTTAAATGGCAAAAGATCTGTGCACGGCAAACAGCATGGTCTGCTAAATATTAAGGTCCTGTTTGACACTGATCTTATGCCTATACTTGGCTCTAAGTGTATCCTTATTCTGCAGAGTATTTAAGCATATTATTAACTTCAAGGCTGTAGCTATGTCCCACAAAATGGGGCAATATAACTGGGACCTTATAAAGTGCTTATGACATAGGTGCTTTTCTGAATTGAAAGGTTTGAAGCGCTCCCGCCAAAGTGCTCTGGGATTAAGTAAAGACTTTCCGTTGGCTTCAGCAAACATTGAGCCAGGTCCTAATTTTTATACTTATTACTACCTTATAATGGGATATTTGAAAAGGAAAAGGAAGGACCTTTTTCTCCAGATAATACCATCTCCTCTAAATTATTTCTGAAAATTAAGGGTGCGATTACTGACCTGTAAGTACTTGATGATCACACTTTGGTTTGAACTTTTATGAGTGTATGTAGGTTTACTAACTCTAGCACTGCCCAGTAATTTATTTCCCAGGTGGGCTAGGAAAGTCATCGGGAAGAAGGAAAACAGTGTCTAAGGGCTTGCTGTGCAAACGGATGATTGTGCTAGCTGGATTAGCGTACGTTTTTGGAAACAGATTTCAGAGGAGAGGTAGAGTATACTTTCCTAATAAAATCAAATCTTTTTCTTTAACCCAGAAATAGTGCTTCAAAGTCTTGCTTATTTTATTAAAAGATTGGTGATCACTATCTCCTGCTCTTAGATGTGGACAGAAACTGGGTTCAAAGACAGCAACAAGCTATTCAGACCCCAAAAGCTGCTGTGACAGAGGTGTGAAGAATCTCTGAATGACTCAACAGAGTCTTTGCAACCATGTTGCCCCTTCCCGGGGCATCCTTCTTTCCCCTGAAGACAACCAACTTCAGAGGCTTTGCACAAAATTTCATGCACTGAATAGCATGATCCAGAGTCGTGGTACCCCCCAAGGGCAGTACAAAAGTCTCAGGTGCCAAGGGCAGCTTCTTTGTACTCAGTAAGTGCCCGTTTGCTGGCGAGCAAGGCTGTACTGTGAAGCTCACCTGAGGAAGCTGGCAGATGCTGTGAGACTCGGCAGGGTGACTCTTTGCTGCTGCTTGAATCCTAAAGCACCATGGTTTGGCTGACAGTTAGTGGTACATTTGTAAATCGCTTGATGTACGTTGTTCTGTCCTATCTGAAGAAACAAAAGTAGACGTCAGACGTGAAAATCCAGTCAGCATTGATATCGTGGCACATGAACCATTACATGATAGTTACAGGTCCTCCTTGGAGACCGTGGAAACATTATACTGTGGCATGCGAAACAGATATTAAACAAAATTTCTGCTTCTACAGCTGATGTGGCCTCTCCTCATTCCACCCAGCAAGTTACTGGGAATACTTCAGTGCAAAGAAAGGTCTTTATTGCTAAGTCTACTTCTGTTCTTTTTTTAAAACTCTTTTTGGCAATATCTATGAAACTTCAGGAAACTGATTCCCAAGGAATCACCTCCTGGACACAGCACAGTTAAGATTGGTGCGACACTCATGCTAAAGTTATCTTGGTTTAACTTTAAAGCAGCACCTCCCTGAGGACCTCTCAATTCTGGAACGAGCGACGTGTTTCTGCGTTCTGTGAGAGCCTGGATTACTTTTAATCTCCTGGACATGTTACAAAGATCAATTTATAGTCTCACAGAGACGGTAAGGACAAGGGTTTGGGGGCAGGCAAAAAGGGAATTGGCTGTTGTTGATTAGTGAATACTGTTATTTCTGAAGAGAAACTTTTCAGGGCAACTTCTACTTTCTTGCACTGCTTGCTTCATTTCAGAGAAAATGTAGTGTGAACTGGCACAGATGCATGGACTGTAGTGGACCCATGTTCCCTTAGGCCAGCAGAGATTTTTGATCAATACATTATAAGTTGTGCAAGCCCTCACAGCTCTGTACAGGTGCTGTGTACTAAAAAAATACAGAAGATGATGAGAAGAAAGCTTCTTTTACTCTCCCCATTACATTTTTATATATACTACAATGAATTATGCCAACGACTTTGTTCCCAAATTACCTTAACCTGGAACAGCCTGTTGCTTGTAATTTTGAGAGATACAATTTGTTAGCACCTCCAATATTATGCAAGGCTTCCAGTGTAAATAGCAGGAAGGCTGGAGTTTGAGCAAACCTATGGTATGTTCTTTCCATAATATTCAGCAATATATGTTTTAAAATTCTCTATTCATTCAGGTTACAGACCCATCAGTTCAAATATTTACCAGAAGTCATCACAAGAACGTAGCAGACACGTGCATACTGAATCTGCATACATTTCAAAAGTCACAAAAACCAGTGAGCAGAATTTTTTCTAGTTCTGCTTAAATCTTACTTGAGCCTTACTTAGTAAAGTGCAATTCCTAACACTTATGAGGAATGCAGTAGAATTGTTTCCTTAAATTTGGCAGATGAAAAGTAGGAACCACAGAGTTTTGTATTATTTCCAACCAAAAGAGTCAAATGGCCTAAGTTTACCCAAAGTTTCACAAACACTTTTGCAAGAAACCATGTCAGGGCATTTTTACAAAATGCTGCTAACGTCCAGAATTTCATACTCCTGAATTTAAAGCTTTTCCAAGTTTTTTGTTTGTTTTACACAACCTCCACCATGATTGTTTTCTTACCCCTGTAAGCACCGACAGGATTTTTTAGACCGGATCACTTTCCAGGAATTACAATGAAGAATTTTAACTCATGGAGCAGAGAAAGGCCTTTTTCTTTGGAAAATGTCATTCCTGGAAGTGCCTTTCACTGAAGTGCTCCTTCCTGGCGAGTCCCTAGGGACCAGTCACAGGAAGAACTGAGAAGAGGTGATGCTCAGCAGGTGGCTCCTAGGGCAGGTCCCCCAGCTGCCGTTTCAGACCACGTGGGTCCCTTTCGGTTCTTGAAAAGGCTTCAGTGACACAAAAGACATTTAAAAGTGTGGCATGTTACCAGGTTACACTCGACTTTCTGCAGGCATTTACTTAAGTTCTCCAGCTCCACCTTGGCCAGTCCCTGTCCCCACAGACGTGCCCAGTGCCTGGGGTGGTGGGACAAGGCTCTGCCCTGCTGTGCCTGTGAACCCAGGCACTGTAATCAGGGGTGATGGGAGGTTCACTTCCAAAGCACGCTCCTGAACTAACCCCTTCTGTGAGACTAAGAAAATGCTCATGGAGATGCACCCGTAGTGGGAAGATCTGCTACAAATGCAAAACAGATGCTAAAGGCTTGAGAAACACATATACAAAGAAGAAAAGTGACATTTTCAAAACCATGGGCAGAAGCAGGAGCTGAACCAGGATTTGCTAACTTCCTCTCCATTGTTTTATCTATACTGCTGCTTCTTTAATTTAATCTTAAATCTTGACAATTCACAGCCGTTTCTGGACGTCTTTTATCCCATGGTTAGCACTCTGTAATGCTAAAGGTTTGAATATTAAAACAAACATCCCAGTTACAGACAGTTATCTGACATCAGTGAAATGGTGAAGTTCCTATTCCCTGAACACCTGTAAAGCTTTCATTTTCCCTCTCCAACAAAACCAAGATGACCTTCTTTTCCCCTTCCCCTGGTACTTCTCTTCCTAGGGCCCATGTGGCTTTCTTGGCCTGCCTTAGCCTCAAGTCAGAAGACAGACGGATTTTCAATATGAGCTTTATGGTTAGTAGTACCCCCTTCCCACTAAAATACTGCAGATTTCTGTGGTAATTCTACTTCCAGAGTTGTCAGAAGTATGCAAAAGCCAGGCTTGTTACATGTGGACACAATTTAAATGGATAACAATCCAGTAGGGATTTATTTTTTATAAAGGCAGAATTTTACTGAGATATGGTATGGTCCAGAATCGGAACCTCCTACAAGCGTGTGGGTTTTCCCTTGTAGAGGTCAGTATGTTCTTAGGACACTGAAAGCAATAGCCTTTAATCTCTCACCCCATCTCTAATAGCTCAATTATTGCTAGTCACATTTTAATTCTCTCATTGGCAGCTCTGACAAGAGCACTCAGTGGCTTTGACTTCAGCCTGGTCCAGAAAACTTTCTTTGAATGATCTTTTACACATTTCACAGACTGGACATTTCAAGGATCTGTGGCTGCAGCAAACAGGTGCAGGCTTGATGTTACCTAATTGGAGTGAAAACCCCATCTCCACAAGCTGACACATCACCTCAGAAGCTTGTTGGTCCCTGTCAGATGAATCACTCTTCCCCCAGATCATCAGAAAAATGATCATCCCTTACTAGCACAGATCCATGTAGACCCAAGTTTCTCTACCTGCCCTCCAAGTTACCCAGCATGTAAACTATACAGGTGTATTAGCTCAGTCCTACACTTTATGCCGAGGCATATATATTTTGGCACTGTAGGCTACACCACATAGCTATGTGACTCCCACTATAAAACCAGCATGCCACTGTGGGAGCTGGTTGGGAGGAATCTGTGCAGGCAGCATCTCCCAGTTGAGAACTTTTGCATCAAAGGAGCATGTCCAAGAGTCCAGAGATGATGTCTGGAGCCTACCTGAACTTAGACCAATGTTTGTCCCCAGCCCCACCTCCTGCTGCTCCTGGCTGGACCCCCAGGGTGGACCCTGGACCTACTTTATCCACTTGCCATGTCTGCAACAGCTGTGCTCATGCACTGCTTGCATGGGGATCCCCCTTAGGTCCCAGCTTGGCCCCCGTCTGGGGGCAGCCCTGCTCCTGCTGCTCCCTGGCAGCAAGGCTCAAGTATATCCTTGAGAAAGGATGTTTCAGGTTCTGGTTAAAAAAAACAATCTTTTTTGCCTTCATTCCTGGCAATGGTGTTGCTCTTCATCGCTCTATGTATATGAGCTGCAAGGATGACAGCTCTGTAATTTTCTTATAAAGCAAACACGCTTCATTTTACTCGTGACAGCAGGCAATCCAGGGCCAGTAAATGACTGGCAAATGCCTTCTATATTCATCTCTTCGAGTGTTTTGGTTTTTCTTTACTTTTAATTTGCCTGGAGGCAGACATTTGAGATAACAGCTGTTATGGTGATGTTATCAGTCATCTGCATGTCAGAGAATGCCAGGAAAATGCCTGTGGAGTAGACCTCTTGGGTTTTTGGTTTTGTTTTAACTGCTCTGGGGCAAATTCACTCCTTTGTCAAAGCTCTGCTCAAAACATGAGAAGAGAATATAATGGAACTGGTTTCTACCCTCTGATTATGAAGAAATGTCTTTTCCTGCTGATAGAGCACAAGTTCCCTACTTGCTCTTTGATGTTCCTCAAAGATAAGTGTACTAGAGCAGTCCTTTGCCAGACCCTGTCACATTTTTTCTTGCTGGTAAGCAATGTCAGAGCACATCTACCACCAGGAAACGTCCCTGTGATTCTCTGGAGAGAGATGTGATTTGCTTGCTCTTGAGTAACTGGGGAGGCCCTAATAAACCCTGTTAAAAGGGATCTTTACCCTCCCATGAAAGACACTGCTTAGCTTTCTTGGGTTCAGTTATAAAGTTTTCTGGGGAAGAAAGGTTCTTTGCCAACTGAGGTGGAGGGCCCAATGTCAAGAATCATCAATAAGTAGGTCCAGAGCTCTGTCTCACAAACGTGAACCATCTGCAAGAAGGCCAAGTAGATTTATTGGTTCTTTAGAGAAGATGCCACCAGGAAGGTGTTGGCTTGAGAATTATTACGCTGTATTCTTTTGTTTTTCCAGAGAATTACAAGATAGAAAAACAAAATGTAGCTTTGGAAACAAACTGGGATGTGCCCCTATTTAGTATATTGATGACGATAGACCAGTTTGTCCAGTTAATTTAATGAGACCTAACATCCTTTGTACTAGAGAAACTTACTCATTATACTTTGACCGAAAATAATTTGTATCTGAGGATCTTGAACTACTTTATTGACATTAGGCCTGTGGGAAGATAAATAGTTACGCCTATGCAATGGCCATTATTCCAAAGGAGCAATGTAGATATAGGCATTTTGTGTGTCTGCAGTCCTGATGGATCTGAGCACAGAAAATAAAGGCTTCTGCAGGCATATTTACTGTTTTCCCATAATTTCCTAACATCTCTTAATAATGCAGCAGCAGAGATTTCTCTCTTCCACTACCGTGACATTACAGAAGGCTATTTTGCTAGAAATTAAGAGCTCAGTTCTTGTTTGCACCAGACATCTCCCGACCAACCGTGGGCAAGGTATCCAGACTACTGTGATCTGTTTCCCCACTTGGAAAATGAGCATACTTCCTAAAAATATAGTTAAGCATTGAGATACCACAGAGATAGAGCTCATGCAGATACCTGTGCAGAAATACATGTGACAGAGAAAGCTGACCTTGAAGGCAAGCCTTGAACAGAGATCACAAAGGTTAACCATCCAAGTAAACTATTACCAAGTAAATCTTGTGGTTTGTTTCCCAAAGGTAGCTTTTTCAGCTTTGACACACCTGTTTCTAAGTATAGTCAATTTATGAAAACAAGCAAGCATTTTTGCAAGCTTTGAAGATGCACATATTACTTCTTCTACCAGTGCAAACGGCATTTCCTTATCCCTGTTTCCAGTAGGTGTGTGAAACTGATTTTCACCCATGGTATTCAGGTGCAGCTGTTTGGAACAATGTTAAATGACTACACAGGAGAACATCCTTCATATTCCAAAAATTTTCCCTGAGCTCAAAAAAAGTGTTAATAGTGCAATAAAGAGCCTTTCTTTTTGGATCTTCCAAAGTCAAGAAGAATATGCTGCCTGCTTAAACATGGTGGAACCAAAAAAGGTAAGCTGTATGACATACTAATTTGCTAAGCACAGCTTTGCCTACGTGCTTTCATCACCGCTGATGTGGTAACATAAAGGATTTGTTCAGCGTAGGTGAACTCCCTCTTCCAAATGTCTCCAGGCTTTTGAGCAATTTTAGTTTCTGGAGTTGAAGTGTATCTGTCTCACAGTGAGTAAGCTTTGAGGGCTGGGAATGTAATTGTGTATTTTCTACATCATTGTGGCGGTATTGTTGGGGCTAAATAAACTGGCTGAAAAATGCTTTTCTTTGTTTGATTTCTGGGGAGGTTGAACCAACAAGAAAAACTGAAATATGTACCTTATCTAAACTGTGAAAGTTTGTATTTCTTGTGAAAATATGGGTAGAGGTTTGGTCCATTTGATAGCGTTACAGTTCAGGTACCAAGATACAATTTCTAACTAAAATGAATTCTAATTGAAGATTTTATTTCCACTTTTTATATAAAACTACAAAATATGTTAAAATCGGTTTCAATAAGCCATTTTTCATGTAGAAAAGTTTGTCTCAAAATATCATCTAACTCTAGGGCTAGGCAAAAAGAGAAAAAGAAACAGCTTTCAGCTGTAAACCACTGCGGTGAGAAGAAAGTTGTCTTTTGCCACTGCTGAGATTTGCAGTATCGCCTAGATACGTACTGCCAATAGGGCAGGGATATACTTTCCTGCTATGCATCAGATACTGACTATTGCTGAAAACAGAGGTTGGTCTTAAAGAGCTAACATCTGATAAAGACAACACATTCTTGGAGCTGAGTTGCTGGAAACAAAGGTAAGAAGAAATTCAAGGTTTCATTACTCTAAAGCTACTGGTTATTACTTATGGTTTCCTTTGGACACTTTCTCTTTGATATTGTAGTATCAAATACCCTCAAAGCAATCTTCCACTAAGATGTGGTTCATTAGATAATAAACTGTGCCTTTCTCTGGACTTATCACCTGGAATTTAAAAAAAGGGCTATGCAAAGCTGCAGAAAGGAAAAATAAGAGAGACAAACAAGGAAACGTCAATTAAGATTAATAAGATAATACCTGGAGTGACTGGCTTGGCAGTCATGCGTTTCCTTTAGCATTTTCTGTGTAATTCATTTCTGTGAGATGAATACAGTGATGGAAGTTAAGGGGGGTTGACTGATGAAACAGAAATTTTCATAGAAACGGTCTCTTTCATGCTTTTGGAGATTTTTTTAATTAACAGTAACTTATTCTTTGTTAGTCACGATGACAGACAAGTATCCCACACCCAGTAAAAGAGGCTGGGGTGAAAATTCAAACATCCGAGAGGCTCCTTGTTGGCTACATACAGATAGTCTCTGTTGGTGGCACCTGCAATCTTCTTCCTGAGGTTTTTGGGCTGTACAGGAAGGAAGGGGAGGTCTCACGGAGAGGGGAAGGGAATCCGGGAATGACTCTAGCTGTCTGGAGAGGAAAGGTCCCTTCTCCAGAAAATGATTATGAATTTCAAACATAGTCATCTTCAGACAAAATATGGAAGCACTCTGAGAGAAGAAACAAAAACAAGGTGTCTCCTGCACCTCCTTTCCCAGACAGCATCCCTCATCACCCATGATTACTTTCCCC
Organism: Gymnogyps californianus; assembly: GCF_018139145.2. NCBI lineage: Eukaryota > Metazoa > Chordata > Aves > Accipitriformes > Cathartidae > Gymnogyps > Gymnogyps californianus. Next base: position 7,085,521 of record NC_059473.1, on the reverse strand, counting down.
TTTCGGCTCTATTCATCTCTTTCAGCACAACGGCACAGCTCATGATGGAGCTGGGAAAAACACCCATCCTAGCCTAGCCCACAGCCTGGTATGAGATGTGGGTTTGAACCCCTGAGGCAAGGAAGCCGCGGATCCGGGGCTCCCAGGTCTCTGAGCTGGCTCACCACGGGGTTATTACATGCAAAAGGCAGCGCTTAGTTTCACCATCTTTTCCATTGAAAAAGCTGCCTGCCAGAAGGGCTAGCTGGGAGCCTTGCAGGATGCACGCAGGCAGATGGAGGCTAAGCCCTAATGTCATAAGACAAATGTGATGGGAATTCAGGTGTCTAAATTCCCCATATGAAAAGAGGAACTTCCCTATTCTCTCCTATCTGATCTATGATGTGTGCAAATTGTTTTCAGGGAGGGAGTAGGAAAAATACACTTTAAAGGCTATGCAGCTAGATGCCACTCTTCTGCATGCTTAGAATTTAAATGAGGGGCCTTATCTGCTCCAAACTGTGCTAAGCAACGTAGCCGATAAGGTGAAAATAAGCTATTTCAGCTCCTTTTTCCCCATTCATTAATTTATATTTAAACTGTGGCATTTTTGCCTGATGCGTGGAGCTGTATTCTTGTATGCAGACACAACTGTGTTCAGGAGTACAGCTACAAATGTTAAAGAAATAAACCTGTGAGGGTCTAGGAGACTGAAAGGGAGATATATAGAAGGTCAATAGTGTTAACTAAGAAATCTCACTATTAGGACGGTAGCCAGAGGACATGTTGGCCAAGTGAAATAAAGGGCTTACCATTCAATTAAGTCATGGAGCCAGACATACTATAGCTTTGTTCTGGGAACCTGAGTCAGGGACTAGGAGACAAATGCAGACTATTGCTACCCTAGAGAGACCACCAACCCTCCTCAAGGAACACTAGAGCACTTTAGAGAACTTTAACATGGGCCTACATGCCAAAGTTTGAAAGCCTTCCCGTAAGGCAGGCTGACACCTCAGGTCTTTTATCTCAGACACTGCTTCAAATTTTTCCTTTGCAGAGGTGCTGCGTCTTGTTCAGGTCCCTTTTCGAGCATGACTGCTTTGCATAGTGCGGCTGTGGTGGACCTACACCACGCTACTCAGAAAGAGCTTCAAGAGCTTGTAGGGTTACCAGTGCTTACATGGGGGTCTTGTCAGTCTTGGGAACGGGGTCTGTGAGGGGAAGGGACAAGTAGCCCCTGAGTACTTTCTTTCCTTTTGAATTCAGTCTGATTTTCTTTTTTATTGCCCAGAGAAATAGTAAAGCTGAAGGGACAGCTCAGAGGGAAAAGGAGATGCGTGTTGGAGTGGCTATCGGCATGGGATGAGACCCTGCTACTTGTACTGTGCTATAAGGAGGTTGTCTGGTTGGCACACTAAATTGGGATATTTCTCTGCCATTCCTTTTGATGCAAGAAATTCATGTAACCTGTGACCACTTGTCTTTATTGTCAGAGACCATGTTTTTCTGTCTTGCTTCGTCTAAACCAGCCCATTATTTTTCAGTTCCTCTCTCTGAAGGCATTGTCTACAGTGAGTGACCCACTGCTTGTTTTTGCAGAACACCGCAGGGAAGAGGGCCAAGGATACCTCAATGTTTACATACCGGGATATAATGGCCTCATGTTGCCTGCAGATATATTCATATCAGTGCAAGCCCAAGGTCAGATCTTGTTGATGAGTGGTGTTTCTGAGCTCTTGTTATACACACACACACTTCCAAACTGTGCTAGACTTGCCACAAGTTGTTTACAAGAGATTGAGCCCATGGTGAATCAGCCCTGGCACGCAAGTCCTGCTCTGCTGCCCCCGTTCTGGCTGATGCTTCTTGGCCGCTTATTCTATGTGAGGTAGGAACACCGCTGGACACCGGCAGCGCTTTGCAGCAAAACCCATTACCTAGCGAAACACTGGATACACGGGACTTACGCACAGTAACCTGCAGAGATCCACTCACACCAGAACAGTCTTCAAGTATTTGAAGACAAACATGTGCTCAAGTGATTTGTTGGAACGCAATCTGCAAGGCTGATCGTCTAAGTTACTACCAGTGACTTCATATCGACCTTAATAGCGGGAACGTGCAAATACTTGAACACCTAGGGGTACAATGTGGCATTTTAAACAACTATTTTTCTCTTAAAGTATTTGATCTGTGAGTGTTAAAATCAGAGCGTCAGCACTTGAGTTGGAACGTATGTCCGAGGCATTCGCTGAGAGGCATGATAAAGAAACTATGCAATGCATATATTTTAATTTTAAATAAATCAATGTGATAATCTGGGATCAGGTGGGATTCTGCAGCTGGAAGAAAAGGACAAAGGGAGGTCATTAGTTATACTTTTAATAAATCAACTTGTTAATTAGGGATCAGGTGGGATTTTTCAGCGTGAGACAGAGGACAAAGAAAGCTCATTAGTTGTATTTTAAATAAATCAATGTTTTAGTTGGTGTGGGATTCTCCTGGAAATACAGGACAGGGCAAAATGGAACAGATACTAAAAACTGGCACTTGAAAATATGCTTGATGTAAGAAATAAGAAATGTTTCATACTTACTTAGTGCATCTATATTTTCCATGCACCCCTTAGTACAAAACCAGTGTGGTCAGGCTGGAACTCTTGGAAGATTCAAGGAAACAAAGAGAGAAGACCTGTAATATATTCAAGGAAATAAAGAGGAAAGGTTATTTCAGATTTGTGTGGCTCACCACATCTAGCAAATTGATTTCAAAACATTACAGCATTCAGAACCACTGGACATGTCTGAAGACTTGGGTTCTAGTCTTTTACCTGAGCCTGCCACAGAAAGATGTCATCTACAAGGTATGATAACTTCTGCCAGGTTCTCCACTGCAATAAAGTTTACTAGGCGCTGAGCTCTTCTCCCCTGTGGCATATCAGGACAGCATTTGCTTGTTCTACAGATCTCCCTGTACAGAGTCCACCTCTCACTCGTGCAAGGTCATGCAACCCTGGTGATCACCACTGACTCCATGCAGGTCCTGCTGAGGCTGATGTGACTCTATAATAAGCATCATTTGTTTGTGGACTTGTGTTGATGCAGCATCTGAAAGCAAAACATTACCTGAGTAAGAAAGGGAGACAGGCAGGGTAAAAAGGATGATGTTCAAATGACCAAATCTGGCAACATTCATCCTATTTACTCTTTGGTGCTGCAATGGAGGACAGCAATTCAAAGCCATCAATACCTATTAAGGAATGCCAAGCACTACAGGAAGCAAAAGACTTCATCATAATCAGTACCCATTTGTTCCCTGGTGTGCTGCACATTAAAAGGAGCTCTTTGAGACAGCTTTTCTTCTGCTGCTTTTCTTCTTGCTTTGTTTTAGTTTTGTCCTACTTGCACTCCACAGAGGGAGTCTTGCTTACTGCTGATGGACAATAACACATCTTGCAAGGCTAATATTTCCTGAGGATGCATCTTCTCGTGTTGCCTGCTGCCTGCACAACGAGATGCACATGATAATTACCTCCTAGGAAGGCAACGGCTCATCTGTGTCACTGTCACATCTGCCCATGGCTAATAGGTGTGCAGTATTTGCTGTGAATTTAAAAACCGTCCCCTTTCAAAGGTCAGAAGATCAAAAGTTCAAATTTCATTGGGAATTGCCAAAAGAGCCCACACTGCCGCTCACTGCCCCAGCAGGCTCCTCATGTGCAATAGCAAGGAATCGGCAGCAGCTAACTAGCTGGTGCTGTTGTTTCAACAAACATATAAAACGAGAGACCCAGTCAGCTGTAGCAAGAAATAATAAAGATATTGAGTTTACATACAGTCTTCAAAAATTTCCTCAAAGGGTCTTCAGTTTATTTTCTCACCTCAGTGTGAGGCTCAGTTTTAACAATATGGCTGCCAAAAGGGTGATTTACCCTACGGCTTAGACGGGCTGTTGTGATGGATAGTGGATACTATTTCAACAAAGAAACAGCGCCTCAAGTTTTAATCAGCTATGTAAACTAATAGAACCTTGCTCAAAATATTTTTGGCCCTTCCTTTGCGAGCAGATTCTCAACAGCGAATAGAAAAACACATCATATATGAGACTTACAATGCTACTCTTCTTGTAAGAGGAGAGTCATGCGGAGTCCAAGCACAGCAGCATCTTCAGAGGTTCAAAAGTCAGCAGTAAGATTCAGTCTGTGCTGAAACCTGACCCATAAGGTCTAAGACAAAGAGCAGTTTTATTTTCCAGATTTTTCAATAAAAACATTAAAGTCATTTTAAGTTTCAAGAATGTAAATAAAGAGCATAAGATTAGTATTTCAAGACAGGTTTTTTTTTTTTCTTGCAGCAGTAACTTAAACAACGCTTCATTTTTTCAACTGAAGATCCACAATCCGTTGCCCAATCATAAAAGTTTTTTTTAAGAAAAAACTCAGTGGCTTATTTAAAGAAAAGAAAAGAAGAGGGAAAGAGGGGCCCTTGGACCACAAGAGAAGGCCGGTTTCTTGAAAGTACCGAAGAGGATTTAACAAATGTAAACAGTCCTGTAGTTCCTACTCAGCCACGTTAGCTTGCTTTCCTCCTCCAGGGGAAGTACAACATCCTTGGAAATGGGAGAAACTGAATTGCAGTTGCAATTCAGAAGAACATCAGTCAGTGAAACACTCAAGCATGTGCTTGAGTGCTATTAGCATAATTGGGACACAAGTGTATGACTGAAGTTAAGTAAGATTAAAGTTAAGTTTCTTTAAGATAAATGGATTAATGCAGATGTTTATGTAATTTTGAGTATCAAGGACAGCAAGTTTAAGCAATTTGTCTAAATTTACACGCGAGTTTTATAGGAAACCACCATTTCTGATCTCACAAGTCCCAATCTCATCCCCTCAAATGCCTACAAGTTTGTCATTCCCCTCGCTCCAGTATTGACACTCTGCCTATTTTCAGCATATTCCCCTGATGCCTTTTGGAAACTCAATCAGGGGAACAACGTGGCTGCTTAATCTCAGCTTGAGGAGGGGGCTGGGCTGAATTGGCCAAAAACTTCTTTATTGAGAACAGTTGGTCAAGGCAATTTCTGGACACTGGCAAGCTTAGCCACCAAAGTTGTGTGCCTGGGTGTACTACAAAGTCATAGGAGAACCAGGGACTGAACCTTTGTACCTCTTGTTTTGCGTACACAGTGCCTAATCCAATGCTGACTGCAAACAGTAGGAAGCTCCCACAACAAGTAATCAAACCCCCACAGAAAAGCCCAACCCAACACGGTCCTATTAATTAATTCACAAGAATTTCCTCCTCTTCTTTGCACTCTGTGATTAGGATTTGAAAATCAAAGCCATTAATCTTCAAAATGCTAAAATGACAGACACCTTATGAGCAAGCATCCAGTTTCGCTCCCTTCAAAATCCACCAGAGAGAGACAAACACACTCTGGGCCCCAGCCCAACTTTATCCGAGTCTTCAACTTGATATCCACTTCAGTGACGTGAAGCTCTGCTGGATGGCTTCAAATTTGCCTCCAGACTGTTGCTAATTGGGAGAACTGTTTTTCTTTGTTCTTTCTGCAGTGTTAGCAGAGGCACACTGGCAGTGTGCTGGCAGTGGAAGCTGCCACTTTGGGAAGAGTTTTGATTAAAATATACATTGCTTTGATCAGTGCCTTCCCTGTAGTGTAAGATAAACATGATCAGCAGTTTTGGTTGGTGTTCATTCCTAAGGCACATGCTGTGAAGTTACTGCACTACATTAACCAAAAGCTTAAAAGGAAATTATTGTAGCCAACTGGGACTTGGAATTATCCTGAGACTAGAAATCTTAAAATCTAAAAGGAACAGAAACCAGCACTGCCTTTCCCCCTCTGCCAGTAGGGTCTTCCACTATGGCAAGTCCAAGAGGTTAGGGTTGAGATCTTTTATAACAAGGTATGTATGTCAGAGGAGGAAAGGTATGAGAGCATGTTCCATAACTAATTTAATGCTTTATGTCTTTTCATTCAACACCAGAAATATCACAGAAGTACACCTCCCTTCGGTTCGTGAAGCTTGTTTGAATCTCACAGCTGGGGCCTGGAAGAATTGTCTGAAGTGTAGCCATGGTCTTTATGTCAAGACCATTTTAATGCTACTTTTTCCTCTTTTTTTTTTTTCCTTTTTTCTTGTGAAGCCAAAATGGTGTCTATTACAGGAAACTAGTACAGCTGTTAGAACAAATAGCATTCATGGAAATTGTTTGTTTTCTGTACTACAGCTTTGTATGCAAAATTAAATTTTAGGAATTTGTTTTAAAATTTCTAATGCTTGAGGCTTTACATTTCAAGGGAAGAGAATGCAAAAAAAATTACATGATTAAATAAAGATTTGCTCAGAGAATGGCAAGTAACTTAATGATGTTACTTATAAGCTCATAAAAGAAACACAGGCGTAAGAGGAAAACTTAGTGCTATGCTTTGGGTTTTTAAGCTGGTCTTTTAATGACATCTTATTATTTCCTTGGAAAAGGGTAATTTCTCTGATTGAGGTAGGAACCAGCTTACCCTTCCTTTTGCCATCCCCAGGACTGGGCCAGATCCTGAGTAAACACAGGAAGGTTGAGCATCACCAAAATCAATAAAGTTGCCCCACATGAGATCCGGGTGACCAATTCTTCCACTGCCCGCAAGGGCGGGGGGCAGCGGGTGGGTGCTGCTGTTGAGTAGAAGTGTTCCGCTGGCACCGACGGCTCCCCTGCGTTATGTGCTACTCCGCTCTGTCTGTTCGAAGGCCTTTTCTGATAAAGTAATAAACATACCATAAAACTGTTTTACAAGGCAGGTCTCACTCTGCTCTCCAGCTTTTTCTCATTAAGGGCCTTGCTGCTTCAAGGAAGTTCAGGCTGCAGCACATTTAACATCTGCATTCCTTTGACGTGTTTTGAAATTATTTTAAAACAATTGGGAGAGGAGGACCAGGTTTGGGGGGGGCTGAGTGCTTCAAAGAGAAAGCAGATCAACATGTAAGCCCCAAATTACATAACTAGCCCCACCAAGGAAATAAATTAATTTGTTTCCCAATGGCTTATTTATATAACCCTTTAATTATAGCTAACCATATCACCGGTATTATACCATGGGAAAATGTAAAACTGTTAAGCAACCTACCACTCCGCCCTCTCCAGACCGACAACACAATCATTAAGCAACAACTACATGTTAGGACATCGCCTGCTCTTTTGTCTTTCAAAGGTATAGTTCAATAATGTGGGTATGAAAATGTGACCTCAACTGTAACTCTTTTTCTAGGGCTTTTGTGTATTCCTAAACTCCATCTCCCTGTTGGATCGTAAAAATGGGACAGCATTTGACCTGCTTGCAACACAAAAAGGGATATTGTTTAAAAATTCGCTATTTTCCCAGTCTGCACATGAGTCATAATCAGCAGTTGAGTCCTGTTAACTGCAAGTGCTGCTCAGCCTATGCTGGCTTTTCAAATGTGGTAAGTTTAGGTAGCTCTGTTGACTTCAATTAAAGCATTTCTAATTGTTTCTCATTCAGTAGACACCAGCTGCGACCCTAGCTGTTGCCCTACAAAAGGCACAGTGTGTTAAAGCAGCTTGCTGCAGCTCCTTGAGGCCCAATGAATGCCACATATTACGAGTTATTAGACCAAACCGCTGTGATGAACAGGATGGCAACAGCAACAGGGAAGATTTTGCAGGTGAGAAATATCAGAATTTTCTGAAACTGAAATTGTCAAAACAGCTGTTTCAATCCATGTTCAGTCCACTTCAGAAGACAATACATAAGTATTTCTACAAAAAATAATCTCCTGATGATATGAGATAAAGCTGATTGTGACATGTGGAGAACGCTCTAACTTCAACTATGGGATTGCAAGAAGAGTTTCGTTATAAATCATGGAAATTCTTCCTAATGTTTTTATGTTTGGATTGGCTTTCAATACTCAGAGTAGTGGAATCTTTCAGGTACAATGACTTTCTTCTCTGTGAAGGGGTAAGTCTTGGTAGTTTACCAGCACTGTAATATGAACAGTTTTATTTAGGTACAAAAATAATGCATCTTAATGCTAGAATAGCCAATGTAGCTGGATATTAAGAGCCCTATATATGACCAAATTAGAACAGATTATCAGGGATGCTTTGGAATCTCCATCAGTCAGACTCTATCCATCAAGCTGGGTATCCTAAAAGACAGGCATCATGTCCACCACATGTTAATAGGTTCAGTGCAAGACCCGTGTTAGGTGTTTTGGGAATGCCTTGAAACCAACCCTGCAGATTAGAAGAGAGGCATTCTAGGCTCTGTATTCAAGAATCTATAATACTCTGTCTAAAGTTCAAAAAGAGCTAAAGAGAAAGCGCAATATACACAGGAATTGCCTACAAGAAAATTCCTCAATTAGCTTGCTAAATAATCCTTTCTTTGTATTTATTTTTAATTTAAAGATGGCATAAAGTGAGTTTTAGCAAACCATTCCTGCATAACTCAGTGTATAGAGAGATGAAGCAATGCTATAATTCTATCTTCTACACCCTTTGAAGCAGTATTTCGTTGGTCATGTCTGCGATGCCTGAGGATGGTCTTTAGACCAAGTTCTGTACTCTTAAAAACAGATCAAAAGAAATTTGGTCATCTCCTTCAAAAGACAGACATTCTCCTCCCCTTTTTCACAGAGCTGCAACATGAAACAAGGCTTAGTGTTGAGGAACGTCTTCTGTAATTCAGTATAAATGTTTTGGCTCACAGTCTCAGTTTTTTAGATGGGAATAACAAGTAAACTATCTTCAAGGAAGCTAAATTAATTTAATCTCAGTTCTGAACTAAGAGGAGAAAAACTGAAGTTTTCAAGAAAAAGTGGTGGGTTTGTATTAAGCAAAAATTAAGACGTTGAGCCTCATGTTAGCTGCTAATATACCAATGGCATTTCATCTCAGGATTTTATTATGACTAAACAGAGATACAAGATTATTTAAAAATCTTAGCTATGATTGCAATAAATAAATACATTTCCAGCCCTCACAATGGCAGAAGAATGCTGTCAAATGTGACCGGTCTCTATCTACCCCAAAAGCTTGAAAACAAGAAAAATAACAGGAAAGCAGCATTCTTGAATGGCATGCTATATGTTGTGATTTCTCATCCAGACCGGATTCTTAATCAAAAATGAAGGCTTGCAGTGATGAGATCTATACAGACCCATACACCTCGTGCTGACATTTCAGATGAAATTCTGAGTTACACAAAATAGAGAATAACTGTGCTGAGATGTAGAGGATAAGATTGGTCTAGAGAAAACACAAACTGGTCAAAATCCAAAAGCCAAATTCCTGAATCTTTAAAAAAGTTTAGTTAATATATGTTTATATATTTTTCCCGCAAACTATCATTTCCTGATTTTGGCTGGAGATAGTAAAGTACCTTGAAAAAGACTATTTCCATGACGTGTTTAACTCAGCAGAAGCCAAGACCTACAAGAAATCTCTAGGGAAAACAGACTTTCCTCCTTTTACTGGTTGTTTGACTGTCAGTCTTCTCCAGGATTCCCTGATAATTCAGCATGGAGTTAGAAAGGAACATAAAATCATTCGCTATACTTCAAAGTCTTTTTTAAAACAAATTTTCTCATTCAGAAGTGCAAGAACTGAAAGCTGGTCCTTTGTGATGTTTGCAGAGTGATGTACCTGGCATTAAAAAAAAAAAAAAATCTTCATAAAATGAGTTTCTGCTGCAGCATCTCAGAGCACTATGCACCACAGCAGAGGCTTTCCAACCCTCCCTGGTCAGACTGTCTAGACTCAGCCAGATCGAGCTCTGCAGTTCTGGGAGCTGGGCTTTAGTGGAGATAGCCTGCTGGTGAGCCCTGGTCTGCATTAGCATTTATTTCTGCCCCGCGACTTGGTTGCTTCATTGCACCTTGCAATAACTAGAACTGCATTCGAGTGGGAGCTATGGTCGGGTAATTGGCAGGCAGATGTGGCTTCTAATAATCTGCTCTTCTTTTGGGAAAAGCAAAGGAAATATCAGGTAGCCAAAAAAAAAAAAGTCTTCTGGCTACCCACGATCTATCAGAAGACCTGGAGAGACACTATCACCTGGAAAACAAGGATATGATCTGGAATTGATTTCCATTCTTCCTAATATTCCTCAGTAGAACAAAACATCTGTGAGCTGGATAGCTATAGACAGCTGGTTCTGGAGAAAGGCTGGAATTTACCCCACCAAGACATAACCTTCTCTAATGGGAATAATACCACCACAAAAACACATCAAATCTGAATAGTTCTTGCAACTGTTTGCAGTTCAGGAAATCAGTGTGCTGCGTTGCTATTTGTAACCAATATAATTTTATCTCCACTCTGTGCCCACTTTCTGGTAATGCAACATAGTCACATTGCTGACAAAATGTGTGGAAATGGGGATTTATGGTCCACTGTGCTACGGCTAATGAAGTTAACAGGGAAAAACAAAACCAAAAACAAATCTTATATTATAACTGTTTGCGTTATGCAGCTGCGCAAATGATACAGGGAAAAAACCCTGAATGTTTTAACTTTTGTTAACAAGAAAAAAATGGAATAATGTTTTCATTGACTGAAAAATATTCAGTTAAATTCTGCCAGAAGAACATTTTCAGTGGAGAAAAGCCAAAATCAGATCCCTGTGGACAAAATTTACCAATAAATGGATTTTTTTCAGTTTTCAGAGAAAACTTTTTGAGATTTTCAATTATCTCACGAAAAGTTTTTTTTAAAAAAAAAGTATTCAAGGAGCACAGGCTTTTTCCTGTGAACGTCTTTCTTCAGCTGAAAACTCCATTTTCCGACAATAGTAACTGCTGACAAAGAAGTTTTGATCAGCCTAGGAAACATTTGCACCCCGTGTACAAATGGTGCACCACCGATGGGTCTTATCCTGCACGTGGCTTCTTTGTGTAGGCCATTCTCCAAAGGGACAGACCATCAAGAGCTACTGGGAAGCCAGCGGGACGTGCACTTCCATTTAACGAGGCTGTCCTTGGTGGAGCATTTGCTAAAATGCTGAAGTTTGCTTTTTCTCCTGAATCTTTATTGACCCTATAGTAGAAGTGTTAACACTGACAGCACATTTCTACCAGCTGAGGATCTGGCCCTATTTTAGCCTTCTCGACTTATTTTTTGGCATGTTGCTGCAAGCAGGTTGGGATCCTGCCAGGGCGGGGGTGAACAGAACAGCATTCCTGGGCTCTTAGTAGTGTTGACCATTGTATTGATGTGAATACATAAAAACCTTCAAAGGCAGAAAGGTGACTCCCTGTCATATGCAATGCTCCTTCTAGTCCTTTCAAGCCACAGATCATCAGCATAGTCTGTACTTGAACCCAGGATATGCTGCTTTCTCTAGTGAACGAGTGATGGAGATTATTGTAGTGAATAGTAACAGTAGATGAGGTGCTATCTTCCCCTTTAAATTGAGCCATTCAATTTGTCATGAATGGCTGAGTATTTCTTGCTGGCATTTGGGACTTAGATTTCAGCGCTGGGAATAGAGTGAATAGGATCAATGATGAAGCTGAAGTACAAAAAGAAGGAGCAAAAAAGGGCAAAGGACTAAACCCGATAGAGACAAGCAATTACAAGGTGTATTAATGTACACTGGGCTAGGCTGGAAAGAGGGAAGAACTTATTGTTACTCTGGGGGATTTTTTTCCATGAAAGATAAAGGAGAGGGAAGTGAATATTTGTTATTCGGGCAACTGCAAAGCTGTGGCTGCAAAGAATAAAGAGACCTTTTAGAACATGGCAGCTGCCTCTGAGCCTCGAGCGTGGTACTTGATACTACAATCTACCCTCCTAGCGCTTTTTGGCCAGCTTTTGAGAACAGCAAGGAAGGCATTCAGAAGGAAGACAATGACAAATGTCAAGAAAGAGAGAGGAAATCTGGAGATTAAAAGGCTATTGAGTGACAGGCGGGTTAGATCAAAGGCGGACATTTACCAGGTACTTATAATTGCAATGCTAATAGAGGTTAATCATACAAAGCACAGCCAAAGGGTGGATGTCTATTCAATCAAAAAGCATACATATATATATATTTAATACACACATATACATAAACACGCACACATATGTATGTATATATTGTACTTCAAAAGTCAGCTGGTCATTCAACCAGTCACCGTCACCCATCCTGGCTTTCTCTGGGTTGTTAATGGAAAGGAAGCTTTTTGCAGGCAGAGCATTTCAACCCCTTTGCTGTCAGAGCCAGTGAGGTGTTTTGGAGGGAACACACAAGATGGGGCTCATGTATAAACCACTGGAAAAGCAGAGTCAGAATTTGTTTCTTTATAAAAAGGAAACAAACCCCCCAAATCTGTGCCCCGCAAGACTGTGTGTGTTTTCATAGCTTTTAACACAGAGAAAGGAGAATCCTTATTAAAGGATTTTTAAAACCAAGTTTCTTATCTTGCTAATTTTGAGGGCTGGATTTTCCAGGACCTCAGTACCAGTTACACAACTAAATGAGCATCAGCTTTTCTAAAAGCTGCACAATTTTGCAAACATAGGCTCAACTTTGAGCACTTTTGCTTACCAGCCCTTTTCAATCTTATCTCTCTCACAGACATGCTCTCTCTTGTTATCATTCTTCCACCCATTCCTTTCCTATGCCACACACAGATTTCAAAAAACAAAACAAAAACATTTCCTATGGGAGTCTCTCCATACTCATTTTAAGGAAAAGCCGTTCTTGTTCGCCCTCTGTGGCATGTAGCAGTCCCAGCTGTGTATTGCAGCAAGTACAGCTACAACAAGACTTAACTGTGTCTAGAATAATTCCTAATACCACAGCTATGTCTGATTTTACCAGCAAAACCATTCTGATGTCATGTACTCCCAAATCTAGAAAAAGAAATGTTACGTATAACAAAATACCACACACAAACTATTAATGAAAGACCATAGCAACACTAAGTGAATAACTTTATGTACTTATCCAAATCTCTTCACCCAAAGACTCTCAATGACGGGTTTTTTTCCCCATAAATCAACCATAGAAGAACTAGGTCTTATTACGTGTCTGGACTAATTCCTGAAATTATAGGGTCTCTGTCAGGAGCTTTAGGAACATGTAATACAAATAAAAGCAACTTTAAAAAATGTATCATTTATCCAGGAGGTATCTTGTCTATACGGAAAGGTGCTTCCGCTCTTGGGCAATAAACTACCTAGTTAACTGCCATCAGAAAGCAGTTTTCCCCGTGTACAATAGTTACATTTATTCTTTAATAACATGAATTTTGCCTCCTTTGTGCTAGGTCCTATATGCAGAAAGGAAAAGGATGGTAGGCACGAGAAAGGAGTATTAATGTACAGCTAAGGTAGACAGGTATATATTCACCTTGTGAGTGAAGGATGCTTACATCGACAGCGAATCAGTTATGTCGATGCTTGTGCTGCAGCAGGAAGCCTCATCCCTGCAGCCAAGAGCTGGGAGCATTTTCTAGGCTGCAGCTTGCCATCCTCTTCGGCAGGACAGGCTGGCCAACTTCTCTACCCTGCCTGCGGGATTTGAGACCCAGACAGCAGGATGGGCAGCCTGGGCAAGAGCAAGAGAAGGATGGGGTTAGGGCACAGACCTGGGCTCTGAGGCATGCAGGGGACCGATGCCCCAGTGGCTGTGTGGGTAGGAGAGCACCGTCACACACATTTTGGGCAAGTCTGAACAACCGCTGCAGAAATGCTCATCTTAATACTTCCTTTTGCAGAACTGGAAGGAAAAGGAATAATGGGGGAAGGGAGAAGGGCAGAGAAAGATGCACACCCACACGCAAACCAAAATTAATTTCTGGCATTTACTATGAAATCACAGCAAAGGTCCTGTGGGCTCCCTTATTACCTCTAGCCAAGGACAAATGCAAGGTATTGTTTTCTGTCTCGCTGTCATTTTCATACACTGTTTTTCACAGGTGTTTCATCAAGCACACAGATCAGAAAATACAAATACCAAAACCTGAATATAAGGGTCTGCCTGAAAGTCTTTCTGAATTAATGCACCAAAACATGTTTCTAAATGTCTTTGCTAAATGAAGGCCTGTGGCATCATTACATTGAAAATGAAGCAGGATTTTAAAATGTTAAAAATGGGCCAAAACCATAATATACCAGTTTCTGTCTGGAATAGGAGTAGGTTAAAATTCAGAGGTTCAGGTCTGAGGCTGGAGCCAGACTAAGGTTTGGGTCTGTCAGCACAAGCATCCCATGAACAACTGAGCCAACATTCAGCCCCAACAGTGGAAAGCTTGTAAGTTCATTTGGAGGCAGTCTGGTCTTGCAAGAGCTCTGCCATTTTGGACAGCATCCAAAACTCAAGCAAAAAGAGGCCCCTGGATGTTTTTTTTTTTTTATTATTATTATTATTTGAATAAACCCACTCTGCGTTCTAAACAAGTTCAAATCTGGGCAGACATGCTAAAACAAAGCCACTCTTCATTCTGGGAGTAGGAAAGATATGAAACTCCAGTTTGGTCCCATCTCTACTTTAGTGATATCTATCTTAAAGCATGCTCCTTCTAAAAATGAATTAAGAATTACAGCAGCCTCTTACCAAGGCTCCTCCCAGCAATAAACAAAAATATTGCTTGGATTATTTTGCAATAGCTGAAAAGTTAAAAGCTTTTGTTAGCAATTAACAGTTTCCATGGCAAGCACTCATCACTATTTTGCTACCCCATCCCATCTAAGATTGGTGATCTGCTGGAGCACAGATCCTTGCATGTGCATCCTTACTGCTGACTGGAAAACCTTCTTCCCCCCTGCACCACCCTTCATAAAGGAGCTACTCCTGGGATGAGGTTTCGGTTTCTGTCGGGTGACATCAGTGTCTCCCTGGAAAAGCAGTGTTCCCTGGGCGTTTGAATCTCATTGCAAATACTTGTCAAGTCTTTTTTGTCTTCAAGTTAATTTGACTTTTAGTCACTCTTCTGGTCATTTTCAAGTATTTGTATTAAATAAAAGAGTGAGAATGTGGGTTATTATCTCCCCTTTTTAATCTTCTATCACTTTTGGAAGGAAAAAAGGGCTGCTCTGGCTTGAGGCTGCAAAGTATAGGAAACAAATCTGGAGCTAAGCAGATGTTGCAATTTTATTTCCCATCTCAACCACAAGGTAGGATACATATATACTCCTGAAGCACCTTCCCGAACATTGTCTCGTGTATTATTCCAGTAGAAGGTTGCCTAGCTTCCAGACAACTTCTATATATTAGCCACTGCTCAGTTGTAGGGAAGTGAAGCGCCACTGAAACCTCAAGCAATAATTGATATCAACTCCCTTTTGTTTCTGTAATAGGTTTTTATGTGGAACAGTTATATCTACTGGGCAGAGAACCAAAGCTTCCTAATAAAGAGCAGGGCAGTGAAAACTTACAGCAATGCTTTCCCCCTCTCCAAAATCTGCATGCATGGTAAGGACTAGAAGGAAAATTTTCTCTGTGCATGAGTGCACTCTCACAGGTCAGCCCTCCAAAGAGGTGATACCCCACAGGGCTGGTGAAACAGGAACCCAGAGAGGGAAGGCAAGTCTGGGTGCTCCTCTTCTCCCCCCAGTTCCCTCTGCCTTAGAGATTAACATTACTACTGGCCTAGCAGCACCTCCTGAAATCACAGCAAAGCCAGTTACGATTACATCCACCCCCTGTTTGTGATCTCTCACTTCTGCTCATCCAGACAAGCAAAACCATGTGACTTAAAGAACTTCAAATAAAAGAAATGAGTTCCTAATTTCTACAAGCTTTCAGTGTATTAACTGCCTCCTCCTGGCTGAAAATTTAGTCTCTGAAGAAATGCAGAACTTCTATTCCCCCCTCTGTTGCTGTTATTCCCACATCTACATATTTGTTACCGCCTCAGTAGTTCTTTCTTCATTGCACGGATGGAAATGAGGTGGCCCAACGGGTAGGATGCTAATCAGCCTTTCTATTCAGATGTTGACTCTGTGAACTCTGCAGATCACTGCAACTCAAAGGCATGACTGCATATCAGACAGACATCCCTGATCCAGCTTGTTCAGAGGTGACCATGTCAGTGTGGCTCTCTATGAACGAGTTAGTGGTATTTAGCCAAAAAACTCTGCAGCTCCCAGCGAACCTCTCCCCAAATCTCAATTCCCCTGTCACCACACCCAAGCAAGGCAATTTAAAGCCAGTGCAGGTGCGGCAACACCTGCCAACCTCTTGACTTGAATGCAAAGCATTACCAGTGTCCATCTGCTCTGACAGACACAGAACTGTAAAATTCGTGAGATCTTAATATGACTGAATAGTCTCTTAAGTGTTTTTGACAAAACAGAAGATCCAGATAGCGAGGAAAGAGGAAATTACTTAATTGTGAGGTATTTCAAATCTAGAAGAAACTTCTGGTTTGTTTTAAGGTCAAGACCATCTCATTTTAACAGCCAAACAAATTCCCCAATCCTGTATGTTACAAAGAGGGGATATTTCACTCAGCCTTGGCTTATCTTGCTCTGCCTTCCTCATAACCATCACCACCATCACTACGGCTGCATGCTGTTTCAACAGGAACTGTGGGAGACAAGTGTAAGAACCTGAGTGATCAGAGATAGATGGAGGGGGCGGTGGGCAAGGAGGAGGATAAACGCACGGGTAACGGGAATCTGGAGAGCAAGAAGTGGAAGTGGAGGAGTGAGCTGAAGCTGTGAATGAGACTAGAAACCCAGCTAGATAGCTGCCATCTGACCAAGGGCCGCCAAACCTTAGAAATTTCCATTCTCTGAACCAGTGGTAAACACTGACTGTCTGAGTTAATTAACTTTTCTATCACTATTATGCATCAGCGAGGGAGGAGGAACACACACTGCGCTGTGTAATAGATTCCTGTTGTGCCCTTTGCTACGTGGTATGCACAAACATAAAGTTGTTGGCTCCCTAAGAGGTAGGACAGAAAAGTCCCATCGTACCCACATAGTTTTGAAAAGTGGGAAAGACAAATCCTATTTTTTATTTGCTTTTTACTTTTCATTTATTTGCTTTTGCTTTTTTCCCAGGCACTTTCTTCCTTCTAGGTCAGCCAGTTTAAATTGCAGCCTGTAGCTAGAGATCCATTTCTCACCAAACAAACTCCTCTACAGGAAAGCTCAAGTCTTTAAATATATTTTTGAGCAAATTTTCCCTCTCCTCCCCCTTTCTGAATTTGGTTGTTTTATTTGTCAGCTGACAATATGGACAAAATAGTGCCTTTCCCCTAGACGGGAAAGTCAGTAAAAGAGCTTCTCAGGAGTGACTGGAGCAGCTTGGGAATTCATCTACCTTGGCAGGAAAGTTCCAATTCCTCCACTTTTCTAGGCTTAATAAATTCCTGCTCTCTTCAGCAATAATAAAACAAAATCAGTCTCCTGGGGAAGAATTCACTCCAACACACTGTGCTATTTCAGTCATTCTGAGCTTTCATTGGTGGGAGATATAAAAAATGGGATGATAAACTCTTCCAAAAAAGATAAAAATAAACCCATCCTAAAAATGGGCTTCATCCTTCTCCCCAATCCTTGTATGGAGTTTCTTTAACGGATGCTTAGTGTGTGGATGGAAAGCAGTGCTCAGTTAAGAGCACTTTGCGTCTTCTGTCTTCAAGGCTCTCCAAGTACAAAAGGTAGAGATTATATGAGTATTGTATTCCAGGTTTATAGAAGGTATACATCTGATTTATACCTCCTGTGCATCATTCATGGTACTTTTTAAACAGCTTGTGGTTCCACTGTCGCATCTATTTCACACACATTCCTGTAGGAAAACCAGGTTCAGGTCTCTGCTCTTCCTATATCCCACCGCCCAGGTGAGTTTGGGCAGGAAACGGAAGGAGGGTGCTACACTGCGCACAGACCAAGGATGATTTTTATGTCTAAAAGCCCACATTGTTCTCATCTGCGCCAGTGAAAAATCTCCATTAGCTGGAAAAAATCAGTAGGTCTTTCATCATAGAAGCCCTGGCACTTTGTAAAGGCCTCCACACTCATAATGTTGTTGAAGCACTTTACAGAATAGGCAATTATTGTTGCTGGGCAAGTAACTGATTCTTTTCATTCACTGACAACTTAGAAACTATTTTGAGTTAACCTGAAATAGAAATACAGATTTATTTTTTTTTATTTGAGGCAAAAAAGAAAACGAAGGAAAAAAGTTCAGTTCAGAACAAATTAAATATTACAGTCAACCCAAAGTGAAATACTACATTTTAGAGGTAGGCGTTTTACAAAGAAATTTTAAAATCCGGTTGGAAGAACTGTGGTGCAAGTTTTCTGGAAAATAAATTTTAGTTAAATATATTAGTCAGCTTTAGTTAAATATATTAGTCACTCCTTATGTTCAAATAGGGAAAACATGCAGGAAACCACTTTTTCCCAGCACCAGAAAGATCCATTTTTCATGCAGTTGAGGGCACGGGCAACGCACCTCCTGTTCAGCTGCAGGATCTTGCGCAACCCAGCACCCACCAGGCACAGAGGAGCTGAGCCGCCAGCAGTACATTACAAATGTACCTTTGGAGCTACACTAAATTTGAACCTAAGTTTCAAAACTGGAAGTACTGTCTCAGGAACTGTCACCTACCTGTATGACTAAGAAGTCTATAAACCAGACAACTTTCCCGCTCATAAATTCCAGTATATGAATTTATTTAAATCAAAATTTGAATACAACAGTCAATGTTTAAAAGAACTGAAGGATACTCAAGAGCACTACTTCATCTCAGTTTGGCTGTTTAGCTTTCTAAATCTTGTGTATTTGTGCAAGAACAACTGGTATGTTTAAACATAATTGAATATACGTTAAGAAGGAGGAGTACAGCTGCCTTATCAGGTGAAGTCAGTATGAGTACGTTAGTAATGAAAGACCGAAGCTAATGCTCTCAACAATTGTTTGAAATCCAGACAAAATCCTAAAATAATAAAGGAAGCAAAGATCTCCATCATAAACACTTCTATTATTTCCACATGGTGTTTGTATGTGTGTGTTTGTACAGTATATGCAACTGAGCCTGCCTTCACAAATTAGAAATGTTTTGCATTCCATACACACAATGATTGCTCACATAAGAGGCCTCAAGGTTTGTTTTCTGACACACTGGAGAATCCAGGAACCTTGAGAAAATCAGTGTGATCTGTTTAACACTCTCTCCTTGGAGCTGGGTGACTAGTGCAGTATGTTTTCTGCAAATGTTCATAAGTCTGAGCCAAAGCCCACTGAAGGCAGGGAGGTCAGGCCCCTGCAAAAGTATATAAATGTCTCTGTTCTCATCCACTGTTATCAACATTTCCAGGATGGCTCTTATGAACATTGATAGAAGTTGAGAATTTAAGCTGAACAGAAAACAGGGCAACCAGAATCTAAAAGCTGACATTATTGATCCATGTGATGCAGGAGGGCTACTTAAGCCCAGAAGTTGACTTCTAATGCCTAATGAAAGAACTCAGGCCAAGATTTTATCTGCTTTTAAACAATAACATCTCATTAGTTTTACTTCAACTTTAGCTGCCTACATCCCTTTAACAATCTAGACACACTACAAGGAAAAAGTATGGATTACCCCAACCCATTTACATGGAATAATCATTGGTAAGCAGCGTTGCTTTTGGTGATGAAAGACCTAATTTTTGTTTATAATGAGATGTCTTAATGGTGGTTAAGTGATGTAAAGTATAACTCTCTTCGCTATTATACCCACGTGTATTGCAGCCCCTTGTATTCTTGGATCTGCCTTAGCTGCATGGCCCTACACGTATTATTCCGCAGCTTGCCCAGTAGGCACAAGCAGAATAACAGTAATAATCTACTTGGCTAAATGCTCTGAGATCAACTTCCACATGAGAAGGACTGTGTTAAGAGCAATAAATGTTTTTAAAGTAGATATTTAACCTCAGTCATACAGAACCAGCAAAGAGCAGTATGATGGCATCCCTTCAGACCCTTAAGACAGAATGCACCATCATGATGCTCTTCTAATCTCTTCTGGGGCCCAACAAAATATTTTTGGGCTATTAAATTTAGCCTAACTACTTTCTAAACTCCACACAGTCCTAAATATTGACTGATACAGTATTTTCTATGTGTGTGTGCAGAGTTGTGAATGCAAACCAATCAACCTCCTTTTTGCATGTGTAAACAAACAAAGTAGTTTTGGAGGACTTATAACCCTTTTCTTCGCTTGCCTCTGGATCTTTTCTCCTTTATTACCTGAACATCCCTCTAGGGCAGAACTTTGCAATTGCCAGTTATTCTTGAGGAAGGAAGGTTTTAATGAATCAGGAAATGAACCATTTAACTCCAAGGCCTAACACATCATTTCTTTTATACAGTTAGCCTTGTATTTTAATGATTTGGTTGTTTTTTCAATAACTAATCTTATTGTTTCTTTTTCTTTTTGTTATTTTTTCTCCTACCAGTCACAGTGCTCACTTTTAAACACTTACTTAAATTTAAAACTAAGCAGTAAGGTCTTTTAGAATTTTTCTGGTTTTAAAAGATTGTTTTAACCATTTTGCCACTGCTTTTGCTCTGCACCTGCTGCTTGACCCACATACCAGTGGAAACTTAGAACATGTGCCTGATATGTTTAGCGCCACAGCAGGCAATGACACCGTTTTGAGTACATGCATTAATCCAAATACTGTCTTGTGACCAGTAAAATAAAAAATTCCCAGCAATGCAGCCATAAGATGCACACTTTGAAATCAAAAACAAAGGCATCACTCAAGGGCTACTGACCATGTTCACATGAATTTGCCAGAGCAGTCAGGGAGAAATAATGTACAACTTCAATTAAAGTCTCTGTCACCACCTTCCTACGTGACCTGGGAAAACTCTGTAAACACTCCATTTTTTCCAAAAGGATTCAAGTGGAAAATTCACAGAAAATAAGACCCTTGATGACTATTAAGATGCAACCTCTGTCTCAGCAATCCCCTAACCAGCCAACTGGAAGATGCCACAAGGACCTATCACAGAAGATTCACTCTGTATTTGTTTGCCGTCGTTGAAGGAAAGACTCCAGGTGAGATTGACCTACTACAGCAGCTCTTCCAAACCTTGCAACAGAGTAACAAATCTACTACTGTTTCTGAAGTCCCTCCAACTTACAGTGATGGAGATCATGCACACCCCAAAAAGCTCTACTGAAGTCAGTGAAGAGAAACCAGATAAATTCTTTTTCCTAAGAGATCCCTGAGAAGGATGAGTTTGAAAAGAAAGTACAGAACACGCAGGTCCACCTTGAGTGGAGCTGCCAACGTTTTCTGAAAAACATCAGGATAAATTTCATAACTCCTATGCTTCAGGCCAGTTCTGAGGTAATCACAGACTTCTGATGGCATAAATGCGTCAGCTAAGGTGGAGAGAGAAGACAAGAGTGATGCCTGTGGAGAAGTGGAGTCATAGTTGACCTCACAAAACCATTTTCTATCAGTATAGCTTGCTCCACTTCAGAGGCAGTGAGTGAGACTGGAAGAATGACTTACACTACATGGGTCTGCATAAAATGCTAAGTGGGTAGGTATATGGGGGGGGGGGAATCAGACCTTTAAACACTGTCTCTGTGTGAGTAGCTCTTCATATAGATGCAAGTTACACTGTTAAAATAGTTCCTTTGCCAAAACAGCTTCTGCTATTCAGGACCATGGTTCTAAGTTCTGCCACTTACGGAGCTCCTTTTGCCTATACAAGCTCCATCTTCATTGGCTCTGCTTGTAAGAGTAACCAAAAAGACCAAACAAAACCTACTCTTTAAGGCCTTCAAAGGGAAGTAGTAATATTGCCTTACGTATTTTACTTTTCTACAAATAGGACCTACTACAAGTCCATTCCGTACTTCCATAAATTAGAGCAGTTTCAAAATTTGCTCACATTTATACTAGCTATTGAACTGTAAATTTTTTAACTGTTCCTTTGGGAAAACATTAACCCAAATACTCTTGAAGCCAGTCCCTATCCTCTGGAGATATCATTGTCAATTCTTTTGAAGGAATAGTTGGAAATTCAATGTTTTAATTCTGCTTCCAGGGAAGAGGGTTTTTTTTAGTTAAATGGTGTTTCCTTAGGCCAGGCTTAAAGCCAATTTTGTGCACCATCATTCCAAGCCAGAGGCTACCTATGCCTTTATCCTGCGTTGGGGTTCGATACAAGTAGATGGGTTTCATTTTCAGAAGAGCCTATGGAGTCAGGCACTCAATTTGCAACAAGTTGGAAATAGCGTTGTAAATCCCCCAGTGCCCCTGAACAGCCCAGCCAAAATATTTTCCTGAATAGTCTTTCCAACATAACATAAGGGAGGCTTCACTTCCTGCTAAAAATCTGTGTGTTGTTTAGACACGTTGGTCTCTGGAGCTAAAGAAACCTGATTCTCATTTGATGTTAATCAGCAAAACTGTGGTATCAGAAGGGCCCTGTTCTGCGCAGTCAGCACTGATACTGGTGGTGGTCTGACCCAGAAGGTGCAGCTCTGGCAAGTGTAATGGTTGCCACGTGACTATTACTTGTGTCTTCAAAACAGTAGTTGATCTGTACTTACGTCACTCAGAACTGATGGCTGCATCCCCTTAAGGTCTTCCTACATTGACCCTGTTGCTTAAAAGTGAATAGCTACAGCTTAAGGCAGCCAAGTCAGCCCAGTACAAAGTTCTCAATTCTGACACCTTTATCTCAAGAAATATCTTAATCCAAAACCAGTCACTGAAATCAAGAGATGTGCCTACACTAGAAGTGGCTAGCTATTCCCAATGGTTATTCAAGGGTTTAATCTAGCTCTTACTGAAACCTCAATGAGTTTTCCCATGGATTTGAAGAGGGTAAAGCCAAGCATTTGAGTGGTGGCACAAGATCAGGTATAATTTAGAAACCAGTTGTTCATGGATGTGCATGCATGTTTGTCTTCTGGTTGCTTTGGAAACTGCTTGCATGCTCCACAGACCAAAATCTAGCCTAGAGTTTTTCCCCACCTAAAAGAGAAAGCTTTTACACTAGGAGCGGATAGGAAGCTTCCCTGTCTCTGCAGCTGCCCACGAGATAGATCTCTGACCATCAGGAATGGGCGCCAGGGATGAGGTTCATGAATATCAGGGGCTTCCTTAAAAATGTTTTTAAAAAATAGAATTGTAAATCAAGTGCTGTTGCCCAAAGACATTAGCGAGAAAGGCTGCTAGATACTAACACTGTACTGCAAGCGCAGTGCCAGCTCGTAAAAAAATAAAACTAGACAGACTTCCTTGGAACAAAGTCCCCTTCCTTGGAACAAAGTCCTCTTGGTACACTGGTACCCTGTGAACAAACCCACTGTAAACAGAGAAGGAAATTTGATTTTGCATTGGCCAGGCTTTTGAGGAAAAAAATGAAAGCTGATACTCGAGGAAGAGAAATTGTACAATTGCATAAGTACAAGTACAGTTGTATGTAAAAGAGTTGTCCTCAGAAGCAAAAATTAAGTAATAATATTCCACCTTTGGTAATTAACTAGAGTGGATTACTGCTTCAAGATTTAACAGAAGTTGCTACTTAAGATAATTTGTGCACTGTGTGGGCGGATAAGTGCATGCAGAAGTTACAAACACTGAGCAAAGGGGTTATGAAGAGGCATAAGTGTGGCCCTGGCTAGTTTGGCAGGTACATATGGGGAATATGTACATGCATTGCTGGATAAAGAAACAGGGGTTGGGAGAATTGCTACAGTATGTTGTAAGATACAAATATGTGTGAAGTTTTACAAGACTGACTTGAATATCTTGGGTGATAGGTGTGGTGTACACATGCATGGACTATGGGAGTAGGTGCTATGGGAGTAGGTGCTATTGAAGGGACAAGTACTAGTGAGGCTGTAAAATACATGTACTGAGGTGATGAGGTTCATGTTGGATGATCAGATTTCATTACCAACAGCTGTAGTGCTTGGAAATTGCTGTCTATAAAGCGGTGATTGTATAAAAGAGCATGTTATGTTTCCCATTTGATGCAGTTTCGGCACAGTAGGTACATTATTATCTCTTGTGCCAATGGTATGAAGTTCAGAAGAAAGTTAAGATGCATGCCTATCCCAGTTGTATAGCAGATGTATACTCCACTTCTATTTTTATTCTTTGATTGTTATGATTTGATATCTTTAGTGTGAAATACAGTATAGTGCTGGAGGGCAGTCAAAAGACAAAACAGAGCCTGCATTTCAAAAGGAGAGATATGTTTTGGCTACCACCTGACACAAGCACTTGCAACTAATGCCAGCTGGCTGCTCAGACACGTGTATCAGCACTGCGGCAGGGCTGGTCATCAGCTTCGCATCACTTGGTAAGACTGCATTTGCTCAAATGATGACTGAATTAGTGCCCGAGTGACATTGTGGCACCAGTCACAAATCCCACAGTCCATGGCCAGAAGCATCAGGCACAGGAGAATGAATGTGCCTGCTTAGTTCCAGGACAAAAGAAATATGAACTAATTCTGACCTTTTCTTTCCCGTACTTTTGACTCACAAACAGCAACCCAACCTCTGCTGATAATAGTTTATTTCTTACTAACCAGAGACTCTGCTTTCTGGGCGGCTCTGTGCTACATATAGTGCTAGGTAAAAATAAAAAATACGAAACATAGTCCCTGCCCCAGGATGCTGCTCCTGTGGCAATCTGGAAATGGTTACTTGACACTTTAAAACTCATCACCATCATGCAGGGCATTTCTTGCTCTGAAAGGTGACTCCCTCTGGATAACACATGAAGAACTGGAGAGTCAAAGCACTAGGCAAAGATTTAAGACTCTCTGTGGGTTTATTATCAGAGTGAGTGAGCAGCAGTATCATGCTTTTACAGATGAGTAAACCTAACACAGAGACAGGGTTGGCACACGCCACCAGGGACTTGCAGAGCTCGCGAGGAACCTGATTCATCTCTAATGGTAGAGAAGTAGAACAGGGGAGATACTACTTTCTCTTTTTCCTTACTTGCATTTAAACATTAGATGAAAAAAAGATGACCATACCATTTTTAAAACAAGAAATAGCAACAGTGCTGAAGTAATTGTCTGGGCCAGAACTGAGCCATACAGAGACCTGCGGAAACTCTTTGCCATCTTTATTGCACCCATGAAGCATAACTCCAGCTCTTTCCAAAACGCCTATTAAAATTCCTATCTCTGCAATATTCCCAAAATATCAGCAAATTCATACTTACTTTGAGCAAACACAGAAACCAGATTCCAGCAGTAAAATTGTAGAGTTTGTGAGTGTGGGTCAGAGTTAAGTTTGTTCTCACACAGAAGCAGATTCTCACATGAAATTATGGAGCACGAATGCTGAGAAAGAAGGCGCGAAGACACAGAACAACTGAAGTCATAAAGTAGGCTCTTGTGAGTGGTCTGAACTTTAGGACCTCTCCTCGTCAGCGGGGGCTACACAGCCTGAACTAAGCCATGGATACTTTTATGATTATAATGGTAAAATAGCTGAGACCTCAGCCAGTTTAAAACTTCCGTCCTTCGAGCTTTACATTCATAAAATCTTAAGGACTGAAACGCTAAACTGGACTACATCGTGGCTACTTTACAAGCATAACATCTAAAGGGCTCGGCAGAGCCAGGGTCCACTAACTTCCACTGCCCTGCAGAGCTGCTAAGCTCTGGAGGGTTTCTGGGCTCCTCAGCTGGACCACACAGCTTTCGCTGCCTGCCACGGCTGCCAGGCTCCACGGGGCTCCCCCATCTCGCTGACGTAACAAAAGGACCGGTCCCTTCTGAAAATCAAGGGCAATGACTTCCAATAAGAAAATTTGCACCCAAATAGCTATATTGATGTCTGCATTCCCAGGTTATTGTTTTGATAAAGTTAGAGCAGAGCTCATTTCCTTCATGCAAACAGGGTCTCACTCTTTCCACGGCAGCATCAGCACTTGAAATTTGGTCTGAAGTGGTGAAAAGTGCTAATATCTTTGTGGTTTAGGGCGGAAAAAAGTCAGAGTTACTGTATGCTTATGCACATCTATTTCTATGTGAATGCTGAAGTTCCCATTGAATTTCCTGAACAAAAAGGGTGCCAAAGACTCAGGAAACACTACTTTCTCATGTAAGAAAACTCCTGTAATTTGAAAAGTGCAGATGAGATTATTTTGGAGAAAAAAATCCAGATTTCTTTTTTCTTCTATAGTGCAATTAGCTTCAGAGGAAAATCTTACTGCTTTGAAAAAACTGGAAGGGTGAAAGATGAGTTTGGATTGAAGGGTTTGTGGACTTAACTCTGGACACGTTTTTGATGCTTCCATCCTAGATTTTCTGAGGTGGCTGTGCGAGATGAATGTGCAATGCTGATTGCCAGCCTCCTGTCTTAACTTGATTATGCAGAGTGCTCACAAAGTGCTAACTAGAGCCTATTATTCAGTCCATTCAGCTCACACCTGGTTCTTAGTGAGATGTTACACTGCTTTAACACAATGAACTATGGCTTTATTGCTCTCTGCTATTTCCTCGTCCCTCCAGCTTGAAAAACCACACTTCAATCAATGGCTAATGTCAGCGTGGGAGTAATAACCTTCATTTATAGCAGCAAGTAGGGACATCTGGACAGGCCAGGGAAAGAGGCAGGGAGTAAAGCCATCAGGATGTGCCGATTACACCGTTATCATAAGAGTGCTTGGTTTCAGGAAAGCTTTTTAGTGTGGAAACATCCAAAACACTCGTTCCTTCAGCTGAGGGTTTTCCCTCTGAAGGACACAGAAAGGTCAAGAGAACTGGGACTAACAGAATAGCAGGGGTAGGAAGTATGTTTGTAAGTTGCAGAAAAAAAATACAAAGCATATTGTAGCTGTTCAGGCCAATCCTTAAGGAAGATGAACTGATGATACTCGAAAACCCAGAGTCAAGTACAAGAAGTCTAACCTTAGAGTCAGGTGGCACCTCAGTAACCCAGGTCCCACGGCCAGTTCTGCCTCCAGGACAAACCACTAAAGCTTTCGGTGTTCCCCTTCCCCTCCCATCTACACACTGATAACAGCAATACTTTCTTTTTTCTGTTATTTATCTGCCTTGTTAGTCTGCCAGGTTTTTAGGGGACAAGGACCATTTGTATGTCACCTATTACTACTTGGAGCTTTTAGGGCCAGCTGTAATGGTATTAATAATTGGTAGAGGAAGGGTACTGACGGGTACATCCTCCTTGTACTGAAGCCCCATGTAGGACTTGGCACATTCCCATTGATATGTTGTTTGTTAGCAATGAGGACAGAGACTATACCTGTTCAAAATTTGCCTTTCTTTTACACTTTCTAAAAAAATTAAATCCCTGAAGAATTCATGACATAGATTGATGTGAACAGGCACTTAAACCCTCCTTGAACTGGGAAGTTGGTTTTATGTCAGGAACAACTGTGAGTTTTACTCAGGGCTCTGTTCAGCTTTCTGTGGTGAAGACTTAATGCCAAAAACCTTTTCACATGGAAGGTGGTATAATTCCAGCCACTGGACAAAACTGTCATTTTTCTTTGCTAAATTACTTCTGAAGGGAAATTCCATTTTCATGGAGAAGCTTAAGCATTTCCACAGCAAAGATGACATTTCCTGGCAAAAATAATATTTTTTTTCCCTCACCATGCCTGCTGTTCATTTAGAAGCAGAAAAACAATTTGATTCTTTTACAAGAATTAAAAAAGAAATAAAGAGGACAGCACTTTGCTTTTGGTTTTAGTTAACTGAAATGAAAATTCAAATTATTTTGCAGAATTCTAGATTACTAAGCAACTTCTCATGATCCAGAGATACCCAGCTTTTGGCTGTTACGAACCAGGTTTTTTCATCCACGAAAAAATGAGCATTCCCTTGGTTAAATACCTATCCTTTCAGGCACTTGGATCTCTTCTCTAATATGTCAGAAATCAATTATCTGGTTATCCTCTAATTTATTAAACCTCATGTCTCGGATTCTGAAAATATTTGCATGCTGCTGTAATGCATTTTGTACTGGCAAAGCGATTTGTGCTAATACATTTTGCACGACTCAGCCGAGGCATCTTGGCATTCTGAATCAATCTGAACTGTATTGAATACAGTTTAATTAATGTCCAATGTACCGTGCCTTGGTGAAGCGGACAGCTGGCGGCTTATCTTGCATGACCTTGGGTGACAGACACAATCTGGGATAATGCTAATGTGTGTCTTTTGTCAGCTGATACTGGGGGAGCCAAAAAGTCAGGGCTTCAACAACCAAATGATTAGTACATATCCATGGGGATAAAGATGGGAGAGAAGATATGCCTACCATGAAAATGTCTCAGTACCTTGTGATTCACAGACAGGCTAATGCCAGATGCAAGGCAATAACTTTTCATTTTACAAAGTATCTTACGCTGCTTTCAGCAAAAGAATTAATTATTACAAAGAGGGAATGTAGGCTGGGGCAAAAAGGCTGGAAATAGCGAAGGATTTTGAGGAAATGAACAGCCTGCTCACTAGCTTTAGGTGCCATCACAGCTGGCAGATCTGGGCAGGCTTTTTCTTAAAGAGGTGCCAGTAAGGCAGTCAGGTGCCTGGAAGGAGTTAGGGTACTGCACAGAGCAAGTGTGAGGTTGTAGGACCCTCCCCCCAAAGAAGAGAATAAGGAACGGGACAATATTTATGGTCAAAACTCACTGAGACATGGAGTCAAACTCGTGGAGAAAAGGCTAAGAAGACAGGAAAGACTCGTAAAGCCAAAAAGTAACAAGAGAAGTAACAGAGGACCTTTGCGATCAGCTCCTGATTGCTCACATTTGTATGTAGGGAATTGTAAAATGTTCATAAAAACAGATTAACTTGTTGTTCAGAAATTCTAATAAAGAAAACCTAGAAGCATTAAAAAGTCATTTCAGTTGGACAGACATGGAGAAATTATGGAGGAATCATTTTCCCAAAGGATAGGGAGAATTTGCTAAAAATCATTTTTCCTTGTCCAAATACAGAACCCAAATTGGACGCAAAAACTAGACGACCAGAAATGGAAAACTGAGGTCAATGGATCACCATTCACACTTATTTGCACAGATGAAGATATAAAGTTTCAGTATACTTTCCCCATGCGAGTACAACGTACTGAAGATGGAGAAGCCTTTCTGCAGCTTAAGAAATACTAATAGTAATTTCTAGTAATGACTATTAGAAATGGAGAAATAGTCAAGAATATTCTCTTAAATATGTTCACAGCTTATTCTTTTCACTTCTAAACATCTTGTAAAGCTATTTCTGGTGTTCCTCTGGCAATGGGAAGAGAGGCTAATGGGAAAAATAGTGCAATATCTCACTTAACATAATTGCCAGCAATTGCTGATGCCCTAATTTCTCTGGATTGCAGAATTTTTCTCCACCAACTTTCTAACCGGGCTCGTGCTGGAAGCGTGCCATGGCTGGTGTGGAGCAGCAACCACAAGAGGGCTTTGCCGAAGGCCCTGATCCAGGTTTCTATATGCTACTAATATACAAACAAATAATAATAAAGCAATCAACCTTTTACTCAAAAAATAAATCTGGGTTTGGTTTGCCAAATGTTTTCTCTGTCCAAATTATTTTCAAGTTTCTGTTTTCCTTCCTTTCCCTTCATATAGTTATATTCTGGAATAATACCTCATTGCTGCCAGTTGCTGCAAGCTTTATAACATGGAAAAGTGTAGCATGATCATTTTTTAATGGACATAAGTTAATAAAAGCTGGTTAGAAAACCTTAGAAGCATTTCCAGTAGGAGATGAAATTCAGTCTATTTTGAAACATTTCATGTTAATGAAATTTTGTTCCACAGTATGAATTGCCGGGGATTCTGATAATGTCAAAGTATCTTATTTTTCATGCTGTGGTATGGAATATCTTATGTTAATTTGGAAAGAAAAATAGTATACCTTATTTAACATACATAGGAATACATACGTATGTATGAAAAGACATAGCAACATTAAAGAACACAGTGTAAGTAGCTGTTTGCGTTCCCCAAGTGTGCCTCTTTAACCTTCAAAAACAGGAAGAAAAACATCATTTTCTTTATTTTTTTTATATGAGGGTTCTGCCATTAATATATTGACCCTTTATCACAAAAGAGAGCTTGAAATCTACAACCAAAGCCAACCTCAAATCACTGTATACACTCAAAATAAGTAGACAAACCTTCCAAAATCTTCCAAAAAACCTTGCCCAGAAATTGTCAAACCTGTAAATATTGAGCATGGTATTCTGAAAACAACAACAAGCCCAGCTCAGAGAAAGCAGTAATCTTCTCTTACTCCTGAACTTTCACATAAAATGGAAACTTGCTTGAAATGAGCCTTTATCATGTCCTCACCTCTCCATTTCAGATTAGGATAAAGAAAAGTTTTGGAAAAATTACCCAGTTTTTTGTTTTTCCTTCAATCAGGTACAATTTACAAACTTGATTTTCCACTTTCTCACTAGAGCTCCTCTGTCTGACCTAACTCTGCAGTCTGAAATCACACTCTGAACAAGACTGACTCAAGCTCCTTAATAATATTAAGGAGCCTGAAAATTATGGTGCGCAGTTGTTTTCCATTTTCCCTGCTTATCAGTTGAGCAACAAACACTTGCATTAAGTGGGATATTTAGCTCTGTTCCCATCTGGCTACAGGTGTCTGCCCCACCTCTCCAGACTTCAAGGTCTCCTATCTTATCACTGCATCCTTTTGATCAAGAAGCATCTTTGCGCAGGTCTATTCTTTGCTTCACAGCCAGTGTAATCTGACTAATCTCTCCCCTCCTGCTCTCATACAGGAGCTGGGAGATGCACTCAGGCAGGCGATTCGGGAAATCTGGATGACAGGCTCAGAAATCCTTTGTGTGAGCTTTTTTTTCTGTTTCTCCCAAACAACTAGTGTAAAGTAACAGCTGGGAAGGTAAATACAGGCACCTCCTAATCTCCTCCTCCAAGGATATGTTAGAAAAAGTGTGATTTCATATCCAGCAACGCCTGTAGCATAAGAAAGCTTACTGTTTCAGGAAGAAAATCTGTCAGCCCCATTACGTGCCACCATTCAGTAAGGTACTTAAGTCACTCCTGATCTTTAATAACAGAAATAGCTCCATTGACTTCAACGGGACAACTCAAGTGCTCTGAGCAGGGCACACATACCTTTCCGAACTGGGGCCGCATCCGGCACTCTTATCTGCATGCTCATGTGAAGCTACTCTGCAGGGCAGCTGTAACCGTTATCGATGGCCTGAGTTTCAGGCTGAGCAAAAACGCTTAATTCTCAGTGCTGAAAAGAATCGATTGGCCTTCCTCTTCAAGCTACTCATAGAAAAATGATAAACAAGCAAAGGTCAGATTTCAGACTGCCAAACTATTATCAGGCCACCATCCACAGTAACTCTTCAGGAAAATGCATAATTGCAGAACCTGTATACTGCACAATTACCACAACTGCCCATGCAATCATAGTAATTGCATATAACAAAGCATGGATGGGAGTACCCACAGCATAGCGAGGCCTAGGAATCAAGACCAGTCAGTTACAGCTGAACACACACATAAATACACACGTGGTTTTCAAATAGGTCACTTGAATAAGGCATGTGCAAACCTATTAACCACACTCGTATGTACCCTGTATGTAGCCAACATTGATTTTAGCAGTTCGAAATGGCTGGAGGAGAAAGCAGGGAAGGCAACATAAAATGTGCAGGAGTGAAGCATGGAAGATGGAGATACAATGGAGAGGAGTGAAGGAAGGCATGGGAAAGAAGCAGTGAATGAAAGCTAAGGGATACGTATGTATGTATGAAAAGACAGAGCAACATCAAAGAACACTGTGCAGATAGCAGGCTGGGCTCCCTCAGTTTGCCTATTTCTCCTCCCAAAACAAGAAAAAAAGAAATGAGAGAGAAAATAAAGAACAGACAATTACAAACAAAAGAGCATGAAGGTAGAGTGAGTCAGGACAGGGAAAAAAACAGATAAAGCAGTTGGACTGGAGGAGAGGGCACTGTAAGCTTTGATGGCATTTCATTTCATTTAATATATTTAAGCTTCTTTATTGCTGTATGACTTTGGCAGACATCCTAAATCTCTGCAAGTGTGAGAAAAAGACACATGGCAGCTATTTGGAACTCCTGGGGATTTCACTGTTGCTGGCTACTTAGTGAGTTTTGTAATTAAAGGCAATTTAGAAAAGGTAGAAAGAGAACCTACTGTTCACCAAAAGCCACAGCCTCTCCCAGAGTAAACCACCAACTCCACAGGAAAACTGATCTTTAATTATTACTGGAGTCATAGATTCAAAGACCAGGAGGGTACTCTCAAGATTTTTAAGTTCGTCTTCACAATCGAAGGCAGGGAGTTCACCTGGATCCCTACATGGACTCCAATACACTGCAGGCAAGCTAAAGTAGGTTGAAGTAGGTTAAAAAGATGTTGAAATCCCAATTTAGAGACTTCATGTGATGGTAACTTGGCAGCAAGCTGAAACAGCGGCTGGTCAAGCAGGGCACGCACTAAAGCATCAGCCTCTTCACTCGGACACGCCGCAAGGCAAAACCCACCAGCCCCTTGGGGCTGGGAGGCTGACCCCTCGGCAGGGAATCCCTCTGACCCCGAGGCGCTCAGCGTGCGGGTGCAAACAACATTTGCACACTGAAGCTGTGGGGTTTTAAGTCAGGGAGATGTTTTCAGGCAGAGCTGAAAAGGCTTCTCCAGCTGCAATCCTGACTAGTTAAGCCGACCTTCCTTTAACCTCAGTCACGACGTCGCTTCTTTTTCTGCACGGGAAAGAAATCAACCCAAGCTCCCTGGATTCAGTAGATTTGCATTTAAACCCAAGCACTGTTTAAATATTTTTTATACTGTTTAACAGTATGTGCTATTGGGCTACTAATATGGCCCGCACTGGGAGAAAAAGTGAATAAAGGATTTAATTACAGTTGAGATGTCCCTGGTGTAGCTTACTGTTGTCCTGTAAATCCTTCTTCTTCACTTATCTCCAGGACAAAGAGGCATCTTTTCCACAGTGAGAAGGGGGAGGCAGGGGAATGCGGCGCGCGGCAGTGCAAGGATCCCTTTGTTGGCCGGGCTTTGTGTGGGAACGCACCCTTGATGAATGACAGCCAGGCCTGAAAATTAGCTTTAGCTTTTGTGAGCTCAGTTTTCCTTCTAAATTACTGCATTGCTGTAACTTCAGAAGCCAGGTATTTCCCTTGACAGTGAACGTTGCAACCTTTTGGGCCAGGATGCAGAGATCTGAATGCCAGGCATGATTCACAGGTAACTTGCTGTTATTTTACAGAGCTCTGAAAGGAGACCACTAGCATCAGGCAATTTTAACTTTGCTCTGAACCACAGACACACTGAAAAACTCCTACTGACACTATCAACCGTTTTGCCTCTATTAGTGCTGCAGTGTCAGGATTTATTACTTTTTTAAAATTTATTTCCCCACTAGATTCAGCTACTGTAAAACTCTGGAGGTCTGTGTAACACAGACGATAATGCTTTCATCAAATCTCAGCCAAAGAAAAAGCCTCTAGGGTAGAATCATGAATGCAATAAAGACTTTTTCCTGACTTCAGTATTTACATAATGTTATATTCACTGCTATGCCCCAAGTTCCCAGTCAGGAGTGAAGCCTTCTTCACAAGGACACACTGAGACAGTCTTACCTTAAACAGATCACAAGCTAAACTGACAAGGGAAGAGGTTGAAGAAAGGCAGTTTATTGTCACTCTGCTACAGATGGGGAAACTGAGGTACCCAAGTCATGCAAGGGAGCCGCAGTGCAGCTGATAGCTAGACCAGGCATCATAATTCCTCTTCTAGCCTCTTAAATTCGGGCTGTGGGGGCCACACACACTCCAAAAAATATGAGGTAGGTCTAGTCAGTTATTCACACACATATTTCTGGGCTTCCATGATTTGAAATCAATTTTTAAAAGGAAAAATAACATTATTGCTACAAAATACTTGACTGTAAAAGGCATCACCTTTGCTCCTTGTTTTCTCAGTGCTTCCAAAGACCTGCTTCCCATTGGGATGAATCCTAGGCAAAATGCCCCAAGATTGGTTGCTGTGATTGTAAAAATACTAAGGGATAGGACTAACTTGGCAGGGTTTTCCAACTTCTTGTGAGCAAGCTTGGCTGTGTAAGTTCAAGTAGCCTGTTATTATCCACACATTCACTATTACAATAACTTATCGTTGTTATCCTGAGATGTACAAATTGCAGTCAAGTCCTGGACCCTGCTGGGACTGCAGTCAGAGAACAATATAGGAGCAAAATGATGTCCCCAGGGTTGCCCAGTATGTGAGTGGCAGAGATGGGGCTCCTGCACTGCATCCACTGACGGGATGGGGCACTGCCATTCCTCATCGTCCACATGCCCCACAGACAGACAACCCCCTGATGAAGGTGTAACCTTAGTGAAAGAAGTAGTGCCCAGAGGAAAAGAACGGGTGCCCAAGAACGTTCTGCCCAAGAACGGGTGAGGTGGAGTGAGAACATGTTCCCGGTTCAAGCAGGTCCTGGTCAGCAACTAGTATACCCATGGGCACCTTGGGGAATTTCTAGCATCCATTTCCGTCACTCAAACACAAAGATACCCCGCTACCAAACTGCACTTTCAAAAGGCCCTGCAGGGTTACAGGGCTCTTTGCTTTGCTTTTAATGATTTCCTCATGCCTTTCAACTCCTGGGCAATGTCTAGCTTTTGACAGAGAAATCAGTTCTGCCCATTTTCAAAATGAAAAGTGTATCTCATAACAAAATCAGTTTTATTTATCTATAAGTTTCAAAATGTTGTAAGCAAAACTAAAAGAAAAGCAAAGACTTCAGGCAGGAGAAAACATTGTGTTTGCCTTACAGCAATTTTTCCCAGTTTAATTGTAATGAGAAAACCTTTCTGTGCTTTGTAAAAACCTGAAACTGTATTCCTGTTTTCCACTATTTTAAGCCCAGGTGATTTTCTGAGCCTGTTGTTATTTTTCAGTGTGGGAATCCCCAAAGGATCTGTCTTGCAAATACTTGCTCAATCTGCTCTTGAATTCACGTAAACTTTTTGCATTTACAGCATCCTTTGGCAAGGAGTTCCCCAGACTGCTACCCCCTCCAAAAAGCCTGATTTCCAAGCTGAGGAGCACTAGTTTATTCAGTCCTTCCTTACATGGAAACTGTTCCAAAACATTCACCATACTTGCTGCCTTTCTCTAATCTTGTTTGTTCTGCTGTACTCTTGTTGACCTAAGAGTCCCGGACATGCATGCTGTATTTCAGATGTAGCTAAACTGATGGCAAACCGATGTTTTCTGGTTTGTACTCCATTCGTTTCATTTGATTTGCTTTTCTGAGTGCAGCCAAGCATTGAGCGATGTGCTGATGGAACTAGCTATCATAACCCCAAGGGCTTGCTCCAGAGTGGTAATGGTCAGCTCAGAGCCCACCATTTCATATGTGAAACTAGGACTGTATCTACGTGTGCGGACCATTTTACATTTACCTACACTGAATTTCATCTGCTGGTTTACTGCCCAGTCGCTTGCTGCTATAAGAAGCTTCTCCAGTTTTACACAGTCCTTCCTCTTCCTTATCAACATGATAACTTCGTAACATCACCAAACTTTGTCATCTCATTGCTCCAGCACAGACCCCTGCAGAACCTCACTACAGATCTCCTCTATGAGAACACCCATTTACACAGTTTTCTTCTTTTTCAGCCAATTATATATCCATGCCAGCAGCATCCCTTTCATGCTTCATTTCTCTTAAAAACCCTTTGTGAGGAACATTATCAAAAGCAATCTGGGAACCCATGCAGAGTATATTATTTGGACCACTCATACCCACATGCTTTTTAGCCTCTTCAAAAGATGCCAAGAGCTCTAACTTCAAATGGAATCATTCTGTCAAATTAAAATACATTCAGATGTTTTTGAAAAGCCAGAGCTGAGTGTTTCTCTGAACAATTTAGTCAAACAATGCAGTCCCGTTTTATTGTTAATTATCCATGATCAGATTTTTACTAATTGCTTTCTGTTTATAGGTGCATTACTCAACACTTAGCTGCACATTTTATGAGAACACCATTCCCTACAGCGTCTTCTGCTAAGAAACAAGCTCTCCCTGCATAAAAGTGAGAACCACTGAAGCGGCTTGGTGGATTTCATTCATATTAGCCTTCCTTCCTGTGGTATTTGGTAATCTGGCTTATTAGACAACTAGCCAAAAGGTTACGAGATCTATAACACTATTTTCCCTTGATGGTGTATGGCCGATATATTTACAGGTTCAGATTGCATCTAGTAAGGAGGTTGAACTGCCAGACTTTTATTAGGAATGGAACATAAGATACCTTCATGTGTGCGAGTCGCTGGAAGCTCTGGCAAGAACGAAGAAATTTTACTGGGCCTTTTCCCTCTTCCTGTGAAACACATTTTATGAAGTTCACAACTAACTGTTGCTTATTTCTTCTACCATGCTAATAAGCAGATGTTTACAATTTAATGATACACTTTATGACTACACCAAATTACTTAAGTGAGACACAGTGTCTGGGTTTGGCTATTTGCCTACGAGGTGCAGTCACCCCACAGTTAAGGGCAGGCAGTGCTGGTTTTACCTTCCACTCCTGTTTGCAGACAATTCCCAATTTGTTGGAGTTCCCGAGGTAACACGGTGAACCAGCACAATTACCTGGTGTCCTGGCCGTGACCCTGCCTCTGACGTTACCAGTCTGAAAAGTCATAGCTAGTTTCTGTTGTAGCAGCTACTTCTGCCAGGCAGCCCTTTATGCTGGCATACACCACCGCAGAACTGGCCAGAATCCGATGCTCTGTGCATATGCGAGTGTGTATGTTTAAGAGATTGTTCCCGTTTCACATGTTCCTCACAATGGCCTGGAAGATAATTTGAAACTGTTTGCACGTCTCTGAAGACAGGAAAATTTGGTCCATAAGCCCATGACAGACAGGGAAATGTCAACAACTTGCACACCTTAAGGACAGGTAGAGAGAGACAAAGCTGAAGACCAAATTATTAAAATATATAACAACCTTAAAGAAATACTAATAATGGATGAATATATCTCCATTTGTGAGCCACCATCTGCACTTGATTTGCCATTTGCCATATGGCAAATCAAATATATAGAGAACAGGAAAGATTTAATATCTTTCTTCCACATGAGCTGAAGTTCAGCCAGTTGAGTGGAAAAACAACACCGTAGCTGCTGACAGCCACAATAGCACACCGCTAAAGACAGGTACATTATTCATTAAAGCTATAGCTGGTCCAAGGATATAAATTTGTCACAGTGGAATTTGGCTTATATGCAACACCCAAAAATGCCAGTGGAAATACCCTGGAAAAGAGGCATCAGGAATTATTAGCTGAGCTCCTCATCCTCTGTGTCCTGACGGCTACTTGTGCCACAGCCAAAAATGCTTTTTTTCTTGAAATCTGTTTCCTCTTCTCTTCACTGTACTTTAATTCTCTTCTGCTTCTCTCTACTATCATTTGAGTGATGCCCAAGTAATTTTCCTATGTGCCTTCCAAATTTTTATGAAGGTCCTCAAAGCTTCATTTTCCTGTCCTTCTGCTGTCAGAGAGTCATCAGCAAATGCAAGTTCAGTTGCCATCCCCATGCTAGTAGTCCCTGATGTAGCCTGATTCCACATCCATCTCCTCTCAATTGACACCACCCTGGAGGTGGTGAGCCATAATATCAAGCTCTACAGGAGCTGTAACAGAGCTTTTAACCCTCCCTCACAGCCAACACTTCTACACAGTCTAGGGAATATATCCAGCCTGACCCATCTTCTACGGCAATAATTTGCCGTGAATTCTTCTGGATACTCTTTGAGGCTACGCTGGCTTATGATGTTATAGTTCAGTAATGAGGTGCAACACCATTACTGCAGTGGGTGCTACTCTCAAATCCAAAACCACTGTGCTGTACAATTTTATTCCTTAGTATAAAACGTTTCAACTTACTATGCCTTACTATTATAATGTGGGGGAATTTATAAACAAAATTCTAAAACCTAAGTTAAATGCTGTTCGGGTACTTCTAATACCTGCATTACTGTGGGGGGGTGCAAGGAGATTCTTAACACAGGCTTTCTAAAGCTATATTTTCTTCAGCAGGTCAGTAGCAGTCAGATGTCATGTTTATGGATCAGAGCAATCAGATCACAATATTACAGGTTCTAGTAAGCAAGGCCACTACTAAGGTAGATACAGTTCACAGGTTTTTTTTAAATTGAAACCTGACTTTGAGTGCTACTAAAACTATATATGTTAAAAAACGACCCACAAAAGAGTGTCTGAATTCTTGCAGTGCTATTGTTGACCACTATTACTGGTTACATTTTACAGATGAGAAAACTTAACTTGTCTGTTTCAGAAGGAAATTCTACAAACACTTATTCTTGCAATCAGACCTGTATTATTAAATTAGGTTGTCCATTTAAAGAGAGCATAAATTAGTTTTAAATTAGTTGTCCAAAGCTATAGCTAGGATCAGAATTCAGGAACTGCTGAGCAACTTGACACTGAGCCATCTATATCCATATCTATACTAATGTTAAGGCCATAGGACTAGTCCAAACCATTTCATATAGTGAAATTAAATATAACACAAACAACACATGACAATGCCAGCAAAGCCTATGTAAGGAAGAAATTCAGGCTTGGTCACTTATATATTCACATTAGTCAAATTGCAGTCAGTATATTACAATGCAAAGCTTTAGAAGACTTTAGTCAAAGCAGTAAGTTTAAAGATTAACATACTGTTAAAGCTTGAAATGTGATGCTTATCAAACTTGTTGGCATGTAGGGGTTGAGGAGAGGTGACAGTTTGTAACATCAAATATGTGTTGCTCTGTATCACCAAAATTATGTAAAGTGCAAAGGTTTATCACCTGGAATCCAGACCACAAAAGTCCTCAGCCTTAACCCAGTCATGTTAGAGATTGCCTCTTTTTAATTAACAAAGGCTTTTTATTTTGTGATATGGCACCTTTGCAAATCCCGTGATATCACATTGAAATATGTGAAAAAGATTTCAGGGAAGCCAGAGAGCAATTTTTACAAGATCATTATATACATTTGGTAATATACTTTCTCCAGTGCCAGTCTTGGCCTGGTTGTTCTCTTTTTCATTCATTCCAGTATAACGGACTGACACGGTACGGATTGAAAAATACCATTTATAAAGCAGAATTGAAAAGTACTCTGTCTGAACTTTTGAAAGCAGAAGCAAAGCAAAATTATATACTTCTATCTTTATGTAGCTCACTAAGTTCTGCTGTTTTTAAAAAAAAGATAGTAAAAGCAAAGCCAGCTAGCCCTCTTATCTTAGCAACATTTCACTTCCATTGGTGTATTAGCTTTTCCTCAATTATTTCCCTCCTTCAGTATCTTCATCAGTTTCTTGAAGAAGCTGCACAGTGCAAATCTCTGAACAAGTGCAGCCTTACTGACATGAGAGCAAACCCTGAAAGATTTTTACTTACGTACTTCCTCACTAACATCCTCCAGAGCTCAGGTTGCTTCATGTTATGTCCTTTCTCAGATGTAATAAATATAATAACCCACAACTTGAGCCAGTGAAAAAAGTAGAGAAAACAATAATAATGAAATAGTATCTTAAGTGGAATGATGTGAACTGATTTTTTCAAAAAAGCTTTCTCCTTGTAAAACTGAGCTAAAATGCTATTTGTTGAGCCAAATCTATCACAGACTTAAACTGGTCCATGACCTGGCCCACAGTGCATCACTATACACACATGCACACGCACAGAGCAAATAAAGCTGAAATACTGCAAAAATCATGATGAACTGAAAGAAATCACTAACATCGCAAAACAGGTTTTAAGGGAAGGACACCGTAAAGTTAATTCCCAAGTCTTTAAGGCAAAATGAAGGCCTAATTAAGATTGGCCAAGGTTTAGTAGTTATATAAAGAAGGCACATATTCATTCTCCTCCCTGAAGATAAATCAGCGTGTAATTACTGCAAGACCAGCAGACTGGGAAATTAAGAGGAAACCCCCCTGTGTTACAGGCCCCAACTTGCCTGTTACCTGTATTCCTGCTGATTATCTAGACAGTTGGTCTCTGCCAAAAATCAAGATGAAATTTTAATGTAATGCAATTTCCTCGTTTTCAAGAATGAACATGTGAACGCAGAATTATAATCCAGCCCCATTGCACCTTTCATTTGTATAGCCTCTGACTCCCAAACAATATTAGCAACCTGACTGAAAAGGAAATCCAATGGTCCTGTCCATCACTGCTCCTACAAATGAGATGCAAAGATGGCAAAAGTTCACTATTTTATGGTAAAACTATAAATATAAAATATATTTTTTTAAAAATACAAAATATAAAATACTATTTTATAGCAATACTATAAAATCAAGTACTGAACACTATAAACATCTCACCTGTGCTTCAGCTAAACTGAACTGTTACATGCTTCACTGGGAAATGAAGTGTTTTTAAGGCAGGGAATAAAAATTAACTAGAATTAATTTGACATAAACCTGTTTTAAACGTCTTTATATTTGTGGGATTTGGGTTATGCCCCTCCACTCAAGTACACATACTCTAACAGATAATCAGTAAACATAAGCAGACAGTAGAAGTTTTATTCCCCAAGATGAACAACATGAACAGTATTTATCCCAGGAAATGCTTTCAGGTTTCTCTGAATTACCGGCTTACAAAATCCTACTGGGAGAAAGACAACAAAGGACTGAACCCCATAACCAGAGCTATAAGTTGTACATCCCATTATGTTATTTTGGGGTGCAGGAGAAATGTATTTCGTGTACCCTGAAATGCTCCCTTCTCAGGGAGGAATTTTGAAATACTTTCTGCTCTTCCTTTTGAGTAGCCCATCTTCTGTTCCAAATCATTTAGCAAAAGCTCATCTGAGAATGTAAACCTGGTTGCATAGATTTTAATTCCTGGCTTGGGATGTATCCATAATTACTATTGTTGTTGTTGTTTCTCACCAACATGAGTCACCATCTGGCAACAAACTACAGTCCAGGAAACTTCTATAATTTGCCCTTAATTTAATTCTTCAGGTTTCTCACCCTCGTTTAGCATGATATTACCAGAAACCGATCCAGATGTTACAGGGAGAGGCAGGAGATAAGTAGCTACGAACTGGCTTAGGCAATTCTCTGTAAGGGTTGGATTCACAACAGTTACTTCCAGACACAACTGCAAGCAACACGAAAAACTTAAGAGTTCTTTTAACTGGAGAATAATTAAATGAATAATTTATACAGGTCATGATTCAGCCAAGCATTTAACTACACAGTTAACTTCAAGCCTATATTGAAATCAACTGCAACTGGTTATTAGCACAAATGTTAAATTAAGTTATATTTCAGAATTTTGTGAAATCAGTGCCTACCATGTGAAGGAGAGAACACATCCGTGACATATAGAGAGCTGCTGGACTGTAAGTCTGTGTCCATTTGGTCTCAAGTAGGTTAGAGCTGGGATTTAGATTAGGTTTGAATGAACTGCACCAATGCTAAGCTGAAGTATCCTAGACCTCACTTAAAAAAAAGCTTTTGTATTAAATATGGTTAAAGGAAGTAATTTTCCCCCCAGAAAAATAGAAGACAAAAAAAGTAGAAGAGAAAAAGAAGAAGGAAAAAAATTCAGGACATATTTAAAATTAAACATCGACTTCAGTGTTTTTCCAAGCACCTCCACTCTCTGGTGAGGGCAACTCCCCAATCTGAGAAGCAAGTATGTTTGCAAAGGCCTTGAATTCTTTGAATTCTGGCAACTGAAGTTCAGAGGTGATCTCTTCAGTCAAACAGAAGACTCCCATGTGCCCTTCTATCTTGGAAGACACTTTGCACCTCTATAGGTTATTAAAAATTTCTGTGATTGATTCGGGCCTTCTCTAGTGGCTGGAGTCATCTCTTTCTTTTTCTCAGCGTCTCCTGCCAGGGTCATGCTGGAGCAAGAAAATGATGGCAGCATTTACAAGCTTCTTCAGGCTCCCTGGGCTTAGGGCACTTCCCCTGTAATCCAAAGGGCTTTTCTGATGAATGCCAGACATCCACAATCCCCTCTTTTGTAGTGATCCTTACATATGAACTCCTAAGCGGACCAGTGCAGCATCTAATAAATTTTTGAGAAATGCATTAGAGTGTTGGGCCGTATGTGTACAATATGGTCACCCAGGGCTGAAAGGCACACAGTGCCCTGTGTATGTCAGGTTACTCAAAGTCACTGCTATTGCTAGAAAAGTCTTAGGCATAAAAAAATTTCCTTATTTAGAAAGCACAGATCTGCAATAAAAGTACCAAGTTAGAGAAGAACCACATGCATTATTTAGATCCTTAACAATAATGATCCTCTTTAGCTGTTCCTACATCTCAGCTTGTGAATTTGTCAAATTGCCCCCTCCTAGTCACTTGGGGCTGGCTTTCCCTGGGGCGTTCGTAGCATGATGTGTTTCTTAGACTTATGCGTAGAGGCATACTGGGAGCTCATCAGGCTGCGATCGTTAAAGATGGCTTTTAAACCTGCGCAGGCTTTAGCTTAAGTACAACCCTCTTTTTTCCTGCTTCCCCAGCTCTCTTTTTCTGTGAATGGGCACAGGGATATCACATGATAACACGGGGCACAGAGCTTTCCCCTCCCTTCTCTCTCCTTAGAGTGTTTTAATTAACATTTCTATTATATGCACTCATTACCACATTCCTGGCTTCGGCTTTAAACTGGTCATTCTTGTTACAAGCCCTCTAGGACATAGTGGTAAAACTTTACACATCTTATATTATAGCAATTATTAATCACAGGTACATTTTAGTGATTGAACTACAGCAATTGCTACCAGTCTAAACATAATACTTAAACAGAAACAAATGACAACACTGGGAATGGCGGTACCTGCGTAGGGCGACACTTTCTTGACCCCATTAGTTTTATAGGACCCTTTGGGGGCTTTATCACAACTGCAACTATTCCATAGCCCCACTGTGTCTGGGCAAGTAAAGTGCTTCTGTGGCAGAGCAGGTGTGTTGGATGCACTTATTAAGGAGAGCTACTAAATCAACTGCTGACCAAAGTCTACAATTTGGATGCTGGTTGTTAGGAAATACTCCTCTAAAAAGCATGAAGCAAATCAGAAAATATTTATTGCCAGAGATGGAGATGGCCAGCATGATTTCTCTTTAAACCCTACAAGGCTAACACCTGCAATAGATTTTGGACACGCAAAAGAAGAGCTGAACTTGGGTAAATCC
This sequence comes from Gymnogyps californianus, assembly GCF_018139145.2. Classification (NCBI taxonomy): domain Eukaryota; kingdom Metazoa; phylum Chordata; class Aves; order Accipitriformes; family Cathartidae; genus Gymnogyps; species Gymnogyps californianus. The sequence goes on along the minus strand of NC_059473.1, from coordinate 7,042,296 downwards.
TTGCGGTGGGGCTCCACTGATGCTTTCAGCCAAGAGAAGAAAAAGCAGCCACTAAAAGGAGGCATTGTATCTTCCAGGTGGACTTCGGCTCTCCTGCCCATCTCCTGCACCAACCTGGTACAGCCAGAAAAGCTATCTGGCTAAAAAGTATCTTTGTTAGTATTACTGGTTAGCTTTCAGCTGGATTCCCTCTCCAGACCTCCTGCGTGGGTGGAAGAAAGGCCTTTTCCGTACTTGTAACAGCTTGAAGTGACTGTAGGAACATATCACTAGCCTAACTATACGCTGGTGGTGTTTCAATATTTTTTTCTGATAGCACTTCACCTTTTTTGTGTTTGCCTGAGCTTAGAGGGTGATTAGTAGGTGTTTTATAAGAATGTGGAACAACTGAAATAGGAAGCTGAAAGGGAGGCTTTATATGCAGGCTTAGCCTAGTGGGAATAAGTTCTTTCTTAGATCCCTCTAATTGCTTTAATAATTAAGAAACAATTTTGCTAAGCTATATTATACTTGATGTTAATAAAATCACTCATGTAGAGCCAAGAATTTAAGCAGCACTTCATGTACATACAAAGAAAAACACATCCCACTTCAGTTGTGCCTTCAGGAGAAATTAATAAAATGTGTGTGAATATCTAAACTGAGTTCTAAAAATCTCCTCTATGTTTATGAATTCCTTCTATGCTGATAAAATGAATGACATTGGTCAATAAGTGCCCTAACCATGCTGCTTTAGGCACTTAAGGCTCTGACGCTGAAAAACACTTGACTGCGTACTTTACTTTAAACAGTTAAGTGATCACATTAAACTCAATGGAACTACATTTAGACCTAAAATAAAGCATGTTCTCAAGCAGTTTTCTTCTGGGGGCCTCTACTTTCCATTGTTTATATAAGTCAATAAATTTTCACTCTAAGTTAAAATTAGCCAGGATTTTCAAATTCAAGACAATAGGAGATCTCTGATTTGCAAGGGGTGGAGGCTTGGCAGCTTTGTAGCTCAGACTTGACATTCTAGAAATAAGGCTTGAAAACCACCCATATGTATCTTGAAATGAAAGGGAAAAACTCTGATCTCAGTCTGGCTGCCATGAAAACCCAGGCTGGCTCCACTGAAAAAAGAAAAACTCTCTCGACTGATCCTACTGGATTTTCTATACTTTGGGTTATTTCTTTACATTTAGTTTCCTCCAAACATTCCCAGGGTCAGTGACATCCACCAGTGTGCTCCAGACCTGGTTCAGTTAGGAAGCCTTTATGGAATAGGAGATGTTTGCATGGTGAAAGTAAGTAGCCACGTGAAAAGCATCTACTAAGGCCAAAATGAAGTGCCATTTATCTAAACAGGTCTGATGCAGAGGTACCCATCCCAGAATACATAGGTATCCCAGTCAGTTGTAAAGTAACATTAAAAATAATTTGGGGGAAAAAAAGCCCAACAAATGCTGCCACAAATGGCACCTAGAATAAAAAATACCTTTTGCACCACATCAAGGTAAGACTGTGAAGTTAGTCTCTGTATTTGCAGCCGGCTGCTAGAAGGTTAAACATTAACCTGACAAGGTAGGAATTTCTGTGCCTTTGAAAAAAAACCACACTAGTCTCAGGGAACTGCCAACGTCAAGAATATTTGTCCTGTAGCTGTAACTACAGCTGTTTAGATGACTGTGCTGGGCAAAATGTCCTGCAGACAGGTTTTCACTTATATTTTCTTTGTCACTAGATGTCACTGTACACACAAGCGTGTGCCTGGGACTCCAGGCAATCTGGGCACTGATGGCCTGAGGACATGGGAAGAAGTAACATCATATTTGAGCACTGCTGTTTGGCTTTCACTTTTGTCATCTGGACTTGCAGCCATTTCAGTTTTCACTTCATTTTGGAGCAGAAGCAGGTTTATTCACTTTTGCAGCAAATGTTTCACAGTTGATTTAAGGAATAATGTCTTTTGGTTTTTTTCTTTTAACTTTAAAAATTCCATTAATGAGACACTTCAGTAAATTCCAGCTCAAGCTCGACAAGCAGAGGAGCTGGCCCCAAATGGGCCAACCAGGCTGAGTTTAAAGGACACCTTTCCATGAGCTACTCCTGCCTGTGTGCAGCCAAGGAGCAAAACCTAAATTACAGCTCGAGTTAATAACAATCATAACTGAACTAAGGGTGCAGTGAAGACACCCACAGCAGCCTCCCAAGCTCGGATGCACTCACAAGTGAGCCCATTCCCTCCATGCACAGGTAGCTAGCAGCTGGGATTCACCCTGCTAAAACACACGTCTTCCCACAAGACTGAAACTCAGCCTAAAGACAAAGCCAGCTTAACACCCATCTATCGTAGTGTATCATTGAAGCCCTTTACCCTTAATGAATTATCCAGCAACAGATAGATTCATATCTATTGTCCATATGCACATTAGAAAGCAGTTGACAATGTCCTAAATGTCTTTCAAACAGTGACTTTTCTGTATCTTGTGAGATTTTTGACTAAGTCACATAATTTGTGTGTGCTCTGATTGGAGACTGAAGCAATAAGAACAAGAAAGTGAAAATCAAAGTGATTTCAAGACAGCTGCACCAATTTATCATTAAAAGATACTTGAAAATAGCTGTGTGATTTTTACTTTTTGGCAAACTTCCTTTTGGACAAAATTCATTTACTTAAACATTCACAGATATTAAATTACACGAGTCACACAAGGAATTAAAGTGAACGCACAGGGATAGATATTAGTTGTTGTAAAACAACACTACTCCAGAGACTTCTGATTTACATCAGTTAGGAATTTGGCGAGCAGGTTTTATTTGGTTCTATGTTCATAGATGATTTCCCATTCATCCAGATTTACTAGAGCTTGTTAAAATTCTCTTTAACAATTTTAGATAGGAAGCTCTATAAACCACTGACTTTATTTTTTTGTATAAGAGATGATACATTTGCAAAGAGTTTTTTATGACTTCAAGATAGGCTCAAGTGTGGGAAACAAACCGAATGGCAAAGGTAGATTAAAGTATCTTAATCCTCAGCATCCACTCAATGTAAGAGGAATAAAGGACCATTTTATAGGTCCACATCCTTTACTCTAAGAGGTACTTATGGTATCATATTGGATTTGGCAAATAACTAGAATCAAGGTGCACAAGGGATAGAAAGACTGCAGGAAAAAATAGTGTCTTCTCTTCACACGGAAAATTCCCAATGATAAAATCTGAATTTGCATTTTGTTTGCACTAGGAAAAAAATTGGCAATATCTCCGTCCTGTGACTGGAAGAGTGTCTGAGCATTTCCAGCTTTCTGCAAATACATGTAAATTTACAACGTGGTCTACAAAAACATTTATGCATGTGATTTTGACATTTGCTTTCAAGAAATATTTATACACAGTTAATTTGAAATATTGAGTACTCAGAACACAAACGAGAAGCAGTCATTGCAAAAGGCATTCATGTAGAAATTCCAACATAATACCAATATTTATGCATTACTTGCCCTGCTATAGAGTACCAGATTGCTGGCTAGGATGAACCAACGCCATCCTATTACTTATGTCAGAAGACAAGTGGTAGTGCCCACCTTTCATCTCTCTCTATCTCTAGATATTCCATAGGTTTTTTTTTTTAAAAGAAAAAGATCTCTATAAACTTTTGCCAGAGAAAGAGTAGTCCACAGTGCCTATGAAGGCTTACCCAGACTCTCCACAGACAAATGTTTCACATGCTTTGCAGGTTTCTTTTTAGCACAATTCACTAGTGAGTTTTTGCAATGCTCATCCTCTTCTACATCCCAAACTAGATAACCTTCGTTCTTCTTAGCAGTCATTTGAATAATCCATTTTATTCTACTACAGATAGAGTCAGCATCTGACATATTCTACTCTCTTCCTTCCACAGCAACTTCACTCTGCCATGGCTCAGTTCAGAAAGCAATTAAGTTTTCTATGGCAGCCGATCACCTCAGTTCAGCAATAAAATAATTTCTATTTCAGCAGTATGTAAAATCGAATGAGAACAGTGGAGCAGAATAAATTCTTCTGTAAATTAAATCCTGTCTGAGTATTACTAAAAATGTTTCAGAGGTTTTATCTAATATCTAGTGCATCACTGCAGGCTACCACTTCGGATCAGCTCCAAAACAATATGGGCAACTCTGTCATGTTAATTTTCTAGCTACATAATTACCAACAGAAATAACAGCACTGCAAAGAAATAAACCTAACAAGCCACTTGCAAAAACACTATAGTTCTCCTAGAAATATGAAAATCCTTCTTCATAGGAAAAGAGCATTGCATAATTACAAATTCGGTGATTTCTAAAAAAGGTTTTGAACGTAATTTGTGAAGGAGTGAGAAAACATGAAACGGTGAGAAGGCTGCCCTGGGCTCTCTCCCTAGCAATCTCTACATCTCAATCCCATCTTGTGGCATGTACCTACCCACAAGTGACATCCAGTTCCTCAGCAGATCAGCCCCGGCACAATGTGTCCACAGCTCTTGGGGAGCTAACTCTTGGCTGGCCAGATGGTTAAACGATAATTAGGCTTTAGAAGCTGACTGCGTCCCCTCCCCAGTGTCTTGTAACTGAGGCGCATGCAGTTCCACAGAAAAATGGTCCCACTGGAGATCCTTATGAGACTTTCAACAGTTACAAAATGTCCACATATAATATATCCTCTCATATTCATTTGCAAAGTGCTGGATGGACACATGAAAGGACAAATCCTAACCTATCCTTTTCCTCTAAGGCACTACAAAGCCCTCAACAAAAGTGTTACCTTTGGAGTCCCACCATAGGAAGGCAGGCCAGGAAGAGACACGTATAAAGGTCTGCATCTGGCACTATAGAGCAATAGGCACTAGAGGTGTAATTAAGAGTGGCAAGGAGGGGGGATTCAGCGACAGAGTGAGGACAGGAAGGCTGCAGCTGGTGGAACCAAAGACCAAAGAGATACCTACATCCAGATCTTGCACATAAAACCTATACTGAGGTGTGTACTAATTGCACATAGTACTAGAGCCTAGTAACTAAGGTATTGATTCTAACAGTAATCAGACAGTTGCTTATACCAATGCTCCACTCTGATAATATCACCCACACAAGACCTGTTTACTCCAGAGTCATTTAAAAGCCTATTTTTGGAGCTTACAGACTGTTATTTTTCTACGTGGGAAGAGTGTCGAATTCCATTGCTATTCACAACCCTCAACAGGGAGAAAGAAATTAGAAGTACATGCAGACAGACCAGCTTTCTCCTACTGCATCTGAGGTTTATTTGTCCAGTGGTCTTGTCGTGATCTCAGGGTCTAATGCAAATGCAAACAATGAACAGACATTGGCCTATTCCTTGATACTGGGCCCTGTTTTGTGTATGAAAGCCTTCTTCCCTCCTCTGTAGCAATTTTTAGGCTAAGGTTTTCATGATCCAAGTCTGGAAACTCAAGCATCACTTCAGTACTCAGTGTATATCACTACTGCATCAGCTACTGTACTGGGGAAAAAAATCAAAGGTGAGCAAACTGAACCAGGACTTTGTATGGACACTTCGAAGGCTGGGAAATCCCTTCCCTTAACCAACTTTTGAAAGAAATTTGCTCTCTCCTGCTTCAAGACACCTCCTTTAGCACACTTGCTGATGACTGCTGATGAGTAACCAAGGCAGTGGCTTGTGTTTAGGCCTGGGGGAAAGAAATAAAGGGTTGGGATCCAGAAATAGAATGAGAGGAATAAAACTTCTGTTGTTGCTGTGAGTAGTGGCAGTCTCAGTGAGGTCAAAATTTGGCCCTACAACTTTATCTGTGCTAGAAAATACCATGACACAGGGATCCCAGATATTTTTGCGTATTTTGTTGAATTCACATAGCCAGGCAGTGACCGCTTACTTGTCCAGTAAATCAGTGGAAAGATTTCTCTGCTGGTTCGGGTAAGCCTTCGTCAGGCCCAAAGTCAGCTCTTGAAGACTGAGTTCAGTTTGGTGGGACATCCTTGGATTTTGTCATTGACGTTACCGGGTTCTTGCTGAAGCTGTTTGCCATGTTCCACTGACTAATACTCTTACGACTGCTTTTCTCAGAAAGGAAAAAAAGCTCACATTATCTTTAAAACAGGTGCCAATAAAGCCCATTTTTGACGAGTGTTTTTCCCATCTAGGCATACTGTAGGCTAGGTGACGGTTCACCTGCCATCAACACATCAGGAACTCATTCAGCAGTTACACTGCTTTCTTTTATTGTACTGTAACTGCCCTGTGGCGCATATAATCATCTCCAAGCAGTTGGCCTGAGGCAATTAGTGGAATCCCTGCCCCTCAGGTAGGGAATAAATAAAGGATCTGTCACCACCAAATAAGCTGTGAAACAAAGCTCCAAGGACATTTGCCGAAGCAGGTGACCAAGAAACCAAAGTTGCTGAGCCACTAATGTACTGTGATGGAAATAAGTGTATGATACAACTTGGCTGCCAGCATCCTTAATTACAGGACATGGCATCATTTGATTCACAATGGAATAAATGGATATATTTATATATTTGGAGGTTTGAATGAGGATTTCCTGATTTCCTGATGAAGTCATTCCTTTATTACAGCAGCACCTTTCATTGCCCTCTACAGCTAAGGTCAAGTCAGCATTTCCATTAAAAATATCAAACCTATTTTCAGGGCTTTATTATTACTCATTTATAGAAAAACTCTGTACCGGATGAGACTTGGCATACGGGGCCTCAGTCCAGGGTAGAGAAAGGGAGAGGTAGAGCTTTTTCTCCCTTCTTTGCTTTAAGTACACAAATAAATACACAAATACTAAGTAGTAGCAAATGATGTCTTTTAAACACTAATAAATCCTGCATAAGCTTTTTCCTATAAATCCTAAACACAGACTTCTGCTCTTGAGTACATGAGGGGAGAATATTAAAAATTATTAAGCGTTTCTGTCTGGGAAAGTAACTGCTTCCCATATGCAGCAACTTCTTTTCCAAGAGTAATTTTACAATACATTTTATTAACTGAAGACTCTGCACAATTAATACAACAGACTGCAGACACGGGCTCAGCACAGTAAACAAACTGAGAGTTTTGTTCCAGCATTGCTCTTGTATTGATGTAAATGCAGATAGCTCTCCCAGAAGCAGCAGACCCGCCTGGGTGTAAGACCTCTGCCAGGGAGAGGAGGAATCAGGCCCCGTGCGCTCTGCCCCGGGAACCCTTGAACAGGAGGCTGTAATGACTTCAAAGGAGCTGTTGTGCTCTTTCATGGGAATAATCAATGTACAATGCAACCTTGTTTATCCAAAGGGCTCAGGTGACACTTAGGACCTCCTGATAAAAGGTGGTGGGGATGAAGGAGGGAAAGGTCCAGATGGGCGTGACAAGATGACCCTCCAGGGATCAGGAATCACCTCTGCCTGCTGAAAATTGGGAGGACATGTCCCCAAAGCCCTTTGGCCAGCCCTCTCTCTGCAGCAGATACTTTTTTGAACTCAATCTAGCCTTGAAAGAAAGCTCCTGCCAGAGCTCACAGCAGCCACGCAGAGACACCGTCGCAATGACGAGGTTTACTCCTGACGCACAGAGCGCCAGTGCAAAGACCATATTTGTCCAATACTTCTGCAATGCAGCACTGATCCTGCCATGCCCCAGTGTGCCCGATCGCACCCACTTACACATTCGGCCTCTTCCATTTTGTGGAGGGAGGCTGTATAAGGAGCCTCTCTGCAGCCTGCCACACCCTCAGCCTTGTTCGAAATGCCACGCTTTGAGAGTCAGAGTCCTGCGCTTGCAATATCCAGGAAGGGCGGAGGAACTTGAACTGCCAGGAGGCTTGCTGGTTGATTATTTAATTTCTTTCTGCTTTGTGCTTTCTTTTATCTGCCACTCTTGGGACCAGAGCCCTGGGTCAGAGTCAAGCTTGATTACAATGGTGCTCTGCAAACACCTCCTAAGAGCTTTTTCCCGAAAAGCAGACCACCTGAAAAGAGACCTACTTGGCTAAAATTGCACACCCACACACTGGAATTTTAGATTTCCTAACGACTTGCCCATTGCCTGATCATCCTGCGCACACCGCTGGTAATGGTCTGGCCCCATGTTTGGCTGTACCATATTCCTTTTGGCACCTCCATGTGGCTTTTCTGATGTTTCCATCAATTCAAATAGAAGGGTAAATCCTGAGCAATATGCTGTTCCTAGAAGATGGCAGATGGGGTGGATTTTGGACTGCAGTGTAGCTGTATAAAAGGGGAATGAAGGAGCAGGGATCACAAAGGATTTGTTTATGGACAGGGTAGGGTAAATTTGCCACCTATACTTTAAATTTTGACACTGTTCTGTTTTTACATTTTGCAGAGCCCAGGAAAATGGAAAGTGCTGCAGCAACTGGGTCTTCAGTCTTATGGTGACATAGAGGCCACCATAATTGGAAAAGATGTGTTTGGGTATTTTGCTTTGTAGACTGAGACTGCTGAGCTAGGAAAAAAACCAACAATCAAAAAACCCAAACAAAAAACCCCAGTGAAATATATGATGCTCTTCTCTTCTTATTTAGTGACATGAAGGTGGCAGGATGTTTGGCAATAAGGAGCCAGATGGAGGAAGGATTAGATGAACACTGACTTGTCTTCTGTGTCGCTGTCACTCACAAAGATGAGCTCACAGGCATTTCAATCACAAAAGGAGAAGCTTTCTAATATGACTCTCCTTTTGGCACTAAGGCTGCATCCACTAGATCTAACATACTCCCGGGGTGTGATGAGCTCAGACTTACTGAAAACTGGTCTAATGGAAATGGTGGTTTCAAACCCTGTACATCAATGGGGACCATTTCAGAATGTCTCCAGGACATGCAGTACAGATGTGCCAGAAGAAACTACATGATGATTAACCTCCAAAACATTTCTAATGCAGGCAGAGTCTAAGGTAATTCCTTTCCTTGTAGCATAATCAGTACTGCCTGGCTAGGGATACCGTCTTTTCATCCAGAACAGTCCCGTATAGCACAACGAAACATGAGAAACAAGAACGGGTAAAACAGCTGTTACATCCCCCCAAATTCTACTAAAGTCTTAAATATCGTATCTGTTGCTTATTCAGAGCCCCGTATTCAACAGAAGAAACCAAAGCCAACGGAGTTACTACAAAATGGGTTTGCATAGTGATATCAGGCTCACAGTGAAGTGGGAATACATCCCTGATCTGCTCAGGTTTGAAACGATGCTCTGTGCTGTCGGAGTCACTTCTATGGCCAACATCAGAAGCCGGTGATCGCCTTCCCTTAGGTCATCGCCTAATACTCTGGCAGATTTTGTGCTCTAACTTTAATGCACAGAAATCCTTGATGGTTTTTTGCACAAATCTGCTTGTCTAAGTGGAATGGAAGACTGTAAAACACTGAGTGTCTGTAACAAATATTTCATGCTCACTAACATGGACCAGAAGCCAAAAATTGATGCACTTAGTAACACTCTTGCATTGCACTAACCATTTATGAATGCAAATCGATTACTGCAGCCCCTTCTACCTTCAACACACACACAGCTAAGTACATGACCTCTCCAGAAAAGAGTCTTTTAAGAACACAGGGACAGCCACACCGGGGCAGGATCCCACCCAGCCACAGAACTGATCCTGTCTCCAACAATGACCAGTAGCACAGACCTAGGGACAGAGTATGAAAAATAGGGTGATAACCTGAGTACACTCTAGCAATATGCCTGACATATGCAGACTTTAGGTAGATAGAGAAGACTGAAGATGCTGTTTGCTATTTGCACTTTGGAAACTTTATGTGCTCTTGGTGCAGTGACCTACAGAGCAAGGAATCCCTAAGAACTCATTAATAGGTGGTGTCTCATATAGCTCCACTGAGACTGAAAATGAGAAATAAAACACAGACTATTTGGGAGAGTTGCCTGTATATTTCACTGAAACATTTTAGATTTCCAAATGTTTCCTATTATTTATCATTTTATATATTTGCTCTTTTGAATTCCAAAGTAATGGGCCAAGTCTAGGAAGACTAGAACACGATCCAACCAAACCAGTAAAGAAAATTAAATCGTCACTTTGCTAAACACGACTCGAGCCCACAAAAGCAAGAAAAATCAGCATTAAGGCTCAAATGCCATTCTTGCCTCTGTCTGCTGCCTTTCAGGGAGTCTCCAAAGTAAGGGTGATTTCACAGGTCACACGCAGTGCCCAGGCACCACAAGATAGGTTAAGGAGGGAGTCCCAGCCTTAACTCTGCATGTCGCTCCTTCTGTGGTTTCAAGTCAGACTCTCAATGTTAGTACAACCTATTTTTTGTGGTTTAATAAATCACATACTTTAGCTTATGTAATGACTCAGAGTGAGTGATTGTATTCTCTTCTGGCCCAGAGGTGGTGTGATCATATCCCAGCTCTGTAAGGCAATGGAAATCAATGGTTGCTGCTGGATTCATTTCAGGCAGGCTGGGGTGTGTGGAGGTGGTGAGGGGCTGGCTCAAACTTTGAAAGTTTACTAGTTCCAGATGGAGTTGTTTACAAAAAATAAAACATTTTTGAATCAGCTTGTGGTTCAAATCTCCTTCCTGACCTTCCCTTACCAAAACAGACTAAAAAGACATGGCTGAGTCCTTCTGCTGACTGACAGCCCGTTATACACGATCTAGTTTTCTCCTTGTTTTAAAACGTTTTGCGAGTCCAACTACCTGCTGAAGTTTAAACATCCTTAAGAGCTGCACGGGGATGTGAAGTCACACGCTGCTCAGCGCCAAGGTTTGCTCTCCTGCACATCCAGCAGTGAAATCTGAAGCTGTTCACTGCTGCACACATCCTCCTCATTAAAAGGCTTTCCCATTACACAGAACTCTCTTGCATGAAGTACTTTGGCACCCTGATTGATTAAATCCCTTTGAAATCGTCTCTGTTACAACACATCTATGTTGCTGCGAGCAAGGGGGAGGAGTAGAGGGAGACTTGCCTGCATTATAAACTTTTGGGCTGCCCTGCAAAGCAGCAGAAGGAGCAGATAATAAGCGAAGGGCAGTCATGGATGGGGCCTGACTCTGCTGGTACAAATAGCAACAGCAGAGTCAGATTCAGGGCCGAGACTGAGCCAAACTGTTGCTCAACTCCGCCTCACCCCTGGCATCCAAGGGCCAGACCTTGCCCATCTGGAGGGTGAGGCCAGCTGGAGTATCACACCGGTAAGGGCATGAAAAGCAGCAGTGAGATGTCTGCCAGCAGAAAGCCCAGCCAGAGTGGTGGCACCCCACATTTTTGTTATTCCAGCCGTCACTCTGCCATCAGCCCTGCTGTCTTCAAGTGCTGGGGGCAGCGATTGAGAAAGGAACCTGCTTTGACAGATGTGTGGCAGATTTCCTCCATGATTAATTGGTATAAGGGACAACCCATTGCCACAGCAACTTTGTTGAAAGCTCTTTCTCCCAGCAAACCTCGAGGACTTGGGACTCAGCCATGTACATTTACAGAAGTCACTAGTTTCTCATAAATAAGACTGAAGAGAATTTGTTGCAGGAACCATGTCTGAAAAATGTAACCTAGTTTACAATTTGAACGGGGTTTATTACTTTTTTTTTTTTTTTTTTTTAAAATGAATCAAATCCATACATCATGTGTCTGGCATTGTTTGTACTCTGTGGGCAGCTTATAAGAAGCCAGCAAGAATTGCTGGTTTTCCATATACAGTTGCCCTGCTGTGATCCACAGAAACCCCCCTGCCCTCTTCAGAAGGCATCCCTCCCCTTTGAAAATGTGGTGCGCACAGTTTCCTCTCACGTAACACAATCCAACAGGCCCTCATCACATCCATTTTCTGGGGGTTATATTCAGAACATGTGCAAAGATGCTGGAGAGAAAACTGGTTTGGAGGGGTCAAAAGCAAAGAAGCAGGACAGCTGCCTATAAGCATTTTGGGGGACTGAGGCCTGTATGGCAAATGTAACACACTATGTGGCGTACAGCAACGCCTTCGGAGAAAAAAAAAACAACCAACAATATTTGGAAAAGTCTTCTGAAGAGGAGAGGGAATTACTGTATTTGCCCCATGTAGTTTGTGTCAATTTTCCCACTTGTAAACATGTGACTCTTCTGCCTGAAGACAGAGAAATACAGAGTGAAAGCCATTTCCTTATCCAAATCCCACGTCTCATGAGTCCAAGAAACAAAGATTCCAAGAAATAAAGTTTTAAAGTGAAAATAGTTCTCTTCAACTTCACAGCATACAAAAATACTGCTCTAAGTGCTCAGAGACTCTGCATGAAACAAAAATGAGAGTTCATCCTTCTGGAGAATAATGGAAAGAGAAAAAAAAAGAAAACTTCTAAGCTGCCTTTGCTCCAGCATCCTCTAACCAGCACTTCACATATATCTTTTAGCTATAGTGTTTCACACATCTGATTTTGAAGAGCATTTTCATATTTCCCTTTGAATTATTATGTTTTTCTTGGTTCTCATTACAGCAATGAGAGGACCCAACACCCCTCATAATGAAAGGCAGAGCAGGGACGAACAATAAGAATTGGAACTTCCCACCAAAGTCTGTGAAAAAACAATTATGCTTCTATCTGAGAAATCGGAGTGCGGCACGGGGGGCCCAGCAGCCATACCAGCTTACGGAGTTTGTGCCCACCCCACGTGCTGGTTCCCAGCGCTGAACTCAGCCTGCAGCCTCTTGGCTGTGACAAGCCAGCAGTTTATGGGGCCACACTGTAAACTGCAGCAGCGAGCGGATCCAGGTTTAAAAATAAACCTGGAAAATAATAAACCCAGATCAATTCGCTGATTTGATTTAAATAAGGCCACATGAACGGCTGTCAGGACAACACTGAGGGGCTCAGCAGAGTGAGAACGAGCACCTGAAAGAGAAGCTCCATAAACCACTATTGCTGCCACAGCTACAGCCTGGTAGGCTGGGTTTCATGGTGACATTTGGGGTAAGCAACGAAGGATCTGAAGTGCAAAACCTCTAAAATTCCTCCAGTGGGAGCAGTAAGAGAATGGCCGAGCTTCACCCAGCTCTAACCATTGCTTTGCCTCTCCAGGCATGGTAATTTGACTGAAGCACTCTGTACACAGTATGGACCCTCCACTACTCCCTCTGCCCTGGGCTGAGGCTCTGTTTCACTACTTGCATCAATTATTCTCCAGCTTCCCTCCCTGCCACCCCCTGGACTCCTCTGTATTTCAACATTCTCTCTCTTAATTGTCCTTTGGAGTTAAAATAAACCTTTTGAAGAGATATTTCCTTTCCAGTGTCATACTACAATGTAGACCAGGTCTGCATTTGATTAGTAAATTCATCCCATGCTGGTGTTTTTGTATCCTCAGTGTCATGTACATTTAATAAAACGCTATTCCTCTCTCTGTCCCCACTTTTTTTTTAAAGGGAAGATGTGTGTTAAAGTGATAGGAATATTCTTCATGGAGAAAGGAAAAGGAAAAGGAAAAGGAATTCCAAAGTGAGTAAAGTTAATAACCAGAAGTTTCCAAAAGAGCCAGCAGAAGTGGCAGGCAGCAAGCACACGGGTCACTGAGCACTTCTGTGTCTTCCAGCCATGTTTGAAGGCAACAAGCACCTTTGAAAACAGCCGGGATGCTTCCAGCTGCCTCTGGGAGGAGGTATCACTGCTGGTGCCTCCACTCCAGGAGCCTTTCTTAGGGCCCAGAGCCACCAGTAACCCAAATGCTGCTGGCCAAGAGCAGGAGGGGAGCCAGGAGCCAACATCAGTAACAGAAAAGAGCCAGGAGAAAAGCAGTGTTTCTGCAGAGAAGGGAAATGGATAGCAAAGTGGCATATTCAGAGGTGCAAGAAGTAGTAAGGACCATACACCTAGACAACATATGCAGAAGATGATAAAAAGAAGTAAAGAAGGCACAGAAATAAGTGCCCAAGAGTAAGACTAGGTGCTGGGGGAAGGTTGGGGTGTGGGGGTGTGAAAGACAGTGAGAAAAGATGTAGGGATGACAAAGGAAGGAGCTGACAAAGAAGTAGAAATGGGAAGAGTAGAGCGAAGTGTTGGCAGGCTGTGGCTCACGGGTTTCTAGGCTAAAGCTAGTGAACCTGCCTGTAAAAGCTGTAGAAAGAGGAGAGAGGATGGAGAGTCACCTCTGGCATAGCAGACTCCTTTTGGCTGCTGTTGGGACACGTTCAGAATGGAGGTGGCGTTGCAAAAAAGGGAAGAAGTGCTTTTGCCTTCAGCTGGTAACCCAGCTGCTACCTTTTACCCTCAGAAAACAGCAGTGAGGAGCCCACGACAGCACAGAGCACTAAAGCATCTTACACCTCATGTGAAATGCAGCTAAGTAGTCCCTCCCTTCAGACTGGGTTCCGTCCATCCCTCTGCACTTGTGTCCTTCTGCCATAGATGAAGCTTAGTGCAAATCTTTACAGGACCATAAGTTTCACCAGCGCAAATTCAGAAATATGCAGACCCTACTTAGAGGTAAAATGCTTTGCAGTTATGTTCGTGGATAGAGTATACTGGGGCAGACAGGAACAGGAGCTGCATGGCCCAAAGGATAAAAACACTGGGGGGGTGTCCTTAGTTCAGTCAAATTAGATATTCTATCAGGTTCTGTCAGCATCCTTTCCCCACATTTCCCTCAGCTCCCAGAATCAGCGCAGAGCTCAGATGTGAACAATGAAATGTTAATCTGATTCATTGCAGCCAGCAATTTAAAAAAAAACATCCCAGAAGTCACCTCTTCTACAAACATACCCATCTAAAAGGGATATTAGTTGATGCTTTTGCAAAGAAACTCTAAGACAAGGCTGCTTTTGTTGTAAGAAAGATCTCCCAGTGACAGGCAGCTGCTGTGCCATGCCACGCACGAGACTACAGATACAAATTACCTCGCAGTGAAACATCTCAGGCACCAGTATTTTGAATGTTTATCATCGGCTGGTGAAATGAAAGGGGTCTCCGGCATTTCAGAGAGGATAGCCAGGAATAATTGCTGACACAACATCTTAGCTGGCACTTTCTGGAAGATAGCCTCATTACAAGTAAAAGCAAGAAGAGGAAAGCTTACTAGAGTGCTTGCAGAGATGGCTTACGTGAAGGAACTGAAAATGAGCAGAAGGGTTGATAAAAGGCATAGAGGTTCTACACAATGGCATATTCTCCTATAAACCACCTAATTCTTCTACTTGGTATTCATCACTGTCAGAAGCCTTTATAGCAGTGAATGAAGGCTTTATGCTTAGCCTCATTATCAGCTCAATGATAGAGGGCAAGCCATGCACATGAAGTTCAGTATCAGAGATATGTTGTTAAAATGCTGCAATTTGTCAGCATTTAGATAAACAAATGAGGGGCAGACCGAGTGTGTGAAGTGACCTCTGCAGCATTCACGGGATATTTTGCCACTTGTTCTGAAAAAACGTATTCAAGTTGCTCTAGATTTGCTTGGGTGGAATGAGAAAACATTGATTTAAAAAAAAAATCTCTTTGAGCAAGACAGAGGTTTACTCTTATTTTCTTTTAAGTTGTTTCTCTCTCTGTAACCCTGTTCTTTGTTTACTATTGTGCTTCCCATAGACCCCAACATTCCAGTAAGGCTTCTTGGGCTTGATCCTGAGCAACTGGACTCGCCAGCACATTCCTGGTGGCTTATTCTCCAGGACAGGCTCAGCGGCCTGTCACTCTGCAGTGCGAAGAGTTCAAAAACAACTAATAACCCGTGTGAAATGATAACATATCACAGTGACGTAACTGAAGGAATGTGCTCTTTCCTACTTCAGCTAATAAATAAAAACCAAAGCATAAAAGAAAAAAGGAAAAAAAATCTCTTTAAAGATTTGACACCCTCATTCTTTCCATTGTGAAAGCTGATCTTTTGGTTTTTATTTACAGTAATATTTACTCCGAGGCTTACGTTTGCCTGTTTTCTGTCAATTCTTTCTCCCAGCGCTCGAGTGAAACACGCTTGAAGAGCAGACAATGCTTCTTTGCAGAGGACTCCATTTGTCGGTTTCTTACAGAGTTTTTAATGATGCTGTGAAAGCCAGGCACCCGAGAAATCAAATCAAATGAATTGTAACACTTTCTGAAAAGCAAGATTATGCTACAATGGGGTTTCAATCACCTCCAGGAGAATGTTTGTCTGAAATCAGGCCTTCCTCAGATTATACACAGCTGTTGAGCTGCCTAATGCTTTCACAGTTTTCTTATGTTGAAGGAAAACCTTGGTGGCATGGGATCACCATCAATCTCAATACCTCATACAAAGTGGAGTCACTAAAGTCTCATTTGCAGCCCCTTTTCTTTTTGGCCTATACACAAACTTTTCTGCTCATTTGAAGAGAATTATGTGGGCTTAATTAAGTGTAGTAACTTATTGGTAGCACAGTGTCCGATCAATGAAATGTGCAGATGTGATGTGAAATGATGGGGCGATGCTGTTGTGAAGAATACAAATCAGGGTGACGGCTATTATTTGTACCCAAAAGAAGTTATTTGGGACTCAATTATCCCATTCATAGTAATTGTGGTGCACCAGATGGTTACAATGCATAAGAGTCTTCCATGACCATAACGTTTCTTCTGAGCACCTTTTCTTCTTCTCTAATTCACCATACGACGATTAGTTTCTTATTGGGTGTTTATTGAAATGAGGGGGGCTAAGGAACAGATTTAGTGCATCAAGGAACAAAAGGGAGGGGAGACCCATGAATCAAAATAAGAGACTGCAGCTTGCTCTGTTGTTTTTCAGAGGCCTTGAAATAGTCGCCTTGCAGCTTATCTGCAATGACCTTCCCTCCCCTCCTTTCTCTCGCCTCCTTCTCTCCCCAAGTCCAGAAGATGTAAAGTTTTTCAAATCTGACCGGCTGCTGTGCCGTCTGTCAAAGCCTTTCCAGCCAAGTGAGCAGTTTTTCATTTAATTCACTGAGTTGTCCTCAATAAAATTATATCCTTCTCATCGGCACCATTGAAGCAGCGAATAGGAACAAAACCAAACGAGGTTGTGAATATAGTGCTGGTCATTAACTAGGGGCACTAACTCTATCATCTGTTCATCCCTCCGTCTCATTGAGGTGTTGGCAATATAAAAAGAAAAGCAAAGCGGGTGGGGAGAAAGTGAGAGCAGAAAAGCCTAAGGAGCCATGTTCTCAGCCAGACAAAATCAGGTTATTTCCACCGCAACCAATGAAACAACAGCCGTTTATACCAGAAGGATCTGGCACTTGCATTGGCACTGTCCTAAAGCTCTTGCCCATCACCTACGTGAATCAGTCGGCGGGAGGTTAGGCAAAGGTATCTGAACACGCACACTTTGCATGTGCAGAAAAAGGGGAGCAACGAGGCACACTGCAGCCACATGCCACCGATTTTTATGTTTCAGTCTTCCTCTTTGGGAAAAGAAACTTTCTGCCTGGGCTCAGGTGAAAGTCTTCCAGACAGCAGCTGTCTTGGGCTTGTACTCCATGACTGGCAGCACTGTGCAGAGCTCTGTGCTTAGGGCAGAATAGGAAGTATGTTGAAACTGAGTTAGCCTTTTCCCTTGGCAATCATCACTTTCTAACATCTTTTACCTCCTGAGCCCAGCAGTGTTGTGGCACTCCTGGACTGTCCTGGTGCAGGATAAGGACCATGTAGGCTTTAGTTTTAGCGTACCTGTTGTTATGGTTACATTTGTTTGTTAAACATAACGATGGCGTTGGGAGTAATGCATTCATGACTTTCCCGATTAAGACAACAGCATAGCTCTGATGGCGTCTACTTGAAACTTGATCATGTGGTTTCAGAGGCTGGCAACCACATCCTACTTTGGGGTTAGCCAAATAAAACTGTATTTTGGTTTAGTGCTGCTAGCTTTGAGGAAATGATGGTTACGAAATTTGGGCCAGAGTTTATGTTTACTTAAACTACGGCTGCCACAAGACAGAGTCCCTCTTTCCTAACAAAGGAAAGCAGCATATGAAATATGCCTTTTTTAATAACATTTTTCAAAGGTGCTTTCCAACTTAAATACACAGATACTACAGTGCCACTTGTGTTCTGAAACCTACATTAAAATGACACTAAGCTGCAACCCACAAGCTCAAGTCACGCTTTGCAAACTGTTTATTATTTGCAAGTACATAAAGCTTGATGACATGTATCGCATAGATCTAATTTCAACCATGTCTTTTCTTTAATAAACAAAACATGCTGTACCAGCAGAGCTATAACCAAGTGATGATAACATCTGGTTTTGAGACCATGTACGGATCAGAAAGATAACTTTTTTCTCCCAAAACGACAAGAAAATGGAAGAAAGAATAATCCCAAATCTGGCTTTTTGACCACTACTGAATAAGCAGGGGCAGATTTTCAAAGACAAGTAAGGTTTTCACCATTCCTATCTACTATTGTTTCAACCAGCATGCTTAACACTGATCTAGGAATTGAGTGCTTCTCTAAAATGTCTAGATTCCAATGGACCATACATGCGCTAAGACATTTCATGTCTGTGCTACAAGAAAGGTGAGGAAACAGAAGGCTGAGATGAATGCTTTCAGATTCTATTTTTTCCTTTTCTTGGTACAGGCCTGCTATGGTGACTTTGGGTCCCCATAATCCTGTTTTCCATCTCAGTTACATTCTTTACCAAATGAGATAGACCTCTGCACTGCACGAGAATCAGAGCCTTTCTTTTCTATTTTTTCTAGCTCAGAAATAATACTTTGCACTGTCAGACCATGTCTCAATAGCCTTTTGGGAAGAGACCAGAGCCAGAGACCTTCTCCAGTACTTCCCTGATCTGGGACAGGCAGAGGACCAGGGTTATGGGAAATCTACCTCACAACTTAGATGCGGATCTGCTTTGCCACCAGCAGAAGTGAGAATAAAAACTAGAAGCCCTGATTCAAGTCAAGTTCTCTGCATTACTGTCCTTTCACTAACTAGATCAAATAGCCATATAGTCTCTGTCATACTTTTTGAGCAGATCCCTTCAAGGCGAGCAGAGAGGCAGCTAGACAGTAGACACACAACATTAGTGATCTCAAGAAGTGGAACGGAACTTTTCTCCAGGGGTGAGTAGATTAGAAACAATATAATCTGTTATGTTAGGTGGAGAATAAAACTTTGGCCTCACTTTAGTTGAATGCAAGTCTTCTATTGACCTCAGTAGGTACACAATTTCACATAGTGCTTTCTATTCTGTAGCTTAATATCATCGCGATCCAGGGGCGTAATACTGGGAGTTCAGATTCTTCTTCACACCAGACTGCAACTAACTGAATTTTGGCACAGCTTTCCTGACCATTATGTAGTTTTTAAAATGGGAATCAAGTTAGTCAAAGTGAATTACAGTCTGTACCCTCTTTGCTAAACTCTAGGATAATTCCACATTTTGGCTCATAGACTTGCAAAACCCCAGTCAGATCTCATCTCACTGCAACTGGGAGACAGAGTAGTTATCCAATATGGCTAAAACCATAAAACTTTGTTCCCACAGTGTTTTCACATTAGGCTTTAACCAGACGCTGTTCTGCAAAATTGAGAAATGAAGCTAAAGTCTGTTCCGATTTCCTGCATAACTGCTCTGACTAATTCTGTACTAATTCATCTAAGCAAATTTAGACCCAGCTGCCAGCAGGTGTGCTGGAAGCTTCAAGGCTATGGGGAAGTCAAATGCAGAGAGACAGCTCCTACCTATGACACTACACGTGTTAAATCCTCAAAGATTTGCCTTCCTCTACAGTTATTTTTATTGACTCTTATTCATCTTCCTGTACCAGAGGGCTCAGGCAAGTCAGGGCACTGCTGGACTACATCTTTTCTAACACATTATAAAAGTGATTCTCTCATCAGGGCTTCAGGGAGATGTAGACTGATTTTTATGAGAGGTGCCTAAATATCTCTGAAGAGCCGAGTCTTACAGACTACTAAGTAAGACAAGGCAAACAGAGGACACTAAGAGGGCCAAAGGCCACGAGGACGGAGCCATGAAGATCACCAAAGCTCTCAGCATGCGATTCCCAGTGGGTGTGTACCACACACTTCCACTAGCTTTGGCTTTCCCAGTGATGCCAGTGAGACAGCTGGGCTTAGGTGTGCACAAAGTCAGTATCAGACATTATCACAGGTTCGTGACTGCTCATCTTATGCTTCAGTTCCTTTGATGTTTTAACTTTTCTTTTTTTCAGAAATTGTTCTGGTGACATTGTAGTTTCAGATTTCCACTCAGACTGGCCTTATTACAGCAAAATGCAAACCCCCAATATTTATGATGTTGTTTTGTCTCCCAAGCAAGCAGAGAAGTTTTTTTTCCCATATGTTTTGTTTTGATCTTATCTATTAAGAGCTATAGCCCCTTCGTTTGATTTTTGTTCTTTAGTAAGAATACAACCATGCAAAAATATGTGATAGAAGCCTTAAACCCTCTGAGACCTATTCACTGTGGAACTTTGCTATGAACTTGAATGTACAGAGGAATGTCTCTCATTAATGAACATTTATATATCATCTGCATAATGACTCTTTTTCTATTCCCTCTCCCCTTTTTATGCCTTTTATCATTTGACATTGGCCATACATTGGCTGTCAGAGGTCAGTTACAAGACCAAGATGTGGATGAGAACATTATAGCGCACTCTATGGAGAATCTAAAATATATAGTCGCCATTGACTCTGTCAAAAGCCTTTTTCCATATTTAAGGAAAGAGTTGAAATGAGGATTAGATTTAACATTGATCAGGGTTAAGGTCAAAACCAGTCATATCTTTTTCTATCTATTGAATTAATTATGAATACTATCTGGTTAGGTGGAGTTATTTCAGTTACAGTGGGTTCTATGCCTTTGAAAAGTTATTTTCAAAATAACTGGAAGTAATTATTTGTATTGATTTATAATGATATTGTATGTACCTATCTGTTTTTTTCAGGTGAAATTTAAAAAGCATAACTGCTCTGATAGCTGACTTAAAAAAAAGGCAAATACATTTTTGTTCCAAATCACATACTCTTCAAACTAACAAATAAGCAGGTATTCCTTTTACAATATCACCTTTCCTCAAACAAATGTTTTTTCCGAAGCCAAGAAAGTGTGGCATCCCAAACACCCAAGCTTGGAATTTTTTTTTAAATTTTGGTTTTTTAGCTTATCCACTATTAAGAATGGAGTTTGCAAACAAAATGCAGACCTCGATTCTGCTGGAAATCTGTAGTTCTGAACAAAATTTGTCATTCATTTAGAACCATTATGTCTCTGCAGGGCTAAAGTATTAAATGGGATATTTAGGTAGGAAAGTAAAAAGAGTAGCACTTTGAGGACCAAAGTACACATTCTGCATTTTTGTATATTTTCACCAAAGTCATACAAATATTTGTGAGGCCAGATATTTATTTAGGATAAGGTTTTTTTACTGTGAGGCATGAAACTGATTTGCACCTGCTGGTCCTAAGCGTAAAGCCCAGATTGCTACAACTTTCACTTTAACATGCAGGAGCAAGAAAGGACCTCCAAGAAGACTTGGGCAGAGGTCCCCACAACAGAAGTGAGTAATGAGATCTGAAGCAGAACTAGCTAGGAAAATGTCTCTAAAACAGTTCCAATTGCCTCCCCCAATGGAGTTCTACAAAATTTTTTAAAAACAAAAGTCTTGAAAAAAATCATATTATGACTTTGTTTGGAGCAGAAAACTTGGTGTTTCCTTTTTAAAATTAAATTTCTTTTCAAAATATACTTAAGTCTACATACATAACAAATAAATCAACAGATATAATCACAGTGTGCCTGAAGACATGTAGACTTGCAGTGCCTGCATCCCTGGGATAAAGCTCCGTCCATCACTGTGTGTAGTTGGAGTCACAGTTTGGTATGGTAGGACATCCCCACAAGCAACCTGAATAGACCACACAGTGTGTTATCTCCCAGTGCTGTAGCTAGTCTATATAGGGAATAGTAATGCAGGTGTGGGCAGGTTGGCAGGGACAGTCCTCCTGAGCTCAGTGACAAAGCACAATGCTTGAAAGGGAACTTTGTACATCATCTTCCTCTCCTCCAGGGGTGGGAAAGGAAGGCTACAGTCTGAATTGATGTTCCCCCCCTCTTTTAATTAAATAGATTTTGTTAGCTGGAATTGGGGCCCTTGGTATTAGGCAGTGTTTCCTTGAAGACTGCTTGGAGTCCAAAAATTCCCTGAAGTTTCAAAATTTCATATGACGTGAGAAACTTCTTCAGTGGCTGATAGAGTTGTTTGTTGAGATTGGAAGCGCCTAACTTCTCCGCTCCTTTGAGCTTCCCTTTCTTCCCTTTCCTTTCTCCACCCCTGAACTCTCCTTGCCTTTCTCAGCACCCTCTGCTCCCAGACTCCGGCTACTGCCCCCATGCTACCTGATGTTTTTCAGCAGAGCTGAGCGGGGGGACACTTCTTGATGCACTGCAGATGTGGGCCGTTAGTGGTGCTTTCACATGGAACTCAAATTGCTTGAAAAGGTTTAACCCTGTGACTAAATTCTCAAACCTGCAAACTGTAAGCAAAGCCCATGCTCCCATCTAGGCTGAAAAGGGCAAGTTTATGAAAGAAACCCCCACCCTAGCAATTCACAGGATGCATGAAAAGAAACCTAAACCCCCCACATTCTCAATGCTAATTAAGCAATAATGATCAAGGCACAGAGTATTTCCTGGGGATTAATAACTAACTGGGAGGAGATGATGACCCCAGACAGTCATTAATTCTCAGGAAATGCCCTGCATCGAAGTTGTTATTGCTAGTTCAGGCTAAATATGTGAGAAAAGAGATTTTTTTTTTTTTAAGTCCATCTTGCTGGAGGTTTTTCAGTATGTTTTCTCTTTGGTTGTGATTATGAGACCCCTGGAGTAGGACCGCTCAGGTCCATCAGCCAACCAGATTGCACAAATATTCCTCCAGACCCCAGTATGATCAGAAACAAAAATTAAATCACGGTTCCTTAAATAAACTCTTCTGCAGATATATCTTGCTGTTCTCTAGACATTCAAAGCCTGATCCTGAACAATGTAAAGCTGTATCAGCTCCCACTGAACTCAGTGAGGAGCTCAGCCTCTGGACCCCAAATTTGTGTAATCTCTGAGACTTTCCTCTTCTGACCAGCACCGAGCCCATGGAGCTTAGTGCTTCTGAATACAGGCCCTGACTCTAGGACGTGCTTGATTTCAAGCGTGTGCTTAACTTTAGGCAAACGTATGCTCAAGTGACTTGAATAATTTAATAGATGATGTGTAGCAACCAGGAACCCTTTGCATCTGACATCTCATCCTTAGGTCTTCAACTCCCAGCAACTCATAGCCAATAACAGGGCACATGTGCTGAAATTCAAGCATATATAACATTTTCAGGAACTGAGACTGCATTTAATGGCAACAGTCACAACCAGACAGGAATCACCATGCTGCAGAGATCACAGAGGTGCAGTGTAAGACCCAGGCCTTGCAATCACATCGAGGCATTCTCACTTTAAATCTCCCTCGTCTCAAGTGTGTGTATCTGCAGGGAACACAGACTGGGATCTTCAAAACAGACACCAATTTCTAGCACGCTTTTATAAAAGAGAAATGACCAGATCATCCTAATAGTACAACTACTTATCACAAACTGTTGCTTGTAACGAAAACCCCAAGACACACACACATATGCATGAATACATATGCAAAAGAAAACGAAGAGAAAACTATCATCACAAGTCCCACACACACTGACATTTTCTAGTCTGCTTAAAAAAGAATTTAGCTTCTGCAAACAAAAAATGGAAGTTAAACAAAAATTTCATTATCATTGGTAGTCTTTAAATTTTACTGCAAACAGAGCTTTTTGTATGTCATTAAATACTTCCTTCAGCTTAGAAAGAGAAGCCGAGTGGAGAGAGGAAAAAAAAAGTTTCATCTATCTTTTTCTTTTACAAGTTTTAAAAGTTTCATCTTCCCAGCTAGGTTTAAAAAAAAGTGAAGGCAATAGTACAAGTATTAAAAGATAAGCTGTCTTTTCTAAAATACTTACTGTTTAAATATTATAAATGTTAATAATGGTACAGGGAAGCAAATATGTGGCACATATTTACATATGTATATATGTGATATGCTCTTACCAAGAACTGTTCCAGTTCTAAGCATCATTCTCTCAGCTCTTCTGTATCACTCCTTGTCAAAAAACCCCGAAAGGATGAAAAAGAAAGGTCTGATAACAATAAGCCCTGCCTGAATTCAGCTCTGACATTAATTTGAAACCATGGAAAGCATTCAGCATCTAACAGGATTAAGCTAAAGGAAAATATTTAAGATAGTTAAAATTCAGCTCCAACTACTGGGAAAATTTAATAGTGATTTTTTTTTTTCCCCCTGAACTATAGCATCTCTAATCAGAAGAAGAAAAAACAATAAGTCAATGCAATATACAAACTACAGAAGGCTCTTAAACTAATGAACAGCTAGATGAATTAGCAAACTCCACTTTCACAGGATCCCTGCTTTATCCTCCACATAAATCTCTTCACTTTGCAGCAATACCAGCCCCTAGTGTTAATAACAAAATGTCAGCAATTTTGGTAAGATTTATATAGGAAAACTACACTGAAAATTGCCTGGTCATTATACATTTCTTTGGAATCAATGAAACACTATAAATCTTTGAATACATTTGTGCTTATATGATTCAGACATACTCCCCTAAATGTACCCTGACATTCATTAGAGGATACTTAAGCATGGTGTTGCAGAGAAAAAAAAAAAATAATAAAGTCTCTGTGTTAATTTTTTTTTTTTTAAATGGAGTACATACAGAGAATATTGCAAGAGCAGAGTTGGGAGATCTATTCGACAGATGAAAATTAATAACTATTCTAAACCAGAACCAACCCTGCTGCTCCTCCATACCATGAGAGCAGTCACTTGGTCTAAAGTTTCACGTTGGCCTATTTCTTATTAGCTGGTTAAGCTGGCATCAAGGGGCTATCATCTGTCAAAATATCAGCAGGAGAAACAATTGACAAAGCCACCACTTGAGAATGTTGAGTAAACTAGGTAAAAAGCAGTGAAAGAAGTTAATGTGCAACCTGGCACACAGTACCAGCCCAAGCCGTGAGAACCACTTACGTGATAATTGGTCCCTCACAATATCTTCTGCTCTCTAAAACATTGTCTTGGGCTTGTCTTTCAGCACAGGAACGGATCTCTTTGAGACACAATGAAACAAACACCCACCTGAAAGCCCCCTCCAGCTGACAGGGGAGGAATTCAGGTGGGAAAGCTTGCAATTTCTGAACAGCTACAAACAGTTTCAGGTAACTCCAGACTCACCCAGGGTCAGTAGAAAAAAGCAAACCGTTTTTTGAAAGAAGAAACAACACATTTATATGCAGCCATTTATTCAGTTCAGACAGAAATTAGTAACCTCTGGGATTCAAAGTATCTCTCTGTCCATTTTTATCCCTCTTGTTTTCCAGCCTTAAAAAAATCCTTATTGTACTGACTATTACCAGGGGGAGAAATGTAAAACCAGGAATCAGAACAGAAACAGAGAAAATTAACAAAGCTAGTCTGTCTACAAAGTAGGAACCCAGGCAGCAGAAATATTAGAATATATGAATACATTATGAAACATCTTGTAATACAGGTGTTTCATGGGGCATCCAAGCTTCTCTCAGCCTTTCTTTATGTACATGTGTATGCATATATATGCATATATACACATACATGTATATACAAGTTTTCCAAAGTTGCGGGGAGTGGGGGGCAGAGTGACTAAAATCAAAGCTAGTGAACTATCACCACATTAACACTCATATATGTTCATATACATATGCATTTTGAAAGAGCACTGCTGTGCAGAGGTGAGAGTGCAAGTCACCATCTGAAACCTATCCTTAAGGGACAGATGATGCAAAAGCTTTAAGTGGAGGGGTGAAAGTCACCCTATAAGGCAAATTATTTTACTTCCTAAAGTTGGTTCACTTTGAGCTTGTAAAGTGACCTAGGAGACTGTTCTAAAATGGGATCTTCTTGAGAGAAAGGGTCTGATTTGTAGCTACTGGAAAATATGAAATCTGTGTATGTTTTGGCACATCTTTAGATTCTCAAGAGTCAAGAAACGGGCCTCTTTGTTTTTTAATGATTCAGAGAGTGGCAGCCAGTCCTTAAAAAGTGGGAGAACTCAATGTTTGTAGAGCAAATATAATTTCCTTTATGACAGAAAAGTTCCCATAGCAGAATCTGTTATTTCTTGTGTTGTTTTAAAAAATAGTGATCCATGTTCAGGCTTGTTACTAGAGCAACAAACATGTGGGCAAATGCTGT
Source organism: Gymnogyps californianus (assembly GCF_018139145.2). Taxonomy (NCBI): domain Eukaryota; kingdom Metazoa; phylum Chordata; class Aves; order Accipitriformes; family Cathartidae; genus Gymnogyps; species Gymnogyps californianus. The sequence goes on along the minus strand of NC_059473.1, from coordinate 7,016,050 downwards.
TCTCAAGAGATACGCTTAATAGCAGGCCAGGTGTTCTTTTGTATGGATCTGGGCCTTGTCATGTTAACAACTGTGGATGAATCATGACAAATTTCCTTCAGATTTCACCAAAGCTTATGATAGCCATGGTTTCCTACTCAGTTCGTACTAAATCAATCCCCGTTCCATCAAAAGCACCATCCTGTTCATAAGTAGTCATATACTAACTCATCTCTCAATACGTCAATGGAAAAGTAAAAGGACAAAGTGAGTGTTTGGTATCCAAGATTAATAATAAACATTATGGGATTTCCTTTGATAAGGTCACCCAGTGTCTCACAAAAACAGCAATACCACAGCTAGAACAACTACGTGGAAATAAAAGAGAAAAAGAAAGCACAGAGATGAGACTAAAACTAGCTCCCACGTGAATAAGGCTCGTATGTCCTGCTCTTACGCTTGATAACTAAGCCAGAGTTGTGCAAACAACATCGTAAAGTCTGCTATACCTGGACTCCGTTCAGCCACTGGGAGGGAATGAGAAGGCTCTCAGTTGAGGACCCATGTCCACGTGTGGATGAAAAGGGCTCCCTGGCAAAAGCATGTTGCAGCACTGCACAGATTCCAGGTTGAGGATGCAGCTGTAGACCAGAAACTCCCTTCTGTACTATATTCAGGCATATATTTACTCAGATGAATAAAAGAGGTCCTAGAAGTGAGCTCAAACACTGGAACCACGAGCATCCATAATACAGAATTGCCAGTTCACTCCCTGATCGTATCCAGACTCCTCCAAGTAGCTCCCTCCAGTACCATGTGCAGGCACAGGCTGGCAATATTGCTCTTTGGGGACTGCTCCCAAAGCAGCAGATACAAGACATGGTTTGACCACCTCAACAGTTCTGCAATACTATCCCAGCAGGCTTTACACCCTCAGACACTCCCACATACCCTTGTGCCGTACCGCCATGCATGTATCACCAGTTTCATGCTATAAAAGCAACATGCTTGAGAGTTGGAACACAGCATCACTATGTTTCAGGCACTTGATACCAGGAAAAAAAACACTAAAATGTTAATTCTGCAGGACCCTCCAGGCACCCCACAGGGGTCAGATGAATTCCAGTTCAAAATGCCATGCAGGAACTTGACCCTGCTCTAATAAGAGGCTATCATGAACCAGTCTGTGCTACTTTGCTTTAGGCGCAGGGACTGCTCTCTGCATCTCTCTTATTTAGAGACGTAGACACAGCAAAGGAGACCTGAGGCCTCTGAAGTAAAAAAGTTGTGGTTTTAGTCTCTGTAATCTGCTTTTATTTGTCCTCAGCTGCCATGTTGGGGATTTCCCTTGTTCTGCCTTTCACCCACCCTCCCTTTAACTGAACTAGGAAAGGCTTACAACAGGAAAAACAGGCAACTTTCTGTTTAAAGGACCTCAACTCTGCTGAGCAGAACATTGCTACGGCAGAATCATGTTGGTCCTCAGTCAAGGCCTGACTGATCTTACCCCACTGCTTTCTGGACAGTGTAACTCCATGGAGTTACTCCTGATTTACCATGGCCTAAGAGAAAACCCAATCCTCTTTCCTTGCCAGGGGAATATTGTTAGTAAACTGAATCCAGAGGAATTCAAGACTGTTTTAGGCTTTGCCTGTAGGTCAAAGAAGGCTGAGATGGTCTAATGCTGTAATCGTCAGTAAGAAAACCATAACTTTCTGTACCCTTTCCTAAGCCAGTACTAGCATATGGAGTGCTCAGCAGATGGAGTGGTACAGAGATACACATCTGGCATGCAGGTGCTTCACCAGATACTTGGTGGCATTCCAGCAGCTGGATTTCTCTGTAGGCACCCTCCACTGTTTATTGCCAAGAAAGAGGTTTGTCCTAATTGGCATTAACAATAACAACAATATCTCCTCCTCCCTAACAAGCTAAAGGCTGGAGTCAGTCATACATGTTGCTCTTGCTTCCCTTTACTCTAACTCTCTTATGATTAGACCACCCTCCTCTTCATCTGCTTGGCAGACTGCTAACACTGAGGTGGATATCAGGGCCACCACCAGCTGCAAGTCCTTTATTGCTTGTCAGTTCTTCAGCTGAGCATATTTTTTATTCCTCAGCAGCTGGGAAAAAACAGAGGAGAGCAACAGTGACTTCTTGAAACTTGAATTTATTCAGTTTTACCGGTAGCTTTCAAAGTCTGACCATCATCTGCTGTGCTAATGAAGGGTCATGTTTCTGCAGTGGAGGGGGGGAATTTACTAGAAGCCCTTTCACACAGGATAGCGCTAAATATAGCCACAGTAAATAAACACATCTCTTAGGAGATAGGCCCCATTAATTCATCTAGCCCTATACCCTGTTTGAGCTGTGCTAAGCAGCTCTAGTACTCCACCACTGAAGATATATGTATATCTTTTAAGCAAGGCAGAAGTTTATGCACATGCTCTGTAGGCCACTCCAGCCAGCGCTTAAATGCACGTTCCCCTGAAAGTATGCCACAGTACTGCAAAGAAAGTACAAGGAAAAAGGGAATTGAATTGTTTAATCGAAACATCAGGTTAGCTGATTGCTAATTCATATTTCAGAGTGTCTTTTTTTTTCCCCCACCCCAGTTAAATTTTCATTCTCAAAGGTACTAAGAACCATAGATATTTAAAACTCAGCTTCTTATTTTAAAACCTTAAACAAGCTACATAAAACCTGCCATGAATATCTGGAATGCTCCGTCTAAAGGTCTCTCCCCAAAGAACAGAGACTTGCCTCAAGCAAAGAGTGGGGTATTTGATTTAAAAGGATTTGTGGCATCCTGCTACTGCTTTACTTCTGTAACACCTTTTAGAATCTAGCTGGATACAAAGGCTAATTCATTACAAAGTCAGTAAAGTTTTTATATTAGGATCTTGCTTAATCTTCTCAAATTGTTGTGTTACTACAAAATATATATTAAGTAAAAAGACTTTTGATAACAGACCTATAGAAAGCAAAATATTAAAAAGTCTGTAGTTGGTCAGGAGCAGTTATTAGAAAGAATCGCTTTGCACTCGCTCTCAGCGCGTGAAAGTTTGTAAAGTCCCTCTATCGTGCAAATTCTGAAACTTTCTGTTCGTTGAACTTGTGGCCACCTGTGACTGAGATGACCACATGAATAGCCATTTCTGAACATACCTTTTTGTCTGAATTACTGTACTGCCTATTTCCACTATCATCTACCTTCTTTCATCCACTGCATCTTGACTGATAGCTAGACTGCAATCTTTCTGGGCCTGAAGCAGCTGACCTTGATTCCTGACTGAGAACTGTGCACAGTAGAGTAGCAATATATAGAAGCATTAATGGTCATTATTTTATTTTGGTTTGGGTTTTTTTTTCTTTTTTTCTTTTTTCTCTGTTGGATGAAGTTTTAGTTCCTTCTTACATGCCTTACTCAAGTTGCCCAGCTCTGGAATACAGGGCAAAAAAAAAAGTGAGCAGAGTTGCTCATTGATTTGTTCTTTCCAGCTGTAAAGCTTTGGATGGGAAAAGATTGCTTTCGTCTCTCCTCCACCCCCAAGTTTCTGAGCACCATGGTCTGGGAGTAGTTTGTAACATACAATGCGCGCCAGAGGCATTCACTAACCCACCATTGTAAAAAGGAAGCCTATAATTCACAGGCAAGCCTCAGACACACAGTGATTCTGGACATGATTACTGTGTTGGTGCTATGCACACACTTAGTGCTGTGAAGAAGGTCACAGCCTTGCTTAATAGGAAGAATGATCCAGCTTTTAGAGCGCTTGCCCGAGCATTAGGAAAGCATGTCAGAGATATCCTGCATTACACCACTTTAAAACGCCAACTATGGGTGCCTAAGTAACTTGTCACAGTTACTGTGGTGTGTAAAGTCAAAAGACCATTAGGTGATTCAGATATCCCTGAACAAAAGGTAGTTAGGGTGCCCAAGTTCAGCATCACAACAGAAAGATCTTACTTATTTTTTCTTTCTTCCAAAAAATAATTGTTGCCATAGTGGTAAATTCTTCAAAAGAAAAAGAAGAATTTTATCCTCATAAAATTGTGAAACGTTGAGTATCAGTGGTCCCAAACTGTCTTATAGAGCAAAAAGACGGAGATGTTAACATCAAAATAAATGTTTAGAATAAATGAAAAGCCACAGCATGATCCCATTGAAAGCTTGTTAAAAAACAGAAAGCAGAGCCCAAACTGTTTGTTGGTTTTTTAAAAAGCTGGAAACCTAGACTTAAGTTCCCAGGTCAAGATTTAGTTTCTCAAATGCCCAAGCAACCTCAGTTTTTACCACACTGCTTATACTACAACAGCTACAGCAGGCATCTATGAGAGGTCTGCAACTCCTTGACTCTCTTATGAGGATGGAGGTTACAGTGGGGAGAAAGGAAGCTGTTTTAATTTTTGCTACTTAGAAATGATCCTTTGAGGAAATTCAGTCAGATTGGCATTGCTAGATCATAGCTGATCACTTCTGTCAATCCCAGGTGACCTCAGTAAGTACAAAAGGAGTGTCTGTCTTCTGTGACTAACAGCTGAGACACTGAGGGTCGAAAGCAGTTTGTTTCACCACATAGCATTAACGATGGGATGCTTTGACTATGCGATCCCTTGACCAATTCTATTAGTGGAAAGCTCCTTAAGACTTTCATATTCTCCAAGGCCTCTCTTGTTCTTGACCTGGACTGAAACCACATACCATACCACAAACGTATGCTATTTCAAGCACTTAGATAGAGTTTTACAATTCCAGGCTGCGATCAATTACTGACTATTTGAGATTTATAACAAGTGCTTTTTCCACAGAACTGAAATCTGATGGGTGACTTCAACTAGGAACTCCACTAAAGCTGAAGAACTGATATTTAAAGAAGAGGCCCCAAATGGATCCATATTTCAATATTTAGCAAACTCAGAATTGGCAACTTTTGTGCCAGATTATTCAAACAAACACTGAGTCATTTACAATAGGACTTGTGTACGTAGAAAAGTTACATGAAGGTAGGATGTGAAAGGAGTTACACTGCAGATACAGTGGTATAATTGCGCATATGTAAACATTTATTCTACCCCTCTTTTTCAGATTATTTTTTGCTACTGGGGAAATAGCTTAAACTAAGCCAATCATATTCTAGAAGAGGAGGCCTGGATCAATGACTAACTAGTGCCTTTAAATTAGAAGGGTGGTTGTCTCTATGGTCAAGAGAACACAATAGTCCCACAGGATACATCTACTCACATAAGACCACTTCACCAGGCTACCTATGTAATTAGGTTCCTAACTTTGGCACGACTGTTAGGTGCCGGAGGTTGGATGGGATGAACGTGGACCTAGAATATCCAGAAAAGGCATTATAGTAATGTAGGACTACAGTCCTACAATCTCTTTACGCACTACTAAAAGGGACTTAATGTAAAGTCAAAATCTAATTTACTTTAGGTCCATGCAAAGGACCAGGTATCTAAGCCTGCACTGTGCAACACCACATCACATGGAAATGTTCAAGCTAGCTTGAAATAATGTCTACAGAGCCAGAAGGAGTATATCTTTAGATCAGTGTGATATTTCTAACACAGTAAATAGCCATGATAAGACACAGATCCAAAGCATCATGTTAACATGAATTTTCTTCTTCTGAAAGCCATATGCAGGCTATTTGCACTGAACTGTGAAGGTAACACCATCTCACTGGGAACTTCCTGCTCTAACAGCATGAGGATGTGGTCGTGCCCTTAGAGAGGGCTTTCATTACTCAACCAAGTCATATTTTAATACAGCACACATGAGAGCTGCATGAAGAAAATACTTACTATACTAAGCCAGACTCAAAAACTGGGATTGCAATCCACCTAGCAAAACTGCAGGAACAGGGAGGAGGTGTTATTTCTGAGAAGGATACTTCATTTCATCGCGGTCACGTGAGGTGAGTTACACCTCGCATAACTGCAATGAAATGAAGTATCCCTTTCCCCAATTAAGAAAAGATACAGAGAAATCATCTGCAGTTGAGATGCAGGCCAGGGTGTGGGTAAAACATGCTGTGTTTCCATTGTGCAGGTAAACATGGATCCAAATGAGAGGCCCGTGGTCATGTGGAAAGTCTGTCCCAAAGTTGGAATTGAACTCAAATCTCTCAACTTCCTGCCCTGTATTCTTCCTACCCAGCCTAACTTCTCACTGGCCCTAAGATACCTTAATGATTAAATAGAAGTTACTCCAAATGAACAAACTACTCACATGGCCTTGAGGATTACAGTGATTCTCAGGAATATATATATATTTTCTTCTCACACACCCCCCCCCATCTTGTTAAAGCATTGTAAAGAATTTTTAAGAGAATGCTCTGCAAAAGACCAAGTGAATTGCCTTGTTTTTCTGAAGTACATCTGTAACCCATCTTGCTCATTCTGAACACAAACAATTTTGTGCACAAAGACAAAGATACTGAAATTTCCTTTTTCCGTGACTGCACTGGTTTTATATGCCTCCACTGTTATGTCTCAGTAGTTCTAGAACCAAACCTGTCACATTGCAAATACGGCACATCTTGACGGGCCATACAGATGTATTCCAAGTGTTCGGGATACGGCTCAAAGTCATATGCATCTGGCTTTCTTGGCTAACTCTCACCTTCTTGGAGTGTTTGCAATGCTCTTCAGCACATGTAGGTAACGGACCACGTAAATATAAAGCATTTTTGTAAGAACAGATCTGGATGTCCTCAATTACAACGCTTTCATCCATGCATTCCCGGTGATTTCCTTGAAACCAAATATATTGTTTTTCACAGGTATTTCCAAATCTGGTCCATAATGGGGAATGAAGAATAGAGCCAGTAAAATTTTTCAGCTGGAAAAATTTCCCATAAAAAGTCAAGGCTTCCTTGAAAATGAAATCTTTCATAGCACTCAAGAGTTACATTTATCAGAGTTGAAGGCCCAGAATTTTCTATTAACTTCACAAACACTCACTTCAGTATGATTCTATCCAGGCTTTTAAAAATATTGCAAACACAGTGTGGACATTCACAGTAAGAATTAAGTCTGAAAGAAAAGGCTATATTTTCTATCACATTAAAAATGTAAGAATTTCCTTTTTTTCCTGCCGTATTACTTTCAATTTTTCTAACCCAGTATGTATAAAGACAGTATTCAGAATGTTTAAAGAATATTAATTATCATCAAAGTTTTTTCAGTAAGGAAGCATACAGGGGTTCTGAACAGGTTTGCAATCTTTGTGTCTGAAAGATTAACTTTCTGATCCCATCACACTGCTGTGGAAAGGCCAGAGTTGTTGTACAGGACGGGCTGTGAAGGGTCTGTCTCATGTCTCTGACCTATAGAGGCTCCCAGACAACTAAGAGCTGGAGTATTTGATGGTAACTGTCTTACTGAGCTTTTCTGTTAAGTGCAGTATGATATTATTCAGTAATTACACAGCTTTCTCTCTGCCAAGAGATAGTGGATTTTCAATTTTTTTCTCCCACGCCAGTGGAGGTCAAGGATGTTTAGGTATTTCAACACAGGTCTCAAAGATTTCTTTAGTTCTTCCTTCCCAATTTCCTGATGTTCAGCTGTTGTCAGGTTGCAGGTGGATGGGTTGCCCAGTTGTCCTTCTGTACAGGGGTTTTGTACAACAACTGGAGTCAGGTTTTTCTTGCCTTCTTTTCCTCGTTGAATTTTCATGGATGGTATTTGCCAAGGTTTGAGACACAGTAATTCATTGAATAAAGTCCTATTGCGTCTACCCGTCAGCATCTGTGCTGAAGAAGCCAAGCCTTCTCTGGGTGCATTCCCATACTTCATCAGGCTAGATACAAATGTGCACCATTTTACTGCTTGGCTTATTAGTTCTAAGATCTCCAGATTCTTTACCTCATTCTGGCAGTGGAAAGCTGGGAGGAGGGCTTTTAACTGAACATATATTACAAAACCACTACATTTAAGCCTCCTTTGTATTGGAATGGAGAACTGACCCCAAATTCTTCAGAGCTGTAATGAATAAAAGGTTCACTACATGACTCAATGCACCACACTCTCTCTCCATTTGGTTGGGTGCTTCACCATTATTGCATATGTTATAATCTTTTTAAATTTAGAGCATACATTCCACACCAGGATCTAATCTATCTTGCTCTTTCTTTACTTCCCTATTTAATACTGAGGTGAATCCTATATGTGGACTACTTTTTTTTTGTTAATTAACATTTTCCTTGCTACTAGAACAGCTGGGCAAACTCCTCATTCTCATTTTTCTAAAAATTGCTCTTTTAATAATATTTCTGTTTAATAGTATGATCTCAGACTAGAGTTTATTGCTGCTCTTTTTTCTTTTCTTTACAAGATTTCTTTTAAACCTGTTATTTTAAGTACATGTAAATAGTTGTTCTTCAGTTTGGTATTTGCTAATCTTGAGCAAGTAAGAACCATATGCTTCATTCAATACTTGTCAATACACAGAAGTATTAATAAATATACCTTTTCACATTCAGCGTCCTATACTGGTTTCCAGTTTACTCTAAAAGGTTTAACACCAGGTAATTCAAAGCTTCTAAGGCCAAAAAGGCCAGCCATAATTATTAACAGGTACTCAGGAGACTACTAGGAATTATGAGTTAATGTCTTTCATGTGTCTTGAATTCTGGAGAGGATTCCCTGCTTTAAGATGAAGCTGAGCACTTATTAAAGAAGGCTCACAAATTGATGAGGTGTCTTAGGTTTCACAGTTGCATTCAAACCACGTGCTCCCTAAGCTTCATACTACTGACCTCTTGCCTCTTCCATCCTATCTGCTGTCCTTCAATTTGTAGGCAGGTTCCCACACAGCACGTATTATTCGTTATCCTAGCCGCCTGCTCAGCTGGAATCGACATAGGCTCCGGGCTATAGTTCATTTTTAGATGCCAGTTTTTAAGACATGAAATGAACAAAATCAAAGGCTTGATGCCATGCCTATTCTGAGCTTGGCACATCATTCTGATCAGATCCCCTGCACAGACTCTGCAAATTTACTTTTGACACATCTCTCTTAGATCTTGATGGAGCAGTTGCTGCATCTGACCTATTTCTAAGCTGTCTTCACAGGAAGAACCTAGCAGCGTGCAATTATAAGATACCCAATGGTTGATGTAAGCTTCTTCCCAAATCTACTTACCATTTTCTTTATAAGATTAGAAACTGGGAAGTAGCTATTGTTGCTGTGCCAGAGGCCCTCATCAGATTAAAGATTTCGTTGCACAAGGTGCCATACAGAACCATATAAAAATATGGTCCTTATTCAGTCTAAATTACTTTTGGGGGTCAGGATAACTTTAATTTAAGAAATAACATCATCACACAAAATACCTGGAAGCATGCTCATGGATCTGGATTCATTTCAACATGCTTTTTTGGCAAAATTGAGTTTGGAAGTAGAATTCAGCTGATCAGTCTATGCTGAGTAAACTGCCATCCTTCCTAGTCATAGGAAAAGTTATGCAGCTGTTTCAAGGGCAGCTGTATAAATTCAACTAAATCACAGGAAAAGCTTTTTATTCATTACAATATGGCCTGAGGCAAAATAAAGCTGAAGTTATTAAACTGTAACCAAAAGCTAGCCACAGTAAAATATATTGAAGTCAAGATTAAAAGCACATACAGAGTATGAACTCCTAGTGTGGAGGGTGGAGGTTAAGAGAGGAAAAAAACCCCTAATTCCTCAGTGAAAAACTGAAATTCCTGAAATCTCTGTTCCTGTAGCCGAAGTGAATTCTGGGATCCGAAAACTGATATTGAATGTCTGCATCACTCAAAAGAAGAGAGAATCAATCCAGTAATTTTCGCTTATAAAAACAATCATAATAGCATGTTCTTTCAACCATGACCTTGATAACTTTTTTAAGAGCTTCAGACAGCACCCTATGTCAAACTGTAGTTTTTTCATGCAGGGTTGAACTGTTTTGAAAATGCAACAGTTAGCCAGGATAAACCTTTATCTTCATTTACCCATTGTTACTTGTATTTTTGTAGCCTTCTGGTAGCAAGAGGTCACATTTCCATGAAGATAAATTCCTTATTAGGCCCAACTGCTGTCTGAGGTCATTGCATATCTGTGCCAGGACAGACTTAGAAGTGATGGTGAATAGGAAGTTTTTGTGTTGTATTGTCCCGGCTTACTGCAGCTGGAGCCAGACAGTGTTAGGACCAATATCAGCATGGGCTAAAGTAGGCATATCTTTCTAGTTGCTCATCACACAACAATGAGTAAATAAACACTATCCTCCATCCGGACTGAGCTGTCAGCCCAATTAGGCATGAGAATGTCCTAATGCACCATGTTTCCTATATTCACCTACAGTTTCTACCGCTCATATGCCTGGGGTGATTTCAGATAGAGATGGCTGTATTTAAACACAGCTACGCTGCTGGCAGGGGTCAGGTCTGCTGTGTCAACACTAATCCTTCCTGTCTACTATCAGCTAGTTTGACGTTTGATTTGTGTCAAGTTTCTGTGTCCACTGGAAGCCAAATATCACAGCTCTGAGATAACACTTTGCCCCACTTTCCTCCAATCACTGAATAATTTTGTATTTTCTCTCCTCAAACTCTGAATCAAGAGGATCACAAGTTAGTAAGGCAAAGTTGCATATGCCTGAGAAATTATACTAGAATGGACACCATTTCACTTCATATCATTCAGTTCCAGTTACAAAAGAATTACACAGAATGTCCTCAAGTACAAGAATTTTATGCCTATTTTGAACATCTCATTGAAATGCGCTCTTTGTTTTATCCAGTGCAATGGAGTAGGTCTAATATAACACTGATGTTTATATACATCTTAAAGTATGACATAAAAAAAGGCCAGCCACTCAAAGTACAGAACATCTCAATGTTCACGTCAGACTTGTTCTAAACGAAGCCAAAGGCTTCTCTCACCCCCTTCAACTCCACTGAACAGTTTATTATGACTCTGTGATAAAGATCAGTATCTACTGAAAGATAAGCCAGGACCACCACCAATTTGGGCCTTCAAAGCATGCTGAACTGCATTATACCACAGTGTGAAAGGATATGCCTGTCATGAAGGTGCCAGCTCTTGTCAGAGGGCTGTTCCTCCTATTTTTGCACCAGAGGACGACTTTCCCATGAGCCCCAGTAGCTATAGGCTGAGCCTCTAATTGTATGCTGTACAATACATGATGTATATGGTCCACAGTTCTGGCACTCACAGCAATCAGCTACATCATGTACGTGTCTGTTCAAACACAGACTGACGCACCTGGATAATTCTGAACTGCAAAGTCTCCACGTACAGAGTTTTCAAATCAAGATGATTTTTCATGCGCGGGAACATTTTATTCTTCAGGTGTGCAGACACAGGTAAATATGCGTAAAACTTGCCTAACAAACAGCACCTAAATAAGTTGCCTGACTCAGTGGCATGTTTACTGTACAGATGTAAGTCTGTGTGAGAACAAGAGCATAACATCTCTGAAAATTAAGCCGTTTCTTCACAAAAAAAAAAGAAAAAGAGAAAGGTAGACTATATACGCATCTAGATACCTATTTATACCTGCCTAACCAGTCACCTAAGTCGAGAGTATTGTACACAGTACAATAACCCTCTTCTGTTTTGGCATTTACACTGTTTGACACTTCCAAAACGAAAATCAAAATTTTCTCCTCAAGGAAATGACTTAACAAAATTTCATATTTGTGTTAAAAAATAAAAATTCTCTCATCTGTGTTATCAAAGCCATAAAATTTGAGTGTTTTAGTCCTAGTTCCAGAATATGAGCAAAAATAACACTACAAAATATATGTGCATATGTATGTGATATAGTCACTATGGATACAAATATATACTATATGCAATTCAAAGTTTAAATATATTTCAACAGAGATTTAGTGTTTTCTTTGATAAACAGTATATTAGTGCCAATAGTAAACAGTAACGCTCTTTGTTGAATGGGTCTGTCTTCACAACACGTTAGTTACCCCTTCATTCTAAATGTTTTAGCTCTTTTAAATTTAAGGGGCAGATTATAACATAAGAGTTCCTCCCTTAGACCCAAGTGACTAAATCACTCCAGCCTTTCACGCTTATCAAACCACATAAGACTTGTGTGGCTGAGGCACCCCAGGAAAGAAATGTGCCCTCTCCATCTTTGATGACAAAAGCTGACCTTGATCTCATTTGAGTCTCTGGGAAGGATTAAGCTTGGGATAGAGAAATCCAAAAGGCAAACATTTCTTTTAAATTCTCAACTGGTAGCAAAATACGGATATGCACTCAGAAAAAAATAAAAAGGCTAGGGTTTCAGAAACAAAACAATAACAAAAAAAAAGAAAGTGCAAAAGTTGAACATAAAATCTTAAGGGAAAAAGACGATGTTTTAAGCTACAACAGAAGTTTAAAACCACGCAACAACCCTTATAAGTCTTACCAGTGGGATGTAAATGCATTGCTATCTCACCAGTAGCAGTAGGTAAGATTACACTAATTCCCAGATATATTTCCGTTTCCCTGACTGTATTCTTGCACATACCATGCTCAATCTTTCAAAGTGCGTAGCCTTCTAAAGCCACAGGGAGAGTGGTCAGCTCACTTACAGTTTCTTCACCACCCAAAAATCAACTTGATTTCTGTGGGAATACAATAGCTACCAAAAAAAAAAAAAAAAAAAAAAAAAAGAAAAAGGTGGCAGAGCACTCCAGTGGTTAAAATACAGGTCTCAGAAAAATAATCACATTATTTTTCCCTTCCCTGAAAGCAGAGACTCTATTGGAACATAGGTGTGCCACCTGCTCTATTTTTTTGGTTTTGTAGGTTAAACAGTCCTCAGGTGAGGACATTATTTGCATACCCTGCTTCAAAAAGGAGGCTAGTCTAACTGATCTCCAAGGTCCTTTCCAACCTGAACCATTTTACAATCCTATACAAACGAAGATCCAGATCTTTATCTGGAGACTGGGACTGCATGTGACTGTAGAATTGGAACCCATGGAAATGTAATTTGAACTTTGTTTTTGTTATCAGTAGTTTTGAGTTCTTCATCTACTGGCTTGACGTCATTTCTGAGTTTCTCTCTTAATTCACACAGGTTGTTTCCCTTTTACTCACCAAACTTTTGAAACTCTTGCTGTCAACAGTTTCTAGCTTAGCATAGCTTACCGCCACTCACAAATGAGTTATTTATAAGAAAAGATCAAATATTGTTAACTTGCTGTAGCCTGGTCCTGTTTGAGTGGATCTACTGTTTCTCTTCCGTTTGAAGAGTGCTTTTCAAGGTCTTTTTGGCATTTTGCTTGGGGCTGGACCATTGCAATGACAAACCAGAAAGTCTGTGGAGGAGAGACTTTGTTGTGGACTGTGACATGAAAGGGCAAGAAACTGGAATTGCTCATAAAGCAAACAACTGAGGGACTAAAAGAATTAGAAGGGAACCTCTGACTGACAGGAAATTCTACATACACTGACCTGTGCTGTGTCCGGGCTACACATACAACACCGAACACAAACAGGACAAAACTCTAGTACCTACACATGGTACAATACTGGTGCTCAGATGATAACTTACACTTTACTCATGTCTTAATCACAGGTGAGCCATCTAAAAAACAACCTACTCGATAATGCTTATTTTTAGTCACTTCTCTATTACTAACCACTAAGTTGTGCATCAGCAAAAGTGGTATGATATTAAGCAGTGCAGGAAAGCAGAAGAGATCCACAGCAAAGCTTGAACCAAAGCAAAAAAAGTTTACACGATGCTTTTTCCTCCATGCCACCTACTGCAGCTCAGCTACTCCCTTTTCAAAACAGACACCTAAAATGGGAAACTTCCCTTGAACAATTATCAACCCTTCTCTTTCTAAATTTTCATTTCTCCATTTTCCTTGTTGCATGGAAAATTGTTACTCCTCATGTCTGCTGGCAACGAGGTGGATACAGACAATAAAAATGCCTCCATCTCTATCTAGGACACTGCATCAAAGGTCTTAGCTGAGGGCAGGCAAGAGGCTTGATCTTCTAGGAGTGGCTGGAGAAGAGGGAGGACCAGAGGGAACTTCAAGTCTGTCATACATCCTTAATGTAGAAGAGGAACTTATCTGTGTCACATACATGCTTCTCTTCGCTCCCCTTGAAAGCGAGAAGGGAAAGGAGGAGCTGAAGCAGGAGTTCACCTGTTTTCTGGATTGCTCCTGGGGCAGGATGGCTATGTGTTACCCACTGCCTGCAGCCTTGCCACAAGGTAGCTGTGACCAATGTTGTTGTCTTAAGAATTTTTATCGTCCACTCAGATGGGTATCTCTTTCAAGAGCCATCCCAAAAGAACTGTGCTATTCCAAGAAAAGGGAACACATAAGACAATGAGCAAAGACTGTCAGTAAAAATGCTGTGAAACCTGACTCAACTCAACAGGGCCACAGCTGCTTTGGTAGAAAGTGCAAGCTTCAACATTATCTATATGAAGCACATATCCTGCATAATTTGACAAGAGTGGTTGTTGGGGTATTTCACAGAAGTCACTGCTGTGCTAACATTGAACATAAACTTTTGGGTGGACTATGACCAATCATTTTAAGGCATCAGCTTTCATTGAAAATATTTTGTCCATTTGATCTTCAACTGCTGATGTCCTTCATTACAGCTGTTAATACATAACAGGGAGCACAACAATATGACCAGAATGGACTTGTCTCTATGCTGAGCAGTTTACAAACAATGTTCCTTGGCTCTTTTATGAGCAATTCAGAATTTCTTGGGGTTTTCCAGCTGTTTTTAGATCACTGGTTCGACTAAGTCATAACATGGCCTAACCAGCCTCTTTTCCCAGACAGGAACTGGAACACATGGCTTGCGGTTGTGGTAAATTAATAAAGGGGTGAAAAAAAAAAAAACAGAAGGGACTTTTCCCATGTGTTTTACAACACTGCAAATCTGTCCACCATCCAGTTCATCTGTAGCGTACCATTCTCTTGCCAGTCATTCCTGTGCTCACTTGCTATATGATACAACACTATTCTCCCCCCCCCGCAAATTTTATTTTTAATGAGTTCTCTGAATTTCAAAAGGCCAGATACTGATGATGTAAGCTGGTGTCACTCCACTGTAGATTCTTAAATTAGATCCAGATTTGCTTCTAAAATATGTATTTAAGTGTATAAGGAATTCCCTACTTGTAATGTATATAGCCTTAAGCTGTAATTATTGCCTCTATTTGCATAGGAACATTTACATAGCTATGTAATAAAAATGCTCAGGAAAGAAGTATCTTTACAGACTGAATTTCACTTTACATAAGTGTATCACAAATTAGGCCCAAAATTCATACCTTGGGAAAAGATAATACAGCATTATAAACTCTTAAAATGCAGCATTTTTCAAAGGTGAAAGATTCCCACTAAAATGTAGGATTTCCTGAAACAAGTTCTACAACAAGAAAAGCCTGTGTTGTATTTTTTAACTACATCCTCATCACTAACATTCATTTGTCAGTACAAGTATCATTAGGAGTTTTCTATGTGGTGTGGCTGTGAGTTTCTTCATAATTATCAGCGGAATATCCCTGGAAACCACTTTCCATTCATTTCCCCAGGCCTGAGTGTGAGCAGAACTGACAAATCTCAGAAACATGTTGTGAAGAAGCACAGAGACGACTCTTCATTCTTTGGCAAAGCTTGGGTCAGTCTGTGGTTTGTGTAGTCCGAGAAACCATCTAAGCATCATTCAAAATTACAGTGATCAAGAGTCGCATTTCAGCAGAGGAAACCTAAAAGGCTGTATAACTAGTTTTCCCACAGTCCATGAATCCAAAACTTAAATCTTAGTGTAGTCTCACCTTCTGCTTTTATACAGCTGATCAACATTTGTAACCAGACGATCTTTTGTCTATCAAAGGATGTGGCCCTACCTCTTAGTGTGATTTTAAGTAGGTGAAACAGACCACCAACTGCCTAAAGTTCATCAGAAAATGTTGGGGAATTTATTTAACTTATAAATAAAGGGCTTTGCCGTGGCCCTTTACAATCACTCCAGCATTGCTAGCCCCTTGGATGCTCAGGCCTGCATGTTCTCAGAAATCTCCTCTAAGCAAAGTATGAGATCAGGCACTGGGACTCAATCCAAAAGTCCATTGAAACCCATGGAAATAATCCCACTCATTCACTGCAGTTAGCATGGGAAATCAAATCTCTCTGAATGCACCTGAAGTATATCCACAGTCAAGTACTTAATCTCCGTGTATATAGCTTAAAACCATAGGTGTCCGCTTAATTCATATTCTGTGCATTTACCATAACATCACAAGAACCATTCTTCATCCAAGACGTGACTTAAGCAGATGATAATTGTTGGCAGTAAAAACATGTATTATGGTCATGCCCAAAATTCATGTTTGTTGTGCCAAGCATTACATATAATTAATTTGTGATGTGTAATTTGTCCCATAGACATTATCGTGCCTTCTTCTCAACTGTTCTTCAGTGCTAGCCTAAAAATAGTATTTGTTGACAGGTTTATAATGCACAAAGGCTGGTCCAAATCTAGGCCAGCCATTTACTATAGAGGCTGTACCCAGATTTCACCAATTATTAGAAAATAATGTTTAATAAACCACAAAATATAATTTGAAGGGAAACTAACAAAAGAACTTGCTACTGATAAGCTGCAACTTATGCAATTGCTGCATGCCTTCAAACATGCCACACCAGCTTCTCACATACAACCTCTTCCTTGTGTTTTATCAGCAATCTGTTCTGTGCAGCCATTTAGCAGAGTCATTTCTGAGACCAAAGGCGATCTGTGCACACCAATGTATACTTTCTATGGCCACCAAAGAAGAAAAAAAAGGTACAACAATGGCTAAAAATAATGAAGGCAAAATTCTGATGATATAAATACGGAGGCTTCTAAAAATTAAGCCATGATGTTTAATTTATTCCAGGGAGCCAAAGGTTGGAAAGCTGTCTGCATAGGTAGGTGACCATCTTAGCAAAGCTCCAAAAGGAGTCACAGATCTCTCTTGGTTTTGGGAATATCTGAGCTTGTCATAATCCGGAATGCTAACGTGAGTTTTGGAATGGTTAGTAAACCTCATGTCTTGAAGCTTAAGCCAGACAGTAACTGCAGCAAATCTCTGAGGGGATCTAACAGTGAGGAACAGATTGTCCCACATTTTGCTACTACGAACCTTGAGACCTTCCACTGCAACATTTGGTTATTAGCAGAAACAGGTTACAGGACTAAGTGAACCTTCAGTGTGATGTAGTTCTTATAACCATAGAGCTCTGGCAAAAAAAAAAAAACGAGGTCTGAGCACATATGAAGCCTAAAATATGTATATAGTATCTCAAATGATCGGGTGAATTGGCCCTCCTTACCTGTAAATATGCTGCTTGACCTTTGCGAAACATACGTATGATTAGCTTGGACAACTAGATGTGTAAAAACAGATGAAAAAAGTATTAAAACAGACAAAAAATGGGGAAGTCTCCTTTAAGAACAGAGCATTTCTTTTGCCTCCCTCAGCATTGGATTTTATTCTGCAATTCACATATGCATTTTTAATATCCTTTTTTTAGCTTTATATTTTTCACTGCATTAAGAAATAAAAGGCTGATCAAGAAGATATCCATGCAGTGAGTCAAAAAGTGATCTGAGAAAGTTATCCTAAATTTCAAACTGAGATATTTTTAAAACTCTTATTGAGAGGCTGTTCCTGGCTTTCTTCTTTGGTCTCCCAAATTTTAACAAAGGGCTGCAATAAAAAAAAAAGTGCTAAGGAATTATGAGATATGAATCTTTCATATGGGCACAAAATAAGGTACTTACAGGTACATGGAAACCTTCAGTTGCCTCATGAAGGAGGTGTTTAAATTGCTACAGGCTCCAAATTCAGTGATTTATGGTAATAGGAAACTATACAATAGCTCTTGAAATGCAGTTTGAAATGATTGATAAAGCTTTAGTCTGACTGAACACATACAGTAGATAGATTAAGTGTCTGGCTTATCTGTCTGGTCCTGAGTGTTCAT
Organism: Gymnogyps californianus; assembly: GCF_018139145.2. Taxonomy (NCBI): domain Eukaryota; kingdom Metazoa; phylum Chordata; class Aves; order Accipitriformes; family Cathartidae; genus Gymnogyps; species Gymnogyps californianus. Next base: position 6,998,044 of record NC_059473.1, on the reverse strand, counting down.
CAGTCAACCTAACTAACAAGCTAAAACTCAGGATTGTGGTCAGCAAGTTCATATTCATCTAAAAATATAGGTTCTGCAGCAAGCTCTTTCATACAAAGAGAGCACATTGAATCTGTTTAATGCTTGCTTACCCCCTACTAATGCTCTCCAGCTAGGAAAGGAAAGAACTGTGGACTTGAGAAGCAAGCTCACTCCTTGCATTTACTTCCCCCTTCATTACTTTTTAACATCACTTTAAGTAACAACTGCTGAAACCCATTAACAAAATCATTTTATGGTGCCAGAAATCTCAATAGCTCATAAAATTGTATTATGAACCATGTTAAGTTTTGCACAAGTCAAAAGTGATTTAATAGCTTTTAATCAAAACACTGGTGTTTTCTGTGTAGCTAGTTGCCTTCCAGCTTGGTACACAAAACAGCTTCAAAGTAAAGACCCAGCTAATAAAGGTGAAGTGAAGTAATAAATGTGTGGTGTAGAAGATCTAGGTACAAATTCCTAGCTGGTGTAAAGCAGTATAATGCCACAGGTCTCATGAAATCCCAGCTGCCATAGATAAGGAGGTGAAAGGAGTACATCTAGAATCAGTGGCTTCACCAGTAACTCTAATTTCACTGATTTAAAGGATGCAACTATTGATATTTTCATAGGCCAAACAAGTGATTTAAGTTGCATTCTGAGCTAAAGAAAATTTGAAGAATGTACTATGGACCACATGAAGAATTCAGCAGAAGATGAGCCTATTCTGAAAGATCAGCTTACTCCCCCTGCATTCACGACGGGGGGGGGGAGTTAAAAAAAAAAAAAAAAAAAAAAATCAATGCACTCCAAAAACCCCTTTGCTGTTAATCCGTGCTGAGTTTCAAACAAGCCTGTGGAAGGACAAGACCTGAAAAGGTATTCAACAATAAAAGAGGCAATGGACACAAAAGTATATGCTGCTAATTAAAAACTTAAAATTATATCACAATGACTTTAAATGAGAATGATCTCAGTCTAATCACATAATACTTTCTTTTGTGCTCTAGGTCACGCCGTCACTCAGATGCAGCATTCAGGAAGCACATTTCATTAGACTAAATAAAGCTTCAATCATGTGTAAAATTTCCAACTTGAATAGGCAGCCATCATATCATTCATCAGTCTAGATGTATTTAATGGGTGTAATTTCTTCCTCATATTTCTGTGTTGATTGTTTCATTTCCATTATAGAAATCTTTCAAGATTGCTCTTTTTACTGTTCTTTTGGTCAGGATAAATAATGCTTTTTAAGATGTATCCCAAATACATCCCTTTTTGCTTGTCAAAAAAATTGGGTGATTGAGATTAAATTTAAACCAAGACACAGAGAGAAACAACAAAACCAAAACAAAATGCACCCCCCCACACACCCCCCAGAACCAGATGATATTACCCATACTTGCATGGCTTGCAATAAATAATTATGTTTAATCAAAAACAAATTGAGCAGTCCTGTTCAAACACAACAGCCTCCTGTGGATTCTGACACTGTTTCTGCAGTTGAATGCAAAGGGATTATTTTTAACATATGACCTTAAAGTAAAATACAACACAAGAGCCTATCTCCATCCCTTGCTTCCTTATTCTCCCTTTTTCACCTAGATATCTATGTGTAGGTAAGTAGTACAATAAAACCTTCTACCTTCCAAATGAATAGGATGAATTAATAATTTGAGGAAGATTTGCAAACTCATCAGGAAGAAACTGTAGCACCATAGCCTTCCAGCACTAAATCTTAGTCTTCTAGCTTAATTTTGAAAAGAAAATATTTTCCTCTAGACACTTATCTTACAATTTGGATACACAGTTACTTTGCTTATCAGAGGCAAAATTATCGCAGCTTAAGTACAGTTCTGGGCTATGTACATGTTCAAAGTTTCCACATCAATAATATAACTTAGTAGTTTTCTATCTAGCATACTTCCCCCGCCCCCGCGCTTTTCTTTTTTTTCCTGTTTATTCCTTTGCCTCCATGGAGGACAGAAATGCAAAACATCACATTGGGACTGGACTAGATAGCCAGACTAAGCCTCCCCTCCTCTGACCAGCCTAAACCTTTCCCAGTTCTGCTCCTTTTATCTTCTCCCCTCTTTATGTGCAATTTCATCCATCTGTTGTTTTCTCTTGTGACCTGGGCCCCAAACCTGTAATTAGATCTGTTCTGGTGCATCAGGCTCAGCAGAATCAAACAAAAACTTCCATTTCAGAAACCCCTGAGTCTAACTGGGTCCCAAAACCTTGCAGACTCATTCTTATTAGCAGCACAGCCAAGTTAGTGGATGTAAACCCAAAGAACCTTACATTTACCTTTTCTGCTATGTGAACAGCTTTCAGAATCCCACATTAAAGCGAACAGGATGGGATAGGGGATTTATCCATCAGGCTATTACAGCTGCAACCATAGTAGCCTCCTGGCTAGTGATTTGAAGCCCATGGAGCGGAGTCCTGAAAAAAAAAAATCAAACAGTAAAAATATTGACTTAGTAATATTTCTTTTTGGTCACAACTTCCAACAGACACTAGTTATTTTGGATGTCATGATTATTTTTGAGGGTTGGGACACCACGGGAGGAGAGTAACTGGCAGAGGCATAGAAGAGACAGCCTGAAGAGGCCTTGATTCTCTCCTCATGGTAGAGACAGAAAGCTGACAGATTTAGTTGCAAAAAGAAAAAACGTGCAACTGAGGCAGTTACTTAGTTGCAACAGAAACCAGAAGAAATTCCATCAAGGATACTTACGAACTGAATGAGAATAAAAAGTTGTATGTAAAACTCTAAGGACCACCTTTCTGGCCAGGATAAGTAGGTACAGTTCAGATAACTTTTGTGATAATACAGCTATTCATCCTTTTGATACATGACCTGATTTTCATTCAAGCCAGTGGTAAGATTCTGGTGGCTTCAGCGGATGCTGAATTGGAGAACTTTGTTCAACACCCAGAAGAGACAGTGAAAAGCCAGAATGTTTCTCCAGGGACCATAGGGAGGCTGGAACCACTTTTCAGCTCTGCCAAAAGGTTCCTGTGTGACCTCCTGCCAACTGTTAATTTTGTCTGGCCAAGAAGCTCAAATATATTTTAAACACCTAATGAACTTTATTGGCCAGTGCCTCTGTGCCATAATTCCCATAAAAAAATGCAACAGTACCTGGTAATCTTTTTAGTGCAAGAATTTTTAAATGGTTATAGTAACCACTTTTTCCCTCTTTTGTGGCAAAGTGAGAGTAGGTATAAAACTTTCCTCATCTATAAGATGCGGCATCAATGTGGACAAGATTGATTTTAAATGAATCCACTTCATACTGTATTTCTCTGATAAGAGTTCTTAATCAATGTGAAAAGAAATTTCTAAGTTTCATAGAAGAGATGCTGTATACTGTTGTGTATAAAGAAAAACAGATTAAAACCTGCCCTGTAAAGGGAAGTCTGCATCTTCTATCTTCATTATAGGTTCACTCTTCAGATTCATATGCATAAGTGGAGCATTTAAAATACAGATCAGCTCAGGTCAACGGCAGCCTGACAGGTACGCAGGATTTCTTGCACTGGGTATCTCAGCATCTTTAATCTTGGAATCTTTAGATTCCAAAGCATCACACACTTTGAAGCATGTACTTTTTCTCTGTATTTCCATTGTCTTTAGTGTCCATAAAGGCATCTGAAAATTCTCTCCCAGAGTCCCACTCTGTAATTAAGCCATGGCAGAGGATTTGGGAGTCAAGACTGGGACACGATCTTGGCATTACATGGGCATTCCAGAAGGAAATACACAGGGCTAGAGAATTTCCCTCTCAAGAGTTGCTCGAAAAGAGCTGCTTTCCTCCTTAACTGAACATGTATTAATATTTTTATTCCTATTAGCATTTTTTGTTAGACAGCATCTACATGCCCCAGTCATATCTAAGGTCTTACTGTCTTTGGACAACCAGAGAGATTTAGGAATTGAATTTAGAGCTACAGCTTTCCAGCTTGGACCTATCAGATAGATAGTAATGTCTTTTCGGGACAATCTTTGCAGAGCACAACCATTTCCCAAAGGCTAACAAGAACGTCGTCATTTACTTCAGCAGGCACAAGATCAAATCCAGCATTACCATGGATGTATTTCCCAAAATGTTCTACCCGATAAAAATATTTCCGCTCTCTAAGGGGAGTCAGGAATGAGAATGTTAGCAGAGGAGTTCATAAACACAGTCCCAGCACAAAAGAGCTCTGCTTCAGACCCAGCCTCAACTTCTCAGCTCATCTGTTTCTCTCATTATGCCCAGCAGATACAAAACAGTTTTGCTTGTCATAAGCAAAAAGGGTTAATACAAACTGGGAGTTATTTACAGTTAATAGCAATGGAAAAATTGCAGGGCAGCTTGGTCCAGTATCTAATAATAAAAAATAGTTTCTTGTAAAGAGACTTGAGGGCAGAGACTCTGCAAGTTCTTCACGTTTTTTACATTTTTTCTTCAAGAAATAGCACAAAAAGTCAGTAATCCCAGCATTTTTGGGATAAAGTTTTCCACAGCTTTCTGGTGACCTTGACAATAAGAAAATCAAGGACTGGTAATCATAAGGAAAAAAAAAAAAAAAAGAAAAAAAGTTGGCCCAACCTGTCACCAGTTCATCAACTGTGGTATTTCCAGGTTTTTGACTAGCTTATTTAGTGAGAAAAAATTTTGGTCTATTTTAAGTGTGCAAAGACACTGGAGAGAGTAGTGACATACGGGTAGATTAACTTTATTGCTTTGAAATCCTCATGGTCATCTCTAAAAACAAAGGCCAAGAAATTATACAGAGGTACCCATAAGCTAAGTTTCTCGACTCTGATACAGAAAACAAAAAAACCCACTCAAAATTCAAGTCAATAGTTGCAAGAAAAGTTTCATTGAGCCCACTGATGCTTCTTTTAAGCATCTGAGAAACTCTTGCGTAGTTCAAAAAGAAAGTAGCTCCAGCTTCATTGAATTCAAGAGAACTAAGACAACACTGAAAATCAGGTGACCTTGCTTAAGAACCCTGGTTTAGAATCACATTTCTGCAGTGCCTAAAGCTTCAGCTGCAACATTAGTATAAAAGGATCTGAGCCTATGCTCAGCAGAATCAATTCCAAGTGTGCTATTAACTTCAGTGCATATTAGATGCAGTATTAAATCAAATCTTTGAAGGTATTTATGTATCTATTTCCCATTGAAATCAAGGGTTTGGGCTTTTATCTTTTACAGCAATAATGATTTAGGTCAGAGTAAGGCATAAGAGGAAAAAAAGCCTAACTCAAAAGGCCTAGTTTCTGGAAGTACTATTATCTACTAGCCAACTGTACTGCTGTTTGAGATTCCTGATCTTTATTTCTGTCAGATTAAAATATTCAGAGCTTGACCCAGAGGGCAGCAAACTAAGCTAAGGGCAGTCATCCCTTACCTCCGTTGCTGCAGCGTCCCTAGACAGTAAGAGAAACAGAAAAAACTATTTGATCTGACAGCAGCAGATACAGCACTATCACTGAGAACATCATATGCAATTAGTAACTCAAAGTATTTCTCCAGTTGAAATCCCTGTCTCTCAGTGTACGTTTGCACGGTCCCTTTGTTTTGTCTGAGACTTTTGAATGCAATAATCATGATGATGAGGTGGCAAGTCATTGACAAAATACAGTTCAGGTCCAAATAGCAGTGTAGTTTTCACATGCGGACAATCTTCATCCTGCTCTTAAAGTTTCCCGACATAGAGACAAGATGCCTGCAACCACTTATACACAATGGTTGACAGAAATGGTATGGAGTTGCCACATTTTGACATTTCCAAAACATCTGACTGTGTAATTAACAAATGGTAGGTTTTTCTCTCCCCCCACCCTTCTTTTGATTGTTTTTGTTTCTCTTGTTATCAAATAGTTTCGAGGAAGTTAGTTTATGAAAAAGATCTAGGGTAGGCCCTTCTCTGAAAAATTCCCACTGGTCTGACTTCAAGGCTAATAAAAATGCTTTATTGTTTCTTCTGTTGATCCTCCTAACTGGTCAGCAAACCCCTAGGGCACAGTTAGTGCAACAAATTCAGCTTTGAGTGCCTGGTGTCTCATACACAGCTCTAGTTAGGACTAAGTTTCCTGTTACCAAAGAACAGTCCTGCTGAATAGCTGTGCAATTTTTTTTTTTTTTTTTTTTTAATTCTTCACCTGTTCTTGTCCTTGTTTACAGGGAGAGCTCACAATGACGATGCCTATTTTTCCACAATACAATTTTTGCCAAGTGTCCAAAATAAGAATTCTACAGTATATTGGAAAAAATACAGAGCTGGTTCTCACCGCTGTTTCCCACCTCTGCCTGCACTCAAAGCATCACCTCTCAAATTTCTTCCGCACGGTTCAGGTGGAGATGTAAATTTGACTATAAGCTACATATTCTATATAGAATTATTAGACAAAAAAAATTGCTAAAAATGCAGCAAATGGAGACTGAAGCCCAAAACAGTAAAAAAACATAATTCTTGAATGTATTTGGGCTTTTATCACCTTCTGCTATTTTACAAGAAGCAGAAAAAAGTGTATTTAATTGTCTGACATTAGTGCAAAAGTTAAAATTGAGGGCTCATACAGATACTGAAGCACAAGCAGGCAGTGCACTGCTACATCCTTATAAAGCAAGCATTCCCTCAAATGAGATAGTAAACAGCACAGAATAAAGGAAAGCTTCTCTGTCTCTTGCAATGAGCAGCATTTTACGCCACAGGTAGCCTTTCTAATTTCCCTTTGACTTCAGGTGGAGTAGGGAAACACTAATGTGTTTTTGAAACAAGTTCACTGAGTTCAATGGGAGTGTTTCCACTAACTTCAGAGAGGTTTGGAACACACTCAGTGTAAATAAGGATGGCAGAATGGCAGAAAACACACAAATGTACTATTTAAAGCTAAGAAAAAAATTGTTGTGGTTCAATAAATCTGAAAAAAAAAATTAAACCCATCCTTCTGAAACAGGCTGAAAGAAATTTTGCTCTTACCTGTACTCTTATCTAGTACATTTTTCATATTTCTTGAACTTCTATAGAGTCTACTAAAACTCTAGAGATGTGGGAACAAGAAGTAATAACTATCTTTTTTCTTTCAGGACTCTGAACAAAATCCTGGCCTAACTGAAGGTAGCGGAAGCTTTGCATTGATTTCTATGAAGCCAGAACTTCAACCCCTGAGAAGAAACTGCAACCCCCATTTAAAAGAAAAAAAATCTGTCAAGAAAACTGGCACAAAAACATAACTAAACAAAGTACACAAGGGATTTCAAATGAGATTAGAAGCATTGTTTTGACCTTGTGGCTTTCAGAGGGGTGTGAGAAAAACACAGTAACAGCACAAGAAGCCTTTGCAAACCAGGCAGCCGAGACAGACAGTTTAAAGGAATTGGAAAAGAAAGTCTAAACGGAAATGGAGTGAAAGGAAAATACAGCTCCATCTAGGGTGAAAGGAATGAAGACCGATAATCATTGGGATTCAGCTTTGTTTCTGTGGTAGGTGCTCTAAAAATCCATGTTGGAGGAGCAGACAGAAAGGTCATGGAAGTCGGAATTATTATATGAGAAAGGAAGTAAGGAACAATGGGCTCAGAGAAGTCATGACAACTGAAGGATTGGTGGTCTTCACTGTGAAAGAATGGGTGGCCTTTATTGATGGGCCCTTTCTATAGAGATGAATTACTGTGTGCAATATCTATACAGACCAGAAGTGCACTGGTGACAGACTTGCTGAATTATTTGCTGTGGATAAACTATCTAAGTATTCTTTCCTGATTTGGATTTTGAGCAAGTCTAATTACTGCTGTAATATGTATTACAAACCCCAGTCCAAGAAAGCACATACATATGGTTCCTAACTGTGGGCACGTGAGAAGTCTCTTTAGCCCCAGCGGGACTATATCTGTACTTAAACTGAACAGAAGGTTATGTTTCACAAAGAACAAGATCCACTCTACTAAACACATGAGCAAAGAAGTCACATGAAAAGACACAGAAGCAGAGTTTCCCAAACAAGACTTAGACGTTTACTGCCAATTCTTCTGTAGCACTGGTCACTACTCTGTGACTTTGTTTCCCTTCCCACACCATCCTTTTTCTACTTCGTTTACTAAGCTCTTTAGAGCAATGTGGTCTTCCTACTACATCTGTATTTCACCTACGACAAAGGAGCCTTGATGAGCTATAATCATTAATTGATGGTTCCCAAATTACACATTATTCATTATTTGTAGCTTGTGACTGATCACTAAATACACGCCCCTTTTTAATCAGGAAAAGTAGACCAAAACAAGCAGTAAAGAGCGAGTAAAGAAGAGAGAATAGGTGTTATTGAATTTTTTTTGCTTGTACTAATTGAGTTATTCATGTGAAGATACTCTTCCAGCAGCAACGTGAGCAAAACCTCCCACACCCATTTTCACAAAAACGACCGAGGCAAGCAGGCAAAAAGAGCTGAAACATTTGCCGTGAAATTCAGAGGCGCATTTGCAGTAAATGTCCTGCTGCAACTAAAAGTGAAGGGGGTGGGATCTAGTAATACTTGTTTACTTCAGGTTTAGCACATGACAGACCCGGTCATAGGTGGGAAAACATGCTACATTCAGTCTTCTGTTCGGATCAAAGCTGTTCATTGCAACCCTGAAAAAAGAAAGCACGCAAGGACTGGGAGATTTCTGTTAGAGGAGACATTTTGTAGGACAAAACTGTGGGAATCTGTGGGTGTGTAGTATGCTGAGGTTTGAACTTGGGAACTGTGAATGTAATCTCGACATCCAAGACTAGTAATGTGCAGAAGGAGCCAACACCACAGACCACCTAATTTCTGAAAAGTCCGAGTTGGAGCTGTCGCCCACAGCAATACAATCCATCTGCATGCCACGAGATCTCACAGTTCTCAGTCTGGCTTATACGCAGACTTATGATTATCTGTCCCGTTATCCGTATGGACCTATTTGGTTTCCTTCTATACCTCCTGCAACTTTGAATACATGATTAGCAATATGATGTAGACAAGTGCTTTCCCCCCACCCCCAGCACTCCCCTCCTTTTTTTGGTCAGGAAATGCCAGCCCTTGTGAGTCTCTCATAGAAAATGAATGGGAAATTTGCAAATTCCTGTAAACACCCACAAACTTTCTCATGATCTCTTTTTACTTTTCAATGGATGGTCCTTTGCGACTCCAAGAAGCCTGGGCTGCTGAATACAGCAATCATATTGTGCCAGCCTCTGAAACGTGTGGTTGTTTCACAAGGCAAATGCCCACACTACCTGGAGCTGGGCAAGCACACAATCGCTTTAGTCTAACAGAGTCACTCTGACTTCTTTCTTTCTTTTTTTTCTTTTTTTTCTTTTTTTTTTTTTTTAAAAAGGCAACCAACAATGCACAAATACAGATTTGTTGAGCATTAGCTTTTACAAGGTAATCCTTATTAAGGCATGCTAAAGCACAGGCTGATCCAGGCTTGCACTGCTAGTCCTTGAGAGGGTCCTGCTCAAGGTTTTCTGGAGTGCTGAGCTTAGACTTCTTAGCGTCAAGTCTCCAGCAATTCCTAAAAATAACATCACCAAGCCCTCTCATACTTGGCACCAAAGGAACCTAAATCATATCACTGTGGAACAGCACTGTGATACAGTTTCACCCAGTGACTCAAACATCAATCCCACAGCTCCCAGCTCAGCCAAGTGTCCGTTTGAGAAAGACACCACATCTTGACCGGAATACAGAAGAATGGATGAAACCACAGTGGGGAAATCTAGCGGTAGATTTCATTTGCAAGTCTCCAAAAGTGTCTAAGAGTTATTGGAAAATAGCATCTGACAGATTATCATGCCTGGAACTGTTCAAGGGAACCAGGTAAAAAATAATGAAATCAGTCCTTTTGGGCTGTATGAAGAGTCCAAGCTCCCACCAACCCTCAGCCAGATGACCCCGAGATGCCCTTACAGACTCATCAGCAGTTCAGCAGCAGCCAGAACAAGGAGGAAATTGGGGGCCTTATTAGAGACCAGCCAAAGCAAAACAAAACAAACCAAAGACTTGGTTGCCACTGCCAAAAAGCTGCTTTCACAAGTCAGGAATCCTGATCATGCAGCTGCCTCACTTGCCCCTCATTTGCCCACATCCGCTGAGTTTACAAATGAACCTATTAGAAGGCATGATTTTCTATTTCATTTGCCAGGGGGAAAGATGGTAACAAAAGGAGGCTGTGAGTGAATGAATATGCCAATGCTCCTTTTGGTTTTACTGGCATGTCATTATATTTTAAAAATAGAACTTGATTTTTAAAATAAACAAAGCATAATATGGAGGTTTCTGTGTAAACAAAGGATTGTACATGTGGTGGTATGATACAAAATTTCATGATCAAGAAATTTCTCATTCAGCTTGTCTAATCAGCCAGAACAAACTTGCAGTCAGTAGACTTTAATTATAATTGCATTTAATTGATTCTGTTTCCTTCTTTTTTAAAAAAATCTGTGGTATTGTGGTGCTGCATCAACAGTAGTTCTTGACACAAGAATGCACATTAGGGTCTCTAGGGTAGGAAACAGAAAGAACCATATGAGTAACCATCTCATACCCACTATGTCGTTTACTTACTATTTATTTCCATTAGAAATGCTCAGAGGCACCAGCAAACTAATCTCTGAATCTGAACAGCCATCTCCCCTGCCTTTGAGGGGAGCCCCTGTCCATGCAGGGAACAAGCAGGGAAGCTGGGCCCGGTGCCTGCAAGGGGAGCTGAGTCATGAGTACTTAAGTTGGTGGTAACACTGAGAGTCAAGCAGTGCTGGCCGTGGCCAGATACCTAGTTAATCATCTTGGGAAAATCATCAGCGGAAAGAGAGGCACCTTCAGGCTTACATGACAAATAAATGGGGATTTTCAAAAATCTAATATTGAAAATGTGGGCGCCAGTCAGAAGTTCACATCCTTTTCTCAAGCAATCTCTGCATGACTTATTCAAGGCAGTACAGAGTCCCTGTGACAGTTGGAAATCATATCCAGATTGCTTGACTCAACCTTAGAAGTATTATTCTTCCTTTAGCACAGTGGCTAACATGTCCAGCAACAGCAAAATGAATTAGGATCCCAAGCCACCTTTTCAAAGGATTTTGGCATAATGTCACATTAAAACAATGGAATGTAGGTTCTTAATTCACTTAGTCATTTTTTAAAATGAACAGAGGATTAACAAGGATCATGCTACAAACACACTTATGCTCTTGGCGTATATTTAAGGCTTGCTATCTGCATATGCTGTGTCAGTCCCTTGACCTCTGTGCGTATGAAGACAACGCTCAGAATTCACACACCCTTCTGGTGTTTCTGTCTGGCCATGCTAACTGGCCCCTAATCAGTTAACACTGCCTTTTTTAGGAGAGTTTTCTAAAAGCCCATGAAAGACAATAGACATTGAGAATCAGATTTTGGCTTCGTGAAATGGCACTATAAAAAAAACCCAGGACTCTCAACAAAGATGTCAGTGACTCAACAGCTCTCGGTAACCACTGCAAAATAAACATTAGACAGTAATTGCTATGTAGGGGTTGAGCATCTGCTAAGAGGAACCATATTTTCATTGAATATGATTCTAACAAAGTAATCACTCCCCAGCAGAAATATGGCTGAAGGGCAATACTTCAAATGTGGAGTGTGTTGATATACAGCAGTCTCCCCTCATACACGAAACACAGTGTGCTCGACTATGTAAATAACAGAAGCTTTTTGTTTGAAAGAGGATGTTTTACAATAAAAGATATTTTTTAAAGTCAACAGTTTTCCGGTTACTTGTGTGGTATCATGTCCCCTGAAGCACTGTGCTAGCAAATGGCTCTGAGGGCACCTTTATATGTGGGTTTGGCCTACACTGTGCAGTGGAGATGCAGCCCAGCGCCAAACCAATACTGGAAGTCCACACGTCGAAAACCCCTCTCAGCAGGAATTATTAGCCAGGATGCAGCTGTAAACGTATACAGCCAGCTTACTTCCCTGTGCAAGCGAGCTCATGCGGTCTGGTGAGACGTCTCTGTGCCACACGCTGCACTGCCTCCTGCTCTGTGGTTATTTCGAGTAAAACCAACTTAAACGGCATTGCACTGTTAGTGCAATCCTGCCCATCATCTTTGAAGCAAACGCTTATTCCTGGGAAAACATGCTCTGTTTGGTAACTCAAACTCCTAAAAGAAAGCTTCTTTTGATGGTAAAGTAGGTAAACTGGAGGAGTGTTTGCTCTCTGCCATAATCTTGGATAATAGAGCCAGTTTTCTAAACAGAGCTGAGCTTTGGGAATCGGCTATTCCTGTCAGACCCAGATTCCTCGTAGCAAGAATGCTTGCAATCCGTGCGACTCCCTGTCCCAGGACAGTATGGCTGTGTAAACAGAAGACTACAGTGGGATTAAACTGAAATTTCACATCATACTCTCGCAGAGAGACCAGCCTCCACAGCCCTGGCTATCTGCTTTTACCTGTTGTGGGACATAACAGTGTTATCTGGGAAATATAGCTAGAAGAGAAAGAAATCATTGCACTACTACTCTGTGTGATAGGAGAAAGAATGCAAGTCTAAAACAGGTTATATTAAACAGTGCATTTTCTTATTTTTATAACGTGTTGTGTACAAGTATATAGCACCCTGGATACATCCAGATGCTAAGCCAAGTCTGGAAAGCCACCCAAGTTTTTGCATACCTATTTGAGTACCTAAAGTAGTGCAGACTGACTTTCAGAAACGCTGAGAACTCTCAGTTCGCAGTGGAGCAAAAAGGCAGAGCCACTAATACCCAGGCTGTACAATCAACTACTGAAAACCATGTATCTGCACAATTAGACTCTTAAATGTCTTAGAAAAATCTGCTTGATGGTGCCAGAATTTAAGCACTTGTTTTTGCAAACTTAATGACAGAATTGTAGCATTTACACAATTGTATAAACAACATCAGCACTAAAGTTTAAAATCAGTAGCTTATAGTCTTCTCTACATTTCTTAAATATATATACAATTTAAAAGATTAAATTGTGCTTTCTAGCATAAATATCAACATTACTGCATTTAAGTTCCTCTCCTACCACACCTCTGACTAAATAATACTTTTATACCTCACTTCTAATTAAGAGTACCAAATTCTACCTGGAATTTCAATATAGAACAAAACGAGTATTTAGTGAACAAGGGTTTTTTAGGCTGGCTATAAAAACATCATTTGCAGCATATTCTAGAGAGAAAAACAGTTGAACTTAACAAATAGAGCTGATCGGGGAGAACTGCTGCAAATTCTAATACCACTTTATCAGTAGTGACACAAGTAATTTCTGTTGTGGAGTGATCCTCACAATTCCTCTCAGACGCTGATAAATCCAAGTGGCTGGAGAACTAAAAGCTCTGATCCAAAGTCCCTTAAAGAAACAGGCTTTAGAGAGTGACTTAATAAAAACTCCCACCCCAAGCTGTCTGGCAGCTGAAAGAACAGAGAAGAGAGATTCTGAAGGGCAGTTAAGCAGCCAGTTCCACTGAAATTCCAAGGATTTTGATCCTTGCATCCCCTTTATAACACTGAAAAACCTCTTTGTATCTATTAAAACGTTATGAAGGAAAAGAAGGCTTTTGGATGATATCTGGCTTGCATGGAATATGATAGCATATAAACATACAGGAAGGAGGCAGTCCCTTCCCTGCAAAGTTTACAACATAAATGAAAACAGCAGAGCTCGATATAGCACAAGGAAACAATAAGGCGAGATTGGCCATCATGAAGAAACGAGTCACAGTAAATCAGCTGCCTCTCATCTCTTCTGTAGGCACTCCAGCAAAGAGCCCAGCAAATTGCCAGACCATGAAACCTGCACATTTCACCTGAGAGAAGCAAATCACAGCTTGCCAAAACCAAACCAGCCTTTAACCTTTTCAGTCTTTTAACCTTTACATAAACTGTGCTTGTTTTCCCGTATGAACAATGGCCTTATTGTTTAAGTTAAAATACAGTACATGACCTGTGATGTTAGGAAATGAATGAATTGTTGTGTTGTCAACAGTTACTTTTTTTCCATGCCTCCCTATATCTAGGAATTTCTTTCCATGTCTTTAGTTTTAAGGAAAACATGACACTTGGGAGAAGGCCACTGATACCCTAAGTTAACAAGTTATAGTAGTGAAAATTATGTGACATGGATTTTCAGTAATTCAGAAACTCCTAATATAGGCCTGTTTTTCAAAAGAATTCCCCTCCAATTTAGGCATGTAACATTAATTTTCAAGAATTTACATTGCCCAGAAATTCTCATTTCAGACACACAGTGGGCACTTTACAAAACCTGGCTACTTATTAAAATGCCAAAATGGAAGCAGAGCTCTTCCGAACATCTGGCCAGACTGTGGCTATGTGACTCAAGATGACTGCATGAGAAAATACAGGGTAGGTAAGAGAGTAACAAAAGATTAGGAAGAAAAATTCAGACACTCATTCAACATTAGACATGAAGTCCATCTTCAAACACTCATTGCTTACTACAAGTTCATTTAGAATTGGAAAATGTCCAAAACAATTATGGCAAAGATGAAGATAAAGCAGAATTTTTACATATAGCAGAGAAGGTATCCTAAGTATCCCTCTTCTCAAGGACAAGAGACAACAACATAACAATTAAGGAAGAAAAACTTTTGAAAAGGGATCCTTAGAGTCCCAAGAAGTTTTTAAAAAGAAATTCATAAACAATATGAAATGTCCCTTAAGCAATTACACACAGTTTTCTAGATCAGAACACTTCCATCAACTCAGGAAGGAAAAGGTTCTCACTTTTGTGAGACCCACTGGACATTGAATGGACCTATGAACAAATGTTTATGTAAAGGAAATATTTTCCCAGGTTGAACCAGTTCCTAAATGAAAGGACAGGTCTGGAAGGTATAAGTATAAATGGGCTTGTCTGGGCCAAAGTACTGTGTGACAAAGCTGATTTCAGACCTTGTCACCCATTTTAGCTAACAGCATGATAGCCTGAGGCAGCTTTCATTTTATTATATATAGCCTTGAGAGAATTTATATTTAGGAGAAGAATCTTTTTTGAGTGGTTTTGATCAGCAGTCTCCCTTCAGCCACTGCTTCCATGAGCCCCTGGGAAATAACCAAAAATACTCATCCAATTGCTTTTTTGTGGGATATGCTTATGTAGCACAGAAATGTGAGAGGGATACCTCTTCAATTGTATAATGCATATTTTAATCACAGGGTAAGGAATTATTGCCCTACAGCTCTGAGATTTTAACCTACAAAATTCTATGCGAGTCCATCAGGGCTAGGTCAAGAAGCATAAGGCACCCCTAACATGCTACTTTTAGAAAACTAGTATGAATATATCATAAATTGGATAGAAACGGGAATAATCTAAAGAGAAAAGAACGAATACCATCAAAAGAGAAGAGGTAAATCTCCCAAATAAGGACTCCTCTGAGCTAACAAGAGTGACGTTTCCATGTTTTTCATCAAAAAAAATGAAAGAAAAGGAAGGAGAAAAAAGAAATCGTTCCACATAATGCAACAGCTCCTCAGTTAATGTAAACTGGCGCCAGTTCATTGAAGTCAATGAAGCTACAGTGATACGTACCAGCTGAGGATGAGGTTCTGAATTTGTCGGCATTTGGCATAATGCCAGCCTCTGTCTGCATACAGACTAGTATTGTGTATGTAAACACTGTCTGACTCTCTAAAAATCATAATTTTTAAAAAATGCTTTATAGTTCTGATGAATTTGTCATGTAAAACAAATTGTGGGCTTCCTGTGTTCAGTGCCTCCATCTGAGCAGCAGATACTTGCAATCTTGTATGTGCTCTGTTTTTGCTCACCAAATTCCACCAAGCTAAAGGATGGCTCACTCAAAATGCAAATCAGAACAGACCCCAAAAGAACAGTTGCTTCCTTTGTCCTGAATAAAGAAAATTTTAAATTTCATACTGACACTGTTGCATGAAGGTTAGATTGTGCTGTTAGGGAGTAAAGGATGGTGTTTAAGCTGCACCCCACTAAGAACCACCAGGCCTTTCAGATCCCCCCCTGCACCTCCCATCATTATTTCTTGTCCCCACACTATAGACTAATACTTTACTGTTGTCCTAGGCCAAAGTCCCTCCTTCACTCTAGTGAATAAGAGAAGACTTTGTCCATATCTTGCCAGCTTCCTGCACCTGTTTTGGGAAGGGAAGAGACAAGGTCTAGATCTACTTAATCCCTTTAAACCTGCATTGACAGTCTGGGTTTCCACATGTTTTCCTCTGGTGTGTTACATTATATATCTTACCTACCAATCTTCAGTTCAGTATAGGCTTTTGTTCCTCACCAATGTAATACTAACTCTGAAACAAATTTGTTCGAACAAATAGAAGCACATCTTCTAACTTTTTGGATAATCCAGAGATGTCAGTCTTGGGGGCTGATTACCTCTAGAGCATCCATTTTACTGTTTCTGAGGGGATCACCACAATAAAGGAATAAAAAGCCTTTGGAATCATGTATTTAACCTATAAACACTCTTCACACAAGCCATACTAAGCTAAAAGAAAACAGAATTATTCAGTTGCCAATTATTCAATTCATTTGTATGAACACATAAACAAAAGGAAGAAAAAGCACATGTACTTAACAATTATCTTGGCTCTAAAGGTAGAGTATTTCTCCTTTTATTTTTCATCCTGTATGATTCAGGTGACAAGCTGGTCAATCTGAAGAATTGTTGTAGATGAACACTATAGCATAGGTTGATCTCTGAAATTAGATCCTTACTGCTGAAGAAGTTAATTACAGGTGCTCATTTGAGACTAGGCATCAGGTAAGACCATGATCAGTCAGGCTTTTGACACAGGAAGCACCATTTTCATATAGTGGTCTAAGTACATACGTGTCTTATAAATTGACATAATCTGTAGAAATGTCTGAAAACAAAGGTGTTTGGCAGCAGTAAGATCAGAGACAGATTCCCAGTTGGAGCTAGCTTACTTTTTTTGCACCTCCTTTTAGTAGCCTAATTTTGGCTAAGGCTCAGAAAGAAAAGAAAAACTTTTGATTCATTTTATCAATATATCATAAAAGCATCAGAGATTTTCATAAGGGTGTACTATCAAAGGAGAAACAAATCTGAACAAGATTGATAAATCTAATTCTGTATTGAGTGTCAAGTTCTTCTACTCATTTAAACTAAGTCATTAGGATTTATGCCCAAAACTGAGCCTTAAGTTTGATATGTGCATTAGTTGTTCCAAGATTTGCTTTTTAAGTCACAATACTTGGAGGGAGCAATGACTTTTTAATCCTTATCTGTGTGCCAGATTTAGTAAACACATCTGTAACAGACTGCTAACACAACCACATAAAATATTTGGGTAGAATGTATGCCTACTTAAATACACTCTGTCATTTATCCCATAAAATGTAATTATAAAAACAACAAATTCACCTGATTTATGAAATATTTACATCTCATTTTAGGACCAAAACCAAATATAATTAATAAGTATAAAAACAAGGGGTAGGAAACCACCACTGTTTTGCCATACTTTCATTTGTTGACAGTGGTTTTGGTTAATAGAAACATGTGGCCTGTGAAGAGGAGGGGGGATTGTTTTGGGGTTTGATTTTTGGTTTTGGGGTTGGTTTTTTTTGAGATCACAGATAGCGATGGGAGAAAAAGTTAACAATAACCAACAAGAGATTTCACCAAGAACTCAAACCAACCAAAACTGAAACCTGTTTTGATTGGAAATGAGGAAAAGGAAGTGGGTGTTTAGATCCAGATCTAAATTAGGTTTAGTCAGCGGTTTGGGGTTTGGTTTCATGACCATATCAGGGCTAGGGTTCTCGTACAGACCCGATGATGATGAAATCTTCTAAACTTGAATCCTGAACCTGAAATCTTGTAACCTGTTGTCTTGAGATTTTGGTCCCCAAGACTGGAAATCTTTTTATAGTTACAGCTGGTTGACTGACACCACTATTTTCTATGTTTCTTTTGGGATAGATTCTTGAAATTTCTTTTCCTCAGTCACTGTTTTCCGTGATGCATAGGAAGAACTGCATACTGAAAACTTGACATTTGCAACAGACATTCAAAATGTTTTAATTGAACTTTAACCATTTTGGCCCACATGCAAAAGAAAAACTTTTGGCATATGCTAGTCTATAGCAGAATTCAAGACCCCAAGGAACACGAGGAAGGCAAGTAGCAGAGTATAGACCCTGAACTTCAGGAAAGCAGATGTTGTCTGATGTAGGGAACAGGTAGGTGGCATCCTGTGGGCAACAGCTCTGAAAGATTAAGGCTGTCTTCAGGGACAAGCTCTTCTCAGCACAAGAAATCTCCATCCCTGTGCTCAGGGAAGCCAATAGACATATCAGTAGACCAGCATGGCTAAACTGGGAAATCCTGATGGAGTTCCAGCACAAAAAGTCATACACAGGAGGTAGAAGCAAGGATAGGCTGCAAAAGATGAACGTAGAAACATTGCTTAGGCACATAAGGATGGTTTTAGCAAAGCCAAAGCTCAGCTAGAGTCAGAACTGGCACAGCATGTTAAGAACTACAAAAGCTTCTAGAATCACATCAGTAGCAAAAGGAAAAAAGGAAGTGGGACCACCGCTGAATGGGGTGGATGACTTTTAGCAACAGCAGATACAGATAAGGCTGAGGTGCTCAATGCTTTCTATGCCTCAGGCTTCACCAATGAGGTCTATCCAGTCTTTGCACCCACAGACAGGGTTCAAGGATGAGAGAAGTTATAAGCAGTCAAAAAGAAGTCAGAGATCTTTTAAGAAATCCTGACCCTTATAAATCCATGCTACCAGAAGGGATGGAGGCAAGAGTGCAGAGACCACTGGTGACATGGCAGGGTCACTCTCTTATCATTGATGAAAAGTCATGGAGATCAAGGGAGGTCCCCAATGACTGAAGAAAGGCAAATGTTTTACCCATCTTCAGAAAGGGTAACTAATGGGAGATTACCTTAAATCCCTGATGCAGTAGGCCCTTTACTGGAACACTTTACAGGACTCCCTAGGGCGACTACGCTTCCCAGATCATCTTTATTGTCCATGCTACAGAGCTTTCTTGACTGCACTGATTCCTAACAGTGGCAATGTCAATTTAAAAAGGGGACAAAATGTACAACCAAGACCAGGAGTGTGAGTGAAGACAGTCTGTTTTCGTATCAGATGATACAAGTCTGTACTGCTTCCATTGGCTGTTAATTCAGTATTCATAGGCCATAGTATCAGTATAGTCCCACAATCTACAGTACTGAATTATTTCTATAAATGGAAGCAGTTATGCTGGCAATTGTTGTCTTTGGGTTCAAACTAAGATGTGAAAAGATGTGTTTAAAGCAAAATCCACCCCTTATTAAAAAATAAACTCTGCCTTTGCAATAGATCCCGTTCTTTTTTCTTCCCTGGATATGTATATATACACACATAAAGACATTTATGTATACATGTATTTATATATATACACACACTCCCTCTCCATATAAGGTCTCAGTAAATACGAACTGGATTTGACTCGGAAGGGAAAGAGACAGCTTAATTTTAATAGGGCAAGCACACATATTATCAGACAAAACGAAAGACAAAAAAAATCCCAAACTAAGACCATGTAAGGTATGTATCAACCAGTTCTGAAAAAGGTTCCCACTGGAATTATTCCAGACTAAAACAATGAGTCATCCCCTAAGGAATCCTGTCCTCACATGAAATGTATAAATCATTGTCCATTTTGGAAGGATTACGCCAATAGCACATATCATTAAAATGTTATTCCTTTTAAAAGTGCTAAGACAAAATCCAGCATTTTGTTCTGCAGATTCTGATTTGCAATGTGAACAGGAGTCTCACCACGGTCCCCCAGGGAGACAGTCACAAGGACATTTAGTTCCTGAGTAGTCAATGTATGTTCTCATATGCCTTTGCAAATCTGGGCAAATGCAAACAGGATCACAGCTTTCAGATGTTTCCTCCCTTTTTCCCTTTTTTTTTCATCTCCCATGAGACAAAAAAGCTCTGTGAGGTGATTGTGGTGGAACAGAGAAGAACATAACATCCTAATATAATGCTCTAAAATCTCAATGCTTGAAATCTATGCAAGAGTGTCTTATGACATGAGCAGTTTCATTACTTCTCAAATTAGAATACTGTGTCTCTTATAGGCCTGTTATAGAGATTACTGAACTTCTGCTATTTGCTGGGGAGGACAAAAAGTTGATGTGCTACCTAAGGGAAAAATAAGTCTGTAAACTCTTACCAGAAGGCATAAGATTAATAGCATAGAAGTTGCAGTAGACGGAACTAGCTCATTATATGAGACATTCCCAAAGAACAGGTTTTACTTTCTATAAAATGTTTCCCATTAGAAATTTAGAATGACAAACACACTTTTCAATGCATGATTTTAAAGAAAGACTTCTCACGTGACACTGAAATGTCATACAGATAAATCAATTATTACTCTTACATATCATTTGTTTTTCACAAACCCCTAAATGCTTCACTCAAAATCAAAGTCTCACTGAACTACATATTGTATGAAGAGATGAAAGGGGCTGCTTTCTTCTTGAGCAAGCTTGCATAGGAGGATAAGAGAGATAAGAGAAGGGTGGGGATCACAAATAAGGTCTCATATCTAATGTAATTGTGGATAAATTATTCACTAATAGCTATTAAAGAAAAAAATTTTCAACTCTTCAGATTAGTTTTTATGAAGTAATCTGTCAGCACCAGTTTACAAAACTGCTCAGCAGCAGGTGTTCCCTCTTCCTGCTAGGAGAGCAAAGGACAACTGAGCTTTAACACCACCCTCAGCAACATCTAAGTACTTCCTACCTCTCTCTGGGCAAGACAGTATCTCTGTACAGAGAAAACAAAGAATAAAATGGGGGGGGGGGGGTCCACTTTATTGCATCGATCCACTCTCTGTCCCTGGCAACCCCAAATTATCATTGTAGAAACCCATTCACAGTTAGGCAAGCACAGACTCAGCATATTCAACCAACTATTTAAGGAGCACTAGCTGATCTTAAATCTGCTCTCGCTTGATCTTGCTCGCACAACAGAAATCCACTGCCTCTTGAAACAACAATCTGACAGAGGTACAACTGCCTTGATATCCTGTGCACCCACTAAAGCTGTTCTCATAACTCCAGCTGGAATGATTGGTCCCTGACTTCCATGTCAAGAGAAATAAAAAAGGGATACTCCATCTTCAAAAGGAGAGTCACTAATCTACATACTTAATGAAGACATCTTTGGCATTTCTTTTCTTTGGGGCTTTTTTCTCTGAAAGCATTTCCTTCATGGTCTTTGCCAAGTGTTCACAATGCAACTTTACAAAAGCGGCACCATTTTATTTTGCACCCTGTAGAGACAGTGACTATTAGTCACAGTCAGAATCACATTTATACCACTTCTCAGGCATCTGTGACATGAAAGAAGAAAACTGGTGAACACTGACAACACTGCTTAGTCACTATTACTTCATTCTGGCCTTCTCTTGACCAGTTACATCACTGTTTCGAAATGTATGATTTAGATGCTAAGGTCAGCATTTTAAAGGTGTTCTACCACATTTCCTATGAAGCCGAAGTAACACAATCTTTCCCTTTGGTCAAGTCTATAACATTAAACACACGTGGTACAAAGTCTCAATGTAACAGAGGAATTTGTTCTTTTTATGAATAAATACAAATGAACAATTGAAACAATCATGCAAAAGGTTACACAGGGAATATTTTTCTTTTTTTAAGTTACCTAGACAAACATTATAGACTTGGTATGCTGGAACAGATAAATAACTTTTTTTTCAAGCTTATCAATGCCTTTTTGATTGTTCTAAGCCAAGCTTTAATTCTATGGTACATTCAAGAATATAAAATGAATCATAGGACTCGGAGAAGGAAAAAGCTTAGTAATGAGCTTAGCAATCAAACAAACCACTCCTCATCACCACCAAAATAGTTAGCGCCTTACAATGTACCCTCGAGTATTTTTTCTGATTAAAGTAACTTATGCATACTGCTACTATTGCTTCCCTTGGGAGAACATACCATAGGCTAATAGCTTTCACCACTAGGAACTTTTTCCTGGTGTACAGTCTAAATATGCCTTTTTGCTCAGTTTTACCCTATTAGTTCTAGTTAAAACTCCTCTGTATCAGGTGAAATACTTTCTCTCAGTCTGGAGTGTTTGCATTCTGTTACTACTTGTGGGCTGCTCTCCTGTACATCACTTAACACTTGCATTATAGCTGACAGTGATCTAAACATGGTAGAGCTCAGTAATACAGGAAAAGATTAGGACTGCTCCAGCCCTCATCAAGGAACCACATTTTAGACTTGGAGTGTAAGCTGTACCGGCAGCATAATATATTGTAAAGCAAGTAATTTGAGCTTCCGGGGGGGGGGGGGGGGGGGGGGGGGGGGGGGGGGGGGGGGGGGGGGAAGCACAATATCTATCTTCTTGCATAATGTTCATATAAATGCCGTGGCCAAGTATTTACTTTTTCAAAACCATTATGATGTTTACTATATCTAAACTCATAATATACAGAACAAGAAAAAGACAGAACACAACTGATTTTTAACTTAACCATGAGCTATCCTCAGACATCCATGGCTTTGAGCATAGCCATCATAAAATTAGTCATTTTTAAAATATTTCAATGTTTTTCTTAGGCACTATATTATAATTAATAAAGATTGAAAGATAATAACCTGAGCTATCATTCTGTTCTTTACTCCTGTTGATAGGAGATGCAATAAGAGTAAAGCTATGAGTTTAAAACATAGTTTTATATACGCTATAGAAAATAAGTACTGGGATATAGTTTGGTGCTGGGAAAAAAATAAATTAAAAAAAATTATCAAAGACCGGATGAGCAGTTTGACTGAGTCATCATAACAGTTCCCTTGGGCAAGTCACAAAGGACATGATCCATGACCACTGAAATCAATGAAAAGATTCTCACTAATGCCTATAGGCTGTGGATGAGGCCTTTAAAATCCCCATGTCTCTTGGTTTTCATCCATAAAGTGCAGATAACATTTTACGACCCAAGAAAAGTGTTGTCAGGATGACTACGTTAATCTGTGCTCAGCTGACAAAGTGATGGGAGCCACATATCTATCTATATGTACAAATTCCTCAAAACAGTGAAATGGAAAGATCCCCATAGCTGAAAGCTATAAGGGAATTATCATTATACACTTCCATTAATATGCAAAAACAGACACAGTTTGTCATAAGGTTAGGAATACATGACTCACGTGGATACCAAGGGCTCATATTTATGTTCCACTTTGCATCAAATCATAGTTTGCACAAACAATATTTGACTTTCCTTTTCTTCTTTTTAAAATTATTTTATTTTCAAGCCCTCCCTTCCTCCTCCCATCCCCCCAGCAAGAAGCTGGCAAGAGATGTGGAGCATCTGGATTAGAAATGACAGCTGGTGGGTGAGACAGTGTCAAGGTCTTTACTGGCTTTTACTTTGGTCTTCTGGGAATGAACCAAAATGAGACTTCATAATAATCACCCCATCTTTTGCCCTTGAATAAACTTCAGAAATGATCATGAGCCAAGTCCTCTTTGGGCAATCAGAAGGGGTTCTTCATAGCCCATGTACCAGAGCCGGTTGGAAAACAGGATCTCTGCCCCGTGGGAAATTCCAGTGTTCCAAAACATGCTTTGTGCTCCGACTTGGAACAAGTAAAACTTTTTTCGGTATGAAGGTTTCCTCAAAAAAAAAAAATTATCTTGGAAACATTAAATGCTAAATATAATGTTACTTAGAATGAGAGCATGATATAGACATAGAATACTGAATGAGATATGAGTTTTAAATTTCATCAATACTATTTAATATTAAACATTACAATATAAAAGCCAAACAAAATTGAAAAAACTGAAAATGAAGCAAAATTTTATGTGGAAAAAGTAAAAATGTGTCACTCAAACCAGCTTAGGCAGAGCACTGTGTGAACGTAACTGCTGTTTGCAATAACAAAGACAGCTTGGTACCTCTCTGTGGTACATATTTTGGGACTGCAGAAAACACCATCAGTGTAATCAAATAATTTTATTCTTACATGACATGTAATACATTCCTGTGCAGGTATTCATCTAGGATTCATTACTGGAAATCTCTATGGCTGTAATGATCTGCACTGTTTAAGGTTTGGCCCTCAAACTTTAAATTGCTACCTCGTCTGTAACACCAAAGACTTGGTATAGTAGGTTTTATTTTCCTTTCAGTAAAAGCTATCTTATCAGTTTATTGATACTGCAGCTAAAAAGCAGTAAATATCTTTTGTTTTATTATTTTAATGGGAAATACATCCCACGCCTGTATTTAAGCCCCACACCTTAGTCCTTTGTTGGGGAAAGGACCCAGACAATGAGCTCTCTATGAGAGGCCTGCGTAATGCTAACATGGTCAAACCTTCTTGCGCAAGCACAGAAATATCAAAGGCAGGCAAGGAGCAAATGGAATCTTAGAGACAGAATCCTTTTCACAGACATTTGACTAATCTGATGATGTATCCGTAGCGCTATGCGCACCGGAGCAATGAACTTGCCTATACAAGCAGTAACACCTTTTGCCTGTCAACAGGGTTTACCTGAAGGGAAGCAGCACCATCCGTTTTGTACGGCAGGGCTTCCCACCAGCCACAATTACGTTATGAGAACTTAGGTTATTAGGCTATAATGTAAAAGACTAATGTGTGTGCGGGTGTATGAGACCGAGACCGATTTCATCTGCACAAACGCCCTGATTGACTGAAATGTGATTGCAGGGAGAAAAGAAAGGAAAAAAAAAAAAAAAAACCTAGACCAAGATGCCTTAAATACATGACAGCAACACTACTGGTATGTTCCTGATATATCAATAGACAAGACAGCCACAGAAAAGTAAATGACAGCTGCAGCAGACAGATAATTGGAACATTCATCAAAAGGAATCTCTGTATGAGAAATGGATGGGAGTAAACATGAAAGTGTAAAGTGCTCCTTTGGGCATGTGGACTCATGTTTGCAAGTTGAGATGTAAACAGACAACCTCTACAGGCCAGATCCAAATCTCTCTGCAGTTACTGGAAGATTTCTCCTGAACTCAATCAAATTTGGATCAAATCCTAAATGAATACAAACATTTCTTCTTTTGGTTGCACAAGACCACTCCAATGATTTTGCTGTTGGTCCCTGTGAGGAATGAAGGCCTGTGTTCAATGAAGGCCTGTGTTCATAGGTGCTCTTGGTGACAGATGAGCTACCATTTGCTTGTTCTTCTCTGTGACCCTCCCTCCCTCTATGGCTGACCTCTGTCGCTGAATGCTACAACCTGATCAGGGTCTTTTTCCCCTTTCTCTCCTACAACCCTGTTCATTATTCACGCTGACACACAAGTGGTCCCAATTTCTCAGGATATTGTCCATCATTCCATTATACAATTACTTTTTAGCTTCTCCATATCTCAAACTGCTTCTCCAAAAACAATTGCTTAGGAGCCAGGGATTATTTACTGGCAACCATGAATATGTCGAACCCTCCAGATGTTTATTATTACTACTACTACTTTCCAGGGGTGTCAGCCAACAGTTCTGTTTGTGCCTCGCCCTTTACCAGGACATCAGATAACTGCAGCTTATAGTCCTGAATTTAGCATTGGTCACCCTTTGATCCACAATTCATTGTGCTTTCTGCTAGGCTGTAAAATGTTTCAGCAATAGTCCATGAAACTCATCTCACCACTTTGTTGGTATTGAAATACTTATTTATCAGCCAAAGAGATATTACAGGCTGTTAAAAAAGACTGATTATGAATTTGGCCTTGTAACTGGCTGACACTATTGTGGCAGTGTGTATTATTGGCAGATAATACAAAGAATATTTTAAATGGCACAAACTTTATCCATCATTCAATGCTCAAGATTACCTCTGTATTGGGAAAGATGAACTTTCCGACAGGACAGAGAGGTAGACAGTGCTCTTTAACAATTTCATTCTGCTTCTTCCAGCACATTTTTTTCCCCCCTCAGTGAATAGTTTTCTGCTCTTCTTGGACCTCAACTTTTTAACTGGCAATAGTTCCAGGAATATACCCTTCAAATAACTAGAATAAATCAGTTGAGGCCCCCCAGGCTTCCAGATAAAACTCCAGGCACACAAGTCCTATTAAAATCAAACTTGTCCTGAACTCGAAAGAACAGAATTGAGTCTGTTCCTCTTCCGAGCAACATCCCAAAGAGAGAAAGTGCCCCAGGAGGGAGCACTGAATTGGTAAAACTGATTCCTCCAGCAGCAGCCTGCTACCGAGGATGTGTGCCAGGTACTGGGTGGAGATAATGCAGGAGACAAATGGACAGTCTCCCGGGGATTTCTACCAGCTGCCTGCGACTCAGAACTGATCTAACCTGTGCCATGGGTGGGGCAGGGCGTCAGGAAACCATAATCGCCTCCCAGCTGTTCCTTCCTTCCTCCACCCATGCTCATTGCTGCGGAAGCCAAGCACGGAGAAGGGTTTTGGCAGGATAACAGTAATGTGCCAATAGCAGAACATGTGTTTAGCTCATATAATTCTTCTGTAGATGCAAGGATCAACATGTCTGTGCTACTCGCCTAACTCCTCATAAAGGAGAAGTAGAATGCTGGCTTATATAAAACTAGCTAACAGAGGTAAGAAGCAAACAAGTGGTTCACTTGCAATATTTTTGTCGATGAAACTCAGTTCTGTTTTGTTTTTGCTGTGGGAAAATTCCTGCTGCAATAATAACTTTCATTTTTATGGATCCCTCATGCTTAACAAATTGACAGACTATTTATTTAAGCATCATTTCACCCACCATGGAAATGGAGCAGTCTCCTGGGTAAAACATGGTGCCTATTTTGCAGCACTGCTCCAAAACTGTGGAAAGATGCACAAGCTTCTGATCAGCTTGTAAACAGTAAAGGGCTAGATTTCCAAAGGTGTCTAAGAGCACCTGAAAGTATCAGCTCAGGCTCTTACAAGCATCCAAAGGCAGGCAGAGTTCCTGTTGATTTCCATTAGTGTTCAGGCAGAATTGAAAATCATAATAAAGTCCGTATAGCTAACTGCCTTGGAAGTTTAGCCTGAGAAAAATTTCACTTCAGACAGGCAGCGATCATCAGTATGCTAGAACCTGGCTTGGCACACCACCATCAACAATCATCTTCTTGAAAAGGGTGCCAGAAAATCTATTTTTTTTCCTCCCAAGAGAATAAACTCTTTCAACTCACCAAACAGATACAATTTATTCTACTGAAGTAGTCCCAAAGTTACGTTAAATCATGGAAAAGGATAAAAAGGACACAGGATTACTTTATTAGTATTCTTGCAAGTTGTTTGTGTTCTCTGAAACCTCCACAACAGCATTCTTCTGATCCATCACTGTTAAGCTTTCAGACCTTTTAGATACTACCCAAGATAGTATGACTGTAAAATTAATAGGTACAACCATCAATTTGCAAAGCATGTTCATCTTCACAATGTTCCGAGAAAGTTTGCACTCAAATTTAAATTCAGAGGTTAATTCTGAGCTTAAAAACTGTCCATGCTAGACACCACAACTCATGTGGTACTGAAGTTCAGATCTCTATTCAAACAAATGAAATGGGATTATTGGCAGAATGCTTTATCTATGGACCGCCAGCCACTGCAATTTCTCTTTTCTCTTGCCCAAAACAGCCAAAGTCTATAACTTCCTGGCTTGATTTCAAAACTATTTTACCCGTAAATCTCTGCAAATGGTTGCTGATTGGGGATATAAGGTTAGAAAACTATTAGAGATATAAGGAGTTTTAAGTCTAGGCATCATGTACCTTACTGAAATGAATTATAGTAAGCTGTGCTAGTGTTCCTGACCTTAAAGGTCTCAAAAACCCAAGCCTCAAAATCCCTCAGTTAAACATACATTAAATTCTTTTTATTCCCTTTCTGTATTTTAACTCTTTAGGTGTAAAGCTTTTCCCTAAAACTAAGATTCCTTGGTGAAAGTAGCACATTCCAGGTTAAGGAAATTGGGACATTAAGAACTACAACATTCTCAATAAGAGTAGAGAAGTTATTTTTCTACTTTTACTCTTTTTTTCATTGTTTGTGATACAGTTCCAGGAGGTGTAGAAGATCCTAATGTATAAGCTAAATGCCTGTCCTGACATTACAAGAAAAAATAAAACTGCTAATTAGAAAGAAACTGGAATATGTTTTTCCTAATGTGCATCTTGCTGGGAAGAATCACAAAGTAGAGAGCAGAGTAGCATAACATTCCAGCATGAATTCTCTGCAGACTCTCTCACAGGCTGGCCGAAGTGTTTTTTATTGCCAAAGTGATGTCAAGCATGGGTAAGAAACCCAAAAAGCTCTAATCTATCCAAGTTTGAACACTTCTACTGAAACAGCTCTGAAATATTTACTATAAGACACTTTCCCCAATGAAAAGCAGAGATGAACACTTCAGTTTCCAAGAGAGAAAGAGGGAACAAATCACACCCTTCAAGTCTGTAATGGAAAGAGAATTGCGGTACATAGCTTCCCCCCTCCTACACCAGTGAATGTAACAGCGGACCCAAGATATGTCTCCTACTGAGATGGGAGGGAGACATCCCAGGACAAGTCTTATGTTCATTAATTGGAGGAGGGGAAGGTTTCAGCCAAACCAAAATGAAACTAAGTAAAGTTTTCCAACAGCCAAAATCAAGTTTATGAAATCCAGCGCACTGTTATTCTGTGTTCCATTAGTAAAGAAGAAAACTGGTCTTGGAGAATAGCAGACTAGGTTTTCCAGAGCTTTCTCCGTGGGGAAGGGACCTGGGTCACAGAGAAGGCTGGGGACAGCTGGCTTTCTGGCAAAAGAGTAGCTGAGCAGGAGGAAAAAGTACTGCAATCCTGAGATGGACTGGTCTGCTGGGTTTTTCAGGCTGTGTTAATGCTAAATTGCACGGTGTACAGCACAGCCCTGATTACACAGCCTTCACAGGGAAGAGAGCTTTTGTAAAAGTGATAAATGGAGTCTACATTCAGTTGGCTTCACAAGAAAAGTCGGGCTTTTTAAGCTCTTAAGATGAAGATACACACAAGTCATTCTAAAAATGACATCATGGAGTTTAAAAAATGAAAAGTTCAGAGACATTCAGCTTCATAGTTTGAATTCAGCCCCATCCCTAGCAAAAACAATATGCAAGATGAGAATAGCCAGCACATGAATGTCTTTATCAAAGAAACCTTAAAATAAAGTAAATTCTTGCTGCGCTAACTATACCCGTGCCAGCAATAATGTTTCCATAATAAATGAAAAGGAGGAGTTGCTCAGAAAACGTCCCAATGACAAGGCGATGAGGTACGACAAATGCAAGACACGGGCAAAACATGTAACATGTATGACAAGGTATAACACTTTCATTGCTGCTTGCAAGAGGAAAACCTATTCTACATATGCAACTCTGCCACTTGGGAGTAATGTGATCATTTTTACTGAACAGCAATAAAACTTGATAGCATCCCACACCCGTTTGTATCCTGTAAACATCACTTCCTGCTAGTCCTTCAAATTCTCCAGTTTAGTGTAAAAAATAGTTCCTTGCATCTCAGAGTTGATAAATATAGGCTGTCTCACTATTAGCATTGCATTTCATCTATAACGCTCTGACATTCTCAAATATAATTTTAAAAACTCTTAACCTATACTTTATCTGTTTACTTAGTAGTAAGCTAGGCACATGAAATTGTCTGCAACACATTGCATTTTGCCAAGCAAAATTAAGCTCAGTTATAGTATTATTAAGCAGCATGATGTCTATCACCATGGCTAACACCATGGACTGAGCCAGGAACCTTAAACCATGAATCACTATAGCCTGAGCTAAATCCAGGTTCTGTAACTTGTGATTTTTATTAGACATTGCCTGCTTCACTGGCCTCTGCAAGAATTTGACATGTCCTCTCCCCAGTGAATTCAGCCTTGGGTTTTCAAGCTGCCTAACAATTTTCTCCTAGATAGCGTTTTTGTGTGAAAGATCTCAGAGCATTTTATGAAAAAGATTAGGTTCGTCACCTCCACATGAGCAAAATGAGTCACACAGATAAAGTGACTTATCTGAGATCAAGCACAGGTAAAAACACCGATTGAACCCAGGTATTCTGAAAAGGATGTGGACAGCTCAGAGGTGCATGAATATGACAGTCACCTTCTAAAATGCTGTAACTGATCCAGGTCTTTGGGTTTAGAATGAAGTATCCTAAAATTCACTCACTGTTATGCCAGTAAACCCATGGTAGCTAGCACCTTAATAAAAGATTTCAGGATTTGACAGTGCACAAACAGGCCAAAGGCAGGAAGGTTTTTTTCGTAAACTTCAAAAGAGCTTTGAATCAAAATGAAATTGATGGCTATTGCCAGCTACAGCTTCATGCAGACCTCAGCTGATTCACTAAAAATATGACACCATTCAGTGACCTAAGTAAAATAAACCTGTGGTCTCAATAGAGCACTTAAGAAAAAAAGAATAGATATACTTCAAGAGCATCATCCATTGCATTGCTTGGTGGTCTCAAGGAAAAGTCAAAGCACTAAATACAGAATCCAATGTGACTATCATTATTATTCTTATCATAATTACTGTTGTGAACATAATATTGTCTTCTAGATCAGCTGGGAAGCACAAGGGTAAGGCAGCTGGGGATGCATATCGCCCTGTGTGTGTGCTGCACCCAGTCTTGGGTCAATGACAGAGCTTCAACCTCATGCGTTTGGCTTGATGCTAACTCTGACAACTGCCAATTTTTTTTTTTTTTTTTTTTACTGTTCTATGCGCACCCTCCTATGAGTTGCATTTATTCTAGCTACAAATAAATATTGGATACAAAGGAACTCTTTAATCAGAAATAAGAGCAAAGCTCAGCATGCACAGATTTGATTCAAACAAGTTCCAGTGGTAAGTGTACTTTGTACTTGGGGTCGATTTTAAAATTACATCAAATAACAATTTTAATGAAAAAACACAGAGAAAGGGAGGTGAGATTGATAACAGTTACATCCATATATTTTCTTTTTAACTCTGGCCATCATGGCACTTTCTCTCCACTTTTAGGCTATTTTATATTGCCAGACTGTCCCAGCAAGGACTCCAGCAAACACTGAAATCAGCACCAAGGTTCAATATCTCCCTGTAACGCATCCTGGTTCTCTTTTATGAGGCCACTAATTTTTCTGAATGGCACACCTTCATGGCCAAGGACAGAAAGTAAAACACCAGGTCTGAATGCACCCTGGTGACAAGAGGTGACAAGACTGAACAAACCATTTTGGATTGCCTATCTCTGTGTGTGTCCTGACCCACATTCCCACTGTGACTCCTTAGTGTAAGCATGGTCCATGCTAACACGACTATGCACCTAAGGCCAAACCCTCTCCAGGTCAACAGGTGTGAAAGTGCTATGGAAGTGTTTCAAGGTTTATTTAGTTACAGCTTTTCCATTTATATCTTTTTTATTGGAACAAGAATTGCTTAAGGAAAAAAAAAGGTGTACCTCTTATTCTGCCAAACATTTGGCAGAAACTTGAATTTTATGCACTGTAAGAGCAGCAAGTAAGTTGATTCAGTTGTGAGCATCTCCCTCTTCTCTTTCACTTGTTCACGGCGTACTTAGTAAAAAAAATGTAATGTTAGTGCCTGTTGGAAGGCAAAGGATCTGTGCAATATTACAGCCTTGTAACACACATCTGAAGGGCTGGAGTTGCAGTATAAAAGAGAGGCACACGCAAGCTTCACTGGCAAAGCATGCATTTTAAATAAAGCTTCAGTACTGAAAAACAGACAGTCTCCATTCTCATTCTGAGTAATGTCTGCCTTCTATTCAGTAGAACGGCCCACAATGAAAGTAACAAAGACATGCCAGATGAAAAACATCACACTGCAAGATCCTTGTATGCTGGAGAAAATCCTCTAATTGCTTACTGAGATATTTCCCTCTGAAAATATGTGGGGAATAAAGAAGGGATGCTTCATGTTAAAAAAGGGGGAGGGAGAAAAATGAAAACTATTTATGTCCAGATCATTCCCTTTTAAAGTTTTAGTCTGATCAAAATCTGATTTCCATGGTTTTTGCTACAGAGCTTGGGCTTCCCCAGCTCAGGTCCTCTAAAGATCAGTTCACACTCATACCAAAAAAGCGCTTGGCACTGATTCTGCTAAAGTAGGACTAAGGGCCTTGCCAGCAGTCTCCAGCTAAGAGAAAAGCCTGTCCACATGAAGGGCCTGAAAGATGGCCTGCAGTAATGGTGTCACATGAACTCCAGCTCTGTGTTAAAGGTGGCCACAGACACTGGTTAATAGAGGTAGTTGCACAGCACACAGATACGCAAACATATTGATTAGTAAGGATGCTGAATTGACAGGATTTTTTAATACCATATTAGTCATTGTTATGTATCCTCATTAGAGAATCGATTCAGTTACCTGAGGTCTGTGGATGGATTCGTCTTGATTTCATTTGGGTTTACTTTTTTTTTATAGGCATCCTTTCATTTGTGCTTATGTGCCTCACAAACAATGAATAATCCTAAACTTCTTACTCAGATCAATACTCATTTTTCTTTTCAGAGTAACTATTATTCATTTTTCGATTTCATTTTATAGTAATGGAACATTATTTAGACAGCATTAATAAAATAGAGGGCTTTAGCCTGCTGAAATCGTACATTAAAAATCAAAATGCATAGGTTGCAAATAATCCATTCATTAAAATTAAATTCTCCAAACTATTCAGGAAATACTTATGAATGAAATTCACATTCATATGAATTCTGTTGGTGAATGATCCAAAAAGAGCGGAAAAAGTTTAATACTATACACTGACGTATTTGTAGCAAACAATATCATCAAAACTGTTAGTTAACAGCATCAACTATATAACTTTACCCGGTACTAAACAACAGAGGAAGATGAAAGGGAGATAAAATTAACACAGAGTATATTACTAGAGAGTAACAACCTGCCTAGAGATTCTCCAGTCACTTTAAGTCTTTACCAGAAGGTTGGATGCATTTTTGAAGCTGACTTTTTAGGTCAAGCCGAAGTTACAGCCTCATCCCAAATCATCAGAAATTCAATCTCTGCATTGCACTCAGAACTGAGATCAGAATAGTCCCAACTGTCCCCTCTGGCATTCAAACCTATGAATCTTTGAATAATGTCATCTTTGAACGGATACAGGCTCTTGCTCTAAACTGGCAGCATTCATTAATCTCACATTCAATGCGGACACAGTGCTACCAAATAAAAACAAAAAAAACCCCTATGGTACTTTGCTCTTTCAGGCCTTCACCAAGCTTGTAGCATCACACATTCTCACACTCAAGCATCCCTCTCAGCATTTGGGAAACTAGATTTACAGACGGTTCTGGTGGGGACAACTGGTGAGGAGAGGTGGAGGTTTCCTAACCCGCTGTGACAAACCTGTCCAGCAAATGAGGCTGACAGCACCAATTATTACCTTAAATATGGTAGTTGAGAGAATGAACAGAAGTTAGGCCCTGTTTTTGGAAAGCACAGCTTCATTACTCCTAAAACTGATATATCTATAGGTACACAAACTAGTAATACAAATTCAGAAAGTAAGCCCCTGAGGGAATTAACGTTCACCAACAAGTCTGCTGAAGGCCCATTTTAGCCAGGGATATACACGTATGAATTCCCATTTTTCACTGTTTCTGTTACGGCAGCTCTTTGAGATACATCCAAGATAAGGGCTCTGCTGAGAAAGACACTGGGTTAGCATATGCTACAAAATAGTCCAATAAATAAAATCTTACAGCATAAATAGAGAAGACTGATCAAAAGAAAGAAAATCAGGAAGTGATTTGCAGATCACAGAGCACGTAAAGCCAAAAGATAGAACGTGAGATAAGTGGAGTGCACTGTCTCCCCAGAAGACAACTAATGTTATCCGATTGTTTGTCAATGAAATCACCTCTAGAAAGGATCAGCCTCCAAGTATTATCTACTAACAGAAAGCTTGTTGGAGCTTTGCTAAATGGAGACCATTGGACTAGGCAAAATCTTGGGTAGAGAGAAATGATTACATAAACTGCCTACTGAACGTGTATGAGAAGCTTTCCTTCCACAAAATCAGCTTGGTGCACTCATTATGGGCTGAAGATCTATTATTACTATTGGTGCAGCATTTAGGTATTAGGTTACCGTTACAGAACGGTATCTGTACAAGATACTGCTATCCAAAAACCTGTCTCAAGAACCTAACATTAAGCCATATGTTCCCATTATAGCATGATGATTCACTGTTAATCCAAAATGCCTTCAGAACTAGGCACGAGATGTGATACAATTCATTCATCATGTTTCATCCAGAAGAGAAGAACAGGCTGAAGCAAGCATATTTGAAGGAAGGGCTTTATGATGGGATTTTCAGCCTGCTTTCTTAAGGAAAGGGGCTTATATAATTGACTGTGAACTTTCTATCTCCCAAGTTTTGAACCCGTTGCTCAATTTTAACTTCATATAATACAGGGCCAAGACACACATTGTTCCCATAGATTTTGTAAAAACGTATAGCTAGGTAGAAGAAAGATCCAAATTAGTGATTCCCATTTAGAGAAAGGCTGCAAAGCAATCTCGCCTCAAAGTATGTATTTCTAGGACAGAGCCTTCAGAAACTTTGTTAGCAGTCCTGAGACTAGCAAAACTAAACAAGAATAGGTGCCCGCAGCATAGACTGACTACATCTAGAGATTTGTGAAAGAACACAAAACTACCTGTTCTCTCTAACATGTGAAAACATGGATAATATAATCTCTGTCCCAATGAGTTTTCAGCTGAAAGATGGTTACATTACAGAGTGATCTGAGGCTCTTTTAATTGCTGTTATAGAGCAATCGGGAAATTTTAAAAATAGAAGCTATTTGTATAGTGACTCTTATTAAGTCCTTGCACATTTGGAGAATTTAAGCTAATGATTATTTGTAGCAGTAGTACATTTTTGAACAGCAGGTTCTGAAGCGTGAGTACTTCTGAAGTGAAGATTTGATGTCAAACAAATTTATTGATATTTTCAAATGAATTACTGAGCCTCATCCAACTTTGAAGCAAGCTAAAATAAAGTTCCAATTACATTTTCCCTAATTTAGTATTTTTGTGTAAAGTAAGATAACATGCCATGGCTTCTACTTTGTGTATTTTGATTCATCTAAAACAGAGTAAGTCAGTAGTGTTGAAACCTCACCAGAAATTCTGTTTAGCACGAATCCTTACCCAGCAGAACTGCTGTGTTAACAACAATGTGTTCAAGCACATTTATATAGCCCCCAGGAAGAGATGTACCTCGCCCAAAGCCTGACAGCAAGAAGATACCTTTTGACTTCAGGGAGCTTTGGATTAGGACTCAAATGATTAGTGATCTGTGGCAAAAATAGCAAACTATTTAATATCACCTCTTTGGGCACTCAAATTATCATATTAAAATCCATTTTATCATTGGCAAAGTCAATCACGTTATAAACGCAAACAGATGTTTCAACGTGTCTCTGGCATTTGGCTTCAGGCAGAGTAAATTGAACATTTTCAATTTCATACAGTTTAGTTTCTGTGAAGTTAAAGTAAACCAAATGATTTCTCCCACAGCATTTTTACTCACTGTCACCGCGCTGATGTTTACTTTGTCACACATGATAAAAGGCTGGCTTGCATGATGACACTGAACCTGAGTAGATTGAAAAATTAAGGAGAAGGGGGAGGAGGGAGGAGACTCACTTTTAACTCACCCTCTTTGCAAGCTGAGCTTTTTAAGATTTGCCCACCCATAAAACAAGACATATGATTTTGTTATACTTGGAGCCTGACTGTCAAAAACCCAGTCAATATGTTATGTGGTATTGGGCTGCTTCTACTTTGTATGATAACACTGTTATGCTAAGTCATTTTAAAATGCACTTTGATATACTATACACATGAGCTAATGCACATATGTATTTATGCACTGCATGCTTTGGAATGAAAAGGACAGGAGGCAGTGTGGGAAAAACAGGCTGAAGGGGAAAAAAAGAAAAAAGAAAAAGGGACTCTACGATTCCCATAACTGCACAGAGCGTATTGTTCAGTTAACGCATAGGCCAGTGCCTCTCAGGCCCTATCACTGGTTGACAGAATTAGATTCTGATTCATGCTCTGTAACTCGCTGTAATGCCAGCCAGGGACGAGAGCGTTCCATGGGAACGTTTCAGCGGGTCCCCTCCTTATCAGCTCCAGAACAGCTGCCAGACTTTAAGGTCGCTTGATAGAGAATTTAATTCTCAAGATTGTACATTAATTTCTAAATTCTT
Organism: Gymnogyps californianus; assembly: GCF_018139145.2. Taxonomy (NCBI): domain Eukaryota; kingdom Metazoa; phylum Chordata; class Aves; order Accipitriformes; family Cathartidae; genus Gymnogyps; species Gymnogyps californianus. Next base: position 6,961,646 of record NC_059473.1, on the reverse strand, counting down.
TCTTATCCATGTGCTGTGATCTGAGACTGCATTCAATGCAGCCCAGCACGGGGCAAGCCTTTCCCATCCACACCCCTCCTTCCTGCCTGCAAACTTCCTTCCTATAGATTTACCCAGACATCTTTGAGCTAAATTAACTCCCTGTACTACTTTGACCAAGCACTAGCAGATGGGAAACCTGATTTTGACCTCACACTGGCTACCAGGCAGAGGGATTTTAAAAATGATCCTGCATGTGTAAAAAGTTTAGTTTATTCATCTGCCTTTACCACGAAGTAAAGGGACATTTATTTTCACACTGCAGCTAACCACTGCAGTAGTTCTTCACAATAATGATTTCCCAACCCTATCAATTTGCTGTCAGGGAGAGCTCACTAATGGCTGTAAAATGGCTTGAAATCCCTCAACGTATTATGCAATTTTTGAACAAATATTACCTTGGTTTATAATCCTCTGCTCTTTCATATTCATATATTTTTAAATTACTCTTTACTATGGTCAAGAGCACTGCAGAATAAATACATGAAAACAATCAACCAATGATTGAAACTTCTGGCAAGCTGAAGTGGAGTTAAGTTACAGTGGAAAATTTCAGTATTACAGTTTAATATGACCAGATCTCCTAGTTTGCTTAGGACAGTTCCAGGTTCCACAATTGTTTCCTGGATGGATGTAGACTGTGCATGTAGTAAAATGAACTCTGTGTGCTAGAGCGAGAACCAGAATCCTCTCCTTCCCTCATTAAATTGGTCTGTCTGGTATTAAGTTATGAATCTAAAAGGGGCTCCTGTCCAGAAGGGTAGGTAACAGCATGGGTATTGCCATTTCTCTGCTTTCCAAACTGCCTAGTTATGGGCAGTCCAACAGATTAGGTTAAGCAGACAGAGCAAATTAATTTATTCATAATCTTTAATTCTAAAACCGAAGTAACAGCTTCGTTCCAAATCATTTAAACTGAAACCAAACCCTAAATAGTGGTTCACATAAATAGACAATTCCAGGAACCCAGACTGGACCAGTGGTCTATCTGGCATGATCACACCATGACCAACACAAGCACTTCAGAGGAAGGTGAAAGATATTCCAGAGGAGACAAACATTGAAAAAAATGTTGAGGGAGCCACATTCCTCCTTACGCTGCCCCAAAAACCATTTGGCTTGTACCCTGGCTCTATAAACATGATTTTTCCTTTCATCCCGGCTCTTTTAATTGTGAACACTCTCATTAGCCTTAGAAATGGAATCCTACTAAATCTTGGGCCTCAGAAATAGAAGAGGAACAAGAACCACAAATTTATTATGCACTGTATGAAAGTCATTTCTTTTTTCAGCTTGCTGCTTTTCAACACTATTGCCTCCCTCCTACCTCCTCTGCAACCTGACTCTTACTTCATATATTAATGTTAATAGCTATTCCCTCCTCTTTTGTCTTTTCAACACGAATAATGGAAGACAACCAACAGGTAATCATGAGTAACTGAGAGCAAAAACAAGATCAAGGTCAATGTAAAAAACACCGATTTTGTGCAATTTTACCCTGTACTTATCGAAATCGATGACAAATTCCAGACCATGGTTATAAGGAGTATCCTGGAAATGTAACGTAAGCTCGGGAGAAAAGACCTATGTGTGCCCACATTTCAGTCGAAAAATCTCAAATAATTGCTTGGATGGAAATAACCATTCTGAGGAAATAATGAGGTGGAAGTAGGCTGATGCTGATGTGTACAGACCTCCCTTCATATGTATCGTCATACAACAGGTTTATGTTAAATCCTATACACATATCAGCCCCCAGAGTTTATGGCCATAATTCCAAAGAACAGCGAGTAGTGATATTGTTGTCCAATCTTCTCCCTAGGGGAGGAAAGGGTTTCAATGACTCAAAAATTTGCTGTGGAGACATGATCTACCTGTTGATATCCTGGCTGGCCGCCTGCTTTTCCCTGCTATGGAGACTATTCTTGTTACCTCCCAGTCCCAGATGGACTTACTTCTAGTGAAGATTTTTTGCCTGGTTTTCATTTGGTTTCTATCAGTAAAGCCTAAGGAATAGATTAGACTATCAATACCAAAGCTCACACTCATTTTATTAGAGAAGATTGATTAATTTTAAGTGCAAATTCTTTTTTAAACATGGACTATTGCACTTAGGAAGAATGGTTTACATCTGTATCTTGCAATGTTTTCCATTCCCCGAAGAAAGTTGTGCATTTTAATTACTTGCTTACTGTGACTTCTGTAGTAACAACGGGTTACGCCCTTAAATCCATTTTAACAATTTTGATGCTATTAGCAGCAGCAGAACTAAATATGCTTAGGAAAGGTGTCACATATCAGAAATTGTTTTTGAAGCCTGATCCCTCAGGCCACTACTCCTCGTTTTTCTCTTTCTTTTCATTTAGCAAGACATGGAAAGATTTTTTTTTTTTTGTATTAGTTTTTCATTATTTATTTGATTTCACTTGGTTATTTGAAACTTAGAGGCAAGTAATTTAATGGAAGTTAACCAGCTCTCAAAGACTTCCTTTTGCAGCAAGACAGAAAAATATGACTACAGTTTAGAAAAATAATGATTTTGTTTCTAACTTACAGTTAGTTACTGCAGATCTAATTGCCATTTATATTTTATATCACTGGCAAAATAAAGGGAAAGTAAAATAAGCATAAATTGCAATTGTATTCACATTAAGGAGCCCCAAGGAGCCAAATTCCACTCTCATATGAATGAACTGAAGCCGATTCCTCCAGTAAGAACACGGGCATTAGGTCTGTGGAGAAGTTGGTATGGGTATGTTTCACAATACTATGCGCCAGCTATTGCGGTAATATTGCAAAGACTCCGAAAGCATCAAAAGAATAGTCACAGGAGAGGATGTGAGAATAGCTGCTGATAGACAAGTAAACCTGAAGAACTGAAGCAAAACTGGGAGAGAATTTATCCCAAAACTTACTCTCCACACACACGCAATTTCTGGAAGCTTTATCATTTTGTGATGTATTCTCTATTCTTCCAATACCCTACTGGTCTATGCCACCTCTGCAAAGCTGAAGATTACATTAAGTCAACTGGAAACTTCAAGCCAGGATCTGATCTTGGCAGACATAGTAGGTTCACTTGGTTGCAGAATAACCAAGCTTCATTTTTACATTAATCTAGTCTAGATTGAAAACTGACCCATCAAATCTACCTCATTAGAAAAGTCCGTTTTGTCAGACTCCTCCTGTTTCCTTTTCCTCAACATCTGCAGGACCAGCATAACCTGCTATTCCTCTCTGCAGCTCAACAATAAGGACTTTTCTTTCCTTCAGGTTATCATCTTGATTCTTTCAACCATACAGCTACAGTAGCCTGTACTAGGAGTTTGGTAACAACAGTACACAAGAGTCATAGATTCAATATTTCTGCCTAACACAAACTGCAGAAACATCCTGTGTCTGTGATGCACAGGGATGTGCTGGTATAGGTCTTTTAAATCTCTACTCGTTCCCAGGACTTGGCGCTTTAAGAATGCGGAGAGTTTTTCTTTCCACAAATAGACGTTGCAGGCATATTTGCTTAAACCCTTGAGGTTGATAATCAGCTATAGTTCTTCCCAGCCCAGCAACTGCTTGGGAACTGCCAAATATTGAAAACGGAGAGTCCATGAACCATCTCACAAAAGACTATATGTGCTGCTGTGAAAAGTGGGGATTGAGTCTCCCCCATAGAGAGCTGTCTGCTGCTGATCTTTCCCAATTAACAATTGCGTAATGTGGGGGGAATTAGGGTCTAAATATCTTGGCACGATGCTGTTTGGGAAAACCCTAGTATTTGCTTGAATTTGCTTCTTACGGAACTGTAAAAGGCTTGCTGGCAATTGGAGGAAGAAGAGCATAAGTAAGTAACAGGGTTAGGCCAGCTGTAGAAAAGACTTACATCGAGTGTATTTACAATGAAGATGGGAGAGATTGGGGGACTGTCATTTTTATTTCCCAAGAGAAGGCAATGGGTAAGTTCCATTTAAAAGGGTGGCTCTCTGAAAGAATTCCTCTATTTTGAATTATTCTGAGGAGTTTAGCTTAGAAAGAACTTCTTCCCAGAAGAAGCCTGACAGAAAGGGGATTTCTACGATCTCATCATGTTCTTCAAGCAGCTTTTCAGGCCAATAAACGAATATGGCAACTAGCCATCATGGGTGAAGCCAAGGAACACATGGTTGGGTTGGCGGGGGGGGGTGGGGGGGGTGGGGGTGTTTTGTTTGTTTGTTTTTTTGTTTTGTTTTTTTATATTTTTAAGTTTTCAAATGTCATGACAAAAATTTATGAGAAAATGCCTTGCAGTTCCCAGGAAGCCTAAAAGGGGGAAGCCTCTTTATTAATAAAAAGACGTCTAGACACCAAAATCTGCACTAAGACATAAGGGAGCTCTTCTAAGCAAAGAAAGGAGAAAAAAAAAAAAACAACTTCCTAGGAAATCCAAAAAGGTATCACAACATTTAAAATGGGGAGGAGAGAAAACAAGTCTTATTCCTTTCTGTCATTCTTAACACAATGTGTAATTACACAACACATATTTAAGCAACTCAGCCTGTGGGACTCCATCAGAAATTATTACAGTGATGAATAGCTTGATAAGATTCAGAGCTGTCCCCAAAGAAAGGTCCATGTCCTCCATTGCAGAAGAGTGACAATTTGCTTAGCAAAAGCAAAGATGAAAAGTTCCTGCTAGACTCCCTCATTCAGTGTCACCCTCTGCACTGACCAATCTTGTGCGGCTGAGTTAAAACAGTCCAAAAAAATCTCTCCCAACCATTGCACGCTAAGATAATCACTGGCATGTTGGAGTCTTGTGATATCTCTCTTAGAAGTTCTGTTGCTCAGTGATATCCTAGGCAAAGGCCAGACCTTGGTTTTGCCCAAGATGGGCAAGGATGGGAAAAAAAAAAAAAAAAAAAAAAGACAAGACCAGAATTCAGAGCCATAACCTGCAATTAGATCAGTTTGCCAGAGAGAAGCAGGAAGTCACCGCACTCAGGCTCACAGCCCTTTTTCAGGAGTGCCAAATCGTCCTGCTATGGTGACTGTGCAGTGAGTTAGAAGTTGGGTGCATTTTGCTTTAAAACTTCCAGATAAAGTACTTGGAGAGTAATGCTAGAGTAATGCTAGCATAGACTGCACGGTGGACAGGGTTTTAAAAAAAAAAAAAAAAACAAACCAGCAGTGTCTACCACAAAGAAATCTGAACAGAAATTAAGTGCTCCATCCAAAATGCAGTAAGCCTTTTGGATGGATCAGGAGAGACTGTACAAAAGCTAGCATTGCCCAAGTTTCTCTAGAAATGTGCACACCCTTCCAGGGAGAAAAGCTTTTTTTTTTTTTTTTTTAAAACCATTTGTATTTTGTCATCTCCTCTGCTGAATTTCATAGGAAACATGGAGCTGTAGCATCATTAGACTTTTGGATTAAAATAAACTTGTTCTAAGTTTCTGCTAATATATTTACTTCTAATTTTCAAATAAAATTTCATTTAATTAAAATAAATTGTAAATGGTAGATTTACATTTCAAGAAGGACTTTTACATGTATTAAACTAAAATCTGGAAATCTACAACATACTGCAACTGAACTTGTGTCTATCATTGTTCAGTATAGATTATGAAGCCATGAAGTCACAGAAATCCCTCAAGGCAGTACAAAATTAAAGACTTAGACTCCCAATACAGTTAACTGTTTCTAATAAGAGCCACAGCTCAGGACAAAGCTGCTAGTGACTTCTAAGGGACTGGGAATTCATCCACGCATCTACAAGTCATAGAATCTGAACATCTTGAGAAATCATACTTGATAATCACCGATCACACTTGATAATATTGTCACTGGACAGGTGATAGCGTTTGCTGTTCTGTTTCCCAATCCTAGACATTCAAAATCAAGTGGCGTTTTTAATAAACAAAGACAATACTAGAGAGTCACGTTGGGTTAGGTCTTCTGATGCACATTTTCTCTCCTCTGTTTCCTCTGCTGATTCACCCAAAAGAAACCATGAGAAAAACAGTTAAGCTGAAGTTAACCTTCAGCTGGAAGACACTCATGAGTGGATTATTGCCTGTCTGCTTCCGTCTTCCTCCTAATATGCTTTGTTGTGCAGTGAGAAGGAACTGAACGCATCATCCTATGCCGGAAATGGCTGAATGTCAAACAGTGGCTGATAAAATACAGACAATATTCACAGCCAAATTCTTTCCATGGCTTTCGGGATGCAGTTTCCACTTCATTCAATACGAGCCTCATACATTCATAGGTAGAAGGTGACTCCTCTGTCTGTGAATGCAGTGCGGTGTTACAATTCACAACGTGAAAGGATGGCAAACGTGAACATTTGTCTAACCAGAGCTAGTCTCTGTACACATCATTGAAAATGCCATCCTCAGATCTGATCAGAAGAAGGTAAATCTATGGGCTCAACAATCCCCAGTAATCCAAAACCCTCTCAGTCATTTATATTATTTGGCATTATGCCTCCAAAATATGAGCCCACCAAAAATAATCTGACATAATATTGCAGACTCCAATCTCCTGAGGACTTTTGGCAAAAATACACCCACAGCTGGATCCTTGTTACATTACTTAAGGATTGCATCTCTGAATTTTTAACCGTATGTCAACTGCCTTGTTACCTCTCTTGGTTCAGAGTAATTTTTACCTCGACAAAGGGTGTGCTGATTGCTCCCAGTCACCCTTCATTCTTACTTCAAGTGGTTGTAATATGGATTTATATAATTATTTTGAAGGTCCGAGCTTTCTGACTTTAAAGCTTTCTTTCTCTGTCCTGTTTTTTATGACATCATCTTATTACGTAGCATAAATTGCATCTAACAATGAGTTATTAAAAATTTGATATTAGTAAAATTCACATGAAAAGCCTCCGGTTTGTACTTTTTGATAAAAACGTCCTCAAGAGATCTCTTTTAGAGGAACTATGTTGGTACATTTCAAAACTAGATTGGATTTTCCTTTAAATAAATATTTCCTAGTTTTTAGATTCCATATGGAAATCACTAGGTGAAATGCTACGGCCTGTAGGTCTGGCACCATGACCATAATGGTCCTTTCTGACCTCAGAATCTATCCAAATGCTTTGACTTACAGTGCATTATTCTGCATCAGCATGAAAAGAAGCTTTTTTTTTTCCCCACATCATTTTTATGGCATTACTCAGGCATTTGTGAGCAGAATGTAAAGCAGGTCCAGCATGTCATGGATTTTGAAACTGTTGCATTTGCATGTAAGAAACAGATGGAAAATTACATTGCCAAGAGCTTACCCACTTTGTAGGAAACTAATGGGAATGACAGTATAAGAACTCTCCAGTTTTAACTGAAGAATTGTAGATGTTTATGAGGTATTTTCTAATTAGTGATGGAAAGCTGATTTTTGTGGCCATTGATGCAGTAAGGAAATCTTCCCAAAGAAGCCATCCTGAAGTGTTTTCTGGCCACAAGGAATGTGAAAATATATAGAAGTTATCTGTCACGTAAGGAAGATTATACTCTTTGTTGATACTGTGTCAGTCAAACACTATTGCAGGTATTTGGTACTTATTCAGAACACATTTAAGTTACCTATTACAGAAACCTGTTCTGTCTCATTATTTCCTAAGGCTCCTCTGCACGCATGCTGTTTCTACTGCCTTCATCTACCTCTCCTTTATTAGACTTTATCTTCTATGCATGGACCATCTCTTTGCGGTCTGTTGTTATGAGCCAAACCACGTCCCAGTTGGCAATGAGGAAGAGAGCCACAAAAGTCAACATTTTTTGCTAACAGTTAATACTATATCATCATGGCTACGGCTCTTCACCTAAGTTATGACAACACTCTGTTGTACTAGCAATTATCGATCTTGCATACAGGCCCCTCAGCACCAACCTGACAGATTTGGGAGCCTTCATATTCTCCCATTGTATTTATATTCCTACAAGACACCATGCTGCACTGAGAGCCATCCTGTCCATATTGCTCTAAAAGATCCAAAAAGAATCCTATAGTTTGCCTTAAACCCTGAAATGGATCTTCCTTTTCCTTTCGTGTTGGAAAACCCTCACAATAGGGATTTCCTTTGAATCCTCCACCTTTTACTCTGCATAGCCCATGCCAACAACTCTGTCAATGTTGTTTTCCCCCTTAACTTTCCAAAATGGAAGATGTGCCAAAGATAAGTCTAATAGAACATCACTGTTCACTTAAGTGCTGTTGCAAAATTCAGCTGAACTCTACGAAGCAAAGTACTGAAAAGGTTTTGCAATGAGACCTTTCTTCCACAGTGACAAAATCTTAGGACCTAAAGCTGTGCTTATCAAGGACGCTTTGTTTTCATCACACAGGGAAGTCGGACTGTACTAGGAGGCCTGATGCAAGGCTCAGTCAAAAAAGTTCAATAGCTTCCAAATTAGCTCTTCACTCTAAGTTATCCAGACTCCCTCGTCCTAATACCTCTATACAGACACCATGCAAGCAATTAAGGAAGTTGATAGAAATAAAATCTTAAAGTGGGTTAAACAACTTACAATACGGACTCTACAGCAATACAGTATGGCAAACAGTAATACAGGATTAGAGGCAGCAAGATAGAGGCCTAGTTTCTTTATATTAGCTATAATCACTATTAATTTCTTCCTAGTAGCATGCAAAATATGCTCAAAATTTCTCCTTCAGTATCAAGAGGGAATGTGAACTAGCCTGGATAGAAGGTCTGATTTATGAAAACAAAAAAGGCATGAAACACTCAGATTTGAAGGAAAGGATGCTTCATTTAGAATATTCTAAGTAGAACAATCCAAATGATTTCAGTATTAGTGCCAAAAGAATCTGGACCAAAATCACACCCATATAAGTATTCAAGCTCATGCAGTAGATCTCCGTCCAAGAAACAGGATCAAATATTCTCTATTATTTTTCTGTCTGGCTTTAGAAAGACTTTCTGGAAATGTCAAACCAATCTATTTTACACTTGAGATAAGAAAAAACAATCAGAAAACATGCAGCACACAATGTTTCAGGACCCTATTTAGACTCCTTCAGTATAATGGAAACGTTATCTAAAGGCTTGACCCAAACTTACCACAAGGTAAGATACTGCTGAGGCAGGCAGTCAGACAAACAAGTCAGCTATTTTATTATTCTTGCAATAAAAGCAGTTGATGTGTCATGCACATGCCACGTTGGAGGGGTGCAACAAGCCAATCCTTCTTCCACAAAGTTGTATTATATACACTGTTTCTATACCACAGAGTCACAATTTATGAATATGCAATATTTATATTGGCAGTGCTAGTCTAAGCATCCCATTCCTAAAGCTAACGCAGATATTGATACAAAGATATAAGCTGAGGTTTTGCTGACATAGTGATCCATTTTGTATCACCTAGATTTAAAGAGACTTCCCTGAGAGATATTAACACTGAAGGCAGGAGCACTGCAGTTCCAAGGGGAGGAATATGGAAATACTTATGGAGCTTTAGAGTTGGTCTTTTTGTTACATGTACAGGAATGTCAAACATCCAGGAAGAAAATAGATTTGGACTTCATAGACTGATCCATTCATTGTTGCAGGATGGGATTAAAAATGCACAAGCCAACTCATACACTGATTCTTCAATTTCATACATCTACACTGTTGCTTATTCTTAACCTGAAGTTTTAACCTTCCATTTAAGGAAGGAATGATGTTGTCACAAAGATGACTATGGCCACAGATGGCAAATAATGACAGCAGTGGTAATGAAAATATTTACCATTAGCATGGAACATTTTGACACAGAGTCTCACTATCTAGAAAGCCACATCCTGCTACTTGCATCCATGGGCGCTTTGGCTGAGATGCAGACTTTGACAGGTGGGGGAGGATCAGTCAAATGCAGTATTCTCTAGCATGGGGAACTACACGGTCATGAATAGGAGCCCAGAGCACTACACAGTAACAGTAGACGGAGACAGAACAATTTAGAGTCCAAGAAGGCCTCAAAGAAACCCCTAGAAATTGTGGAGACAGAACTCTTCTTCTGCAAGGAAGTTAAGCAGAAAAATATATGAGGTGAAATTCCAAACAGAGCATTTAAGTATTTTTCAGGTGCCACTTCCATCTAGTGCTCACCTGTGAAAGTGTTCAAGGCAAGGCCCCCTGGATGAAGATATGCAAAAGTGTTTGAAAACATTTAGTTATCCCAAACTGGCATAAAAGCATAAAGTGAAAAAAGACAGCCTTCAGAGGGCTAATCCAACTTCCTTGATATGAAAGAGAAAAAGCTGCTAAGTATTTCAAATATATCTTGGACCTCAGTTAACTTACAAAAAAAAAAAGAAAAAAAAAAGGTTAATTCTCACAGCTTCCTAGTAGGGAACATAATGAAGGAAATAAGTGGTGAATTTAGCAAGCTGGAGTTTCTGTATCCTTCACTCTAGACATCAAACAACTCTACCACGTTGCGTCAAGCAAAAGAAACAGGAAGGGAGAGATCACACAGCTTGAGTTCCTTGGCTCCAGTAAGGCCAAAGCACTGCTGCTGAGAAGGATGGAAATCCTATATTCTTCCTCTGGGGCAGGAAGTACCTGTAAACATCTCAGAAATATTCTGCTTTAGCATACAGTAAACAAGAATACATCATATCCACTGCTTCAGACCATGTAGGGGAAAGAAATGGACATCCTTGGATTCAACCTAGAAGAGGAGATGGCAGGGGAACTGAGTCATAGCTTAAAAAAAACAAGATTAAAAAGAACTTTTGGGAAGGGACAGGAACTGAGGTTTTAAGTGGGGCAATTCCTAAGGAAGGAAGGACACCTACTACCTATTCCAATAATATTTTGCATTTATGTAACTGCAGTGGCTGCCGTCCAAGCACCTGAATATACTGTAGGGCTTCCAGTTAACCAGATTTCAAATTCCAGTGTGATTATAACACATGATTCTTCATTTTACAAATGCACCACTTAAGGCACAGAAAGGCACATGTTTTGGTCGGGTCAAAATGCCTAGCCTAGAGCCAGTTTTACACTTCCACCTTGAGGCCGACACTCATTAACTAAGACCTCCAGCCACTATAAAAGGTCATCCTCAAACACAAATCAGTTGCTGTACAGCAGAGTATGTGAAGTTGACATTCCTAGCCATACTTACCCAAATGGACATTATATGTTTGGACTATACATTTGGATGTTCTATAACAATGTTTCTCATGTGAAGACATATAAAACATATATGGCTACCCTGAAGATTGTGTTCAGAAATTTGTATCCAAAACCCGTATGTTTAGATCTGTTTATTGTCTCTTTACTGAAGGAAGATCCTGGGAAGCAGACAGTAACTCAAATCATAATTCACTCTCTCAGTCCTGCTACTGTTCTAGGCGTGGATGTAATTTATATATGATTAAATTTGAATTTTATTTTAGAGATACTATACCTCTCAAAGCACCCAGGACCTGAGCTGTCTCCGTGCTGGCCACCATTTGTATGGGAGAGACTCGCTGAATCTAAAGCCTAGCAGTGAATGCAACAAAGCAGATAACAGGGAAGTGGAATAATTGAGGGCAAACTTCCAAATGTCTAGTTCTCTGGCTGAACTCCATACCCTTAACACAGAGCATTCAGTGTAATACCTGTTCCCAAAATGGCCTTGGGAAGCTCATTTAATCTTCTTCAATTTCCACTTGTGTAAGACAAGAATTATCCCTGCTCTGAGGAGCAGGATGGGATTTAATGAATGATTGAACAGCACTCTTGTAGGTGACTGTCAAGTGGCATTTCAGTCTCTGTACCCCCCCTTTTTTTTTTTTAAGCACAGATACCCATATAATCACATTACTGCTCTGTTACGTTCCATACAGCCCACCGCCAAAAATACCTTTGTGTACTTGCTAGAAAAAACTTCCCACATCATAATCTGGTTTTAATTTGTGAAAAGACTAGAATATAAGCTAAGCATATTTCCAGTTCTACATAGCAGTGTGCTAAGCATAAAGCTCAAAGATCTTGACAACACTGAAGAATGACAACTGAGCTGTAACACTGAGTTGTAACCATTACAGGAAGGAAGTAAGATGAGTTTGGTGACAGTGATAGCTTGGGGGTGATCCAGCTAACTACTGGACAATGTTGATTGATGCATTCCCATGAGGACCTAGAGGCAGAGCAATCAAGGTATAAACTACTGATCACAGAAGTCTAGAGCATAAAGATTATGACGCCTGCAATGCTACACTACAAATAAGCCCAAACCAAGACAAACTCCAGATATGATTTGAATCAAGATTCTTTTTTTTTTTTTCTAAATCTTTTAGCGTATAATGGAACTGACCTTTAATATAAGTTTTCAAGTAGTCATGTCCATACCTCTAGGAACTCACCTGTCCAAATAGATATTACTGGTTAGTAACAGGTTTTAGGTTAAACTTCAGCAGACTAATAGACTTTTGCAAAAACACTGTTGTTGTTCTAGAGCAAAAGAGAGAGGAAAGCATAAGTGTTGATGCCAGCAGACTAAGAGAGCTGTTTCCTTTATTGAATAGTGTTCCGTGGAAGGAGGAAATACAGTGCTATTATTACTCTAATAATTAAATCTCTCTGCACTTCTGTGGAAAAGGATGAGTCTCTCTAATGCATCTCAAAAAAAGTGCCCAAAAACCATTAATGGAAATCCTCAGCAAACCTATCTGAAGTCAGAGGAATACACTGGAAATGTTCTACCAATAAGCCACATGAGAACTGCAGACATTTCAGCTGTAGATTCAGTAGACATGTGAAAAACTTAGGTTTTTCACTCCAAGATAAGTGTAAATTACAAGTATTTGAAGATGACTCGAATAGGAAATCTCAAATAACTGAAGGCATATCTTTGCTGCAAAATAATCCACAGTAACAGCACCTGGAGGTGTGCAGCCATATGCACAAACATATCCAGCTGATTACTATATTTTTACAGGTACTGCTTTGTACCCATCTCCCTAGGATATTAGACAGCATCCCCCATTACTCTTGTGGTGCAGTGGGATGATCTGATCTGAGGTTTTTTTCTCCGCAGTGACTGAGGGAAGAACAGTCCTCCTTTATAGCCGTAATGGCGGGACGATGGAAAGACAATGGAGCACTACCAGCGTCTAAGTGCTTTAGCTTGCACCAATGCCATGGAATGGAGACCAAAGGGACAGCAGGACCCAGGTTACAGTCCCTCCTACCCCCAACTATGTCAACAGCTAGCACCAGGACTGATTTTGAGTGTGCATGCGAAGGCTGAGGAAAACGCTCAAGTAAAATCCTGATCTAACTACACTGAATTCAAGAGCAAATTCTGACAAATCTAGCCTATTTCAACCCCTACTCACATACCATAACCCACATTATACCAAGTGTATTGATGGGACAATGAACTACAGTCCTTAGAAAAGAAAACCAAGCTTATATTTAATCGGAGACACATGACATGTTAATGGATAACTGCAGATTAATTGAAACCATTGCTGACAAGAAACTAGGAGCTTAGAAGGTAATATCATAGAAACAGTTTGGAACTACTTGTGCTGATTAGGCATCAAAGATCTTAAGTAATGTTGCATATATCGAATATTCTGTTCTTTGGATAAATTGTTTGATAGACACTTCAGAAAAGTTAGCTGAGCTCAGACAGAAAATTGGCACGGAGACCATGCCAATATAGATCTGCCACCGTTCAGAATACAAAGGAATAATGCTCTGTTTGTAATCTGCTGCACAAGAAGAAACTGAAACATACCTCAAAGAAAGAAAACAGTTAAGATACCAAGTTTTTTCATGTTGTTATATGTCTCTAAGGTAGCAAATCTGCATCAAATGGCCTATAAAATTTAGTGGGGGGAGATTCCTTCCAAAAGAATTAGCTACATAAGCAGATGAAGTCTAATACGATGAGGAAAGGAAAAAAAACCACACTTGCAAAGTTGGGTATTTTATTACATACTTACCTGACTATATATTAAAAAAAGAATCATATGAAAGAGGAATAATGTTCCCATTTATATGTTCCTTATAACTCAGCTATGTTAGACAAATGATCTGCCATGTCTATTATGTCAGACAAATCATCATGCATCTGTGCCTGCCCAAGGTACATGCATCAATATAGTATCTCAAAGTTTCCTACCAAGTCTCTGGATGCCTATATCCAGACCTATAGCAAGATATCTAAGGAGCTCTGTTGTCACATCACTATGGCTGACGCAGATCAGTGAAACAGCAGTTTGGGTCCACATATGTGCTTAAAAAGGGCATCTTGCACAACTGTCTTTGTACTGCGTTTGCCGAATGCTCACAGACAAGGCTTGAGAGGAAAGCTGCAGTCTAACCCCAAAATATTAAAAGTGAGATCCACCTACAAACCCATTCTATCAAAAGTACTTAGAAACAAATCCACCTTGGGAATCCCATTTGAAGTCCATAAATTCCTTTATGTTCTGCAATGGAGATGCAAACTTCCAGAAGGCACTAGATTTGCCACCAAAATGCTAGGGTTTTTTAAGCCAACAGTTGGATTTATCATCATTGTTATTCTGGATATATTTTAGGCAAAGTTGTCAGAAAGAAGCACAGGACTTTCATGGATACCATTTTGTGGGTAAACCACACCTCTCATATCATGGCAGGTGTTAATAAAAGCCTGACCTTGTTGAAATGGTCTGAAACAGAGGTGATTGAGGGAGACGTTCAGGCCCTACCTCTCTCCATCATTGAGGAAAAAGGGATGAAAGATCAAAAGGGAGGGAGAGGGATTTGTCTCCCTGCCAATGCATTTTGGCAGGTCTATAAAGTTGGGATGCCCAGACAACATATAACTGCTCTTTAATTACTCCGCATGCTATCCAGCCCAAACTGCCTTTGCAAGCGTCTGGGGATTAGCAGTATTCACAATTGTTACTAGGCTGCTTAGAAACTCTTTCTAAACTTTCTTTTGTCAGAAAATTGGGTTTTCAAACTGATTTTTTTTTCTTCTTTCTTTTCCTATGCATTGCAGAAGGAGTCTGATTTCCTCCCAGAGAAATTATTAACCTTTTGTTTGAAAGTGTTTGCTATTGTTAGGTTTCTCTTTTTGCTTAAAGTGGTTTTCCTCCAAACTTTTAGGGGTTTTGGCACTTCTCACCTGAAAATGCATTTAGTTGCTGCAAATTGAAGAGACAGTCCTGGATTTTGGCTTTGCAGTTAAAATTGTTCTTTTAATTTGCTGTTTTACCTTCCAATACAGAAATCAAAATATTTTCTGAGCAGCTCAGCAATAATGCAGTGGTCTTCTGAAGATGTGTAGCGCAACTGGAAACCTGCCTTAAAAAAATCAAGTTACAGTTCAAAGCCAAGCTACACTGAAGAAACTCATGCTCCAGTCTGTAAGTAGCAGCATATATTTATAAACTAGCTTTATACGTGAAATTGCACACTCACACACATATGCAGATACTGGTGCTAAACTCCAACGTATGGCTTTTCACGGACACATGCACACATTGGCTTTCTATCTGCTCAGCCAGAACTGATGCTTGTGCCAGCCATGGGTAGTTCAGCTGCATCACTCAAGTAGTGCCTCTTAAAGAGCTATGCAATGAGGAGGTCTTGTAGAGTCCAGAGGAAAAAAAAAATAGCTTTCATCTAAACACGCAGTGGCTCTTTCACTGACACTTTTCTTACTTTACACATGAAAGCAGATCCATATCCATACAGGCATTGATTATGCTCTTTCTACGCTGGTCCCTGGACCTCCAGCATGAATTGGGTGCAGAACAAATGAAACAACCTGGAAACAGCCCTGGGTAGTCATCTCTATACAGCAGCGGTGCTGGAGACTTCAGCATCTCCAAATGTAAAATGTGGAAAGACAAAATAATTTCTCCTCGCTGCAGCTTCTTCTACCCTTTGTTGCAGTGAGTAATACTGACAACTGCAATAAGCCATGGGACACTTCCACATGGTGCAGAGCGTTTCTTACTATAAGCAACCTCATTGAAATCAGAGGGATTGCTCATGTGAATAACAGCTACAGGGTAAGAATACAGGATTACAACCCACAATCCATTGGACTGCCAGCAGGCAAATACAAAAATTGAACAGAATTAGCAGAGACAGATTCCAGCCTTCTCTAGCAATAATTGCACCTCCTGACTTGATGATAAATCCTGAAGGCTTAGTAAAATGCATGCATCACTACTGAGAAAACACAGCAAGAGGAAAATTAATATTAACTGGCTTACCTTAGAATCACATCTTAGTTCATACCAATTGAATTGAACTTGTCGCAGAAAGGTTATGGATAGTGTCAGCTTTATACCATTACAGGCAAAGCATGTCTCCTGGATGTTTTTTATTCCAAATCCCTTTACAGTGATCTAAGATGTTGGATCTACAGCTCATTTTTTTCCCCATATTAAGTCCAAGACGACATTGATATTCCTATGTATTCATTTGTTCCCATGGGATACTGATATCTGATCTCCTTGGGTATTCCTCTTTGCAGTCCAAAACCACAAAAATAGTTTGGCAGCTAAAATTAATGACTATGTTTCTGATTTGGCAAGGTACTTAAACACATGCTCACCTTTAAGTGCATGAGTACCCCACTAATGCAATAGTTATTCATTGCTTGAAATTAAGCAGCTGCTAACCTGGGACTTACATGCTTTTGTGTAACATTTTTACACATACTTAGAAACACACATTCAGTAATTACTTAATTAGCCTTTTTTTCATGACTTGTGCAAAGCTGGCCTGAAGTTCTGCCTGTTCACTCTGTCAAAGGCCTGTATAGCCATTTCCATTAATTCTTAAATTTATACCAGTGTGTAGTGCTACACACAAATCTGTGTTAAATCTACACGTATATTGTCCGTTTTCCATGGCACATACAACCTGCAAGACTAACAGTTAAACATTCCTGCAGAAAATGAGTCAGGCATACTTGAGGCTAGATCCCAGAGTCCACTACAGCATCTCCAGTTTTGATGCAGAGCAGATACAAAAGCCTAAAGAGAGCTTTCACCTGTCACCTCATCCAACAGGAAAGTGAGGAAGGACTGTGCAGACAACAGCAGTTATGGTATCTTACTGGCCAGTTCTTGGAGAATATTTCCAGCCAACACTATTGAGCAGTTTTCTAATTAAATCAGAACAAGATGACTACAGTCTTGATACTATCTTGATGAAGCCAGTATGAAGGAGGTCACGCAAATCTTTCTGTAAGGTACTTAGGACATTCCCTCCTTACTTTCATAAAATAGATAAAACAGTATCATGTTTTATAGTGTTGTAACCAATGCTGGTAAACATGAGTTTGATGCTGTGGAGATGTAATGGACTTCCATGTAAATGAAAGAGCTGTCCTTCATGCCATTTGTTTTTTCAGTGAGGAAAAAAGCCACTAGTTAAGTAATGATTGTGAGGGTGTTTACAAAAAAATCAACAACAAACTCTGATGGAGTGTTTGTTTTAAGCTAAAAAGACTAATTTTGAGCAAAAGAGAATGGCTAATGTCAGCATATGCTCTGTATGTGTGGTATTCAAATTATACAAAAAAACTGGTTTGCAAGGAAGTCTAACATCTCTAAAATCCTTCAGTACTGTATCCATATGCATTTCTAGGAAATTCTGTAGTCAGTCCAAATTCCAAGCATTAAGAAGGAAAAGTTTCTAAGAAGTCAAAAGACCAGGGGGAAATCTCACATTTAATTTACACACTACACACTGTTTGGTAAATAGCAGCTATTGTTTAGAGTAGAATGCAGTCACCATTCATTATATTTTGACTCTGCATTCTTCATTGGGAATTCAGGAAGTGGTTCAGACTAAAATATTCCCTTATGTTATTTGACCTGTAAAAACTTGGAGACAGGCCAGATTCTGCGGTTCTTAAACAGACAACACTCCCATTGACTGTGGGATTGGGCCTTAAAGTTGACTGGCCTATACCACTGTGCTACTCAACTCAGTGCAGAGTCAGTCATTTGGTGCATGGGGTGGTGGTGTCCATGAGAAACTGAAAACAAGACCATTTGATTTGGTTGGCACTGTTATTCATCTGCCTAGAGAGGCAGTGGGCTTTTTCTGAGCACAGCTTGTACAAAACAGTACCTTAGAAACAGAAATAGATGTTGTAGGATCTCATGGAATTATTTTTATTATTGTTCCTTCCTGTTGCTTCTTTTGATATAAAGGCATTGAGTGGAACGTAACCAGTAGCTTTTCAATGCATCTCGTGACAGGACACATTCAGAACAAGATTCTCAGAGTTATTAAGTTCACTCTTGTTGATCTGAGGTAGAAGTAGGTATCAAAATATCCTGTGGGTCTGGGTTTCAGTGTCTTGTATTTTTAGGCCCTAAAACATTTGAAAATCAAGGCAAACTCCCAGATTTAAGGAGATAGTTCTGCTTATGATTTCACTTTGCCCTTAAGACTCCATTTTAAATTCTTGTTAAATTTAAGGGAACTTAGTTTAAGTCTCATCACGACACTGGGAGGGGGGGAACACTAACATCAGCTTTGCTTTGGAGTCATATTCCAGCTGTCATCACCCTATACCTTACCCTGCTTTGAAAACACTATTTGACACAAAGAGAGAGTTAAAAGTACATAGGATTATGCCATAGCTTGCAAGGGAGTGTTTCCTGTTGGCCACCCCTTCACACTCACCATTGTTACTCTCCTTAATCTCCTTGATTAAGAGTGATGCTGCACTTCTGAGAAGACTACAAGATAGCCACAATAGCTGTCTTTCACTAGCTATCCTGATCATGCATGCTTTTCCACCTGAACACCCTAGCTGATGTCAAAATATGGTCCATAGATGCTACACTCCAAAATACACCTTCAGCAATGACCTGCACAACGTGTACTATGTATCCTATGAATAGAATTAAACATCAGTTTGCATATGTGCAAGAGGGAACCTAAGTAACTTATGAATACGGATTTCATTGTAAGTGAAGAGAACAGTGTTTCTAGAACACTTGCCTTTGAAAAACATCCCTTTGCAGGTAAGAACAAACAACTGGTGGGTGTTCAGTTCAAATCAGCACCTGATATTTTTAGGCCACTACACTTAAACATTAGCGTTTAGCATTTATCTTTTAGAATTTAATCTATCAGATAGGAAATGCTTAGTTTGGCATAGGCGGTAGGATTACTCAGTGTTAGCTCACTGGTTACATTTCCACAGACTTTAAGACATTCTTTTTTTAGACTTTTTTTTTTTTTTTGATAGCAAGTTAATGCGTGAAGGTTTCTTCACCGTTATACTACACAATGGAGCCAGGTAAGGGACTTCCAGTCTTTGTGTAGCCTTTTTCCTTTGCAACTGCTCTCACTTGTGTCAGGAACACTCTTTGTCTCTCTTCCAGGAGGAGGTTTGCCTTATAGCGCCCTGTGACTCAGACCACATTCCCTTCTGAAAATGGAAAGGAAAATGGAGTTCTCTTCCTTGGTATCAGCAGCGAGTTTGGCAAGAGGCAGGTTAGATTCCACCCCCCCCACCGGCTTTTTTTTTTTTTTTATATTAAGTTTTGAATGATCTTGTGGAATTCTGTAAATATTTTATTACATATTTTATAGGTGGAGCATTTTATATCTAGCAGTCTTTTTGGAAGTGTAGTCATTTAGTTCGGTTTCTCTTGCCCCATGGTTCAGCTGTAACTGCTTCCATCTGTCTAAACCTATGCGTAGTTCACTAATTGTCGACCCCTTAGGTAGGCCTTGCTGTTTCTATAGGTTTATTGTGAATCATTAGATTCAGGAAAAATAAACTTCTTTGACATTACCAATAAGGGTTTCCAAGAACGAAGAGAAAAATTCCTCATGCTTTAATTGCTCTTACCATTTTTAAAAAACATTCCTTCAGCAATTCGGTAGGAAATGCTTACTTATAGGGCTGGTTAAAAGAAACTTATATCAAAAGAACTCCCAGGAAAACTGGATTCAACTATCACTACTGCAAACAATTCTAAGATAGATTAACTTTTCAGCAAAATAATGTTGAAAAAATTGTCTGAAAATATTCTTTGCCTGCAAGTTCCATTCATATTTTCTGAATAGATTTCTCGTGGTCATCCATTCAGAGAATAAGCCATATCCTTTCAGTAACAAACCTGACTCTCTATGGTGGAAGCCTCACAGGGCAAAGGCAAGAAATCTAGTTTAAGTGTCTTACAAAAACTGTGTCAGCAACTATGAAAAAGCTTCACACAATTTATAAAATAAGCGATATTTTCCTAAAAGAAATTATATAGTAGATCTGACTTGTTTTTCTTCAAGATGCTTTTATAATCTATCATTATTGCTACTTTGCTAGACACTGGATATTTTGTACACCCACCCACCACCCCCCCCCCCCAAGATAAATAGCACATGCAATTCTCTATGGTACTTTACATCCATCACATACTACATCAACATACATCTGTGTTCCAGCAAAACCTATTGACAACTGGGGATAAATATTTCCCTTTTAAAAATTAATTTTTCAAAATGTTTATTTTGACAAATACCACTTTTCATCTCACTATTAAAACCAAGAAATTATCAAGAAAGTAATGTTTTTAAGCAGCCTAAATTGAAAATATTGATCTGTTTTTATTTTTTAGCCTGCGTGATAATTAATGTTCTGCAAAAGTTTTGAAAGCAAATTTGCAAAGCAAACATTCCAAGAAAACAAAAATTACCATATAGAGTTTTTTGAAGTTTGGGTTTTTGTGGGTGTGAGGTGTGTTGTTTAGTTTGTTTCCTTTTCAGATTTTAGTTTTTCAAAAGCAGAAAATTCATTTTCAGTAAGTAAAAAAACCAAACCACCATACTCACTCATTAACAGAATATGCAAGAGTCCTAAACATGGACCAAGATATCATTGCTCATGTCTGATTATCTTCCAAGAGAATTCATTAATTTCAATCATGAAATATTTGGTTGTAAAACACACAAACTTATTTATGCCTTTTCTCAAGAAGTTGAAACATTCATCACCTCTCACTTATGGTCTCCCCTTAGCATGAATACAAAAAAAAAATAGAAGGAGCAAACATGGTGCAGATGAGTATTCCACCAGTGTAGAAACAGGGAAAGCCTTGTACCTAGGAACGGCACAGGGGGCAAATGGTACAAAGAGCTGCCAGAATAGAGCTCAAGACCAACGCTGGAAAATAACGGACTTCGAAAGGGGGAAAAAACCCAAAACCACAAAACAAAAAAAAAAAAAACACACCAAAAAAACACAGCGAAGGATGAACTTGAAAATGGAAGAAGTGACAAATGTCTACATTTTTTCCACAGGCTAAGAGATAAGCAGTGTTACAGTATGACAGTAACTTAACTCAAGCACAGAACCCAACTGAAGCAAACAGCACTTCTATTTCATCATACATAATGTGGGTTAAACTAATCCAGAGAATTATTTGAAAAGTACTGCTGAGCCTAAGGTCTTCTATAGTAAGACTGAGCTTGAAGAAAACCCCTGCAGCCAAGACATAACCTCTGTTGTTTTTTTGCTCTCTCTCTCGCATCTGATTTATGCTTTACATAGCAGTTGCATAAAAACATAAGCTGTGCAACAATATATGGATTTTATCCTTATCAGGTAACATATAGGTGTTACTCTATACTCACAGAAGGAAGTGATTGCAAAATTCACCTTGATCTAGGTTCTCAGCCTCTAACTATCCCTCTACACATGATGAAATCAGAGGTATTAAACTACCATATATGGGTATACGGTGTGAATAATACAGCCAACATGGTTTTCACATGTAGGCAGGATATTATATATATAAATAAATATGCACTCACATACACATTCACAGAGCTCAAAATAACAGAGAAAAAACTTGCTGCTTCTAAAAAATCCCTGCCAGTCCTCTGTTTTGTAATTTTACCTAGGACTTTCAATTACAATTGTAAATTGCTTATTTCTAAGAGAACCAGAGGGAAGTCCAGTGGAACTTTAACTAGATGTTTGATGCCCAACTCTGGGAGCTAATTTAAAATTTTTCATCTATGCTGAGAAACTTTTTTCACATAAAATGTATCTCGAGACTCATTAGAGACCTGGGAATGGAATAAAAGGGCTGTGACAGGTACAGCTGAGTACGTAACTGTAAATTCATTTCTTCATGTGAATTACAATCATTATGTTTGCAAATGTATTCATTTTCAATGGAAAAAAAAAATCTGTTCTCATGAGAGAAAAATTCTGCTTCTATGAGATAATTACAGTTTTGGCCTTTCTCTTTTATGGAATTCCCTTTAAAAGCTGCTGATTATACCATGAAGAGCAGCAGCTGGTGAATATCTTACTTGATTAACAATTCAAGCAAAATTTACATAAAAACTTAGCATACAAGATCACAATTTCCAGAGGAGGATGGAGTCCTGTCTGCTCTGTCTCTCTGCAGTACGACTGATTTCAGCACAAGTCCTTGCTCTGATGTGTCTGTATATTATATAGGGCCAAAATTCCCAAACTGATTTAAAGGACATTACTACTAAATTCTAACTGTCTGCAAACAAAGTAATTACACAGATCCATTTGCATAGTTTTAATTGCCTCAATGTTTTGTTGGGGTTTTTTTAAATATATGTATTTAATAGGCATGTTTCCTATGCTTGCTATAGAAATTTACCAATAATATTTGCAAGAGGATAGGGAAGCAAAATGCAAAACCAAGACAACAGTAAACATTGGGTTTTAATATTTCATATGTGGCCTTCCAGCACAAAGCTGCCAATTTGTAAATAAGACATTTGTAAATAAGACAATTTTTTGATTAGAACAGTCTGAAGCTCTGATTTACATTATAGGGGAGAGACTTTTAAAGCCACCTATATACAAATCCAAAGAAAAGGAAGAAAAAAGAAACAAGCTACAGCCTTTAGTTTTCACCTCCACATGAAGTCAATGATTAGTTCTAGCTTCAAACCTGAGTAAGGCAAATAACTCACCACAGTTTTGTTCTGTTTCCCTGATCATATCATCCTATTGCAAAGCTGTGTGGTGCTGTTTACCCTACAGCAGTGTTTCTACCTATACGAAAGTGAAAAATGCTGTCTCAGGTGCTCCGATGGGCAGAGCATATGTGCCAGCAATGGATTCAATTCAAATCGCTGGAGCCATTAGGATCAGGCCCTCAAAGTGCCTCACTAGGGACACTGTGTGCCCGATTCATATCTGAAACATTATCTTCAACACTTTTTTTTTTTTTTCCTTTTTACTGCGTATCATAAGTTTTCAAGAAGCTTGCTGTGTTCTCTCTTTGGGTTTATTACAGGCCCTGGCAACTTTACCAACTCTGTCTTCCCTCTGTACTTACAATTGGGACTCAATTTGCCAGGGCCCACTGAACACAAAGAGTCCCTTCAAAGGTTTTGTGTAAGGGCTGTTGTCCCTGAATCACCAGCTATAGGCTTGATCTTACTCCTCTGAATTGTAATGACAGCAGGATCGGGCCCCAAATGAGATAGCGTCTCTGACTTTTGAGTCAGACTGTACTGTTAAAATTCCCATTACTAAAATGCAGCCTTTCTATTTCTTTGTATGCAATCCTCAGGACTTCTCAATAGCAGCAGGCAAGAAAATTCCAATAATACCAGAGGGATCTTTACTTGCCTCAAGTAGAAGAGAATCCATGGGAATTCTCAGCAGCTTTTTTCTCTTGCTCCCCGCAATTATTTTCTATGTTAAAAGCATAATTGAAGGGAAAAAAGCAGATGACATCAGCTACCAAGAAGGAAAATATCAAGAAGAAATGACACACACTGTGGAACAAAAAGATACTTCACTGCACCAGGCACTAGGCTGGGATCAGAGAACAGCACTCGCTTCCAAGGTTGGACATAGATTTCCCATATGATCTTAAGCAAATCATATCTCCCCCGTAACTTTTCACTACTTCAGAGGAAGTCTCTAGGATAAAACTGAATGCGAGCACAGAGATGTTCACAGAGGACAGCAATGAAGGCTGTATAAATATCTAGATCGTTAGAAAGCAAAAAATGTGAGAAAAAGTTGCGTGAAAACAAATGAGTAGTCAGGAATAATTACTCCTTTAGAAATAAAAGAAAGTGCAGACTGCTTTGCCTGGAGATGTAAGGCGCACCTGCACTCTACTTGAAAAGCCATTGCTGGAGGAGAGTGCACTTAAGTTATTGAGCTGCCACATGAAAACTCAGTTTTCCTTTATTCTGATGGGATGCATTAAAAACAAACCCAACCTTGTTTTAAGTGCATTAGGAAAAATGGGTCAAGTGGGACCATGTGCACCTACAGTAGGGATTTCCCCACTCTCAGTTAAAGCCACCTGACACCCTTAATTTAAGCAGAAAACCAAAAAGTAAATGATTCTCTTCCTTCTTCCTTCCTTCCCCCTCCTCCCGCAAAAGCCAGATAGCCAGATAAAACAAACCACTTCCCATCACAAGCGGCTTACTTGAAAACCTGAAATGGCAGGCTGCAGCCAATGTGTTTTAGCTGCCAAGGCCCTATCAGTGGGATACGATTACACAGCAGACCACCTCCTAGGCCCTTTTCCATACACACTGTGAATTCACCACCACCAATCTGTAATTCTGTGATTTCAAGGAAACTTTCGTTGCCCTCTGGCTGACTGGGGTTGAATCCTGCCTTCGAATTTGACAAGGCAATTCATTAATGTGCTATGGTCTGCTGCAACTCAGCAGTGCTCTTGAAGGCAATGCTGAAAAATTAGTAGTTTTGGTACATGAACAACCCTAAAGACAAGGTGAAATCCTCGTTTGCGACCCAGAATTTTCTGCTCTTAGTTTATAGATGTTCTTCCCTTGTTTCTGACATGAGACTATAAGAGAGCTGGGCCCCCAGGAGTGCATTTTACATGACTCCCTTCAGCTCAGAGCAACTTCCCATAAAATATTTTTGAATGGATAAACCATCTTGCTCTATACATTAAAATTCCTACGCCTAAGGTAAACGAGACTATGACAATTAACCAAAGCCACAGAGACCCTAATAAACCATTACAGAAAGGATTTAGAATTTCTTATTTCAAAAATTTAGAAAAGGCAATGATACCTTTTCTAGTGGGCACCCTAAGAGAAACTTTAAAAGTGCCACAAAACGCAATTTAATTGGATATTAAATCTGATTATTCAAAAATTCCCAACATGAAAAGAAAAAGGAAAGGAACATAGAACATGCACATAAACTCTGTAGATAAGGAAATACCAATACAGTGGAATTTCTCAATCTGGATCCATTCAGACTTCAATGGAGTTAGTACCAAGGTACATAGAGGTGGCGAAAGCAGAACCAGGCCCTATAGATATATAAAATTAAAATATTTCCTAATGGTTTTTGTGATCTAAGACTTTTATTCTGGCAAACATTGTGTCTATCTTTACAATAGGCAATTTTCATTACATAGCACACACAGGATCACGCTCGTTACCCAGACTCCTCCGCAGAAAGAGCCACGAAAGAGGGAACTGGAAAGGATATCTCCCTTTTCCATCCCTTCCCCTCCCAGCAGTCACTCTGGGTGGCCGGCCAGCTGGCCACTCCCTTCCCACACTCCCTGCTTTCCATGTTTCTCCCTGCCTTGGGAATCATCTGGCCCCTATGCTGGGCACTGCACTAGCAGTCATCCCCCGGCCCCACACACATGGGGCTGTATCATGGACCTCTCTCTGTGAGTCCAAGGAAGGGAGGATAGTACCAAAGAGGCAGCCCAAGCGCTTCCCAAAAAAGCAATGATTCATGCACATGAGGGACCGTCTTCCTGGGCTCAATCCAACAGTATGTGGAGATGTTTGTATGGTCAGGCCTTGTAGCCGGAGTCAGATCAACAGAAGAGCTTGGCTGTGTCTCAAGATCCAAAACAAGGACCAAACTAAGAGTGCAGCACCCAGTAGCTCTGATGGGGACCTTATCAGAAAGACTACCAAAATGTTTCATATCTAGTTTACAGAAAAACCTGGGCAATTATTGCTACTAATGCCTTGGACACTGAGCCTGTAGCCCACAGAGATACAGAATGCTGGCTGTCCCAGGCATGAGCTAAAAGAGAAGACTTTCAACAAGGTACCATGTAAAGCACTAAGAAAAATTAACGTAGGGCTAGGCATCCGCAGACTATTTAGTTAAGATAGTCTTCGTATTTATTTTCTAGATAACTGCTCTGCAAGGTCAAGATTTTGTTATTTGAATCCTATGCATTATTAGGAAGTCATAATTTTAAAATTCCAAAGATAAAACGTAGGATTTTGCTGAGGGGGAGAGGAAGGTAGATACAAATACCATGGCACCAAAATTCCCAGGCATAAATCGTGTAATTTAAATCTCCTAAATCTGTGAGTGGAGCCACACTTTATGTTTACAGCTGTTGTTCAGAGTGGAGAAATCTTTTGGCCTATGATAGAACAGCATCTTATTTCTTTAGTCTTGCCTAAAATTTATTATTCATGGACCATGGTTCTTTCCCTTAAGAGTACTTGGCTAGAAAGCTCTGCATTTCATGCATCAATCTCACCCGGATTAGCAAAGAAAACACTCAGCATTAAAACAATGTCAATCTATTTACATACAGAATGATGAAAAAGAAACCCTCCAAATGAATGTGTTAGTTAACCTGATCAAGCTAATGTGATATTCCTTCATCCTCCTTGTTTGCTTAAAAAATTAGAAGAAAATTTCGTATGATTCATGAAGAAAACCTGGAGGGAAACTACAACATATCCTATGACTTTATGTTGTCTTCCCCACCTTTTTTGGACTGTAATGAACAGCTGTTCATTGTCTAAAATAGCAACTGCTTTTTCAGTCTTTTTCACATCAAAAGGAAGCCATCTTATCCATCCAGTTTTCTAACCCTAGAGAGGCATAAACACTCATTTCCTGGTGTCAGCCTTCACACATTTCAGGTCTGCAAACCCTGGCATCTAAGGGCCAGAACATCTTCACACAATTTTCTTTCTCACCTCTTTTATCAAATATCATAGTTGCCTGTAAATCGCCTTTCCCTTTAAGATCACTTGATGAACCTCCACTTGCTACATTCTCTCAAGCCTGACTAAGCCAGAGTTGCTGATGTAAAGGGCAGAGATAGCAGTTATTTTGTGATACCTTATCAGTGGGCTGATACCTGTGTCTCAAAAAAAGCTTCTTAATGGCAAGATAACTTTGCAACTTTCTCATGGTACCAGCATCTCACATTAGCTCTTAGTCCAGTGTGGCACAAATACCTTCCAATCCTTTTTATTTTAGTGCCACAGCATAGTTCTTACAGAACATTTTATGATTTCCATATCTGAAGCTGCATAATCTATGTAGTGCAGTGCACTGCTCCTGCTTCCCAACCTCAGCTAGAGGAAAATTGCTATTCAAAATGCAATGTAATCTTTTATTGATGGGTTTATGTATTTTGAACTGAGATTTTGAAACCTGTCAAATTTTAAATCCAAATGGCCCTCTTGGTTTCAAGCCAAGACCTTTTCCTGATAAAGTAGAGCGAGGAAACTTCTGTAAAAGTGGAAGTGTCTAAAAAGAATTTAGCAGCAGTCCACAGTGATAACAGAGGCTTGATGGGCTGTAACTGAACCAGCCCCCTAAAGAAAAATACTTAGAGATTGCATTTTCTCTACTGCAAAAACTTTTTTTTTTTTTGAGAGGGACTTTTCTTATACCAACAAAATAAAAGGGGAAGAGTGTAGGTCTGACTTTCTGTTCAGTTTTAATTTAAACCCAAAAAAACTCTGTTTAAATGAACAGACAGACATTCTATATTTACACCAGCGCTACTCAGAAGAGAAGCAAATATTCAAGTATCCCTGGAATTTGAATATACAGACATGTGCTTAATACTCTGTTGCAAAGCACATACTAAAATGTTCATTAATCTAATTATGGGCCAAATCCTAGAAAAAGCTTTACTTCCCCACATGAACTCTCCCACTGACTGTGTGGATATCATTCACAGTAGCACTAGTTATTACAAGCCAGATTCCAGCCCTCTTTCCCACACTGATCATGCCAACACATGGGTAATCTGTTGATTTAAACAGAAATCCTTGGAGAGTCTGGTGCTACTTGAGCTATACAGACCTGCCACCGCAATGGTTCATTTGGAAAGGTAAGAGTCTCCTGAATTCCCCTCCTGTGCATGCTGGGCCAGACTCTGCCACCCTCATACCATCATACCAACTCAAAAAAAAAAGTCCACGTACTCATTATAAGGCAAACATATCTTCATTTACACTAAGGAGCGGGGTGGGAGGTTCACCACATGAATCTGAAAAACAGCCTCAGGTCACTGCATACCTCTGCACTACTACAGATAGGGAAAGTTGTACAAGGATTGACAAAAATCCAGCTTGTACACTGACAACAGATGCTTCATCTCAGTCGATGACAACATTTTATCTCGTGACTGAAGTTCCAGTACAGACTAAATAGGCCCAAACCCTTACATTGCTGGTCTTACACTGAATTACAGACAGCTAAAAATAATATTTAATTATTAAAGTAGATTAAAATGGTAAGACTTTAATTATTCAGTGTTGCCTTCCCTGTGGCAACTTTCACAACAGATAATAGCACACTTTTCACACAGTTCCCTTGAGTGAAATCCTGGTCTTTGCAGATGCTAAGGTTTTTTATTTGTTTGTTTTCTTTTGATTTGGATTCCTTGTTTTCACCATGGAATTCCACATAGTCAGAATTTCTTCTATGTGACAGATGAGGCCAGAAGCTGACAAGCTGTCTTATTTCCTTCTCTAATGTTCTTAGAGATCTGAACTGGCTGCAGGTCACAGCAATGAACCACAAAGAAAATTTGCACCAACTGTCAGAAAATGAGGCCAAAAATCCTTACAGACCATCCTTCACTACATTACAATCAACTGTGCAAGCTTTACTATTTTTCCTCTTCAGTTTCATCCTCTATATCACATGCAAAAGGCCATTTATGTAACTTTTCTAATCAGCCACCTAGCTTCCCATCATGAGTTTTTCCATGATAAGATATTTCTTCTTTTATAAAGTTTTCCTTTTATGCCTGCAAAGATTCTGTGACTTATCCTAATTCCAGATTTTTGCTTCAGCCAAATTTCTTCAAGGCAAGTTTACAACAGTTTTAATTAACATGAAATTAACTTAAAAATGACTGAGGTATATCCCCCTAATGTTGCTTTTATTCAGTAGGTACATAACAAGAATTCCTGCTTCTCTAATGGATTTATTTTTTGTCTATAGATAATCAGCAGGATTGTGCAAGAGAGGACAAAGAGAAACGTCACTAATTATATTTTCTTCCCTGTATTTTTTAATTCTGAAATCTTAAATCAAGTGGGTCCCAGGAAAGTATCCCACCACAGGCATCTTTCATTTGCCCAGTGAACCCCTTACTCAGCAAATCACCATAGGTTTCACTGACCTTTGTAATATTATAAGGGTCATATTTTCCCATGGATGAATTGTTCTGAAACAATTTCACCAGTGTTAGGCACACTGGCTGTTCTTTGGCATCAGGCATGCGTATCCTCTTGGTTTCTTTTTTTCTCTTAAACAAACATATTTATTGTGACTACCACTAGGGAAATCTCCTTCCTCCGAAACTTTAGCATTTTAACATTTCTCCCTTCGTCCCTTTCCTCATTCTATATAAAAGGGTGTTACTGAACTATACCACTTCTGTATCCTTGTAGAAATCCCGTTCTCCTATTTCTAGATGTGACTGTAACAGAACAACTAGTAGAATGTATTTCACTTTTCAAACAGCAATCCACTGGTATGATGGGCATAGAAGCAAGTCATTAATAATCTCAGTACTAATACTTTATCTAGAATGAAACAACCAAGCTCAAAACAGAGGGGACTCTTCATTTCCTCACCTCAAAAGCATGCAAAGAAGCCTTTAACAGTGAATCCAGAATGCATCCCAATTCAGGTGAGAAGTTCAAGCCACAAACCTAAAATTATCTATAGATCATCTAGGATATATAGACGAACACTGGTCAATGGCAAGGACTGAACCTGAAGCGGTTTCAAACGGGATAGAATTTCTCCCAGAATTAGGCTTTGTGTAGCTTGTTGTCATCTAATAATCATAATAATTTGCAATTTGGGATAGGTCCAAGTGAGCAGGGAAAAAAGCCATTTACTAACAAAAACCTTACATCAATTAACTTGGGTAAAAAAATAATTATGACAACCCTTTGTTAAAATAGGTAAAGGGGGAAATAACAGTTCACATAACAAAGCTGTTACATGGCTTAATAAAGCTGTCAGTCACATAAATAACCTTTCCTATCAAATGTGTATTCAAACATCTGCTTGGGTAAAATAAGAATTTACATTACCACATTGGAAATAAATATAAAAAGGAGCAAATCTCTATCCCAATTTACAGTCTCATTTGCCATTTTGGTTTACAATCAGTGCACTCACTGGGAAATGAAGAGCATCAACCCATGTTTACAAAGGAATTCTAGTGAGCATATCCAATGCCTACATTTCTTTGCACACTTGTTTTTGTGAAAACTCTATAAATACTTTCATTTGTAATGTTGTTAGATATGCCAGCAATGATTTATCAGTGTCACAGAATTGAATTTGTGAAGGTAACTGCAGCTACCTCCATATTTCATACAGTCGGCGCTTCTTTCAGAACATTTGGTTGCATGGAAGAAGTCTTTATGAAGATCAAGAGACTTTATGCTATTTACATTAATGTTTGCTAAAGTAAGTACTCTCCACTTTGTGAATTGTTTCAAAGCAGCAACAGCCTTAGTAAGGAGCGTTATGAAAGACTATTTATTACCTGCAAGAAAACAATACACAGGGAGGTATTGAGAACTGAAGCCTGGAAAATTAGTATGGACTTATTCACCCATAGCAAAACTATTATTTTAGGAAATAACTAGATACATGCAAACCTATCTGCAAACCAGGATTTATCATTTGCCTCTGATACGACAAAACAGTTGGCATTTCAATTCAAGTGATAATAAACTAAAATGAATAGAGCTATAGACTCTCAATGTCTGAGCACTTTCTTGGATTTTGTACATGTTTTGATATTCCTTAGGATTAGGCAATTCAGCTAGAAAAAGATGACTTATAATGAGTTTTCTTAGGACTGGTCAAGCAATTTACAGAATCCTGCCCAACTATGGGGTTTTGCACTAGGTGTGAGAAGGGAGAGAAGAGGAAATTCCCATTGGCTAACAAAAAAAAAAAGCACGTATGAAAACCAAATGAGTAAGAAACTTGCTGACTCACTACCGAAGGTCATTGTGGAATTAATCATCCCTACTCCTTCCCCAGAGGTCAGAAAGAATTAGTTTGCTGTAATATTTTTGGAGTATTTGAAATACCTAGAAACTAGAAAATAAATCAGCTGAAAAACACAGACCTTGACTGGGAAAGTTTGGAAAAGATTTCTACCAAGGATCAAAATAGTTCTTTATAAACAGCTCTGAATTTTCTTGGGTTTCGTTTTTTTTTTTTTTCCTATGTAGCAGCTGTTATTTGAAAATGTCTTCACTCTGTATCTATGGGGAAGTATAGGGTTTGCACAATAGTAGCAAGAAGTCCACATCACAGGCACCTTTGCCACTGGCCTGGCTCCTTCTGACTTCATCTATTGAGTGCTACGAGGCAGATATCCTCCCATGCTAGTCCTCCATTTTGCCCAAGAGCTTGCTGAAGCCAAGACTGATTCCAGTAGCGTGGTAAGGACAAGAGCACCTCAAGAAAGAGGGGGATAAAAAAAAAAAAAAGGATGTTTTGCAACACTAGTCAGAGAAAAGTTGCTTCAAACTCAAGATCTGCCTACTTGTCTCAAATTATGTTTCTAATTCACCAAAACACGTGTGCTTTCAAATATAAGTATGTGTGCAGCTTCATTGACTTCACATACTAAAAGCTCAGTTCAGATATTTTGCTAGATCAATTCATATAATATAAATTGCAGAACTAATACCACATGTTATTTAATGCCTATTAAAATATGGTTATGTACTTAAACGGATGTCATAATCTATGTCTATAGCATTACTCAAAGAACAAAGGTCACTAAGGTAGACAGTGAGTAGCGTGTGTTTGCAACATGCTTAAAGATGGAAAACCTTATGTATTTCTCTTCTTACTATTACCTGGCATTGGTCAGCCTAGGTTTCTCACATATATCAACACTGGAAACAAGAACTGGCCCCATTTGATAGAGTGTAGTAAAAGGGTAATTGGACTTTAACATCAAGGGCTAAACCCTCTCCTGTTACAAAGCAGAAGATTATTCTGCCAGTGGATGTGAATTTATTTCTAACAAGGAATTTGGAACCTATTTTCATCACCATTGGATTTAGTCCTCCTAAAAGAAATCTCAGATAACAATAAAATCCTCTATACAGGGTGTGTGAATGGATTCTAGTATTTGTATGTCAAGTAACATTAATATGTGTTTATTACATTTGTTTTCGTATTTTTACAGCCTTTTTAATGTATCAGGGAGACATTTATGGGGCCAAATTAACACAAGTTGTGGTCTTCTGATGGTATTCAGTTCCTAAAAGGCATACATTTCACTGATGATGCTTCATCCACACATACGGTCTCCAAATACAAACAACACCCATAGAAACAAAGGAAAACATTGAGATGTTTGAACAATAGATATTCAAGTTCATTGCACATTAAGATTCCTGTGACACATGAATGTGAAATGATTTGTGTTTACATCATACATTCTCCCTTTGAAATAATTTTTATATATGACTCAGAGGTCTGGTCCAAATCCCAGAGAACTCCATGGGAAGATTCCCACTACCTCACTGAGCTTTGAAGCAGGCTCTGAAGTACAGCCATATTGTTTCCAACACACACACACACTTTGCTCAAGTATGGAATGACAACACATTTGACAAGTCTAACCAGAAATTATATAGAGGTCTGGTTGCATTCTTTAAACCTGTGCCTTCATTCCTCATTTTAAAAACCCGCTGACCAGGCGAGCTCAAGCTCATGGGATGAAGTCAATCTAAGAAGTATTAAGAGTCAGAAGGAAAACCAGGTCCTAATTTCAGCTGAGCCACTGATTCACTGCAGGACCCTGCACAGGTCTTTATCTTCCTGTCCCTCCATTTCCCTATCTGAAAAATGGTAACACACACACACGGCATCACTAAAACCAAATGCTGCATCTGACGAACAGTTCTCAAATAAATACTGTGCCAAAAAAAATAAAATAAAACATACTATCATAAAAAGAAAAGCAAATGCCAGGAAGTCATGCCTTCAAGTTTTCGAGTTATTCTTTCTACCTCTTCTCCTTCCAATTCCTTTTACTTCTGCGTATGTACCTGTACAGATACACACACACAAAATAAATTATTTAGGAAGTAAAGAGATCAAATCTGCTTTTTCCACATTTAGAAAATGATGCTCCTGCTGTATGTTCTGCATCTGCTTCCTCAAACACAGTGCTTTACTGAGACGAATGTAGTCATGATTCAGATCCTTTTCCCAGGCTCGACTAAAGCAGCTGGCAGAGACACATGACCAGAGTAAAAGCGGAGAACTTCAAAATAAAGAAAGGTATGTTTTGAGAAAATGCAAAATGATTTAGTGACAGTTCATATTATTTCCTTCAGGCTAACACTCCCTTTTTACTTCACAAAAGCTTCAAGTAGCCTCAAGTCTTACAAAAATAAATAAAACCAAACAATATATAAGATGCCTCTTTGCACCTCTCAGATTAAGTGACCTGAGCCTCCCTTCAGGCCAATTGCACATTACTACTGGGGAACTGATTTATAAGGGACCCTCCACAGGTATCTGACAGCTGTATAAACTATGGAGATAAAGCAACAATGCACCAACACAGATTGAAAATCATTTAAGCAGCAGAAGCTTCTTAAATAAATATCTGAAAGCTGAATTCAAGATAGAATCATTTAGTTAGCTATAAAGCAGAAGTGCCCTCATTTGCTTTAGAATACCTTTAGTGCAAGAAACTAAACCTTGTTATTCTTTTATTCTTATTTATTCACAGAGTTCCAGGTCCAAAGAAATAGCTGTTATCAGACAGTCTGGCATTTTGCATAAATACGTCACTGAATGACATAAAATCCAATGACTGAGTGTTAGAATGGAATATAATTTTTAAGATTAGTCTTGCTCACGCTGCATAAATTTGCATTATGTAAAGTGGCAGCGATCCAAAATTCACTGAAGTCAGTAGAGAGACTTCCACTAAATCTCTTGTTAGGCTCTGACAGAGTACAAAAACATGAAAGGTAACACAAGCTTTGTCTGCTGGACCAAGGAAGGGAATTAATTTCTAAGCTGATAGTGTCCTGTCACCAAACTTTCTCCCACCGATATTAAGCGGGGCCTTCACCTTCTGCAGTAACTGTGGCATTTTTATCATCCTCGAGAGCCAAATCTACACAAAAGAACTGAAAATGTAGGCATGTTATTTTTGTATACTAACATATGCCCAGCTCATATTTCTGCTTTCACACACAGTGATCTTTAAAAATTGCCACACAGATATTTGCTTTTAAAGAAAGTCTTCTAAATCAATTTCAACCCATAAAACACAAAGCTGAGAAGCTCTCCAAAGTAGTACACGTATATTCAAAATGTGTAGCCTGGTCTTATGACATATCTCCATGTATCAAGAAAGGAGATGATACATATGGCTGCATAATGTTTTTTTGTCATCTACCTCCTCCCTTCGTAGAGCTAAGTGTCACAGTCCAGCTTGGCAGCAATAACCATACTCCGCTTGTGTTTCACACACAATTACATGCACACAGATGGTTGTATACCTGCAGGGGCATGACATATTTGGGATAGACCTTTAGCAGACAGAACATCAATATATAGCCACTGAGGATGTACCCTAAGCTTGCCCAAGCAAATCTCAATGATCCTTGGCCTTTTACCACCCTAGCATTAAGATCCTTGTCAGTGATGCATGGGGAAGCCAATGGTTCCTTTCTGTTGTGCTAGTTAAAGAGGGGTAATATTTTCCAGTTGCTATGTCAGCAAGCTTCTGGTATTTAGCTGTGAGCAAATAACATTTTAACTATATAAAAAGAGTTTGATGAGGTAATATAAAACATTACAGTGGCGCCCAATAGAGTCTCCCAGGTCAGTAATATGCAATTTAAAGTGTTCCAAAATAACAAATAGGCTTTATATACAATAGATTCTAATGGCTTTTAAAAATGCCCTCATCACCACGTTAATTTTAAAGAATCTAGTATTAATAGTAACTTTTTAAAGTCCTGGAAATATTTTTCTTAAATTAGCAGATTCACAGCCAAATGCAACAGGCAATGCACTCGCTTCTTAAGATTTCTTTTTTCTAATAATATTATTGCAGAGAATATAAGTCCAACAACCTCTCCTCCAGTGTACCAAGAGCGGAGAAGCCAGGTCCTGCCTCGAGCACAAGCCGTTGCCCAAAGAGCATCCACCTACAGGGACAGCAGCTGCAGCAATTTTACTCAACACTGTTCAGGCTTGTCAGGACAGCGAGCCAGAGAGCAAGGAACTCCCTATCTGCACGCAAGGCCAGGTCTGCATGTCTGCAGGCCACGTCCTGCGCGGGTATAAACTTTATGACAGATTACAAAACATTTTGTTGTTGTTGTTTCAGCATTTTGATCAATTTGCCAAAAACATCTCGTTTTACTTCCCACATCCAAAAGTTAACTGCCCACTCTAAGATAGATAATAAGGCTCTTCTATATTCAGGAAAGAAAAATAGGTATCCCCAAAAGGCTGCAAAGGTGGCCATCCCTCTCCAGTGACTATAAAGAAAGCAGAGACAATTAATTTAGACTAGATGCCTAATTCTTAAATTCCTACAGTTAGGTGAGAATTAACTCCTCAGAGTGTGGTATTCCAGGTCTTTAATACTAGGACACTATTTACATTTTCTAACAAAAGACAGAGTCTAACTGGAATTGTTGAAATGAAGCACTTGAACAGCATGAATCAAGACTATACACCTCCTACAATTGTACAAGTAAAGTGTCCTGGACTCTTCTTCCCTTTCAGGTTTTGGATCTTTCAGATTCAGCTACACTACATTTTGCAACTTTCCCTGAAAACCAGCATTTTTGTCTTAAGTCACAACTGCAAGTTGAGATTCTCAAAATTCTAGTATCTGAAGCTTGAAATAAATCCACACATAGTACCAGTAATAATAACCAAAGTTGGAGACATTTTCTAGGAGTCGGAGCACAGAAGTCTGGACTATCACACTGACACAGCTGCTGCTTCACTTGAGAAAAAGATGTAGGTAGCATACTATATAATTTGGGGTCAAGGATAACATTTCTCTTCCTTATCCTCTGATTGAAAAAAGTACACTGGATAGAGCTTACTTCTGTTGCTTACTATTCCAAAATGCCTCCGGAGATTAGGCCATTGTATTTATTACATTTTTCAAACGTGGCAACAGAGTAAGTGAAACATTAATAACAACAGCTATTTTTTCTATATGGTTTATCCTAAAATGGATATAATATTCACGTCACTGGGTATTCTTTTATTATAATAATAAAAATAATATAGTGTATCCTGAAATATGCAAGCCATAACTATTCAAACTTTCCTGCTACTCCACATCACAAAACGCTGACATAGCTGCATTCCAATAAACAGCCTCATAGCACCATGATGATACCCCTTTGCTTTCTTCCCAAAGTATATTGAACATTTTTTTCAAGTTTCTTAAATCTTGATCATCCAAACTTGTTCAGTTTCCTCCACATTATTTATGCAGTAAAAATGAACTATATGTCCTATTACTTCTAATTTCATTATGTCCCATATGTTTCATCATGCTCTGGTTATCATTAAATGCATATATACACGTGTATACATTCTCCATGTTTCTCGAGTCAAGTATTCTCCAAGGCATTCCTGGAGTGTAAAACAAAGTTGTAATTTTAAACAAGTGGAATATCCTCAATTTAGTAAGGGAAGAATGGGGTGTTAGTCCTCAAATTGCTGTTGCCTTTTAACCACGAAACACACACCACAAAATGTTACTTGCGGTGGACTAAGAAAGAAGAATTCCTTTCATAAAATTTAATGAGTGTAATGTTTCTATGTTTTATAGGGCACAGGGTGTGAAAAACAGCTCAGTTTTAGCCCTGATGACATTTTCATATAGGTGAAAGTAAAAATAGAGAGAGATTTGACATCTTGACATAAAAGGGGCACAGTATTATGTTGCAAGGGTACTATGTATAAGTTTGGAGTGAAAGCATAACATCTGATTCTAGTTCTAGACACACGTGACTATACAAAGAGAAATTTGGGCATGTTTTCTCTTTACAGCTAATAGAAAATACAGTGATTTGAGCATGATGAGGATATAAGATTTTGGGTTGGAAAAAACGGAATTATCCCAAAAATATTAAGATCAAAACATCCTTCTACATTGTTCTAGAAACTACCAACCTAGAGTCAGTGATCCCAATGCCTTCTATTACTTGTTTAACATCAGAATATTAAAATCCCTAGTATTAAAATCAGAGAAACAAGAGTATAGAACTGATCAGGAAAATGACAGGATAATGCAGTAACACTATTGTAGCATCTAAAATTCTACAGGAAACCTGAAATGTAAATTAAATATGTAAAGCAATACCAAAACATACTTTTTACAAGCTGACACAAAATTTAAAGAGATGTCAAAATGACTTTCTTCCCAACTTTTTTTGTTATAATTGACAACATTACAAAATGAAACAAGAATGTCAAAATTATTTGCCTTGATAGTTTCTTGTCCAAATATCTCTCAAACCCACTATATTTCCAGTAAAAATGTGATTTTAGTAAAGTTTCACTTCCTTCCAGAAAACTCTGGTACATAGCTTTATGGTGAGCTCTACATTTAGGTAAAAAAATTACAATGAATCAGTTGCACTGATTTCATCCTTTATTTGTGCTTTCCTGTACCCAGTTACAATCCTGATTCAGGAAGCATTTCACCATGTGCTTAAGTTCAACTGCATGAATAATCTCATCCCTCCCTGGCAAGCCCTTCAGCAAAGGCTTAAAGGCAAACATGGTTTAGTTCTAAACAAAGGACTAGATTTTCACTTAACATTTTACAGGACCCCAATCTACAGAGCTTTTTAAAAAAACCAAACAAAAAAAAAAACCAACCCAAACCACACAACACACAAAACCTCACACAGGTCAAAAAGACAAAAGCCCCCAATTTCTAAATATTAGTTCAAAATTGAAAAGGGGTGTGATCTTGACCGCAGACCAACAGCAAACTTGTACACACTCTATCACAGGTCAGTTCAGCTCTCGCAATGTTTCAGCCACTGTATTCTCTCCCAGCTTAATGGCCCCCACGATATACCAGGAAAACGCAGCATGATGATTCACTCCAATCAGTAGACAATCAAGTTGAGTTATTTTTATCTACTTCCCTGATCCCACGGAATGTTTTTACCATAGAGGACCACTGTATTTTCACAGCTATGACATCATGATAGATTACTATGAATCTCTTCCCCAGCCTTTAGATGACACTGCTCCATCACAGCAGCTAACCTCCCACTGGACAGGTTTTGGGTTTTGGTTTTTTTTGTTGTTGTTGTTGTTGTTGTTTGTTTTGTTTTTTTCTTTTAAATACCATTTTGCCATGCCAGAGGGATCTTTTTCTTCAACCACTGTAAAAGGCTTATTGCCCTCTATAGAAAAATTAATTAATGAATAAAATGAAGCACACTCTCATCACAGAATGAGAAGACAGTTTCTAATACTATCCAAAACATGATATCAAGCTTACTTGCTGGCACATGTAGAGCATACACTCTTACACTCGTCTGACTTCAAGGATTGGCCTGTTACCAACAAGAGAGCACCAGCTCACATCAGGACCTCAGGGACCACATCAACACTCTCAATAGGGGGATTCTTTCAATACCTTTGGCAATTACTTGATTGCTTCATTTGAGCATCTAGCTACAGCCCTTAGATAGGGGTAGCAAAATCAGGCACATAACAAAACATAGCCCAGAAGGCTTAGGCTTTATCTAAGATTCATGGAAGCAGACAGGAACGTTTCCATAGATTTCAAAGTGTTTCAGATCTGCCATGGGAAGTGTTGCTCCAGCAGATATTTATGACAGATATATTGAGTCTGTTTATATAGAATCACAGAGGGCAGAACATAAACATTACGAGAACTGGAGCATTTTGCAATCATGCAACATTTGCTGTCATGTCTTTGACTTGAATCATAAAGCTTTATTACCCTAGCATTTTTTTCACCAGATTGGAAGAATGTAGTGCATGAGATAATAACCTTCCCTGGATTTTGCAATGTCTGCATTTTCTCAAACATGGTTAAAAATTTACATGTCATTAGCAGCAGCAGAGCAAATCCAAGAGACATTTTTGCCTTTACACAGTACTTCGAAATAAGGGATTATTTTTAAGTTTGGGGTTTTTTTTTAAAGAAGTTAACTGTTTGCTGCATCAGCATTTTAGAAAGACTCTTCCAGTCTATTTGGGCTCTTACACCACCGTTGCTATGGCCCTTCCCAAAATACATGAAGTGATGTTGCCTGACAAGCATATCTCAAATTCCATCTTTTGTCATTCTCTCATTTTTTATTTATGGAGACAGTTGTGTGCCTGATGAACTACTCCATCACACTACTCTGTCCCAGTTTTATTTGAATTTTGAGTGCATACACTATGTGATTCCATGTTAAAGAACATAAAATTAAAAAAAAAAAAGGAAAAAAGAAAAAAAGAGCTTTGCACTTGTACCAGAAAGAAATTTGCAATGGCCTTTAGTTACTTGAGGGCTTCATTCCATTCCTGAGGAAGACTGCCAGTTCAAAGGTAATGATGCTCGTCCACAGTATATAGTTACAAACATGTTACCATTTAAAAAATAACATTAACTCAGAAAAAGCCAGATTAAGCAAGAACTATTGCAGAATAGGTATTATTTTTGCTTTGTTGCATTTTCTCTATTTCAACCACTGGCATGCATTATTCTTCTCTTTCTGAAAGTCTGTACGCAAATGCCAGCTTTAGAACTAGGTCCAGGAAAGTTTGTGATAAAGATGTCACAGTATTTAAGGTTTGGCTTTGTCGATTCACTACTGTGACAGCACAGATGAACCTGAATCCTAATTCCCTTCATGTTCAGTTGGAAACATTCAGATTCCGCATCCAAAACTAGAATTATCAGATGGATCAAAATAAAACTTAAAGGTGTTCAAAATATGAAAACAACAAATCAAAAATTAGAAATGCATCTAAGAGCTCAGGATCATGGCTCTTCCCTCCACCTATCTTGCTAGTCATCCAGTCAGTTTGTTCTCAGCGCTTTTCCTTCCCAATTGGTCTGATACAGGAATTTTCCCTAGCTAGACTGGGAAGTAGAAATAGCAGTAGACTGCTGCCTAGCCTCCTTGGCCTTATCAATGGCTTGCAAACACACATCAGGTCTGTGGAAAAAGCAAGCGGAGCTGCATAAAGCACTATATCTGGAGATATTGATAACTTAAGGACAAAAGTCTATAGCTACAATAATATGATCTCAATGTTGACATGAAGCACTAAAACATTTTAAGTGATCAAAAAGGAATCTCAGGACACAATGATATCAAATGGAAAAATATGGCTTTTCTGATAAAGACGTGATACGTAGTTGCAGAAGAGTATCACAAGATACTAATAGAAGGATATTAGGGTGCATCCTTTTATGAAGATATTGTTGTAAACCTTACCCACCCTTTCATGTTGTTCTTTCTTTCAAAAAAAACCCAAAACAAAAACAACAACAACAACATGCAAATTTGCATATTTTTCCTTCCAGGACTAGTAAAATACACTTGGTTTGTTTGCTTTTTTTTTTAAACAAACAAAAATAAAGTTTTGATGAAACAAGAAAAACGAAAGTTCTTCTCAACAAGATATTGTTATTTTCATAAAAAATTAAGAGAAAAAAAATCCATTCCAGTTCTACTATTTTATAAATCCTGTCACAATAGAAAATAAACATAAGAAAAGAAAGGAGAGATAGATCCAGTTCTTCGAAAACAGATTCCTGCTTATCTACTAAGAGGTTTCAAACCTAAAAAGAGCCTATGTGGCACACTAATCCCAAGGTATAGATACACCTTCTATGACCTTGAGCAATGGAAATGAGTTACCTAATTTCAGGGAAAGTGTTGTTGAAAACCTAGCCTCCAACTGTAAAACGTGAAAATGAACAAACATGAATTTGAGATGCTTTGATACTCAGTCCTTTTTTATGTCTCTGACTTTAGACAGTGAGACTCAAAGACTGTAATATTGTTAGCCAGTATTAGAAATAGAGAATATAGCTGGAGTCATAAAAAAGGAGTAAATTCAGCTCCTGTTGCCCCTTCACTGATTGAAGGTAATTCCTAAAACTACAGCTATTTCCCATGTGACTATTCTAGCAACTTTTGGATTTATTATTTGTTCTAATCATATTTTATTATACCTTTGTGGCTTTGTGTCATTTTTATGGCTATATTTTAAAACACCTTGAGACATGTGCAAGGTGATCTATAAATCAATTAGTAGTAGCAGTTATGGTAATAACATCATTTTGATGGAGCCAGTGATTAATCTGTAAATAAATTAAGAGATTAATCTTTAAATGCTTGATGTTTCTCTCTGGTAACTACATGTTTTCATACTGGTTCCTGCTTAATGATAAATTCTTTTAGAGGAGTGGTTACAATTTTCTATCTAAAGAGGCTGAATATTTGAGAGCACATTCATGAGTCAGAATTTCCTGGAACCACAATACACTGAATTTGTCTGAAAAATATGTAACATGAGCATTACAGGCAAAAATCATTCTAATGAAAGGGAGACCCTTGAAGGTGTCCACAAAGAAGCAGCAAGCAGTTATTCAAAATACCGTTCACTATTTTGTTTGCACTGCCATCATTTTCGCCACATTTTGAACATGTTCCAGATTTCCCAAAGTGCTAAAATATTTCTCTTCTGCTAAGCACTTGCTGTTCTCTGAACACTGGGAAGTTTACAGGGTGATTGATGATGAACATAAGTTCTTTTGCTTCTCTTGGAATACTCTATCTTAAAGGATTCTTTTCTTCCCCCCCCCATGAACAATTAACATGTTCTCTTAACATCTATTGTACATACTCGTAAAAAATAATCATTAGGAGGTAGTAAATAACTCTGTACTTTCATGCAACACTATATTTGAATTCCAGTATTGCTGAGAAGTACATTTGAGCCACAGAACTTTACTATACGGTCCTGTAAAGACCCCTCAATATCACACTTGAACCCAAAAAATGCTACCTGTGGCTTGCTCTCTTCCACAGACAAACTTAGTGAAAAATAACAAATACAGCAAAGTGATGATTCAGAGAGCCCAAATTAAATCCTCATTCTCCACTTCAAGCTAACAGCAAAACATTCTCTCATACAAAACACAATATACTGCAATGCCTGCTCCTGCAATGTAGACAAA
Organism: Gymnogyps californianus; assembly: GCF_018139145.2. Classification (NCBI taxonomy): domain Eukaryota; kingdom Metazoa; phylum Chordata; class Aves; order Accipitriformes; family Cathartidae; genus Gymnogyps; species Gymnogyps californianus. The sequence continues at coordinate 6,919,100 of NC_059473.1, read as the reverse complement.
GACAGTAATTCACTCTTGCAGATTTGCTGATGTCACAAGTGTATATGATGTCACTGAGACATTTTTTGTGAATGTGGCTTTGTATTCTATCTACTATCAAGCTTATAATAAATGTATAAACTATATCTCTGAAGCTGTAATTAACCCTTAATTTTCTTAAATGTAGTTATCAGAAAACATCCAGAAGTGTAAATGAGGTTGAATCTATGTGAGCTTCCAACATTGCGATTAATAAAAAGGCAGAGATTATAAGAAAAGCACAAAATCTTTAGCATTCCGGTGGTTTTGTGCATATCCCTCTGGCTACCGTAGAATAACCCATGTGAAGACATAGGCCTTAACTACAACAGAATAAGCTTTCGTTAGTTCTACATAAGAAAAGAAAATCAGGTTTCACAAGGAAAATTTTCCATGCTATGTAATCCTCAGGTACACTAATATTTCTGAGAAACTCAGTTCTGCCAACAGCTGGTTATAGGAAGAAAGTAGCCAAGTATATAAGAGCAAATTACTGCTCCAACAGTTCTTTCTTACAGATCACATCTTTCAATACACAAACTACTGCTAAATTCAACATCTAAAAACTCAGAATTTAAGGGCAACTTCACAGGGCAAAACCAAGCAGGATAGGCTTTTTAGTCTTGATTTATCAAAACAGGCTCCTTCTCTTATTTATATACTGAAGAAGTATGAAGAAAGTTACCCCCCAAAAAAATCCCTCTAAAAAGAAATTTAGACAAAAATCAAGCCAAATTAAGTATTCAGATTTTACTTTTTTCCATGAAAGTGTGGTTTAAAACAACTTCTTGCAAAAAGAAGCTTTAAAAGAAAGTTTCCTTTATTTTCTAGTAGAAAAATCTAGAAGAGAAAAAAGGACCACCACACTACCTCTTCTGCATGCATTAAAAAAACCTCAAAGAAAAAAGAAAAAAAATCAAGTTTCTCATAAATTGAAGCCACAGTTTTCACTTTAATATTTCATCCATTTGTCAAAAACATATTTCCTTTCAACATTTTTCTAAAAAAATGTTGCTCTGTGATTCAGCCAGCACTCAAGTAGAGTGATTGCACTGCAGTAAATACACTGAAATCAGAATAAAGTCAAACTGAAGTTTCACATCCACCTCTCTTGACCTCGGTAACTACTGTACTCTATTAGCAGGCCTTAGCATAGCAGAAATGACTGAGGCTGGCTGTACTTAGGGATTGAAGTGGTCTGTTTATTCATCAAAGAGCTACACTAAGGCAGCCAACCTTGGGCTTTTAACAAGCACTTGAACATTAGTTTCAAAATTGAAAACTTAAATAAGATTCAGCTCTGCTTGTTTGGCTTTTCTCAAACTTTGCTTGGCCTCAGTAATCTAAATTTGGTTCACTGAGGGCTGTACAAGCTGTGGAACCTTGTGAATTCATGTAGGGAGCTTATGGAATGATTTTCAGCATTGGCAAATATTTTCTACAATAATCTATGTTGTTTGCCTTAGCTTCCCCGATAGCAGGCAGACTTCCACTCATTCCAATGTTTTAGTTTTCCAAACTGTTACCTGGACAGTCTAATGTAAATGCATAGTTTGAAAATTGTGCAGAAAGGGGTTTTTGACAGTTCTTTAAGCTTCATTGTTTTCAGGTCCTATCAGTTAAACAGATGCTCTATATCTGTTCCACACCTGCGCAGGGACCACTCCTGGAATCAACGGATGCATCAAAATACTCAGAATCAACTTTCCTTCTACCACGTAGTCTGTTATTCATACCGAAGAGCTACAAACACTTCAAGATGAGCGCTGCTCAAAATCAGAACTAGCCTTCAACATGAAGGAGCTGAGCTTTTGCTCAGGTTCCTCAATGCCAACTTCAGTCGGCCACACTGAAAGCGCTCCAGGCCACGCAGGACCTGGCTGAACCTCTGGGCACGTATGGGGAAAGCAGCATTGGGCTGAGTATTTTGTTTTGGCTGTTTAGGGTTTTTTAGCAAGTCGTACTAATACTGCTTTCTTTGTAAATGTTTTCCAGTGATACTGGCTGCTTCCCAGACTCCAGTGAGGATGTCTCTGAAGTCAGCTGCAGTCTCTGAAGTGTGCTGCGAGTATCCTATTGCAGAATTTTAAATGCCTACTAACTGAATGCAGTTGCCTTATTTGTGAAAGGTGGTGCCAGATGTATTATTACATTTCAGATTCTTTTCCCTGGATAATGGTGGAAAATTCTGTTTTAAATCCATCCAACACAGCAGTTAGATGTAGGAATGTCCGGGTTTTAGTTTTGTGTTGTTTTTTAATTCCAACAATTACATTCCTTTGCTTTCACCTTCACCTTTTTAAACCATGTATCAAAAATCACATGATTATTAGTCACACATATAAAAACCCAGAGTTTTTATACATACTGATAATAATGTTTGTCAGAAGAACTAAATACATACACAATAGCACATGTGTTATGAATGCTAAAAACAAACCCTCTCTGACAGGTATTTTGGTCTATTACTACTGTCTCTGACAACAGGCACCAAAAAGTGATAGAAGTAGTTTGCTGGTTGCAAAGCTTCCAGTGACTAATTTCCAAATCATAAAAATATGAAAGTGGAATGGGTAGAATCAGAAACAACTCATCTCAGGGAGGTAGAAGGCAAAACAACATAGAGAAGTGACTTTCTCTGAAAAAGAGTAAGAATCAGCTGGACAGCTGTGTGTAGCATTAATCCAATGCCAAGGTGTGTTGCATGTTAGCTTGGAAGGGGCTTCAGTCTGTTTGCCGCAGTTCAGGAATGTGCTCTTTATTCTTCACAGAAATGCCTTGCTCTTTTAGGTATTCACCTACTTTTTGGCTCCATGTGAAGTTGGTTAACCAAGTCATGTTTTCTCCAATATTGTTTGTTTGTTTGCTAAGTGCTTGGTATATGGAAGGCAGAAGAGGCAATCAGAGCATTTTACATAATAAGGTCACTCAGTGTGCTATTAATAATACCAAGAACTGTTAGTACAGGTCCAAAATAATTTAGACTTTCTTCCATTTGAAGCCACAAGATAATAAGAGGAGGCTCCAAGAGAGGTGTGGATCACCCACAAGAGGTCTGAAGAGCAACATGTATTTTTACTGGAAGTCTGCTAACTAGCCAAAACCTTTGGAACGTCATGACACCAATTTGGCAAAGTGATATCTCTCTCTGCTTTATTGAAAACATCTTAGACAGCATAATGAAAAAATGCTCTTCATTTTCATGATTTTAAGCTTGTCTTTCTGCTGGCCTGCAGCCTGTCAGAAGAGCGAAGATTAGGAAATGCTACAGAGCTTGACAGATTTCATTTGACAAAAATACAAGAGAGCAAGAAAGAGAAGAAAATTTGGAAAAAAAAAAAATCTATCAAGAAGTCTGGGATGGGATTTTCCCCTCCAGTGATGTATTTATAGTCCCTAAATAAGGATCTAATCCAAAGTCAACTGAAATCAATGGGGAGACTTATTGACTTCAGTGAGTATTGGATCAGACCCTAAAAGCACAGCTTCCAAAAGTATGGAAAGTATTTTGGGACATGTTGTACTAGAAATTATCACCAAGAATGTGAAAGAATAACCCAGTCATATTTAGGGTGGCTCATTTGTGACCAGAGCAGATAAAACAGCTCTTCTAGCAGATACAGGTCACAGATGGTGGGACAAAGCTTGGCACCTGTTCAAAGATCCAGACAGTTGAAGTTCTCATTTTGGTGGAGCTTTCTGTCTCTTGGGCTTTCAGCATGACAAAGGTCAGAATGTCCCCATGCCACTGAAAGATTAGGTTCATCAGATCTGTGAATATTCACACAGTAGACAACTTCATCAGCTTGACAGTACCTTACCTAAATACCCCCTGCAAACTTCTGTGCTACGGTAGTAAAGGACAAAAAGTGATTATACACACCAGAATCTGTTCTGATAACATATTACTGCCTCCTTCTGCAATGTGACTAATAAGTAGAAGAGAAATGGGAAAGACGTGGGGCAACAGCAGCACATGCTCATTATAAAATTAAAATAAAATTACAGCAAGTGAAATAGATGATTCTTCCAGACCTCCCGCAATTAAGAGTACCAAATACAGATTCTTCTTGCCTAAATCTCATAATATGGTGTATTTACAGGTCATAAGCAAACATACCAGTTATCAGGGTTTTCCACGTCTGCAAAGGTAGCAGAGAACAATGCATGTTTTTGTAGATAGATTTAGGCAGTAACCAAAGGAACCAAGTTCAGAAGTTTGGCTGTATTCTTCAGGAAGGATGATTCTTCAGAGATTGTTACAACAAACACATCTGAATATCTCTAAGTTTCAGGAGTTTAATTTCATATGAAGTAACAAGCATCTCAAGGGCACTGTCCATACTAAGCATGGGTGTTCCTTTCCTGTTAATCACAATCTTATATTCAACTCACCAGCAAGAGCTAACAAGACCTTTAGAAAACTTGCCAGAAACCTGTTAACCTGGCAAGCATTCAGTTTTGAAATGTGTTATCTATTTGGCAGTTGAAATATCCACTACCCAAAAGTTCAAGACGCTTTAGGAGAACACTGTACTCAAATAAAAACAGGGAGAAATCTAAGAAGAAAAAGTGAGCTGGGGATTAGCTCCTCCATATCAGCTGAGGATCTGGTCTGCTGTATCCAACCAGCTGAAAGCTGACTAGGATCAACAAGCCCATAATAGAGCTGATACAAAGACTGCCTGAGTGCATTTGTCCCCAAGGAGCTCTCTGGCTATGAAAGATGGCTGCTGGCTGGTGTGAGGAGATCCGTAGCTAAAGCTCCTATCAGTTTGAGTAATGAGGATATGAGCAGGATATGAGCAGATGAGTGGGGAACGGGTAGAGAAAAAAAGGGTTTGCTATGCTGGCAGACTTGTAAGTCAATTTGCGGTTATCTCATGCACCAAGAATCTATGGTTTATTTAACCATTAAGACATGGTTTTAACTAAGGTTACTATCAGCCAGACAATGACTAGCTAAGGTGAGAGCCTATGCCTCTAGCAGCTACAACAGACCAAACCATACTAGAATCACTTCAGAAATATGAAAACAATAGAACTTTTACAACGTTTTCACACTTGTCTTATACTTCTTAAACACAGAATGCAGTTGCAAAAATACCTGCTTCAGGTATTCCTAGTTAAAGAACACTTATTTTCATCTGTGACCTTCAGAGGGATGGAACACCTCTCCGATGAGGAAAGGCTGAGAGAGTTGGGGTTGTTCAGCCTGGGGAAGAGAAGGCTCCAGGCAGAACTTACTGCAGCCTTTCAATACTTGAAGGGGGCTTAGAAAGATGGGGACAGACTTTTTAGTAGAGCCTATTGGATAGGACAAGGGGTAGTGGTTTTAAACTAAAAAAGGGTAGATTCAGGCTAGATATAAGGAAGAAATTTTTTATGATGAGGGTGGTGAAACACTGGAACAGGTTGCCCAGAGAGGTGGTAGATGCCCCATCCCTGGAAACGTTCAAGGTCAGGTTGGATGGGGCTCTGAGCAACCTGACGTAGTTGAAGGTGTCCCTGCTTACTGCAGGGGGGCTGGACTAGGTGACCTTTAATGGTCTCTTCCAACCCAAACTATTCTATGATTCTATATTTCCAGCTACTTGCAAACCAAGCAGCCCTACTTTGCTGGACTTCTCTATCCATTCTCCACATTTAGAAATTAAGCATGAAACAGACAGAAGCCATTCTAGACGTTCACTACAGAGCTGCATTAAATATATTCCTTTACTTTTAGTTTCATAAGCACCAAAACCCAAACCTTGCAGGAGATAATGGCTTTGAAAAGCGTTCGGTCTTTCCCCTTTTTCTAGGCAGGACATGCCTCTAGTCACAACTTCCATTGGGTGCTCAGGACAACTCCTCTGCTGCACTGCTATGAGTTATCATTTGTACTATCTTTAGGCGATCTTAAAAGATAACAGGTTAAGTAGAAAAGAAAAAGCAATGAAGCTCACTGAGAGGGGTATTAAGGCTCAGCTGAGATGCATGCCAGAAGGATCAATGGCTGCCTGCTGGTTCAGCTAGCACAGAAAAGATAACATCTACATGTTCTGAACTAAGAACTGCCTGTCTTAGAACATAATTACATCATCTGCCCACTGAAGGAGAATGCAGAACTTTGCACAGTTTTTGACTGTTTGAGGAATATTCTGTATTACACTGCAGGATTTCTAAAATATCAAAAAAAACAGATTAAACTTCTAATTTCCATTTCATTTTCCTTTGCGAAATTTTTCCTGCAAACCATTTTACACACCTTTTTTTTTTCTGGATACAATATTTTCAGCAAATGAGAAATGCCTCTGTTGCAACAATCGTGTACATAAACCAGACAAAAACCTGATTAGGAAAGACGGGGTGGGGTGGAATCAACATTAAAGTGAAAAGTGAAAGTCTTATTTTCTATACAAAGCTGTTTTAAAATTTTTAAATAATGGAAAATTATTTGTAGAGATGTATTCACCTGTTCACATCCACAGAACACATCTGCAAAGACAGATACATAGCAGGAATTGAACGAGAAAATAAAGGAAGAAAATGTTTCATCATCTTTTGGACAAGTCTGTAAACTTGCATAAAATTCTTATGGCATTTTCAATACACTGATATCCAAAATCTGTTTGCAACTATTTTAAGGTCATACAAGTGAACTCACACTACATTAAAATAACTGTTTTAAGAAACATTCAGATTCAGAACAATATTAAATACTTCTTCACTTTTATTTATAGATTTTGCTTTTAGGAGACAAACTGCAGGTGGTGGAGGGCTAGAAAAAGGAAAGAAATAGAGCCTTTTCAGAGGTGTTTCTTTCTTACAATGTTGCCACAACTTTTGAAACACTGCGCTTCCCTGGCTAAATTCAGAATGTCAGAAGATGGACCCTAGCTGCAGACAAGATTGAAAGATTTATGAGTTATAAATCATCAGTACTTTGACATAAACTGTTTGCATTAAGCAAACGTATTGTGCATTACACTTCACGTTTCTAGAAAAAGTGGAGTCCAAAATTAAAGTGATATATGTAAAAAACGTGAAGGACACATTCCTTACAGCTAAAATTATATACAGACTACACGTTTTATTATGATCAAAAAAACAAGATGAAATTTCATAATAAGCACATAGGGCCCTGAAACCAAATTCCTTTAGGGATATATTCTTTCTTAGGGTGTATGGTAAAGTCTCCTGAAATTCAAGAGACACTTTCTTTTGACTACAGCAAATCCCAGCACCTTTTCAGGTTACTGAACAGTCTTCTAAAACAGAAGGCTCTGCAATGGTCCTGCTCATCTGATATTATTGGTAGGTCTGTCGTTTTGCAAAGTTGGGAGGTTCTGTCAGCCTAACCAGTGTTACAAATCCTGGCTAACACAATTTTGTGTTGTGTTAGTAATTACCAGAATGTATTGCTAGAATATAGCTGGAAGCAAAGGAGACTGGAAATATCTATAGTCTTTGTGGCTGGATCACGAGGCATGAAAGCATTTTGTATGGATTATCTCAGTGAGGTTCCTGCCAAAGGAACCTTTGGATCTTCAGATATTTTTGGAGGGTGGAAGATAAGTGGAATGTTATCCAAGGTAATGCAGAAATATCAGTGAGGACCAAGGCTTTTTTTTAACTGAATGTTGTAATATCACGAACTAAGAAATTGTCTTTCCTATCAATTGAAATAGAGGCTGTGAAACATAGAAACACTTGAGAAAAAAGCAGGTGAGAATTACAGAAAACAATCTTGACAGAACAGTTACCATTAATATCCAGAAATAACTAGTCTATGGGTAGATAAAATATTTTACCTACCATTTTACCTATCCCAGTTGGGATAGAGTAGACATTTTTGCAGCAGCAGGTAACAACCAAGTTATTAATGTTGACAGCCAATATCAACTAACATCAAGGAGCAAATCACTGGGATTACTGATACTGACACTAGAAAGAAATCAGCGTATGGCAGGCAACTGCTGTGATCCAAAACTGTGTTTAACACACAAAATTAGTCAAAATATCATAGCAAGAAACTGCATTTCAACTGTGAAGTCTTCAAGTCTTTAAATTCAGATTAATATACTTGTAGTCTAACTCAACAAGTCTGCAGTTATTTTCCAGCCACTGGGAAAACAAGTTAGGCATGGCTTTCAATGGAAGGTCATAGCAGTGTAAACATCACCTTCAACAACACTGATGATAAAATAGTAGTAACTAATATGCTAAGCAGCATTTCTATAACACTCTTATACTACATTCCTATCCACAAATCTCAAGGTACTCCATAAAAAAAAAAAAAAAAAAAATATGGGTAAATATCCCTCTGTGGTTACAACTGCAGAGGCTGAATTGGGCACCTGGCAGTTGAGTTCCTCGGTTTTCTACACTGTGGAGCATGAATGTTCCCTTGCCCTCCTTCCAGACATTCCCCAGCCCCTGCCACAAAGGAGACGCTGAAAAAATAAACAAAATCTGGTTGGCTGATAAAGAACACAAATGCATTCACGTCTAAATACAAAATGGCAATCATGCCTGAAAAGTTTAAGTAGCATGCGACGCAAATATTGCTGAGTTCATGGGAAACGAGAAATACAAAAGGTAGCCAGATGCTTCAAAGAACCTGAAGAACAACTGTCCCAAGACATTAAGACAGATGGCACAAAAATCATAAAGCAATAAGAAGCAAAGAGGTCACTTCTAGCTTTCTAGATAAACGCTCTGAATCACTCTCTGGTCCTTCCAAAATTCTGAATAAATAGCATCGAAAGTTAATCAAGAAACATACCAGGTCCAACTTTTGCATTTCTAGAATATCTTAGGAAAAATTCATATTCCACTGAGAATTTTTCCATAGAAGAATCAGTAAAAAAAAAAAAAAAAAAAAAAAAAAAAAAAATCACTCTGAGAAAAATGACATGGCTTTCAAGAAATCACAGGCTGTATTAGAAATGTAAGCATATCAGACTTACTCCTCTAAGGACCAGCAAACCATCAAATAAATAACATGCAAAATGAATTGAAAAGAGCTGATGCTGTTGAGGAGTGGAAAGTTCCCCTAAGAAAGGAACTTAGGGGGTAAAAAAAAAAAAAAAAGACTGTTGTAAATACTCAGATCTTACAAGCCTTCTTTATTGCTAGAGCTAACCAGAGTCATTCCTAGGAATGGAACTATACAACATCTAACTTCTCAGCTGGCACAATTCTGCAAACCTTTGCTTTCTAATGTATTAAAGTTCTCTGAAAAAGTTAATGCAAGAATAAATATGGATGAACTTGGAATAATGTACTTAGATTTTCCAAGGGACTTTGATACAGTTTCTCATAATAGCCTTCTGAGGAAAATAAATAACCAAGGAGAGTATCATCCTTTTCATACACATACACAAACACTCACACACACTTGCACAAAAAAAGCAACTGGAGAACAGTTATGATGGAGAGCTGCTCCTCAGAATGAAAAAATGTAACTGCAGGATAACTAAGAATCACTTTAAAATAGTGAGGAGAAATCCTCTTTATTCCACTAATTTTGTACTACATCTCATAGTTCAAGAGTTCATCTTACATAAGCTGGATTTTCATTCTGAGTCTAAGCCACAGATAAATTGATTAAAAATAGAATTGAGTGGGAAGAGAGGCAAGAAAGCACAAGTAGAAGATGGACACAGAAAAACAGATTAATTCAGTGAAAAAATAAAATTGTGGATAGGTAGGTGGATGTATATTTACTGGCACATTCTCAACCTACCTTTTGTGGATACCTTTCTAACTCTAACTCAGTACAGACTCAGGAAAACTATACTTTTGTTTTGAAGTTGAATCACTTTTAGGGGCAAGGAAAAGAAAATTAAGCCAACCGTGGGTTTGAGTTATAGGAAAAATAAGGTCTCTGAGCTCAAACTGGTTTTTGCCATTCTGATAAACATTTTAAGTAACGCTGCAGAAAACCTCAAGATCCACAGGGTTTGCCCATCCCTTGCATGGGACCAGTGTCCCAGGATATATTTAGTAGCAGGCTGTGCTCAGCTGCCACATCATGTCTGTGGGGTGAGATGGTCTCAGAATCTTTCAATCCCAATATCCCCTGCCTGCAACACTCCTGGACCAGGTCACAGACCAGCTGTGTTCCAGGTATATCAATTGCTTCTTCACTGCAATCTTGACACCTGCAATCATCTCTTTTGGGTCAGAGTTGTCTCCCCTTGTCCATCACACCCATTGAATATATGTACAAACAGGAACAGACGCTGCAAGTGCTTGGACATTCAAGTGGATGGATGTACTTTAGTATCAGTCATCTTGCTGCTCAGATTGCAACACATCTACAAGCTCTATCACTAATGTGTATCTCTCTACTAACTGCCTGAAGAGCGCCAAAAGCTATTGGGGACACAACCGGTTAGTTAAACATTGTGAAATGGGGTTTAAAAGAAAGTAGAGCCCAAGCCAAAAAGAGGATTTACTGGACAGCCAGTGTGACAGATTCCTACAATGTCTGGACTCCTTTTTCAGGGTCTTATAAAGAAAGTATAGGTGCTAACCCTAGGCACCCAGGAGACACCTCAGAAAGGCTCGTACTATGCAGCCATCTGCCAGTACACAGAAGCCAAACAGAGTTCCACCGCCAAGAGGTGCTACCTACTGTAGCCTGACACCCAAATAAAATATTTTTTCTACATTTTGACAAAGCCTTCAAAACTTGACCTGGCAAGTACTGTTAAAATGAATCAGTCAGAAACTGGGGTGCTGTGAGCTCTCACAAATCAGGTGCATATTTAAACATCTTTGATGATATCCTAGGGATCAAATCAACAATATGGAAATGCTCATAACAGGTTGTTACCCTTGACCAATTAAATCAAAAAGTCAGATGCTCGGGTGCAGGAGCCATCAACATGCAGGGAGCTACACACATTTATACCTGTTGAAGATGTACTGCATTACAATGAACAGTTTCACATGGCACAGCAGGACTTTTTTGTTTCCCTCCACAGGTTTAACGGAACTCGTGCATGTTCAACGAAACTTTCTCAAATTCTTCTTTCCTCCCAATTCTTTCATTTGATTCTGCTCCCTCCCCCTGAGGGGAAATACATATTTGTCTCATTTGTTCCATTTAATGCTGAAAATTAGATAACATCTGTTGCCAGACATATAGGTTCAGAGAATGCTTTTTGGTTTGAGGAGAGTGGAAGAGAAGAATTTTTTATTTGAAGAGTTTTATTCACATAAAAAGCTTTGCTTGCTGTTGAGATAGATTCCTAGTGCTCAGCTAGTTCTTTTTTTTTTTCTTATGAATATTTGGCTTTATCTGAATTATTCACTGTATTTTCAGACTGCTTACTCAGGTTCAAAGAAAGACTCTCTGTTTACGACTATTCGTGCATTCCTCTCTGGGACAAAAGGGTTGGTGTGCTTATTACGCACTTCAGCAGAGGAAGATTTTGTGCAATTACTTTGCACGTATGGTAACAAAGATTTTTCACAATTGCAGAGGAGAAAGATTTGTATATTTATGTTCCAATACTTTGCTCAAAACAGCAGCTAGAAATATCAAGGGGCATAATCTTACAAGTCAAAAAAGTTTGCTTACACAGAATTTACTAGATCACTGCCACAAAAAAGGGGCACTGTTGTACAATGCGACTTGAGTTATTTAAGATTGTCAGAGTAAAAGCTGCCTGAGATAATACTGGCAAATACAACTAAATTGGAATTGGTTAGCAATCTTTGCCACCTGGATTTCCGATAACCTTAATCCTGCAATGCTTCTTGCTGTTGACAGAAAACAAGACAGTCCTGAGAGACATCTGGGTGATGCCTGATGGGTGGTGTTGCACGGCTGTTGCTCAATCAAGCATGGGTGACAGTGCCAGACCTGGTTTTAACTGGTATTACTATGCCACTAGTACAGTGATCTTTCATTAACAAAAAGGTGGGCACATCAGGTGTGAGAAGGGTGGGTTTCACACCTTCCTCCCACTTTAGATATCTTACTTAAACACCATGAATAAATATGTGGAGATGCCTTTAAGTACACAGAGAACTATTCTGTGATCAGAGGTCCTGAATTATCCTTTATCTCAAAGGCCAATACATTAGCATCTATACTTTTCCCTACACTAACCTGTTATATCATCCTATAGACAACAAGCTCTGAAACATTTATTATCATAAGAGAAATCAAAACCCTTTATTCTGGAGTATTTGCAATATTAAAAACTCTGATACTTTGTTTATATTTTCTCCTTGAATCTAGACCTTTATACATTATACCTTTTAACATAAATGTATAAAAACTGGGCTGAATATTGAAATGAAAGCATTAAAAATGAAATATTCTCTCAATATTTTATTTTTTGTTTACAAGGAACAACGTAGGGAATTTAAAATGAGTCCATAAAAGTTTTGATTGACCTAAATTTGCATTTCTAAGTGAAAAAGAAAGCTGGTGAAAAATTATGCACAGCTCTAGTCAGGATGCCTTTTTCCTCCCTCCAGTACTTTTTCTCCATTAATATCTGATTGTCATACAACTTCAGGAACAAGAGGATGGATCTCTTAATTAGCAACCCCAGAGAATGGCAAGGGGTTTTGCATTACTTGCCTCAGGCTATTTGGTTTAAGGCACGCAAATAACAGAATCACAGTAATTAGGGATGGAAAGGCCTACTAGGTCATGTAGACCCCACGTCAGGGCAGAGGTACTCCCAACAGTGTAGTTTCTGGGACTCTGCAGAGAACATTTGAATTATCCCAGCTTGAAGACTACTGTATAGGAACAGCATGTGTGAAAACCACACAGAGGAAGCTGTGCAGTCTCTCAGCAGTTAGACAAGCCCATTAACAGGGAGCTATGAAACCTAAACAGCAAGGGAAAGTGGATCCATGATGTTATGTCTCAGATGCATGGTGGTATCAGCTACTGACAAGTACGCTCAATGGAATGAGTTCACGGAGGTGAAGCAGATGAACTACACTGAATTGCTTTCCCCATGGCCTTTTAAAGATGAAGCAGAATCAAAGATTTCAGCTCTGCAAACAAAGGTAACCCTCATGAGATCCCTCTTACATACAGTGGGTTGTAGAGTTGTGAGAGCCTCAAACAGATGCTGAGTAAGATTTTTTCAGACAGAAATTTGAATAAGCTCCACCATGTTAAATTCTGCCCCAAGGTATACTGAACAGTATTTCATGAATGCAGTGAGGACTGAGCTCTGTTACACCACCCAACATTGTTTTCTGTAACAGCGTAAGATCTCCGATACAACAAACAAAGGTTTTACTAAGTTTTCTGAGGACAGAGAGGAAAATTCCTACTACTCCCAAGGTGGGATATTCTGGCAGGTTAAACGGTGGAGGAAAAAATATTCAATAAAATGGAAGATAGAATTTGTGGGATACTTCTTACTCCACAAATTCTGCTGGTGAAGCAATAGAAAGGGGATGAAAGACAAAACAGGAAATGTATGTCACCATATCTTCTGCTCTACCCCCTCCTACACAGAACCAGGCCAGTGGCACAGAGCAGCAATTCTTCCTACCATTGGGCTACAACTTATACAAAGCTGCTTTAAAGTTGTTCAGCATCTTGAGTGGTGGAAAGGGGAGACACTATTGGCCTGGCTGCTACACTCAGAATTTTTCCCAAGATTGTAATCTTTCCCTAATCCTTATTGCCTCTAGTACATAAATTGATCTGCTGAAGAGTTTGAGAGGGGAGGAAAAAGAGTTATAAGCAATCCTCCTTGACTGTATCATTAATGAAGAGGTATGCTTTTCAGAAGCTCATCATCTTGGAGAAAACCAGTCCCAGAGGAAGGTTTGTCTCATTGCAAAATAAGTCGATGACTCTCTGCTCTGGAAACGTAGTAGCCTTGAGCATATCAAAGAGTTTCACGCATGGCTTGTAGGGTGGTGCTAAGAGGAAAATGTTCAGCCCTGATTTTGACACCCTCTCTTCTCTATATAGATAGGGAGACCACCAATTTTGAAGTTAGCAAGTGTGTGTGTTTTGGGGGGAAGAATCAAAATAGAAAGCTTTTCCTTAGAGGAAGAAAACCAACTCATCACCACATCAAGCCACTCATAGGCAAAAATAAGAGTAACACTAGATTTTAGTTTTGGGTATAAACAGAGTTGTTACAAAAGTGCTATAAAAATGGTCTTGCAAAACATGATGACTAAGAATCACATTGCTGAGGTACTATTTCGTCCAGTTCACAGTGAAAGAACTAATTGCCGTTTCCCTGTAAAAACAATTCATGCCAGCTTTTAAGCCCATTCAGCTCAGCCAGCTAGCGCTTTCAGAAAGGAACCTCCAACTACTTTCCCTTCTTCCCTGCCCAATCCCCCTATTCTCACCTACACTAATAAAGTGATGCATGAAAAAAAATAATCAAATCCATAGGTAGAAAACTAGAACAGTTTTGCAGCAACATACACTTAAAAATTAGCTAAATAAAAGTAGTAATTATGGCCTTGCTTCCAGCATCTTATTTAACATAACGACATATTTAACATCACTCCGAGCTGAAAACTTTTCCCCGTAACACAGGGTCCTAAATAGATTTCCCATAAATACTGGGAAAGTCCTTTTAGCATGCATGTTAGGGTAAAGCTTTGATCATGTCTACACTCATTTTGGCTTTTCTCTTTACTTCAAATCCTCATCATCATGCTGACCACATACTCCTCTGGCTTGTTTGTTCATGGTAAACACAAAGCAAATACTAGAAAGAGATCTTTCTATATGAATGTTCTATAGTTACAGCAGAAAAATCCTCAAATGACTCAGTTTATGACATAAAGCCTGGGATATCCTAGGCATTCCCAGAATACTATGATTTGATATGAAAAGAAAACCAGCAGGACACATTTGCTCTACTCCAGTTTGCTGTGTAAGCAGGCATGACGCACTGCTACCCCTCACGTCTGGACCCTGCGTCTAGAAAACCACGTTCAGAAGAGTAAAACCTCTCTATCTCCTTATTTCTTTGCGCAGACACATATTCCAAAGTAACATTAAACCCCTAAGTAAGCAACAAAAGAAGCGTATTTCCCCCTGAAGTGAATCATTGCTGTCTTGTCTTTTTTTTTTTTTTTTTAAAGACTTTATCTAGAGGATAGAGACAGCATACATGGCTTTGCCTTGACCATGCAAAGAGCATAATGGAGCAGAAAACATTTTTCAGTGCTCCTGACTGTGTAAGTTCAGGGAAGGGAGTTATGGAGGTTTTTTAGTTTGGGGGAGGGAGTTGCATTGGAGGGTGGGGTGGGTATTTTCTTGGTTAAGATATATGTACAAGAAATCCCTCAAGAGCATTTACAGCCAAGTGATAGCAATACCCTTTTCTTCCCGGAAGAGTTTTCATTAAATCCCATTGCAATTAAAGGTTCATTTCTAAACAAAGACTGGAGGCTTAGGTTATGGAAGGAAGTACTACAGAGGAATAGCCTGTTCCTCACCTCAAAAATGCTTCTACACACCCCAGCCTCCCATTACTGCTGTCTGTTCCCACTATTGACTTGGATTCCTGTAGATCTGGGGGCACAAAGCACACACATTCAGTCCATGCAAAGTCCACAGAGAAAGCAAGAATCTTTCCATGTCACAGGATCACACACAATAGCAAGATGCTTGTGAATTGGTGAGGGAGGATGAAAGTGAACACTTACACTTAATGAACCACCTCTGCTATGTTGGCTTTTTGCCAGAAAAAATAACCCATTACAATCAAAACCCAGTTAAGTCAAACAGTCCATGCTTAATTAAGCCCACTCTAAGAGTTTTCTGTTCAAAGCAGCTGATATTTTCAGCAGGTGAGACTGAAGCTTGCCAGCTCATAGTATCAAATCTAAACCCTTAAATGTGGGTGTCCATACTGTGTGTATTGCTAACATGGAAAAGGGGATGTAGAGCCCAGAACTAGAATATTCAGAATACAAAGCTTCAATTGAAAACATCAATAGCTATGCCTATACTATCAAATAAAGTGGGCCAGGCCTCTTCTCCAGCCCTGAGGCCAAATGCACAGCACAGGACACATCAGCATAAGCTGAATATTTTTTCTCTTCCCAAAATGGTGTCCTCACTCATACTACCCACTGGGACCAGACCCTGGCTGCTCCCTATTCCCAAAACATGCCCAGAAGTCACTTGGGTGACTGTTACTTGCTGCATGTCAAACCTGTGCCAGGAGTTCTGCTCAACTGTCTAACAATTAAACAATACGAGCAACCAATATGAGCCTGTACTCAGACTCATGTCCCAGCCTTTTTCAGTTTATTAGGATGGTATGTAGCCCATCCATCCTAAGATCATTAACCAAAGCAAATTTATTTTGAGCTTAAATGAAGGGTCTTGTCTTAGAGGTCACTACAGCAAGCCTGAAGCCAGCAAGATTCCCTCCAATAACTCAAACAAGCTTCACACCCAACTCACAGCACCAGTTCCTGCGTACTGGCTGATACACTAACTCATAGCAGACTCTGTACCCTAAATATAATCCCAGATTACTAATATATCCTGACTTCCCTGGTGTAGAACAAGCTCAGAAAGCCTGATTCTGAATCTTGTTTAAAGTGTGTGGAGAAGGGAGATGGAAAGCTGACTGAAAACAATGAATATCAGCTCTTTTTAGCCATCAAAACCACAAAAATGTCTACAGTGTAGATCAGTCATAAAGAACAGACAGGGAAGATAAGGAAGACAGGAAACCATAGACCTAAACACACACACACAGAAGCACGCATCTACACACATACACCAGTTTATCAGTGCTGCTTGTCTGCAAAAGTAAGACACGCAAATAAACAGCAATGCTATTTAAAAGATTTCTCCTCTCATTTTCAGACAGAGGTGTGCAAGCCAAGCCTTGACTCGTTTGGGGATAGGGTGTTTCATTGTGGTTTGGAGATGCATCCAAAATTTTTTATTACTCAGAAACTTTGGTTCTGAGTGTATTTTTATAAGGAGTCTGAGAATGAAATATGATTCATATTTACATCTTTTAACATGTTGGGAACAAAAAAAAAAAAAAAAAAAAGGATGAGCAAACTGCTGCTGAAAGAAATAAAAAAAAACTTGGTTCAATTTCCCACAAGACTTTCTAGGTTTGGGCTGCAAATGTTTATGTTACCAGAAACACTGTAAAAGAGGTGAAGGCAAAAGACAGTGGCAAAGTCAGCAATGATTTGAGCTGTGCATCTGGTCTTCTGGTAACATTGATTTGGAAAGCACATAAGAAGTGTTGCAAATTAGTTATGTCAATTCAGGATTTTGATAAAAACTGTTCAGTCCCATGAAGTAATTTGCTCTGGCTAGCCAGAGCTCTTCCCCTGTAGAAAGAATACATTGTAATATTTTTGTCTGTGTGAATGATGAGTGTACATATTCTTATAAATAAGATGTTATGTGTAATCTTTCCACATAAATCTGGGACAGCTGAAGTATAATGGAAAGAAAATGTCGTGTATTGCAAAGAATTTTTTCCCCAAATTAACCTCCATAAATGTCTTAAGAACAGAGGGAGCATCTCATGAAAAGACCTTTATGCAGATGCAGATCATGACATTCCATTCATAAAACCAGAGAGAGGCAACATGATATAGCTGCAAGACTGGGGGGGGGGGGGGGGGGGGGAATAATTTCAGAGTACGGCAAAAGCTCAGAGACATCTTGGCTAACACCATAACAATCTGTATCGTCCAGGCAGCACATCAAGGTTTTCTAAAGTCTAATTCTGAAAGCCTAAACATTTTACAGGGCTACGATTTCTCATATCAAGAAGCATTCTCCATAAAAATACTATCTATATCAGAGTAATTAACTAGATTACAGGCAATGATGGACAGATAGTGATAGGCACTACACATGTAAACAAGCATCAAGTCAAGGCAGACATGAACAACCACAGATGGGAGAAAAGAAAAATTAGAATTAGTTTCTTGCAGATGAGTAATGAGAGCAGAGAGATTCACCTACAGGACCAGGCAGCCTATGGCAGAGTCAAGAACTGAAATCAGAAGTCCTGCAAATAGTGCCTTTCTCTTAGGGTCTGCCATCCTCAGTCGAGTGCCAGTTCCAGAATTAAAGCTGAAGTAAGAACATTTATCAAACATCTTACCACATAATAGGAGGATGAGAAGATGCCTCCTAATGAATGAATATTCAATGACCGTTTTATCCATATTGGGTTAGGCATGGTTTTAGCCTATCCACACACAGAAGGGAAGGTTGTAGAGACAAAAGGAAAGTAAGCGATTTTCTCAAGTTATCATATAGGGCAAAACCTTTCTCCAGTGAACCACACCACCTCAAAGAAGAAAAAAAAAGAAAAAAGAGGAGGCTCAGCAGATACAGAAATTAAGGGGATGTCTGAACAGCCCCCACTGCAGGCCTAACAGTGCAGGAGTACACTCAGGAGACTGCAGACCAGATGCTACTGAGAAAAACTGCCGACCAGTCACAGCTAAGAGAGAAGCATTCAAAAGGAGAATCAAAATGCCTTACGCTCCTTTTGTAAACATTTCTTTTCAGGGGTGTAGCTAAGCAAATGGAGGGCTACCAAAGCCCAAGTACCTGAAAGAAGCTGCACTCTTCCCAAGTTGTTAAAGCATGCTCATGTGGCACTGTGAGAAGGCTTTGAGAGCTCCCGAGATGGAAACCACATGCTAGCATACCCCCCTGGAAAGAGCCCAATGTGCAAGCCAGCGGGCAGACCACCAACTAACTACATGTGTAGAAGTACTCGCTGGGTGTCTTTGACTTTTTTTGAGAAACAAAAAGGAGGGGGGCAGAAAGGTTCCCACCCTCTGGAAAGAGCCTGACACACGATGTGTAGGTTTGCTGCAGGGAAAGAATCCCACTTCAGTGAACGTGTTGGAGAAGCTGCCTGACAAGACAAAGTGGCTTGCTCCTTGCTTTCTCTCCCGTGGTTTATCTTGTCTGATAATGAGGTAAACCCGGCATGGGCTGGTGGGAATTGGAAAATTGCTAATGGATCACATTTTGCACACTTCCTTGCTTAAAGTGATCACTGTATTTCTAAGGTAAAGAAATAACATACTAACACTGCCTTTCTCCTGTATCAGCAACCAATCACTACAAAGTAAAGGATGTAGGAAGAACACTGCTGCTGCCAGAGATTCACCTATCACATTCACAGCAGAGTGAAGTTCGAGGTCCTCTCTTTATATTGCCCTTGTTCTCATTTTCCTTGGATGCTCTTTCCTTGAAATACAGTAAGATTCTCCCTTTTGCTGATACCTCCCCTCCATTCAATTACTTTCTCCTTTTTCAGTCTTACACTCACCCTCTTGCATCAAGAAGTGCCTTATATGTCACAATACCGTGAGACATAGCATTGTTCTCAGCGTATTATCTCCAGGAGAGGTGACAGGTATCATTAGGATGCGAAGAATTAGGCAATCCTAAGACACTCCTCTACGGTTGCTTATAAACTTGTCAAGCTTTGTGAAATACAGCATAAGTGCTCAAGGAAGACAGGGCCCACTGTCACTGAAGGTCCCATTATGATACTCAGAAATTTGGCCTCTGGTCGTGGTTTCAAAACTTGGTTTCTGGTTGTGCTTTCACAAAACTTGGGCTTATCCTTGGATCTCATGTATTGAGGTGCTTTTGAAAATCTGGCCTCTAATCTGTGCTGTACCTCCCCAGGCGCAAGGAAAAAAATACTTCTCTACTGTACAAAACTTTCCACAGAAAAATCCCAAAGAGAGAAGTTCAGAACGGGAGGGCTAATGCACCTTTTGGACAGTTATGCAGACATTTTTGCCCTTTCATTGCTGTCCTCCTTAAAATCCTGTAGTCCCATCTCAGAAGAATACTCTAACACAATTGTTACCTATTGTGTTTTCAAACTCTTACTCTAGGGAGATTTCAACAACAACAACAAAATACTGCTTTTTTGCTTGTTTTTTGTCCAGCAAAGCAACAGAGAACAAAGACAAATTTTTGTGGTTTTTTTAAAAAAGGTATATCCAACTGTCAAATTCTGCCAACATTTACATTATGACACCAAGTTGCAAAATATTATAGGCAACAAGAAAGTAGAGAACTGAATTTTGACTTCTGCAGAATACAGGTAAATATTCTAATAAACAAAACCTACTTAAAACATAAATCCTGTGTAAACTTGCATATCGCTTTTTTGTTAACTTTTTACATTGCAGAATTATTTCTGTAGTGCTATGAGGCTTCAACAATATAAAATACTTGTTTAGCCTATGATCTACCCAATCTCAAAATCTAGCTGTACTTTAATACAATTTGATCATTTTTACAAAGGGTCACTCACTTATTAAAATTTAAATCCATGTGTAAACATCGCTAGACTAAAATCCTACTATATTTCCAATATAAGAAAACAAGATCTCAAACTATATTCACTTTAAGAAGGGTATCCTGAAACATGACATTGTCTGTGTGGAAAAAAAGAATAAAAGTAAATAAGTAAAAATTATTAATACCCTAAGGGTCAGAGAAGCAGAAAGATTAGACTGCATGCTATCTCTAATAAAAAAAAAAAAGCAGTTCTGCCTTTATATTAACCATAGAATAATTGAAGCAGCGATAAAGCAATTTCTTTTTTTAAATCATGCCTAGTACATTTAAGTTTTTTAATGTTTTATTATAGTCAAATAAGTTAGCGTTAGATTTTTTTTTTATTTCTTCTTAATTATTTTTTGCAGTTAGCAAGGCATTCAGTATCTAAGCCTGTAGCATAATAATTTCAACCTTGTCTGCTGATCCCAGATTTTAAACAGATGTAAACTTGCACTGTTCCATACAATGCAATAGCATTACATCAGCTGTCACATTACTGGTGACAGTCTGACTTTGAGTACAACTACCTGGAATATCCAAGTTGCACGGGTGCTTTAATGCTTTGTCACATCAGGACCTCAAGTTATTGGGCAAGCAATCAAGACAAGGCAAGCAGGTGTAAGGCAGATGATAAATGGCCCCACCAATATACAGCCCTCCAGCCCTCTCATGCTCAAATTCATTAATTGGATGAAGTGCAGGCAGGGAATGCAATTTGGGATACAGATTCATGGCTATTAAAAGACTAGAATGAGACAGACTCATTTTGACATATGACTTAAATCAGTATCAGGTCTCCAAGATGAAAAGCAATTGAACAAAACCACTGTACAGTAGTAGAGCTTTGTAGTTTTCTTTCTACTACAGAAAAATGTGACTTAAAGAACATGAAAAACAGACTCTGCTATTCTGCTCAGCACTGAAGTGAAAGTGAGCTCATTTTAAACTACACATTTCTAAAAAAGATAATCTACTTCCTTTTGTAAAATGTTGATTAAACATTTGTAAAAAAATCAGGCAATTATCACTGCAATAAATAGTAACAGCCATCAGGATGACTTAGTAATTTCCCTACAATTTGAAATATTTTATGTAACTACTGTAGAAGTCTTATTGTAACTTAAAGATACATAAATACATAGAACTGACTATGTAATAGACATGAACTAAATAAACAGTATAATTCTTAGAAATTAAACAAATGTGAAATCTCCCCTGTGAAAAGAAAGGCAGCAAACACTGGGGCTGTGTGGATGAGTGGCTAAAGTATCAACACTTAAGTTTTGTTATTATGGATCAGCTCAAACCTGCGGTTAGCTATCAGGTCTAATAGATCTTGTGGTCTCACTTCAGAGAGCAGAGGTATCTCAAAGCAGTAGCGGATGTGATGCAGTATCAGGGCTCCTGACTGAACAGCAGGCATTAACAAGAAATATCAGTTCCTTTGTTTGAAACAGATAAAAATAGAGCTAAGTTGTCAGCCAAGAAATGCATTAGCTCCCATTTTTGTTGGTCGAAGTCTGTAGAATGAAATACTTCTGGTTTGAAAGTGTCTCCCCTTTCCTCCCTGCTCCCTTTAAAAAAGTTTTAAATATTGAGATTTTGTTTGGGGTTTTTTGGGGGGGGTTGGGGGGTGTTTGTTGTTTTTTTTAAAAAAGCTTATCTAGCTGAAGTTTAAAGAATTCAACATTTATAGTGGAGAGTGACGAACGACAGGTGAGGGAAAAGAAGTGCAGGCTTTGCTTCCCTTATTTTGAAAAAAGTTTATTCCTTTTGGCTTATCGCACAACTAGGAAAAAGCTGCAGAGCTTGAGAAACTGCAAAGTCTCATGAATTCCATTCCTCTTTTTCCCCCTGTCCACCAACTAATAATTTGCTTACACCTCGATATGCAATTCTTGATTCTCACAGTTAGAAGTGACATTCCATTAAACTCCAAGCTATCCCAAGAAATTAAATATAAACTGGCAAATCAGTTTAAAGGAAATTTCCCAGAAACTTTAAAAGAGCTTATTTGACCTTTCTAAAAAATCATTTCACTTTTCAAACAGCAAATTTTGCTTTTATTCTTTATGCTTTATGCTACTACAAAGACGTTCCCATGACATATTCACAACTAGAAAGGAAAAGTACTGGATGAAGGTTCATATGGCCTAGCTTAGTATAAAAGCACTAACATCTTTCCAGCTCTGCCACTGTATGCTGAAGATCTAGACTAAAAAACTAACATAGAAAGTGTTTTTTCTTCAAACTGCTAAGTCTGTGTTTTCCTCTCATGACTCCAGCTGAGCGCTATTAACACCGAAGTAATGCCCAACCACTGAATTTCACTCCAAACCTCTTCAACAGCCTTTGTCTATCTATGGAAGACCGACCAACACTGTGCATCTATTTTATTCTTACAGCAAGCAAAGCAATAGTATTCACTGTTTGAGCCTTGGCTGCCCAGCAATGCAAGAAACTTCTGAACAGAAGAGGAGACTTAGGAATGTCTTGTCTTTTAGAAAGATATTAGATATCAAAAAGCAATTTATTAATTTATTTATTCATTTTTACAGAAGTCCATGAGAAGAAGTCTGACTGCCAGCCGTAGTCTAATTCTCTCTGATAACACAAACAGAGACTATAAATCTTAACTAACAGCTTAACATGTGAGGCATTTGATGTGTCTGGGAACCTGCTGTATGAAAGAAATTAGCTGTAAAAAAAGAAGCAAAATGCCTATTCCCATGGGAAGAGTCTGCAAGACTGGTAATAGATCATTTGTTCATTTGGAAGACACTTGTTCCTCTAGTAAAACAGCAACTAATATTTTTGCTTTCCACTGCTCAGACAGGAAATATGGTGCTAAGGGCCAATAGACAGAGCAAATCATCATGCTAATTACACGGTCGGTAAACATTTGCTCTCCCATGTTTCCTAAAGGTCTGAATAATTCCTGGTTAGAATTCAGTAGTGGAACGAGTAACCTTCTTCCTCTCTGACGTAAATGCTGAGGAGATGTATCACATTTTAGAGGATACCCAGGTTAAACATCCCTATTTTAACAGGAAGATCATGTCACCTGGAGAAGGTTGAGCACTACCACATTTAGAAGGAAAATGAGAAGGTTTTTGAAGTATTAGAGGAGTGAGGTTCTGAAACTGCTCCTCAATAGATAGCAAACACCCAAATTTAAAACAGCCTGATAAACTAACAAATGGGACTGTGGAGCAGGTTGTTTACTGGGAATCTTTTTTTTGGGGGGGGGGGTAGATGACAGATCTGTTCTAGTCCTGCATTCAACTTTCATATATGAAGTCAAATTTCTCACCTGCAGAAATGTTCAGAATTAACCACCTGACTACGCAAAAGGGCATGACATGGAAAAGCCTCTACTTTCCTACAAAAACAAAGCGAAATAAGCATATTTTCTTTTAAGGCTCAAAGATCTACTTGCTTGCTGTAAGTTTTGGGTTTTACTATACCTGGTCAGACTCTGAAATTCTGACTACCCCAATATTCTTTTATTAGGCCACATCTTCATCTCTGCTGACTTTCTACCAGGCAAAGATCTAGTCCAGGAGCTGGCTACAAACTGAACAACGTCCTAGGTATCTGACCTCCTCTCAGAATGGGCTTGTATGTTAAACAGAGAGATCCATCTACAGATTCCTAGTAAACTATCTTCTTTATGTCCTCTCCATAAAAGAAAGCTACCTCCCATCCACACAGTACTCAAATTCCTGACTGCTACTCACTGGATTAGGATGGGCAAGTCATGGGATGCAGTTGTGTCAACATCAAAGGAAAAACAAACATTCAAGTGTTTTGAAAATGCTTCAGAGTGAAATCCTGTTTCTCATGTGCCCTGACTGTAGCTTCACCCTCATAAATTTTAAGTAAAACAGCTCCCTAATAGTATTCTGAACAGCACAATTGCAGACAAAATGCTTGACTTCCACCCACTGCTTCTCCATGCTCTCAACACGTGCCACCAATCATTTCCATTTTGATGTATAGTTGCTTTTAATTCTAAATGAGGGGGTTTTGCTGTTTAATTTAAGGAAAAAACAACTGAAGACTCACAAAGTGAGGAGGAGGTGGGTGAGATCCTGCACTGGTACAGACTGTCAAACCCCTCCTAGAATCAGTAGAGCTGCTGCGGTTGATATCAGGAATTACCCAGCTCTGTACAATTTCTTCTTTCACATCTCTACTCAGTTATATCTCAGAACTAATGTTCCCAAAGGGGACACTACTTTGGGAGTGCTTTAAGTGCTGGATTTTCAGAGACTTACAGGTCTAATTAACAGCAGTGCTGAGCATGGGATTCTTAAATGCATTAGTAGAGTTTGGGGTTCCAAATATCTCCCCAAATCCAGCCATATGCTGGTGGTCCCCACAAATCAGCAGGGGGAGGGAGTGAGCAGCACACCACTGAACCAGAGGCTGCTTCTAAAACCAGCCCTAAACAAGTCCACGGCACTGAATTCAATGGCATTGTCCACATCAGGCTTGAACAGGGGATGCTATGCCCATTGCACTGTCTGACAACGACTGCCTCTTGTTATTTGAAACACTGTTTATTCAAGGTAAAGTTTGAATGTTATGAGAGAGAATAGGACATACTTTTCCTGGACTTTTCCTTTCTAAGAGTTGAGCTGGAGATAACAGTAATTATTTAAGTGATATTTTTAGCCATATTTGTGACCCTTGGGATTTGATAGACTTTTCCCATTGCAGCAGGTTGTTTTATTGGTCTTTCATCAAACATACTTCAATGATTTTATTTTCACCTCCATTAACATTTAAATGCCTCTGTGAGGCATTACAGCCAGTTACTCTCCGCAGAAATTGAAGAACACCACAAATGACTGTGCATTTACAAACACACAGAAAGTACCACAGTTTTCTCCATTACTCTGTCATCAGAGATATCTGCTCTAGGTTGTGCTCGGAGCATTAGCCCATGTAGCCTGATATGAGTTCATGAGGCTGGAATTCAAAACACTAACCAGCTGTGGGAACCCGGGAAGAAGGCTGTCACACTAAATGGTATCCAGATTAGAGCTGTGAGAATTTGGGAAAGCCCGTCTAGCAAGCATGATCTCTTGGGGGGAAGGGAGGGGGAGAAACAGTTCCCAAGTTGTTAGACTCATAAGCCTAAAGGAAACTAGGTCTCTCTGTTAGATACTGAAACTGTAAGGCTTGACTGGAACTAAATCTGTATCAGGGGATATTTTCCCAAGGGAAGAAATCCAGCGAGTTATTTTCTTGAATTAAAATACAGATAACTACCTCTAGCATGGTTTTCTTTCCACAGTGTAGTCCAGGGCTGGATGCACACAACTTCCTAAAGAATCTGGCTGTGGTAGAAACTGATGGGAATCATGGTCCAAAAGATGGACCCTCTGTGCTACCTTGCATACAAAGTAGTATGTGTCTGACATGCAGGTGCTTGATTTAAAACCACCACCAACTAGACAGCCAGATTTGAGTGAAAAGGATGACTACACAGTTAGATATGCAAGGAAGAGAGAATGCAAATAATTTATTACTTGCTACCCTACAACTGATATTCCACATGGGGGGTGGGGAGAAGGGGGGCAGGAAATCTTTTTGTCTGTCCCCAGCTCCGATACTGTAGGTGATGTAACGTAGAGAAATATCTTTACAACCAAGAACTGTAATATCTTTTTAAAGGGATTTCTTTTCTTGCTAAGGCGTGGCATACTTGAGGACCATGCCCCAAACTTTTATTTGCTGCCTCTTTATAACGGTCTTTAAAAATTCTCTAAGAAAGTAGGAAAAATGGGAACTTTCTAGATACGATCATTTGCATCCTGCTTGGTTTCCTTGGATCCAGCAACACTAACTCACCACTCCAAACGCAGTGCCTGTACACAAATGCGCCAGCCAGAGTTTCAGGTGAGGAGGAAGTGCTCATTTAGCTTTGGGCACATCCATCAGTGTCAATACCGGAAAAGCGATGCCCTTCAGGTGTTGGCTGTTTGAGGTATCCATCATGGGGTGGAAGAGGCCTGTTCAAAGGCAGAGATACCTCAGGAAGTGATCTTTTTCTGCATACTCAGTTAGTGACCCTGAACACAGGAGCCACGCAGATGGTGTCAGATCCCTCTGAGACTCCAAGAACATGGCCCACAACCTGATTAATGTCACACCTGTAAGACTTGTGGGAGTAACTAATGACATGTGTCTAGTGAAATTCCCATTTGCAATTTCCCCCCTTTCATTAGAGGCAAGTCTATTTATCTGCTAAACTTTGCTCCAGACTCAGAGGGAAGAAAAAAAAGAAAAAAATCCACAAGTGGTTCTCTTCTGTCAACATGTTAATTGGTCTGATTATGAAAGAAAACAATCACAGGGACAACAGAAAAAACAGACAAACAAAAGGGGCAAGACACTTACAGACTCTCTAATACGTATAGCACAGACAACAAACCAAGGAAAGACAAAAGGGCACAACTTTCTTCCTCTGTTAATTTGAGTGATTGACAGTAGTCAGGAAAATTTTGATGTTCTTTTGTCTTCCAATATTTTGTTTCTTCAGCAGCAACAATAATGAAAATAGCCATTATATGATGACTTTTTATTATTGAAAGTTTGGTTTGTAATGAAAATTGGCACTATAGTCACATTTTCCTTTGCAAACAAAACTGCAAATTCTCATTACTAGATACCTTTCTTCCCCCCCCTTTTTTTCCCCCCCTTTTCCATAACAAAATACTAGACAAAAAGAAATCAGGGAACAGAATGGCTGTTAAGTCTTTTGAAAACATGCATTCTGAGCATAACTTTCACAGCTCAGGAGAGCCTCTTCGCAGTAGTGACAGAAATCAAAATAGCATAACTCACACATTCCCACCTCCATCTTCCTACATAGGGAAGTCCACATTCACTTGCAGGGATCAGCGAGTTCTGGCTGCCATGCCTGTTTTTAACTCAAACCCAGTTGAAATCTCTGCTTGGGATACTAGCCTCAAATTTGCTTTTGGCTTGCTTCCTATGTGTTATAACATCAGATCCTGAAAACTTCCGTATCTTGCATGTCCATACAACAGAACCCCTCACTCCTTGGGAATCCCCAGATCAACCCAGGGCACCTCTCCAGCCACCCAAGAGGCGAAGACTACAGATGCTGATTTTTCCTGAAGTTTCTTCCCCTTCTAGATAAAAACAATACAAGTTCCTGCAGAAACCCATCTGGCAGTCTTTACTCGTGCAAAACCTCCACCAACTCCCAGCACAGACATTGACTACGGAAGGATGTACAGGATTAGGCTGTAAGAGATTTAACCTGAGGCTAGTTAAATATGACTCACGAAACTAGACATCAATTACTGAGCATGGGAGACAGATTAAGGAAGAAGTGGAAACTATTTCTTTTCAGTAACTCATTTAAGCTGTGTTTGATTTAAGAGGTCTTTGACAAGAAATGCACTTAAGGGTTTTAATACTTCAGCCATTCCAAACTGCAAGTGAATAAATCCAAAGGCCAAAGCACCTTGACCCCTAAACACTGATCAGCCAAAAAACAGTCAAGATATAACATGTCTGGCCCAACATCCTTTCCCACATTTCAGCTGTAGTACTACAAAGATTCAGGCTGTCATGATAAAAGATGGTAAAGCAGCTCTTCTGGCTTGCTCTGTATCTGCTGCAATGATTAGCAGCAAGATGGGTCTTCCAGTGATGTAGTTAAGACAAGTTCAACTTTCAATTTGAAATCCTGATTGTAGACAGCTTTCAGCTGCCCAGTATTTATTACAGCAGCCTGCAGAAGCCTCAGACATGCATGAGGACCCATTAAGCTCAATATTGAACACAAGCGATTTGTAGGAGTCTGTACAGAACAAACACAGTTTCTGCCAGATTTGCGAGTCAGGAAGAGTCTCCCAAACTAAACAGACAAGTGGATGGGAATCATCAACAGTTGAAAGGCTCCATCCTGCCTCTGTCCTTCAGTTCCAATATATCTAGGAAGATTCACTGGTTCTACACTTCCCCAGAATGTTTCCAGTAAGGTTTAAAACAAAATGAAAATAACAGTTACAGTCTAACAATACGAGGATGCCTCTGTCTGAAAACATTTACATACATCAAAGAAGGGCCTGCCCAGTGTTTAAATAATAAGTCACTTGAATTTTTAACAACTATTACACAAGGTTTTTTTATTTGTACTTCTGCTTTTGATACTTATTTACTTATTAGCAAATAATT
Organism: Gymnogyps californianus; assembly: GCF_018139145.2. Classification (NCBI taxonomy): domain Eukaryota; kingdom Metazoa; phylum Chordata; class Aves; order Accipitriformes; family Cathartidae; genus Gymnogyps; species Gymnogyps californianus. The sequence continues at coordinate 6,890,524 of NC_059473.1, read as the reverse complement.
TTCATCTGTTAAACATTTGCATCTTATATTAGAAACATCAAAAGCTTCAGACCTTTGATGACATTCATCCCCATTAGTGCATAGCAAATTACAGCAACGAGAAAGAAAAATCTAAACAGAAGGCATTCAAAGAAAACCAGCATGGAAGGCAGAAACGCATCTAGCTCCAAGCAATTATATCTTAATGAATAAACATTGTTCTCCACTGCTACCTCATGCTAAGAGATACCCACAACGCAGTCAACACAAACTTAATTCTTTCCACTCCTCTTCCTTCCTTACAGCAGCTTTGTCACTTTTGTTACAGCCTAAGGTCTGCAACTCTAATATCAGCTAGGTGTACCCAACACTGATGATGAGACTATGGAAGAGTTTCACCCCCAGAAGCAAGATTCTACAAGGGGGGAGGAGGAGAAAAACTCATATACAAAATGGGTAAGTATTATACACTTACTGGCCAGTTTGCAACATCCATCATGCCACATACTTCTGAAAGGTCCTATGTATAAAAAGGCACATGTTCAAACTATTGAGATCTCATGGAAGGTGGGGGGGTGGGAGGTAAAATTTGTTACTTAAAAATCCTTCACTGCCTTTTTAAAGTTGAAGTTCCCATTAAATAAAAAAGTGCAAGATTTTAATTTAACTAGCTCTAAAAGTTATGTTAAGAAAATCCAAATGTTGATGACATTTAGCTCCAATGTGATATTAGAAAATTGGAAATACTCCAGTAACTATGACCGCAGCTTCTCTTTTCTGAAGAAACTGCCCTAAAGATAAATAAAAAAAAAAAATCAATAATCCGGTCTTGAACATAACTTTGCTGTTTATCAATTCAATAGATGCATTACTAGAAGTCTTTTAGGTGCAGCTTGAAGCTTGTCTCTGGAGTTCCCCTCATGACTCTCACAGGTGGAATGCATTAGCTAAGTCTTCACCTATGTTAGGCAGGGAAATAGCTACATTTGTTTACTTGAAATAATTCCTTTCTCCAGTAAGAGTGTCATAAGTGCCAGAGTTTCCTACACTTTCCAATGCAAGCACAGCTTTTTATTGTGCTAAACAAAGCCTATATTTTATCAGTTACACATTGCAAGCTATTCCATAAGATGAGTAGGAAATATTATTTTCTTTTCCAATTTAGGATTGGTAAACATCATTTGGATACAATCCCTCAGCAATATAAGATAGGCAGATATAATTAGGGTTATACGTAGCATTCAATCTCACAAGTATCTTATTTACAGTTTTAAGACTTTGCAACATACATTGATCACATAGATCAATCACTTATGCCTATCAATCACTTTGGCACGCTATGAGAAATTTTGACAGCAAACCATTGAAATTTCAGGAAGAAAACATACAATAGATTGCTTTCAAGGAACTAACAGTATCACTAGTGCCTCCTCCCTCCTGTCTAGTACCTGATACTGGGCTACCTGTGTTAGCAATGAAGGAGAGAGACGACTTTCACTGCGTGGGCGGGGTCCCTACTCCAACGGCAAGCCGGCAAGCCTCTACCACCCGTGCACCGTTGTGCTAGCACAGAGAGGAAAACAGTCTGCTGCTTATGGGACCAGAGTACAGAAAGAGACAAATACTGTATCCAGAAACAAATGGACCACAGTGGAAAAACCATGACTCTAAAACAGGATTTCCTTCATGGTCTGGTGAAGAAGCAGCAGCACCACACACTGCTCTTCAGTGGGGTCAAGCACAAAGCTACAAGCTTGCTCTCCAGTAAAATAAGTAAAACAATAGTTTTAAAGTCTTCCAGGATTTTTAAATCCTTTACATAGCCCATGTAGCTGTGCACAGTAACATAGCAATGAGTTTCCACTGGTATGAACATGACTTCTGTGCACACATAGGTGCCAGGATTGGGTATGTACTCCAGACTGTCTTCTCTCAGATACTACCTGTCACTTCTTTATCCAAATGTTCTTTAATTCACATGAGAAACAACCAACAGATTCAATAGGTGGAAGGTTAAAAAAAAAACCAAACCACACACAAACTGCAGGATAAGGCCTCTTTCAGCATGCTAATGTTGATTAAAAATAAGAGTCAATGAAAATGATTAAGTTTTTAACAAATTAAGAGGTTGACTTTAGTGTTGATCTAATAATTTGAGTGAAATATTTATAACTGTAGTTTCAACGGAATCCCCTAAAACTGTCTTTCACACAGGTTTACGCTAAACCTACAGTAAGATGGATGTTTAAAGAGCAGTATCCATAAAGCTACTCATGTTGAAGAAATTATCCTATGGATTGAATGTCTCTTTCAGTTGACAATTAACACAATCATAGAAAGAAAAGGAGGAAACGTAAGTGCCAAGGGATGGGAAATGGGAGGCCTAATTTCTTTTGCAAAATTAACTCTTGGGGCTGAAATAAAATTCAACCTGTTGGCTAAAATTTGGCTCTCTTCCTATTAAAATACCTTCCTAATCAGTTCAACATGTTAGATGTATATCAAAGTGGACCTTGCACCTCTGGGGAAAACACCACTGTTGATTTCTATTTTTATGTAGGGTACTACCTAGAATATTTCACACATCCAGGCCTTTTTTGTTTTTAAACCAAGTATATCATTAGTATACAGAAATAATAGACAGTGCCAAGTCCTAATAAACAACGTCTGAAATATTTTTCTGATTAGCAAGAAGTATCGAGGTGTCCAAAACTGAAATCAGCAAAAAGCCCATTTACCACAGGACAGCGTAGTAATTCAGCGAAGCTAGATGTAATGCGCTGAACTGTAACTTGGAGCATACACATATGCAAGGGAATATAATCTCATAGCAACACTTTTCTCTGGTGAAGCATTAGAGCCCTTATTTTTAGGCACATATTTAAATCCAATCAACATTTAAAAGAATTGAAAAGTGTGTTGAAATGCTTTACCAGGCTAGGCTCAAGAAATAACTCACTTCCATGAGTTACTCTGATATTAGGCTATAATACGAACCAGAGTTGCCCACACATTCCCTTCCTGAAGATGAGGAGCCAGGACTCCAAGCAGCCTTCCCCCACTCCCAACTACTAATCTGTATAGCTGTGCCACTACGGGCACTTTACCACGGTAAAAAAAACAGGAGTATCTTTCTATTTTACAGCCTTAAGAGCCAAGGGAAAGCAGGGAGGGATTTTTGTCTCAGCAGCGTGTCTGTGAGTCACGCTGCCTCCCGGGGCTGCTCCTTGGGTGGTACAGTTTACACACCATCCCTTGCTCAGAGGATGTGCCTAAAGTCACCATCAAGCCCTTTGCAAAGGGAACAAACAAAAATTTTACATATGCTTGGTCATATGGTCTATGTGATGTTATCCAACATGTAATTAACAAGAGCAAATTTTCTAAAGCTCAGACTGTTTGCTTCCAAAGTAATCCCAGTGGAAAGCATTTCTACTTCCGCATTTCCCTGTTTTGAATATCCTTTTTTTTTTCTGCTTTGGTTTTCCAGGTCCTCTTATAATTTATACCACCTACTCAGCAAGTTTCAATGCAGTCAATACTGACTGACCACATCCATATAGCAACTCAATGCTCGTTCCAATTATTTTCAACAATATACGGATTAGATTACACACATGCTGCCAGAAAAAACGATCTACCTCAGATTTAAATCATTAAGAATGACCCTCTGGAGACAATAATCTCTCCTAAATGTGAAAACTACAGACAAATGTCAGAATGCTGTCTGGCCCAGGAATGTTTCCTCATAACAAGGCTGGTTTGTGCAATCAATGAGGCTGACAAAATCTCCGATACGCTCTCAGGGCCTGATCCAAGGCACAGTGAAGTTTATGGTAACACTCCTATTGACTAGAGCTGTGTGGGAAACATTTTCTTCTGACCCATGAGAATTTTTGAGATTTTGAAAGCTTTTTCCCATCCTGAACGGGAAAGAAAAATTGAAATCTCAAATTTTTGCAACCTGAAAACCTACTTGCATCACTCCCATAAAAGAGACAAAATTAAAAAAAAACCCAAACCTGATTAAAATAATTTGTTTAAAAGTGAAGGGAAAAAACTAAGTTTTGAAATTAAAGCTCACATTTTCAAAATCAAAGACTTTGTATAAAGAAATTGGCATTTCTCAACAAAAATGTGACATCAAAAACTTGTTGAACAATTCCAACATTCTCTCCTGAACTGTAGAGCGGCCCTTTCCTGCATGAGTGAGTTCACCTGGGCTATTTTGCTCTTTCAAAAAATCCATTGTATAGAGGCACTCTATTCATCTTCATAACAAGCATAATTTATGTTCCAGCCACTGAAGAGGGATGGTCTCTCATTGCACGCCAAGAGGTGGAAGCCATTCGATACAAGGAGTATAAAAAAAAGTAGAGTAATTCCTCACAACAAATTGCAAAATGTAAACACCACATCTTTCATTTTTAAATTAATTATGCTTTCTTCTGCAAGGTGATAACTGTCAAATCATGCGTCTAAAGTAGCGTTTTTCAGCCCTGAAGGTCTTGAACCCCTGCGAGCCAAGCCCTGCATTCATATTATAACAGAAGCCACTGGATGGAGCTGTTATAAACAGTCTCACAAGCTGTGAGTCACGTTTAGACTTTAAGAAATCTGCATTGTCATTATTTTTAAGACATTTCCAATGGGAAAGCTGTTGCAAGCAGCAAGGAAGGTTTTTCTTCATTTACAATATTTACACAGAGTTCTTGCTCAGTAGGTAACAGAGATCTGTCAATTTTGCAGGAGCAGGGACTCTCTACAAAGGCCCTGAAATAAGACTGATGTATTTTGTGTAATAAGAGCAAGTGGCACTAAGAATACACACCTACATTTCCGTACCAGTTTCATTTCTTTTGAGGAGAAACCATCTTGGAAGACCTTTAATATAGATTATCATTCAAAAAGGTAAGCAGCAGAACAAAACAACCTCCATGCCATGTTGAGTGAAGAGAGGAAACAGAGGAATAGACATTTATTGACTTACTGTAGTCATAAAAGGAAACATATACAAAAGGTGGAATTTGAACTAAAAAATTCTGATAGCAAACGCTAAAGCAGTTTCCTATGCATTTAGCAGTTCCTGCCAAAGTTTCAGTCATTGCAATCCGTAATTCTTAAGAACAGTAGTTTCCCAGACAAAGCATCATTGTAGTTAATAGTAATATAGAGCTGAGGAGTTCGTTATTCTTTCTATATATGCATGTGTATGTATATATAGCTAGAGAATAATACTGAAAATCCAAGAACTAATAATAAACCAGGTGACAACACCTGTAAATAAATGGATCCCCCATGAGAATTTCTGAATTGACATTTTCCATCCATAACCAAATTCATCTCTGTCTGAGGGCCATGTGAACTGTCTCACGCACAGAACCTAGAGCACACTTTTCTGCATGACAGAGAGAACAGACAGCATCCAAGACCTCAGCTGAGTGTTAAAAGAGCAGCAGGCCACATTCAGAAACACCCCACAGCAGCGTGCGCACACTGTGCTCGATGACACCGCCATCCACTGTGGAATGTGCCACTCCAGGAGCACATATGCACACTGTGCAGTAAATCCTTGTGCTCCCTCTGCGCCTGTGACTTCGACAACCAGCACAGTAAGTTAAGCTTCATATTTTTCATAATAACTTCAAAATAAGTGCATGTGTCAGCTTAGCCAGCAATCCACCTAGATATCTCCACCCCATATCTCTGGCTTTCAATGAGCTGTCAGGAAATTCAGGATAGCAGTCAGTTCCCTCATTTCTAGCTAGAGCCTAAGGCCAGTTTTGCAGACACTCATTTAACCTCCCACTTTAAACCTCTTGCTGAGTGTGCCATGTTTTATATCATCAGCCACCTTTCCATAGCTATCATCTCAGCTCCCACAGCAAGCAAATTCAGCAGCTTTCCCAGCACAGAAGCCCTCTTGCAACGCTTCCTGGACAAAGTAGTACTAGAGGCCCACGACTCCCCCAACCCCTTATTCTCGCGTCCTTGCACCTATTCACGCTTTCATATGCATCAGGCCAATTCACTGCCTTCTTTCCAAATCACCATCCAAATGCAAAGTCTCATCTGTTTCCTGAAAGGTTTTCAGATTATGTAGCAGATGGAAAAAATGCTTAATTTGTCTCCAGTTTGTTGTATCAATGCTACACGCTGCATGTGCTGTTAAAAAAAAAAAACCTGGGGAGTCAAAATGTGCTTATGTCTTGCTCCTTCATGGGTTGTGGGTCAGGTGGGGTCCTCCAGGGCAAAGGAAAGATTGCATCTTTCCTGAGAATAACTGAATAAAGTAAGCTTGAAGTTTATAGAGGGCAGGATGGGTCCAGCTAACATTGTTAGACAGCAAGCAAAGAGCACAAAGGGAAGCTGGCAGACTCCTGAGAGGAGCAAAGACTTGACTACAGCGAAGACCTTAAAAAAAAAAGAAAACCCATGCTTCAACATTTGTGGAAAGATGCAGAATATTCAAAGGCTCCATAGGCACTCAGGGAATAAGCTGCAACCTCAACAGTTACCAATAACTATTAGACACAAAGCAAGACTGAAGGATATAAAGCACACTGCAAGAATGTAGTCAGAGAATAAATGAATTCAACTGGTCTCACTCAGAAGTTGTGAGCTTTCCACACCACAGGGTTATGCGCAGATTTTTTTCTTGCCTTTTTTAACAAAAGCACAGCTTAAGAAACTGTGAGCTTTTTGGCATCTTCTGGCTTAAGTAGCATAGTTCTACCTCAAGACTAATGCATCATCCCATTACAGATCAGCTCAAAAGATTACATATATACATATATATGAAGACTACAATAAAAGAGTGTCAAAAAAGCCATCAAGAGGCCTGTCCTGCAAGGGACAGAGAGAGAGAGAAGTTAATACATGTACATTACTCAGCAAGTGATCTGATGTTCAAAATACTCCTGAAAGACACACTTTCATTAGTTGATAATCTCTAACTTTGTTTTCCATCCCTAGTCTTAGTTTCCATCTATATATTGAACCGGTTTCTATACAAAAATGACATGGTTTTATTCCCACCCTGCATATTCACACGTATAGAAGATGTTTGATTGGAATGACAATGGATAATAATTCCATCTGTCCCCAAAATTATCTTTTAATTAAATTTGGAAATTAGATGCCCATTTCCTCTTTGGTATTCCTCCTTTTTTTAAGCAAAGCAAGCTGAAATAACTATATATTGTTCTAATGCAGAGACAATTTCCACATTGCTATCATAACTTTATGAATATGTATATACATACAGCTGTTGATGCCAGCGAGAGCATGGAAAAACTTCACATCCAACTTTAAGAAAACTTTTTTCACAAAAGTGGAAAATTAAACTTTCAATCTTTGAAAGGCCCTTTTGGTTTTATTCTGTCCTTCTCCTTTCCTCCATGATGTGACTAAGTAGAACAGGATAAAGAGTGACAGGAATAAAAGTAAAAAAAGAAAAGGAGGAAAAAAAAAAAATCAGGAAGGGAACAAAGCCTGCAAGCTTGGAATCAAAACTCAAAAGTTCTATCAGCAACTTTTCCAGGTATAAGAATTCCTTCTCTAAACTTCTCTGAGAAGAAGTACTTTGGTTTCTCTTAATTTTGAAAAATCTTTTCTATGTCTGAATCTGCACTATTATTGTTTGTTACAACGACGCCAGTCATCACCAAGGACTCAACTGTAAGTACAATATACACACATACACACTAAAAAGACAGCATCTTTTTAGTATAAAAGGGCACGTGATCTGTTAGCATTATATCATTTATACCAAACTAATGTGTGTTCTTGTCATTTACCGATCTTGAAAATGCAAGAGAACAGGAAGATTCTACCTAAAACATATCAGTTTTGTATGAAAAATAAAGAGTCGGTCACAGCATTCTTCATCCCTGAGATAAAAGGGCAATTTACTTCCTCTGCTCTTTACTCGTACATACCACTTGCACTCTAGAGGACTGAACAATGCAATGAATTTTGAAATTAGAGACACCAGTACCTCCAATGTTTTTTAAACCTAAGCTCACTTTTTGGCAGGAATATAAGATAGCCCCATTCCTGATGATTAATGATCAAGAGACAGTTAGCTAGAGAAAGAATGTTGTTTTAAGTGCAAAGTCTAAACTTCATGGACTTACAGAATAACTTTTCCTGTCATTCTGGAGAAGAAAGGAAGTAAACCCAAGCCACTGAACTCTCTGGATTGCACAGGCCTGCAACAATGACCAGAATCTCATCTCTGGCTTCAAATGTACACCAGAATGATGATGAAATAACATATTCAACACTGACATTCCTGAAAGGGCACTCTTTAGGTTAAGGCCAAAACTCACAGGCAAACAGCATTAACTAAGAGGGAAAAAAAAAAATCCTCTATTTTGTCTGTAAAACTGTTCCTTCAATATCCAAGCAGACAGGCATAGATGCATGCACTTGCTCCTTTTATGCTGTTGGGATTTTTGCCAGCATGTAGGGGTAAACCACATTTCCATATCGTACCCAGATGTGCAATCAAGAGAACATCCTAGATCATCACCTCCACAGTTTGGCCTAGGAATCAAAGCCATTCTTTATCCCACCCACCATTAACATCTCTTCATAATTCATCAACTAGTGAAAAAGGACAGCCCTTATACTGAAATACTGCACAAACTTAGTCCTGATTTATTTAATTAAATGGGTATTGTGACTACAAGACCTGCCTCTAATTTACCATATTGCAAACTAACTGCTCAGAAGCAGGGCATGTTTTCCCAGGCTTCAGCTACACTATTTGAGGTGATCCATTCCCTGTAGTAATTTCCACTGGGAAAAGGGAGGCAAAGCGATGCAGCTGTGAGGTGTCTGCCCATGTCTGACCCTGGGTCAGCAGTGGGCCATGCGGGCAGCAGCAATAGCCCAGGAGGTGCTGGAATCCCTCTTAACCTTCTGGAGGATTTTCACAGCACCGCATTTTTGCGATGCGACTCTTCTCCCCCGCCCCTGCCAGCCCCATCCCTAGCATAGCTTGAGAACAATACACAAATGTGATTTCAATTAGGTCAATAACAAATTCATGAAGGTTCAGCCCTCACCATCTGTCCAAAGGGAGCAAGGCTCTGTTTGGTTTGGGGCTTGGGCTTTTTTTCCCCCCTCCCATCCTCCTTTCTTATGAATACTATTTGACAAAGCCATCTACATAACAGAGAGATTTAATGGGTTTTATGGCAAAAAACAAAAGAGCAAATTAAGGCAGTTCCACTATTAATTCCCACCACATTGGAGCATTACATAATTTATCACTTAACATGTACATAATTTAGCATGATTCAACATTCAAACACATTAAACAAAGACAGAAAGACAATAGTGAAAGCCTATTAATAACTACTAATTCTTCCTTTACAGAGGAGTTACGTCTGTCTGAAACAGCAGTCCCACTAAAAACTTCAGTTACAAAAATTGCGGTGCACTTTACATTAGAAGCAAAAAAAGTGATCAATATATCTGGAGCCAGAATAACTAAACAGGAAGAATTTTATAGTTTGTTACATGACTGTCTCAAAAATCTTCACTTCCTGTACACATACATACAGCCAGTAAATTTAGATTTTAAAAGTAATTTAAATCTTGATATATCCTGTCAGATACTTACCTTGCGCTGCAAAGCATTTTCCAGAGGAAAAGGTCAGACATAGGTCTACACAGACAACTAGTGCCTCACCCTATGGATATTTTACATGTGGTAACTTCCACAACACTATGTTTCTGAATTAACTTGGATCGTTTGTGGCCCTGGGCCTTCACCCAGAAAGCTGCATGTTCAGACCTCATTTCTATGCCATGAAGGGAAGAAAAAAAAAAAAACATGCCATAAACCTGAATGCAGCAAGAAGTCTCAGCGCACACTTACAGTGAGGTATGTAGGAAAGTGCTGAGATATGAATGTACATCCAAGGTAAGTCCAAACACCCGGCACCAGGTGTGTTTTAGGATGCTTTGCAGAGCCTGGGCTATTACGGCAACTGCATCAAAAACATGTGGGCGAGGAGGGGGAGGGTGGGGAAGAAGATAGGAGGAGGAAGAGCTTTCTTCTAACATACTGAAACGATTTATCGGAGCAGATTTAATCATTTCACTCATATTGAAGGGAGTAAATTCATGCTAAACTTGCCACACTGAAGATAATGGAACAAGTCATGGGAAGGAAGAAGTTACTGAGTTAAAGAGCAACAAGGGAGAAAGCAGCAAAATTATTTGCTTTGTTTTAAGATACTCTGTAAGGTTATGTCATCACACTGAGATGTAGGGATGAGTAATTTATTCAGAACATGGATTTTCCACCCAGGATTTTTCTAGCTTTGCCTCAGTCGATACAAACTTAACAGTTCAACATCACAGTTTTCAAAAATATGATGATTTTCTATATTAAGAAACTGCTTAACTTTCGTACTCTAAAAACTAATACTTTTCTACATGTCAACCAAACCACAAACTGTTAACTGTTTATTTCCCTGCATTGCTCAACATCTGAAGCCTGAAAGGCACCTTTGCACACTGACATAGCTATCTAGAAAGTGGGAACACACCAGGCAGTAGAACTCTTATAAATTATCTGCCATCTGTGGAAAAGTAAATTGACATCACCTTTGCCCTTTCATCCCCTAAAACAATGGTTGCACATAATCACAAATGGATACAGATTAAGAAGTTGAGGGAGCAGGGGGGAGCAGAAATCAATTCTTCCACTTACAAATAATTAAGACACAGGAGGAGAGGCTGATTTTATTTCTGATTTATGATTAACCCCAAGTTGTAGTTATACCATTCAATGCAAACATAAGCAATGAAAAAATAAAGATTTAAACAGAATTAGAAAAGATTGAATATCTAAAAATATTCAACATTGGCTGAAATGAGTATAAGGGAGCTTTAGTATGGGCTTCAAGTGAGTCACAACTGGGTGCAAACTGGTTTTGAAAACTTGTTTCTGGACCTGTATTTCAGCAATTTAGTAAGAGTCAGGGACATCCATTCAAAACCTGCTCCAAAATCCATCTCCCTGACAATCCAGCACTGGTGAGTCATCCTATTTTGGATGACTATGGGACTGAGCACCAGAAGAGCTGCAACTCTGTGTTTTAGTAATGTATTCATGGATTGACCGTTCCTGGCATAGTGGAAAGAGGAGAGCAAAGGATGCAACCATAGCCCATCCCTCTAGTCACAGGGAGATCACTGAAATCTTACCCAGACCTACCCAGGAAGAGGAAGTTGGTACCTCAAAGTTAACTTAATCCTTCCTTTGTGGGAATAGGAAACTCTCACCTCATATCTTTCACCAGTGCACTTATTCCACTCTTACTCTACTTGATGACTACTGAAGATAACTTTGAACCTTTGGAGAAGCCTGCAGTGATAGCAATGCAAAATGGTGTTCCTAGAAACCAAATTCAGGGTTTTACCTTCAAGCTTTTCTAATTGAATATTTCTCCCTCTGCACTCTTTACATACTGAATATTAACCAATGGGGGGCTGATTTGAAAGGAGAGAATTTTTTTTTATTTTTAAAAACTCTGTGTACTGAAGTCAACCTCCAAATTTAGAGAAAGCAGAACTTGGTGATTACACTATCTCTTTAGATATCTTAAGTTCAGAATTCAATGATATTTCATGTTCTGGCTACTGACAATCTTTATCAGACATTTCTTGCCATTCATTGCTTCTACAGTCTGCAGATATCTTTTATAATGAATAAACCTGTTTACATAAAGTTGAAGATGTTTCAGTCCACAGCACCACTCAAGCGACACAGTTATTTGTGACACCCTAAGGAATGATTTGTTTTACTACATTTTTTTGTCAAATAATGAGATCCTTATGCACAAAAAAAGCAAATTTAATTCAGCATAATATTTGTTGGAAGGCACAGAAGTCTGAACAACACCTGGAGTACTCTTAGATAGAGCAAGGCTAAGAGGAGAGGTCAAGTCTGATGCATTGTGAGACAAGGCCAATAGTATATCTTTCCAAAATATTATTTGAATCTTATCGACAAAGTCAGCAGGGCTAAAACAGGCAGTCCGTGGGATCAACATCCAATTTTACTAAGGGCATTTTGGAAGCTTCATAAATCCTTATCTAAAATATTTAAGTCTGCTGGGCTTAAATCTAATGGCATTTGGATTGCATGATACATCTTCCTTCTGATAAGGTCAGAAAGTTAAATTCTTCAGCAAAACATTTTTTACACCATTTTAAACAAAATAGAGCGCACAGATATATGAAAGCATGAAACAGAGCTGCTTTCTCCTCAGGTCTTCTTCAAATTATTCAAAGAGTTCAGCTAAGTTCATTGCAAGAAATGAGTGAGGTTTTAGTATAATTCCTCTTTTTAAGACTAATTACACCATTGCCATCCTCCACTTAACAATACTATTTAAAAAAAATAAAATTGCCTACAAATGTATAGAATTTGCTTATGTGGAAACATATTTCAAATGACACTCAAAGAGGGGTTTTTAAGAGCGCCTGGCACCCAGAAGCTTCTGGCATGAAATTGAACATAAGTTTTTCAAAGGAAGATTAGCACTCAATACTCAGCAGTTTCTGAAAAACAAGCCGTATTTGAGCCTTTCTGAAAGTCTGTCCTTGATTACGGAAACTCAGTAAGATCAGTTCTGAGAAGGGAGACTCATCACCACTCGCAAAACACTTTGCTGCCCTACCGTATCAGGATTTGGCAAGAACAGTGTGTATTCTTCACTGTCAGTTTCAATCAGGACTAAATGAAGCCAAGACTTTCAGTTAAGGTAAGTGTTGAATTTTTAATATTTAATAAAACCACCCCATTCCTATGAACCCATTATCTAATAAAAAAATAGCTCTCCCTTCAGAGTAAGAAGATAAAGGAGTTTAAACTTTAAAGGGAATAAGGCAGTAAATTATTACATTCAGGGATTATATCCTTAACTGGTGTAAACTGGCACAACTTCAACAGAGACCTGTTGATTAACATCGGTACATGATCTTGTCTAACCTGTTTAGCACTGATGTATGCATGCACTCTTGTGGTACTAGCCTCAGAATATCTAACAGTTGCTTTGAGCTGTCAGCAGGTACTAGTCAAAGAAAGAGGTAATACTTCACTTTAAGTTTTTCTTCCCCGTTTTGTACAAATTCCAAAAATCTATTTTCTTTTATTGTACTTTGGTTATTTTTGCTCATGGAGGCTTTGGGACAGCAGCAGTGGAAACTGAAGCTGTCTGGTTAATCTGAGGTCAAATTTTGTGTAGGCAGCTGCAATCCAAACTTCCCCACCCTGCCCTACCACTAACCCGAACTCTGACCTGCTGGGACCACCCCCTCGCTCCTGCAATAACTCGGTCCACATTTCTACTGAGTGAACACAGACAGTTAGCTAAAACGCCAAAATATCTGTGTGAAAATACATACGCGCACTGTCAGGTCTCTGTGACTTTTTCTGTTGGACAATAACCAAGACCACCAAATGCATCTGGCAGTCTGGAATCTACTGATGAATCAAGTCACTTAGTACATGTAACTTGTTCACAAGGACGAAGTACATTTTGAACTGACGCTGTGGTTTAAGGGAAAAAGAAAACACACACAGAGCCACAGCCACCCTGCAACCTCATGCATCTACAGCAAGGCTCCTAAGTCCATCTCTAAATCTGTGACAACTGCAAAAATACTGAGCACCCCAAATTCACATCTATCATATTCATGGCAAACTGCTGGATGTTGAGCACTTCTGAAGTCAAGCCACTGATTCAGAGACCTGAATATGGATTTAAAACTTGAATTTCCTAGGGTATATAAGTGATCAATCTGATAAGTCTACCTGATACATGGATATGGTCTTCAGGAACTTTGAAAATCCCAGCCTAGAAACCTACAGTAAATTCTGGTTTCTGAACATTTATGTTCCATGCATTACTTTAACCCTTAAGCTCATGACCAAGGTCAACCTCACTGATTTCAGTGCTCTAGCACTGTACAGAGAGCATCGGCTGTAGAGAGCTAACCACCTGAATGGTTAAGACAGAGGAAGGGTGAGAGGAAGTTTTACCATCCTCATTTCACATGTGGGAGACTGAAGCACAAGGAAAGAAAGAAGGGGCAGGAAAGAAGGGAAAGATGTAAGTGATATGTTCAAGGCCACCCAGGAAGACTGTTGCAGAGTGAGAAAATTAATCCACGTTTCTCACTCCACCCCCTTTCCCTCCTTTCCGCATACAAGGTCTCCACTCCCAGAGCTGTGTGAGAGTTTGTATGGGTCAATGCTATTGTGTATGGTGGTTACCAAGAGGATCCCACGTCTTCACAGGTGCAGAAGGGTAGAACTCAATCTGCAGCTCTTGAATCAGTCCAGCAAAGAAAGGAACAGTGTATAAGCAAGCACTCACATCCTGCTTCCTAGGTTCAAGGAAGGAGACAGAGCTGGCAACAGAATCCTCAGTAAGGACCACAGTGAAAAAAATCACAGGGAAGCATGGTAGATGAGCATTACCTGATCATTGCCAACTACTGAAGAAGTGGGAGAAAAGAAGATAGCCTAAATAAGCACTTCAGAAGGCCAATTCTGCCAATTTTATAAAAAGCAGAACAACATAGGCCAACATGAAGACAGTGGAGCTAAGAGCCAGAAAATGCAGGATCTAAGTCTAACTGGGCTGATGACTCACTGTTACTTTTGTGCCAGTCACCCCAACCCTTCTCCTTCACTAGTTTCAAACTATAAATGCCTTGAGGCAAGGACTGTGACCACATCTGTCTTCATTTCACACTGACCTGTGGACAGTCATCACACCTGAGTTTGAATCCTCTTACTATTCAGACAGAAAGTTTGTAATGCAATTCTGAAAGCTTTTTAATCCCATAATAGCTTATGTAGCTAGAGGTTCAGTTTATTGCCTAAACATTGTTTTCAAATAGGTTAAAAAAAATCAACCACAAGAACAGGCAGGATGGGAGGGGGAAGAGTCACTGAAGTACTTGCTAACCTACATTTCTTAAATCCTCTCTAAATGAGAAACAAATTTGCCCCTGGTTGACAGAAAAAGAACCCAAGCATAGGATGTCCCCAGCCACACACAGGCAGAGGCAGGCACAGAAAGCAGCAACACAGGTAGAGCTCTGCTATGGAATCATTCACTACCGGCACAAACAGACCTGCGTGTTGGTTGTATAGGTTCCCTGTACAGGGAAGACACACCTTGTGGATCTGCACAATGAAGCCCCAGCAATTGTGGCTTTCAGGAATTACTATTACAGTATTTTAAAACCCACAGGAAAAGAGCTGGCTCGATTGTCTTCCAACTAACTGGAAACATGGCCCAGCATGCTGAAGACATCCCACCAAGCTTTAGGTAACATCTATAGTGCCGTTGATAGCCCAGTTGACCAACAGAGTTCCCTGCCTCTGAAGAGCAAGGATGGATTTCCTTTTAGATTTTTACAGGAAGTATGATACACATAGACCAGTAAAACCAAGAAGGTTATTAGTTAGCTATAGTCTGATTTCCAGAATACACAGAACATTATATCCACCACTAGGCTTTGGTCTACACACCGTAGACTTCATTTGTGAGAACCAAACATTGCATCCATTTCAGCATTTGTGTTCAGAGCAACAATGCAATTTTGAAACAAATCCAGCAACTGTCCCCACTGATCACATCCAGGCTTGCCTTAGTGTGGCATACAAGCTAGGCACCTTCTCTCAAAAGTTTTGGACCACAGGCATGGGGATACATTCAGTCCAGAGTATAGCCCCCCCACCCAGCACTGATGCACATACAGCAGAGACTCAAGGGGCTCAGCACTGACTGCTTTGATCTACTGATACACTCCTACTACACCGGATTACTCACTAACAAAGCCAAAGCAACTTGGAAATTACTGAGAATTAATTGCTCCGTTGATGTGAGCATTTTAATAAGAAATAATCACCACTAGCAAAGAGATAAAAGTGAAAAGCAAACTATAGAAAAATCCCTGCAGTAAGAGCAGCATGGCGATATGCGCAAACTGAAAATGTAGGAACCAAGTCACAGCACACAAGTCTTGTCTGTACTACTATGAAAACTATTTTCACCAAGAAGGCGGTCTTTTGAGAACAGCAGAGTTCTGTTCACAGAAATGTTCTCCCTCTGAAAAAAATAGGTGGTAAGTAGACATGTTACCCCCAGAAATACAAATTTAAATTCTTTTTGTACTTATTTATTCAAAAATAGAAGAATCACTGAAAAATAGAAGTGTGTCAGCAGTTCAACAATAGAAGTTCAACAAATAGAAGTCAGCAGTTCAACAATTAAACAAATTAAGTTTTCATTTTATCTAGATCAAATGTCAGACTGCTTGAATTTTTGCTTTATTAACATTTCAAGTTTTTGTTCTGACTTACAGGCAAGTTAGCCTTTAAGATAATAAACCTCTTACAGAAGGAAAGACTATCACCTACACTCTTAAAGGAGAAACAGATATTAGGTATTACTACCTTATAGAGGTATCAGCTGGTTCAAAACCTGGCAATAAGCACAAGATCCCCCCACATACACCTTTCCCCTATGTAATTGACCCAAAATCTGAAAAAAAAAAAAAAATCAAATGTACACCTTAATAATTACCTCATCATTTTCCCAGCCAGCAGTTTGTCAATATTAGCCCCTTATTAATAGTCCCACAAAAAGCAAGATTATGAGAAATTCTGACTTTCTACTGATGTCATACTAATGAAGAAGGTAAGTACAATTTAAGAAAAAATAAAAATAAAAAAATCTCAGCATCAAATTCCATCCGCACACTTTAGCTCAGGAGACAGGAGGGTTTGGCATCCTGTTGCCCAGTCATCCCTGATTTCACTGAATACTGTAAACACAGTCATCATAAAAATCTGTTTCAAAACTTGCTGGGTAGAGTACATATATGCGGTAGGACATGATAGCACTCTTGAGGCTTTCAGTCCAAGACGTTTACAGGATATAATGAAAACCAAAAGTTTCTTCCATTGCCCAAATCAATACACATTCCTTTAACCCACTGGCAAATAGGAGACTGAGGAGAGATTCACAGTGATTAGTCAATTTTTTTCCTGACAGTTTAATGGTATTCTAGGAGTGCCATATTAGCCAGCAGAATACTAATACAGCTTTTCTTTCTGCCTTTTCCACCAGTGAGAAGTTTGCATCTGTTTGGGGTGAAAACAGATACACAAGCAATTTTAACGCTACTGAACAGAAGTATACCTCTGCATTTTTAGGCTGAAGGGGAGTTTCAGCCGAGAAAAGAAACAGCAAACATTAGAACACCATGAACTTGATCTGAGTTAATAACTGCCATGACATTATACTGCTTTCTCAGGAAGGGGAAAGAGTTATTTCTCTCAGGTTCCATTAATCTTCTTGGAAAGCCCAGTCTAGAGGTGACGAGGAGCAAAACAAGTAACACTCAGCTATATGAAGCAGAACATCCAGCCAAAATCTGCTTGCTTAGAGACAGATGGCAAATATAGCCAGTGCTCTGAAACTACAGCTGTGTGCCTGAGATCTCTCAGATCTATGTGTGTGATCATTAAAGATTTTCAAATTATCTAATAGAGCAGAGTCTCCTGGAGATTTGGGTTTCCAGACTTTTGTTTTCTTTACAGAGGACCACATTAAACTTACCCAGAACAAAGTCAAAAGAAAACAGTTCTCAAGCTTTTCTATTTAAAAGTGTTATGCACACACAAGCACTCTGAGTGGGCTTAATTTTCTCCTGTGAGTGCAATTTGCTTACACTCTGTATCAGCAGGAACAGTTGGGAACAAATCACAGCAGGAAGTGCTCCAGAGGATAGCTATGGCTTTCCTTGGTACCCAAGGGCTCAGCACACAAACACCTACATGCCTGCATGTTTGGAGAACTCCATAGAGAGTCCATGACCATGTACCTAGTCTGTTGCATGTACACACATTGCTAGTCAGATATCTGTTTAGCCCCGTGCACATACCAACATATTGTGTAAAAGTGCAGAAAGTATACACTGGCAGGGCTCACACATAACAGTAATTGCACTGAGACTGAGAAAGCATTTATCTTGTGTTTGTTCAGTGATACAAGGGATCTCTCGTGCTCCTCCCCAAATATCATTTATTCTTGTCTCCTGACATCTTTTTTTTTTTAGATACCTGTCCCTCTCCCAATATAGATGGCTTATTCCAGGTCCTATCAGCAATACTGCACACTGTTCAGACTAGAGTGAAGAAGTCACCCAGTGACACACGGCATGCCTTCCATCACTACCTCTTCCCAATACACATGAGCTCCTCAGTCCTAAAAACCTGGCTAGCATTCAGTTCCCAACGCCAGAGACCACCACCATAGTTCATTATTACAACTGGTATTACAACCAAGTTGGTGAGAACCTGACAACATACCAGGCTAGGACTGAACATTTGCTGTTAACAATCATCAAATATCTCAGCAAGAAATTGCTCTCCAGAAAAAAAGCTTTACTCTTTTGAGGTGGGAGGTATCTCTTCTGACAATGTTTAGTATCAAAAAGTCCAAATGTCTTATTTCAGTAGTATCCTCCTGACTCCTTATTTCAGGATATTTTTCCAATAAGTCAAAGCAAACTTTGGCTTTGCCTTTTAGTTGTACTACACAAAGCAAAACAACTTTATCCAAATAAAAAGTTTCAGCACTTCTGAATCAATATTTTTACTGAAACATGTTTGGCAAGAGTTAAAAAAAAAAGTACTAATTTGGAAGGAGAATTTTTTTTTTAAAGAGTCCATATTAACCATGGTATCAAAATCCTATTTCCTGTACAGCTAAGTGTGCTTCCATTTCTTATTACTGTTTACATGTGTGAGGGGTTTTTTTTTTGTTCATTTGCCTTTAAGTGCATAAAATCCTCATGAATGCTGTTGGAGGTATGTTTTTAAAATGGCTTGAGACCCTAACTCCCCTAAAAGACCACCACCAAAAACTTGCCTCAAAACATGTTCCATATAAAATACTACAAATGCAAATATGGAGGGAGGTTCTCATTACCTGATTTGTGACCATGATTAATTCTCTGAAGTCACAGGTATTCAGACTGTAAGCCAAATCTTCCAGGCAGAAGCAGATCTGAAAACAAACAGTATAAAAAAAAGAGTAGTTCAGTTTGATATCTGGACAACTGATTTGTCAGCCTGAAAAATCAAAGAAGAATTCATTTTCAAAGGACAATGACATTTAGCTGTCTGAAGTCCATCATAATCCTGCCATCTTCTAGACTGACAACCAAATACACTGAGAGATATGTATATATACATGACCACAAACTAAAAAGGTGCTGAGTCAGTGAGTACCACACAATGAAAGTCTTAGGCAAGGAGTCCCTAGGAAAAGGTGTGTTTACTTCACAGAAACAGAACAAGTAGGCTAGATTGCAAAGCAACTTTTCTTTCTGGCTATGATTGATAATACTCATATACATGCAAATGGAGGGAAAACAACAACAACAAAAACCACCTTTGCCAAGCTGCATTAACCTGTTTATTTAGAAAGCTCATCTCCAAATTCAGAGCAACACTTTATTAGATAGCTTTGTTCTACAGAATTTCTTGGCCATGTGAACTACAGACACCCTATCATAGTGGCTTGCAAAGTAAATCACTTGTATGTAAAGTTTATGCAAACAAGAAAACCAAACCAATCCATCTCATTATTTTCTTCAACCAATTATGTCAAGTACAAACAAACAAAGATATCACTTATGTGCAGAGAACACAGACTGATGCTGGTTTCACAGAGGAGTGACCAACTCCAGTAAATTAAATGCCCAGGGCTTCAGAGGCTTCATCTGGTCCTAATTTTCAATTGGCAGTAAAATGATATGTTTTTTTCACTTTCATTGTAGCTTGTTTTCATCTAGTTTATGTTCCAAGATGTCCTGTTTTTCAAGCTCTGATCTGTCACATTAAAAAAATGGACTTGAAAAATGTACAATAGCCGACATAGTGGCACCACTAAGGCAGCTGAGCTCCTGCACTCTCAGCTGGCTGCAGAATCTCTCTTCTTTAAGCCAACAAAAGTTGGGAGCAGAGAGAGTTACACACAGTGGACTCAGCATAGGTGGAAAGCACCCAACTGCTTTACCTTCCAGAAAGAGGGTGGAAGCACCACCTCCTCCTCTGATTGTCTGCAGGACTGGACTCTCCTGCACTGCATTTTGGCCTCTCTGAGGTATGCCTAACATTTATGAACTGCAAAGTGTCTTTAGATCTATTCCAGTACACCGCACTCTACCAACAGAGCAGGAGAGGAAAGGAAGAGAGAAGAATGAAGTTGTCATCACTACCAAGCCTTCCCGCTCAGCCACAGTGCATCATCCCTCACCTTTCCTAGTACCAGCAGCCTATAGGAATCAATTTACTAAAAGCTTGTGGAGATGAGTCCATAATAGCAATTAACAACATACAGGTGCAGTACCTCTAATGCCATGTACAACATAAATCACAGTAATTTGCATAAGGACAGTTAGTCCTCTCATATAACCAAGAATGACAAGCCTTAGCCTACTTCCCAGACAAAACCTTAATAGATGATATGGCATATGTGCTCAGAATAAAACTGTGGCACATACTGAACTACAGCTGCAAAACGGAGCTTGATGTCAGCTGCAAAACCTTCCCAAGAAGGATAAATACATGGTGATTAGGCCATGCTGAGCTCCATGCTGCTTCAGGAACATTGTTATCAGTGCCAGAGGGAGACAGAGTTGCACACCCACAGCACCGTGTTTGACTGCAGCAGAGAAGTATTCCAAGGATCAATTTGTTACCCATAAAATGAAACCACAGTTTTTACTGGTCCCATCCAGATTAAATTAGAACATTTCTAAAAGTTAATTTTGCAGATGTTTCCAAAGTACCCCATCTCTGTGCAACAGGCCAGGCATGAGGACACTCATTTGGAAGATGGTATACCAACATTTCCCAAGAGATCTAAACAATCTCTCCTGAACACCTGATTAATTGAATGGTCTTCATTGAAATAGATGTACACAAACCACGTGCACATATTTTATATGAAAGATTCCACTAAATCAAATAAACACTATTCTCCTTCAGCTTTCCCACCTCCCCCTTGAAATAAGAGAGTCTAACTTCACATCCTCTGGTCTGAAAAAATAAATAATTAAGAAAGCAGCTTGCAATCCCTCCAGTCAGACAGATTTCCCAGGGTAGGATTGCTCAGCTTCAGCACTCCCATCGCAGCTTTGCCTCCCACCCTGTTTCTGACTTCAAATCCTGCTGCCAAAATATCTCTCACTGTCCCTCCATATATTCCTAGTTTTCTTTCTTCACTTGCAGGATCACATATCTGCAGCTCTCTCAAGACCCTGCAGGACCTTTCTTGGCTGGTGTAAATCAGAAGGAACTTTCCTTATCCAAGTAACAGCAATTCCAGCCTACAACAGCAGAGAATTTGGCCTCTCCCTCAGCCCCTCTATCCCCATGTTCATTTCATGAGCCCATGCCTCTCCTTCCCTCTAGGAATTCAGTATCAGTACTCAGGTTTTCCTCATTCACCATAGATTTGACCCTGAACACACTGAAATTAACCGTGAAGTTTGCATCTAACTCAGTTTCCAAGAATCATGTTTTGGTTCGTTTACTCTGGCTACCTTCACACTCCTCATCAACAGACTATGACGGGCAAGATAAGCTCCACAGGAAGATGCTGGCATAACTGCCCTTCCTTGTAACTATCTATTAACAGGCACAATGAGACTGAAAAGAAAATAAAAGCCATGATACCTGGCACTAAGAGAGTCTTTCTACTGACTCTAAAAGGATCTCCACATTTTAAGAAAGTTCTCTTCTCATCTAAAGATATGTCCTTCTCCTTATCTATCTCTATAGGGATTTTCATGGGGACAACTTAATTTTTGAGGGAGCTGGGCATTTACCAAGGTCCCTTTAAAATACCAATGGTTGCTACAGGTTCACTTAATCCTGTTTTGCCTCAGCTCCCACTGCTAAGACTGTGCTGTTCATTTTAATAGTAGCTAAAGACGCAAATCAAAAAGGTTTTTACATCCCTGGTTTTGAATACTGCATGTAGAAGGGAGGAGAAAAAAAAATAGTCAGAGTAATGTTACATAAATTTTTCCAAGAATTCCCAATATAAAACTGTAAGAAATAGTTGCCTTATCTTTAACGGTGCTATGCTTTCATCTTTTAGAAATACTTGCCTTAATTCTTTTTTTGCAAGGACTACCCTGTACATTGACAGGTACACTACTTAGAGGTGTTAAGTTTTGTCTTTTTAAAAGGAATGTAGGAACAGCAGCTTCATTGGTACCATATTCTTCCTCTCTTGCATACAATCAGATGGGTGAAAGAGACAGAGGGTGGGGAAGAGTTCCACAACATAATCATTTGGCAACTTACATTATTTTCTTTCAAAGGGCATTACAATACACTTCTCTCACTTGGGGAACTTCAAGAGAAGATAATTATTCTTGTCTGCCTTGTAATATATATTAAAAATGTTCAAATGTGGCTTTCCAGGGAATTCTGCCAAATATTTTTAGGCACCAGACCCAGCTTTACTTAATTTTATATTGCCTTCTTCATCTATTATAAAATACTCTTCCATGCAGTTTGAATTTGGTAAAAAGACTGAAGCATACTCATTTATATTAGAAACATAAAAATGCTTCTTTCCTTGAAATAGATATCTAACTCCTAATGTGACAGCCATTCAGATGTACAGTAATTAAAGTGTCTCTACAGAGCTTAACACACATCAGTGAGCTTTTACTGCCACAAAAAAAAGCAAAAACAGAGAGGGGTTTTTTTTTTAGGAGACAACATGCCAAGCTTTAAACATTTTTGTTTTATAAGCACTTTATTAGTAGTATAACAGTAGCACCTTGAGACTCCAAAGAAGACCAGAGCCCTGCTGCATGAGGCATTACAAAAGCTTCAAAGATGCAAATCCTAAACCTTTAAGTGCTGTCATCAACTACAGTAAAGTATGGGATTACATTATAGTTGGTGTTTTTTGTTGTTGTTTGGTTTTTTTTTTAAAAGCTATTTGAGGTAACAATCATCTCTTATTATTAGCAATAATGTTTATTACAAGGGATAAAACAACGGCAGTGGGCAAATCAATCTGCTCCAAGGAGTTTACAGTCTAAGCAAACAAGAATGCCAAGCCTGGACACACAGCAGAGCTCATTATACAAGAGTAGAATATGTAGAGTTGGAAAAAGATAAGCTAAGTAACAGAGAGGGAGGGATAAAACAGATGTGGAGTGAATTTGAAGAGACTATGCCCACAGTACCACAAGGCAAATAAATAGTACAGAGCTAGCAGTCTCAGGACAAAGAGCAAGTGGGAAACAGAGAGGCACACAGACTTGCTCTAAATCACACACCAGATCAACTAGCAGTGAGAAGCCTGACAACCAGATCCTCACTTTAGCATCCACCCAGTGACTTCTGGTGTTTCACTTTTTAAAAATTCAAGTCTACCCTAATATAGCCCGGTGAGAAAGGCCAGGCAACCCTCATACTGAACTTCTAAAGAGTCAGACATGATTTACACAGCAAGATCAGGATCAGGATAAAGCCCACAGTATTCCCATCAGTATGCTTTCTGGATATTTCACTGTCTTCCCCCCACCCTTTTAAAAGCCAGCATCAGAAACTGTAGATAATTAGCACAAAAGTCCATGTGAAATGTTGTATTTGTTTAAGTGTTTATTTTGGCTTCCTAAAACAGGCTGGAATCCAGCTCTTGTGCTCAGCCCCACCTTAGTTATATTTGTCCTGTTATCCACAACAAACTTGGAGCCACAGTTAAATATGAAACACTTCGAAACTATATTAATGCTGTGTCTTTAATATTAATACACACATTAACTCCCTTCACAACTGACCCCATAGGTTGATTGGTTGACCTAGCTTGTTTTAAAGGGTATGTTTCACAGTGTAGCAACACTGTTTTACTTTTCTTAGCTTTCCCTGATAATCAAAAGGAAGCCAGCCCAGACTGCGTGTTGAAAACTGAAACAGCCAAGTGGACTCCTCCTACCTCCTTCTCTTGTGTTTTCATCTTTTATGGTGGCAGGCTAGTCTGTGCCAGACAAACTAAGATTTCTTATATCCTTCAGTCGCTTGGCTGTTCTTTCCATAGATATTCCAACAGCAGATTAACGTCAAGGCATGCTGAGCCAAACCCATGAATCTCTGTGAAGATTTCAGTCAAGCAGGAATGCTGCTGGGTAGTCTTTTTTGCTGTTAAACCAAGAGATTGCAACTGAACCTGGTCTCGCACGTGTGAGTAAAGAGTAACTCTCACCAGTGTCAACTAACATGGGTGTATGGGAGGTCAAAATCAGGTCCCTTAAATAGTGTCTGAAGAAACACAGTTGCATAGGGCAGTGAAGCGTTCCCTCTTTAGTGTGCAGCTGCATACGCTGTCCACACAATTTCAAAGTGCTGGACTTCACAGATACAAGGAAACAAGCAACTGCTCTACTCCCAGCAAAGCCAAGGGCAGGAGATGCTGCCTCCCCAGTACCCCAGGTACCATGGCTTTTCCCCGCTACAAGCACACCCAGTGACTCAGCATGCAGCGCATGTACTCAGAGTATGGACACAGCGCATAAAACAAAACACCCAAACTCACAAGCCAGCAAAAAGCCTGCAGCACCTTCATTTAGGGCCTTGCATTGCCGAGATACCACACCTAGTGAATTGATTGGGTCAGGCCTGCAAGACACATGAAGCCTTGCATCCCTTAGGGTAGGATCAGCAGCCTGTGACACAAGGGCCCAAGCAGACATCGCTATTTTGGACAGCGGACGCAAGGACATCAGGGAGGAATTAGTGGTTCAGGAGAACACTCCTACTCCCATCAGCTCCAAACTCAGTGGGATCTGCTGCCTCTTGCAGAAATAACATGTTGGCATGTTCTTACCTCTGGGAGGGACGGCAGCTCCTACTGGGTTTCTACCCTCATGCTTAGTCTCTAATATGGGAGGGAAAACACATTTCTGAGTCTCCGCCTGCCCCCTCAAAGTGATGATAATCCCTTGTTCAAACACCTCTGTAAGTCCTTCACGGACACAGATGAGGGAACAGAGGGGAATCTTCCCTCCTCATGACAGCTACAGAGGAATAACACAAAGGGAGAATAACTAAAAAGAAGTGAAGATAGGCAAGTTAGATAAACACAGCAGGGCAGCATGCTCTTCTTAACACAGTTTCTCTCCTAGAGCACATGGGAATTAAGCACTCATTAAGCACCTGTTGCACCCTTTTGCAACAAGACCCCAATATCTCCTTTAAAGTAAGCAAAAACCCTGTTAACATTTAAGTATTATTCTCAAGGCTCTTTACCTAGAGTCATCTTGTACACTGCACTAGCATGTAGGAAAACTTTGACCTCACCAGCCTGTATGTAGAGTCTTGTGGCTCACAAGATCACTCTCAGGAGAATGCAGACCCCATTAAGAATTCAGGGACACGAGGACTCCCTGACTCCAGAAGGTCAGCCCAAGCCCAGCACCTGTACTGCAAACAACCCAAGCTTTGGAGAAGGTACAGAAGACCAACTCCTTGTAGTTAGAGACCAAGCTGATCTCAGCCTGCTGATAGCCACTGCTCCAGGTCTACCCTAGTCTGCCTCTTTGCAACTCAGCCCTCCAGCCAGCACACAACCCATAACCCTAGAATTTCTAGGTATCAACTTAGGTGCAAACCACACAAGGGAAAAAAAAAAAACCAAACAACACACAAAACCACAAAATAATTAATCCTCAGCAACTCCAGACACAATACATACACACTTTCAATTTCTCTCCCCCACGGGTCAGTGAACCTACACGACATTTTCCATGTATACCAGCCATGAAAACTGTAGCCTCGCATTGATGCATCTTAAAACAACTTAGTTCTCCAATAAAATATCAAGCTGAAGACTACTAACCTAGAACAGGCCTCTTTCCTGCGCCAAACTTGTTCCTAAAAATAATTCAAACCTCCTCTTAGAGGAGCAACTCCAAGGACACTTTTCCAGGAGAGAAAAGCCAGCTCCTCTGCAGGTGTGCCAATTTAACCTGTTAGCTGCTCCAGGTGTTGCCTCTCTCCACTGACTGAGCTCTCCTGCCCCTCCCCAGTGGCTCCTGACAACCCTTTGTTTGCCAGTTTAGGGTTTAATTCAGCTCACTGCATCTCTTGAAGATGGTGAACCACAACTCCATACGTGGAGAAGTTCATGTGTATCCAAGTTAGGCCTGTGTGCAAACCTACATTGCACCTTGGATTCTACACGATTAGCAGTCCTTGTCACCTCTGCTGCTGTGGTGACAAAAACTGGTAGATTTTTGTGCTGCCTATAGAAAACAGGTGTCAGCAGCTCCAAAACCATCACTGTGAGATGATGGACTTAACATTTTGATGACTACTTGAACAGACAGACTTCAGTCTTCAGCAGTATATATCTGTCTCCCATACTATTCCAGGAAAATAGAGTCACCATTTGAGGGGAAATTACATGTACAACCATAAGTATACAAATCTATAAGCCTAAATGAGAATGAATTCTAATTTTCTTCAGGAAAAAAGGTCAGTCTACCATTGAAGTAAAGGATGTAGCGCTGTCAGCTGATAGGCAACTGATGGAAGAGATACGATGTTTTTTTCCAGGAGGAGATGCTAGTATCCAATAGTAGCTAAACATGATTGTCTGCATGATTGACAGAAAGATATGAATTATTTGTGTGATCAGGAAGGGGGAAAAGAACCTCCAAGCTGATACAGCTCAACCTATGGAATACTAGTGCTTGAGTAGGTCTGTAATCAGCCCACAAAGATGCACAAAAGAGTAAAATCTATAAATTCGTTTCTATGCAGTTGTGCAGGGGGTCTGCAAGATGGATCAAAGGTTGACAGTGGTTTGCTCTCCAAAATGTTTGGAATCCAGGGCTCCAAACAGTACAGCTTATGCTCTTCATCTATCAGCAGCTTATGTTTCTAAAAAAAATATCCAAAAATTTAAATGCCAAACTACAAACTTCTCAGAAGACATTCTTAAAGAGCTAAAGGAGAATTGGATACCAATGTTTTGCAGTTAAAAGCACTGGCACTTTATAAAGAGAAGCCTTTTGTTAGAGACAGGAAGTTTAGTTTATTGCCTGGTGTATACAGTTCGCCCACCACATTATTTTGCGCTATTTTCATTCCTCACACAGTAAAGAGGAAATTCTAAGAACATTTCATTGCTTTTCTTTGTTTGATGAACAGCAAAGGTTTGCAGTTTACTGACCACTGTATTGCTTTGCTACTTTTGACATACAATTTCACTTCACATAGATCCTCTGGAGGATAAAACATATTTATTCTTTATAGAAATCAATTGTTTCTGCCCCATTCATTTTAAGTCCATCTCTCACCCTCATCTTTCATTACTTCACAGAAAGAATTCCTAAATACAAAACCAGGAAAAAAAAACATCAGTTGACACCTTTTTTTTTTTTATGAGCAAAACTTCAGGCTCAGAAACTACCAACAGGCACACTATGAAAACTTTTCTCCCCCTTGCAGTTTCCCCAGATCTTTTTCAGTAGGACACAATCTGAAGCAGAGTAATGACACCACACCTGTGGTACAGCGCTATTATTTACTATTACGATTGTTCTTCTGAAGGACATTCGTTTTCATCAAAACAGATACTGCATCTTATATACTGACTGTTATGATTCTGTTGTCTGCACAACATGGTTCTATGCAGCTGAAATTATAAAGCAAAGAGCTGGAATACGTGCCTGTCCATCTACTCTTTTACTTTACATCAATTCACAAGGTTATCCCAAATGTTTTTATACCATTCTTGCCTAACAGAAAAAAAAGGATTCCTCATAAAAGGCTGGGTTTCTAAAAAATGTTAAGCATTTAAACATTTATGAGAAACAGTTTTAGTTCCTCATTAATCTGAAGATGAAGTATTATTGATTTACAATGAGCAATTCATCCGATATCCATCAGCAGCATATAAAAACAGAGTCTGAGAATTAAAAAATGGGTGATGCCTGTTTGGCAGCGGCTTGCTATGTCCTGCCAATGGCATAACCTGCCCAACTGGATGGGAAACAGCCCTGCTCTTTCTGTGTGTTCTGCATGCTTGACTGTGTATGTCCCACAGATCATACGCTAACCTACATTTATTTTTGTATTACAAGATCAGCAAGTATATATTAGATCAAGGCTTTGGGGACTTTACATATTGCTTAACCTCAGTCACCCAGGCTCTTAGTCACTCCAGCGATGAGCATGGTAAAAATAGATAAATTACACAGATAGATTGACACAGAGACATATACACATCTGCGCACATAGACATATATATCCCTAGGGCCTGATGGAACAACTCCAGTTGAGTACAGTGAGCTTTGGATCAGGCCCAACATTAGTATACGATACAGACTAACTGCCTCTGATCTTTGAAACCAGTTTTAAAAGGCTAATATAGGGGGTGAGCTTCCATTGTGTGACCCTGGTTTTCCACCAGTGTAAGTAAGTCTATTGGCTTTAGTGGCATGTAAAACCAATGTAATGAAGTGGAGAATTATGCTCACGTTATGTTTTTTAAGTAGCTGATTAGCCTGCATATTACACCCTTTTTAGTGAGTTGGCAGCTGTGCAAAGGACTCTAAGGACCTAATTCACTGAAGCTGATATGACTCTTCCCACTGGCTTTGGGTCAGGGCCCTAAATTATTCTGAAAATTCTGGGGAGAGGATATTATGAAGTGGTACAGTAAAGGTAAAAGGGTGTTAATGAAAGTCCCTTGAGGAAGTCATGGCTTTTGTTAGTTTGGAGGAGCTTTCCACAAGTAAAAAAAGTTTAAAAAAAAACATTTTAGCATGTGCCAAATGTTCTTGAACATGACATTCTCTTCCTTGTTACCATTAAAAAAAGAACCAAACCCAACCAAATTTCAGGATGGAAAAAAAAAAAGAGGTAATATCCAGCCTAAATAGATTTGTTTACACCTTGTAACATGCAGTAAGTGTATGGGGTGGGGGTGGAAGGTAGGAGTCAGAGAGATAAGAGAAAGAAACATGTCTGTGCCACCCCCATCTCCTTTGCTGCATGCTTGGCCCTTGGGGTGAATTGCCTACCAATGTTGCTTGATCTTAACTCTTCTCTCACTCCTTTCAAGGTTGCCTACCTCTCAGGTGTGCCAGAATCACATCTCTCAGCCTTTAGGGTTGCACCTGCTTTTCCCCTCTCTGCTGCCATTGGCCATGCATGTCTCTTCTGGCGGCCTCCTGTCACACCCAGCCCTACTGCCCGCTTCAGCTTCCCACACACATGCACTTAATGAGCAGGTAGAGTAATTGCTTTCATAACATTTTTCCCACAATGACATTTCTTAGTTTGCTCAGGCAGGATTTAGCGTTATTGTGCCAGTTCCTCGAGTCCTGTCTCAGCCCAAGTTCCCTCAACACCATTAATAACAAAAATGGGTGCTTTGTCCAAGGAAGGACTACTGGACCCGCAGCTATAAAGGCCTGGGAACTACAGAGCTATCAAACATTGGGTGCAAAACCCAGCTCCTCCACAATCTCCTGCCGCCTCTTTGTCCCTCAGCTTTTGCAGAACAGAAATTAACAACAGAGATTTACCCCGCAGAAGAATTATGAGAGCAAATGCATCAAAGACTTGGCGATGACCAGTTCTCAGGTCTACACAAGCACCTGAAACACAGCTAAAATGCAAAAGAGCGTAACTAACAACTTTCTGAAAGTATGTCAGTCCTTGGCCAGGACTTAGAACCAAATCCTTCAACAGATAGGCCAAGTTCCATTCATCTGATACGTCAGTATAAATGTGGAGGCCAAGGGGAAACTACGGATTTCAAACAGGATATACCCAGAGCCTGTAAACCATAAAATACTACTGTTATTGTCCAGACTTCTTTGCAATGGACCCCGAAGATTCAATGATGTTGATTTGACTTTTCCCTTTTGGCATTGGCTCAGGGCTCCTGGAAATTCCAACAGATGTCATGGTCCAAAAGATGAGGCATCCACAGAGTAGGCAGATGCAAGTAGTTCTTGATCAAACTTGGAGAAGAAGAATGCAGGTGAACTGAATTTCATACAACAACAGTTTATTAAAAATAAACCCCAAGTCTCACATATTACAGTGTTACATCCATTGTAATGCACTGCTTATCAGTGTGTTCACTGATCTTTCTTGTGACTATGTTTCTCTGATTTTTGTTCAGCAGTACCCAAACAACTTTTCTTTGACCATAGGTATGCTGCACAAGGAGGTGACAGGCAACATTGAGAGGCATACCTTGCCTGGACATTTTATGAGCTAATAACAGCTAGTCAGCAGCGTAAGCAGCTCTCGTTAATACTTGGAATAATGTAACCTAGAGCAGTAGGCAAGCAAAAGTCCACCTTGGGCCTCTGCCCCTCACTGCTCTTCATATCTGAAATTAAAGCTAGCTCAAATGACTACATTTGCTAAAATTTTCCTCCTGAAAGCTGGCTAAGTTTTCACTGAAAATCTCCTCTTTTCTCAAACACTTTTAATTTTCCATTATTTTTTTCCATTTAATTTTTCCTATTACTTATTTTTTTATGATCTTAACTCCTGCATTGAAAAACGATATGCCATTAGACACACATTATTTTTCTTTCAAAGGATTATGAGTATTAATCTACTACTCAGTTATCATATCTCAATGACTCACAATAATTTGAAAATGTTTAAAATTTGAACTGCATGATTTTGAATAGAGATTAATAGAAGGAATAACTATCCACATTTTTTTTCCCCAGAATATTTATCGGATTCACCAGAGGAAAATATTTTCAAAATTACACGACCAGTCCAGAAATGCCAAAATATTTCATTTAGCCATACTAATGAAAAAATGAAGTAATGAAATTTCAATGTATTTTCATTTCAAAACACTACCTTTTGTTTCAAAATATCCTTAGAACAAAAAGAAAGTGCATGGTAAAGTCATACTGTAATCCAAAATATATATTCCATTTCATGCCAAAATATGGATGTAATTTGGGAGGTTCACATTTTCTTGAAAGACACAGAATGTGTCTGCTTCAGTTCCTACTCAGTCAAATTATTTTCTAATAGTTTGGTTCGGTTAGCAAAATACAAAGAAGAAAAGCATCAGTTTCTCCACTTCTACAAAAAATATTTCTTGTGACACATCATGACTACAAGATGTCGTATCCCCAGAAAGTGATGATATGAAAGCAGTAACCTTATGATTTCAAGAGCTAAAGACGGACTTTGGTTCCACCCTGTATGATGTAGCAAAGGGAAGCAAATCCACCCTAATTTTACAGAAATGGGGTAAGCAGCTTTGCTGAGGAGAAGCTATGCAGGATTCTACCTCTTTGCATAATCTTTAACATCTTTTCTTTGCAAGACTACATGGTCATCATATGCATGGACCTTTTTCTATGGAAATCTCTTCAGAAAGAAAATCAAACCAAATGCACAAAATCATGCATGACACTGTCTTCTCAGCCACTTCAGAAAAGTCGTAAGGAACACAGTTTACTGATAGCTGTGGACCTTCTGTGGGTGCAGTGAGAGAATTGCATACAATAGACATGTTCTGACAGCACACACTTAAAGGGTATTCTTTCTTATGTGGAGGTGATAAAAGTAAATTAATAGTTGTTTCTATCAATAACAGTCAACGCTTGGTTTATATCACTAATGCCATGTAAATCATTGACCATACTCTCATTTGTTAAATGAAGACACACTTATGGGTGGAGAATTTACTCTCTTTGTTATTTTATGGGACAGAAAAAAACCCAATCCATTTAATATCAAAATACTTAACAAAACCCTTCATACTTCTCAAAATGATGTGCTAAAAATCAGAAAAAAAATTGGCCTCAGAATGCAAAAACCTCAATTGTTATATTTTAAAGTTTTTGTGATGAATCTTCAGGAGTTTCTTGATAACCACTCATGTTTGCAATTTCAGAATTCTCTGCAATAATTTTAGGTGAAATTTGTCTTAATGAAGAAGTTCCTACACAAGCTTTTATACATCAACATTTGAGTCCTTCTCCTTCCAGATATATGTCACTCTTTGCATGATAAAAAGCAAGGAATAACCATGCTTAGCTATACTGGTTATGTACGACGCAATTGGTGAATGAAAACCTTGTACTTCTGATTTGGTATTATTTTGAATCAGCTGCTGTTATTATCATTCACCTAATAATAACATTGCATCAGAGGCTTAGTGAAGACAAGAAGAAGGAATTTATCATTGAAAAGGTGAGTCTGAAACACTGCCAGTCCTCACAGAATTTTCTTGACTTAATGATATACATACCATAACATGTCTTGACCATGCCACAGACAACTTTCCCTGTAACACAAACATCTAATCAGCGTCACCGGATTCTGTGACTTACGTCAATGTGACTACTTGTATGAATGCAGATTACTCATATGAATAAGGGATTGAGACTTCAGTCAGCAGAGTGTCTGGAGACCCTGTTGATGCAAGACACAATATGGAAGTGAAGCCATTTAAAAAGTCAGCAGTGGGCTACAATTAGCACACTGGCATTTGAAATATTATTGGGATGGGGGGACAGAATTTTCCACTTAGGGTCGGAAGGAAACACATTGTCTCTAATACAGCTGTGTTTCAACTATGAAAACACTGGGATTTCTTGAAAATGACCCCTGGACTGTGCTGCTGCAGCAGGGTGAAGTTTAATGCAATGCAAAATTTTAACTGGCTATGATAATTACAAAGCAGGCCCAGAGGTCAGTTAAGCTATTTTCACAAAAAAGGATTATGCACTTTTCTAGTGGATCCAAGGTTTGGCATCAGATTATTACTCTTAAAATTATTATTAAGCTTGAACCTACAGGCCAAACCCAAGACCCACTGTATTTATTTCTGCCTGTGGGAATCCCTAGCATTTCTACAAGAGTTTTCAAACCAAATCAAAATGAAAAACTGGCTGAAAGAAATCTGTTGCAGAACTATATACTGCATCTTTCAGTTCAGGACTGATGGGATGTTTTGTTTTCATCTATTGAATCAGCCCAGATTTTTGTTTCAAGATGCATTTCCCAGTGTTTAGGAATACCTGCATTGCCTCACAGGTATGTGGTTTAGGGAGTCTAATGCTCTCTTTGCTTCTAAATGATGCACTATCCTATCCTTAGTCCTGCTAAGAACTCCTTTCCCTTTAGGCAGTAAGTTCCGTAGGTAAAAGCATAGAATCACAGAATGGTTTAGGTTGGAAGGGACCTTAAACATCATCTAGTTCCAACACCCCTGCCATGGCAGGGACACCTTCCACTAGACCAGGCTGCTCAAAGCCCCATCCAACCTGGCCTTGAACACTTCCAGGGATGGGGCAACCACAACCTCTCTGGGCAACCTGTTTCAGTGCCTCACCACCCTCACATCAAAGAACTTCTTTTTCTGCATGCTGTTGCTGTCCTACTAACTCCCATCTTCCATCATAATAAGTAAAAAGGGATTCTGTAACAAACTTGTCCTAAGAGAAACAGAAAAAAGACTATAGTTGTCATAAAACTAAATCCTTAAATCCTGCTTAATCCTTGACCACAGAAATATAATCAGAAAACAGAATTTACATATTGACCAGTATTGAAGCAAAATAACATCCTTTACTATTTTAGTTTTATTTTGAACGGAGTAACTTGGAGACATGCTAATTCTTTTGCGATAGTACCAGAAGTGTATTGGGCACTGTGTAACATAAGAATATACATTCCCCACTGCTAGTCTTATCTAGCATCCACTTTGTTTCTGTTAGCTCATTCGTTTCTCACAGGGATCACCAAAGAACTGGTACTTGAGCAGGATTCAGCAGCTGTGGACTCTAGACTTGGGCGCATGTTCACATTCACCGCCAATCACGTTTTAAATTGAGACCCTGAGTGACCCAGTTTGCTTTCAGTGTTCTCAGTGGGTCTGCCAGAATATTTCCACTCTCCCACATTCATCTGAAATTCTGAAATGGCTCTCAAAGTTTGAGGCACTGGCAGCAGTCGATCCCTGACTGTCCACAGTGAGGGACAGGGCAGGCAGTAGCAGTGCAAGCCCTTTTCCCTATGCAATGTTTTCTCCTCTGCTCATTCAGAGACTCCAGCTCTCCCAGCCAATGTTATATGCTGCCAGTGGACCAGAACACGAGCAGTGAAGTGCTCTAGGTTATTCTCCATGAGGACCAAGGGTCTGCCTCCCCCAGCACATTTCTAATTTTTTTGTTTTTATTAAAAATGAACAGTTCCAGGCCTGAAAGCCAAGCAGTTTACTCACTATACCATGTAATTCTCTTATTTCCTGACTAATATAATCCATAAGGGCCACAATTTGTTAATTTTGCAGTCAGTCAACCTTTTTTCTTTGTTTAGACTTACATTGCAGACATCATAATTTTTACATAACAAACAGTGACAGGACCTTTTCTTTACTTCAGATATTCTGGATAAAAGTGTATCTCAGCAAGGCAATTTTCTCTTCATATGAAGAACTTGAGAAACTTTTTTTTTGTGTGTGCAACATTAACCAATTCCTTTAAAAATGGAACAGACTAACCATCTTTCTGTTTGGTGGTGGCTATCCTTTCATGATCTATAGTATTTTACACCATCTATTTTTCTGCCTGCTGAAAACACCCTTTGCTTGGAAGACTGTGCATATGCAGGCAAGAATTGTAAGATTTGCCTATATGGTGCTTTTTCTATCTTAAACTAGCTGCTTGCCCATTAGGCAATTAGGGTAAACAGTAAATATTTGCAGCTTTGAACAAGCATCTGGGGAGTAGTCATTACAACTGTCTAAATTACCTCAAATTGATTGGCAATCAATTAACTTGAGGGAAAATTATCTAGCATAGAGTAGCCGAAGAGGAAGAGCTGAACTCCCGAATGGCCCGAAGTGGTACAGTAGTCAACAATCACAACCACTCAGGAAAACAATGGGAATTAGACCTGCTCAGTCTGTTGAAGCCTGTTCAGCACTCAACCTCTTATAGAACTGGGCCTTTAACGCCTTTAAAATGCCTCTGACAATTTCAGATATTCTGATACAGACATTTTTTTAAAAGATGAATCAGTTCTTCTGTTGTGAGAGTTGCTAATAACATAAAGACCACAGGTTTCTGAGTCATGCATATGCATATGCAATAATGTTCTTTACCGGAAACATAGCATTGATGTTTGCAGATAAAGCTAGATATAGCTGCAGACAAATGATGGCATGTGATGGTATAAAGGCTTCATTGGCAGAGGTTTGAGAAAGCTGAATGGCTCACAATTAGTGAATTATGCAAAATGTCCTCAAGGAGTGATGATGCTATGTATTTCAGAAAAATTGTTATACACTTACTTCAGATCTCTATTTTTTTCTTAACCTCTGCCTTTTAAGCCAAGTGCATACTTGACAGATAGGCAATGAAGTTCAAACTCTCCCTACCATAATCTCAGGGCTTGTTCCTGAACAATCACAATTCCTGAAAACTCCTCAAGCGACATCAGCAGATGGCTTATTTTTTTTAAATTAAAAGTAAATTTTAGAAATACTGGTACAATTTGGTGGCCAAAATAAGAAGAGATAATTCCATAAACAGCAAGTGCTCTTTGGATGAAAAGGAATTGAAGAGCCCAGAATTCTCCCTGAAGTCAGTTGCTGGAAAACCTAGTGTGCTCAGTGCTACTGAAAATCTCACAAACTAGTTTTCAACACTGAAAAATCAAACAGTTGCCAAAAATCTTTTTATAGACTTGCAGAGGATTAAGAATAATCACAGCTGTATTGTTAAGAGGGCTCCAATTAAACGCAATCAATTTGATTAGTTTATGTCTTAACCTCACCATCATTTTACCATCATTTTTTATGTCCTGCAGATTCTAGATGCTGATACGTCGTCTCAGTTCCCCATTTTTTCCATTACCAAGATTTCATTATGCACGTTAAGCATGTTTCCATTTGCCTGAGGTACACCAGGGGCAGGGAAGCATTTTTCAAAGATAACTCATTTAATATTAAATGTCAAAATATTACTCACTTCTTTAGCAAGATCATGCAGCTGCAACCTGGAGAATTAATTTGGGATGGCGTCTCTGTGGAGTTCAGGGCGTTGGTCTAAGCATACCTTTTGCTAAACAAAAAATCATTGACTTACCCAGAATTTAAAACATTGTATGGAACTAACTAAAGGGCAATAATGAACAGCTAAACATATAAAGGAAGTGTTTTTTAAGCCAGAAACACTACAATTAATTATGGATAAAACAACCAGAGGAACTTCTCATTACGTAAAGTAATGAAATAAGTCTATTAGCATGATAACAAAAAAAGTGGAAATTACTGTAGGCTTTGTTTTGAAGATTATCACCATAGCATTTCCCTTCTGCACAAGCAATCAAGAACCCATTGAAGAAAAGAATCATGAATACCCCTGCTTTACAAACAGAAAATTGATGTAGGAGAAAAAAAGCAGGCTGATTGTTTATACAACACTTGCTTCCTGTGTTTTATTGGACGCAATTTCTGATTTACATTCATGTAAATCAGGTTACAGACAGCCCTTAAACGACATGACCAAGCATCTGTGTCAACAGAGTGAACCATCACCTGATCCTCTCCATCTCAGCTCTGAGGATTTGTAACAAAGCCTTCCTCTTCATGGGAAGACCAAAACTATACTGTGACTTCCAAAAAGAACGATTTCCCACTGCCTGCACAGATAATTGTTTCAGAAGCAACAGACATTGTCCATCACTGAACTGTGCATTTGTCAAAAGAATAAAAAAAAGATGATATCTGATCAGTCCTTTTGTGGACATGATTGTTTATGTTGCTATTTGGGGGATAAGGCTTGAATGTTGTGGGTTTTATTTCTAGGTTTTTCATTATGTATTTAGCCCATTCCTTTCTTCTATACAGTATCAAACCAGGAAACAAATCTTCTGGGGTTTTTTTTTTTTGGACTCACACCCTTTTAGAGACCTTCTACACATAAAAGCTATTTCAGAGAAAAGGCAGAGAGTGAATTTAAAATAGAATAACCATACTGGTGAACAAAACCACATGCAGATACTTTGATTTTGTATTAAGAATGTCCAAACTGGTTGTCAGTCAGAAGCAGTAATTCTGCTTCCAACTTATATCGTTTCTTATCCTGAAAACTTTCAAGAGTCTTTAAACCCAAACCGACCAAGCTCTCCACAATGCAGTGTGTTAATACATATTTTGCAGTAGACAAAATACAGTACTGGTTCGCTCCAGCTCATTCATTACAGAAGCCATATGAAACTTGTTTTGCTAAAAAAGCAAATGGAGAGAAATTGAGTTATCCCATGTTTCCTAAAAATGGCATTTGAATGTGCTAACGGCCACCCTTTTGCTTATAAAACAAGACAAGGCCAAAGTACTCTTTAAAATGATATGCCAATCCATAAACCTGAGAACCATTTTAGTCCCTCTGTTTAGTTCTGTTATTTAGCAAAACAATTAAAGTTAGCTAGGCTTATTCACAGGACCTAAAGTTTCTTCCTGAAATCCACGACTTGCAGTATGGCCTTTTTAAATGCTCTTCTGTTAATCATAGAATCATAGAATCATAGAATGGTTTGGGTTGGAAGGGACCTTAAAAACCATCTAGTTCCAACCCCCCTGCCATGGGCAGGGACACCTTCCACTAGACCAGGGTGCTCAAAGCCCCATCCAACCTGGCCTTGAACACTTCCAGGGATGGGGCAACCACAACCTCTCTGGGCAACCTGTTTCAGTGCCTCACCACCCTCAGAGTAAAGAACTTCTTCCTTACATCTAATCTAAATATCTACCCTCTTTCAGTCTAAAGCCATTACCCCTTGTCCTATCACTACATGCCCTTATAAAAAGTTCCTCTCTGGCTTTCTTGTAGGCCCCCTTTAGGTACTGGAAGGCTGCTGTAAGGTCTCCCTGGAGCCTCCTCTTCTCCAGGCTGAACAACCCCAACTCTCTCAGCCTCTCTTCAAAGGTGAGGTGCTCCAGCCCTCTGATCATCTTTGTGGCCCTCCTCTGGACTTGCTCCAACAGGTCCATGTCCTTCTTATGTTGGGGGCCCCAGAGCTGAAAGCAATACTCCAAGTGGGGTCTCATGAGAGCGGACTAGAGGGGGAGAATGACCTCCCTCGACCTGCTGGTCATGCTTCTTTTGATGCAGCCCAGGATGCGGTTGGCTTTCTGGGCTGCAAATGCACATTGCCGGGTCATGTGGAGCTTCTCATCAACCAACACCCCCAAGTCCTTCTCTGCAGGGCTGCTCTCAATCCATTCTCTGCCCAGCCAGTATTTGTGCTTGGGATTGCCCCAACCCATGTGCAGGACCTTGCACTTGGCCTTGTTGAACTTCATGAGGTTCACACAGGCCCACCTCTCAAGCCTGTCAGGGTCCCTCTGGATGGCGTCCTTTCCCTCCAGCATGTCGATCACACCACACAGCTTGGTGTTGGCAAACTTGCTGAGGGCGCACTCAAGCCCACTGTCCATGTTGCCAACAAAGATGTTAAACAGCGCTGGTCCCAATATCAGTCCCTGAGGAACGCCACTCGTCACTGGTCTCACCTTCCCTCTCTGTTCCCTGCAAGTGTCTTCTACCAGATCATCTTTCTGCTTGGCTTAGAGAGCCCTTTCTTTAACCCCATGATTTCCTCTTGGGACCTTTATTTTGAAAATTGCTGCCTTTGAGCTATCAGGTAATTTTTGGTGCCCCAAACCAGCCTTCAACATGTTCTTTTGGGTTACCATGTATTTTTTTCTTTGACCCTCTGCCTCCAAAGGAAAATAAACACCTCAAGAATCTTCTTGAGGTTTGCTCTACAGCTCCCCTCTAGTCTTGGCTACAAGCCAGCCTTCTAGGTGGGGCCTTATAACCCCAGGATGAACTAAGATAAATCTGTAGCACTAGCAAGAAGAAGTTGGGAATGCAATACTTACTTCTATTTCAGAAAATGGCCAGCAAAAATAAAAATGGCTTTCTTATGGCTATATGCAAATCTGAGATCTGAAGCTATACCTAATAACTACCTAGTACCAGTTGCTATAACTGGCACAGTCCTACATGTTCAGGTACTTAGACAGCACAGTGATGGATACAATATAAATACATTGCTTTTCCTACAAAAATTATAACCTTTGGGGTGCACTTCATGGACATCATACATGTTGGCACAGCCACTAGCATACAAGAAATGAGTTTCCTGCTTCTGACAGGTCTTTGTTTTGTCCTTCACCATGATTCGGCTCTCACAAATACTGCCATTAGATGCTCCAAGCCATATAAACTTTTTAGCAAAAATGCTCCATTTCTAGAGAATCGTTTTCCCTAGTACTCAATAATGATGAAATACAGAGACTCCTCTAGTTCCTATGTAAAGACTAGGAAGGGAAAGTGAGCAGGGAAGAACTGCTCTTAACCAAGTAGAAATATTTCCACACTCCTTTCCTCTGTCCAATTGGCAATGTTTTCATCTACGTCCAATCCACACAGATGCTACTATAAGAACTGATGGCAAAGTCCCTTAAATTGAGACATATCTATTTAACTTTAGTAAAAAAATTAACATAGTTTGGGGGCTCTCAAAGACAGACACATAGAGACAACGTTTGGTCTGAAGGGCTGGCTATAGAGCTGTGGGTGTATAATCAGCCCAGCTTTCCAGAAAAAAGCTACATTTCCTAAAAGTCAACAAAACAGATTCTTACTTTGAACCGGTTTAGTACTTCTCTATATTGATCTTTCACACAGTTTTGCAGGTCATACAAGGAGTTGGGAAAAAGCGACTCTTTGCTAGTTCCAACACTGTTAGGTGGCTGCTTATGCTGGCTCTGCTCTTCTAGCTGACAAGGAATATCACCACGCCCTATAAAATGCATTACACAGTACAATGATTATGCATGTTAAAGAAAGAATCATTGCTGCAGGAAAAAATAAGCCTTAATTATAGGTGAACAAATAAATTCATAATAGTGTCTCTCCATTTAAACTTTCACATTTTATTTATTTCAAATTTTTAATGCATCTTTCTCATTAGGATTTTGAAATTTCTAAGTTTCTCTGACAAACACTTCTTTACAGTACTTCACCTTCAACATTCACTAGCTGGTAATGACCAAAATTACCTGGGACAGTGTTTGTTTCCAGACTGAATAATTTAAGAACAGCTCAGCTGCCCCATAGGATTTGACCCAATCTGCTCGGCATCATATGCTGTCTCTTAGAGTGGTCAGCATCAGATCTTCCTGAGGAATTGATAAGGTCTCAGTTGCTGCAACATGCAGTAATTTAATTCCCACAGAGGACTCATCCTTGTCTTTACAGTCAGGTATTGCCTTGAGCCTGGAAGCTCAGTATTTCCTCTCTACTGTTGTCATGATCGATTCTAATTCTAGAGATGCTTTTTGTCGATATAAATAAGAAATCTGCATTTAAGCTGAAAACTCTAAATGTGGAATATTAAAATCAAATGGGCATATTAGTTGGATTTCTGCTCAAATTTTTTAGTTTAACATTTGCTCTTGATAAATATTTTCCCTGGTAAACCCTAGGCACTAAATATTGTCATAAACCAAATATAAATGAATTGTGGATACCACTCAACTGAAACTCAGTTTTGCACGTGTAAACTAGTTTTTAAAGAACTTCTTTCTTTCTTTTTTTTTATGGATTGTCTAATAACACCATGGTTTTATTGTATTTATTTGGCTTTATGATTGATACGTTTCACTGTTTGACACTTCATGGCAAATCAGACTATTATATTTTGACAAGGTGGTTCCACTGGGAATTTAGACTTTAAACAATAGGATTTTATTCCAGCCACCATTCTATTAAATCAAGAATTAACATGACTCTTCAGCTTTCACCAATTCATTGCTGTACACACCTTCATAAAGACTTTTCCTTGATGAATAAATACGTGGTTTGGCCTTAAGTACTGTGATACTCTGATTGTGTTTTTTGACATGCCTTTATTTTTCTGTCATGTGTTACACAAGCCTCTTCTAATATAATGGTTATTGCAGTTACAAAGAATGATGACTTAAGATGATAAAACAATTACTGGGATAAAAGTACCAGCTTTACATTTTGTGTATCTTAATAAAACTTCAGCATTCAAAGTACAAAATTACACTGCAAAAGCTAAACTCTCCTTGAAATTTCATTATACAAATCACAGTTGTTTATTGCCCCACAAAAGTGTAGTGGAGGGGTAAGTCTTTTTTGTAAAAGAATTAAGAACATTCTAACACTTCCAATCCTTTTAATTAAAACTCTGCTCTCATGACTCATCTATATCACTTTAAAATGTAGACGTATATCAAGCTAGGTTGTGGGTGTGCACTGATACTATGATTTACTCTCAATTGCTGGCCAGACTTATCAGTTAAAACAATTTAAAACACATGGGATTTTTTTTTTCTCAACCACAGACTAACAGGCAAAAGCGAAATAGATTTAACCCCTCCAGTTTGAGAGTTGCGTGGGATTTAGCCACATAGCTCTCATCAAAGTCAATGGAAGTTCAAATCCATGGGTGTGGTATGGCACCCTTCCACGTAACTCTTATAAAGCTGGAGGCTTTGTGTGTCTGTAGGGGCAAGATGGTGGGCAAAAATACCTTATCTAGTGGGAGTCACTGCCACTATGCTGACTTCAGTGGAGAATCTGACCTGATACCTCAGCTAGTTACAACCCAGCAGGCAGACAGGTTGGTAGGCCAGTATCCAAATGATGATTTCCCCCTGAAAGTATGGAGCAAGTGGAGCTTATGCCACTTGAACTTACAAAAGAAGTAATCCACTTCTTGTAGCTATTC
The DNA here is from genome assembly GCF_018139145.2 of Gymnogyps californianus. NCBI lineage: Eukaryota > Metazoa > Chordata > Aves > Accipitriformes > Cathartidae > Gymnogyps > Gymnogyps californianus. The sequence continues at coordinate 6,848,616 of NC_059473.1, read as the reverse complement.
TCAAAAACAGGCCACCTGTGACACATTGTGCCTGCTACAACTTGTGAGTGATCTTAAAGGGCAGTCTCACGTTGGGCTCATTGCTGTAATCAATCTGCTGGTCACAAAGGCACAGACTGTAAGCCAAACGGTCAATGCCACCCTTTGACGGCAGCAGCAATCAAAGATTCAGATGAACCTCTTAACTCTTAAGGTCATTAACATAATGCACACAAAACTCATGAATTGCTGAGACCATTTAGTTTGTCAGGTTGGCCATAACAGCTGTTATGTTTATGCTCTATAAAAGATCTGCTGCTTCTTTACATTTGAATGCAACTCAAGGTGTTGGTTGTTGCTCTTTAAAAGCCACGGATGGAATCCTGGGCCCATGGAAGAACATGGGAACATTGCCATGAAAGACTTCACCCCACATGTGGTTCTGGAGATATATACCTTCCTAAAACCAAACTTTCCTAGAGGGCAAAGACATCTTGAACTTTTCAAAAGGCTTGCAGCAATGTTTCAACTTGTCCCAAGCTCTATTGCCTTTTGCATATTTTCTCAGTATTGAAGAGAGCTTGGGAAAGACTTCCAGGAACTGATATGTAAAAACAGGCTCTGACTCCTGCATTTCGGCATCTCCAGCAGCTCCTGCTGAGTTATCTGAGCACAGTTCTGGGCTCTGCCTCAAATCCGCTCTGTGACCTGGGGAAAAGTTGCTTACTCTCTCTCTTCCTTAGTTTTCCAATCTTAAAACACAGCTGATAATGCTTCCTTTCTTCTGTGTCATGTCCTGTCTACAGAGACCATCAGCTTCAAGAGAGGGTCTCTGCTACAAGGCGGTATTTGTTCTGTGCCTACAACACAGGGCTGAGATCCCACTAAAGGCTCTAGGGGTACTGGGCTCTAGGCCAAGATTCGGATAAGCTTGGCTTTTGGTTCAAACAAAGGTTCTCTTTCCTCACAGGCCATCACATTCATTTATTTTGCCCTGTGGTGAAGTTAATGCTACATCTGTGATGTCACAGTTGTTTCCATGACAACAGGTTTATGACTTCAATGTAAAGTCAAATGGAAGGAGAAGCTCAGGGACATGAAGGAAAGCTCTTATTCAAATCAGAAACATCTGACACAATAACAGAGAAGAGAAACAGCCAAGAAGGTACATTTCTTTTATTGTTATACATGTTTGTGGTTTCTTCTTAAGTTTTCAACAACGTGTACTTCTTCCATCACATGTTTTAATAGCTACTCTTCCACTTACGTTTCTTTAGTTAAAGCTGTTTTCTTTCTTCTTTTAAATAAAAAAATAAATTTAATACCATTTGTTTAACTAGTTAATGAATGCCTTTGCCTTTTTTCAATTAGGTTTAATTTAATAGGAGTAAATTTGGACTTCAGTATAGTCTTCCTTCTGATGCCAAATATGAATGATACTATTTCTGAACAAACAGGGGAACTGTTAAAACTGTGGCTTTCCATACTTAGCAGAATAGGCTTTCAAAGAAGAAAATAAAAAAAAAACCACATCAAAGATTTTTGAAACACAGATTTAAAAAAAAAAGATGCAAGAAGGCAAAGCTATTATGGAATAGAAATAAGTATTGGGCAGGGTAATGTAAAGACTCAGAAGCTTTTCATTCTGTGTTTTTTTCCTTTATTTGCTGTTTGTTTTTTGTTTTTTCCTTAAGCAACGTCCTTAAACACAGACGTCTCTCCATGGATTAAGGTGCCACCAAAGTACAGACTGCAAAGTGGCACTGATATGGCTCAGTGTTTGTCCAACGTGGGAACCTTCACAGGAGCTATCCCTTCTGTAGTCTCAATAGGGAATTCCCAGGAGCATCTAAAGGTGGAGATGATGCCTAAAGGAAGCCTGTGAAGTTTACCGTCCATCCTTGTTAGCAAGTCTAAACACATAAATTAGTCAACTCAAAGACCCTGAGAGCGACACTAAAAATTAGGATGGATAGCAATGGTTATGCTACATGTTGCGGTTTGATTCGCTGAAAGTACTTCATAATGGTTGCCAATAATAAAGCCATTAAAGTTTCAGTTGAAAAGTTTTCAGGTAGCTACTGTGCAACCAAAACTGACCACGTTTAGCACATTCTGTCTCTACTACACCGCTTGGTTCACAGATAGTTGATTGAATTAGCTAATTAAGATAAATAGTTAATTAAGACTGGAATTTTCAAAGAAGCCACAAGAATTAGGTAACCAAATTCAATGAGATTTGGGTACTTCACTCCCTTAGACTCCTTTGAAAAGGCCAGCTATAAATGCTCACCTCTTTAGTTGCAATTATTTGTACTCACAGGATTATGAGTGCAGCTGTTTATAAATGCAGAAGCATGGCTGCAAAAGCAGACATGGCATGAGAACAGAGATTTGTCCATGCATAGCATAGTACATAAATGTATACAAGCAGTGGCCATACATTTAAGCTATCCTTAAAGTAAAAATACCAGTAGAGTTAGTAATATCTCTGAAGCCAGTAAGAACTTCTTAAGCTTACCTAATTAAAATCAATTAGATATACATACTCAAATATACATGTGCACAAACTTATAATATATATAAATATACATACATATGCATATATAAAAGTATACGCACGTATATAAAAAGCCAGATGTGAACATGAGTGTAGACAGTTGTTTGGTTTTGTATGCATTTTTTCTTTGCAAAACAGTAAATTTTAATAGTGTTTGCTACTGGGAAAAGGGGCGGCTAAGCTGCTGTGGTAATGTCCATGATCTTATCAAAGTATATGAGGAAATGCGTTTCTTAACAGGTATATAATACAGGCAGTATGGAGGTAACTTTTATTTAAGCAATATAGAAGGAAGGACTGTAGCAGTATTATCATGTAGAACAGGAACCATCTGATGGATTAAGAAGTAAAAAGAACAACCTACAAATACTATAAAAAATGAACCCTCCAATCAACAAAACCTGACACCGTGTCTTTGTACCCGACTGCAAGGCAAAAGGACAAAAACAACAGGTAAGTTTGAAAGGCTCTGGGTGTTAATAACAAAAATATGGCACAGCCATCCAATTCCTCCTTGGTGCTGGCTCCCACTAAAACCACTGGAGTCACCCAGGGGCACTCTGACATGAGCAGTTAAACCTTGACCCTACTGAAGTGAATGACAAAATGTGGGACTTAATGATTGCCTTCCCTGAACATAGCACAGAGCTTTCATTGGCATGATTGCAGCCTCCCTCAAAGTCCACTGTCTTTACAATTACTGCGAACGGCAAAGTCCCTTTGGCCTAAATGAGACAAGTATTAGCTTCTTCTCCAGCAAAACACTTTCAGACGTGAGTAACCTTAGGCCTACAAATGCTGTTGGGACTACCCACGTGCTCAGAGATACACATGGGCTTAGGCACTTTGTTATGAAGGGAATCTCAAAAAGGAGGATATATCCCAAGGTCAAAGAAGTGGGAATGAAGAGCATCCAGCCAAATCCTGTTCATTAGTGGGTAACATTTTTTTCTATTAAAAACTGCCAGGACTTTAATTCCATGTTGTCCTGGTTTCAGCTGGGATAGAGTTAATTTTCTTCCTAGTAGCTGGTATAGTGTTGGTTTTGGATTTAGTAGGAAAATAATGTTGATAACACACTGATGTTTTTAGTTGTTGCTAAGTAGTGTTTATACTAAGTCAAGGATTTTTCAGCTTCTCATGCCCAGCCAGCAAGAAGGCTGGAGGGGCACAAGAAGCTGGGAGGGGACACTGCCAGGACAGCTGACCCAAACTGGCCAAAGTAATATTCCATACCATATGACATCATGCCCAGTATATAAACTGGAGGAGTTGGCCAGGAGGGGCGGATCACTGCTCAGGCATAGGTCAGCAGGTGGTGAGCATTGTGCATCACTTGTTTTGTATATTCTAATCCTTTTATTATTATTACTGTCATTTTTTAATTATTATTATTATCATTATTATTATTTTCTTCCTTTCTGTCCTATTAAACTGCCTTTATCTCAACCCATGAGTTTTACTTTTTTTCGATTCTCTCCTCCATCTCACTGGGTGGGGGGAGTGAGCGAGCGGCTGCGTGGTGCTTAGTTGCCGGCTGGGGTTAAACCACGACACATGCGTTCACAGCAAGAGTGCTGGCCCATAAACAAATCCAAAATATACAGAAGATCGATTTCTTCTAATAAGGAGGGTCAGTGACTTTCCATGAGAGTGAGTCACTGAGTTCTCCAAACCCTTAAGGTGTAGTAGAGCAAATGAAAATGAGGTTAGCTGAGGAATGCAAACAGATACACGGCACATATAGACCTTTAGCTTCACTCCAACATCCATATGTGGCCATAAAATATAGCTTCTTAAATGTAAAATGTATGGATTTCCCTCTGCAACAAAGGCATAAAATATCTCACTCCCAAACAAGTATTTGAGCATACGAACATGATCTTTCACTTCATCTAGGACTACCCACCCAGTAAACCAAGCTGTATTCTTTCTGGGTGGCTCAGAGAATAGCATATTACAGTGGAAACACCCATTTATTTCATTTACTGCCATTTATAATATTTTCCACTATTTGCAGATAATGAATTCATCCACTTTTTGCCAAGATTATGCAGCCTGTTTTATAGCCAAAATTATCCAGAATCCTTCTAAAAATGTGTTACCCTTCATTTTCCATGATTGCTTAGTGGTTCTCTTGGAGCAGGACCAAGATCAACCATATTAACAATGCACAACAATAACTGAACTGTCATGTTCCTATTCTCCTGGCAGCAGGAAGAGTGCCATCGAGCTGGTCCCTGAAGTATGCACAATTCAAGAGCATAACTGTTCAGGTTAATTAAAGCCATTAGATGAGAAAAGAGGAATTACTTTTGGAGTTCTTTCCTCTACACATTCTACAATGGTCTTCTCATAAAGGTAGATACATTTCAGATTATCTGATGTTTTCTTGGCGCCACTGACTCTTCAGTTCTCCAGGATAAATTGTATTTGTAGAATATAACACAATGGAGACCTACAATGTGTAATGCGCCTGAACAGACCTAGCTCCTGACCCTGTAAAGACTGACACACATCTTTAAAATTACACACCATGAGTAGCCCTTTCAGATTCAACAGGGCCACAGACAGTGGGTAATACAGGCACTCTGTGACCAAGCCCGTGCATAGGGCGCTGCATAGCTGCACCAAGCCACAAGCAAGGCAAGCAGAAAACAGTGGAAAGGGACAAGTCCTTTGTGGGATGATGTGTATTGGGTTAGTGCTGATTTCTTAGTAGACAACTTCCCGCTCGCTTCACTGGCTCAGCTGTGCTGGCATGCTATGAAGGGTGGAGCTGCAGCACCATTCACTCCCTGCTCTGCACAAGGGAAGAGGAGAAACAGGCCCGTCACATCTGCTCTTCCCTTGTGCAGGGTCTGGCAGTCTGAAAATCCCATGCAGGGGAGAGAGAGGGCTCCTTGCCATCACCAGGCTCAACAGCTGTGCCCAGCATGTAAAATGAAGCACATGCAAATCTTTGCAGGAATTCCTTAGTGTTCAGCCTGAGGGTTTGATCTTGGAGTCAAGGAAATCTATCTCAGGACCCTAAATGCAAGAAGCAATCCCTGCCCAGAGGTTCCAGTGGTCAATGTTAGCAGTAATAACAGAAGTAATCACACCAATAATTATAAAAAAGGCTAAACAAAACAGATTCACTTGCATTTCTTTGAATTTTATACAAAAAGAAAATGAGTGCAATAAATATCCTAACAGCCAAGTCTTTGTTTTTTAACATTATCACTATTTTCTTTGGCACTACTGGGAATCTCTTAGCGGGAGCTAAGAGGAAGGAGAAATTCTGGCTCAGCAAGAGGCTCTGTAGCAGCCAAAATCTGTTTTTCACCCAAATCGCCATTGATCTGCAAGACTGAAGCTGAGCAGCTGGTACTGAACAAGTTAATCAGCCACCATGTATGACTTGAGAACCAGGGGAGGCAGGGCAGCCACACAGCAGGTTGAGTTATGGCCACCGAAACAAAAACAGGTTGTCATGATATAGCTGAAGATTTCTTAGCACTGACAACTGACAGCACTGCAATAAATATTAATACTCCAAACTCCTACTTGGATTCCCATAAATACTCCAGACTTTGCCAGGACCTCCTTTCCCTTTGGCCACTCCATTATTCAGTTTTACCATACGTAGCTGGCTGGGGTCTTTATAATTTCTCCCTTCCTCTACATGCAGCACCCCGGCACCACCACTTTACCTCTTCCTATACAGCAGGCTCCACTGATACCACCCAATCTGGCCTGGCTTAGACTTCTCCAGCCAACCCAACACACACAGATTTTCTCTTTTTTGGCTCCCTCCCAGTAACATCTTGAGGCCCTAATACTCATCCAGTTGATCTCAACGGAGCAGGATCTCAGCTGATTAGCTTTATTCAGATGGGTTTGTTTAATCTTAATCTCTCTCTTTCTCTCGCCCTTTTTTTTTTTTTTTTTTGCCAGGCTCTTTGATTCCCTTTCTGGTTCTTCTCAGGGTCTCCAAGTTTCAGGCACTTCTCTAAACACCATCTAATGTTTTGACTTTTGATGGTTAAATTTAAACAAAACTTAAAAGCTTTTCCAACTATTTTTACTCATTCTCAGAGTCATTTATCAATCCCATAGAGAGCCTGGATTCCCCCTATATAAATTGATCGCCCTGTTCATGTGTAGCTAATGTGTAACCTCCTTTATCCCACAAAGACAAGATTCTGGCCCCTTCCTTCTGGGTAAAGCAGCTAGAAGCCACTGAACCTTTTCTGCTCAAAACATAACCACTTCTAGGGTATGTCCTGCCAGACCCACCACTAAGGTCACAACCAGTCCAACTCTGGGCCTTCAAGGCAGTTAGGGTGCCCTCAGGATGCTGCAACATATTCTGGCTGTAAAGGTAATCATCTTATTTGCCCTGGCCCAAAAGGCCCCGTGTGGTTGACACTCTAGTCTGGACAGCTGCATACCAACTCTTCCCATGTCAAAGGTGTATTTCCTTTCAAAGCCCAGCTGCAGGCTATGTGAGCTATACACATGCTGCTCCTCTCGTCTGTCCAGTTCCCCAGGCAAAAATTCTGACTTGCACTTCTTGCACTTACTGGAATCGCAGAGAGGCATATGAGAAGGAAATGTGTGGCCTCTCAAATCCTCTAAACATTGTCCAGCTTCCACTAAAAAGGTGCCCTGACTTGAATTCATTTTTTAATTTTATTTTTTAAAAGACAACTACTCCGTGCTTTTGTACAAAGCCATAGGAATTTTATTCTTGGACCAGTAGATAACCACAGCACATCTCTCCCAAGTTTCCAACCCCACAACCATTTTTCTTAATTTTGAAACTTTAAAGGAAGAATGCTGCTTTGGCTTCACAATTTTACACAACTTGTTAGAACCACGGGAGAATGTTACAATACCAAGCCACATGAAATGGAAACATTTGAACAGACCTTTGGGCTGGATCCCCTGCTTCCACCAAGCTGCACTCAGCCCATGACTGAAGAGTGTCTGGCTTGGGTAAAAGACAGTTTTTTGTGACCTCAAGTCCTGCTGGCCTGCAAGAGGAGTGGTTTGACCTCCCAGTGCAATTAAGAACTGCCTCAAATCTACTCAGAATTGTGTCCCTGACTCAGGACCTCCTGAGGACCTTCTGACAGCTAGTGATAACTGAAGCCCTGCACGCTGTGCTGTACTCGGGGACCTGGGAGTTACCCCAGCTCGCTGACATGAACAGCTCTTTCCTAACACCTTTGGCAGGAGGTTCCTGAAGCTGGCTCTGCGGGTTTCACTGCCAACATAGCAGTGCAAGGAGACCAGAACAGTTCCAAGGAACTGTTTCCCCTAAGAGGAAATGAAAAGAGAGACTGAAGCCACTGGCAAGCCATACATTAGACATTTTGGTTAAAAGCAGCTAGGCTGTACTTTGGAATGACTACATTTGTAGAATGCTTTGTTCTTCTTCTGCGTGCATCGTACCCCCACAATTCGTTGCTCCAGTTATAGGCAACGCTTTTAGTTTAGTCCTCCAAAATTGTACTTTTCTAACACAAATTTCCACATCACAACAGGGCTTAAAATACAATAGAGGTATTTAAGTGATGTTCTGCTCCTGTAGACTAGCTGGCTCAGTCACTGCATTTCAGAAGGACACAGCCCAGTTATTAGAACAATACAGGAATGTGCATGGAGAAAAGCATGGTTAGCAGGAATCAAAAACAGAGATTCAAGAGAGATGGACTTCCATATGACAGGTCTGCACTGGGGTCTACACAGCTCAGATACTCTTACAGTGGAGTTGCTTTTGCGAGCACAGTATTAAGCCCTCGGACACCTCAGGTATCCCTTCTCAGGCTGATCATTCCTTAGGCTGGGCTGCTCTGCTTCCCAGGGCAGGGCTAGCTATTCCCTGCTCCCTCTTGCCTTCAGAGGAGCAGACAGCCACAACCCAGTATTAGTTAGGTCAGGAGCCCATGCCATCGTGCCAGGCACTAGTAAAACACATATATCACAGTATCTGCCCCAACAACTGGAAAAACTACACATTTAATGTAAATAAAGTTTTAGTAGGTAATACTACTGTATTACCTCTCTTGTATACGGACAAATGAACTACACAGCAATTCTGTGACCTGCCCAGGGTTAAGGACCATCTTGAAGGGGGGTATTACACCCAGACCTATTAACAGCTGGCCCACTGCCTTCTGCAGAAGGTCATTCTGCCTCCTGTTCAGAACACAGTGCAATGCAAGTTGAGCTCACCCTATAACATCACTTAAAACAACATAAAATCCCCCCAATCCTGGATTTGAAAATGCTTTACAACACAAATGCTATAAATACAGAGGGAAGCCAAGAGCAGGAGCAGAATGAACTTCCGAAACAGAGGCAAGGAAAGAGAGATATGATTTCAACTGAGATGCAGAACCAATGAAGAGAGAAAGAAAAGTCTTTCCAGATGGCTGGAGCTGTAAGAACCCTCTTGCTCTGAAGCTGGCCATACTGGATAAAGAGAGAGAAGTTTTGGGGTGATAATTGGGCTTCACTAAGGTCACAGAAAATAGTTCTTTGCAGCAGGTCAGAGATTCCTCTCACAGAGAGGCAGACTGCTGGTGAGCCCTCAGATGATGTTGAAAGTGAAAAAGACCCTGCCTGTAAATTCAGGCTGCACAAAGAGAGCCTATGCCATCTGGCAGAATTGCTGCAACTCTTCTGGGAGTAGCCCAATGAAGTACTGACAGCCACGTAAAGGCAGTAGCAGCACAAACCTCACCACAGGATAAATGCCTGAGCACTTACTCAGCCATCCCAGGTGGGTTTTGCAGCCTTGGCTGAATCTGCGTGGCTTCTGCTTTGTTGTGATCAGTACCCCACTCTGACCAGTCTAAAGTGACCTCAGAAGTGTCCCTATGGTTGCAGTCACATCTATAAATCACAGCACAGATGTATCCAGTGACTTTGCAAATCCCCCCCAACAGTTACTTTGTCTTCCTTAGCTTTACATGCTTAGAAATGGCTGAGGAAAACCTACAGGCTAATATCTTTTGAAATGGCTTTTAAGGGCTCTTTTTTGTCAGATTCCTCACCTGCTCTGTCAGGATGTTCTTTTAATGCCTTTCATATTTCCCATGAAAGACCATAAGCTCCCTAAGCCCCAGCATATCTGCCATCTCAGCGCTATCAGGAAAGAGCTGATGAGAATATGATTGTCAGTGATGATTACAAGTACTTTACAAACACAGGAAAGCATGTTCTGCATTAATTGCTAATCTATTTCAGTCAATTTGGCACCATGACAAATGCAACTGGTTGTATCTAACAAGCCAGGGGATCGGGAATAATTCTGTTTCAGTACAGTATGTCCAGGGAGAAGAATCAACCGTTAATCCCAGGTGACTAGTTTCTTTATAAATATATTAGCACCATAATGAAGGGCTTTTTAATGGGATTATAACCACACAAGCAGACCCTAAGCAGCTGCTCTGCTAGTCAAAGGGAACATGGCTGACAGTAAGATTTAAGAAACTGAATGAAGGGAAAATGGCAAACCTCTGGCATGGCACACTTAAATGAGCTTGCTGCTTAAAAGGAATTGCATCGTGTTGCATACATGAAAAGAAAATCAAATGTGCTTAAAGCAATCTCTTTGGGCATGCTCATCACTACTTTCTCGGAGAAAAATGGCCAAATCAAGAACTCATCTTTTCATATACTAGAGATAGATTTTAAAGCCAAAAAGATTTCACTCATACACTGAGTAACTGAGGATTCATTGTCAAGGATGGCAGGGCCCATATATTGTCACACAACCTTTGTGTTACTCTCTCTGCAGAGCTGAAATAATTCTTCATTCTGAGTACAATTTAACAGCTCAATGCTGTAAATATGTAAGTGTGCAAGCATGTCTTTGAGCGTGTGTGTGTGTGTGTGTATATGGGTTGGACTAGATGATCTTGGGGATTGGACTAGATGATCTTTAAAGGCCCCTTCCAACCCAACTCATTCTATGATTCTATATATGAATATATATAAATGTACATACAAAAAAGGACAGCCATGAGGCAGCCACTGGGAATGACCCTGCAATGGCACGAGCAAGAGAAGAAACAAATCTCATTCAGAAATCCCTCTCAATACATTTTACAGGACAGGCCTAGATTCTGTCCATGGTAATACTTGGGTTCCCTTTCTTACCATTGCTTTAACTGAGAGGTATAAAGACAGTATTGTAACTTACTAAAGAAATCTATTTTTTTAAAGTTGATGGAAGTAATGAAAGACAACTGTGTCTGTATAAATGGCACGTACACCTCAAAATATAATACTTACATATTTTTTTGAGTCATTCCTTGTTCGTAGTTCAGTGATGAGGCTGAGGCTAGGATTTGGCTCTGACTTTGAAAGGAATACAGTATGGTATAATGCACGTAACTGTTATGGAATACAAGCACTGCAGTATGTAGCTGCTCGAGCAAGGACTATTTAGGCAACTTAACCTTAGCATAATGAAAATAATTTCTGAAGTCCAGATCTAATTTGTGCAGCTCTGGAATCTGTTACCAGAGACCCTTGGTTCAGGGTGGCAGAATGACTCGCAGGAGTATTTAAGCACTCATTTAACACTAAACTACACTTTACATCACTCTGAAATGTTTTTTTTAGAATCAGCTGAAACAAAGGACAGTGACTTACCTAGCCTGACCAACCCACAGTGCCCGTCTGCAATTCACTGATACTAACAAAATATCTTCAGTGATTTCAACAGCTTGGGATCAGACCCACATGTTATTCTTGAACACCTCTTAAACTTTCAGGGCTCGACCTCAGGACACCCTGGCACCAGTCCAGGTGACACTGTGCTTCCTTTCAAACAGCTGCATGGAGCACTCAGCTTGACCTCCTGTTCACCAAACACTGCTGAGCCCATCATGGTGGCACAGGAAGTGTTTAAGATATATATTTTTATACACATGCATGCATTAGCAGGGATACCGAGGCATGTAAAGGTTTAACTGGCCTCAGTTTTCATGGTTGTGATGGCGAGCTAACAAGGTTCAATAAATTCTTGCTATCACACTGATGTGATGGATTCTGCATGCATCACCAAATCTTGGCAAGTACCTAACAGTGTCCTCCAAAACAATTTCCAACCGTATAAGTGCATCACCCTCCAGTCAAGTAACCTGAGTGTCTTCCTGCCTTTTCTGTATGACATTAATCACTGTTATGAAAGCTCCACATCTTAAGGCTAGTTGGTGACAATACTTCTGTAGTGCACATAACAGCGGATGTAATATGACCCCCTGACACATTTACATTTTACTAATGATAAGCACTGGCTGTGATGCACTAAAAATACTGTGACTGTGGGGAGAATTAAGTGTATCTCTAGTGCCTGATTCAGGAGAGCAGTTAATGCTGTGATTAAGTTCATGGTTAGTCAGGACAAGACAGCTTATGTTTAAAGAGAGCTAAGTATGTCCGGTAGTACCATCCTGAATAACACCAACCTCCAGAATTGGGTCTGTACCAAGACTGTGGAAGGATATCCTTATGGAGCCAAAAGCCACTACGACCCTAGCTGTCTGGTACTCAGAGGCTAAGATGTGCTTTTTTGAACTGGCTTTATCATAAAATGTAGCAACCTGTGTAATTTTAAACCCATGTAATTTTAAAAAGTCTAAACCAGAAGACTTACACTGCACACATTTCTCCTCCTAAAGAAAGAATGAAAGAGTCTGCGTGGGACGGCTATTAGACACACTGAGCAACACACCACTGGCAGGGCACTCAGAGAGTAGTTATAGGTGCCTATCAGAATCCATACAAAACCGACTAACAAATGCTGGAATTAAAAATGAAGACTTGCAGGGAGACAGGGGCTTTGAGCAGCACAGTATTTCAGATCATCTTACTGAAAGCTTCAAAATATCACCAGCTTTCAGTCTGAAATGCGTCAGCAATCGTTTCATTTTTATCAAAACACAATTAGGCTGTGGTGAATGACAGTATAAATCTTAAATAAGAAAGATATAGGATGAAAGACCACCAGGGTGGAACATAACTGTAAACCTCTCCATAAAACTGCATTTGAGTTCTGATTATATACACAGGAACTCCTTTAAATGATCCAGCAAGAATCTTAACTCACTGACTTCCAAAGAAAGTGTTACCAATTAAGTGGGAGAAACTTTAACAGTCAATTTTAATTACGCTAAGAGATTCACCAATCAATTCCCAGCTCAAGCTGAAGTTTTTACTAGAGACAACTGGAACCAATTTACATGCTTTTATGTTGCGTCTAGACTTTAATAAATGGTCTAAGCGTGGAGCATTTCTATGCCAGTATCGAACTAGTTTTCATGTATACTGAGAAACGCACCAGCTTCTCTAAAATTCTCCAGTCTTTGTGTCTTGAAACGCTCCCCTGAGAAATGATTGCAAAGGTTACAGAGTATATTACATAAGCACCACTGTAGGGTTACATACCAAGATAGTGATGCCACAGATTGTCCTCCAGCTCATTGCTTTAATCTAACAGACGCGAAGCGTGCAAAGCCAGCTCTTCCCTTTAGCGTGAAATGGAATAGCTTTTCTGATTACAAGACATCATTCCTATTGAGTATTAACCCAAGTCCATTAGACCAAAAAATATCTAAACAATATGGAACCACTCAGGACAGCTACAAATATTTAACTGCTGGCACAAAAAGGTACATCTAGGCAGTCTTTCAAACACCTAAAAAACATATCTTTCTGTTCTGTCACCCCTGCTCTGTACCTCTCATGGTCCTGATTAAGCTGTGAGCTACTGTGCTAAAGGACCTGAGCATCCAGTCATTCCAGCAGCACTGATACAGAGGAAAACGAAGCACCTGGTTGCTAGATTGTTTAAACATTGCAGAGCCTGCTGCAGCACATGCAGTAGCACTCTAGCTATATGAGACTCACCACTACGGCATCACTTTGATCATTGCTGTAGGTCATGGAATCACTCTGAAACCAAAACAGTCTTGTTAAAAAATTAAGTTGAATTACCATTTAGGGAGCTCTGTTGCCTTTTTTTTCTTCCCTCCCTTCCTTCTTTTTAAACATGCCTGTCGGGAGTGTGAAATTGTATGCATTTATCACTACCCTGCTGAGCAAAGCTTGTTAAATTAAGAAAGACATACTTAATTAAATGGATTGATAAACATTCATATACTTGTATTCATAGGGCACTGTAAATAATTTTAATTTTTGAAAACTGAGAGGTTGCTTTGGTGATTCAGAGCTTCTTAAGATGTTTCCCACAGGATGATGTCAGACTAATAAACCTCCAGGGAGATCTGCATGCCAGCGGTCTGACAAAGCTGGGCCTCCTGTCTTCTGGAAGAAACACAAGGATTTACCTGCTACCATATTTTAGGAAAAGGTAGCAAACAACTTTGGAAGTGCTGCACTAGCTTGGCTGCCACCAGAGATAACAGCCATGAAACTCAGAAAGAATTGTTTTCCATTTTGCAGTAGCACATAGCCCTTTGGTGCAGCAACGAGCAGAGGGTGCCCCATCTCACACCTCCCTCCTCCCACCAGCCTGCTGTGCAAAGAGCTCCAGGCTGTGGGGCCACACGCTAACCTACACAGCGTGCACCTGCATACAGGGTCATGCATGCTCTGTAGGCTATTGGTTTGGGCAGCACATCTTGAGGATTGTCTTTGGAGCTATTCTAAACCTGCAATATAGAGAAGGACTCTCCGTTAAGTACAGTACAAATATACAGAAAAGAAGTCTGCTTCAGGGACAGGACAGTGTGGGCAAACAGGACAAAAGGAAGGAAGGAAAAGGAAGCAACTAATAAATGAGGTTACGTGTCTAAGATAGACGGTAGCCCAGTAACAGAGCTCGGACCAGCACCTGCCAGCCTGGTTCCCTGTTCTGTTCACAGGAGTGGTTTATCCAAGGCGTTACTCACAATTGCTGCCAGAATGAGCAAAGCAGACTCATATTAAGGCAGCTGGAGTCTTGACTTGACAAAGTATCCCTTGCTCTCAAGGATTAATTTTGCTGAATGGCAATAATAGCTTGTAAAAATCAAATAAAAACCAAAGGCACCACATGTTGCAGGATGCTGGGATTGTATGGGGTACTGTAGGCAATGCTTTTTGCAAAGACAGGGAATGTTATTCATCACAGTTGTCTGTGGTGGGCAATTTGGTTGCCTTTCAGGGGGCTCACTAACACAGGATCCCTGCCAACATAAAGAAGAACTGGTCAAAGCATTGTGCTTTTCAAAGTTGAAGGATTTTTTTTCCTTCCGTCTCCTTCAGAAAATGTACCAAACTTTGGGACGTCACAATGATCTCCATTGCTGAAAACAAATTACTAGCAATTAAAAATCTTCTGTTTCGTGCACACTTTCATTACACAGAATAATATACAATGTAAAGATTCACAGACTTTTGAGGAAGCATCATGATCTTCAGACCTGACCTTCTGAATAACACAGGCCAAAGCACTTCACTTAGTGGTCGCTGCCTCAAGCCCAGATCTTGTGGCTGAACTGTAGCAAGTCATTCAGAACGACATTCATCTTGATTTATGGGTACCAGTCTTGATGTGAGAATGCCACACAAAGCAGTTCCTGTCTTGAGCTTCATGCAATGAATTGCAAAGTTAAGCTGGTTCATGGGTTTGAAATGCCTGTAATCCAGTAAGATTCTCTCTCCAATTCCAGGCGGAAATAGTGTGTAGGTGGCTTATAAAACTTCCTTTCTACAGTGACCCCAAATCTAAGCAAAAGGTCAGAATCATTTGTGTTGCTTCAAAGGCTCAATTGTTACTCAGGCCAACAAGTTAGCCATGAAAAAAACCATATTCAATTCTTCAATCTATGACATAGCTAAGATAAACATGGTGAAAGATTGTTATTGTTTAGTCAAATTCTTTCTCTACTGAGAGAAATTGTAATATCATCTTTCAGTGCATTAATTGCTTATGGTTCTCATGCCATGGTTTTTAAATCCTAGGTGCTAATAACTACATTTTACTCCCAGATACATACATGGCCAATAGCCTTTCTTTATAGAAATTCCAAAACAGGTGGATGAAATCCTGGTCCCAGTAAAGTTAAAAGGAGTTTTGCCAGAGTCTGTAACCAGCAGAGCAGTCAAGTCCTTGTGGGAACAGTACCAATTCCAGTACCAGTTGAGGTACCAGTTCCAGCACCGACTGAGGTGAGGAAGTGACTCCTTTTGCTTGCATAAGGAAGTTTTCTGTTACATGACCGTAACTAACTGGCAAATACAATCTTTGAAATGTGTCTAGTTTTATGTAGGGGAGGGTACATAAGTCTGTATCTCAATACAGCCCAAGGACCTGGCTGTTGCTGTGTATGTGCATGTGCCTGTGCCTACTAACACAATTACTCACACTGCTATTTGTTGTTGTTACAATGTAATACAAGATATAAAATACATATGTTACACTGCATAAAACAGACTATTACTACAATGACACTAACCACTCATATTTTAGTGCCATCAACTGAAACAGGGACCTCACAATACAAGTATTTGACTGACAAGTGCTTAATGGACAGTACCCCATAAGACTTACAACCAAACTAGTCAAGGCAGGGAAACAAATAGTAGAAGACTGAGAAAGAGGAATTGATTTACTGATGGCCACACAGCAGATAGCTGCAAAAATCAGGAATTGGACAAGACAGATCAGGAATTAACTTAACCATCTACTATTTCCCAACAAATATTAATCATCCAAATGCCAGAAAGTCATTTATTAAGTTACAAGGCCCTTCAACTTTGGTCAATAGCTATTCCATTTCAACCTGGACTGTACCTACCAAGCAAACACACATAAGCCCCATGGAAGTGTTCTTTAAAATGCAAAGCATTGGCTGAAGCTTCATGTTTACCCTTTCAAGTCATGTAAACCTGAGAATAAATCCACCTGTTGCCCTTTCTTCAATAAGGTCGCTAAAAAGACCTCCCTTTTATTTGCAAACAGCTTAGTGGCTACCAAAGAGCAGTTGCCCATAAGCTTATTCCAAACAAAGATTAATTCCTGATTAATCACTGAGAAGGGTTAAATCAGCATTAAGGAAAATGCCAGCTACTGAAAAGTGAGATTTTTCTATAGCAATTTATTGCAAACTTCCATGCTGAGGCTAACTAGAATTGGACAAAAGAAGATTTTAAAAATTGTGAAAAGTAAAGTGAAAGGCCATAAAAACTGAGAAAGTAAATAATGCAGAACAACAAGACTGACAGGGAATCAGGAAAGATAACAATAATGACATGACCAAAAAAGTATACGTTTAGGTAATAACTTGGTAATGGGAAGAAAGGAATAAAATTCAGCTCTATGAAAAGTCAATTCTGAATACGTCATTTGAAAAGAGCTGAACACCATCCTGTTTTTTTAATTAACAGTATATCAAACTTAAAGTAAAACAGATTTATTATCAATGATAAGACCATAATACCTTTAACAATGCATTTATTTTTCCTCAAAAGATCCTACACAATTTTCCTATGATTTGCAAATCCATACACTAAAATAAACAGTTGCTAAGTGTTCCTTACTGTAAGTTCTGCCTGTAAACAGTCTCAGAATGGAGATGGCAACAATCTTCTAGCTGTGTAGCACATTGGCTTCACTGAAGGTACTTCTGATGTGTCTCTGAGAGAAACCCGAGACGAGCAGTATATAACGAACCCTCTGCCATCTACACTGTAATAAATAACCGACAAGTTAGACCGAGGCTGGTAGAAGGTCAAATCCTCCTTCTTGTGCCTCAAGAGACAGGGGAGCAGGAAGATGAGCTCTGCACTACAGCTTCTCTCTGGAGACAAGGGCGCAGCACAGGCTGACCCACAGTGCCACAGAGGCAAGTGAGCAAGAAGGATCCTCAGCAGATGGATGAGTTGCTGCATTATGGAGAATGGAGGATGGAGTCCAACTGGAGATGGGAGGGCACACAGCTTTCTCCAGGCTAAAATCTTCTGGTTTGAGAGAGTGAAAATGTATCCAAGGAAGCAGAGGCTGAAAGAAGAAAGGCCTTCTTCCCAAACTCTCATGGGAAAGCCCAACTTCTCATTAGGCAACAGCCTGGAGGGAAACTTTGACCTGGCCTAGCTCTAACCAGAGCTGGGTATGAAGTTCTTTTCTCTCCCCACTCAAACTTCAGAAATGCCACCTTCAATAAACTATAAGGAATATAAACCAGCACAAATTTTAATGAAAAACAAAAACAACTGTTGCCCAAGTCCAACAGTCTTGAGCTAAACATTTTACTTAAGCAACTCAATAGAATTATACTTCTTGAGCTTATTATTTAAGCAGAATCAAACTTTTTTGAAGTTAAAAAACCCAAAAAAGAGCAAGTGCAAACTAAATAAAAAGGGAAAAATGACCCAACACAAGAGTGTGATCCCCACGTTGATCAAGCACCATGAGCTGAGCTATGGGCCTTT
This sequence comes from Gymnogyps californianus, assembly GCF_018139145.2. NCBI lineage: Eukaryota > Metazoa > Chordata > Aves > Accipitriformes > Cathartidae > Gymnogyps > Gymnogyps californianus. The sequence goes on along the minus strand of NC_059473.1, from coordinate 6,830,636 downwards.
TTGGTAAAAGCAGTTCCATGAGCGACCCTTAGAGCTTCCCCATTGTGCTGCACCACTGTAAATTGAATTGTTGGCTAACTACATAACATAATGTGGTGTTTGCAAAGCCACTGAGATTTGGCTTTACTCCACTCCTGTTTACATCAGTAAGAGTCTGACAATCAAATTCAATGGAAGAAAAGGTAAACTACGGAGTCCAGGGTTTTTTCCAGTATGCTCTCGTAAATAAGACTTGCTAACACTGTATAGACATTTCTGGGATGCTGTTTGCTGGAGCAGTTACAGTGATGTGCTTGTATTCTTTGTTATGAATTGACCATAATGATAAACACATCTGTCTTAGGAAAGAACTGTTATTTAACGATTGGAGAATGATGCCTTTTGCTTGAAGCATTTGCTCAAATGATGTGTTTTTCTCTGACTTTTTCTTTCTATTTTTAATAAGGCAAGGCAAGACCAGGAAGGGGAGAGAGGGAGAGAGAGAGAAAGAGAGAAGAGGAGGGAGAGGAAGAAAGAAAGAGAGGATGAAAGAGAAAGCAAGGAAGTGCTAAAGAGAAAAAGAAAGACAAAAGAAAGAAAAAGAAAAAGGAAAGAAGGCAAGCAAAGCAAGCAGCTGGTGCTGAAAGTGAGCAAGACTCTTTCTCTCTCATTTTCTTCTGTCTTTTAATAAATCATTGTAGCAGCTTTGTGACAGGTCTCTGTTATCCATAATGCCCAAGCAAACAGCTTTTCTTTCAGCCTCTATTCAGTTGGCTGCCAGGGAAGCAGGACTGCAGGCAGGAAACTTCAGTGGCTCAGCCTGCTCCCCTGTAATTCAATTAGAAAAGCAAGCATGAAGTCAATATTCATTGCGCCAGGCCAGAACTGCACAGCACAATGAAATGATAATGAGAAAGTTCACAAAGGAGACGGGCTTAATGATAAGTTTTTAAAGAGGTGCTGCAGCGGGTGACCCTCTGTGCGACTGGCAAACACACATGGGCATATGGGTCTTTCCCCTCAGGGATTTACTCTCATCCCTTACCATCTGTATCCAGGGCAGACGGCCGATTGTGAATCCAAGGGAATCTCATGATATACTGTCTTAGGTCGCCCTATTCAGCTATTTTGCATCTCTGAAGGGAAAGAAGACATGTTTCTTAAACACCCAGGCCCCAAGGGAACACATACAACTTGCTGGATCACAGGCAATGTAGTTTCAAGTGGCACGGAGCTATGACTCCCAAGCCCAGCAGGAAGGTTGGGCCTGTGGGGCACAGATCAAGGAAATCATGAGAAAGAACTTCCAAAACTTCGTGGAAGTGCAGAAGAAGAAGAACTGCACCCTTGTGCTTTCAGAGCAAGGCAGCACTCAGTCCCTACAACCGTGAGAACTTAAACCATTTGTGCTTTAAACTGATCAGTACTGGGTAAATGCTGGACCCAATTCTGCAGCTCCCTCTCAAAAAGATCTCCCACTGGAGAAGGTCTCTACATGATTTCCTTTCTTCTCCTTTTAGCACTTTGCTGGTGACAATAAAATATGTAGTTATTTATTTTGTAAACATCATTGTATTTAGTTTTAAAAATAATGAATGATTGAAGTAGTAATTAAAAAAACAGCATTGGGTGTATAAGCCCAGAGTTGCCTTGTTCTAATTTTGCTTTGGGATTCAACATTCCAGATATGACAGAATTTGTTCTTTTTAAAATTACTTCTATGGTAAAGCCCTGGGCCCCTCACAAAGCGACTTGGGCCTCATTCTTTTCGGTGCAGTACAGAAAGAACGAGTGGCCCCAACTCTAAGCAGGCAAACATGAGAAACAGAAAGTTTTTCTTTTCTTTTCCTTTAACAAAAGGGAAACAGGGCACACAGAGCTTATATAAGCTCCCTGAGGTCACACAAGGTGTCAGTGACAGAGTCACAAACTGAACTCAGATTCTCAGGCTTTCGGTCCCAGTTCGTGTCATATTGTAGTACAAGGCACTCCAAAGCTTTAATGTAATTTTCATAAATATGTTGAAATTTCCCTAAATTAATCTCTTAGCCTAACATATATTAACATTCCACATATCCCCATCAACGGTAATGGCTGCTTAATGTGCTGGTAAATAATTAATACAAGTCAACACCTGTATATTTTCTCAAAATCTGGAGGTATTTTTCAACATTGCTCATGACAACAGCCCATTTTTCACTTCAGAGCCCAACAAAAAGGAAGTCAATTTTGCCATTCTTCCTGATTCAAAAAGCCTTCTACTGCTAATAATAGAAGTGGGTGGTGAATTGCTTCATCTGCAGTAGGAAGCTCTTCATGTCCTATTGGGCCAGTTCTTCAGCTGCTACAAACACGCACAGCTTCACTGAGGGCAATTCAGCTTTGTCAAGTCTCACAAGCCAAGGGCAGATGTATTTGTGTTTCACTGCCCACTGAATCTCTTAAGACTGACCCAATCTCTGCATCTCAAAGGAAGAATGAAACACTGCCCACAACTGGAGCTATATCCAGGGATGTAACAGGTAGAACAGGCTGGCTGGGTGCCTCTTACGGACGTCACTCTTCTCCAGAAATCCTCCGTGGGGAAAAGCAGAGGTAAACACCCGAAACAGCAAGCCTGTCCCAACAAGCCATGCCAATGTCCTGGACTAAACACCCACCCCTCTGGAACATAACACAGGATAACAGCAAAGTGTCTCAGAATGAGCTGCTTTCTTCCGACACTGACCAAGAGATGTTATGCGAAAAAAGGGAAGAGTTTTATCTCTAAATCTGCACACATTTGTGGCTGCTTCTGCAGTTCACAGTTTTCAACAACTTTCTTGCCCTCACTGCAATTTGTTGGCTTTTGCCAGTATTTTGACGGGTTACAGTCCCTTGGTGGACATAAAACTCTTATTCTCCTAGCAGAAGGGATCAGATGCTGAACCGATGTACGTTCATATCTATACTGAATTATGCCAGCAAAGGGCCAGATCCCAAGATTTTTCCTTTTGGTTAATTAATCTCCAGTGCAACTCTCTGAGAGACTAGAGAAAGAGGGGTAGGATAGCCACATCTTCCTATGTATTTGTGCTCATACTTACTATTGTATAAAAGGCCAGATAAGATAAGAAGTACTAGTCACTTTAGATGTCAACACAGAACATAATTATACTCTATCTTTTCACAGGTATATAAACCCCAATTTTCACAACTAAATGCAAATTTTGGGTACTCTCCAAAGGCCCAATATGTAAAACGGAGTCCTCGCTGCTCAAAACAACTAGAGGTCAAATGTCCCTGTGTAACTCCTGCGTGTAGCTGTCAGAAGTGATCACAATAACTTCCCCTTTCTTATTTTAGAGGCAGCACTCTCACTCTTATGTAACGAAGGCAAAATCTGTTGAGGTCAGGGATTCAGAGACACCAGCTTCATCCACTAAACAGCCTTTGCCTCTCAGTGACAAGCCCTGGGAAGTTCACAAGACACTGCAGGTATCTATCTCCCTTTAGTTATCACTCGTTCATGTCAGACCGCGCTATCCTGTTTCATGCTCTGTGCTTTGATGGGAGATGTTGTCTGCACAATATCCTCAGATGAGAATTGGTTTTTCCTGGAGACATTAATGCATGTAATTGGCACATGCTTTTCTGGAGTATTTCTATCACCTTTCAAAGATAGAGACAATCAAATCTCTCCTCCACTCATCAAGGAAATGCTTAAAGCATCAAGTGGGGAATTCCAGGCCAGCTCATAAGCTGGTACTTACTTTACATTTTCTCAAGGAGCAAGGTAACATGGGACGAGGACTGTCACGGTGTTTATTTTGAGTTCCCTGCTGAGAAAAACATTTTACACTTATCCTGTATGGTTGAAACCTTCCTCCCCTCCCGGGAAAGTCAGGCTATCTCTGCCATTCGTATACAGCTGCTGTCACTTGACTTGACCCATCCCCACTGAACACACATCGCAGAGAGGCACTCAAGCCAGTTATCCTAGGTCAGACTCTAACCTTCACAAGGGTAAGGTGAAATAGAGCTCTCATCTCTAGCTAGGTCATAGTTCTCATTAGAGATTAGCTCAAACCTCATAAGCTGACCTCAAAGAAAAGTAGGAAAAGACCAAAATCCTTCTCAAAGTTCTGCATCTCTCTAGTTCCTGCCATGCTGTTTTCAGTCTTGAACTAGGCCATTTAAAAATGGAAGAATCGAGAAAAATACACTCAAAAGGGAAAAGGTGGTCCAGTAATTAAGTGATTAGCCTGACCAGGGTTTAATTTCAAACACTGACGTAAGACTGCTTTGTATCAATGGGCAGATGGAGCTGTGGGCTCTCTTCACCGTGCCATTTTAAGAATAAATGAGACATGATAACACTTTTCTCCCATTCTTTGTTTTGATTGTCAGTGTTTAGAGACAGATATTTTTTATTTGATCAGAAAGTAGCTTGCACAACAGCCCTCTCATCTTCTGAGAGATTGCTGTGTTGTGATACACCTTTTATTTATGCACTACAGAACACGCCCAGATGACAAGGAACGCAATGCACCTCTGTGCTCCATGTATCCTTTCAGCAAAAAGGAGTGAATTTGAAGGTGGAGACACAGATGATCTAGGTACAGGTTATAGCCAAAGACCTACAAAATTGCATGCTGAATTCAATCCAGCAGAGAAGTTACAGAAACACAGAATGGAGAGTCTATTTATGTTATTAATAATAAAGGTACTGCAACCAGTGAGTCCAGAGCTATGCAATTACAAGGAGACATGCAGTGTACACAATCAGGAATCCTTATCAGATTGTTTGGTCTATCTTTTCCATTTAAAAGTGATGTTTAAACTATGTTTATAGACAAAAGAATTGATCAATGAACCTGTCATTTGGTCACGAGTAACATGGAAAAAATTAATCAGGTGATGAAAATATTGCCTTTTCTCCATTTGGGGAATAAATTGAAGATATTTCAAAAAGGTTTTGTCAAAACTTTGGGGATACGTGCATCAGCAAAGTCAAATGTTACATCTTTGAAAATTTCCCACAAGCAAACATCTCTAAAGATATTCGGAAATGAGATTTTCCAAAGGTAAAATAGCTGGAAAAAACAAAACCAGAGATTTACTATTATTTAAGCTTTTCAGCTGCTCCCTGAGAAAATAAACTTGGAGTTAAACAAGAACTTCACTGTTTTCCTACCAAATAAATAACAGTAACATTATACCCACTAAACAGGAATCAGCTGTGTAAACAGTTTACCTGCTTCTGACAGCATCAACTATAGAGAGAATTTCTGGGCAACTATATTCAAAGAAGGAATAACCCAAGTTATGGCAACCATTGTAACCCAATGCATAATAAATGTGAAGTAGCAAGTAGGAAGGAAAAATGCCTAAAAACTTCATCGTCTTGACTAAGCATCTTCAAATTTTATACTTGAAAAAGGTGACAATCGCCACACTCTTCTGTTTGTCACTTTAAGCTTGTCCAATAGTTGCCATCATAAGCCTTTGATTCAAAATTTAACTGTCTTTAACCAGTTAATCTCAGTTCAGTCATTTCTGAAACTTGGGTGTCTGATTTTCCACATTCGTTCCCTTCACCCACAAATAGACAGACAGACATTGTATGCAGTTTGAAAGTATTTTGCAGCTTGGAAACAAACCTCTATTTTTCTATTGTGTAGTCCCCCTAGATACTTTGATTAATTTCAATGAACTAAACCTAAAGAGCTCACAGGCCTCACATGGTCCAAGCAAGGGAAGAAGAGAAAAAAAAATCTATCATTTTCACCGTATCGTTCTCTGCACACTTGAACTACAACTCAGTGATCAAACGATTTGCAGTTGTGAACACTAAGAAATGGGAGCCTTTGAAATATGTCAGCATGGCAGAAACGTATCTCCCCCCTACTCTCATCCTTCCCACCAGTTCAGCATATGTAAACTTTTAGGTACTGCATGTTCAAGTTGTTCCCACAATATATAACAGAAAAATGTATGCTGTTGCAGAACAGAGGCATGTGTAATAAATATTTTGTGTGCTCAAGAGCCTAGAAATAGATTGCAGGCTGCATGTGTATTACAGACTTGTGTCGACATAGCTAGATCCATCAGGTGCATGAAAAGAAATGATCCTGATGGACACAGCCGGGTTTCAGAAGCTGCCTCTACAGCCTTATTTATAGCAGCAAAACTGTCCGTGTTCTAGTTCAGCTCTTGACAAAAGGATATATAACAGAGCTTTGCTAATGGGGCTGCATCTACAGTAGGGGCACATCAGCTGTAGAACACATGATATTTGCAACTGATACAAATCACCCAGTACAAATCTGGCATGAGATCTAGGGATAGAAGTTGGATGTGGAGGGATTGCATCCAGCACTTTCAATGACAGTGCTCTCTGAAGAATAAAAAGGGCTTGACTCTACCTTGCCCCAAATTTTGTGCTGTCATCTTCATCAAAGCAACCAAGATGAAAAACCTTCTCTCTTTAATCTTGGATACTGGTACATTTCACACTACTTTGTGAACACCTTTGTTTAGTAACCAAGTGCCTTGAAATAACAAACCTGAATCCTCTCATACAATTTCAGCTTTACCATGCCTGGAGTCACTTTTCTTTTAGAAGATTTGCAATAGGAACTGAATGCTGAATTCCTCTTTGTGCTTCTTTGGACCAGATCCTCAGCTAGTACAAACTAACTTAACACCCACAGATGTCACAAAATCTTCCCATATTTATACCAGCTGAAGATCCAGCCTTTGTTTGCCAATGAGGGTGTTGCTCTACAGTAATACTGTTTCTGGTCCAAGTAATTCCTAACATTACTGTAATTTACAACACTACCAGGCACAAAAGGGAAAAAGTAATCACCAGGAACAAATCTTCTTTTCTGATTCTCTAGAATATGTGCATATAGCTAATATATGGTCAATAGAAAAAATATAGGGATATGGCCATAAAAATATCCTGTAATTATCTTAACCTGCTGCTTTGCGACAGACTTCATTGTTCACTTCCCTCAGATGCTCTCCTGCCTCCTTCTTCACACCCTGAGCGCTGTCAGTTTGCTGTCAGCTTTACAGTATCAAGTATGTGATCTCTCCGTTGGTACCCTGTTCAGTGTCATTTAAGCTGGGCAGTCTGCAAGGCCACCAAGGTCAAGGAACTATCAGGAGTAAGGTTTCTTAAGTGCAACGTGTGAGACACCATCTGACACTGTTTATAGATAGACTTAGCCTCTTATTGACCACAGGATAGAAGTTAAAAGCATTGCTTTGGGAGTTCAAATGTGTTAACCTCTGAAGTGATGTTTGAATTAGGGTTATAAAGGGCCTAAAGTTTTGATCAGAGGCTTGGAGAATAAAAAGGATTTGGAAAAATTTTAGAGCAGGATCAGAGTAGCTACACTGAGTGTGCCAACTGCTATATTATTGTTGATTTAATTGAGTCCATCTATCAGGTCTGTGCATTATGTGATCCAGTTCCAAAGATGTTTCCCTGCTGCAGCTGACAAAATACAGACTATACACTTCAAATGCAGTTGTCGGTCTTTAAAACAGGCAGTTACAAAACATGTTGGCTGCTCTAGCAATCAATAATGGGAAGGGCAGTGTACGTTGGACTAACTCCCAAACAATTAAATACTTGCCAGTGTAAAGTAAAAAACGACGCGAGACCACGCCAAAAGCTTGTTCACTGTTTGGCAACCCACAGTACTACAAACACTGATGGTTTAATAATCAGGCAAAATTAACAAAGCTGGAAGAGCAGAAACATTTTCTGAGAGGTTTTCTGATGAATACACTGAAGAGGTAACAAATACACCTTCCCTTGAATTGTATCCACATGCCACCTGGAATTCCTGATGCACTGTTTTCCTGGAAGCTGACTCACAGAGGAGGAGGTTAGATACCTGTTATGAATTGCATACACAAACTATGAGGACATTACACCACCTTCAGCGAAAGAAGCAATGCCTTTTACCCAGAAAGGAGGCACCTAACAGCTTAAATATTTTGGAATGCTGGACCTGCACTCTGCAGACTGAGAATGAACAGTTCAACCCAGCCCTGAGAACAAGGGAAGGAAAGTGCCATGTCAGAGTGCACCAAGGGCCAGTTACTCCCTAAGGGACCAGGAGCTGAGCATGATGACACAGCCAGGGGACAGGCCAGCGAGGTGAGTAGAGCAGGTCTAGGGTGACAGCCCAGGGGCAGCCCAGAGCCCGGACCACCAGCCAAGTTCATGGAGAGCTGAGGCCAGGCCAGGCCATTAGACTGCAAGTTGGGCCTGGAGCAGCAGGGCCCGTGGCCAGGCAGGGCAGGGCTGTGACAGAGCTGGAGAGTGGCATCCTACAGCATCACTGGGACAGCAACTGACGGCCCCAGCTGGGCTGAACTGGAGCCCTGAGCCACACGCAGGAATGTGAGTGGAAGTCCCAGGAGAGGCAGCCCATTAGTGCCATTTTTTCCTTAAGATTTTACTGTTTTTCAATATTAAATTATCTCTCTTCCCATGCCTTGGTTTCACCAGAACAAAGTGTTAAATATGTTGGCCCTTTGAGGACTTATTAATTTTACCACGTTTGTGATCTGTCTTATCAATACAGAAAAGAGACAGAAAGAGCACCAAAACTGCAGAGAAAGAATGGTAGAAAGGTCCATGCTATATGCTATTCCAATGGCTATGCTTAAAAAGTATGGACTTCCTTTTACTACTCCACAGTCTTGCAATAAGTATGTTACCCCTCTGCACCAAAATAATAAGGCTTGGGCAACCATGCTTTGATTTACGAGTGGAAGGAGGGAGTCACTTAGGGGCTTAGGGTCAACTTCCCCTTTGCTATTAATGCCAGCCTAATGTGGCATGTTTATTTGTCGTCATGTAACATGCAGGTACAAGGCTGTTACCCTCAACCTCTCCATGCAGACAAGGGCTGGGCATACCCCTGCTCTCTTCCAGGAAGGACTGAGAGGGGTCTGCAGCCAAACTGGATAGATGATGCTTGAGAGATGTCGTAGTGTCAGTCAATGATTATTGCTCATGGGGCCAGAAACAGAGACCCTAACTGGTGTTACAGAGTAGTCCTGAGTAGAAACAGGCCCTTGCGGGCCATTCTTTTTCTGGACTTGTGCTAACAGCTACAGCCTTGTTGCAAATCTCTTCAGTCTTTCAAAGTGTGGAAAATATGGTAGATTTTGTATTATTTCTCTGAAACATAACAGGAAATGCTACGTACTCAGCTGTTCTTGCTGCTTGCTACTGCAGTGTACCCTTTCTATAGTGATGTTATAGGATATAAGATCCATACTCACCTTTTCTATCATCTCCATCGGTTATCTGGGATAATAATCTCTTCATACTTTTTAATCCCCCCACTGCATAGCTGAGGAAATGACAAAGTATAGGTAGCTATTAACCTTGCGTTAAAGGTCATTTAGAATGCTCCCGTTACACACACAAAAACCTCTGAGCTGGACTTAACTTCAAAGACGTTTCTCTTTCAAAAGATGGTGCATTTACCTGGGACAATGAACATTACTAGAAATCAAATATTCTGGTGCCCAAATTAACACAAAACAGGTTGGTTTCTCTAACTCTCCCCCTGTCCCCCTCTCCCTCCCTCCCCTTTCTCACTTTCTCTCTTTTCCTTTCTCTCTTTCTGTCTTCCTTTCTTGATTTCTTAACTGTAGTACATGAAACTAACATGGGAGTAACTGGATATAGAAATACATATCTATTAGCTTTTACGCTTCTGGTAAAGCATGGTACTGTGTGATTTCTAGGCACATACAGAGAGAAAGATGAAACAAAGCAAAGTTACCTAGCAAGTGTCAGTCTTAATACTCCAAACTATCATTTCAGAGTGCTGCAGAATACAGTTCCCTTTCTTCAACCCTCCAATAAAATGTGTTTCAAATCTCTGTAGACCAGACCCCAAGTAGTCCAAGTCCAAGGCTCTGCAACCCTTCCATCTGCCACTCAGCTATCAGTAAAAGAACTGTCCCAGACAGGATGTGTAAACAAATTGTCAAAATACAGTAGCCTGTAGCACCAAAGTCTCAATGTAGACAACAATCTCTGATTAATGAAAGAAAAAACTGATGTCAGCCAAATCAAGAGGTCCTAGACCGGGAGATGACACCATAGGTACATCACAAAAAAGTTCCCAGCCAACAATAAAGAAGGAAGGTAGTGACAGAGTGGTAAGTGGCATTTACTTCAGAAGTGTCAAGAGGTGGATTCTTATGCATAGTCCTACAGCTGTTCAGGTGAGGCGTGCTAGGAGCATGGGCTACCTAAGAAACTTTGACAATCTCACTAGAATATGAACCCAGTGTTACTCAGGCATCTTCCTTTTTTCACCCTTAATTTTTACTCTGAGGAAAAGGAAACGCTGTTAGAAAATGAATTCTGCTGGGATATATTAGTTTGTAGCAGAAGATACAAAATTTTACTCAGTGCTTTATAAGGAAATGCACTGATTTGCAATACAGTCTAACTCAAATTGCCTGCTGGCAAACAGTTCGACTGAAACCCTGGGAAAACCAGACCAACACTATGTGCCCTGTAATAGAAAACCAAAATATAGTTCTAGAGGCTAATTCTCACCCCAAAAGCTTTTTTGAGCTCTCTTGTAATGCTCATAACTTTTTTCTAAGTCAGGATCTTTTTAGATGGAGGTACAATCTGATCTGCAATTTGCAGTTATTCAGAGGACTTGCAATATCGCACTGACATTAAAATTGATACTTTGGCTGAGTATTCCATCCTAGCAGGAATCAGCAAATATTTAGAAGAGAAACCTCAGATTCTGATCACTACCCATTTACAGAAATTATGTAAAAAATCAGAAAGAAAAGTTTGGTCCTGAAAATTCATAAAAATGCAAGCTTGACTTTCCATATTTTAAGAGTGGACTAAAACATAAGTTGGTTGACTTAAGGTAATATTTTAACCAGAAAGCACAAGAAAAGAAACATCCTAATTGACTGAAAATCCAGCTGTGGACTTAAAATAGAATTTTAAAAAGTCGCATTTTTCATGTTACTAAGTTCAGCACTGTCTAGTCTTTGAAGAAATGGATTGGCTCGACAGAGCTAGCTGGAGCACTCAGCATTCACACGGGAACTCTCTTCTGCTGTCAACTGGCCCAAAAGCATGGCTGTGAGACTTACCATATCCTGGCTGCTAGCTATTAAACATATCTGCTAGGGCCACCTTCATGCTTGAAGGAGAGATTTAGAGATGGAACTTTTTAAGCTTTTTGTGGATGCTTTGTTCTGTTTAAAAACATCTTTGCCTTTACCGGAGAGATTTTTCAAAGCTGAGGAAAGAATCTGTGGGCTGGATCCATTCCATTTTAGCAGTAATTAAACTCTATTCCTAAAGGCCCAGTCTAACTCTTAATGAAATAAACAGCATAGCTCCCATTGCATTCTAGAGAGGCAGGATCCAGTTCCATCTACTTGGGGTTCTTCACATGAATGCTTCCTAACTGTAATCAAGACAGCAGCAGATAGAAATCAAAGCAGAGCAAAGTGTTTGAAATTTTTATCTCTAGCACAATGATTAATCTGTGCCACATTTTCCACTATCAGTCCCTTAATGGAAACTCCAAAAACTGTATCCGCTGTCTGTTATATTAGCATTCTGTACTTAAACCAACCACTTCATTCATTGATTTCCATGTAACACCCACCTCGTAACCATATACATTAAAATCCTGCAGTGCCAAGTGTTTCAGGGATCCCGAAATGAGTCCCTGCTAGCACTAACTTTTCCATCTTCAAGGCCTTTACCCTACCCACTGAACTCTCCTCTTATTTCCCTGCTGCCTCATGACTCACCACTGAACCATGCTGTCTGTGCAATGCAACCAAGCGATCTCTAGCCACGGAGCCCCAAAACCCTTCTCGCTCAAAAGCAGTACAGTAGCAGTGTTGTAAAATTCAGCTGAACTCACGAGGCTTCTGACTTCTCTTAGAACCGATACTGGTTGGAAAAAATGCTGATTTGGTGAAATCAAGACGTTCCACAGAATCATTTTTACTTCTTTTTTTTTTTTTTCTGAAGGAAAAAAATCAACAAACATTTCAACCTGAAACCTCTTTAGTTTCCTGACAGCTCATCTATCCAGCACATTGACAGCTCATCAGGTGGAGAGGCATCCAGCACCTGCAGTTTATTACCCAGATGGAGCCAAGGGACCTCAGGCTTCCAACTGATCACTGGAAAGCTCTGTAGTAAGACGTAGTATTTATCTCAATTTATAAGCTTCAGGGACAAGGTTCTTCAAAGAGTGAAAAATCAATGCAGCTGAACAGAAATTAGCAAATGCCAGGGCATTTGCAGGAGCTGGGGATTTGGCCCTTGTTTTGTAATATTTGATTAAAACAGACTTCCACATCCCGAATGCTACACTGCCAAAGTTGAACATCAACTGCATGAGCAGCTATGTGGCAGGATGTGGAAAACTACTTTGTGTTAATGATTCTATGCTCTGATCAATATTCTATAGTCTCCCCGTGAACAAGTTACTGTTTCACAGAAGATAACACAGTGGAAGCAACAAGTGTCAAATCGCTAGGGCATTGCCAGATTTCATACTGCTACAATCCTGTACTGCAAGCATTTGAAAGGCTGCCTGAAGCAAAATAATAGTAATTGCACAAAACATATGCAAAAGAATCTCACTATTCTATGAAATGTAGCATTTAATCACATGGGTTCTTGCTGTTTGGAGGACAAGAGAGGCAAAGAACTCCAATGAATGCTCTTCAATAGGAAGTCTATCAGCTTATGGGTGTTTGTATCGCATAAGGACTTGATCATATGTCTGACTCTCATTTGGTATTTTTTAAAGAATTAATGGTGCATAAATCACATGATTAAAGCCATTGCAGGGTGTTTTATAACTGTAGGCTCTCTTTATAAACCATAAGCTTACTATGTGACCTAAACCTGGCTACGTTTTATAATTCTTTTTAATTCAGTTGCCAAGAAAATCAACTGGCAATGCTTCCCTAATTGTCTGCATACACAACTAGAAGGTTTTCAAGGATTCCTCTTATTCAAATCTTTCTACCTGCCTTCATTAAAATTCTGTGAAGCTCTGCTGATTAGTCAGAAAGACCTCCACCTTGAACAGCCTGTCCCATCTGTGATTACAAACCTGTGTTGCCCTCTCCACTGGGACTTCACTGAGGCAACCATTCACAGGGTGAAAGTGCCAAACCTGAGTGACCACAGATCTATACAGACACCTTCCGCTTGCCCACCAATCACATGTGATTTTTCCCATTCATGATTTTTTCCAAATCCCAGAAGCCTGTTCTGGGTGCCTGATCAGTTAGTCTTTACCTTCTTATTTTAAGAGGTCCAGAAGTGAATGAAGAATGTTGTAACATGAGACATAGTTCACTAACATGAGGGTGGAAAAGATCTTTGGCACTGTCAAAACCACCTGTTAAAATGAATATATTTAACAAAACCTTATCTCTCTTGATGGCATGAAAAGCTAAGCACTTTATCCCAAAGGTTTTCTCTGCTCTCAGTTTTTTTTTTCCAGATCAATTTCCAGTTCTGGTATTTAAAGATGGCTTCAAACTGTTTCTGTCTGTAAAGTACCACATAATTTATTAGTCTGAAGACAGGAAGTATTCTGCTTTAAAAACTTCTTCTGCTTATGTGGTGTTGGAAATTGGAAAGGGTTAAATATCTGGGCAGTGGGGACTGTCCAACATAGGCCCAACAAGTCAGCAAAGCCCAGTCTTTTTTTTTTTTTACACAAGCAATACAGGAAGAGACTGATAATTAAAAGAATAACAATGAAGTTACTCTCACAGCCTAGGAATAGAGAAGCCTATGAAGGCAATCATGAATTAAAAGTTCAGAGTCCAAGTTCTTCATTCTGAAACTAGAAGACAGTTGGGGGAAAAGGGACATCTGTTCCCAGAACAAAAGGCCAAGAGGGACAGGATGGGGGGAGCTCAGCTTGTTGCCGCCCGCCCTGAGCCGCTACATAAGTTTGTTTTAACCTGATATGATTTTTAGCTCTCCTTGGAAGACGCATGCATTTGACACTGTGCTTGTTCTACTTACTGTCACTACTAAACCCTTTTTCTTCCTCTGCAGGGAAAGCTTAGTCACTGGATCTGTCTACTCCTTCTCCCATCTTGTCCCATCTCCTCCCCTCCCCTCCCCTCTGACCCTCAAAGCCAAGACATGAAGTTACATTTCTCTATTTCTTCCATCAGCTATTGTGGTATGAGAGTTCCACTAAGACATGGGCACGTTCCAAAAATAACATGCGAATAAGGACTTCTGTGTTTTTAAGACCTGACCCAAAATATTTATTTATCCAGAAGTTGAAATTCTCACGAGCAATGGGTGAAATTCTGAGGAGAGGAGATCTGCAGCAGGCCTGGACATAACACTGAATCTCAGGGCAACAAGTGCTATAATACAGGCAATGAAGAATAAGCCATAAACCAAGCGTCAGCAGAAATCTATATATTAACATCATTTCATAACTCGCATCAGTCACTTTTATATTAGAAAGGAGTGAGAATGAAAGCATAGGTACACTTGAATAATAATAGAGATTCCTACAAATCCTGAAATGATTTACTACTGACAGTCCAGTAATGGATTGCTTATGGCAAACAGGAGAGTCACAGTTTCCCAGGAGGCTTATTCCCCCACTGCAGGATACAAATAATTCCCATTGACTTCAGTGCCTTTCCTGCCGTGAAGGACGAGGAATTTATTGGCTTCAGTGGGAGTTACGAATAACTTGCATGAGGAAAATGAAACCCTAAAGAAACAAATTAAGAATGACTCTGTCTACTTCTTAAATCTATTTCAAATATTTCTCTCTATGTCAGCTGGAAAAAACCCACACTCAGCTCAAACTTACCCATCGTTAGAAACTAAAAATTCTAGCAACGTCTATAAACAAATGTATATATGGTCAGTGTAGAGCAGAAGTAGCAACAAAAGCCATAAGAAGCTGAAAGATTTCTCATGGAAGAAGTTCTCTGTAAAGGATTTGTCTCCTGGGCAGATTTCACCAGCTAAAAGCCAAGATGCCTTCACCCTGCAGATGCACACAGGATTCCCTCACTAACACTGTGTAGTCATCTCGCTGTAATTGTGCACTTTGTTCCATTTACCAGTGAAGAGCAATTACATTAAAAAATCAACCCAAATAATAGGTTCTACTTTTTGACAGTTGTGTGCTTAAATTCCCATCCTGCCCATCTGTGCCACTTGTCTGACAGCATATCTGGTGCAGAAGAAGAGGAGGAAGAAGTGTTCTTCTTTGAGAACTGTATTTGGAGAAAAATTCATTGCTTTAAAGGAGACATAAGGGCTAATATTTAATCTGGTAGACCAGCAGATGGACAATCACACAGCTGTTGGCCTACCTAGTCAGGCGTATCACATTTCCACAACAAGAGAGTGTTTTCAAGAAACCAGTGAAGTGTGTATGTTTGGCAGCTAAGTGGGTGAGCAGAGGACTGTTGTGGATTTCTTACCGCCTCCTCGCAGACATCTAGCTGGGGCAACTCCTGATGACAGGAAACACGGCCAGAGGACCCGCTCCAGTGTAGCAACTTGTGTGGAAGGAGACCCTCCCGCAATCTCCACTGGAATGGCAGCACTGAAGGAATCACTCCTGGAAAGAGGAATTAATAAATTACTCTCAGACATCCTAGGAAGTCTCCCACTGATGTCAGTGAGACCATGGGCATAGGTGAGGGAATAAACCTGAAAAGGCAGGGCTTTTCAACAAGAGGAAAATACATACAGTATTTATATATATGTAATTTATAATATATATACTCATTGTGCCTAAATCAGTAATTTTACATGTGATATAGCACTTGGTTTCAGCTGGGCTTTTCCAAGCTAATGGAGACTCGCAAAACTGAGTAAACTATCGAAACATGTCCTTGTAAATGTCACCTTTATGTAGCAGATAGGGATTATGCAATGTGTTTGTTATTTTCAACTTCCCATTTAAAAATAAAAATTCTTTTGCTTTGACAAACTCTACTGCCCTTGTGACATCCCCAAAAGATAGCACTGTGAGGTGTCTCAGATTGTACTAGAAACGTAAGATGATTTCTAGTCACACAGCCCTCAGTAAATTGAGGGGAGGATTGTATTATGGTAAAGTGGTTCAATACTACCATAGAAAATCTACATCCAGCTGGAAAGGAAATAGCATCTCCAGAGTATTCAGTACCATATATGCTGGCAGGACAGTTTGGGGACATAGGAATTGCTCCATATACTTATTTTCCTTTTAAGCAGAAACTAGGCCCTGAAAAAGCTAACAGTTAGCGTGTACACAAGAATATAAGCAATGTATTTGCTAGAATTGGTTTGCCTTTGCTGTTGTAGAAAGTGTGGACAGCCTGTATGACTAAGTAATACAGGTTCTGCTGGAAAGGGATGAAGTAAAGATGCAGTTTTGTAAAGGATTTAGAAGGAAGCAGGGAAAAAAGGGAGGCTTCATTCTCTATTTAATATTTTTTAAAACACCTGCCATTCAGTCAGTTCCTAAAGCTCAAAAAGAAAGTATCCTTCCAGAGGACTTTCATGAGCCCTGGGGCCAGGCAGTTGCTCATCTGGATGAGTCAAGAGCATCCACTACAGAGGAAACAACAGCAGGAAGCGTGGAAATCATCTCAGACTTCCCTTGGCTTTACTGACTTAATAGGGAGACCCCACCTACACATTTAATAGGGTCAGAGCTATAACCCAAGGCCATAGGGTATACAGATTCTTGATCATTCCATTACAGTAAGGCTGTACATTTCTAGTTAAACCTACAAATAATGCTGAATAGCTACTCAGAAGATTAACAGGACCTCCCACTTCATGGAAACAGTGACTGTTTACATAATATGTAATGACAATAAATCATAACAAATCCTAGGAGAAAACTCCAGTGAGAGATAAAATAACATGACCTTCTGATTTTTCTTCTTTTCTCAGTCATACAATCCATATCTTTATTCCCCATCCTGTAAGGATTTCTGCATGTGCTTAACTTTCAGCACATCAGTAGTCCCACAGGTTTCAATTAGTCTAATTAGGTGCAAAAAAATAAGTGCATCCATAAGAGAATGTCCTTTCTTCCCTTTGCTTATGCAGTGCCTAACATGGTAGGATCCCTCTCCATAGCTTGAGCTCCCTACCACTGTGATATAAATAATACAATACGTTCCACTTTGCAAGGTTAAACAATTAGCATTCTAAATACAGGGCTGGTATAAAGTAGCACCACTATTGATCTCCATTACTGTGCTGAGCTAGACCAGCTGAGGATCAGACCCTGCCTAAGGTGGTGAATAGCTTGCAATATGCAAAGGAACTAAACAAACATACTTCTGTGGGGAAAAAATTTGCAACTGGACAACTCGTTTCTGAAATTCATCTGTCAGTTGAAATTAATTACTGAAGAATGTCCTGCATGAGAAATTCTCGTTCTATCATTTGCTATATTATAATACAGCATCGCTTTCGCAAGACAAACAGACTTCATTACTCTTCCCCTGGGAACTCCTCCACTCTCTTTTTGTGCATGTGCACGTGCATGTGAGCAGATCCATAATTACACAACCAGAACTCAGATTTGCTTAAAATGAACCATTCAAGTTCTTCTTCCCTGACAGGACACTCCTGTGAAAAAATACCTACTCCCTGCTAAGACAACAGAGTCAAGGCAAGAAAAAAATATATTAAAATTTGTTTCCTTTCACATCTAGCATTTACTTGTGCTGCACTTGCATCAAGAAGTTAACGTCAGGCCTGAAAGCCAGTATGCTAGGTATTGTACCAACATGTGAAAGAAAAGACAGAGTCTACTCCTGAAGCTTTCCATCAGAAGTGTGTCTGCATTACATTACAATGCGTGACTTCTAAGGGAAGGGATTGCCTGTAGCAGATGTGCAAGGCTTGGTGCAAAAGGTCTGCATGCCTGCCAGAGGCTGCAGGAATGCAAATCCTTCACATCAGTGCTAGAAGGAGGTGATGCACATCCTGAGAGCACTGTCTGCAGCCTTCTGCCAGCCCTCGCGACGTGGCCAGGGTGTCCGACACAGGTTGGAGAGTCCTCCTGCAGAGTCTCCCCGTGTGGTCAGCAGTCAGGAGAGGGTTCTAGCCTCTTTTAATATTATTAGTGATTTAATCATCCAACAAAGAAACAAAATTCAAAACAAGTACTCTCACGTGTGAATTCACTACACTTCAGCACTTGCGCAGCTCCCATTCATATGGCAGCTAAAAGATCTAGTGGAAAAGAACAGACTTTAATGACCATGCGTCCTTGTGCTCTGGAGTGTGGGCTACAGCAACTAATAATAGATGAAGGTTTACATGTTTTTCTTGTGTTTCTGCTGGGGCTGCTGTGTCATTAATTCAGCTTGTGCCTGACTACTTATATTAAACATTCCCTTTGTGGCTTTCTCTAAATCTTAAATTTTGCATGTGACCACATGTAAATGTAAATGTGTATTTTTATGGTCCTGTAATCTCAGTGCTTTTAAATCTCAATTGCCTGAAGGCATACAGGGAGCTGAAGCAGAAAAGCTTGGTCAGTTTGTGATCATTTAGAGCTAGTTTATTTGCTCTTTCTGAGTGGATTCAGTTCCTGTAGAGGTTTTTGCCTTTCGTGTAATAGAGTAAAGATAAGATCTAGGAACCTAATTAACCCTGCAGGGCCTGTGAACAAGGCTCATTAGAAAACAGTCCAACACATTTATACTTAAATACCTTATTTACAGGAATTCATATCATATTTCTGAACAGCAGATATACATGCTACACACTCATACCTTTAACCACTGTAAACCATCTCCTTAAATAAAGCTGCAAAATGCACCAAGTCTGAGCTCAAAGTCATCTGGATTATACGTGTAAACAGCTTATAGTTTGAAAAGACTACCCAGTAATAAATGAAAGTCCTGTCTGCAGGACAGTGTAAACTATAGTATCTTTCACCTGCACCCAAAAAAAAGTGCACGTTCCACAAAACCAGCATTATTGCAGCCCACGTCCTGACAAGTAAACACCACTCTGAAGCAATTTCTCTGGTGACTTTCCCATCTGTCCTAGGCAGTGACAATAAGATATATGTGATCACAGACATCTCTGAGGACTTCTGAAAAGACTTCAGAAGAAGTCAGAATAAGGTTATTAAAAACCTCATTCTGAGGTTACTTCCTATCTCTGTAAATATCCTGGGTCAGACAGTAGCAAAGCATGGGTTCTAGTACTCAGTGCCTATGAATATATATGTACTTGTCATACAGGTTCCAGTTATTTGAGAACAAAAGTATCCTCAGCAATTCCGAATTCTCCTTCTTTCCTAACCCTTCATTCCTTCCACCCCCAACCCTCATCACAGAGAGACCAGAAAAGCCAAGTGAAGAGAGATCTTCGGAAATACCTGACCCAATCTTCTACTCTGAAGAAAGGTATGGGAAAAGAAACGTTTATTTGTGGGCACAATTGGTAGTTCAAATCCACGTCCTCAAAGTGCCAGCACTTGACATATCCTGTTGATTGAGGATGCTGATGATTAGCCCCTGCCTCATATGTTGGTGCATTACTAGGTGCAGCTCTACACATGTACCATGTGCATAGTGGCTTAAAAGCCAGAAGAATTAGTCTTGCTTCTCGTGACATCTTGAAGGGCAGTCTGGATTCAGAATTAGGTCTGGTCAGTACTTAACTCTGCTATAAGTGACTGCCTGCCCAGTGAGTAGGATAAATGATGCCACTGGGACTGAAATGTATCTTAAAATTAATCATTTGCTTAATGGTTTTCCTGGAGAAGGATGGGTTTAAATACAAATTTAAGAGCATTTTCTGCTGCCAGGCTTGTGGGAGTGAAGATCCCATCACAGAGAGATTCTAAGCAAGACAGACCTACATTGTGTCATGGATATTTTAAAATCAAAGACATTATAAATTTAATTTATTCTAAATTCTATATCCAGACACAATTGGTAAAAGCAACCAAATCTTTACACTGTAAGTTCTTCAGGAAAGAAATGAGTTTTGTTTGGGATTTATATGGCATTCAATACAACAGGAACCAGTCTAGGACTGGGGCAACGGCACTGTAATGCTATACAAATGAATATAATTGTGTTTTTTTAAAAAACCCTTAGCTTAAAGTTCTGCTTCAAAGGCCTGAAATTAGTATTTTATTAGCCAGTTTAAAAGCGTGCTGTTTAAAAAAGACAAAACCTCGACTGCTTCTGTAAGTAGATCCATGATTTATATTGTGAATCACTTTGCCAAGAGCAGGAAAATCCCAAATCAAGTTACTCTTCAACCTGCACTAATAAATCCTGTGTTGACATGAATTCTTTTTTCAGTGCTTCACTTTCAAGGAGTCATGTGGTTTTTTAATAATCAGTCTTGCTGTTTCCTCTTCTTCCTATTCAACAAAGCAGCGATAACTGCAAAAGCATCTTAGGCAACACACAGCAACTCAAATGCAGCACTGAGAAATATCTCTGTGAAATCAAGTTTAATGAGATATCAAAATATTACATCTGCAAGTCTTGGCTGCTGGACAGTACTTTGGAAAGCAAAGCCAGTTTCCCTAGTCCAGATTAGTCAACATCAGGTTCACTGGTCTAACATTTCACAAAATATTTTCCCACATTTGTCCGACTGCAGTTTGAAGGGTGTAGCTGACAACATAAATGTGCCCTTAGGTGAAAATCCCTAAACATTTCCCTCGGCGATCTTTTCGTCTGGACATTACCAATGCAGATGTCTGTAATCAAGAGATCTCTATGGACCTGCTAATTATTCCCTAGACTTTTCCACTGGCAATAAAAATCCCATTTGTCGCAGCTTGCTTGCAGAACTGCTTCCATTTCCACAGTGGTGGCATTAATTAGCAAAAACCTGTGAAAATTGTTGGAGTTTATAGGTTCAAAAAACCCCACTAAGCATTGCTCCTAAATATTCCTATAAATTCAACCATGGCAACAAGTCCTGAAAGTCCAACTTTCTCAGTTGGAACAATTTTTCATGCTTGTAGCAATAAGTGGGAAATAATGGGGGTCTCAGATTCACATTAGGAAAGTTGCTTCTGTGACCTCTTCATGCAGATGGATGGTGAATTTCTCAGATAATAAATCAAAGTTTCCTGATGGTACAGTGGCATCTCTTGCTGAGCCCCATAGAGCTGCTGGCTGCCCTCTATTCAAAGGCAGCAGGCCTCTACCCTGCAGGATGCTTTCTCTACAAATCCTTCAGTCACGATCAGGAGATATTAGGGCCTCTATAAACTGCCCAGGCATTTTGGGGAACAGCCAGCATCCTGCTGGGAAACGGACACTTTTCAACTTCATTGACATCTGTCACACATACAAAGAATAGAAAGTGATCAGGAAAAGCGCCACATTATGACTTTCCCATCAGCAGGGCCAGTTAAGTCTTTGTTCTTGAAAGATATTTTAAAAGTTCATCAGAGCTACCTTGCTTAATAGTATCTTTACTAAGAGAATCTTACCTTTGGGTTTTAATGACCATAGAGTGTTTCTCTGTTTCTTGATACTTTTTGCATTCAGCTAACTTTCCTGTAGGAATTTCAAACAAAAAAAAAAAAATAGCTGTGATGCTAGTTTTTCCATGAAGTTTTTATTAACTTTCTTCCGAATAAGTCCCTGCAAGGAAAATGACACCGATTTTTATTATCAGAAATATATTTATTAAGTGACAATCTAACTCCCAGAATAGCAATGCATTCATTTTTTTGGAGTTAAAGCTTTTTCCCAAATGACCCTAAAATAAGCATGGGAAAGCAGTATTGTAAATACAGTAATGAACTTCAAGCGAATATACTTTTTTCCCTCAATGTATTGCCTATATTAAACACCATATGGGGGATAGGGCTGTCAATTATTGTGCTTATATAACATACGGATAAAACTTAAGGTGATGCTCTCTTGCTATTTATAATCATTTTTAAGTGTCTTAAACGCAAGTGACAAAACTTCAATAGGAATTTCCCCTCCTCTGAGTGTGTTGTATACACACTACTTTTTCAGTTTCTTCTTTATGCAAGTATTTCCCTCAAAAAGCAATAGAATCCAGCAGGTAAAAGCACGTGGTAGGGAAACAAGAATTTTCAACTGTAGCTCTGACACGCTATGGGACCATGGGCATACTTCTGGGACTCAGTTTCTTCAAAAGCTCATGATGCATAATGTAAATGCTTTTACATGGAATTGTGATACCTAATGATAAAAAGAATTTTTAATTGCTTTTGCACTTATCACAGAAGTCAATATAATCTATTCATTCAGGGTTTTCTCTATTGACTTCAGTAGAGTCAGTGTAGTTTATGTAGTGATAACTGAAAGCAGGATCTGGCCAACTGGCTTCAGTCTTTTTACTAGTTCCACCCAAGTCAACGAAATTCAACAGTGAGATGAACGAAGCAAGCAGGACTAGGCCATATTTTATACAAAGACAACATTGAGCTTGATCCAGCAGAAGTATGGGAGATAATGTACTTATCCAAATAAAACCTGGGGGAAAAATCTCAACATGCCTGCTCGGCTACAATGACAAAGCCCTGGTACTGCATAGGTGCCTGAGGAAAGGGATTTAGCTGCTGGTGGCTGGACAAAGAGGGGCAGTGACAGGTTGGGATCATCAGTCACTGAATGCTGACCATGGTATAATATTTGCGATTTAAGATTAGATGTAAGATTAGATGAGTAAAGGATAAGGTGGGCTTAGAAATGGGTCCTGGTGAGGCTTACAGCAGACCACTAAGCCCAAAGCCAGCTGGTGCACTGGTTTCCCAAAGCAGCATGAGAGCCAAAGAGTCATACAAGTAAGTCGCACCTGCTTAAAGCCATCGCAATAGAGAGCGATGAAGGGCAACCTGGTAATGGCAAGCAGTGTGGATCCCTCCATTGGGTGTTAGATTTTTAATAACCTTTTTTCCCCCTCTAGTTAGAAGACTTTTTTCTAAAGGCTGAGCCTGACTGAGCAAACTTAGCAGCAATGTCAAATTTAGCAGTCTTGAAAGTTGTAATGGAAAACACTATCAAATTCTGTTGGGCAGAAAATGTGCTTTTCATGAAGAAAACCTCTTTGTTAAAAATTAACATACTGAAAGCATTAACATAGTGTTTAAAAGACTAGGCTCATTCCGAACACCTTAAAACAAAAGTAACTACAACATTCCAGAAACAGGTTTTCATTCAGTCAGGAGTTTAACAGTTAAATACCTTTAAAGGTCCAAAGTTTAATGATTCAGACCCTGGAATGACTTTTTAAAACTGCCTAATTCTACTAAAGCATGTAATTTTTTATAGCAAATGGGCTTTTCTGAAATAAAGCTGCAACTTCCATCTTTCTTCTTATGATTTCATGGACTGCCCACAGAATTTAGTTCGCTGCATACTTCAGTTCTGGGTATATGTGAACATGGCACAAGGCTGATGGAGCTCAGTTTATCACCGTCAGTCCTACCTGTGCTCAGAGCTCAGGTTTGGAGCACAGGACAACCCAATGAAGTATTTAAGCATACGCTTCATATTCTAGGACACAAACAGTGAAACTAAAGTCAAAGAGTCTGTTTGAATGCTTAAAACTACTCATAACCTCAAGCATTTCACTAGATGAGCCTAAAGTACTCTCTATCTTGCCGGATCAAACTCTGATGTAAGGGCAAAGAGGTGTAAAATTGCAACACAGCCAAATCAAGCCAAAGGCAGCACTGAAGTAAGTCAGTGGTCTTCCCAGTTCATGCTAAAGCTACTCCATACAAAACATTTAAAATGTCAATGCTTTAATTATGTATTGACTCTTTCAAAAAGGGAAATTATTCGAAATAAATTGAAAAGGATCTTTCTATTTTTGAACACAGTTTAAATATTGCAAAACTGAGATTTTCAAAGTGTTGGTTTGTTTTCTGTTTATTTTCTGGAAACTGTCAAATAAACTATTGTCCTTCTACTCCTTCTATCAGGCTGTACCTTTTTCTGAACAGCTGCGTCTTTTATAACTCTATATAGAGGGCATTTTATCACCGAGATTTGAAACAATCAAGATATTTTGGAATATAAATATTCTAGAAGCGTCCTTAACAATCTGCAAGTATCTACATACACTAAAGTAGCGTATTTAATACTGAGAATCAGTGCACAGCTAAAGTCTTAAGGCAAACAGCACAAATTCTGAAACACAGACTTTTATGGTTTTTAATTATATATCATCAGGTTCTCTTTCTAGCATTATAATATAACGTCAGAAATAATCTGATACTATTGTTCCCATGTGCCCTGTATATAAGAAACTGCCATCCTTCTTTTACCTATTGTCTTATTCCATAGAGGGACTTCTGGGTTCTTGTTTTGTTTAGGAATATGCTACAGAATGCTGAACATGCTTTACTGTCATGCAAGCATATTTAAAAGCTAAGGGATGTCTCTCCTCTCCCTGGATCAAATAATTTCCTCTGTGTAAATATGTTTAACATTTTAAAACTCCTTTTACACATGAAAAAATCTGGCAATCTTTTCCCCAGGATTTTCTGAAGAAAATATGAATACTTCATACTCCTGTGCTGTAAAGGGGAAAATTCATTCATCCTTTGCAGTTACTGCAGAAGATAAGCTAATGACCCAAGATTTGCAAGGGGACTGCCCCATGCTGCGACTCCCAGCTTTGTAAAGGCCACACGGAACGTTTCATTTGTCTCATTCACTTTCTCACTGTACCAACCAGAAGTTTATTATACAGCACTTTTCTCTTTCAACTTTTACAGTTCATATACCTCGGCAGGAGCCTGGACACAATGACCCAGGACGCCCCTTCCAGTCCTAGGTTCCTATGAGATGCATGAAAACAAATCACAAAGGTCCAAAGCAGTATTTTTAGAAACTCTAGATTAGATGAAGCACAACAATGGAACATATAATTACAACAACAACCTTCAAGGTAATATGACAGACACAAACTATATTGTGTTGTGTATAAACTATACAAACATCTCCACTTGATTTCCTAAGGAAATGAGGCTTATGCAGTCATGCCGTCTGTCCATGTATCCCCCTAATAACTTTCAAACCCACTGGCACAATTCAATGTAAGTTGTCAGGGGAGAAGCAAAAGATTTGGAGATAATTATGCTCCTACAGGTCTTGTCATTGCACAAAGGAAAGAGACCTAAATTAGTGCCCCCAGCTGAGGAAAATCTCCTTGAAGGTGTGGGATCAATGGTTACTTGTCCAATCAGTACAAATCAGCTTATTTCTAGCCTTTGAATCAGTACATGCGTAGCTCCACAGCAGATGCAGCAGAAGCTGCCTTTTTCCCTTCTGGTCATGAGTGGTTCTGGGAAGGATCTGAGGGTCTCATGAAGGTCCCTAGAAGGTACATGGGAGATAGAGGATATGGTTCCATAGGAAACTGAGCTTCTGCTGCTCCTGGAACAGCTCCTTATATTTTTTCACAGAACGAACAGGATAGTTTCCGATTTTAATCCCTTGGCTGGACTATTTCTGCTCTGTCAGTTCTTCCATTGGCTGCAAAGAGCTAGGAATCCAGTACATAGTCATCCAAGAATGCTTGGTCATACCACTGGCTGCATTTTTCATTTGAGATCGAGAAATTTATTACTGGGCCCAGGATTCCCTCAGACCTTTCAGAGACTCTTCTAGAGAGGCCATGTCCCATTCTCCTAACCTTCCAGTAATTTATTAAACCACATGAGTCCCTGCTGACATGCAAGGTTTGCTCTTTCTCACACTAAAGTTAAATCTACCTAATTTTATTCTTTTGCCACCCTTTGCTTGAGGGTGTCCTTTGGAACCAGTTCATCTTCCACAGTTACCTTCCTTTCCCCCCCTCCTGTCTTTTTTTTTTATTCCCAGATCGCATACACTAATACTGTCATATCCAGAGGCATTCTGAGACACCTGTTAAACTCATGCTAAGTGGAAAGCAAAATGAGAAGACACTCATTGAAGCTGTGCTGCTGACATGCATCATATGGAAAAGTTTTGTGAAAGTGGCTGATTTCAGCATCCTGTGGAGCATTCTAAATCCTGTTGCTGCACTTGAAAAAAAAAAATCAAATTAATACATCTGGGTGCAAGAAAAATCACCCTGAAAAAAGAATTAACGCTCTGAAAAACATCTGACATGGTTTCCAAGCCACTAAGACAGTCAAATAGAGCAGGTAGTGCAGCAACTTGAGAACTGAGCAGAAGAAAAAGAAAGCTTTAATCTAAATGTACCTTGAAGTACAATACTTATGGATCCAGCAAGGCCTGTCCTCTTAAGTTAACAGCTATTAAGTACTTACACACAAGGAAGAAGGACAGATTCATTGCATCTGAGATAAACAGAATACTGATGCCAAGTTGGAGAGTCTTTTAAAAGTCAGATCAATTCAGTCAATAAATTAAAGACTCCAATGCTTTACACACTTGGGATGGAAAGCTTCTTCCCTTTCCAAGTTATCTGACCCTTCTTTTGAGGAATTAAAGTACACATAAAGGAATTCTAGAGATTGTGATTTTGAAAAAGGTTTATGCTTGCATTCTTCGCTGAAAATGAGTTACTTGCTGGGGATGTAGTCATATTTTTAAAGGATTCACTAGCAGACCTTATTTTTAGTAACTGTTTAACCATTCTGCCAACAGAGCATTACTCGTAAGAATTCATGAATGGATAATGTTGTCAAAACAGTGTTTTTCAAGAAGGACCAAGCAAAAATGAAACTGCAATCAGGGCATCTGAACAAACAACACACCATTGTCCAAACTCAGTGTTATAACTCAGCTGGGCACTGTTGCTGAAGCCAGTCTGTTATTTGCATGGATATGAATTGTGAGAATTGGGCTTTTTTCTTTTTAATGAGTTATTGATTTTAGAAAATCACTCAAGGCAGAAAATCCATACATTAACAGGCTGGCTTCACTCGCCAAGATGTGTTATTTTATAGCACTACTGAGAAAATTCAATGCATAAAGTCCTTTCAGCTACTCTAGACAAGACAGATCAATGTGCCTCTTAGAGATCAACGCTTTACAGTAGTGATCAATAAGGAAATACCTGAGAGACTCCTCCCTCAGAGGGATTAAGATGTTTACACTTATTCACTATGACAAAGACCTGAGATACAGAACTAGGGGGTGAAGTAGATACCCTATTCATTGTATACAGAGCTCTTATAGCTTTCCAGGAGATTTCCTTGCAAAAGAAATTCCAGGTCTTGAAAACTAAGAGCTTGTGAGAATGTAAAGGAATATACTTTTAAACTCAACAGGATGTTACAGCAGATGTGTTTTTGAAGGGAAGAAAGAAGAAAAGCAGCAAGATGCCAGAAAATAGAACTCCCTTGAAACAGATGAAGCACACAAGTTATATCTCCAGTTCAGGAAAGCATCCCTATTCAGAAAAGGTGTTTATACACACAATTACATGTTGTCCGTAAGAAGGATGGATTTCAGTATGTGTTGTCAGAGTCTGGATTGGCAGCCTTCTATAAAATAAGTGTGTTCAAATACATTTAGACAATAGTCCTGAACTTAGGAAATGCAATGGTAACAAAGCTCAAAAGGACTTTTGAAGAGGATTTTTTGTCTGGGCTCACCTGTTTTTTAAATAACCCCCCCCCCCCCAAAAGTACAAATTAAGTATAAATTAAATTCCTACTTCAACTATCTTAGGTGTTAAAGGTACTCACTTCCTTGTCACTTGTTAACTGACAAATATTTCCAAGTTAAACATTGATTTTTCCTTTGCCTCCTTTCATTCGTGTCTTGAGCAATCTCTCGGATTGTGGGATTACAAAAAGAGTACATACGTATATCACCCATTTCAGGTTTCATGGACTTCGGAATCATTAGCTCTTTATACAGTAAACTTACAACAGCCTAGTCAGACTACATCTTTGGAGAGTGCTATTGCTTTGAAACCGAAGTAGTAAAAGTTAGCAGAGGTGCGATCTGGCCCACTATCTGGCAGGAAATAGTTTTGCAGAGATAACTGATAGGAATTCTGTGGCATGCAAAATATATATGGTCATATTAGATAGTCTTGAGTTTCCTTCTCATCTAAAATCCATTAATTTAGTTATGTTTCCTTGGTAAATGGAAGAGTAACTTTTGACGAGATGCAGATATATTTGCATCTTCACTAAATTTCTGCTGTACCTCTTGAACTCAACATTGTCCCAACTTTGGACTAAATTCACTGTGATTTTACTGCTTTCTGTTTATGAAAGTAATCACAAAAATGAATAAAATAAGCACAACATCTTATGAAAAACATTTAAAAAGTAAAATGTCAGTGGAGTAGACAAAGCCCAGAACAAAAATCTTCCGAATTTTGGGTCTGCTTTGCTACGTGCTCCCAAGAGCAGAGTTACTTGCTTCATTTCTCTGCCTCATTTTTTTCTTAAAAGTAAGAGAATAGCTGCCTGCTTGCTTTTCTCTCAAGCATATTGTAAAAATTAATTGATTTTTGTGCTTGCTTGGCTTATTTAGTTTACTCATATTTAATAAGGCCCTCATCCAGCAAAGCTCCTAAGCATATACTCCACAAACAACTGTACAGCCTTCTGTAAGAACAGAACACCTTGAACCTGACCTCCACAACTGTGATTTTTCATCTTACTTTCTGTGCACTCAGTGAAGTTTACCAGTACATTTAGGGGTTCATGTTAAAATGGATTTCCCCTTCTACACTTGCAATGAGACTATCTCTTAAGAGCAAACCTGTCCTCCAGCTTGGCTTCTCTGGACACAGTGGAGACCGCACCGATGAATGCAGGGAAGAGAAAAGCTTGTTGAAGAGAGATGTAAGGGAGATGAATGGGGCTTTATGTTTCTTCTGCAATGAAAAGAGTAATGATATAGAAGGGCAGAAGAAAAGATTTGAGATACTACTCTGGGTTCTTCAGGTTTAGGCAGGGGTCACCTACCCTGGTTTCTAAGGAAAAAAGCAAAACGGAACCCAGTGGCCATACAGCACATTTAAGGCTCGTGGAAACCGTACCTTCAATACGCTCTGATATCTGTCAGCCAGACTCTCATTAGCAAATCAGGCTCCAGCACTAAGTGAGGTTGCTATTAGGAGTGAAGGAGGCTGTTGGTTAGGCAGAGTACTGTCTCCCTTTATTTGGAGCAACTTCTGAGAACTGTAAAATAATAGGAATAAAGTGAACAAAGACACTATTCCATGTGGAAGAAAAAAGAATTTAAAAATCCCACCAAAGCCAAAGCCGTTCAGAAAGACAGAGTAGAGATAAGGGAAATTTAAGCAGTAACTTTCCTTCCTAGCCAACAGGAACATGGTCTCCTTTCAGGTAATGGCTGATTCTGAAGCCATAGATGATTTATATAGTTTAGTTAACTCAGGCAGGGGAGGCAGACTATTAAATGTACAGGAGTACTATACTGAAACAGTACAGAAAAAAAGATGGAGATATTCTGTTACTAATTGATAGCTGACAACACAAGCTGGTATGAGGGTCAAGCTGATATTACAGTGTAGGGGGGGGGAAGAGAGAGAGAAATATTGTTAAAAGATTTAGAAATAACCCAACTAGAACTTGCCAAGAAAAGGAAGCCACTCTACCCAAACTGAAACTTAGGGGGCAGGGACAGTTCTGACAGATATGAGAGACAACATACAGAAAAAGAGACCTGTGGCAAAAATATCGGAGTCCGCAAAAACAAGACATAGTTTATGAATAAAAGAAGCCAAGACAACATCTGCTATTTGGAAAAAGATACCAGAACTGCAATGGCTCACATCATTTTGGCATTTGCAAACTCTTGAAGGGAGGTACTGGAGAAAGTCCAGTACAATGTCAATGGCCACTGTGTGACTAGCTCAGAAAAGACTGTCAGACATTAGATAACGCTGCAGAGGATCAACTCACTGCTTAGAAAATGGATTGTTTCATTCAAGTTGGACACAAATGTGCAAGATAGTTTGATCCCAAAAAGCAATATTTGTGCTACCTTGCCAATATTAGCGACGACCATAGAAAACAGCCAACAAAAAGGCAAAACTCTTCTCTTTACTAAGGAAATGTAAACTAAGCATTGAGGTAGATAAACTAGAGAGATATATTGTGTAGCACTACCAAGAGAAAGTATCTGCTGTGGTAAAAACATGTTCTTGGGTCTTCTTAAGAGTGTACATTCACTGCAAGGTTATGGGAGAGAAACAAATGAAGACTTTGATATAAACTTTCAGGGGCGAGCAACTTGTCTGAGTACACAAAACTCAGAGAGCCCAAACACATGATATTTTACACTCCTGGGAAAGTGTCGCTGGAAGCTACTAGAATATTTGAATAAGATTATTGTTTGAGAATAAGCAGAAGAGCCAAGAGTCAATTCAATCATCAGTTCAGATTAAGGGAAAAAACTGAGTTCTTCAGCTGTGTATTGGCACCTCCATTCTCCCCCAACAAAAAAAACCCCGAAACTTCAAATGTGCTCACTCAAGCAGGCGAAGAGATCAGATACAGAGATCCATTGGGAGAGTAGTGTGCGATATGAAGATAATGCTCATTCTAACCATCCAATACTGTTCTGAGAGGACAATGGCAGGGAACAGACGTAAGGGCAAATCACAGTAAAAAACAGGAGAAACTGAAGCAACAAGTTAGAGGTGCCAAACCCAAGGTGTGACTGCAAACTTAAATCTGAATTCCCTCGGAAATTTCTAAGGTGGGTACCAGCACAGCCTTCATAGCTGGGATGCTGAGGTTTCTGAAGACTCACAGCTTGCTGTAGTGGCACAGAGCATCCTGAACATTGAATGAATATTACTAATTAGTTAATAGATATTTAGACACATAAAATGCTGTCTTAGGTTAATGTTTTGTGGGAAACTATCTCAAACATAATTTATTATGAGCAAGTTGGAATTTCATATGTTATACAGTCTCATATTAAGTAAAGCTGGGTCTGTCAGACATCTTGGCTCCAAGCAATTTCTGCATGGCAGAGGACTGAATGCTACTCTTGCTTTTTACATGTTTCTCAGTGATGATAGTCCTCTGCCAAAACTTGCAAGGTTGTACCTATGTCAAGTTCATGGTGAATGAGGTAAGGCTCTGCTCACTCTGATGTAATCTGAAATAAGTGGGATGGACAAGTGATCAGATTAAAGAAGTGGGTCAGATCTGCTGCTGGCGCTGCTCCACTGACGTCAATGGAACTAAGCTGATTTACACTAGTTGAGTATCTGGCCTGGAGGTTTCAGTGTATTTAGACAAAATAAATGAAAATGCACATAAAAAACTCCCCTTGGAAGACCCCAAGTCCAAACCCCTCATTCCTAAATAGAGTAAATAAATTACAAGAAAGCAGTTACTGTAGACATCACTCGTTACAAGTCAACAATGAACAGAATAAAGGTCAGGCCACCCTAAATTGCCCCTTACACTCCTGAGTGAGAAAGAAACTGATAATTCAGCACAAAATCACCTTAACTCTGACCCAAAACAAACATCTTAGCAGTAACCGTTCCTGGAATGAACAGGTGCTGTCCTTTGCTTCATGAAACATTAACTTCAATCCACATCAGGCCATTGAGGCTACAAAACAAAGCTTAGCTTCTGCCCAGAACCGGGTCATACCTTTATTGCTGAAGAAAAGCAGTGTTTGTGGTCTATATACAGGAACACAAACGCTTTCTGAAAACAAATCTACATGCATAGATAAACTCTCAGGTGTTCCTCAGACTTAAGTGCACACCCCCACACCCTTATCCTAACTAACTCTAATACAATTTCCTTTGGAAAATGTCTTTATAATTGCTGTTCTAAATAATACGTTGAAAATATTACAGTCAGACAATATGTGTGCATTGTAATACTTCATAACTTCAGCCCTGATGAGGAAATATTTAGCTGTTGATAGTGTAAAACAACCATAAGAAATGGAAAATCAGGCTTATTATAATGAAATTATAAATCATATACATTTCTTTGCATCTAGGAAAAATAGGCCATATCCTCAAATTGTTCGAAATCAGTGTTGCCCTGCAGAAATTACATAGCTTTGCCACTCACACCAAGTGAGTGTTTGCTTTGGCGCATTTATCATACCAAAAAATAAAACATACCCTCAGTTATTTAAGGATAGTGATCTAGAGAGGTGGAATTTCAGACAAGTTTAGATACACTTATTTTCACGAATGACACCAAGCTGTATGTATTCCATACAAAAGCACTCTAATCTGTGTTTCCAATTTACTTCAACCTTAGCAATTCCTATGTGCTTCTGTTCACACTGTGTTGAATTAAAGCACAGATGTTTCTGCTGAGACCTAGAAGAGAGCTGGAGACTTGTATCATGTGTTAAAAGTCCACCAGACATCATGCATTCAAGAAGCAGTCAAATTGTCTTGCTGGACATACAAACTTACTCTGGCATCTCTCAAGTCTCTACTGCTTGTGTTTGCCACAATAAACTTAGGTGTGTTTTACATACACAAACTCCCCCCCAAATATTGCAAAGTAAATAGATTTGTTTATATTTATATTGCTGATCTTTTTTTCCTCACAGAAAAATAACTATTTTCCACTTCTACACTTCAGCCTCAGTTTTGAGATCTTACTGATTCCAGCTTTCTGCTGTCTTGGGACTCCATCTACACCTGCTTTGTGCTACAGAGAGCATGAGCAAGGATGCAAACCTGGGAAGGCTGACTTGCTAGTCTAATCTTTCCTCCTCTACATGCAATTATCGAAGCCTTCTTCCCTGCTGTGTGTTTGTGCACTAGAAACCCTCCTCTCCGAACATCTACCCTGGGTAGTTGTATGCAGAATAAGTCTTGTGTTGAACTTATGTTGCCAGCATTCCTAAAATGCTACAGCTAAGCACAGAATTTGACCTATAGCACAGTGGAGGAAAAGTTCAAACACAAAATGAGATATCCATTCCACAATCTGAATTTCAATAAGCAATTTCCTTTTCCCGGTGTATCACGGATTCTCATCAGATAGGCAATAACAGACAGAAACCTTGCCAGTTTTTATTTTATTTTTTTATAACCCATAAAATTTCTTCAAGTAATTGTACAGATTTCAGGCTTCCCTTTGATCGGTCTTTGCAACAATGACTCCGGGTCTTTGCCTAGGTATGATTCCTCAATCCCAATACATACAATGGAAGTGCCCTAGCCCACAGAAAGACTTCTCATTAAAGCTCTAATCTGTTCCACTACATTCTTGCAAGACAGAATTATCCAGCTTTAAAGCATGCCTCAATAGTGAGCCGTAGTAAGACTGATAGAAACAGCTTAAGTAATTGGATTGCTATATGGTATTGAATGTCTGACAACAAAAGATATCAATCTCTATTCTACTACCGAATCTTTGTTCCAGCAATGAATTCATTTAGTAATGCACTTGGAGGCTTGCAGTCCCTGCAGGAGAAATAACAGACTGCGGACACAAAAGCAGGGCCATCTGATGAGCACAGAGAAAGCGACTGTGCCATTCCAAGAAGTTAATTACAGTGAACAAAAGCAGAAGACTATGACTTGTTGACCATTACCATAATCACATTACTATAGTCTTCTTTTATTCCCAGCAGCAGAGGGTCTATTCTTTCTTTCCATTTGGCACTGTGCATCATATTTGTGTTTTGTCACCTGAAATGTATTGTGGAACAGACCTCCCTCTAAAGATAGCTGGAAATGTCACACTTCTGCTTTGGTGCTGTTTCTTTTACAATTTATTCTTTCAAGGCTGACTTACAAATACTGTAAGTAGATTACTTTTTTTTAACTTTGAACAAAGACAACAGCTCCCAAGATTTTCTGCAAATGAAAATTTGTAAGAATGATTGCCTATGAAAGCTTGTGCTTATGACATATGATACTTCTATGATTTATGTATATTATTGTAACTCAGACACGATAGACATGGTTCATGATTCATGACAGACTGTTTACACCCACACCACTTTTGGAGCTAAACATATCCCACACTTGCATATAAACTAAAAGAGGGTAGATTTAGACTAGATATAAGGAAGAAATTTTTTACAATGAGGGTGGTGAAACACTGGAACAGGTTGCCCAGAGAGGTGGTAGATGCCCCATCCCTGGAAACATTCAAGGTCACGTTGGACAGGGCTCTGAGCAACCTGACGTAGTTGAAGATGTCCCTGCTCATTGCAGGGGGATTGGACTAGGTGGCCTTTAAAGGTTCCTTCCAACCCAAACTATTCTATGATTCTATGTTATTTCACAATGTTTTATATCGTTCTGGTTACTCCTGATTTACTCCACAGTAAGGTCCCTTCTAATAACATGTGACAAATATTTTGCTTCAGACAAAAGCAAGTTCTAAGACCTTTAAAATGGATGACTTGATGAAATAGCACTGGGACCCAGTGTTTTCACATCTATTAGACATAGTAACGTACCAGGGCACTAGAATCGAGGGAGCTGGGTGGCATCTGTGTCTGAGAAAACCCTCAGCTTTCGATTCCATATGCCAGGGGACAAATTTTTAACTGGTGTACATCAGCCTAGCACAAAGTTAATATATCTGGTTCCAATAACTCCATTTCATACAAAATACAACCAAAATAAAATGTAGCTAGATCTCTTCTTCTTCAAAGTAGCTTAAATGGCACAGTGAATTTATTTCCAACCAGTTAGAATTACTCAAATGGTGCCGTGCCAAAAACTGTACGAATTTATTTTTTAACACTATGATCAGCTTCAGTAGAGCAGTAAGTACTTCCCAGTTTGGAGGACACGGAGAAATGGGATTGTTTGCAGTGGAAAAGACCAGAGCAGTGTCCATTCCTCCCAGAAAGCTCCAGAAACAAGACCCCCAAGTGCTCTCCAAGAAAAGGGAGAAATGAACAAAAACATGGGAGAATATCAAGATCATCAACTTTCTCTGGTGTTCAACCAGTGGCCAGGAAGAAAATGGGTAAGTAGCAGGAACCTGCCTGCAATCCATCATGGATTCATAGTTTCTGTACAAAGGGCCCAATATCTCTGCTATTTAACTTAACATAAGGATCACAAATTAGCAGAACAATGCCCTTTAACTACCCAGCCAGGGTATCAAGAGTGCTGTCATAGGAGCAACTGAATTGCCAAGTGCTAATTGAACAATCAAGCCTCAAAAGAAGGTCTAGTCTATCCAAACCCTACCTCACCCATGGCTGGTCACAGAACACCTTAGCTAGTCATTACAGCCCACATCCTGCCGCTGTAGTGAACCATCTCTGTCACAGTGCAGCTCCCAAACGAAGGACAGGGAGGTTTAGTGAAGCATGGTTCTCCAGACCTCAGCTGACCAGCGTAATTTCTACTTTGCTAGAATTCATCTCACCCAAACCGATCCTTTTCACACCCCAAAAGAATCCCTTGTGGACCAGCCAAACCCTGAAAAATTTCAACCAAAGCAGGACATGCTATTGAACAAGAAAATCCCCAGCAGAGCCCTGGGGAGCCCACTGGATGACCACAGGGCAGTCTGATAAAAATCACCCACCATTGACTGGAATCGCTCTCTGTGGTACAGTCTGACACAGCAGAGCACATTTCCTGTCATATGCAACCCACATTCCGGCAACAGCCCATCAACACCAAAAAACAAAAATACCCATCTCTCCCGAAGCATTTCTACCCTCCAGAATGGCAATGCGCTACAGAGCACTGGCCACAGAACCCAGTGTTCAGACATGGAAACCGAGGCACCAAACGGCAGTGTGGCTTACTGGTTAGCTAAACCTGGAGAGGACCGTGGGGTTTCCACTCACCAGGCCTCTCCTCTTTCAGCTGTGAATTCAAGAATCTCCCAAAAAGTTTTGTTTGAATTGTGACAGCTTCTAAATCCAGGCCTGACTTTTTAATAGCAGCACTGCTGGTTTGGAAACACTAAGCAGTATAGACACTTCCCTATGTAATGATTAAAATCAGCAGTGCTGTAGGCTCTCTTGAAACTTGCTGAAGATTTATTCTTTAAACAAGAGAATGATTTATTTCAACAATTATCTTCAGGCGGATTAAATTATGTGCTTTCAGGGCTCTTATTCACCACAAAATTAAGAACACTGGGTGCCAGCCATGGAAGCCCCATGATCCTTTGAGACTCGGCACTGATGGAGACTCATCCCGACCCAGGAGAAAGAGCTGTCTCTTTCCCATGGCCACAAAATGCCATCCCTGACCTTCTGCTTGGCTCCGCCATTTGCACAAATCCTTTGGCTTCCCCCTACTTGACCTCCTAAAAGTTGCAATGGACATATAAGGCACATGGCTCCCCAGGACCACACTAGGCATGTCCTGGGTCGGTGTCATGACAGAAGAGTTAGGCTCTGAAAGGACTGACTGATTACAAGCCAGATGCCCCAAAGCAATAGCATTTCCTAAGAGTATCTGTTTTAAAATGCTCTAAAAGACCATAGAATTTTCAAGGAAGCAGGAGCTTTCAATGAGCGGGAAGTCTCCACCAGGAACCCTGAAAGCTTTTTTTTTTAAGAATAAAATTTAAGAAAGCTTTTCCTGCATCTTATGAGGGAGGACCCTAGCTTCAGCTAGCAGTCTAAGAGTATATTTATCATCATGTAAGGCTACTTTTCGGCTTTGATGAATCAGGCTGAAAGTTGAGACGGAGGGAAGGTGTTGGTGAATTCTTGCTGACAAATAATCTTCACCTCTAAGAACCTCAAATCCAAACTTAAATAAAGGGGTTCTTGCGTCAAGCAAAGTTTTGGAAGAATGACTCATGCCTTTCCCCCATTGCTGGAACCCAGATCTCTGTTCCGTACAGAAGAACCCTCAAATGTTGATTCTCTTTTTCCCTTCCCACTCCATTATTTCTATTTCCCTTGATTTCAGCTTTTGCTCCCTTTATGGTTTTACAGCTTTGACTCACTAAACAAAAGCCAGTTGTTCTGTGTGTACTGGACTTGTTCCTGTTCTTTTCACCACAGACCAAGATCACTTGAAATGAGCCATTCACACTGCCTAATGCTCAGTGTCAGCAGCAAGACACTGAAATATGGAGAGTGCAAGCCTTCCTAAAACACATACTCCAGAATTAAAGATACCCAAATGTACAGGAAACATTAAAATTGTAATGTGATCATCCTGTAGAAGACCACAGGCCCTGAACCAACAGATTTTCAGTACCACCATGCTATGAGTCACTATCAATTTACCTCCAGCAGCAATATGAAAGATCATGCTCAGGCTGAAAAGTCATGCTCAGTGCTGCAGCTCTCCTGTAATTTAAATACCTTTATTTTCACTCAGCTGTAATTATTAAGTAGTAGCAGCACAGCATGCCTACCTGGCTCAGCCAAGCCATTGTTTTCTTAGCAACAGAAGTCATTATACTTCTACTTTGTTAGTCTAAAACCTAAAAAATAAGAGCCTTAGATGAGATAAGTGTTGTAAAATCTTGTCTAGACGATTGTTTATAATATATGGGCATTTAGTATAAATTCTATAACTTTTCCATTACAATAGTGTCCCTATGTAAGTTCCTTGTCTGAAATACTGAATCCACAGGAAGGAGAGAAGAGAGCAGAAACAAGAGGGGTCCAGAAATTGGCAAGTGAAGTCCGTAGAAGCTTAAAGAAATATCTGGAAAAAATAGGCTGAAAACACTAGGATTATCATTGTTAAATGAAAATGAGATGAGAGTTACATAACAGATCAAACATACAGAAAGTGAGCCATGTCCTCTTCAGCCTCTCTCATAACAGAAGACAAAGGTTCTGCCAATGAAACAGGAAGATAATATTTAAAAGTGATTTAAGAAAAGTCTCAATATGAATAATTAATCTGTGGAACTCTCTGCCAGAAGAACAACTGGGAAACCAAAAATGTTGCATTTCAAAATGAATTAGTGTTATTTATGACAAGATACAACTAAACGGTTATAAAGCCCTGTGATTCTGATCCAAACTACTAACTAAAGACTCAGGATATTTTTTTTCTCTAGGCAAATAATTGCTTTCTAATTTCTTTGCCCCTTGTACTGACCAATACTGACAAATGTTATCGCACTGGATATCTTACTGGTACGACAGTGTTCGCGCTTCTCTTGCTTTCCTTCTTATGTAACTGACTTCTCTATAATATAGTGATATTAATAGCATTTTCCTTTTTTAAAAACAGTCCCTTTCAAGCTCAGAGTTGTTAGAAATCTCTTGAATGCAGGACTTTCATTGTGAAAGTGCTGCTTATACGAAAATTATTCTGATTATAGCTTTTTGTTGACAAAAAGCCAATGACTATTTTGAGTGAGAATACAATTCTTGTGCTAACATACGTAAGCGTAACAGATACAGTGAAGGAACCACACTGTAATAAAAGCAATAGCTATATTAACGGTTATGTAAAAGCAGCTGTTTCTAATGTTTAAAGATCTTCTTTACAGGCTTTTGAGCTTCTGCAAGTTTGGGGGCAATTGTTTATTTTTGAAAAACCTTGAGTTACAGACTAATCAGTTTTAATTGTGGTCAAAGTTATCAAATATTTAATCATGTTTTAGAAAGCTGTGTCCTGATGAAAAATGTGTAAAATAAAAACCCCATAGGTCCTTTTAGATCAGTTTTCAAGCTATGTTTATCAATACTGGTTGAGTCATCAGAATGAAGGACTAGCCTTGTAGTCAATCCATGGGGCACACAGCAAGGTATTTCAGCAAAAGAACCTCAGACAATTGATGCCTTCAGTTTCATGTTAAAGTATGTATTTCATTTCCTGGCTGGGTTGTTTTTGTGTAAGGTCTGGGCTAACTGCTTATTTCTAAGCAGGATTTCTTACACACTTTAATTCACTTTATGTCTCTACGCCATTCTTCTGTCCCAACTACTTAAACTCAGTTTTATGGACTAGAGATTGTCTCCTGATTAATATAATTGATCTCTGCTACTGGTTATCAGTGCTAACCAATCATACTGGAAGCTGTCTCACAGGAGTCAGCCTTTCACTCTTCATCTCTGTACAAGGCCTTCACCAAGCGATTTGTTGTCCTTAAAAAAATTCCAATTCCAATATGACTTTCCATATATCTGAGGCCAACTAAACACAGTGGGACAGTATAAAAACTCCTGGACTCAACGAGAGATTTTCTAGCAACTTCGAAATACTCTGTATAAAATTACTCAGAAGTTGTCCAGCCTGCTTCAGGGCTGGTCTACTCCATGGCTTTCATCAAGGTCTCTTCAACCTTTCTCCCATCAATGAACTTCCTCCCAAAACTCTGCAAGTCCAGCATCTTCTCCTCTGGTGACCAGGATCACCCAGTTAGCCACTGGATGCAGAGTGCTGACCGAATTTCAGATCTGCTGGCCATATATCTACCAAGAACAAAGGAGGTCACAAATATAAATTTCTTCTGTACTTGGAAGGCATCACCTTGGGAATAAATTTTGCAAAAGTCCTCCTCTA
This sequence comes from Gymnogyps californianus, assembly GCF_018139145.2. Taxonomy (NCBI): domain Eukaryota; kingdom Metazoa; phylum Chordata; class Aves; order Accipitriformes; family Cathartidae; genus Gymnogyps; species Gymnogyps californianus. Next base: position 6,791,203 of record NC_059473.1, on the reverse strand, counting down.
GTAGCAAGTTTCCCTTAGCAAAGCTAGCTTGGGCTTGGGGATAATCCTCTTTCAACAAATCCCCCCACATTTTTTGTAACCTTTAGTCACAAAAAAAAAGACCACATTTGAGTAGAAAAACGGAAGTCACTGTATGGACATACTCTTTTTAGAATGCCAGCTTTATTTTGCCAGTTCAGGTCTGACAGCTTTGCATTCTGTCACTTGATGTGGATAGGTTGAAACAACCTAAAACCAAGCCATGCACAAACTTCTGTACAGCAACAAATCTTCCCAATCACTTGCCATCAATGACTGCAGTGCACTCACCCTGCCTACAGAGCACCATAAGCACTCTTTCTAAGGGAAACATCATGCTTATAATCACAGCATAGTGAACTGTCAAGTCCTATTTCCCTTCTTAATGGGTTAGCAAATGGGCTGACATTTTTTTTACAAGCATCTAACTTGTGAATTGATAGTGTTTACCCTTGGCTATTATTTTTAAGGAAGCCTACTCTGGCCACAGTACAAACATCCCTTTTGCTGCAGGCTGCCCCTTTGTCTAACAATCTGATACATGGAGCCTATTGACTGGTCCACTGCTCACACAGAGATGAGCTTCCCCAGATATAGAGCTCAAACTTTCACTAGTCTCCAGTCAGGCTAAAAGTGGCAGTGTTAAAAAAAGTTCAAAGAACTGGCAAACAATTCCAGAGTCCTAGAGAAATAAAAAATTGCTAGAGGAAATCTTCGTCTGGCGCAAACAAGCCTCTATTGGTACAGTGGGAAAGCATTGTTTTCCACGTACCCCATAGCTATCCCAGTGACAGTCTTCAGAAGAGTAGCGTTTCTACAGTAACCTGCCCTTCACACAATGAGCAGGCATCTTTCTGTGCGCAGCCAAGGGGAAGATGGGAAGGTGCGACGTATATCCTATGACCTGTACAGGATGGGTGCAGTGGGGCCTGCCCTTCCTGATGGCAGGCTGCTCTGGAAAGCAGAGAGAAAAGGGGCTGCTCTACATAAAAAAAAAAAAAAAAAAAAAGGAAAAAAAAAAAAGAAGGAAATAAATAGAATCTTTCCAACTACCAGGACATCGTCAATCCAGCTTGCGTCCTGTCCTCACATCTACAGAGCCCTGGGGAACCCACTCTGCTCCAGCCTTAGGCAATATGGACCAGGGTGCTTTCAAAAGGTATGTATGTGGCTGCAGAAGTAAGAGATGGGGGGTGAGAGGTAAGAGGCAGTTCTATGTAAAAAAATGTGGCTCATAAAGAAGTGTTGCCTTCTCACTTGTTGGCCTAGATGAAATAAACTACCTTCTGCACTTGTTTCCTACCAAAGGTAAGGTAGGTGCCACACATGCAGCTTCTTCAGCTGGAGAGGCACATGGAAGGAGCTAGCAGGACAAAAGAGACAGGGAGAGGTCTGCAGGACCCACAGGAGGGAACACACCTATCCCAGAAATCCCAGTCTCTTCATGGCTGTTGGACAAAGGACCCTTCTCCCTTCTGCAAGGTCCTTCCTCTTGTATCGAGAATTCTGTGAATCAAAACCCTGAGGAGTTCAGGAATTATATGCCCATCACTTCATGAAGATGCATTCAAGAAAGGACTGGACAAGTCATTAAGCTAAAGAACGACTTCACTGCAACAATTGCCAAATCCCTATCAAATCAATTTTTACAAGCATTGATTATTGCAGCAACATATTTACTTAAACATAAGTAAAACAATGAGTTTAAAAATATTTAGCAATAACTTTCTCTTCGTATTTTCTATTAAAAACAATTCTGAGGTAGATTTGTACTCTCATATGTAACACATTAAATAAATGCATTCCAATTTAACCAGCTAATACCTATATACATTCAGAATTGTTCTCTTCTGAAAGTATGGAAGTTAAACTACCTAAATATTGGAAGTCTAGTTATGGAAGATGACTTGATGCTGTGCTTTAACAGCATTATGGGCAAGCAGTAAAACAAACATGTTTTGCCACAGACTTAGGCAGAGGGAGGCTCAGGGCAGCTAGCAAGAGAAAGAAATTAAGAGATAAGATAGAGTGGTGAAAGGCAAAAGTTGATATCAGTGAGATCTGGTGCTGAGTATGTCCCTTATATGTTACTTTGCAAATACAATGGACATGCAAAAACAGGCTGGAAAAAATCCTCTGAGGAGAAAAATCTATAGCCTTATATGCCCCTCTCAAGTATCTTCTTTAGCAATCTTGCATTTGGTTTCAGTGTAATATGAACAGACCTATCTACTTACAAAAGCTCCCCTCTTCCCACCAGCCTTGTTTGTTATTTTATGTGTTTCTGCATCATTTGCAGAGTTTGCTTTGATCTACATTCCTCCTGGATGTGTGGTTTCCTTTTCGGCTACCAAAAGGAAAACTGTTTGGTTTGAGAATTTGCTTATTTTGAAGCTCTGCTGGCCCAAAATACCTATTTTTAATCCAAATGAGCACAGCTCAGTGCTTTCAGCTCTTCAGCGCTGGTTGCCTTCCTTTCAGGAAAAACCTCTTTGAAACAATAAGTGACCTCTTCATACTCTAATAAAATTTGCAAACTGTAATCCTAGCTGGCATAAATGAGAGCATTCTGTTTGCTACAGCTGAGTTTGAATATTTACACTCATGCATAATTTGATCCTTGAATTGCTTTTATTTTAGCACCATCCTGAAATGGTCAATATTTTGTTCCACATCTGACACCCAACAACATATATCATGCTGCTCTAAACATCACCAGAATAGGTAATTATGAATTCTTTCAATATTTCTCTATTACAGACTCAATCTGTCTTCCACTGATGGCAGAATTCCTGCTGCCTCCAAGAGTTGGCTGGGCTTTGGTGCATTTGTAATATGACTGTAAATCCTTCTGCATACAATATGTGATGCTGAATGTAAAGTCTGAGCCATTTTAATCCTTCCTCCTTCTCTAATAAGTATCACAATGCCACCACACTAGGAATAGTCCACAGACAAAACACAGTTCATAAATAACAGGTAAACAATCTTCAAATGAGAAGAGAAGACAGGACACATCCTTGGAATGACTCTTTGACTGGGAAACAGGATATATTCTTCAAGGACCTTGCAGGAATACTCCCAGAGGACAATTAGAGATTAGATCTTCTCTTCTATGGGGTTAGACCACAGGAGTTAACTTGGGAAACAATTCAGATAAACAAAGTGCTAGCAAGAGGAAGGACACTGTTAGATTTTGCTTCTGTGTCTTTACTAGACACAGGCCTTCATGTCAAGCTCCACATTGAGAACTTAGTTTCAAATGGTTACAGAGCATTAACTGACATCACCAGTATTGGAAAGGAGCAAACCCCTATGATCCTGGAGACTAATTAACTATTGTGAGAATATTCTTAATGAGGTAGCCTAGAATTAGAGTATCCTGATCCACTGACTGAAAGTAAGGGCAAATATGGTTAGTATCCCTCAGCAAATACACAACTCCTTCTATAAGAGCAAGTGCAGAAGCTTGGAGATGTATGCTCTTTTCATCTGCAGCCTGGTGTACTATATGCAGTCAAAAGCAGACATGCTCTCTACAAATAATTTTTGTTTTAAGAAAAAATTGATAAGGGAAATTTATATTCAAGTGCATGTGTGCGCACAGACACCACCACATGTAGAGCTGCATAAGTAGTGGAGGAAACAGTGTTCCTACTTCGCAAGAAGAACGTTCTTTATAAAAACAGCTATGCCCACTTTACCAGAGTAAATATTAAGAAAACAGTTATCAAGGATGAGTAACTGAAATGTCTAAGAATAGCTCTCCTTTTTCATACAGATATATATGAGGGGGAAAAAAAGCAAATACATGGACCAATGTATATGCCCACCCTTGTAAGCCTGTATGAATTCTGAAGAAGCTTTGCTGGAAGAGGAGACATATATAGAAGATCTGAACTTCTAAGCTGCTCTGTATCCAATCTAAAATTAAGAAAATGGAAGCTGTTTCCTGCTAAGTGTATGTGGATAAAGCTATTACAGATTCTAATGTAAACCGCAGTGGTTTTCTGTATGTACTCTTTTGAAACACATTTCTCTGTATCTTTAAAGTATAAGACTTTAATAATAAGGATACATTAGAACATAGTGATGGCGCTCTGTGTGGCTTATTCTGTGAAGCCAGGCTCCCTGTCTCAGAAAGTGAGAAGATTAAAATATCACACAAGAGAATCAGTACTTGAGGCACCCAAATAGTAATGCCAGTGGATCATCCAGGGAATCACCTGGTTTCTTTTTTCTAGATTTAAAGTATCTAGAAACATATATAAATTGTAAATCTCAGATAAATAAGCTAAAAGCAGGAAACATCATGTCCCAGCTGGCAATGCGTTACAAAAGCAGCACATCAGGGTTACCCCAAAGCAGACCCCTAAGAGCAGTGTCTGTCCCGCTGCCTGCAACACAGTGCCTCAGCTGCGCTGCCTGCCATCTTCTGCATTGTCAGTACCACAGCTTGCATCGTTAAGACTTGAAACTGATCCACTTCAGTGATTAGGCTGATCCAAGGACACGGACAGAAGAGCAGGATTTAATGGGCAGGCAGGCAGGAAAAGTCTTTTAACACTTCAGAAAACATTGACTTGGTGGAAGGAATTGGCTAGCTCAAGGGATTAGTAATGAGATACTGAGCCCCTTAGCTCTAGGTCACCACACGGAATCTGGTCCAGGTCAATAAAAATCAAAAGCTGTTGCTGATCGGTGGCCTTCAGGAAGTCAGTTGGTGGTCCTACCCCAGCTACTACTGGCAACATATCTGTACCGCCATTACCGATAACAGTTGGCAGCACTTACAGGAAAGGTTTAGGACTGGCACGGTACAGGAAAAGACTGAGCAGAGAAAGATGTCCCAGCAAACACACTAGGCTGGGACTCAAGAAAAATGAGAAAACAAGCTCCCTGATCATCTACGGACTTCCAGTGTGACTTGGGGCACGAGATTAAGGACCCTGTGCAAGAAAACTTTGTTTCCTCACTGCTATGGTCTTCACAAGGCATTTGTGGCCTAAATGTCTCTGAAGGGCATAGCAATTGCCGAAGTTCAGATCCTCACCTTTAAAATGGGAGTAACTAGCTCACAGAGTTGCTGCAGAGAGATCCACAGTAAAGGGGTGATTAGATACAAGAGCTAAACAAGAAACCAAGACGGGTGAGGAAATCCTTTCTACCTAAAATCAGCTCCCCTAACTCCAAAGCAAGGCATTTGCTGCGTATGCACAGGGCTCCCATTTGCAAAGCTCTGTTTTTAATGTGCTTGAAAAGAACAAATTCCCCTTATAGCAAAAAGTACCCTCAAAAAACCCCCACATTTCCACTGTTGCCCGGCAGAGCAGCATCAAGGAATCCAGCTGCTCCCAGCTTTTATCCCACCTAGGATGAAATTCTAATGTCTGTGTTGTGCAGGAGGTCAAATAGATTATCATAATAGTCCCTTCTGGCCTTAAAAACTATGAAATTGGAGAGTGAGTCACAAGATATTGGTCACTATTGAAGGCAGGATGGTAGGCGGCATAGCTCAGTGATAGGGTGTGATATGGCAGAGTAAATCCGATGTTCTTAGGCCATGTGAAGCTGGGAAACTGACATTTTGCCTTCTTTGTTGCCCCTTTGGGACACTGAGAGAGATGCAGGTTATTATAATAAGCCCAGTCCACTCTCAATGCAGCCTAAGAATATTGCCTCTTACAAGAGTGAGTGCGTGAAGGATTGAGAAACACTAGTTATTTTCAAACTGGATTAAGTCTTTCAAAAGCTAATAGGTTTCCAATGAGCTGTGGTGTTGCTGCTGCAGCTGCTCTAATTTGAGAATAAAAGAATGCAGGCTTTGTGCCTAGAGACCTGTTATTGATCTGAGCAAGGAAGATGGGAAAGAAGGGGGTAGAGGAGGGTTATCCTCCTTTCAGCTGGGGTGGGGGCGTTCTTTTCAAAGTCACATTATCTGCTAGTAACAACAAAGCCTAACCCCATGACATGCTGCTCTATACAGGATTGCACTTGTTGAGAACTAAAAGCATTAGAGAAAAAAACCTCCTCTGGCAACCTTGCCCAGCTAACTTCATTGAAGGCCCACGAGACTCAACAGATGGGTCTCGGGACTCCCTCATTAGGAAACGCGCCTGTCCCTTTGCATCTGGTGCCCCGCTCTGCTCTGTGCCACGCACTCATTAGCATTGCAGGCTCACAGATTCCTTAGCACGTGCTTCCAATAAATATTGGCAAGAAAGGAGGGGAGGGAAGCCAATGCTTGGAGCAGCAAGATGAGGGGTCACCCACTAGGCTGGGAAATCCTTCTGCACACACACACACACTCCCCTGCAGCCCCAGAGGAGGGAGGACAATAAAAGGCAGCCAATCACAAATGTGCATTTAAAGAGACAGGTGTGGAATTGCTTCTATTCAAGTTGTGGCAGATCCTCATTCGTTCCCCTCTGCCACAGTAAATAAAAATCATCATTATATATATAAAAAAACCAACAATTCAGGCCAACACACAGATTGTGGATCTTCGAGAGTCTGTGGCCCTTTTCAGACATAAAGCGGATGCACACTGGGTAATGCCATTACCTTCAAAGAAATTAATTGGTTTTAAGCTTCCAATTCTACAGCCAGGCTCCTTTTCTTTCAGGTCTTCACCAAGCATGTCTTGCTGCCACAGTGCCACAAATCAGGGATGTCTTTCATCACACTTGGAGTGGTCCTTGACTCAGGGCCGAGATCAGGAGCAATTGAAGGGAAAATCATCTCCTGTGTGTTTGAAAACGTTGTGAGACAGAATGGCTGACAGGGAGGCAGGAATGTAAAACCTTCCAGGTACTGTGGAAAGAGCAAAGAAAAACCTTTAATCAGAGAGGCAGGGTGACAGGGCACTGTATCTTGCTCATACTCCTAAGAATAAGGCCTGTTATTTGCCATCTCTCCATGATGCCCCTAGCCTATTCTTATTCCATTCCTTCTCATTCACTCTTGTTTCCACTGTCCTGCTAGTAGTTGCAGGCACTTTGATAACAGCTAACTCCAGAGCGGGGCCGGGAGAGGCTCAAGCGATTAACTGCTTAAGTTGATACAGACCTTGTTCAAAATGCAGTGTTTCAGCACCAAAACTCCCAAATCAGAGCAGACTCAGACTCTTCCAAATGCTGCTGGCTCTAACATACAGTCCTGTCACACCTCTCACTGCGTGATCAGTGATAGAAAAGCCCTCAATGCGCAGACAGGTAACACCTGCATGTCAGTGGCACTGTTGTACCATGCAGAATGGTCAAGGTTTTTTTTTTAATTCCTCTGTAAAGGATGGACACAGAGAAAGCCATTTTTAGCCCCTTTGCCTAGGACCTTGTCTTTATCTGTACCACCAAGGATGCTAGCCACTCTCTGGGGCCTGTGCTTTATCTAAAAAGATGTAGCTGATACAAAAAGGTTCCTTCTGCCAGGGAGCAGGCAGTGCCAAGGAACTGGATAAACACAGGCCGTTGTGCCACTGTATATACCCCTAACTCCCTGGAGAAATGTTTCCCCTGTAGATCAGCAGGGTCACTCCCATCCACCCAACTCTGAGGCTCAACTCACTGGCCATTCCAGCAAGTTACTTAAGCACATCCCTAACTTAAAGTTTTTTGTTCCTTGATTTAGGCACATTTATATTTTGGATTGAATCTGGATTTTAGTAGTCCTAACGCCTCTAAATGTTTCTTTATGCCAAATGAAGCAACTCCCTTTATATCCCCCATGCAGGACTAAGCAAACTCAAGGCCCAAAATATTAGATCAGCCATGGAATAATGGCAGGCAAGGGCAAGAAGTCATATACTGTACACCCAAATTTAAATTTGCTAATCACAGCTCTCTTCTTTTTAATCATTTCCTTAGCTAAATGACACCCCTGTATACTTCAGTCTTGCACCCTTAGGATAGTTCATGATTGAGAACGTATTGAACACATACTATCATATGCATTTAACAACGAAAATAATCTACATGAAAAGAAAACTTCAGACATTTTGATGCTTTCATAACAAGAAAATGAAACTTGATCTGAGCACTTACTCTATGAAATTGGCTAAAAGAAGCACCCTTGCAGAAAGCTGTGAGGAAAACCCTACTAGAAACTTGGAGCTCTCTTAAAAGCATCTGTTGTTTATTGGCAACAGGGCTCAGCCTAAGTTTCAGTGCAGCTTTTTCTACGACTGACAAGAATAGCTGAGGTTACTGCTTATCAAATGAAAGTGTCATCTTGTCTGTGACAGATGTGCCAGCACTGCTCAGTGTCATAGTCTTTGCACCTACTGGAAGCTACTCTAGCTTGATAAGCTGTACCCCTACTCAGACCTAAAACACTAGTCTCAGCTCTCCCCCATTTTTAGAAAGCAGGGATTTGAGATCAAATCACTGGTGTGTAGGAATCCCACCACTGGGGAGGATAACTGAAGGACAAAGCAATTGGGTTCACAGGTTAACGTGGAGGCATCCGATCCTTGAAGGGTTAACAGAGAAACAACCAGAGAGCAGGTTTTATATGCATATAAGAAAGGAAACTGAAGGAGAAACAGTACTATTATCTGGAATGGAGTAAGGTCTCAATTTTAAGCTGTGACAGAAAGCAATAATGTTATGGATTCAGTTAATTACAGCTGGATAAAACTTAAAAGCTCTACAATAGGCACATTTTTTGGCTCTACAACTTTTAACTCTTTCAGGGATTTTACTGGTTCTCACTACAGTCATTTCTGAGTACTCCACAGTCTTTATTTTTTATTGTTCTCAGAGTATCCTCTGAATTAGATTTAGTGCCTCATTTTAATTCCAGGGAGCTAAGGTACAGAAAAACTAAGGTGGGAATTCCAAAGTCACAAAACGCACATGCACAACGGGGCTTTGAAATTTTAATTCTCTTAAGCGACGTGCTCCAGGGAAAGAGGAAAGTAACTGCTTGTAGCAGCAAACTGGATTTGGGTCTGTGGCACTAGAACATCTTCTCCAAAATCTTTTGTCACATTTGGAAAGCTTGCCTAGAGATACAGCTTTAAGAAATTGCCTGACTCTGAAGAACTGAAGATTTTATGGAACTAGGCATGCACTGCTCAGTCGCTGGTAAACTGTACTCTTTCTCCTAACCTCTGCCACTTGCTCAACTTTCTCATCAGAGCTAGTTTTCTCTCCTGATCCATTTGTGAACTACTCTAACACGGGGTGTGGCCTCCCCACAAAAATGCTTTCTAATTAGTTTCTAAACATTAAATGATTATGGAAGTGCAATTCCCATTCCACTCAGGTGATGAAAAGCTTTACAGGAGTTCAGTGTCACTTTGTAATTAGAGAAATTAGCTTTCTAAGTTTAGATCACTCAACTGTGCAAATGGGTTCATCTGCTGGAATGTGTTGCTCTGAAATGCGTGTCAGCCAAGCAGCACGGCACAGTCCCTATCTCTGCCTCCGCGACACTTGCCCAAGTGGGGAGGTCACTTCCAGTACAGCAAGAGGAAAATAAAGTGTTATGGGTGTATTATAGGAAAGGCCTTATCTAAAAGCTCACTCATCCGTGATTGACTGGAGTGATACGTTCTTCTCCTTGCAATAGGGAAGCTTAACTCCTAGATAAAGGATTATCCAAGTGGATGAAATTTTCGCTCTTTCACTCAGTTTGTCCAGAATTATATCTAAAACTGCAGCAAATTAATTTTAGAGGGTGGCTAGTTTCAAGAAGCAAAACTACTTTTATAAAAATCTAGAGAAACAAAGGGCGCCTCTAGCCTCTTCATTTGCTGTGAAATGAGGTTGTCAAGCTTTATGAAGTCTTTATGACTACAGATTTCACATTTCAACAGATTCTTTTCTGGTAGCCCTTTCTACTGGTTTATTGAAGGCTGATGCAGAATCAGGCCCCCACGATTATGCAACCATCTTGATCTGCATTACAGTAGTAAACAAAAGTTTAGTCACTGACTTGAAAATGAGATGGATCAGGTCCCTGAACGAAGAATTTTTCCAGGGGCGCCTTTCCAAGCTTACCTTCAGGTATCGCAAATCTAAGGAAATCCTGTGGGATTGTTCACAGCCATGATTCAATGAGTCACTGAGCTTTAAAAGGAAATTACAACTTTCCTAACACAAAGAATTGACTTCACGACACCTGACCCTCATAAGCCAGGCGCTCCCTCTAAAGACGGTGATCCTTGTCCCACCAAAGTCCTGGGCATTCTCCCAGTGGCTTCAGTGAAGCGGGATCTAACTCTATATTAGGGAACGGATTCAGGCCCGAAGCGAAGTACCGTCTGTAACACCGGACCTTGGCACACTAGATGTTTATAACGGCTTCTAATGTGGATGTAATCTAATTATGTCAGAATAGGAAGATTAGCAGGAAGTAGCTTTACGCAATGTAAAAAGCTGAGTGCCAGACATGGAAAAGTTCTTCACCGGCCTCAAAGGAAGACGCGTTGGCTCCACACCTTGTGAGACATAGACATAAGCAAGCAGAGCATTGCAGCAGGAATTTTACATGCACCAGTCTCGGGCTACTCAAAGCAACTACAATTCAGGCCCTCTGTGCACATGCAGCAATTTGTACATTGCTGTATATGTAGTGAAACGGGCATCTTAAAAAGGTCCTCAGGCTGCGTAATGCACCATGCTCAATTGGTTTTCAGTGCTGCTGTGCACTGGCTAAAGATCTGGCCTTTAGAGCTCGGTGAAAAAAAGCAGGAGATAGGACTTCAAGGATGAAATTCTGGCCTTAGTAAATTATGGGGATTTTACTCCTGACTTCCATGAGGTCAAAATTTCTTTCAGGGCTTCAAGGGAGAGGGTTTGCAATGTGCTTCTGCACATGACTCACACTCTGCCTTGGTTTACCTATCAGTAATACTTCGCATCTCAAAGACATCGGGAGGCTTAATTCATTAGTGCTTGCAAAGCATTTTAAGTCGTTGGACGAGTAATTCTGTTTAAGGGCAGCTACACTGCTGAGTCACAAGCACTGTGGGAACCAGAACTCTGGATTTCCTAAGCACTGGAGTCAAACAGGTGGAGTAACCTTTCGCAGAAAGGCCAACTCCAGACCTGCCCTAAAGGTACGGAGCATACCAGCAAGCAGCAGGGTATTTAAAGGCCCAGAGGAGCACATGTGTGGCACTTGTGAATGAGTAACATTTAAATAGGCTGCGGAAGCTAACCAATAGCCACTGAAAAAAAGAAGAGAGGCACTGGTTCTTGTATCACCAAACTGCAGCCGCTTTGTGGATAAAACGCAATGAAGGTTTACCGGCCTAAGAAAAGTTATTGACTCCAAGTAAGGAACAACCGATACTATTAGAACTTCTGAGCTGAATGAGGCTGGAAGGAGGATTCGGCAACCACGCACCTCACAGGTGTGCCAAAATTGCTGGTATGTAATCTAAGTTTTGAACTCATAAATGAGAAGTGATCTGCAGGAGTCTGATGGAAGTATGAGCATGGTTCTAGGGACAGGGGCACAAATATCACCGGCTTCACAGCCTTAGACACTCCATAACAGGACAGACCTCACTACAGCCAAGAACAAGCCTGCACTTTGCTTTTGCCATAGGAAATGAAAACAAAGGATATAAAATTAGGTCAGAAATCTTGTTTTCCTCTGTACCACTGACTCTGGTGTATAAAATAGACATTCACACATCTACTACATTAGATCAGGGTGGAATGAATAGGAGATAGGGACTTAAGAATAGCTGTTCTGGGTCAGACCGAACGTCATGTAGGCCAGGTTCCTGTCTCCAGCGCCTCAGGAAGAAAGGGACAGTGATGCAGTGACAGTTCCCAGCACACTCGCCCAACTTCTAGATCAGCGGCTCAGGGACTTCCCGAACCAGAGACAAAATTAGGGGTGGGTTGTTTTTTTTTGTTCAACGCCCTTTGATGTGTGGCTCTTCCTCTGGGAGCTAGTCTGAACACTGCTACTGTGCAAACTGGTGGGCTTCTCAGTGTCCTGTGGCAAGGAGTCCCACAGCTAACCACCCGGCTATGTGGCTCTGGACCCTGCTCCTGAAGGGATGTGGCTGACAAACTCCAGCACTCACTTGGAAGCTGGGCAGCCAGGATGTGCGTCTCCAGCGCCGGGAGCAGGCGAGCCTGAGGGAGCCTCTGCACTCAGCCAGCGTTGTCTTCCCCTGAGTAATCAGCCTGGAGCTGCAGCTGAGGGATGCACCCCGCTTCCAGCTCTTGCCCTGCTGAACCACGGGAGATCCTTAGCGGTGCGGCCTCGTTTTAAGGAGGGGACAACGAGCCCCACGGGGGTGACTGCCACCTCCGCTTCCCTCAGGAAAGCCGCTGGCCAGGGCAGCGGCCCCTACCTCAGAGACCGGGTGGTCCGTCCCTCTTTTCCCCCCGGGGAGCGCAAACCCGCTCCCGGGGAGCGCCGTCACCTCAGCGGCCCCGCTGCCCCCTCAACGGTCCCTCAACGGTCGCGCCACGAGCCCGCGCGCGCCCCCCGCCCCGTAACGGCTGCGCTGCCTCAGGTAACGCGGGGCGGGAAGGCGGGCGGCTGCCGCCGGCCGAGGGCAGGGGAAGTTTTCATTGCGAAAGCGATCCCAAAGGCTTCATTTTTCCTTCAGCCAGCCCCGAGGAGGCGAGGAGGAAAGGGCTACGGCTCCCGCTCCGCTCCCGGGCGGGGAGGACACGCACGTCCCCTCAGCGAGCGGCGGGCGGGAAAAGCCCTCTCCTCCGCGCGGCGCTACCTCAGCCGCGAGCGCCGCTGAGGGAACGCGCGCGCGCCCGCCCGCCCGCCCGCCGTTCCTGGGCCGCCTCAGCGAGGCGGCGGCGGCGGGCTGCTGCTCCAGGTAGCCGGGGAAGGCACCTGCGGAGCGGGGCTTCCTGAGGGAGGCAGGGCGGCGCAGCGGGCTGCGACCCTCGGGGCGGCGTCGGGCCGGGGCCCGCCACCTCCCTCAGGAGGAGCAGCCGCCGCCCGCGGCTCGCTCCCTCCCGCGGCCGGCTAGCCCTCTCTCTCCTCTCTCCGCCTCCTCCTCTCCTGCCGGTACCTGCCTTCCCCTACTCCTGCCATTCTCCTCCTCCTCCTCCTCCTCCTCCTCCTCCCTCCCCTCATGCATATGGATAGGCGCATGCGCGGGCAGGCGGCCTCCCCGCCTGCCGCCGTGGGCTAGATGAAGCCGAGCGGCGACGGGGCTCCCAGACGGGCGGCCGGCTCCCGGGCGGTGTGTGTGCTGCATGTGCGTGTGTGTGTGTGCGTGTGTGTGTGTCTCGGGGGGGCGGGGGGCTCGCCGCGCCTCCACCGCGCGGTGGCCGGCGACCTGAAAGAAATAAAAGGATAGGGATAATAATCGCAATAATAAAAAAAAAGAGAGAGAGAGAAAAGAAAAGGGAAAGAAAAGAGGGAGGCGAGAGAATAAGGAGAATAAAAGGAGGCTGGGCTGCTTTGCATTGAAGACCGGGGCGCTATTGAAAGCGCTTGAAAAGCGGCGTTGTTCGACGCGGGTGCGCGCCGCGGCCGGCGCGGTATATTAGAGTGGGGCGGCGGCGGCGGCGGGCAGCAGCGGCGGCGCCTCCTCCTCCCCTCCTGGCCCTCCCCGTCCCGTCCCGGAGCTGAGCGGCGGCGGCGGCGGCCTGCAGGCGGGCGGGCGGGCAGCGCGGCGGCGGCGGCATGCGTGCGCCCCGGCGGGCAGCCGCGGCGGCGTGCTCCCTCGTCCTCCTCCTGGCCCTGCTGGGGCTGCGGGCAAAGGTACGTACCTGGGCACCGCGCGTCCTGCCGGGCTGCTGCCCCGCGCGGGAGGGGAGGGAGGGAGAGGGGAAACTTCAGCGAGCCGGAGTCGGGCTCTCGAGTCCGCCGCGCAGAGCGGATTGCAGTAATTTTGCCGCTTTTCTGCGAAACGCGGCTCCCGCAGCGATTGCGGTAGACGGCTTTTAAAAAACCCAAACCTTCAGCGGTGCACAAGGCGCTTTTGCAAAGCTCCTCCAGCGAGAGTGGAGTTACTGCTGCTAACTTTTCTGCGGAGATGGCAAACGTAGAAGTCCTCCTTGCAGCAAGATTAATTCCCTGGGAATAAAAAATGCAATTACTGCAAACCGCTTTTTTTCGAAATTACTTTTTTTCCTTTCCTTTTTTTTTTTTTTTTTTAAAACCAGGGCTAATTGCATTACTCTTGGGGTGACTAATGAGCAAGGTCTGAATCTCAGCTGGGCAGCCTTGAGCGGGGAGGCTATTTTCCCCGTCTCAGCTGCACCTCGGAGAAGGCACAGGGGTTGCATTTCCAGGGTGCTTTAGCTACGTCGTTTTGTTGGGTTTGCCCTCGTCTATGCACTCTTGGTTTGGTTTAGTTTTATTTCCTAACGATTTAGAAGCCTTCCTCACGCACATGGTGGTTTTTGGAGTTGGCACTTAATGTTCTTTTTTAGCATTAATGGCATTATTTGGTTGGGATGATTTATGAGCCTTTCTCGTGGATGTCTGATAGGGAAAAGCTTGGAGTGGTTACCTTTTTAAAAAAAAAAAAACTATGCATGTGCTTCTCGAAAGCATACTTAAAATGACTTTCTCCTGTCTGCAGAGTTGTTGTAGATTGCGTTTGGGAAAAAAGTGAGGTAACTGTCTGTTTCTTGTTTCTTGTTTTTTTGTTTTTTTGTTCTTTCTTGGGATTAACAGGTGACTTTAGCATCGGGACAGTTCGAGTTGGAGATCTTATCCATGCAAAATGTGAATGGTGAACTGCAAAATGGAAATTGCTGTGATGGCACCCGAAACCCAGGAGACAGAAAATGCACCAGAGACGAGTGTGATACCTATTTTAAAGTTTGCCTGAAGGAGTATCAATCGCGGGTCACTGCTGGTGGTCCTTGCAGCTTTGGATCCAAATCCACGCCCGTCATCGGAGGAAATACCTTCAATTTAAAGTACAACCGGAATAATGAAAAGAACCGGATTGTTATCCCTTTCAGCTTCGCCTGGCCGGTGAGTTGCGTGGCCTGCTCTGGCTCTGCTTCTGTTGGACGATGCTGTTTGAGATGGCCATAGTGAGCTGAGCTCTTAACTTCTTGTGCGGGGGGAGAGGGACCAGGATTGGGGAGGGAGCAGGCGTCTTGGCAAGAGCGTCGGGAATCCGCAGCACAGAAATGAGTAAAATGTGGTGGTGTTTTTGTTTTTGTTCCCTGGGGCTCACAATGCATAGCCTGTTAAATTTGAAAGTCAGATGTGCAGTGAGGGGGATCTAAATGGGTCAGGGAAGCAAACCCAGTATCTCTGCACTTTACAGCATGAATAAGTCTCTTGAGACTTAGAAGGTCAGAAGTTCATTTTTTTTCTTTTTTTTTTTTTACTTCCCCCCCCCCCCCCCCCCCCCCCCCCACCAGTGAAGTCTTGGGCTTAAGCCAAAAGAGCAGTGGGTTAGGGGCTGTAGAGGGATCCCGTGTGAAAAGTGTGTGTCATAGCTGGCCTCCTTCCCTGGAGCGTGTTTGGGAAGGCTTCCTGCTTCTCCCAAGGGGAGATCTCGCTGCACTGCTTGGTGTTGATGGGAGCTGCTGTTGCTGCTCTTGGTGAACTAGGTCAGTTTCCTTAGGAAGCTTGCTATGTTTTGAGGTACTTGCGGACTCTAGAAGCTAAAGACTGAGAAAAGCCTGGCCTTAGCTTTTGGTCCAATTCACCCACTCCTCCCCACAGTACACCTTTTCCTGGCTACTTGCCTCTGCGGTCCATAGATTCTGGCTTCCCTCTAGTTGTGTGCAAAACTGGATGGCTCAAGGAGGTGGGGCTCTTTGCCAGGCACTTTCCCAGCGTTGTCCACTCTAGCAAATACTGGTCAGCCTTGTAGAGCGGTGAGATGGAGGACAGGTGACCCCTTCATTAGCTGAAGCCTGCTTTGTTGTTGGTCACATAAAGAACACTCGTTTAGACTTCAGTGCTGCTTGTTTCTTCTGGGGTGCTCGAGAGGGTTGAAGCTTTGATATGGTCAGCTCTGCAGAGGAGTCCTCTACTCCCTGCACAGAAACTGAGGACCATCTTTCCAAAACGGCCATCACCGAGGACAGACCCACAGATGCAGGCGCCAGGGCCGTAGAGTTTCTGGACACAGAAGACTGCCATGGCCTTGGATGGCAGGAGGTGCATTGTTTTGTGCCCAGCAGTGCTGTGTGCAGACAAGTAAAAACTGAGGATGACTGATCTGGGGGGGCTCTTATGCACACACAACAGTCCGTCTTTTCGAGGTGCCTCTCTGGGATGCTATGGTCTAGAAGCTGAAAACTCCCAAATTTATGCTCCTAAAACTTATATTTAGAGATCACCTAGGAAACAAAACTGTTTTTCCCCCCCCTCCCCTTCTCCAAAGGCGCTGAGCAGACAATTTCCCACCGACTGCCTTGGGATATGTTGATGCTCAGCAGTTTTGAAAATCCAGTCATCCTAACCTAGATGCCTAAGGTCACTTTTGCGAGGGGAGGAGGGCTCTTACGCGCACACAGGGGAGGGGTGAATCTTGTTTCCTATCCTCTGTTGCTATCGCTGCTGGTGAGGTGGAAGCATGTGTAGACTTTCTGCTCCCTCCAAAGCTTGGCCCTTCCTAGTCAGATAAGGACTGGTTGCTGGGAGGGCCTGGACTTTTGGGGGGGAAAGCCCGCCCCAAATGCATTCCTTCTCCAGTTGTAGTGTAGACACCCACTTTGTAGTCCTAACGCCAAGTGCTGCAGGCAGCCATGTGTTCTTGAAATGTCCTGTGCTGCCTCCTACCTGCCTCCTCTGTCAGTTGTGACTTCTGGAGTATTGAGGGCTGGAGACACACAAGGGTGAAATCAAATCTGCATTTTTAAGGAGATAGTATTACAAAGTACAATAGCAGAGTTAACAAAAGTATTCTCTGTTGGAAGTACAAGTCCTTCCTTTCTTTCTTTCTCTTTTCTTTCTCTTTTTCTCTAACATGAAATGAGATAAAACTGTTATCAAATATGCCATCAAAGGGATAAAGGGCTTTGTAAAAATCTGAGGTATTTGAAGCTCTGCCAATGGCTGCAGTGCTTGTGTTGCGGATTTTGACTTTTTTCAGAAAAGTCAGGTTTATCAAGGATTTTTTTTTTTTTTTAAGCTAGCCCCCTACCCTGCTCCCAGTAATTAGAGTGCCTTGAATCTGAAGATACATGTATGTATATAAAAATTATGTGAAAACTGAACATGTTCCTTCTAACAACCCCTCTCTTTGTAGGGTTGGGAAGGGAAATCTCTGCGTAGACGGTGGGTTTTGGGGGGTGGGGACCCTGGGAGAAGTTTCTTAAGCTTGCCTGCATCTTAGTAAAAGAAGTGCTTCTATTGTCCTGCTGAATCTAATTGAGCACTGGAATCCTAGAGCAGCAGCAGCAAAACTCCAGTGCAGCCTTTGAAATGTGTAAAAGCCGACAACTTCAGACACTCTAGTTCCTAAGACTGGAATTTTCGGAATAAAATCTTGCATATGCCCATGCAGAAATGCACTTTTTGAGATTGTGATGATAGTCTGTTTGCAATTATCAAGCCTGCCTCCCAGCTTTAACTTCCATAGGACACAGCTTTTATGCTAGCCATTGTGACTTTCAAATGGCATTTGAACAAAAGAATATCTAATGTGGCAAAGCTCTTATTTGTACTAAAATTGTGTACACAAATCATTTTAGGCATTTTGAAAGCTCTACAGATAAAGTAGTAAACTTAATTAGTCAACTCAAATCTGGTGCTGAAATCTCAGAACTTAAAAAAATTTCTTTAGATGGGTGAACACTGTTGACTTTAGTAAAAACTTGAGACTAGCATTGCATTTACCAATGTGGCTAATCATGAGAGTTGTCTTTGAATACATCCAACTGAAAATTACAGTAAAGGTAGTAGGAGCTAGACCGAAATGTTAATCATATTGCACTTGAAAATTCATGCTCGTCTCTGAATATGTATTGTTTGCGTTCTACTGTCTGAGGGAGGCTTTTCTTGGATGTTCCAGCTTGAGTCAGTAACATTAAGAAGTCTTGTTGCCTTGACTACTTTAAAAAAAAAAACCTTAAAAAAAAATCTCTTCCCATGTCAAGCTGCCCCCTTATGCCATTTGTGAAAAATAGTTAGATTGCATTAGAGGTCTTTATTCATCATGCAGGAGAAGAAGAAAAGAGAATGATGTGCCTTAAATGTATTGTTAGATTTGGCTTGTAGTTGTAACGTAGACTTGAAGTGTCAGAGTCTTATTAATAAAACTTACGCGGTTTGCTCTTGTCAGTTTTGATATGTACCTCTGTGAGTAATGGGTGTGGAGATGGTGGGCCATAAATTAATTTAAGTGATGGGAGGTTTGAGTAAGTTGCTAGGAAACAGGGTGGCAGACCAGCATAAAGGAACTAGAGTGCATCAGAAAGCTGCCCCTGCAGTAGCTAGCAATTCTTCAGTAAATTGAAACAATAGTGATGAAGATTTAAAAAAAAAAAAAAAAACCAAACAAAAAAACCCCACCACATAGGCTTGCTTCTTGCATTCATTTTGAGACTTCAGTGACTTTCTTGACAGGCAAAGTTGGCTTATGAAGCCATATAGAAAAGTATGGAACAAAAGAATTTCCATGTTCCACTTGTCAAAGTCTGTCTCAACAAGTTTTGTTTCATGGTAGACACATGCTCTTCTCTGACATAAATCAAATCTCTTGTGTTTCTGAAAGAATCCAAAGTGTGATGTGTGCTATACCTTAAGGGAGCTGTGCGTGAATTAACTAAGCAAAGCTTAGCACTAAACTTTGCTTTTATTTAAAGAAAGATCTTTTGGGGGTTTGGCGAGACTGTGAGTAAGAAGGAGGTCAAACTTGGCAGTTCCTTTGGTATGCATAGCTCCAATTTCAAACGGCTTGTTTATCCTGAAATTATGATCCTTGTAATTATTTAATATTGGGGCCAACTGAACCAACACACCAGGAAACTACTGAGGTGGAAAAAAACCCTCCAGCATCTAAATGACTTTAGCATAAAATACAATTAAAAAGAGTTTTGAACATCTCATTTCAACCTTACTCTAAAAAATAAAATAGCCAGCCTTTCCCCTTTTTAATGACAAATCTTACTGCTACTGGTTCCTGAAGACGTAAAGTATGTTTTCTGGGTAGGCATTGTTTTTTCTGGCGAGAAAGAGATAATGAAAGAGCTTTAGTGTTTTTTTAAGCTTCATGAACTTTTTCCCCCTGTCTTGACACAAGAAGCTTCCAAAATACTAATCTGCAGCTGATATTAAAGTAACAGCCTTTTGAATCTGAGAGAAAAATACCACTTCATTCAACTGCTTTTTTTTAAAAAACAAAACAAAAAACAGTAGGTCACAGTCATAAAACTAAAGCTTGTTTTTTGATTTTGATTTTCCCTCCCTCCAGTTAACTTCTTGAAAACTTGTAGAAGAAAATGCTAGATATTGTTCAAGCTTTTCTTAAAGAATGCCTGATAAGTCATCTTGAAGCATGGACAGATCAGAAGAAATTTTTATAATAACAAAATGCATATTAATCAAATCCATACTGTGTCATTTATTGTTGACTAATAATTTAAGAATAAATCTTCAGCACTCAGTGCAATGTTTTGCCTAGGATTACTATCCAAAACAGAGCTGAGAGCATTAAGTGACATCTGAAGCATAATTAGCATCCACAAGGCTGCTTTTTCCCAGGACTGCAGAGAAGCGATGCATCTATTCAGAGGTTTTGGACTTCTTACATGTTCTTAAGAGTTATTTATGTTCCAGTCAGTTCAGAACTTCATCTTCCTGGTAAATCCATTTGACTATATTACCATAATATGTCTAAAAATAAATCCTCATCCTGCCTGCTCCCAGAATTTTTGTTCTTGTTATAATAAAGGCCTGCTCCAGTTCAACTTCAGTGGCAGCTGGATTGGGCCTGGCATTGAAGCTTATTCCTAAACTTTCTCAGACTACATACATACAAGCACTGTCAGCTTGTTTATGCAGCTGGAAGTCTGCGTGTCTGAAAATGAATTGCATAAAATTGATGCTTTATGCTTAAAATTCTAGTTAAGTCAGAAACTTACCGCTTCATTGTGGACTGAAGCTAGTAAAGTTGGGCCTTAGCTAATTAAGTGAGATGATGTGCCATGCAAGAGGCTTGCGCTCTCATACATGGCGCTTACTCCAACTTCAGTTCTTGAGTCTGATGCCCTGCAGTGCATGCAAAAACCTTAAGCTACAGTTCTTAAAAGTATTTCTGTGTAGGTAATACTAACGACAGGATTGGTTTTGAAAATTCAAACTAAACTTGATTTTGCATTTCTGCTGATGAATAGAAGTTTTATATGTTAATTGACACAGTTCTAATAATTTTAGCCGGTAACCTGTATGCCTTAACATGGGGAAAGATGTCAAAACTAGAAGCTGTTGCGTTCATTTCTTGTTAGTCTGTGGAGCTCATGGTTCTGTGGTCACTGTTGTGCAGCATAAATTACACTCGTTATTCTTGTAGTATTCAGAAGAAACTGTAAAATGTGGATAGAAGTGGTTAAAGTGGTTTGTAAATAGTCAAACATCCAGAGTCCCTTACCAGCTCAACCCAGTTCTTATGCACTTAGGTAAATAAGTAGAAAGGCTTCTTGTTCAGGCTTGCTCTATGTGAACCTGACTGTTTTGCTTGGCTGGCTACTAGGTATTCTCTCTATTAACCTTGCCACCCTTTTGTAACTGGTGCATTTAATTATCAGTGGGATGCTTTAAACAGGTAGGGGGACTGATAAGAGCAGGTAATCTGCTTGTTGGGAAAGGTTGAAAGCAACCATTGACATTTTGGCCTACCTGCTAGTCTTTGACAAGTGGGGCTCCGTGAGAAAATAACTCCGTAACTAGATAAGGTGCTGATTAAAATGCTGTTGTTGTATGAAGCACCCTGGTAGCTGAGATCACTTAAAATCATTAGTTTAAAAAGAAAGAGAAAAGGAAAAAAATAAAGATGCTATACTTTTTTCTTTTCTTTTTTTTTAAAGGAGGGGTGGAGGGAGGACCCCAAGTCTCCCCCTTCTATCTCAGTACATTGTTTGGTTAATGCATGCTAGTTTTATGATTGAAATACATTGTAGTCCGGCCACCCAGACAGAGGCATTGACTGCTAATATTAACGAAGAACAATAGTGTGGCCGTACTGACTGCAGTGAGGATTACAGAACATAATGGGGCCTATCCAAAAATAATGCTAATACAGGACAAGCAACAGGAAGCAGCAGTAGACTCAGCATTGCTCGGCTCCCAGACAAACCATGGACTTACTTCACACAATGGCAACTTCAGCACATTATGTATTCACAGGATACTCATTATTCCAGCAGGCTTGCCAGATCAGAGATCAGCCTGGTTTACTGGATGCTTAAGCATATGCATAGTTTGGATAGCGGTACTTTTGTGTCCTTCGTCATTTGGCAGGAGGGTGGCAGCTGTATCGCAGAGAAGGTCTTGACTTCAGTTACTGACTTGGCTTGTGCCAAGGCAGAATGGGGGGGAAAGTCTCTCCTGGAAGCTGCTAATATAGTTAAATTTGTTTTCATGTCTTCTCCTTTATGTGGCAATGAAGTGTTTACTGGCACTAACAGCAATGAAGGAACTACTCAAAACGAAGACTAAAGGAACAGTGTGCTCTGTTTTCATGTGGGCATATTCTGATGAGGCTCTTGGCTGGGCTGCCTGCTTGAGGTTGAGCCTAGCTCTTGGCCATGGACTCTGAGGCATGAGATTGTTACAGCTTAGACTTTGTTTATATACGCAGGGTTGAGAGAGTAACAGCTTTATAGGGTGTTGCCTTATCCTTATGTAGGCTGGCCCAAAGAAGAGCTTCCTGATGATGTTGCATTCGACAAAGGGTTAAGAGGGTTAGGTTATTTCCATCCTTTTCCCAAATACGTCCATATCTCCTCTGGATGAGGAACCAGTTGTTTTCAACTCCTTTGAAGGAATATTCTGTTGTCAACGTTGACTGGCTGACCATGGCACGATGTCGTGATGCATCTGTATAGTATCATCGTGACTTGTCATGTGGCAACAGGGGTACCCAAGTAAGAGTCCTGCTGATATTTAGAGGAAGTGGGTTTGTGACTAGCCTTAACTCTGGTCAGAGATGCCCTCCTCCCCGGCCCTTGGGCACTTTGAAATACGCCTTGGTTTCCCTTTTCCCTATCTTACCCCCTTCCAGCTGAAGGGGGGAGGGATTGCCAGAGCTCTTGGAAATTTGCTGTGACAGCGTGCCAGTCTCCTAGCCTTCTTCCCTAGGACACAGGCAGGGTTGCGAGCACTGTTCTCAAACTGCTCTTCACAGCTGTGTGTGGCTGGCAGAGCGTGAGGAGAACATTGCTGGGCTTAACCTGCTCTCCTTGTTTGGCAGAGGAGGAGCAGGCACAGCATTCAGAATGCAAACTTCCCACTGCATTTGTCTAGTCATGGTTTCACATGCTCAGCAAAGCTCTTGCATGGTTTAACCACAAGGATAGGAGGGAAAGAAGTTTGACTAGTTGCAACCTTTTCAAAAAGGAGGCAGTCCTTTCACTAATGAGCCTGATGTTTTAATCTTGCTCTGTCCTACTGACTTGCAGAATGCCTTTAGAAGCCAAAGTACAAAAACACCTCTCTTGGGTGGATGTCTGGATGAAGGGAGGGAAGAAGGTAATCAAGCAGAGAGCTTTAAACACCTTCTGCTTACCTGGAGCTGCTAGTATTTCATTTAAATAACCAGAAAAGAGGTTGCATTGCCCTTTTAGACCCTTAAAAGGGACAGTTTCTGATGGGTTTCAGGGTCTTTACAGTCTTTCTGAGTTGTATTATCAATGGATCGAGACTAAATAGTGGTGTCTTGTCATTGAGGAAAATAGCTCTTGCACATCGGTGCTTGCTTTGTTTTTTGGAGTGTGAACTTAACCATTTCCATCCTCTCATAGCTTAACTCATAGGAGTTTTGCTTAAATTTGACCATGCTGCCTTTCAGTCCTCTGGGCCGATCAGACTGTGGATGTTCTGCAAAGTGTGCTGGCTTGCTGTTCCTTTCAAGCTGCCTTTCCTCTCGAGCCAGAATCCCTGCCTTCTGGTCAAGCTCAGGTTTACAGTGGCTAATTGGGTGTGACTCTGGAAAGTTCACTGCTGCCTTGTTGCCTAGGACATTGCTTTGATGGAATAAGGTGCATGATGTGGAATTCTTGTGTCTGGATATATATATTTATTCAAAGATGGGCAGAGGTCATCTATGGGCATGGGAAAACTTAAACCTCCACGCTGTAAGTAGTCATTCCTGAGATATCTGAATTGTTGATCTATAGAGTGGGGATGATATGCACTTTAAAAAAAAAAATCTCAACAGTGCAGTCTTTGCACAGAACTAGGTTTTGGGGGGGGGATTGCCTAGAGGTATGTGATAGTTGGATTGTTGAGGGGGGCTTGCTACTGTTGTGGGGCTGTGGGTGTCTGTGTGCCTTTTGTTTAGAAGTGTCCCATCTTGAACAAAAAGTCTTGTCCTCTCTTTGCCTCGTGCTGAGAGGGACAGAGCCAAGAGATTAAACTGCCATTCTTTGTATCATCCCTTTTCAGGACGGGGATTCCTCATTTAAAGTATTCAGATGAGGTGAGAGGGGGGCACATAGAAACAAGGGAATTGCTAGGGTAGGTCTATTTCCCCTTCATTTTGTTTCCATTCGGTTAAGCAGAAGCGTCTCTTTTCTTTAAACAAAGTCCTGTGTGGTGTTGGAAAGTGGTCACACAAGTATCTAGCAACAGTAGCACTTAAAGCTAGGATTCAGCCTTTCCTTTCCTTAAGGGCTAGGTGTGTTGGTAAACAGTCCTGAGAACCAACTGGGAACTGTTGCTATGAGTTTAGACAAAATATCTTCCAAAACAATTATGCAAGGCCGAAAGGAAAACATCCTTAACTTTATTGGAAGTAGTGCTAGTTGCCATAATTCATTCTCTATATCATAATATTTTTTTTCAAGCTTGCAGTAACATGTTGTGCTTGTGCCTTTCAATGTTGGTAATTAAACCAGTGAGGAAGCACCCAAGATAGTGCAATCTGTATCTGTAATGTGGATCGGGAGTTCTATTCTGGTTTTGGGTTTGTGTTGGTGGGGTTTTTGTGGGTTTGTTTTTTTTTTTGTTTGTTTGTTTTTTTTACCTCTGACTTGTGTAAGGACTTCTTAAATCTACTTTAAACAGTGTTAAATGATCATGTTGTGTTTTATTTTCAGAGTTTCTTTCAAGTTGACAGACTTGGTCTAGAATAGTAACAAATAACATGTAACTTTCATGAAATATTAACCAAAAATGGTTTGGGCCAATGGAGCCTCTGCATAGAAGTTTGGGCACATGTCTCGGCTTGCCCAGCTTTGCTTACTTTTGGAAGCATTTTCCCACAGTTATCGGTGAATGAAATGGAATCCTAGTCTGCTTTGAATATGAAACATATTTAGGCTATATTGCAAGCCAGTGTCCATCACAAACTAGGTTTTCATTCAGAGGCTGCATGCTGTGTCCAGTCGTGAGAAAGCAGTCTGCTTCAACTCTTTCTTTTCTTTTTTTTCTTCTTTTTTTTTTTTTCTCTCTTCTTAAGGAATTTGAGGTCTGCCATACACTTGCACCTTGTAGCAGCTTACTCTCAGAACTGTATTTTGGTTTCTGTTACAGAAAAGGTGTTAAGCGCTGCAAACCACAAATGAGCAGACTGTGACTGAGCGCAGATACAATTAAGAAGAAATAAACCTTACGATACACAGCTTCTATGGCAAAGCATAGAAACCCTTAATAGAGAGTTTTTATTTGTTCTATTATTGTTCTGCTCACCAGAAAGATGTTACACTTATTACCTCATTTATAGTTATTATTATACTTCTTACTTTTCAAGTCTTATTTTTTTCTTATTTTTCCTCAGCTTTTTTTTTTCCCGAGAGGGGGTCTTTTGTTTTGTTTTTGAATCATTCTCTGAGTTTGGATATGGCTGGCTAAGTGGCAATTTTGAAAGATACAGCCTGGATAATAATATCTCAGCGTAGAGCTGGGGGAGGAGAAGATGTTTTAATGGCTCTTGTTCTCAAGTTAGGATTGAAGATAAAGGTGGCTTAGATGTAATAGCTGGCATCTTTCCAACCCATGGAGTCACTTCAGTTAGCTTATGCTTATGATTATTATTACTGGAGTGCTAGCGAGCTCATTGGCAGATTAGTGCGTCTGTAAATGTGACACGGGGTGGATAGTGCCTCTTCCCTTTCCCTGCTCTTCCAAATAGTCTGATCTTAGCCTTTGTTTTACAATGCTTCTCTCTCACCCCACCCCCTTCCCATATCCATCAGTTCTTCCCTCAGTTACCTGATACTTGTGGGAGCTGCGATGGCCCTCATGCAGACAAAGCTTTCAAAGGGGGTGCTGAAAAGCAAAGTCCCTAGAGATTGCGCTGTCAAGGCAGAGCACAGTAATCTTAGCAACACTCCTTGCTTTCAGGATGGTTGGGGGAAGGGACATCAAGACTACTTTTCTGTAACTAAAATTCTTTTGAAGCAGTTTTTGAGGGTGGGGGTTTGGTTTTGGGTTTTTTGATGCTACTATGCTAGCCCGGTGTTTTCTGTCTTCCGTGCGCAATTCTTCCACACATGCTTTATTGTGGCTACAGCATAGTGTCAAACGCTGTACTTCCTGGTTAAGTACATAAGATGCTTTAATGATGACAAAGATGAGCTATCCAAGGTGAAAGGTCTTCTAAGTCAGACTGGATAAGGTAGCTTATGGGGTTTCAAGAAGATCATGTTTGTCTCAAGTATAATCTATTACCTATTTATGCTTTCAAGTATTCCATTTTAGGCAGAGACCAGGATTTTTCTTTTTAATTAAAATTGTTGTGGTTGGTTTTTTTTCTTACAGTCATGTGTGGCTTTGAAACTAACTCTTCTTTCTCTTTTGCAGAGATCCTACACATTGCTTGTTGAGGCATGGGATTACAATGATAATTCTACTAGTAAGTATTCATTCCGCCGGTTTACTTAGTTCAGACACCTTGATTTCCTGTCCATTGAAAGGCCTTTGGTAGTCTAACCAGCTCACTGTGAAGTAGAGCATGAGGAGAGGGAAAAGCTCTCCCCCAGACAATTTGGAGCAACTACTCCAGGCTCTGCAGCAGCCTGTCTCCCTCACGTTGCCTGTAGAGGGTGAGTAGCTTGCTCACCTAGGCACCAACGGTTTGATGCCTAAAAATAGATGCTGTTAATTCCCTCTTTCTCCTTAGGGAGAATAAAAGCAAAGGGGTTTCTTCAGGGGTTTTTGTTTGGATTTTTTTTTTTTAAAATTGGGAGTCATATTCAGAAGCCTAAGTCTTGTTGGCTTGGGACCTCTCTATAAACTGTGTACTTCTCAAAACTGAACATGCTGCTTTAAAAAAAAAAAATCTCCATAAGACTTGGTACAGATATCCATCTAATGACTGTAGATGAGAAACAGGAGTGACTACCAGCTCTTCCTTGGGAGCTGGATGTCTAGGGATTTATATTCAGGGGCTGAAAAATATTTACCAGACACCATCTGGTAGAGCTGGCTGGAAATCAAGGGTGGGAATCTTTCGCCTGGAATGTCTTTGGTTGGTTTCAGAAACTTTCTGCTAAGCTTTTCCTGTTGGCTAGACGAAGCTGTGTAGAGTCTCTTGGTGTATGAGCTGTTCTGCTTATTGCCTACTGTTACTGAAGTAGGTGGGCAAAATTAGCTCTATTTTCAATCTAAGGCTTTAGTAGTGTGTGGTAAAAGCCACAGGGGAAAGTATGAATCTGAACTCATAAACCTTTTGTTGACACAACAAGCCTTTTCCTTCAACAAGGAAGCAGCAGCATTGTGGCTTGTCTTACACAAATCTTATAACAGCTTCTTGTAGTCTGCTTCGGAATGCCAGGTGACAGCCACACAGTAATGAAATGGACTTCATGCTTCATGAAAGAAAGGACTTGTAGAAATGTGCACAGTGCTGTGGTTTTATGTCTTAATTGGTGAAGAGTACGCTGCTTGGGAATGGCCTTTGAGTCTGGGAACCTTTCTGCGCAGATCTGCTCTTTAATTTTTGTTTAACATACATGCGATGTCCTGTTAGTTCCAGAAAAGAAGTTGTCCATTGCAGGTGATTCATGTGACCTGTCAGTGATAGCCAGGGTTTGCTTTACAACCAGCCACATTCAACATTGTTGCAGTACCTGTGATTTCAGGCCCTACCCCAGCACAGTCATGGAGTGGTGGCTGGGAGACTTCTGGGCTCTTGACTATGGAGTGGTTTACGCAGGAGCAGAAAATAGATTGCTGCAGCAGCAGGGTTGTATGGAAGATGCCTGAATTCAAAATGAAGGTCTTGTTTACAGTAGGATCTGAGAGTTTTTTCAGACTGGGTCTCTGCCACTTTTACTATTATTAGATCTCATCTTTTTTCATGAAACAACTGCATTTCCAAAGCTACACAATGAACCCTTTCTTTGCTTTCATGTTCTGGAAGTACAATTGTCTTCAGACAAAATTGCCTCATTTCTCAGCAGTGCATTTGACCAAGTGCAGACATGTTCTTACATATGTTCCTGATTTGCATTCCTGCTCTAGCTTTGCTGTCACATATCCATCTGTAGGTCACTTCAGTCACTGTATTGCACAAAGCTTTTCCTTTGTACCTCATTGCTTTACTTACAGTCAGCTTTCCCATTAGCTGAAGAATAAGTCTTGAAGACCTAGTTAAGGAAATCATTAGAACTAAACAATTGTCATCATATAACGTGATGAGTATTTTTTTGATGTCCAGGATTTTCTTTTACCCTAATTACCACTGAATTGTAAGGACTCTCTGAGAGCTCTCAAAAAAAAAAAAAAAAAAAAAAAAAAAAGTGGGTTTAGTAGGCTTTGTAAGTTTTCAATAGCTCTAGCATCCTCTGATCAATGCAGTCGTTAGAGGAGATCCTAGAGTGGATGCTTCCTTCCCCCTGTACATTCCACTCCTCCTACGTTCCCTTTACCACATACTCTTTCTTGTCTCACTTCCAAGAGCGGCTTGCAGTTAAATTCTGGTCCTGTTGAAGTTGATGAGAATAGTTTTTGTTGGAGCCAAGATTCAACTTAAACGGTTTTCTTACTCTGGTTCTTGTCTAGATGCCATCTTGCTACCGTCGCTTCATACGTAAAGCTAATGGGGCTGACATTGCATCTCGAACTATGTCAAAGAGCTATTGTAAATTACTGGTATCAGTTGCATGTGAATTCCAGTCAGGCATAAGAGACTTCAGCACAATGTAAACCAAGCCATAGCTGGAAGCTGTCTGAAACAAAGACTTTCAAAAATAACTGTGGTGTCCTTGGCCACCCAAACTGCTTGGAGGGGTCTGGGCTTTTTTTGTTGTTGTTTGCTTCCTGATGCTGCATAGTTATAATTTCCAGAAATTGGAGCACTGAAAAGCAAAGGTGGGCAGTCAAAATAGCTAATTTCCCTGTGGCTAAAAACTTTGATACAGTTGCCCACCGAATAAAAAGACCGATTAATAGCTTTGAAGTGTAGCCGCAAAAAGGGAATGAAACCAACAAACTCTCTGACAGCGAAGTGCAGCGTGGAAGCTAAAGATGTACAGAAAGCCTCTCTCTTCCACTTCATCAATTTCTAATTGGTTAGTGTTTCCTCTAACCTTTCTATCAAAGCATGGGCTTCTGAGTCAGATGATGTCCGGGGAGTTAGGAAGATCGCTTTCTGTCAAGCCTGGCTGACCGCTTCTTTTTATTTACTTAACCAGTCTGCTGCTTTGGGATTGCTTACTATAAAACTTAAAACATTGTTGGAGCAGGCTAAGAATGGAAGAGTTGTTGCAATGCCTTCCCCGAAGTCTGGGTCAGCAGACTTGTGTAAGTGCGTACTGACAGGTGGGAATAGGGAAGGGTGGAGAAATTTTTGTACAAGAAGGAACATGCCAATACTTCATTGTGAAAACTGTGGGTGATGGCTAATGGAAAGGGTTCTTGAGTCCGTGAGACCTTACTTGAATTTAAATGTATGGTGGTAGCTTTATAATGTGTATCAAATGAAAGGCATTTTAGCCATGATCCAAAGGGAAATCGCAGCTGGTTTTCATCTGGGCCCTTAAAAAAATAAAGTCCAGCGGACTAATAAGGATGTTTCCATTTGAGTTCAGCCTGTGGTTAAGGGCTCAAAAGAGCCGGTGGCTGGAGTGAGATGTCATAGACGTACAGCAAGGACATGCTTCCTAATGAGCTGGCAGATAGGGGAAGAATGATAGACCAGAGGCAAGAGGAAAGATCTCTTTTCCAAGGCGACTATTTTTCTGGTGCCAAGGACTGAAATAGCTGTCAGTGGTATGTTCCCAACGGGGAACAGGAAAAGACTAGAAAAGCAAGAGCGTGTTTGTGGAGGGGGGGTGGTTTGCAAAACTAAATTGAGTGTCATTCCCCTTTTCTCCTGCCACTTACAGGAGAAAAGGATAGAGTTGTTTTACTCGCAAGAAACAGGATGTCTTTATGCACAGACTCGTATTTGGGGAAATGCATTTGCTTTCCAACTGTGCTGTAGATCGGGGTGTAATCTTGGCAAGTGCAGCAAAGCCATCTCCAGCACGCATGAGTGGAACTATAATCGCTTGACTAGCCCCATTCAAGGCGAATAGATATGCATCTGCTTAAGTACCTTTTAGAATTAGTCAGTAATCTTGTTGATGAGATCTAAGAGCCTTACACCTGCACGGTACAGGACATGATATTGCTCTGGATATACCAGTATGGAAAAGTCCTTAGGCATCTACATTACTTGTGAATGGGATTTAAATTAATAAAGGCCTGCATGCATTTGAAAGTCTTACACATAGATGTGGGGTTGGGGGCTCAGTGCCAGTGAATAATAAAAACTGATTTAAATGGAAAATGTTATAGAACCAGAAATACTAGAAGGTGAATAAGAAGTTGTTGCCCTTAATTTCACACTGTAAACACTTAACGAATGCTGTAGTCTGGAGCAAAGAATAGCCCCCAAAATGGCTAAATGCTTACAATGTGTGTGTATTGACACTTTCCTGTGGTTGTGCAGCAAGTGCTTTGACTTAACTTTATTCAAAACTGTAGGCAAGCTGGCAGGATCTAGTAGTGAATTGATAATGGGTATCTGAGGCTTGAGAAGCCTGTTTGGAAGTTCTTTTTGAAAGCTACAAATCAAAGTTCCTTAGCAATACATTTAAAGGTATTTTAGATGGAAAAACTGCCCGTGTGTCATCTTAAGCTTGATGTAGCTACTTCATTAGTCTTCAGCTCTGCCTTATGTAAAATCCCCAAACTTTCCTTTGTAATTGTTGGAAGAACAAGCTGAACATAAGTATGTTTGAATTCTTAACACTTGAATGTGCCAGTACTTCACACGCTGTTTTCTAACACATCATTGGCAAACTGCCCTTCTACCTAAAATTCTTCTGTCGCTGGATTATGCTCCCATATACAGAACAGTGTAGCCTGGTACTTATTTTTGTTTTTGTACTATGTCTGCAAGGGTATTTTGGCTGTTTTATGATAAACTTTCACTCGGCAGTCAAGTGCTTGCTAGCAGCAGGTTGTAAGGCAGTGTCAGATCATTTAAGTCACAAGACCTGGACTACAAAGTGAAATACCACAGATATATACAATGTTCCGAGCTAATGTGAAATATTATTATTTCAAGGCATAATTTA
Source organism: Gymnogyps californianus (assembly GCF_018139145.2). Lineage (NCBI taxonomy): Eukaryota > Metazoa > Chordata > Aves > Accipitriformes > Cathartidae > Gymnogyps > Gymnogyps californianus. The sequence goes on along the minus strand of NC_059473.1, from coordinate 6,760,535 downwards.
GACAGTTGTAGGGCTCTAAAAGCCAGAAGACTTTTGCTGGAACTAAATGTCAAGTACAAAGTCTAAACTTTGAAATGCTCTATAGAGAGAAGCGGGATCTATAGCACATATATGCAGTAATTTGAGTTCTCTGCTTGGAGCTCTGGTAGTTTTGAATTTTTAGTGTCAGCTAACATCTGAAGAGAGAACTTCCATGGTATTTCTCAGCCAAAACCCAGTGAGATCACTGATGTCATCTGAATGCCGGAGTTGCTAGTTTTCAATTTAGTGTTTACACCAGAGTCCCAGAAGGCTGTAAACCTTTTGCGGTGCTTATGTTCAGTTTGTAGACATTGCTTTATTAGGCTATTGTAATATGATGTTTTCATAAATATTCCAGTTAAAAAACAAAACTAGTACCGTCAATGGAGGAGCCTGGAAAACTACATTATGTACCATTCTATTGGAGCTAGAAGTAAAAGCAGCTGAATTTTCTTTAATCACGAACTGTGTGATTCTTATTGGATGTCCTTACACTGCAAAAGGGATAAGTGATTGGCAGTAACCTAACAGTCCCTTTTGATTTCAAGCTTTGTTCAGTTTGATAATGCTGCATGTGTGTTTCAGTTAATGGTTTATAGCTCCAGGGCAGCCTTATCTTACTCTCTAAAACAGAAAATTAATAAAACCAACTGGCTGCCTCAGAGAGTCTTGCCTGCGAAGCTAGAGGGCTGTGATGTGGGAGGTAGCGATACCTAAACGAAGTTTTAACTCTGACATCTCTTCTGACTTCTAGATCCTGATCGCGTTATTGAGAAGGCATCCCACTCTGGCATGATCAATCCAAGCCGTCAGTGGCAGACTTTGAAACATAACGCAGGAGTTGCCCACTTTGAGTATCAAATCCGTGTGACTTGTGCAGAACATTACTATGGCTTTGGCTGCAACAAGTTTTGTCGACCAAGAGATGACTTCTTCACTCACCATACCTGTGACCAGAACGGCAACAAAACGTGCTTGGAAGGCTGGATGGGACCAGAATGCAACAAAGGTTTGTGACGAATGCTCGACCCCCAAATGATCAGCGGGGTTGGATAGGATTTGAGTGCATTGTATCCAGGTTGCAATTCAGTGGTCAGTTTGTGCAGACAACAGGGCTAAGGACTGATGGGACAGCGACTAACTCTTTACACAGAGAACTAGGGGCAGGAGAAGACTAGTTTCTGCCTTGTTTTAAAATCTTGGAGAGATCTGACAAGTACTGGGCACTTAGCAGATGTGTTCTTTCTCTGATTATCCACATTTTTGCCCTTGGGAAGAAAACCCAGCCCATTGACTTCAATGGGAGTTCTGCTGCTGACTTCAAAAAGGATTTCCCCTTTGGTGCAGAACTTCAAGACAAGCAGGAAGGAGAGACTTGTTTTAGAGCTGACCTGGCAAGTGTAAAGCTTTGGTGTTTGAAAAGTCCCAGGCTGTTTGTTCTACCTGAGATGATGTTTAACATGTTTATTAGGGAATGGCAACTTCCTAGGTAATTTCAGAAGGAGAAAGCAGGACTCTGAGTAGGAACAGACTATCAGCATGTCTTGCTGACTGAGTTTACCTGCAATTTGAATCGATGCTCATCTTAATATCTTGTCTGTTCAGAGATACAGCTCAAAAGTAAATCCAGAGTAGTTAAAAGTTGCTTTGCATTAGATGTAAAGCCAGGGAGGGTGGGCCAGTTCCCCTGCAAAAGACAGAGAAAGGAAACCTGTGGACTCGAAGTGACTTGAGCTCTCTAAGGCGAGACGGTTTCTCTTGGATAGAAACAACTCCTTGAACAGCACTAGGTACGATTCCTCCGCAAAGGTAGCGGATAGATTTCCTGTCACAGGGAGCCACCTACCTTGGTTTTCCTTCCAGTAGACTTGATACGAGAGACTTGTTAAAACCCTGGATTTAGTAGGATTACAATGCTGGTTAGAGATTAAAACATTCCCACGAGTGTGAAGATGCAGGAAGCAGGCAGCATGCTGATTACTCTTCTTTTCTGTTTTAACAGCTATTTGTCGTCAGGGATGTAGCCCCAAGCATGGTTCTTGCACAATTCCAGGAGAGTGCAGGTAAATGCTCCCTCTCCCTCCTTGTTTCCCCCCACTTCCCCAAATAATTAAACAACTGATGCTAAACACAAGAGGATTGGGGAGGGAGGGTGTTTTTGGAGTCGTGTTTTTTTGACCAAGGCACATTATTCATGCTGACTTGCCTAGAATAAGGGGGGAGCAGGCTTTTAATGCACTGATAATTTTAAGAAGCTTTTGGGTTGTGAAATGGTGGCACTGGAGGGGAGGGGGGTATGGGATAAATCGTGTGAATGCTGCCTAATGAGCACTAACTAATTGTTTCTGCATAAATAGTGCAAATGTTTTGTGGGTATGTGTGTTTTTTCCAACAGCCTGATTAATAGGCTTTTTCAGCTACAGGCTTGAAGTACAGCGTGGCTTTTCTCTCCTCTTCTCCCTTTCACTCTTTACCCCTTCCTCCCTCCCACCCCCTGGTTTCTTCCATCAGTAGGCAAAAGTCAAGCATTCTTTAGAATGGGATTAGTTAAATCTCTCGGTTCCTTTACCATTGTGAGCCAGGCTCCGAGTGCTGAGAGGTTAATAGCTGGGATGAAATCTTGTCAGTAGGCTCCGATGAATGCAGAATTTTGCTCCCATGCTTTGAAGTCCGTTCTGTCCTGGCAAGGAGACAATGAAAAGCAGAGTTTCTCCATAACCCAGCAATTAAATATTTGGAATGCCTCAAAATATACAGCATATATTTACAGCACAGGGAGGTTTTCTCCCTTACTAATAGAGGGTTAATGGATATTAAATGTGGACATTCTTTATCAACAAACTGGTTGTAAGTTGCTTCATGTAACCTTTTATCATATCTGTTTACATGCGATAGGGAACTGAGGGCTTCTGAGGTTACAAAATGTTGATATTGATCCTGTGTAGGAAGGGTTAAAAGTGAAGCTTGGGTATTCACGAATAAAACACAGAAGTATGAAGGAACAGAAAGTAATTTTTCTGCCTAACAAACATATTGGTGGATTCTCTATTGCTGGAAACTTTTGCATGAAGTGGACTGCTTTTCTTTCCAGATAAGCTGTAGTTCAAACAAGAATGAAATCTGGGGTGTCTGACAGACTATATCATATAAGAAGTCAGCCTAAACAGTCACAGTGGTTCATTCTTTCTCTCTGTCCCACTAATCTATGCTTCAAAAACCAAACAAAAAAATCAGCAAGGAACGTTCTGCAAGTAAGGTAGGAAGTAACTTCTCATCCTCCACAAGAGACACGGCAAAGTGAAAGTCAAGCCACAGGATGGGCTGCTGTAGGTTGTTCAGGGATTTTAATGTTTAGCAGCACTGATATAAGCTGGTTAACCCCCAGAACACCAAATCTAAATCTTTTTTTAATTAAAAAAAGAAAAAAGCCTAGCAAGTAGTAGAAAGTATCGGGGGCCAGATGGCGAGAGGAGTGTATCAGTCAAGGCTACCAGTGATTTGTGCTTCTGTCATCAGAATAAACATGCCTTGTAGGGTTGCTGTCTCCTAGTCAGAACAACAGGCTTTGTTTCCAGATTTTTTTCTTTCCTTTCTCTTTCTAAGTCTCTTACCTCCCACTCGCTGCCCAGACATGCGCTAGTGCTCTTATTTACTTAAGGTGCAACTTTCCCACACTTGATTTGCATAGTCTTGAAACAATGCTGTCCTTCTGGTGCTTTCAGATAACTTCTGCTTGCCAAGTTAGACCAATATCTTTAAAGTGAACACAGAAACAAGATTTTATTTTCTTTTAAGTTTTGATGAGTCATATAGGCTGTATGTTACAAATGCAACAGAGTTTAAAAATAACGTCCCAGCAGAAACTGCTCTGGGTTCTGGTACAATAGACAACTTGCAAACATTCTTAAAATATCCTTTTCCCTTTTGGTGCGAGTCACTTTCTTTAATGCAGGCCAGCCAACAAAACCATATTTACTCATGAATCACTATACAAGGAAAGTTAACTTTAAATTTCTCATGAGAAACTGCTGCATACATATTATTAAACAAGAATTATTACCATGAATCTTTTTCTGGAATTGATATCTAACTTTTTTTTTAAATGCCCATAGCCTTATCCAATTTTGTTTGTTACCCTTTGAAGCCGATGTTTGAAGAAAGTCATATCTTTGGCTCTAAAGCTCATGGCTTTTTTTCTGTGTGTTGGGTTTTTTTAATTACTTGTTTCTCTTTACACTTGCTTTAAAGAAAACAAAAAAACCACCCCTTTGATTTGGCAGAAAGGAGTAAAATTCTCGATTTGGATACCTGTTTTTGCAGGTGAGGTCCCTTTAGTTTTGCTTGTGTGCAAGCTCACAGGCAAGTTGCTTTGAATGCAATACAAATTAAAAGGGTATGTTCCTAAATTCTGATCTTTGTGCATTCTTATGATATTCCCTATACAGAAGGATTTTCCAAGAGCTACTTGAGAGAGGTTGTTTTGCCTCATCTGGTTTTCTTTCATGTTCTTTGCACACAAAGACACATAAGTTAGACTAGCTTTTTTTTTTTTAACAGACCAACTAATAAGAATTTCCCATTGACTTTGAATAGGCTGCTATTGAAATAGCTATTTAAAAAAAAAAAAACAGTTAATTAGGATGCAGTTTGTCACCTCAGATTTTTAGAAGGGAAGTCGGACTTACCACTAGCTGTGTGTGATTACCCAGTGGATAGATCCTTCTAGCTTTTTCCCATGAGAAGAAATCGCCAGTAGAAGAGTGGTGGGGGGTTTTATAAATAGAAAGCTTAGCTGACTTCTGTACAGATGAGGTTTGTTTTCATAATTTAGTGACAGCTTAGTGCATAATTGCTGCTGATCAATTACTCTCAGGACCTGTTAATGAAATACAGTACCTCAACAAACCCTTGCTTTTCATTTTCAACTTGTTTTCCTTGTTTCTATCTATAGATCCACTTTCATTTGAAGAATGCTTGGTCTGCCTTGCTAGTGAGAACTAAATGAAAGCCAAAATGAGCTTTCCCTTAAGGGGACTTTACTTTAAAAGAACATCTTCCTTTTAAGTACAGAATTCAGGTAGCTCATTGATAGTGGCAATAAATAATTTAAATAATAATAAATTCTTCTCCAGACATGAAATTAACGTTTCTCACAATTGGATATGTTTTAGTTATTCCCTGAGAAGAGGTTAGCATAAATCAAACTCTGAAATACACTGACAACTGATCTTCTTTGAACACATGTCAAATCCTGATGTGTGCTGTTTTCTTTCATATCTCACTGTGGCCCAGTCCATACTTGCTGTGTGTCTTCTAGTTCAGAACAAGGTTAACTTCCCATAGAGCAGAGAACTCCTAACGCTTTGCTACTGCATTGCCGAGGGCTCGGAGTTGGTGTTTATGGTTTTGTTTGTCTTCCTGCAAACCCAGCATGGCTGAAATGCCTGGAACCTTGTATTGATGAGGATCTCTGGATCACTGTTGTTTCCACTGACTTTTTCTCTCCCCCCTCGATTTATAAAGCACCCTGTCAAAGTCCAGCGATTGATTTGTAGTGCACACCCACCCTCTCTGCCACATTTGTATGAGGCTCCAAAAGAGTATTATTGTGCTGAATGGCCTCATGCTGGTTCTCTCAGAACAGTTATTCTTTTGTCAGGAGGCTGGCCACAGAGACCTTGGCAAAACTACTAAAATGTTTGTTTACAAGAAACCATCAAACCAACCTTGAATAGCTTCTCCCCTCCTCTTGTCCTGCCCTTCTCCCCCACCTCCCCAGTCTTTCTCCAAGCTTTGGAGTTCCACACTCTACACAGAGCAATTCTAACGGGTTTTTGGTTTGTTTCCCTGTTCTGATTTTCTTTTTTTTTTTTTTTCTTTTTCTTTTTTTTCTTTTTTAAATGAAGGTGTCAGTACGGATGGCAAGGCCAGTACTGTGATAAGTGCATTCCACACCCAGGATGTGTCCATGGCACTTGCATTGAACCATGGCAATGCCTCTGTGAAACCAACTGGGGTGGTCAGCTCTGTGACAAAGGTATGCTTATCTTATGGATAGCCAAGTATAACACTTGAATTTTAACACTGGCAGACTTAGCAAGGAGAGAGTGCACGCGAGACTGAGTGAGCGAGCCTCCTGAAACGTGGTGGAAGTTTTTTGTCCTTCAGCTGCTTAGTGTTGTCTTCTCTGCTGTTCTCGCATTGTTAGCATGTGTGCTTAACTTTTCCCTGTCCTGTCCTACTCTTGTGTGCGGATGTATTCTGTGAGGGCTCTACAATAATGGAACAAAGCATGCATGTGGTGATGTTCCTGTTCTTTTTCAACCATGGCTTTAATGCTGCTCACCTCTTGCAGATCTGAACTACTGTGGAACCCACCCACCCTGTTTGAATGGTGGTACCTGCAGCAACACTGGCCCTGATAAATACCAATGTTCCTGCCCTGAGGGCTACTCAGGACAGAACTGTGAAATTGGTAAGCGTTTGATGCAGCTGCTGAGCTGCCACTTGGCAGTTAATTCTTGCCAGCTTTTAGTGGCTGGTTTTGGATATATTTCATGAGGTTGGGGCAAAGTCAATTTCTAATATTAATTATGATGTCAGGGCTAGCTACAAAGATCCAGTCTTGCTTGTTCATGCTTCATCATGAACAGTTGGTATCTCTGAACATCAGCCTTCTGCTCACCGGAGAGATCACTACAAGTTACCTTGTCTGGCTCTCACTCAAACAGGCGCGAGTCAGTGTGGTGATGAGTTTAGCACGGAAGATGACTTCCTGCTGGCTAGTAGCTTTTTGATTCACAGTTCTCACAGGAGTGCAATACATCAAGAGTCATGATGGTGTATGGAGGGAGCAGGGGGTGGCTTCTGGTGATATTGCTGTTGTCTCTACCGTGATGTACTTCTGTCCCGGTGCAGCGGAGCACGCCTGCCTCTCTGATCCTTGTCACAACGGAGGAAGCTGCTTAGAGACGTCTACAGGATTTGAATGTGTGTGTGCGCCTGGCTGGGCTGGACCAACTTGCACTGATAGTAAGTTCTTTCGAAAGTGAATTAAAAATGTGCTAGTTTGCTCTTTTAGATCAGTCTTTCTAATCCCTGATAAACTTACAGGGCAGCCTACTTAACCTTTCCCAGCTTTATTTAGCATTGGTTCTTGGCAGCCATTTATACCACTGCGCGCTCTCTTCTCCTTTGCTTGTACCAAGGTTTTTGTTAAATGCCAGGGGAAAGAATAGCTAATGGCTTCTTGAAAGAAGCAGAACACTGAATTTTTGTAGCATTCTGGCAAGTTGTTTAAAACACTGTTTTTAGAGATTTGCTGGATCAAAATCTGACTTCCACTTGCAAAAAGGCCACAGGTGTAAACTTCTTCCCCTGTGCTTTGAAACCCCTTTCACACTACTGTTATTTTTAAAGGAGGCTTTTGCTGAAATCAGAGTAGACCTAGAAATTCCAAGTAGAAGTCCTCTTTTTCTGTTCCTCAGGGCAAATCCTAGTAGCAGCAACCGTTTATCAAATTTGTCAGTTACTGACATTGCCTGTTCAGTAACAGAGCTAAGCCTCTCCTTACTCTGCATTACAGATATTGATGATTGTTCTCCAAATCCCTGTGGTCATGGAGGAACTTGCCAAGATCTAGTTGATGGATTTAAGTGTATTTGCCCACCTCAGTGGACTGGCAAAACATGCCAGCTAGGTGAGAACTGCTTTTCTCTTCATCCAGTGTTGCTCTGGGAGGGGGGAGATAAACGCAAGAGGGATCACAGTCCAGCAGGCAAGGCCAATCATGCCCTTTGCTTTAGGCATGTTTACGGTTCCAAAGCCTATGGACGTATTCTGGCACATTGAGAATATTAAGTGTCGGTGTTTGCAGGACTGGGGTCTAGGACAGTCTCAAAGCATAGAGCGGCTTTCTTCTGTCGTCGTTTTGCTGATGCATGCTAGCAGTTGAAGGAAATAGTTAACTAAGCCAAACAGACATACTTTAAACCGTAAATGAACTGAAGTGGGGAGGGTGCGTGTGTATGCCTTCCAGTCCCGCCCCCACATGTATTTCTTCCTTTAGCCTGTGAGAAAGTTGCTGTATGGCTTCAGCCATGTCAACTCCTCCGACCAAGGAGTTCACAGCTGGGTTCCAAAATGTGGATGATCTCACGAAGAATGAGCTGTCTGCATTCTTTACACAACACACTAATCCCAATGACCAGGCTGCAGCGCTCCTCCTTCAGAATGTTCAGTTGAGATGTGCGTGGGGGGGGGGGAAGTTGCTCTTAATGAGTGGCTGGGTAATTATCAAATAATTAGCATAGCCTCTATGTTCTAATTGCAGAGAAATTGAAAGAGCCTTCAGAGACTGATGTATGATTTGACTTTTGTTCGTTCAAGTCACCCTAATCCATGCTGTACGTTACAAGTTCCTCTTAGATCTGAATGAAGTGCTGATTATTGCTGTGAAAACCGGCTGTAGGCTTTTTTTTTTCCCCTTCTCCCTCCTGCCCTACAAGCCCTGCATTTGGTCATTCACATTGTTTTTTTCAGATGCGAATGAATGTGAGGGCAAACCCTGTGTCAATGCCAACTCCTGCAGGAACCTGATTGGCAGCTACTATTGTGACTGCATTACCGGCTGGTCTGGCCACAACTGTGATATAAGTAAGTGTCTATATCCTTGGGTTTATTAAAAGCCAGTTTTGTGTGTGTGTGTGTGTATGTATATATGCCACTGAGTTCTAAGCTCAGATTTAAACATCAGGCAGAGTCCCAGCGGCTGATGTTTTTAGAAAGGGAGTAGTTGGTGTGGAATGAAAATACACAATTTTATCAAACTCATTAGTCCATAACATAGCTATATTCTGATAAAGTGACTAAAACAATGATGTGAAGTTTCACTGCCTCTAGTAGAAGAATCACGAAAGGTTCCCACCCATTATAATAACCTTATCTCAAGGAAGGCATGCCGGAAACTTGACAAAAGGTTTATCTGGCTGCAGTTTTAGAGAGACTTGAACTCTGTATCTACTGTAAATATATTTTTGCCTTCTAACCACGCTAATTTTATTACAGATATTAACGACTGTCGTGGACAATGTCAGAATGGAGGATCCTGTCGGGTGAGCCATTCTTGTTTTATTTTGGTCTCCCTGAGACTTGCAACAGTAACTAAAACACTTGAGTCTGAACACAAATAGTGTGGAAAATAGCAATTAGCTGGTATAAATTGTCATTTCTTTGAGTTGGGGGGAGGGCCTATGTCATGCTACAGCATGTCGGGGTATGTCTGTAGAACAGCAAGGGCAAAAAATATAACTGCACTAAATGACTCATTTTCACTGCCAGTGTCACCAGTGAACGGGCTGGTTGTTGTGCAGGCTACCTACTGTCAATGTAGATACTCCACTTCAGAATGTGGATTAATGTATCCTGCCTGGAAATTAAGAACAGAAGCCAGTACTGGTGTGTGTCTGTATTTTTTTCCCCCTAAATATTCTTGCTTTGTTTGGACATAGTAGAGATATATTTTTTTTAGACTGTCGTCTTTTTTTCTTTTTTTTCATTCTTTTTTTTCTTTTTTTTTCTTCTTTTTTTTCTTTAATAAGAATATATCAAGAGGGAGAAAAAAAACCTTAACTCTAAATTTTCTTGTTCCTTCCCAGGACTTGGTTAATGGTTATCGGTGTATCTGTTCACCTGGCTATGCAGGAGATCACTGTGAGAAAGACATCAATGAATGTGCAAGTAACCCTTGCATGAATGGGGGTCATTGCCAGGATGAAATCAATGGATTCCAATGTCTGTGTCCCGCTGGTTTCTCAGGAAACCTCTGTCAGGTAAGAAGCATGGGTGAAAGGCAGGCCCTCAGCCAGTGGCGTTTCTACCAGCACCCTGGATCTGTACACTGAATGCCTTGCATCCAGTGAACCATAGTATAAAGTTGTACTTGATATCGCTGTCAGTCTGCCAAGAAAGTGCTTGATTAATATATATTGGGGGGGAAAAAAGAAACCAACAAAAACCCCTGACGGGCTGCTGAGGATTCTTTTTGTTAAACAGACTGCAAGTGTTTTGCATGTCAGGTTTTGTTGCGCGCTAACTATTAACTTTCAGTGGCTGTTTAATATCAAGAGTGCTGTCTGCTGAAATAGTTGCAAGTCTAACTAAACTCTGTGCATTATGAACAATTCATTGAGGCAGCAGATAAAAAGGTCAGATTCCACAATGTCTGCCTGTCATAGTGAGGGAAAGGTATGATAAAACTTCTGTTTCACTCTGCCTTCCCCTCTCTCCTTTCCCGCTCCCCTTTTTATTTCCCGTTCCTCTCTTTGCACTACTTACAGCTGGACATAGATTATTGTGAGCCAAATCCTTGCCAGAACGGTGCCCAGTGCTTCAATCTTGCTATGGACTATTTCTGTAACTGCCCTGAAGATTACGAAGGGAAGAACTGCTCCCACCTGAAAGATCACTGCCGCACAACTCCTTGTGAAGGTTTGTGTCACCTTGCAGGTGAATGGGAATGACTGGCAATAGTTTCTGCCCCTCCCCTGGCTGGAGCCATAACGCAGCTCCAGCAGTGTCGTCACCGGAGTAGCTCTTGTCTAAAGAGGCTGAATTTTGCCCTGTGCCTTATGCCTCTATTTGTATGAGAAGATGAGTAATATTTGTAAATATCAGCTATTTGAAAGACAGTGTTATGTCAGTGTGGACAGAAAACACACGTAGCAAATAGCCTGCTTTGCTGAATTTATTCCAGGCCATGGATGTGGTCCAGCAACCTTCAGATAAGATGCTGTGATTGTTTTACGCACCAACAGTTGGTATAGTCCTTTTATTTTAAAGCAGCAAGCATATTTGGCAGTGTCAGGTTTACGGTTGGACTGGATGATCTTAAAGGTCTTTTCCGACGTAAATGATTCAATGATTCTATGATATGCATGTCTTTTAAACGTCCATCACTGGAAATTAAAAATGTTGCTCTTAGCTTAAGAAATCAGATAGAATGGGCAATCCTCACGCAGGTTTCTGCTTTTTCTACAGTAATTGACAGCTGTACTGTGGCAGTAGCTTCTAACAGCACACCGGAAGGGGTTCGTTATATTTCTTCAAATGTCTGTGGTCCTCACGGAAAATGCAAGAGCCAAGCAGGTGGAAAATTCACCTGTGAATGCAACAAAGGATTCACTGGCACCTACTGTCACGAGAGTAAGAGCTAAAAAGAGAATATATTTTATCGTCCCCTACTCTTTTTTTGGAAAAAGATTCCATCCTTTCCTCCCAGACTGCTTTAAGGTTTCTTTCTTGTAACACAGTGAACCTTGGAACTGCTTTAAGTTTTCATATCCCGCTTGGGCGAGGCAGATTGGAATTTGCTAGGCCTTGGGGAAAGTTCACAGTAATGAACCTTCTGGCCTTGAATTGTATGTTTTTAAAACCCTTATGCATACAAGGTCTGAGGTAGTTAATAGTGGGGTTTAGCATGGATCGTAAGGACTCCTGATTTTTGTTGTTGTTGTTTTTAATAGTAATTGTTGAGTGACAGGCTCATCACTTTGTGCACTGTTTTTTAGCTATTTCTCATCTTGCTTATAACCCTTCCTCTCAAAAGGGTCTTAGAAATGGAAATAGCACCAAATAGTCTGCAATAAGAAGATGACTTCGAGTAGCTGTACTTCTAGTTTGATTTTTTCTCTTTTTTTTTTTTTCCCTCCCCTCTCCTCCCCTCCAAACCGTTGCAGATATTAATGACTGCGAGAGCAACCCCTGTAAAAATGGTGGCACTTGTATCGATGGCATCAACTCCTACAAATGTATTTGTAGTGATGGATGGGAAGGAACGTATTGTGAAACAAGTAAGTTACCCGTTCTTCAGCACGCAGAAAGATCTCTTGGAAAAACATAAGGAAGGAATGGCTGGTACTGTCTTCAAGATGATAGCGACCAATGCCAATTCAACATAAAGTCTGCTTCAAAGGCCACAGAGGACAAGGTGTCCTCTTTTTTTCCACGGAATCCCAGACTTTTGTATCGGAACTAAACCCAAGTTATGAAGGTGGACTGGGAGTAGAACCTGGCTCTCCTACTGTTCGATTTTCTGCTCTGCCCTTTAGATAACTTTCTGTAAGAAACCCGTAGCATCAGTACACACCATTTTAGGAATGGCGTATCTGCATATCACACTTGTATTTCGTCAGTCGGGGAACAGAAGAGGAGTGAGCGCTCAACTCCTATCCTCTGCCTGCTAGGATAGTTTATGTAATAGGCCTTTTCACTTCTTGTTTACTGAAACAAGATGACAAGCAAAATAAAAACAAACTGGAGGAATGTGGTGGAATATTCTTCACCTCTGTGACAGCACTTAAAGCTTTAAAATACTGGCTTAGGTGTTTAATCCGTGTTTGAAACACAGGCCAAAATTAGGGATGGGAGATGCACCTTTCAAGCATTAAGTGTTTGTCAATTCTGTAAACACTGCTTAGCTTGTTTTGTCTCCTTAACATATCTAGATATTAATGACTGCAGTAAAAACCCTTGCCACAATGGAGGAACTTGCCGAGACTTGGTCAACGACTTCTTCTGTGAATGTAAAAATGGGTGGAAAGGAAAAACTTGCCACTCCCGTAAGTTGAGCATTTCCAAAACAAAACAGGCGTGCTCTGTTAGGCTGTTTAAACTTGTCGCATTGCATTAAGAAAGCACTGGTATTAAGGCTAGTTTGGGTTCTTCACAGGTGACAGCCAGTGCGATGAGGCAACGTGCAACAACGGAGGAACGTGTTATGACGAGGGGGACACTTTCAAGTGCATGTGTCCTGCAGGATGGGAAGGAGCCACTTGTAATATAGGTAAATATCCTGCATAATCACCAGGAAGCAGATGCAGCACTGAATCTGTGACCTCAGTTTTTCCTCTTGGCTCAGTTTTGACGCTTTCTAACAACTTAGCGGCAAATCTTGTTTCTGTTACAGCAAGGAACAGCAGCTGCCTGCCAAACCCCTGTCATAACGGTGGTACCTGTGTAGTCAGCGGGGATTCTTTTACTTGTGTCTGCAAGGAGGGCTGGGAAGGACCCACGTGTACTCAGAGTAAGTCATCTCTGCTTGAACTTTTCCAGAGTGTTGCATGATGAGAACATTAGCTCATCCTGTCGCCCTTGGAGTCAAGATTGAAACCAGAAGGGAGAGCTTGTTTGATGTAGGCTTTAGCATCACCTGAATCTTTGTTTTTAATGACTTTATGTGATAGAGCCTTGACCTGGGCATGAGAAAGTTGCAAATGAGCTAAGTGGAGACAGATGTTGTCTTGTTTTCTCCCGCATTCTTTTTCTACGAGCAGCTCTGTCTGCTTCCACTTTTTTTTTTTCCCTGTTAGATTCTTTACAAGGATCTCTTCCTGTGTACATGTGTTCCACAATGTAGTTAACAAATTTTGTGGTAGAAGCCTGGAATCAATTTAGTAGAGAATTTCAGCGTATTTTTGTTAAAGTTGAGCTAAGTGTAACGTGGGCATTAGAGGAAGTTTGATCCTTCTCTACTGACAGTAGAGTTCTACTAGCCAAAGGCTGCATATTTAATGTTGTCTGTCTTTGCTTTGCAGACACAAACGACTGCAGTCCTCATCCTTGGTAGGTTGAATATGTTTATCTTTCATCCTTTCCTTTTTTGTTGTTTTAGAATTCTAGATTCTTTTTAGCTGTAGCAGTCTTTTTAATGTATATAATGACTTTTTTCTTTACAGTTATAATAGTGGCTCTTGTGTGGATGGAGACAACTGGTACCGCTGCGAATGCGCTCCAGGCTTCGCAGGTCCTGACTGCAGGATCAGTAAGTGTTTCAATGGCACTCTACCTTGATTTTTTGTCTCACTTGAATCTTGTTGCAAGACAATCATCTTAATTGAGTTAAGCGGTAGATCAGATTAATGGCAGATGTCCTGTGTCTTCTGTATCCGTACTTAGATCTGTAGCAGATGTGGGGAGGGCAGGAACTGCGCTGAAAAGGAAAGAAATCTTAAAGTCTGTTCAGCCGGAGCTGAAACCTCTTGGTTCAGCTTGAGTGGGCAAAATGCCCTTCAGTCTTCCCAGTCAGAACGTGTTTGTGTGGCATAGGTTTCTGCTTGAGATGAAAGCGTGCCAGCCAAAAACCTTGTCAACTAATAATCCATCTACAAGCCCTGAGGTGATGTATGCACTTCCCTGTAATTTAATAATAATTACAAGTAGGAGGACACTAACACTTTTTTTTAATAACAGCCATGGAAATAGAAGTTTCATAGTAGCGATACAACTGGAAAGGGGTTTAACATTGTCATCAGTTGAAGAATCTAGGAGGGGGACAAAACTGGAGTATGTCAAAGGAGAGGAAGTGTGTGTGTGAGAAGGAATGTGTCCTTGCCCTTGAAAAGCTTAAGTAGCCATAGGGGTCAGGTTTTGATCTTTGTTAGTGCCACACAGCAGAAACTTCAAAGAACTTGCTCTGAGATTATACCGGTGCTGCTAAGAAGAATCTATCTCCGAGTAGACACTAGAAAACTAACAGAAAGCTCCAGTAGGCAAATCTCTCGTATGTTTTTTGACAAAATAAAAGGATACTATAGAGTAACTTTTTTTTTTATTTCCTCTCCTTCCCATCATAGATATCAACGAATGCCAGTCTTCGCCCTGTGCCTTTGGAGCTACGTGTGTAGACGAAATTAACGGGTACCGTTGCATTTGCCCACCGGGTCGTAGTGGTCCAGGATGCCAAGAAGGTATTTCAGATGTCATAGCTGGTCGTAATACTTGTAGCGAGATCTGTATAATTGCATGTTAACAGGTTTGTGGTTGTATGGGTTTTTTGGGGGGGGTTATTTTGTTGTTGTTTTAAAGCAAGTATCTTTCTTTATTGAAGAAGCAAACTTATCACTAAGTTTAGATGAACTTAGGAAAGGGGTTTTTTCACTTTTTTCCTATTTTAAGTTTATAATTTTGTTCAATCTCTCTTCAGTTACAGGAAGGCCTTGCATTACCAGTGTGCGAGTAATGCCAGATGGGGCTAAGTGGGATGATGACTGTAATACCTGTCAGTGTTTGAATGGAAAAGTCACCTGTTCTAAGGTACAACTGTGCTGTGTTTTGGGTTATACTGTCTTCTGTCCTGTAACCAGTGGTTACTTACCGGCATTTATTCTCTTCTAGGTTTGGTGTGGTCCTCGACCTTGTGTCATACATGCCAAAGGTCATAACGAATGCCCAGCTGGACATGCTTGTGTTCCTGTTAAAGAAGACCACTGTTTCACTCACCCTTGCGCTGCAGTGGGTGAATGTTGGCCTTCGAATCAACAGCCTGTGAAGACCAAATGCAATTCTGATTCTTACTACCAAGACAACTGTGCCAACATCACCTTTACCTTTAATAAAGAAATGATGGCACCAGTAAGTAGCAGAACATAGCTCACTGTGCTGTGGCGCACGCGTGCTGGCTTCCCAGGGCACGAAACAACTTTTTTGACTGGTAAAAGTACAGGAAGAGCTGAGGCTCCCTTATTATCAAAGAAAACAGAAGGTATAGAAGGATTAATAGAGACTTCTAATCTAAATGCTTTTGTGTCTGGAGAAGAACAAAAGCTGGTTCAGGGGGAATTCCACCTCCTCTTCCCTTGAGAACTCTTACTTCAGGGCAAAAAAAAAAAAAAAATTCTTATATTTGTGTGTTTGTGTGCATATATATTTAAAAAAAAACCCAACACCTTTTTTGTATCCTCCAGGGACTTACCACAGAGCACATTTGCAGTGAATTGAGGAATCTGAATATTCTGAAGAATGTTTCTGTTGATTATTCTATCTATATTACCTGTGAGCCTTCGCACTTGGCAAATAATGAAATACACGTTGCTATTGTAAGTATTCCTGGAATATTTTTAAATGTCTTAGTAGTTAATGGCTTGGATATGTGTGCAACATGTGGATTTCATAAAAATCGTAATTCCTGGCTTTGTCAGCACTTCTCGTGGTTTAGTTTCCATCCCAATTCCCTTTAAGAACAGGGAAGAAATCCCGGTTACAAATGCATACCTGAAAGCTACCATCTGGTGGCAACTGTAATAGGGGTAGTAAAACATTTTTCTGTTCTGCTCTCTTGAGCACTGCTTTTTGGGGGTTTTTTGGTCATCTTTTTTGAAGATGGGGCCAAAAATTCTGCATTATTAGTTTCTGCCCATAGCTGGGCTTTTTGTTTGTTTCCGTTTTGTTTTTTAAGTACGAAAAGTACTGAGAGCCTTAACTGATTGTGAAAGTTTATAAACAGCAGATTATCCACGCATCTGATCTGGCATTTGGTACTAATTGTATGACTTCTTCTGTAGTCTGCAGAAGATATAGGGGAAGATGAAAACCCAATCAAAGACATCACAGATAAGATTATTGACCTTGTCAGTAAGCGCGATGGTAACAACACACTAATTGCCGCAGTCGCGGAAGTCAGAGTACAACGGCGACCGGTTAAAAACAAAACAGGTGAGCTTTTCCTTGTCTCCAAAGACGCGTACGCTGGCCATGACTAGAATGGCCTTTCAAAGCGGGTGAAGCTTTTCTCGCTTTTGAGATTGTGTAGCAAGTCTGAGAATCTCTGCCTCTTGGCCCGTTAACTGGGAACAATAAGGTGGCTTTGCACCAGGATCTTACTACTTTAAAAAACCCAAAAGTTCTGAAAATGCTCTAAACCAGTGGCCTAGCCTGTTAAAAGGGCTGCTGCTCTTCTGCGTTCTTCACGGAGAAATAAGGAAGAAGCCAGGAGGCGGCTGGCTCTGAAAGCTCCCATGTATTTACCTGGCAACGCCCCTGTCCAGATGTATGATGAATTAAAGTATTGTCAGAAACATCCATTATTAGCTTGCCGCATAGCGCCAGGCGTGCACTGGCGTCTTACTGACAGCCACCAGTGGAAAGAGAGAAATTTCCGTAGTGGGTATGGAGCCAACTGCCCTCAGGGCAGGAGATGTTCCCTCTGAGCTGGGAGCCGTGGCAGGGCAGCGTAATGAAGTCTGCGTTACTCTTGCCAGTGACGAGCGGCTCTGTGCATGTGAGGAAGACATTTTCCACGAGGGCTATCAGACAGTACTCCCGAGTCCTAAACTCACTTTAAACACCCTGTATTCTAAAAGAGCCAAGGTGATCCTGGTGTTACCGTCTGGAGCCCGGTGAAAAAAATAAGGCTTAAGAAGTGAGATTTGTTTTCTTTGTAGAAAGCCTGGACTGGAACACTTGATTTGCAGCAGGGTTAACTGGTCTCGTATCTCTTCCAGATTTCTTGGTGCCGTTACTGAGCTCAGTCCTAACAGTAGCCTGGATCTGTTGCCTGGTAACTGTTTTTTATTGGTGCATTCGAAAGCGCAGAAAGCAGAGCAGTCATACTCACACGGCGTCTGATGACAACACTACCAACAACGTAAGGGAGCAGCTGAATCAGATAAAAAACCCCATTGAGAAACACGGAGCAAATACTGTCCCAATTAAAGACTACGAAAACAAAAACTCTAAAATTGCCAAAATAAGGACACACAATTCAGAGGTGGAGGAAGACGACATGGACAAACACCAGCAGAAGGCCCGATTTGCCAAGCAGCCAGCGTACACTTTGGTAGACAGAGATGAAAAGCCCCCCAACAGCACACCTACAAAACACCCGAACTGGACAAATAAACAGGACAACAGAGACTTGGAAAGTGCACAAAGCCTAAATAGAATGGAGTACATTGTATAGCAGACAGTGGGGTGCTGCCGTGCAGGGCCTTTAAATATCATTATAAAGGCACTCAAGAGCTTGTAGTTCTTAAACTGTTGTGTAATATTTGAGTCTAAGGCTATTATTTACTTAGAAACCCTGTGTTAATTTAAGTTTTGACAAGCTGGCTTACACTGGCAATGATAGTTGCTGTGGTTGGCTGGAATACCAAGTGCTGCATTTCACATCTATGCAAAACTAGTCAAAAGTGCCCTCACGTCAATTCAGCTGTAGCTGATGCATCACGGAACCGTTTCATAAGGTGGTCTTACATAGCCTTATTACTCTTCCTTAGCGTTTAATTTTTTTTTTTCTTTCTGCCAGATGTCCCGATTTATACAGTTTCTTTAGAATAATACATTTTATTTATATTTATTGAATTTGAGTTTTTTGTATATTGGTTTTATGGTGACGTACAACTAGTTCTGTATTTGAAAGTGCCTTTGCAGCTCGGAACCACAGCAACTATCAGAAATAAGTTTATTATTTATTTTTTTATTGTATTTTTGTTGGGGCGGGTGGGGGGAACTTGTCAGCAGTTGCTGGTAAATGAAGAATTTAAAGAGGAAAATGTGTCAAAAATAGAAGTTTGTATAGATATGTAAATAATTCTTTTTTTTATTAATCACTGTGTATATTTGATTTATTAACTTAATAATCAAGAGCCTTAAAATATCATTCCTTTTTATTTATATGTATGTGTTTAGAGTTGAAGGTTTTTGATAGCATTGTAAGCTTGTGGCTTCTCTATTTTGAATTTATTTTCTTGTTACATGTTGCCTATATGCCAAAACTAAGGTGTTCTAAAATAGTTTATTTTTAATAGGATGGGCTCTCATGCCTTGATGCTGGTTTTTGTACAATGTCAAACGTTTGAAACACCTTCCATAGTATCACTTTAAGACTCTTTGTAAGTACTGACTGAGGCAGTTTAGATAATTAGACTAGAACATTTTTTTTGCTGCTTTAGACTTGAAAAACGAGTGACAGGCAGATAATCTGCTAAGAAGCAGTTTAAGGGAACAAAACTGAGCTATTACTTTATGTAGATGAAATGTGAGTGGTTGCATGTAATTAAAATATCAAATTAGCGTGTGAAGTTGGAAACACAGCAATCTTATTTTGTAAATTCTAATTATTTTTTTTTTCTCACCATGAATATGTAATACTGAACCACTTGTAGATTTGACTTTTTTTGTAATCTACTGCATTTAGGGAGTATTCTAATAAGCTAGTTGTTGAATACTTGAACAGTAGAATGTCCAGTAAGATCACTGTGTAGGTTTGCCATAGATTACACTGCCCGCCTTAACAAGTGAGGAAATCAAAGTGCTATTACGATGTTTAAGATCAAAAGGCTTATAAACATAGTAATCTCGATGGTTAACCATTGAGATCATGAAGATACCTTGTATTGTGATATTAGTGTTATATGAAAATGCATCTTTGATGTGTTGTTCCTGGCAATAAATCTTGAAAAGTAATATTTATTAAATTTTTTGTATGAAAACATAAAAGAGCGTGGAGATTATTGAGCTTGGAGGCACTCCCGCCGAGGTGGTTGTGCAAAAACAGCGGCAGGTGCCGGTTTACGTTTCCAAGACCTGCCACTGATTTCGGTGGAGGCAGTTTTTTCTTAGATGATTACGCGTTCCCCTCTCTGAATCAGATTGAAGGGGTTCGAAAGCAGCATGTCCCTTGTTCTCAGTGTCTTTCGGCTCACGTACCTCCGTGCACTTCTCAGAGGACGATGATGTGACTGGAATTGTGCAATGAGGTTACTTTGCATGGGCCAATGAGCTACCACCAGATAGTAACCAAATCTAAGTCGCTAGGCAAGATACAAACTGCTGACCTGGATGGGAAAGGATCCATAGATTATACTGACTTCTAATGGGCAAAAAGTGCTTTGTAAAGCATAAAATAAACTCTTAAAATATTCAACACAATGGCTTTTAATGCTTAACTAATGCAGCCCCTCCCACCTAAGAGGGGCTGTGTGTGGAAGTACGGGTTAGCTGTCTGATAGTTGACTCTTCTTTTAGCACGTTTTCCTGATGAAGCTGCAAATTTGCTAGTACAAATCTGAAGGAACAACTAACAGAGTGTAAGAAACTCAATTGAAAAATAATATAAAATAGGGTCAGGCTGCTGCTTGTACTTCAGCTTAAACCAACCCGCTGCAACGCTAGGCCTTTTCATCCATATTTTGTTTGTAGTAAATACAGATACTTTATATATAAAGATGGCTGCGATATGAATACAATGAACACTTAAAAAATCTGACAGCAAGACATACTCTGTTCTGTACCACTCTTACAGCTGTCTAAAAAAAAAAAAAAATCGATAAAACCTATTTAGTGTTACTTTTTATTTCAAACTCACTTTAAAAGGAGATTTCTAACTACACTACCTTGAAACGGGCACTGCTCTTACTCTTTACAATCACATGCCACATAAGTACCAAAGAATCATCAGTTTACTGCCTGCTGAATGGGAAGTCAACAAGATTAGCTTCATCTGACCGCTTCAATAATTCCTCATCAAACAAATCCCATGAGTATTTATTTCTCTTCGTTCCCTGACTTCTACAATCTGCAATAAAGCAAACATGTTGTGTCTAAAAAAGCCACTTAAAGGTAACAGAATCTTCCACCTGCCTCAGGAGTACAAAGTGAGGCTATGGACTGAATGCTTTTCCATACTTTTAACGTTGAATTAACCACCTTCCTGATGTCTACTGTTCACGTAGGTCTCAAATTCAATGATGCAGAAACCAACTACCTCTTCTAAATGCCTGAAACATTTGTAGCTGAATTTGTAGGAATAAATCTGAGTGCCTTCTATTAAGCAAAAGCAAAAAAAAAAAAAAAGGAGGGGGACTTCTTTTGCTAGCCCTGGGAACATGTATTTGACAGGCTACTTCGAAACCTACTGAGGCAGATTCTAATTACAGACTTAATCATTTAATACAGTGACAAAGCTGTTTAGATCTCCGAAGACTCAGTATAGAGCAAAACCTGGGCTCCTCAAGCTTCAAAACTCGTCAAAGCCTCGAGCGCCGTATTCATTTATTTATTTCCAGCCTTTCCTGTGCTACAAAATACTGTACTGACTGTGCAGAGGTTTTGTTACTGCAGAGTTTTTCTCCACACACAACCTATGTTTCCCATATAACTCATGTCATCGCTACCTCATAGTGTTATAAAATTAGAGCCGCAAAAATTGTCTGGGGGGGAGGGAAAAGAATGCTGTGAAATTACTATAATGATATTTTTAAATTATATCCTTATATCTCAGTGGTAGCTTCAAACTTTACACTGGTGAATATAACACAAAAACCGTCTTCCAAAGCCCAGAACCATCACCAAGCCAGGGGCTGGTATATAAAGTGTTTTCTGTTGTCATGAAAAATAAATAGAAACATGCAGTTTAAGGCTTTCCCATTAGAATACCAAGGCACATTTAGTTTTGTGGAAATTACACTTTGCCAGTTCACAGTTTACTACTCCGGGAAGATACATTCTGTTTAGTCAGGAGAAGTTTCCCGCTGCTAGCATGTGTTTGTTCTTTGGACCCTTATTTGTCTAAGAACTGAAAAATGTGTGCTTCCTGAGCTGCCATTTAAACATAGGAGCTTTAAAAAATAAATAAATAAATAAAATTACTCCCCTTAGCACCCTCAGCTTTGCTATACCTACAGCTAATTGAACCTGTCGAACCTGGGTTTGGTTCCACTCGAGCTGAACACAGCCACATCAAAGCCGCTGCACCTCCGCACGGAAAGGGCCCATCTTACGTAGAGCGAAGAGGCGCTGATCGTGCACGTTACATCAGCCTTAACGCCAATATATTCCCGTCACTGGGGGAAAGACAGCCTTGGGAACAGCTATTTCTGCATTGCTAATGGGAGCAAATGACAGCCAGCTAGCGCTTGTACATCTGAAGCCTAGCAAGTGACTAACATAAACCAGTTCAGGGCCTAAACATGAGACCAGCATCTTCAAGCAATTTCGCTGATGAAGCTATTCTCCCTTCCACAGAAGCAGCGCTTGTTCTTACACCAGCTGACGCACCTGCGCAGCAAGAGTTAATACTACTCATCAGCGCTCTGCCAAGCTAGAAAATGTACAAGGTTATGCTCTCCGTTGCTCTTTAAAGACTGCACGATTCAGCTTCTTACCTGCCGGCCCCCAGCGCGGCTGCTCCAGCCGTCAGGCTGAAGTTAGCCTTGCCTCCTCAGCTATCCCGGGGCCCACATTGCTACCCTTGCCGTTTGCAGAGTCCCTCTGGAACAAGTCACAAGGCAGAGGCTTCATGTTTTTATTAGTGTATGCAAAGATGAGAAGTTCTGACAAGGGAAGTACCAAATTCAGCCTTTTCCTCCCCAGAAGATGGAAGTGATTGCATAAGCTCCCCCTCCCCTCCTAAACGGAGCAAGAATATTTAAGTATATTTAAGAATTTTTCAACTTCCTTTTTTTCAGTATTGACACCAGCAGCCATCGTGATTACTGTTTACCAGCGCACTCAGAGTTTGCTTTTAAAGGCTAGCTGTTGTTCCCAAGAGAGTAAAAACCAGTAAAATAGCTGTGCAATGATTAATTCCAGTTTCTGGGGGTGAAGAGGAGGAAAGCGGTGAAGGTTCTGTATGGTCTGTCGGCCACCGGATGGAGGCCCAGCAGATGGCTTACGTAGCACTGGGGCAGCATTGGAGCGACGTGGTATCAGACAGGGCGTCAGACTGGAGTTCCAGCCCAGATCTTCCAGTAAGCGCCTTCTCTGTGATGTGCAAATTGTTTCAACCAGTTTCTCTACAGGGTGGAGAAATCAATCTCTATTCTTTTCATTCTAGCACTGTGAGATCATATTAATATTAAAAAGGGGCATGCCCATCTCTAGAATTATAGCTCAAGACACTTTTCTTTAAAGATCTGATGCATAAATCAAAAAGATAATTATTATGGCAGCAAATAAAGCAGTTATGGAGCTAGATTACCAATTCCTACTACCGAAGTACTATGTCTCAGCTATACTAAAGGATCTAACTTTGACAGAATGGGAGCAAATCAGTGAAATTCTCACTCAAAAAAGGTGCGCTGTCAGCTCTCACGGGAACCGATTCCCAGCTCTGGAATAATTTAAATGGATAGTAAAGGAGGTAGGACAGTGGAGGTTAATTCCCTGGACAATTTCCAGGTTACAGCTGAAATGCCCTGCGATACTACATCATTTTCACAACTCTTCTATGATTTCTCAGCATAAGCCGACACCAACCAACCAACCAACCGAACAGTCCCCGTCTAAAAATGTCACCTTATTGCCACTGTGGAAAGGACAAGGTCACGCACTACCAGGTTCCATTTTAATTATCTGGGGAAAAAAGTGAACAAGATGGGGGAAACTGTGTTCAAAAATACTTGAGCAAGTTGACGAAAGAGTTTGCAGTACGAGTTCCTTAACCAGCTTGCTTTACCTTGAAGAAATTGCTTACCCTCCGTGCTGTCCCAACTGTCAAAATAAGCATATTCATACCCCTCCCAGGTTCAACTGCAGAATGCTTTGATATCCCTTTGATGAAAGGCTCGGTGTGCTGCTATTCCCCCATCCCACATCTGCTCGTTCACATAGGGTTTTGGATGCTAGTTAATGCTTATTAGAGAAGCAAAAAGCAGAAAGCAAAGAAGTGAGGAGTGCCTTTTATTAAAGCTAATTTCTGAGGCCAACCCACACTTCCCACTGCTGGCTAAAAGGCTCTTGATACTATTAACTCTGTTTGCTCGAGCCTGCATTAGAGTGTTTTAATACAGTATGAAACGTTTTATTAGATACGGATATAGGCAAGGAGATAACTACTCATAACATGCAATCTGGGATAGTCTAACGATGTTTTACATCTTTCTTATTCCAATTGCAAACAAAAAAATTATTTTCTCCATCTTTTTCCTTAAAAGCCAATGAAATGATGATATAAAAACGTCAATTAAAACTCAGCCAATGCGACCCACATGCAGAGCGGCGAGAGGGAAGGAAGTTCACACTGACTAAATAAACGCCTTCAGAAGGCTACTTTACACCTCACTTGGTCAGAACTTTCTGTAGCAAGGAAAGTTTTGGTTCTTACAATTTTCCTTTTTTGTTAGAAACAGGTGCTCTTGAAATTATCCAAGTCAAGCGTAACACAGAAATGCGGCTATGCAATTGTAATAACACACTAACATACGCTCTAGACCCTGGTACGCAGAACTACAACCTGACAGATAATATCAGACCTAGCACAAAGCTTATTACTCAAAATAACTCTTGCGATAGTTAAAACCTTCCTACCGATCAACACTGGGCAAGGGAGATTTTACATCAGCCTGCTTCCTCTTTATAAATAAATATGTAAAAGGCTGGTCTAGCTTTTGATGTGTGTTTAAACACAAAAGTTCGCTAAACAAATATTTTTAACTACTTTGATGTAAAGAATAATGGAAACGATAGTCTGCACACATTAGAAAGCGTTTGGCTAGGAAAGGACTGTTTCACTATCAGCAAACAGCACAGACCAAATTAACCAGATGATTCATTAAAAAAAAAAAAAAACAAAAACAACCAACCAAAGCTGGCTGGTTTGGAATAGACAGTTATTTCTCTTTAAGACAAACATGTATTTTTCAATGTGAGCTCTGCATTCTGGCTTTAGCCAGTCTCAGATCTACACATATTTCAGAGGAGTTCAAAGACGCTCTGAAAATGAAAAAACCCAACATAACAAACAAACAAACACAAAAGAAAAAAATGAACCAAAGAAATTGTTTCTGTGCTTCAACGGCAGTTTCAGAACAGAACAGAGCCTTAAATATTTATGACTTTTAACAGAAAGGTATGCTAATGCTGCTCAGAAGCAAATTGGTAATAGAAAGCCACAGCCAAGACTTGCAAAGTGCTAATTTTACTCCAGCTCAGTTTCCACCTCCTTTTTTTCCCCCCCCTAAACCTGCTTTAGGAAATCAGGTTTGCGGTTCAAGACCACATCAGACCACACCTCTGCCAGTCACCTGGGTGCAGGTGGATTGTTGATAAAGAAAAACGCAAAGACTGAGAAGACGACCTTGGGCTTAAAGTACAGAGATAGCAGAGACATACGGTAACAATACAG
Source organism: Gymnogyps californianus (assembly GCF_018139145.2). Taxonomy (NCBI): domain Eukaryota; kingdom Metazoa; phylum Chordata; class Aves; order Accipitriformes; family Cathartidae; genus Gymnogyps; species Gymnogyps californianus. Next base: position 6,735,616 of record NC_059473.1, on the reverse strand, counting down.
CCCGGATGTCACAGCATCACGTAAAGCACCCATAAGGTTTGCAAAAGGGAAACTTTTATAATAGTCCTGCTGCACAGACAAAAGAAAGAACAGTTTTGAGCAGCGACACCATCTAAAAATCCAGAAATGACCATGAATTCAAAGCTTTTTCCCTGAATAACTGCATTTCTAAGAGGATCCAAGAGACAACTTTTTAAAGTAACTAAGCTCTAAATACACAGCTACAAAGAGCCTAGGAACCTAACAAGTCAGTAATTACAGTAAGAATGATGCAACTATGCACTTTTGAGAAACTCCACTTGTATTTGTTCTGATTCTGTAGGCTCTAACACCTTTAATCGATCTAGCCCTGCATTTCTTATTGTTGCACAATCTCTGTTTTAAAAGGAGGATGTTCCCATGCTATCAGTGAGGTGATGGAAAACAGCATTTTAAGTAACATAACAAAATATTCTAAAGGAAAAATCAAGTGTTCTTAGCTACACAGACAATGGTTTAATCTACCCAAGCCCCCTATTAATGTATGACATTCATTTGTAAGGGTGCATGCAGGTAGGTGATTCAGTTAAGACTAAAAACTAAATTGTAATTATAAGGTTGAACTATATATAATAACAGTATGCGATGATACAAACTATATGTGGTTGCCCTCTGGTTTCTAATACTTGAGTTAAATGGATTAGGAGAGGAAAGAGGCAAGAAGAAGGGAAGCTTCAGAATCCAAAACTGTTCGCAGTAATAGTTTGGGGCGTACTTGCTCAAGACCATCCGCGATTTTCACAGATACAACCAGTGCATTCGCCAGTTTGCAAAAGCAAGCATAAGGTCTTTTTCCTAACCAGAATGAAATGAAAAAAAGTAGCTGAAGTGATTTTATCAACTCAACATGTGTCTGTTACTGCGTAATCATCTAAACCTCTCCTGTAAGTATCTGTTACAACCAAGATCACCATCACAAAGATCCAAGGAAAAGCAAAGTAGAAATAATGGAAATTTAAAACTGCAGTTTAGAATATATGCTTGGACCATTTTTTATCGGTTTATTCACTGTAAGAACTTAAAGAAGCCACCCAGAAAATCTACGCTAAGATTTTAATGTAAACTATCAAATTATTCTATTTTAATTACTCTTATTTTTCTGATAAATACTTAATTAAACGTCCTTATACCTCAAAATATTAAGTCCAACAAAAAGGGGCTTTTTACTCCCTTCCTGGCCCAGTATCTCGAGTCCATACAAAAGACAACAGTAAACATACCTCAGGCTATTCTTCCTCCAAACCCAGGTTCATTTGCAGCCTCAGTTTTGCTGTTACTAGGAAAGACCTTTTTGCAGAGCCTGAAGATTGGTAAGGATTAGCAACCTTATTGCAAAGCACTGTGAGAAACATCATGCAAACAGGCTGAAAGAAAAAAGAGAAAATGTCTTCTAGCAGGCACGCAGAATCTTTTTCATTTATAGCAAAAGCAGAAAAGCTTTATAGCAGAAAGATGCTGTCAATTGACAGTGTCTTGCTGTCAACTGCTGAGTTGCTAGCTCTCATAAGGACCTGTATTACACCACCAACTCTACTGCTTATGGATGTGAATCTTCTTCTTAACCTAAATGAGGATATCCACAGTCGTAAGTATAGGTCAGCAAGATTTTTCAAAATTGCTTCACATAAAATGTCTGTGGTCACACTGATTTTAAGAGAATGATGAAAGAAAATTGCTTATAATTTTATTTTAAACATATCAAAAAGATAAGCATGAAATAAAAAGTTACATTTCCTTAGCTCATTAGCACGTAAGTTACAAAAGCAGTATGAAAAAGCACTGTGCAATTAAAAATTACCTCTGTCTTAAAATAACAAATAACTCGGGTGTTGCTAACACATGAAAAACAGTGTGTTGTCCTTGCACACAAACAAGGCCTGATTTTGAAACATGAATGCATGAAGATGTGTATGCATGTTTATGTATGAACTTTTCCCAATAGCAATGTTTGCACGTCCAGGTGACTGCGCATATATAAAACCCATCTTCATTTTTCCAAAGACTGAATGCATGATCACTTGTATCCACAATGCAGGTTAGAAATAAATGTTCATATCAAAACTGCACAAGCAGAAACTATAGTTATTTTGAAACTCCACTGAAAAGGTGGGCCTTAAATTATCAGCAACATTAAATTCTGGTTAAAGATTTATTTGAAATAACCTCAATTCGCCTTATGGTTGTAAAAATCATGACACAGTTCATGTGAATAAACCATGAACTTCCTAACAGAGAGAGAGAGAGAGAAGGGATTAATTTTTACTAAAATAAACTATGTGTTCAGAAACCAGCAAAACACTGAATAACTGCAGCTGCTAACAGATCACAAAGGTGGTTTTAACTTTTGCTGTCATCAGCTGATATGACTTTTTAATAGTACTAAAACATACACAGATGTAAAAGTTTGCTTTGTAAATATTATAAGAGATTTTTCTTTCTATAAATACTACACTGGTTCGTACAATATTAATGTCTAATTCCTAAAGACTTAACGGAATTATCTTCGTTACAGTTCCAAATGACTAAAATACTTAATTAACTAAATTCTCTTTAAAAGTTTTATCTAATTTTGACTTTGTATTTTTATTATTTTTCATTATTTTGAATTGCTTCCTACTTTTTGCATATGCTTTCCGAATACAAATTTGGCTGTCCACCCATGCCATCAAGGTAATATTTCAAACTTTATGTCTTCTTAAGCCTTCGCAGTTTTAACTTCCCAAGACCGTTTTCAACTTCTTTTTTTCTTTTTTGGATAAGCTTCTCTGAAGACACAGGCTGCAGTTCTAAACAAGATGATGGCATCACAGGCAATTCTTCAGTGGTTGTGCTTGGCTCATTTTGGCTTGTCTGCACTATATTGTTCCTCACAGAAAGAGGCCGGAGAGGTTTTTTCTGAAAGTTAGTGACTCCTCATCACACGCAGTCTTTGTCATGTCTTGTTTAGAAAACAACCTGGAATTAAGTGGGGTCTTCTCCTCCAGGAATGGATCTAAACAATCATCATCGCACTTAATCATTTCTGTATCACTAGGAATTAAAGGAGTCCCTTCGAAAGATACTTTTTTGAAATGCTCTAACTTTTCTTCTGAACCACAGCTCTTTTGTTGAGCCTGTGTTTCGGTCACTTTTTGACTTTGTTTTGGACCTAGCAGTGCTGACTCAGAGCTACAAGGAGGGTTCTCGCTTAGAAGACTCGACTTCAACCACTCCACAGAGTGAGGTTTTTGCTGGCTGCTAACATCATCTGGCTGTCTCTGATTAACATAATTTTCCAGCTCTAAAACAGGAAGCTCCAAGTTGCTCTCAGCTGTATTTATGCAGTCCTTTAGCAGTCCTGTACTCCTACATTTCACTTCAGATTGAGGACTGAGAGAAGTTGGACAGTCGTTCTTTCTGTTCCCTGTCTGCGAGTCCACTGAGCCAAGATACACTTTCTTGGAGTCCTTGCTGATTTGAGGTTTGCTTGTGCTAGTTTTCCTTTTTTTTGTCCTTTTCACGCTGCAATAAAAAGGAATTTTGTTTTTAAACTAAAAAGGAACTTCCCTGCCTCAATCTGCCCTTCTTACAAACTCTGAAACACCACTAGGGCAATCCTCTTTCTGAATATGGAAAAAAACCCTGTATATCATCTTGACAAGCAGTAATGTTTGTCTAGTGTGGATAATATCAAGTGTTATCCATCTGATTTTCCACTGCACTAGGGAACCCTATTTATTAATGACTAAGCCATGAAGGAGTTCACATTCTATTCCAAGAGGCAGAACTGGATTCATTACAGATGTTAAAGGTCAACACGGCATAAGTATATTGAATTCCTTCCCAAACTGGCTAGATAAAATAGTATTTCATAAGTGCCTAAATGATTTCAAACCATTCCCATATATTCACATGCATAATGTATATCTAAAGAATAGAGGGGGGCAGGCGGGGAGAGGCAGCGTGTGCATCTCTGTGTGAGAGTTTCTAATCTCTATTTTAGAACGTTCCTCTGGAATTTTTCCCAGGACATTTCAAAGCATTACTTTAAAGTTAACCACTACTCATCTAGTATCAAGCCCGTTCATCTGGGAAGGACTTAGTTAATGCAAGTAGATGATATTCTAAAAGGAATTATACAGGAAAGTAGGATTGCAAGGGACCTGATGGAGTGACAGTACATAAACACTCCTCAGCAGCGTGTTACCTACAAATCTAGATTTCACATAGGCTGTAAGATGAACTTTATGCACAAGTACTGAAGCTGCCTATGCAAGATTTTGAGTCTGAAGATATTACTCTAGATCATCCCACGCTGAGACTGCTTTCTGCTGCTCTGCTGATGCCGAGCAGCTCCCAGGTCAGCATATCTAACTCTTCAAAAAGAGGACTCTTCCAAAATCGGTAGAGCTGGCACACCTCCAAATCTAATCTCATTTCTAAAGACAACACAGATGAGACAACATGGGCAAAAAGAAAAGTTGCCAGGGTTCACAGTAAATCCCTGATTCCACAGTTGATTTGGGGCTACTGGCAGCTTGCACAAGTAAGAATGGCATCCTGGTACAGCAGAGGACCAGTAAAATGTTCAGCTGACCAACTAACTCTCCCCATCCACTACACTTTGTGACCAAAGATCGAGACTGATATAGTGGTACACTGCAGACTCTCAAAATGAACAAAAAAAAAAAAAAAAAATAGATTTGCAAAGTGTTTTTCACCAGATTCAAGCATCACATATTTATTTTGGCTCAGAGCTTCATTCAAGGAAAAAACACCCTGTTTTGATTCTGCCTAGTGCTATGCAAGATATCTATGTGGGTTGTAATAGCTTTTTTCATGCCGTACAAAACAACAACGATCATTTTATGTGCTTATCCACACTAGAGTAGTAGTCTCTTAGTAATTTAAACCAATCTTTTGCAAAGGAGTTTATATTATTTGAAATTTTATTACGTAGTCTAGATTCTATTTACCCAAATCTTACCAGATTATAAATTTAACACCTTAGAAAGAATAGTGACATACATTTCTTTCAAGATGTCTTGCTTTATTTGTTCATTCAGACTAATCTTGAGCTTCTTGTTCTCGGCAGATTCAGTAAAATATTCAGACGTCCCATTGGAAAGTTCTTTCTGCTCCAAAAGAAAATACAGGTTTAAAACATGACACATCAAGCTATGATTATTCAACATAAAACTCCATTTCTAATACTTACAGATGTTCTTTATTATTTTGATCTGAGCAGTCTAAGAGAAACAGAATTATTTTTAATCTTTTAATATTTGGGAGTCTAGTCAGTTCCCTCCCCTTTCAGACTCCCAACGAACATACTTCATATGCTAAAATATACCGCAAACAAACAAGGCTGTAATGTAAAGGATGTAGCTTTCCAAACCATCTGAGGAAACTGTTGGCAAATATTTGACATCTTTGTGGCTCAAACTGTGACAAATGCCAGGAATCTCTCTTGCAGACAGGAGCATGTTTGTCAGTTTTTTTTCTGAAGAGACTGACTGGCGCAGTGGTCTATACACTTATTCTCAGAAGAATTCCCATGATTTTCCATACTTACAAAAAAATATACAGTGTTATTTTCTCCTTTAAGCGGCAAGGGTTAAAACTTTTAATACTAACATTCAAACGCTCACAGCTTGTAGTGGTTGGCTACTACAGGACAACAGGGGAATTCTTTCTGGTCTCAGCTAACAGCAGCACCATGGTTTTATATAATACAGGATTGGGGCGAGAGGGAGGGAAGGAAAATGCTCTTTTTCTTCAAGCTGTGAGCATTTCCTTTCACAATGAAACAATCTCAATGAGAGAAGGGCCATTTGCTGACTTCACTATTAACTACCACATACTTCAAAAAAGTATTATCTCTGAGGCTATGGAGAGGAGAGAAAAAAATGCGGCGAAGTCAGGAAGAGAAGAGGCTTTTGTGCATCTCCTTTTCTTTGATAGCATTTTTCTTCATCAGCCTGCACGAAGCAACTTCTGATTGGGGCTCATCAAACGTAGGGAGCGCTTATTTATACTGCTTCTTGCTCCGCACTGTGAAGCTAGCACACTGGAGCCAGGCGGTACGAAAGAACTGAAGAAAGTAGAGAAAGACTGCGGAGGTGCAAAGCCAAAGCGTGTACATGAGCGCTGCCTGGAACACCCCTCAGGAACCTGTCACTTACAGGGGATTAAGCCCTGCCCATTTTTATTTTTATTTCTGTTTTAAAGGAGAGGGGGTAAACCTCGCCGCTCTTTCCAGAAGACTAAGCCAGTGAAAACAACTTCCTGTTTTGTAAGCAGAAAGAGGGTAGTCAGGCAAAGAAAGCAAGCCATTTCAACAGTTTAAAAAACTACAGCTGTTTTGAGCCTTCCCTTCAGAGGCAAATTACGCAAACGTTTTTGTGTGTATTGATAGATGCATGAAGTTCTGCGCACTAGTGCTGCAACACATGTGTTTACAGCAGGCAGAAAACACATGGGACATACATGCAATGTGATTTCAACCTCAGAAATCAAGCCTAACTAGTTTAATCTGAGGGATTAATTGCTGCTTCTGTCCTTGTTAGAGGTATGGACTCCCCTAATTTGACTAAATATGTTTTCATATTTTGTAAACTATTAAAAGAAGGGAATATTCTTAAGATGCTCAAGAGCTTTGCTAATTTTAAGAGAAGGTACAGACTCTAAGTCTGTAGAAACTATTCTGATTTCCAGTAACACATTCACACAACTCAGACTGAAGGATCTTGCACAATCATTCTGCATCAAAGCAGCTGGAGAGCACTCTTACTGAGCCAGAGAACAGGAGCACAAGCAGAAGCATTTGAACTGTCCTTGTTCTGCTTTACGGTAACTGGTAAGGCTAATTCTATTAAGTCGTCTTCAGTCCTCAGCTGAGGACATCAACACGGCAGACTGACAGGATCGCCAGTCCACTAAGGCAGTTCTTGTAGGTGTGGTAAGGAACGGGTGGAAAGTAGCACTTCGTACAAAATCCAGAGGAGGACTGGGGACAGTTCCTGTCCACACGTACTCGCTACTGCAGATAAGCAATAAACCTCAGTTCTAACTTGCATCTGATTATGAACAGCGCATGATCGTTGCCTGGAGTGTACCGTCATGCCGGGGTGCGAAGAGCAGACCCTGGAGAGAGGCAAAGGTGACGAAGCCGTGTCACTTGTGAGTTGAGTCAGACTGGAGTTAATGGTCCAGAGTTGAAGGGCTAACACATTCCCTCGCTATGCCATCATCAACCTTTTATTTTGTTTTCAAATAACTTATCACATAAAGCAGTGACAGAAAAGGGTTAAGGCATTAAAAAAATTAAAAATCAAAATGATTTATATGTGAAACACTTCTGAACATGCCCTCTAAGTACAGTAGATTTTCCCCTTGGAACCACACCCTGTAAGTGCTGTATTTTGAGAGCTGAACAATTAACATAAGGCATATGAGTCAGTCTTTGAAAGACTCTGTGGGAACCAGAGAGCCTTTTGCTATTAGGAGTGATGTAAACTCCCTAAGGCTGGAATAAGTCCACAATAGAAGGCAAAGAGAGTCATAAATAACAACAATGGGCACTCCATATACTACTAAGACACTCAGCCATTCTTGGTGATACTTCCTTTATTTTCTTTATTAGACTTAATAATTTTAGTTAATTAAAAAAAAAATAAAAAACACTGTCTGTTTTGGGAATACTATTTATTTCCTATGGGAACTTGAGGACTTGTTAAAGAAAGAAAAAAGCTAATCTGCTCTCATCCTGTCTAGTAATCCCAAATTCCTTTTAGGCTGTGAAATAATTAAAGAAAAATATTCCAGGCATAAAAAGGAGGACAGCAGAAGCAGACATCGTATAAACAATGACACCATGACAGAGAAAAACGTCAAAGCACCGCCAGACTTGTGACTTGACTCTGAAAGCTGCAGGGAGTGGGATTGCTGCTAACAAATTAAAACCACATTTCTTGGCAAATTGTTAAAGACAGACATATTTACATTTGTATAGAGACTGGGTGGGCACGAAAGATTAAAATGCTTCTTTAGCCCTTGAACTGCCAAGTTCTATCAGAAATATGTGCTCTTAAAATCCTAGGGTAAGCTCACTCCTTTTTGTCACTAAAACTCGGCAAAGAACGGCCTGCAGAAATGAAGCTTACAAGGTCTTACTACCCTACCTGCTCATAATACTGGCCTCTCAAAGCCTGGTTTTAAGATCCTTAGCACTTATCCTAAGAGATGTCTGGGAAAAAACTCTATTAAGACCTGCAGAGAAACATGGCTGTTAGGCACAAAATATACTTGCTTTAAGGCTTATCAACTTGAAAATCCATTCTTTTACTATCCTACTCAACTTACTATCTCATTCAAAATGAAAAAGAAGCCCTCAGAAATGTAAAAGTGGTGACTGCCATCTGCAGCTCTCTCCAGGACGGCTGAGCTCAGCAATACAGCATTAAATATCTGTAAAAGAACTACTCATGGATGTGCACTTGTGAAGAATCCTTACAACTCATTATCATGAAGAAGAGTGAAAGGTTTGGCCTTTTCAGCCTGACAATAATACTCACACAAATATTGATTTTTTTTTTCAGTCTATGGTTTGGGATGCTGGGCTGAAAGAAAAATTTCGAAAGTGAACAATACTGCCCTCCTTCCCGCCTCTCATTTGGTTTCATACTTTCCAGTTGTCTCTTACTATGCTCAGGAAAACAGTTGCACATGCTTATGTACCAATAAAGTAACACTAAGGGATAATTAAATTTTGTGTCTGGTTAACAAAAAACACACAATAAAAAACACATATTGTTTCTGAATTGCATTTATCAATGTGGCTCAACTTGCTCATCAAAAAATACTTACTAGAAAACATCAATGGGTCCAATAAATCAAATTTAGTATCAGAGTGGCATAGGGGAGGGGACTCTGAATATAATAATGTAGATGAAGTAATGAAATAAAGTATTATCCCAGGCACACACAAGTGAATAAAATTAAAATTAGTAAAAGGAATCAGAAACAGTTATTTAGGGGAGCTTTATGTGAGCTTGCAATTGCATGATTTCTCTTAATGCCACTCTAAGCAGTATCATGAGCTCAACCATCTAAGATAACCTTTAGGTCTCAGAACTGTTCTAATAGATGATTGGCAGATCAGAGAGGTCATACAGGACTCCTTCCAATCTGATAAATGGAAAAGCACTCCTAAAGCAAGTGAGGAGGCTTGTCAGTGAAGGATGAATCAGATACTATCATCTAACTGATAGGAAATCGACAGACACAGAACTTTGGGTCTAGTCTTCCATCCTCTCCCACCCCACATGAAGGAAAAGCTTCCCGCAATTTCACGATGCAAATTTTTCAGCGTTTCCAATGTACTGATGCATCTGTCCTAGCAATTCTACTTATGAACTCCTACCACATCATAAAACATTCATAGAAGTTTTCCAAGTACAGAAATGGATATTATTCTCAAGCTGAAATACAGTTCCTTGATTGGACTTGCAGAATATTGCTCTACATTTTAAAATGGACTGTCCTGCTCTATATGTCAGTACGTTCCAGTAAAAACCATTAAGGATCATTCCATGGTACACATGGGAGTACTGATTTTTCATTTGAAATAGGTATTTTTAAGGAATGCTGATGGTTTTAAAAAATACATTCTTTTCAAGATTGAAATTGGAGAAACAACCAGAGAAAACTGCATCTCTCTGGTGAGCAGCAGAACTGTATAACCTACCCGTGTCCTAGCACAGAAAGCAAAATCTAACTCCTGGATCAGTACAGTCTTCATTATCTACTACCAAAATTCATTTTGATTTGACACCATGGATCTTAACTATTAAGTTTTCGCTTGTCAAGAGTCCCTATGGTCCGTACTATTTAGTCCAAGAGTTGGCCCAATCTGTTACAAGTCCCTGTGACACACATTCCACTTTCTCAAAATACAAGGTGTGAACCTGGGTTTCTCACTCGATACATAAATCCTGGCAATTCCAAACACTCCAAAGGTCCCCAAAGCATCATCAGATTAGCTTAAAGCTTATGACTTCTATGAGGAAAATGCCTTCTTGTTTTTGAAGTCTTTTGTTTGGACTTTAACCATATTTTACATATAGCAGGAATCCCAGACTATTCGGAATGTAGGAAATTCAGAGTTTTCTAGATTTGCATTTGAATGCTTGCTAGATAATAGAAAATAGAAAAATTCCTAATAAGCTGTAAATGGCATAAAACAAATAAAATGTGAATAAAACCCCTAAAGTTGCAGGGGGGCCTTTTTAAAAATTGATACACATCTGTAACACAGCAGGAACATACATAACATTTTCTAAAGCCACAGAAGGTGCTCTTGAAACAAACGATTTATTTACATACTGAGAAGCACGTGATACGTGCTGTGTGTATTTGCTTGAAGGCAAAAAGCGTTAAAATTAATGTTAAGTAATTGAGCTATTAATCATTCTGATTTTATATACTGATGCTACAAGACTCAGATTCTATCTTCAGAGAAAGTGTCCACTGATAAGAAACAGAGGAAAAGACAATAGCTTTTCAAGCAAAATAACTTTTCTCAATGACACTGAGGAAAAATGTAAAGCATACTAATGCTGAATTCTTTTTTTTTTTTTTTAAGAAAACCAATTTCTTAAAGGCATGCATCTTTAGCTAGCCTTTCCCATCAATTTTAAGGTTCCTGCCTCCAGTAGTTATGAAAGAGGACATGCATGCAAGATATACGTCTTATACTTCAAACACTTTTTTATAAAATAAGAAGATAGCAATTTTATGTGGAGCTCGACCCCTTTCCCCAACTTACAAAGCATGAGGGAAGGAATCTACTACTCAATTGTCACATGAGTATCTGAAAAAGCAAGGCACTCCTGTAATCCTGTACTATAGCTTTTAACAGTCTGACATGAGGATCCTCTATCTGCTTACCAAATCTAAATGGATATCAGAGTCAACCAGTACAGATATCTAAACACCTATCAGTAATACTGAGGTAAACTTTGTATTTACCCATCCAGACATAGCACGGGTTATATGACATAACAGAATACTACTTATAGTACCTGACGTATACAACAACATGATTCATATACTTAAAACTTCAATTCTTACAGAAAAAAAAAATCTGGAAAAGAATACATCCATTTTTAAAAAACAACTGTTCTCTTTATACAATTACAATAGTGTTTAACAACTGTAGGAGATCTTGGAAAGAATAACTAATACTCTTGATCTTGCTGGTTATACAGAAGCAAAATATGTAAAGTAGGCAGAACGCACAGCCCAGGAGATAATTACCGTTCAACAATTTAGTCAATGTTTTAGCTTGGTTTCCAAAACAAATACCACCATCACCACCTCCAAAGCCCTCAAGATTTCTGAGCTCACACTGGGGATCTGTCCCTCCAAATAATTTCAAATAGTTACAAATTGTTCAAAAATCCTTCCATGAACTTTACCATCATATATTTCAGCTTACTGTTCAGTCAAGTTATGAAATTCCTATTAGTCGTAACAGATTTCTGCTGAAGGCTGAGGAATGGATTGCTCTTTAAAACAACTAAAAAAAAAAAAAACCCCGTCAAATATTCTTTGCCCAACAGGAATATAGAGCATTACTATCAAAAACTGAAGTAATGTAAACCTTTTTAAGTCCTAGAGTCATCAAAATCTCGCAGATGCAGAGCAGCTAAATAAAACCTTTAGCTCACTGTAGCTTTAAACATTATCACTGCCAGCCTTCCACTCTGCACCTTTGCTGGAGGTGCCCATCCTCTCAAAGTCTGCAGAGAGGAAAGAACATCATTCAGTGCAACGTCCAGAATCTTAGCTCAAATCCGCATTAACCACCAACATGAGCTGTGACAGCAAGACAGTGAGAGGGGAGAGGAAAATGAAGGAAGTGAAAGGATGATGACAGATGATAATATCTTAAATAACCACAAGGCTTTGACAAATGAGATCTTGTGAATGCTGCTAAGTAGTTACATTTAAATCAACTGGAGCACTCATATAAGAAGCAACTACCAAAATCAGTAAAAGATTACTCAATTTGTCCCTACTTTTTGAAGATGACTTCACATGGAAATCATTTTATGTGCTTAATCATTTATACTGCAGTTACAGGACCTTTTGTATTTCTGCTATCCTTCATCTGGATTTTGCACAATGAGAGGTACATAATCTTTTACTGAAGAGGTATTCAACTTACTTATTGGCTTTAAGACAATTTAAGTATTACTTTTTATTTCATTCCATATATACTCTAATATTCTGTCTGCTTTTCAGATAAATAATGCTATGGAACACAGATTTTCAAATCAGTTCCTTACAGCAACATCTTGGCCTTTTTCCAGAGATCGTACAGTTAATTCACTCAGCGGTATGCATGAACACTGTAATTGCTCTTTTCAGTAAAAATACTGTGCATTTATCAACAGATGATTTTCATTTACAGTCCTAATGCCCCTCTACCCAGCTCTGTGAGGTTTCTCTGAAATTCTCCACAGCCTTCTCCAGTCTTGACTAATTGAAATAATTGTGTCAGATTTCATTTCATCATTTGTCCACTTCTCCGGATCATTAATACAACAAACAGCAGACAGCTATTAGACTTTTGCCATGCAGAAAATAAATCAGTCAGTTTGCAAGCTATAAGAAGAAACTAAGACAAGTTCAGACAAATCTCACTGAGGCAATTCACAGCATTACCGCTCTCAGGTATCCTCCCTCCCCTTTTGCAGGGGGTTCCTACCCCCACTGCAGAGTTAGCAGAAGGGAGCACACACACACGCCCCAGCTGCTCCCACCTGCAATTCAACGCACTAGCTTAAAAACCAGGGAAGTTTGGTTTGCATGAATCCACAAGACTGTGATATGCAGCAAGATGAGATGCAGGCACACAGCCCTTTTGGCAAACGCTGCTATGGGAGCGGTAATCTCCAAGGAGAAGAGGCAGACAGCTGGGACAAAAGGGAATATTGTAAAACTGCCGTAGCTTTCTTCTTTATGACCAAGTCAAAGACGTTAGTATCGTTACTTTGTGATGTAGTTTCTCAGCAAGAGCAGTCTTATGATTCAAGCTAATTTAAAGCTATCCTGACACTGAAAGGGAATCTCACCCTTACCCAGCACATGGTCCTGCCAAGTTTCTGTATCAACACTAGCGTTTATGCAGCCACGCAGTGAGAGTCTGACTGAAGTGATCCAGCTGAAAGCTAACCATGCAAACAACAAAAAAATCTCAAAACCAAAAAAAACCCCTTGTTTTCAGAGGGGTCAATGAACTAACCCAACTCCCCACACATGCCAGTACTGACAGACACTGAGGACAAAAATGCATGGCCAAGAGAAGGGAAAAGAAGGCAGGAAGGACTGCATGTTTCAGTATCATCAGTCTTGCATCAGCTTGAGCAGAATATGAAGGATGAGTAGAAAAAAGTGAGAGAAGCTTGAAGTGTCAGAAGGGAAAACTCACCAAAGAGAAAAGCAATTCTTTACCTGTTCCACTATGTGGTATTTGGATGGGGTTCATTAGTCTGCAGTTTCTCCCTCTCTACCTTTTTGAAAAAAGTAGTGAACCCTGTTCATACAGTTACCAAACTACAGCTTAATATTAAGTTGCTTTTCTCTAGCTATGTTTCCTATAATGAATGGAAAGAATTAAGCATATTATCTGAAAACACATGAAAACTAGATTTTATGAAATTTAAAAAAGGATAATGAAATCGAAAACCATCAACAAGACAAGTATTACAACAAATTTAACATTAGTGTGTGTTTTGGATGTTCCTTCCAAACTGGGGTAACTATCAGCTGCTACCTAAAGGGGTGGTCCTGCTCTCTTCATCCAAATCCTGGCTGCATGCTCCTGCAACATCTTGTGTGTCACAATTGGCAACTGTGTGGGTACAGGATGAGTTGGTTCAGTGAACTGACATGACGGAAAACTAATCCTCCAATAAAAAACAGAGAAACTTCACAAATAAATCGTCTTCTGCTGGATCAAGTCAATGAACTAATTCATTCTTGACTGAAGAATCACTTGGTCCATTGTAACCAGAAAGGAAAGGAATATGTAAGCTGGAACTAGAGGGGATGTGAACTGACCTTTTCAGTAGTAGCCCACCATTACAGCAGTTTAACTGTGATTTTTTTTTATATATATATATATATACACACACACACACAGAGTTCCATGCCAAGATTAGCACTTATACAGTGTGAATTGTGCAACTGTATTTCACAGCGTTTCCTTCTTTCCCTATCCAATCTGGTATCACTTAACAATAAAATAGTCTTTAAAGTATTTAACTAAATTCCACATAAAGTCTTCTAGTAATCTTTACAAATTGCTGCTATCTGAAAAAAGTTTTCATTCTACCTTCCAATAGATACGCTATTCCAGCAGCACATACTTTAATGTTAAGTCTCCTGTTAATTACAGCTAATTAACATGTTTTCATGAAAGAACCAGAAGCCTCTTCCCAGCATAATCAAAATCCAAGCAAATCATGTCATTTATGCTCTTATGAGTTTTTAAGAAAGAGACTGCTCTAATGTACTTGAAGCATGTTCTAATGACACAATTTATAAAATCAGACATGTATGAAGAAGACGACATAGTTTGCTTTTATTTCTGTGTTGGGGATTTAAAAAGCACTGGGCATATCTTTAGCACTTTTCTTCTCCTTACGTACCTATGCGAGTTTTTTTGTTTGGTTGGTTTTTTTAAGAGTAACATTCTGTCTGGAAAAGAATCTTTATTTTTGTATAATATTCTCTGTAACTTAAACAAGGCTCAGGGGAAACCCTGAGATCTTTTTAATCCAGACAGGATCTCCTACTCCCCACTTTCTTTTCTGATTTCACATGAATGGTAACTTCAAATTTCCATTTTAATATCATCATTAGCTTAACCTCCTTCATGCTTTCCCTACAACTGCTTCCTCTCATAGATTCTAGTATAAAGCCAATGTGATTAGCATGAATACTCCATTGTTAGCACATTTTCAAATGCTCACAAGCCTCCAATAAGCCTTCCACCCATTTCCATTTCCACTGTTTCTTCAGATAACCCATTTCCAATTTTCCATTTTAGCTCTCTACATAATAATCATCAAGAAAATGTCGTCACTGACAAAGATGACTAATCTCTCCAGAGCTCTTATATATTTCCCTGGGTTTCCTCTTTTGCCATGTTCCCAAAACTGTCTTCTTTTTCAAGATAAAACTATTCAAGATTACAAACATAGTTTGGCAAAACAGGAAACAATGATTTTATGTTTAAACTTAGCATTAATCAGCCAGGCTATTCATCCATCTTTTCCTTGAGACTTCCAATTTGCTTATGTATTTTCAATAACTTGCTGTATTGTTTCTTTAATAGAGATTTCCCTTCTTCCAAAATGATTATTACTGCCTGCAGCCTGATTTTGAGATGTGACCACAGAAACACCCATTTCTAAATAGATTCTAGAAAATAGAAAATTACATATCAATAGATTTTCTGCTATTTTATTTCAGCTTTACTCTTTAGAAGTGCTCTCAAATATTTTATTAGTTTATGCTTAAAGCTAATTTGACAGAGACTGCCTAATCCACCTTCTCCTTGGTCTTACAAGATGCACCACCAAAGGCTTCAAATTGCTTCATTCAGCAATTGATGCTAAGGTTTGTGCTTGTGAATATCTCAAAAGCAATCTAATTATGACCTTTCCTAAGATGCAGGACATAAGAATTTCATTTCATATCTGGCTACATCCCTTGAAACTCTCGGTTTAAGCACAGTCTATTTCGGAGATATGGAAATAGCCTAAAAGGCAGTGAAAAGGCAAAGAATAAAGTGCTGAAGATAGGTGAAGAAAGAGAGAGTTGCAGTGAGTGAAAGAAATGTGTATCAGGCTAACATAAAACTGATTCCAAGTAACGGGAAAGCAGGGCATTGAGCCTGACTTGTCTTGACAGAGCTGAGGAATGAAAGCTTGACCCAAACCATAAACCAGCATAAAAGCAGTTTAAAAAAAAAAAAAAAAGTTAAGTCTTAAGTCAATTGCAGTGACATTCAGCAACACTGAAAAGTGACAAAGTCTCCATTAACGTACAGTCAAGTACTTTTATAAAATACAGATAGGCCCTCAAAACCAAGGGTGTGAGCTGATTAAACGTTTAAAAGAACTTGCATGCAACATTATGAAATTTTTCAAACCCAAACAACACACAGAGGAAAACAAAACATGTGCCTCATTTTTAGCCCATGACAGAATACACTGGAGTATATCAACGGAAAGGTCTTCTGGGTGGTCTTTTGTAGTCTAGTTTAGAGTTCAAGCATACTCACTACTAAATTGCATAGAGACAAGTACACACACAAAGTGCAGATCCTTAGCCTTTACTTCTAGGGTGCCAAAAACTTGAAATTACCTCTCGGTGGCAATCAAACACTCCCCCAGTTTGGCAAAGTACTGAACTGGAGTGTATGACAAATTTGGTACTAACATGCTGTAGAAATTCTGGATTAACAAAACAGTCTGGAGTGGACCCTTTAAGTTAGAGTGGTAAGAATTAAAAAGATACTCCAAAACATTTGCTGAGGGTCTGTTCACATCTTGTTAGTTCTTCAAATCAGGGAAGATGGTTTGGGAATAACTTTATCTTACTCTCTCCTACCAACATAGTACACCGACCGTTCCAGCCAGTTCTATGCATCCATATTGCATCTGTAAGTAAAGTGAACTCCCAGGACTTTATTATTGATTAAGTTATGATCCTACTAAGAGATTTTTTTTTTTAACATAAAAGCATTTAAACTCCCTTTTTAAACAATAAGGAGTTTCCACAGATCAAGATCAAATTTTGAAACAGTCAAGCTAAAGTCCACAACATTGTATTTTTCATTTGCCTTCTCCTTATTAGACAGAATCATGTGAAAGAAACTAAAGAAAACTTCTCATCTTTTATTTTATGGAAAGATTAAAAATACCAAATGGGGGAATTGGATATCTCATAAGAGATACTTAAGCAAGAAAAAAAAAGATAATTATTTCTCAGTCAAAGTGCAGAGACAGGATTTTCTACTTAAACCATCTAAGTAGTTTTCAAGACAATACTGAGAAAGTAATAATTTTCAAAATAGCAAAGTAATTCTAAAGCAGTTAGATTTTTTTTTTCTGAGAGAGAGAAAAACATTTGCTTGATCCTTTGACATTTAAGGATACTTACCAATGTAGGAATCAAGATAATAAAACCTGCATTTAGTATCATAAATAAAAACACCCTGCTTGATATTAAAAAAATACTAAGTTGAATGAGTAGAAGAAACACTTTTTTTTCAAGGGTCAAATATACTTTAATACATCTAAGATAAACTACTAAAATATACATAGACCTCAGCATGTGATTCTGACTCTTACTGTGAGCACAGAAGAGACTGCCTGCCATACAGCAGGCCACCTGGGTCAATGTGAGCACTCCTGAGACAATCAGCAGTCAACTGCAGCATAAAATTCATAAGCCTTTGACCCTGATAAAGCCTTCAGGATGAAATATTTAAGTACAATTGTTTATGGTATTTAACTACACACCAGTGCCTTTTTCTCCATAAATGTCTGGGGATTTTTTTTTTTCCCCAGCAGGACTAGCACTGATTCGAGTTGTTTTGCAGAACAAGTGCTAAGAAAACATACAAGAAACCTGTGGACATTAAAAACTGCCCCATTATAATTTTGGAAAGTATAATGTTACAAGGACAAAATATAAAGGAAAAAAGATCCTTAAATCAAGGTACTAAAATCATACCTAGCTTTCTAAATACATGGTCTTTTTCTCTGAGCCTTATATGGCTCACAAAATGCAGAGCTTCCAAAAATTCCCATTTTTGTCCGCTTCAGACTCACTTCAGGATGTCCTTTTGAATACTTTGGCCCAACTGTTAACACAACTTTCTGGTTCCAAGATGACAGTCACAAATACGTGAATAACTACATCTATATATAAACATTCATCTTACCTCTATAAAATAAACGAGGAAACTTATAGAACGGTTTTATACATACCAATACACCATTTTCACATGTCCAAGCACTTGGATTCGATTCAAGTTTACTGACACAAACTATAAATCTGTCTGGAAACACACGCAGCTCTATAAAAAAATAATTGAAAAGAAGATTACAAAAATTATGACCATATTCAAAACCACACATAATGACAACATATATACATGTTATTTTAGTAAACAAAATAATTTGTTTTTCAAATTGCACACTAACTCACTTCATGCACTCCACTAGTTTCTTACCTACTCTCTTCAACATCCCATCCCTCCTTTTGTTTTGCTTTTTTAAACCATTCAAAAAAATCAATAAGTCAGAGTAAGTTTAGTTCCCAAGAGGATAGTCATGGCTGCAAATTAGTCCACCTGCACCCCTGGACAAATATACCAGACAGAACCAATAGACAATCCACTTAACGATGATTTCTTTTGTGCTATTCTGGTGACCAGTCTTTTCATCACTAAAGCTGTAAATTATGTTTGTAATACAGCACAACATATTCAATCAGGACTTGGCATAAAAACTCAGCATAAGAGTAAGTGTTTCAAACTCTGAGTACAGTGATTTTTGTAGTCATTAAACAAATTGGATAACTACTACCAAATTACATATTTTACTCAAGATCACATGGTTTACTATGAACACAACAAAGTTTCTATTTACAAAGGATTAAAAGTGAAAGGTTCTTAGATGAGAATAGATCAGACAAAGCTTTATTCAGTACCTAGCAATGCTATGAAAAGAGCATAGCTGGATATTTTGTTATTTTACATATCAGATTATTTCCAGTTTACTATCTTCATACTTTCAGCTCAGGTATTTTTGTTGTTGGTTTTTGGTTTGGTTTTATAAAGAGAGAGTTACTAATTTTTAAAGTTTGTTATACTTCAAAACCAAGCCGTAACACCCTGTTTTCTGTGACAAGAAGGAGACAAGGCATGCAGAAAAAACATGAGGTTGACCTCTTAGATTTTTTTGGTAGAATATCTCCTCACAACAAATTGAGTGTAGGCATGATGTGCACAATTTGCCAGTGATGATCAGGTCATCCATATGGGTGACTGCCTCTCTACAAGGTATTGCTTCTTCACCAACAGCGTATCTCCATTAGTATCTGACAAACCCCTCTGAGTGCGTACCAGCAGTGACTTTTCTAGAGTCATTACAATGAAAGATGGGGATGCTGAAACAGATTACCTTGCATTTGCCATTGGTTGAAAAAGCATACACAGAGACCTCAGATGCATCTGTACTGGTACAGTAGCTTGTTAAGCTACTATAACTTGACAATGAATATAAGCCTTTCATAATCCTTTCAGAAATATCAACTCTGTTAGCAAAACTGTGTCCAAGGAAGTATTCATGCTGTGCCTTATGTTCAGACTATTCTTTCTCTGCTTCTATTCTCAAGACCTGAAAAGCCACCCACAAAGGTCTAGTACAGTGGCTTTCAAACTGCAAGCAGTCTACGGACATCTTCCAAATGGGCTACGAAAGAAAAGCTGGACAACTGTTGAAAGGACTGAATTTGTTATGTGGGGTTCCAATAACAGCCTCTTAGGTAAGTTTACTTTAGATATTGAGTGAGCATCACCGATTACGCATGATTCTTCTTCTACTAGGCTTAATGTCTGGTTTTTGCTTGTGAAGTACTAGGTGTATCTTACAGAAAGGAAACATTGGTGCCAAATTATATATTTTTTTAGGATATGTGCTTATTTTGCTATTTATTGGGAGTGAAACCCAGCAAAATGAAGTTCCTTTCTTGTTAGGAACTTCACATGGAAGCAAAGTTTTGACTGCAGCATCAGAGCTTCTCTTTTTGGCAGCACTAGTAGGGCAAGTTCCAGTTAGACGTTTTTATTGTTACATTTTATAACAATCTCACTTGCTGGCTAACAAAATGAAAGTATCTTTAGGTATTAGTTGATGCTTAAAAAAAGTTCAAATTTAATACACAGAAACCAATGTTGAGATACGAATGCAGACACTCTGCTATTCTATTCTAACTATTCTTCCAGGAAGCTAGGAGAACAAGTTTGATGAAATATTTAAAATTAACACTCCAATCTCTTCAACCAATATGGACTTAGAAAACAACTAGTTGGCATTTGAAGAAAGATTTAAACATTTACGAATAGAATTAATTCTTATGAAAATAAGAAATTCTTTTAAAATATTCATTCAAGTATTCAATATTTTTAAGGGCACCTAATTGATTTATTTTGCTTTTTTAAATATGAAAAGCTCAACACAAAGGGCAGTGATCATTATAGCTCCTTTTCATTGCTCTTGGCAGGACAGGATTGATATAACTTCCTTACAGAACATCTTGGCTTGAGAAAACATGAAAAAAAGATCTGGTCCAATGACATCACCTATGTAAAGATTTTATAGCACTGTGGTGAATAAAAGCCTTTTCTTGCATACACTTGTACTGTACAGTTGATGTCACAAGACACTCGAGCAATAATGAAGTGATTCATACTGCAACCTCTGGTTGATTCACCCTGCAGAGACTCAGTAAAATGCTGAGTCTCATCATACTTACAGAATTTGGTGTGGCTTAGCTGATTACCCTGGGGCAAGGCATACACAAATTTAAAATTAAGTTAAAAAAAAAAAAATATCCATCATATGTTAAGAAACACTTCTCTTTTTTTTTTTTAGGAAACGTCCTCTGGAAAGAAAACTAAAACCAAGCTCTGAAAGAAATTTTGATTAAGTAGACCAAAATCTGACAAAGTATTAGTTTATGTTCCCTTTTTTTCTCCCAGAAATGCACAATTCTAAGTAACGCTATAAGAAACTGATTTCTTACCACGATAACGTTTCCCTACAGCACAACGGAGATTAACCCATCTCTTCATAAAGTAGGCAGTAATGTGAAAACTGTTGGCTGCAACATAAAACAAAGGGATAATAATAAGTGTAAGGGTATCTTGGGCATTCTGGTCTCAAAGTGTTGCACATCTGCGAAGACAGGATTGAGAGAAAGCAGCAGCAGCTCAAGAATACAAAAGAAAACATAACTTTAAAGGAATATTTTTAAAAAGAAACTGCTCATACTTAAGTCTCAAGAAATTAGTATCTGAAACGGGAAAAATCTAAACAAATTACTAGCCACCAAGTTCTGGTATCCAACCACAGAAATAAATTTAAATCAATTAATTCATCAGAGATGTTATCCGCTTAATAGCCTAGTGTCATGGTCACTAGTCCAATAGGCTAGAGTCCTATTCACTATGATGTTTTCATACATATTCTACAAGAACACTACAGATGACCATTTACTTAACTGCCTTCTAGAGAAAGATGACATACTCAAAGCTGACAGAAAAAAATGCTAGCTATAAAAAAACCCAAAAAACCAAACATGAACGGTCTTAATTATGTACAATTCTATTGAATTAACTGAGAAATGCATACATCTAAACTGCTCAGTATCTACAAGTAGACAGAGCTAGCCTGGCTGACCCAGCAGATACCTGTAACATACACAGAGGCTTCTTCAATTTCTGTTCCTGAGAACGACAGAAATCCTTGTGCACCAGGAGCATAAGAAAAGGACAGAAAAGATTATATTATAGCAAAGAGACTATTAGACTACAGCTAAGGAAATCAGCTTTTACTTTTGTTCTACTTAAATTCCCAAATGACCCTGAGTAAATCAGTTAGGACTGGATTCATAAAGGTATTTAGCAACCTAACTCCACCGAAATTAAAAGTAGTTAGCATCTGTGACTCCTCCTCCATAGTCTCTCTGTATACCTTACTAAAATGAATGTGCCAAAGAGGGGTTAGTGGTATTTCCCCTAACTCTGATGGGTTTTGCAAGACTTAAATTATTGCTGCTTCCAAGACAGTCAGATACCCTAGGTGCAATTACCACAGAAGAGTTAGAAAATTAAGTGCTACTGCTGTTTTTCTAATCTAACCATTTAAAAAGTAGTAAGGAAAGCTTGTTTGTTCCAGTCTCAATCTCTACCGAGTAAGTGCCAAGGCATGCCTTATTTCTAAGTATAAGCCCCCAACTGCATGTCCTCTCCTGCACAGTCTACAACTCTCCTACTTGTACAAGGTCTCCTGGAGCTCACCATCAAGCGCTGTTCAGCATCACCTCTCATTAAGAACTATAGTTATTGATCACAATCAATCCCTTTGAAATTTATCAGCCATCTTTTTTCCTTCCCCTCAGGAAGATACCTAAAATTTGACTTCCCTTTAGAGATCAAGTCAAGATGTGACAAGTTGAACCATCCTTTAAAAATGATGAGTGCTAGAAAAAAATTTGGATGTAATCCACCAGCTTTATTAACTGTATATTTACGAGCACAATTAAAGAAAATTACTTTTAGCTATTTCCAGTTTGGCATCCACAATTCTTTAACGTTGTTAGTAGGGTTAGCCAAATCAAAGAATTTGCCCTGTATATAAATAAGTTATTAGTGTGATAATAGCATCTTCCACTGTGACCACTGTAATGCTGTAAAAGTGACATTCCTAAAAGTACAACTTTGCAAACAAATCTTCAAACAGAGAGTAAATATTAACAGAGTCTTTTCACCTCCATTTGTCTGGGATATTCCAAATGTATTTTTCTTGAGAGGAACTTAAAATGAAAAAGGGTGAATCTTTTGCTTTTCACAGGGAAAAGCACGACACTTCATTCCCGAAATTCTTTTATGAATCAGTGACACGTATATCTGTTTATTTTTCTTGCTATCCTGGTATTCTCTGAGAGGTTAAGTGTTTAATCATATTTGATTGACTAATGGCCTGAAAAAAGTTTCAAACTCCTCTTAAAGGCCCTTGATTCAGCTAGCTACTGTTCTCTGGAAGAGAACACCTACCTCAATTCTAACAAAATAAATAATTACATAAGAGATCAAGACACCTCTATGCTATTTTTGCAGTGTCAGCTCAAGTCTGAAAGTCTTATAAAGCCTTCACAGGGAGTTGCACCTGAGCTAATAAGCTCAGCCCAGACAGACGAACACTAGAAAATAATTTTAGTTTCCATGGCTATTTACTACTTGACTTTGCTGAAAAAGCCTGAACAGATGATTTGCTGTTACTTATTGCTAGCCGTGAGAAAATTTTAAGATGCATTACATTCAAGATACCTATATTTTGAAAGTTTCACGCAGCTACGCTCATCAAATGTTTTGAAACCCTCTTGTATGTGACATCTGATCTAATCCACAGTCAGCTGGAGTTTGCAAAACTTCCCTAGTTTGAAAGTTGCCAGAACTATAGAAACTGTGATATCCTCTTTCTGCTTCCTTCAAGAGAAATTTATTATCCAATTAACCATTCTGCTTCATGAAATAAGAAACTAAAAAATAAGCCCCACAAGAAAACCTTCTTATCCGACAACCTCATGCAACCTGCAGCTTTTAAAACTTTCTACACAGTTACTCAGCATGAGTCTAAGTCTGTTCTCAATTCCAAACTTGTCCACCACCAATGCTGTTTATATACTAGCATATACTAATGTTGGCTCTGGGCAAGCTGTGGATTATGCTCCAGGGAAGACGGCTAGTGTATACTCAGCAAGGACCAAAAGTTGCTGTTCATGATATCTGAAGGAGGGACCAACTGATATGTACCAAATGATCCATCACTAACTCCTTTTAAGCACACCATAGAAGTTTTAACCTCAAGCTACATACAGTGTTTTGCAGCCAGTAACGCAGAGAGAAAATTCACAGATCTTAGGCTCAGCAAACCCAGCTGACCCAATCCTCAATTTCCTCTTCATCGTGCAATGGAGATAAAGCTCCATTTGTAGATTACTAATGCAGAAGGGGAAATCAAATTATTATTAGTGATTTGGAGTTTTGTTTTTCTTACTTCAAAACCGTGCACCTAAATCATCAGATCCAGGTTCCAAAAACAAACAAGAAAAAAAACAAACCAAAAAAACCCCAAACAAACAAAAAACCCCAAACCCAACAAAATAAATAGACCCTGAAACCCTAAATGTGACTGAATAAAAGTGGTTCTAGAAAAGCCACAGTTCAGTTTCAGCTGAAATACACACCAGTGAGTGCTGCCTTTTAAGGGAATGCTAATTTGCCCCGCTTGTTACATTTCATAGTCCCACAACACCAAGAGGAAGTATCAGACAGTGACTCTCTACTGTAAGACTATCCAGCAACACTTGTTTTCCAAAGGAGTCACAGCCAAGCTGACTTGCGCTTCCAGAAGGCTGCCAAGAAGAGGCTGTGGTACAGCGTGGAGCAGTGGGAAGCCCTCTCCCACGGCTATTACGGACCATTCATCTGGGAGCCTGGGAAAATGCCTCTGAGCTGCTGAGTTATCTGGAGCAGCCTGGCAGGTGTTCACTTCCCAGCACAATCTGGCACCTGCATGGCTCTGGAACTAAATTCAGTCAACTCTTCTCCAAAGCCACAGTACAAGCCGAAGGAGACTGACTGCCCCCCAAATGTTTCCATATCTGACAGGCATATTTCTCATCGCACAGTATTTTTATACCATCTTTAAAAAAAAAAACCCACCTATTTTTCCTCCCAGCCTAGACGTTTCACATTTCTGACAGGTTGTTCTGGATTAGAACGGCCTCTACGTTTGGAAAGTAACAACAAAGTAAATCATTGCAACACACAGATATTAAAAAAATAAGAGGATGAATTTCTTATGTTACAGTGTGTAAGTAAATACATAGGTGCATTAGACTTTCTGAAACACTGTATTGTACATTTTAAAAAAAAAAAATCTACATTTTGCTTACGCTAGATTAATTATTCCACACAGATTAAGCTATACTAGTAATAATGTTTACAGTATATAAAGCTTTTCATCTTCAAAGTGCTCTACAGACATATTATTACACTGCTTTTTAGCAGTCATATTTCTCCACTTAAAATTATTCACCACCAAATCCAGATTCCTGATTGTTTGTAAACCAAACAAAAAAGGAACATTTTATTCTAAACCTACTGTTAACCGTGCAGCTTTCCTTCCCCAAAACAAATGTTCATGTTCATAGCATGTGCTCCAGAGTAGGCTGCCATTTCTAATTCAGAAGAGATTCAAAACCAAATGTTGGCGTGTAAGTTTAAGTCCAAATCTAGGATAGACCAGGGACAGCAGACACAAGACAGCAGATACAAAAAGCTGTCGTGACTTCCTGAGCCTCTTCTGGTGTTTGGAATGGGTACAGAATTTCTGTATCGTCTCAGACACTGCCCGCCCCCCCGCCCCCAATCAACTTCATAGTTAACGACAACAAGCATCTTCACCTAGTGCAAATTTTTATACACCAAACAGTGGGTTTCAGAACAACTTAAACAGCTCAGGATGGCATCTGTTCTTTCCATCCATTCTGCCTTCAGTTCAAAGAATTTTTAAATTATTTTTTAAAATTTTCATTATTTCAAGTGATAATCACAAGCAAGTACACAGGAAAATGTGTACTGATCAATAAAGCCCATAAACTTGAAAAAAAAAAATGTTTAATACCTAAAAAAAAACATTCAGGCCATTAAATTTACATACATAAAGCATGGCCTTAAAAAAAAAAAAAAAAAAAAAAAAAGACTTGCATGCAGTATTGAGTGAGTGAGTATTGCTGCAGGGTCTGATCTTGCAAACTCTAATACCTGCAAATAAATTCAGTGATGTAATTTGCCTCTGTCTTTTTCCAGGGTGCCTTACAGTCAGCTTAAACCAAGCATAGACAAAAACAGATTACTGATTTTTTTTCCTCCTTACTCTTTCACAATTTTATTAGTATTAGTGCTATTCTTCTATCTGCTAAATCATCTGAACACAGGCCAGTTGCCAACACAAATAGGTGAGAGATCTGTCCCATCAAGGATGGGGGGACAAGATGCAGTTCCTATCAGGGAACATGGTCCCTGACTGGAAGACAGACATTAACCTTCAAATGAATCTGATCAAGACAGGATGAGATATGCCTAGCAGGATCCTCTCTGCTATCAGAACATTGATAGCTGGACATGGCACACTGTCCAAACCCTTCAGAATATGAGCCATTAACAGTGAAACTGGTCTGAGCCATTTTATGAAATCCAAGAGTAGGGCTGTAGGGCTCTCCTCTAGCAGGAGAGGTGCGGAATTCACCCCGAAATCAGAACTATACTGGCCAAACTGGATCCAGGATAAGGCATTTCTTAGCCTGCTTCTCATGGGTATTCTGGAGGAAATAACAGTGAAAAAAAACACATATGAGACCATCTGGCCCCAAGACGAGAAATGCACCTGATGGAGGTCCTGAGAACACACCAGCTCTGAAGGAAAAAAAACACCTTCCCCTCAGTAACGCTTGAGATGGAGAGGCAGGCTGATCCAGTCCTGGAAAACAGCTCTTAAGATACCGCCTCTCAATACCCATTCATAATGTATAAGCAATAATAGCTAGCACCACCTGCTAATGCATTCAAGCAGATGAACATACAGCAATATATTTGATGGTCAGTGTACCATTATCACAGACAACTGTTTTCTAATAGGAGACAAGATTTGATTTCACTCTTTTGTTGATCTCAGACTCAATGACCATATTATTAATGGCATGTGATGGGCTTTAACACATGAACTGAAAGCTATTTATGAATCCTCACTGTTTTGAACATATAAACTGTATTCCAGAGGAAGCCATGTGCCTGGACTTCTTTAACCACTGGAATGAGCCCGACAACTGAGAGAAAGGCTGAGAAAGGCATCTGTCGCTACCAGCCAAAAGGCAGAGAGAACTGGAAAACAAACCCTGTGGTAAACGCTGTCTGACAAGTCAGCGGCAGAGGAGAATCTAAAGTCTCTTCAAAGTGGCTGTATCGCCATGAGGGAGCAGCTTAGTTAAAAACTGTCTGATGCCACATTTGCACATCAAGCTAAGCATGTCCCCCAAACTGGCCAGACACAGCTGTATCCAAATGGAGCAATGTCGCTTACTTACACCACTGAATTCCTCGCAGTGGTGACAGTAAGGTAGATTCTAGCTAAAATGAAACACAGACACTGTGATGGGCACAAGTTTGACTTCCAGGGCACTAGGGAATGCATACAGTTGCCTTTAAAGCACATGCCTCTTTCAAAAAATATGTCCTTTCAGCCTAACTGTCTCTGTGGTTTTTTCCTTGAGGATATCCATGAGCTTCATGAAATTTTTTGATGCCATGAAATACTTGAAAGGGAGGATTTTGTATTTTAAATGTCAGGAATCTCTAACAAAGCAAAGTCTCCTCTAGCACAAAAACTCAACCAAAATGTGGTAATGAGCCTTTCGGAATTTAACAGACATGACTGGTTCCCCTTATTGTTCATTAGAACAACATAATCGTGGGTGCCAATACCATGATGCTGAAAGATTTTCAAATAAAGTCAATCAAACTCTTCACAGGTCTCCAGGCTCTATTTTTTTTTCCCTGGCAACAGGAAATAACTTCTGCAAAACTTCTTCCCCGAGAGGAAAGGGTTTTAACCCTATAGCTCCCACAGCTGACAAGACTTTCATCTTCTACCAACAACAAGGTCTCTAGGCAAGGGTCACTAAAAATGTCAGGAATATATTGCATCACATGGCTACAAAACCTATGGGTTTGGTGAAAAAAGCCCGACAGTCTGCCACTGGAGACTGAAAGGGGGATGCTGAGAGGGAAAGCAAAGCTAGTAGCAGGTATCTTCAGCAGAACTTTAAAAAGATGGCAGGAATGTGAAAAGGTACTTTCTTCAAAGCTGATCTCGCTATATGGCAGCAATAAATGTCTTTTTTTTTTTTTTTTTTTTTTTTTTTGAGGACTCCTGTTAGGATAGCCCAGTGGAGCTAAGAGGTAGATGTTGATGGTCATGACTCCTCTTTTCTTCTACCCTATCATCTAGAGGACACTTCAAAAGAAAGTGAGTTCTAAGAGACGCGTGTGGACTTGAACCAGCATGCATTTCATGCTGTTGTCTGAATAAAGCAAGTTGTGCCAGAGGTTCATGGTTTTTCGTCTTTTCATACAACAGACTCTGGTTAGGTTTATAACAACTCAGAATATAAGGGAATTCTGGAGCATAGGAAATAGCTGGAAAGTCACCCCAATGGAGCCTTCTGTATTTTCTCTTTTTAAATGCTGGCAAATAGACCGTAATTAAGTCAGCTGCTGAAAGGCTCTATTTCCAAATAAGTCTCAATCTCCTTCTGCTCTCACAAGCTCTGATGCAAAGAGGATACCATCAAAAAGACCAAGAACAACCCATGACTGTGATCATCTGATCAGTGCCACTCAGGTCTAGCAGTGAAAGCAGGTGCTGGTTGTGGTGCAAAGAATTGGAGACTGACTGCAAAATGGTTTGTAACAAACTGCTCATTTTAGCTTACTCAAGAATGCAGTGTTATAAGGGACCACCTGAACTACACAGCTCAGTATCTTGTAGTTTCTAGCATCAGTGTAACAGATGCTAAGTGCAAAAAAAAGTACACAGAACATCCTCTTTCTCAGTATTAAATACCAAATTTAAGGTCTTTTATACAAAAGACCAAAACCCATGAGCCTGTCTTGTGCCATGGGAAGACAACAGAAAAGAACAGCCAGGCATTGCCCATATCCTATGACCCACATGCACGCACACAAAAAAAAAGAAAACTATCTTAATTAAAAGAATAAGACAAAGGTACTCTGCAAACAAATATAAGATTGTCACCTTCTATCCTCTCTAAAGCAAGCTCTGTCATTTAAACAACTTTATTTTCCACGGATTTGTATAGTGAATATTTCACAGTTAGAATGTTTCTCTCTGAATAAATGTAGTTCGCTCTGCATAAGAATATCTCTTATCTGTTTGAAGTAGATGGAATACATAAGTTCTGTTACTATGTCCACAACACGTATTCAAGATTGCACTGGACTTTTTTTCCTCCTCTTTTCAAGTAAAAGTCTTTATTATTTGCTGCACTACTAAATTTTTATTTACTTCTATATGTTTTTAACAAATTAAGGCCTGGGCCCTGCAAAGCTTTGCTGATGTAGTTTTGTTTATGGTCTGTCACTTGTGCCTTTGTAGTCAACAGAAATACTCAGTGTGTAATAAACACAACATATCTAGTACCTTCAACGGTGAATCAAATGCACATAACTGCTCTCACTGAACTACTTACGCAAAGAAAGTATGCATAACTTGTTTCAGGAATTGGCCCTCCATGTCTATCTGGACAGATTTCTGTAAAGCCTCATAAAAATTTTCCAAATACAAATAAACCCACAAAAATGTTTGCAATTTTAAAAGCTGTATTTTCTCTCTACCTTTGTCATGTGATAATGAAACTTAAGAACAAAAGAACAAAGGAGAATATTATTGTGTAATATGGTAACATGGAAAGTTTAAAAGAAATTCCTATTCATATTTAACCATGAAATTACACCCACAATTACTTCCAGTTATAATGAAAATAGAAAGGACTTCAATGTTCAACACATACCTGTAATGATTTTTTTTCTTAAAATGTAATGACAATTTTTGTTTTTCTTGGACTGCTGGTGATAGTTTGGGGACTTTTATATTGAGACTTTTAGGGAATGCAAGGGTTAAAGACGTGTAAAACAGATTTTCTCACAGTTTAAAGAGAGCAAAACAACACATTTAGGAAACCAGACAGCTGAAAGGTCAAAACGTTACACTTCCAGGTCAAACTTCTGGTTGCAATTAAGTAAATTCCTCTAAACATTTCTAGGGAAATCATATTTCTTTTAGGTTTTATTTCAAATCCCTATTCTTTCTTGCTTACATTGTAACCAAAACAATATTGCTCTCTTTAGAAACATTTAATAAAGAGTACTTACTTTTGTTTTCTTTACTTTTTTTTTTAAAGGAACCTGACATTTCATCTCAAAATAAAAATAAAATCCTTATTTTTTTCATCTCATTTAATATACAGTTGAACTAATTAAAAAAAAAAAGGCAAAAGAAGCTATCAAACCTAGTTAATTTTTAAAAAATAGATACAGTCTTTCTTTTCCCCTTAGAAATCATATTTGCCTTTTCATCCACTTACATTATCTGTATTTTCATAGTAGGGTTTGATTTGGGTTTTCTGGGTTTTTTTACTACATCAAGCTATTTTCCCCCTCCCATGCAGTTACACCAAAAACCCTCAAACCTAAGATGCTGACAATGGCCCTGATGTAAACGCTGACATGCCTGCTAAAACATACTAGCAATCTCACGGCTCCTATCACTGCCCAACAAGACTACTTAGGTCTAAAAACGTAGAATTTCTGCCCCAGTAACACACACAGATTTTCAGAGGTTTTTCAAAGTCCCAAACAGACGGCCACCACAACTGCACACAGACACAGCATTATCTGCATGTGCGACATGGACAACAAGCACAACAGCAATGCAGTGTATGTGGTTTTTGTAACGCACAAGAGGTAGACCTGATATGCCTCTAAACAACGCAACCCACTA
This sequence comes from Gymnogyps californianus, assembly GCF_018139145.2. Classification (NCBI taxonomy): domain Eukaryota; kingdom Metazoa; phylum Chordata; class Aves; order Accipitriformes; family Cathartidae; genus Gymnogyps; species Gymnogyps californianus. The sequence goes on along the minus strand of NC_059473.1, from coordinate 6,705,083 downwards.
TGTATGTTAGCAAGTGATACACACAATCATACGTACCCAAGCTGAAAAAATGAAATCCTAAAGGCGTATTCATACTACATTAAAAATTTAGCCAAACACAAAAGATATGACCAGATTCAGACATTATTTGCAAACGCTTTACTTCAGCAGAATGCACATATTATGTTAAACTGCCCTCACTACTTTATCTGTAGCATTTTCCAGGCAGCACAGTCTTTGAGCTATCCCACACACATATTTGTAAAGGTCAGACAGCTAAGGAAAGTCAGGTCCATCATACTGACCAAATAATTTCTTCTCTGGTATTTTAGACATTCCAACACAAGGAATTCGAGCATTCAATGCAGACCACAGAATCTATAAAATGCTTCTAGCAGAAATCCTATTTGCCATGTTCACAAAAGATGGGAGAAGATAATTTAAAGTCAAACTTATTCTTCAGAAAATTTCAACTGAAACAGTGAGCACTCAAAAAACCCCCCAAACCTATCTGCTACCTATTCTAGCTGTGCCTAGTGCTTGAACAGGTCTGTAGAAGCTGTACACTGATACCTATCCCTCTGTATTCTGGCTTCCAAGTGACTACAGAATCTTTAAAAAACTGTACAGAGCACACAAGAAAGAGTACTTTCAAGAGAAACAGCTGTTACAAAGAAGAATCAGGCAGTCAAATAAGAAATGGTAAGTGCTCAGGGACAGATTTTCAAAACCACTCTGTGTGGATTCCACAAATGTTGAATTCCCACTCGGGACAAACAGATGCTAAGGGCTCTTTCAAAAGGTAGCTGTATGTTCCCTGGCCTAGATGAGAGTCACTTTGATATTCTCAAGTGAATATCAAATCAGAAATTAAAGGTGGGGTTCATCTTGCCTAACTTGCAACATCTGCATCAAACTAGTATCCTAAACTTCATTTTTAACTGATAGAGATTAATTGCCTATCAACTTCTAGCCAGCTTTGATAAACTGAAAGAGGAGACATAATTCCACTTTGTAAATACACATGATTAATGGATACTGACTTTTTGCCTAACTATCTAATGAAAACTACAAAGATAAACTTTAAATTTGCATAAATATATGTGTCTTTGCATGAACTGAAGTACTAACAGCAAAATTACTATGCAGAAGTACTTGGATGCTATAGAAAGACCTTTGTAGCTTATATAGATGTGTAAGATAGTAGCTGTCAATGTTTGTGCATGCAAACACACTTTTTTTGCACACACACATACTGAAGAGTAATTTTCATAATATTGTTTTTCTTTTCATAAAACAAGAGATAAACAAAAGATGGAAAAAAGATGGAAGAAGCAAGAGAAAGAAACAGAATGAATTAAGGCAGATAGTAATTAAAGGTTAGAGGTCAAGGCTGTTTTCAAAACCAACACCAAATTCTTTCTCTTCACAAAAATACACCAAATTAAACAACTCTCCTGTCATTTTAAATAAATGATATTTCTTTTCACCACAATACTAACTATATAAAACACTTTATTAAGGGTATCTTTAAAATAAATACACTATTTCATTTCCTATCCAACACCATAAATAACTTCACATGGGAGCTGCAACTAGGGAAGAAGTAAAATAAGAACGCATTCAACCCACCTGGTGCTGCAGCTGCAAATGTCCCATGTAAGACAAGGACAGCAATTGCTAAAGTCTCTGCAAATATCAGTGTAATAACAGGAAGACAAAGGTAGATCCTTCAATCTAGAAAGTGCAGAACTTTCTCTGACAATCTTTGAAACACACCGACTCTCTCTGACATACTAATGAGTTTTCAGTTTATAGTGCAGGCTTTTTCCAGAAAAGTACAATGATAAGAAAGGCCATACTGGGTAAGATCAAAGGCCCATATAGCTAAATGCCTTGCATGTAAAAGTCGCTATAAATGGCTACAAGGGGAGACTAAATACAAGAGCAAAGTGCATGTGGTTACTTCCCCAATACTCTCCCAAACTCCAAGCACTCTCAACTCAGGCCTTTATTGAACGAAAGGAGATTTATGAATTCTGTACCCTCCCTGGATTACTCTCCCATGTTCTCGTGGACTCAGCGTAAGCTTTTATCATACCCATTACCCTTCGGCAAAGAGTTCCACAGTTCTGCTAACTACCACGGTGCTTCCAATACCTTCATTTGATGCCCTCTTGTTCTCAAATTGGAAGAGAATGAGAGAAGAAATTATTTCATAGATCTCTGTTGCGTTCCCCCTAATTCATGTATTTTCCAGGCTGAAGAGTCCTAGCACACTTAACTGTTCCCTGTATTTCGTATGTTCCCTGTACTGCATTTCCTCATCTTGGATCATCTTTGTTGCCCTTCTTGGAGTTTTTCCCAACTCTATTGTATCATAATCTAAGGTAAGGAAAAAAAAAAAAATAATCACTAAAAAGAAAATACCCAAACAGTGCATAAGTATGGCGGTTTTTTGTTCTTGTCAAACATCCTCTACCCTGAGAAAAGAACAAAAAAAAAAAAATTCTGATATATAACCTTGATCTTCTAGAAGAAAAATGTTTTGGTGAAAAAAGATGCCTTTATTCCCCATTAGCTGGCTGTAAAAAATGGAAAAAAGTAATCTAAAGCAAATACAGGAAATATTAAGTACAAGATACTAATCAAAACATTTTTCATAAGTTATTGCATAAGTTACTGCATACTTCAGGGAGCTATGAGGCTCTGTTGTCACAGACAGATGAATGTAAGTTTAAAGTTCACAAAGATCTGCAGGACTTGGCCACAAATCATAAATGAGTCCATTGTAAAGAAACTGCAGTATAATTCTTTTGAGACAGAAATTACAATGTGCAACTGCAAACATCAAAGATCTTTTAAAAGACTTCTGTCCTCCTCAGTCCCCTATGGTAGTTTATCTGCCATAGCTTACTTTCCCTCCAGTTATACCCATCAAATTTTTTGTGGAGTTGCTCTTTAAGCCAGATAGGTGAAAAGATTCTAGTTAAAACCAAACAAAACACTGTTTCACAGCAGAGGAGTAAGAGTTAACAGCTGGGAGGGTGGGAATAAATCAGTTTTGCTGCTACAGGATTGTAATGTGGAACATACCCTACGAACATCTTACACAATTCACGTTCTACAGTAATAGTGAACACTCATAAAGCAAATTAGGGCAGTCTGAAAAGGCGTTTTCCTTAAAAACGTCATAATGTTCAAATTAAAATGCAAGGCCAAAATAGTTCGGAATATTTACCATCATGATTTATTGTATATTTTTTGTGTGCTTACAGGAGCCAAACAAACAGTTTCATAAGCAACAGAAACGTATTTTCTTATGAAATTGCATCTTATGCATTTTTTTATACTAAATAAGACGTGAACTTTGACTCCAGATCTTTGTAAGGCTGAACTATTCATAATAGCATTTGTACTTCTTCCAGTTTCTCATTTTAGTAAGCTTATCAGAAGTTAATATCTGAAAATTTAACGTCTGAGACTTCTACCTGTTAATAAAGTTGAATCACATTTGCAAAAAGCAACTGGGAAAAAGATGGACAGACAAACAGGCACACAGAGAGAAAACATGATCACAATAAGCCCCGTTTCCTTAGAAAACTAGGTTAAAAATATTAAAAAAAAAAATACACAATCCCAGAGAAAGCAGATAAAATCAAGCTGGGAGCTCATTGTGCCAGTGACAGCATGCTCTCTAATTATTTTCACTGTAGAAGAGACTGTACAATAAAAAGGTCTGAAATCAGAGCAAAAATGTTCCACCCTCAAGCAAAGAAAAACAACAAGGATGCTAGGGAAGGAATGAGAAAAGATCTGAAAATTACTTGTAGGATAAACATAGTTAACTTTTTCCTCCCTCAAGAGGGGGAAGAAGGTCAGTTTACAAGATACCTTCTTCCTTCCTTCCATTTCTAACGTGGACATGTCTACCAGCCATATTTTCTTTCCACATCCTCCTTTTCCTCTGTGTCCATGTAAACTTTGCCGCCTTCCTTAATTGTCCACAGTTCTCCCTTTGTCATTCCCCCGCATTTAATATCTCCACTCGGCCCTCTTTATAGCCTCTTGTTACTTAATTCTCATTGCTCTTAATCAAAAACAGCCACCTTCTGTGGAATACGAAAAAACAGGCTCTGCTTTTAGCTTAAGTCTACAGTAGGCGAGCATTATGACACACTAACATGCTTGACATCATCACCAAAAACCAGTATATGTTACTGAGTAGCGCATGTGGTGCAAAGTGAAAACATATGGCACATATATATAAAAACGTAAGTTCTAACTTTAAAGATTATACGTTTGTAAAGTGAAGTAGTGGGGTTTTTTTAATGAGAGAAACTCACTAATACATGGGGTTTGTTATTGGATGGCTTACATTCATGGAACTTCAAATAATGCAAGCAAACCATACCTGATCGATGCTCTTCTTGCATGATTTTGGCCATGCAGATTGGATGCAGGCAAAATTACATCTTTGAAAATCTACCCCATTTTAATTTTCTCTTAAAAAAATAAAACAAACCAAAATCAAACACGTTTGGACATTAATTAAACACAGGAAACAGAGAGTTTATACCAAAGCCTATGTCCAAAGACTAAATTAAAGCTTACTTTGGCAAATTGTACATACTGGCCATTTGGGAGGGGTGGGGAAATTGTTCAGACAGAAGGAAGAATAGGAAGAACTTGCTTGTCTTGGCTACTTTCTCTCATTTTTCCATTCTTTCTTTCTTTCTTCTCCTGTGTGTAACACCCACAGATTTCCTAATGAGATGGTATGCGACCCACCACACACTGCTGTGTGGGTGTAACTTAAATGAAAACGAAATGTAAATTAAGAAGTAACATGCATGGATATTTATAATATGTGTCACAAAACTGAAAGGTGGTATTAAATAATATTAATATTAAATATAATATAACATTAATACTAAAAAGAAATTGTGATAGGTGAAAATTTTCTCTTCAAAATAGTTATGGTAGCCAGCTTAACAAGAGTCTTCTCTGCTCAACAGATCTAGACAGCAGGATGAGATCTGCTCAAAGTAAGGTAGCTTGGCTTCTGTTTCTGAAGAAAATCCTAATACAACATGCTTTGATATTAGAGGTAGTCTAAAATCTTACTAATACTGGTCTAATAATTCTAATTCTAATAAATTTTGAATACATCTTGTGATGTGGAGAGCAAACTAATTAAAATTGACCTGAAAAGATGGGAGTTCAAATAGGGGTGGAATGCTGACCTGGGATACTTGTAGTAGTAAGTAACCAGCTCATAAGCATCTTAATGTTCCTTCTATAGATACAGTCTTCCTTACAATAGCGGGGGTTTTACAGCAGTGAAACTCTAGACACAGACTTGCATAACTTTGAGCACAAGAAACCACATTCAGTTTGAAGAGCTCAAAAACTTTTAATAACCTCCAAATGCAACAATAGCTGCAAGCTTAAAAATTTCACCAGCAGCACCTACAGTATGTGTATGTAGTTAGGCACATACCAAGCTTGTGCATTTCTTTGTGTACCACAGAACGCTGCCAGCCAAATACTGGCCAGCTATCTTGCGCTTCGTTTGTGAAAAAAAACCACAAAAACTTATCACTGTACTCTACAAACAGAATCTGTGCTCCTAGAGAGGAAGGCAAAACACAAGAGGTTTTGGAGCCATGTTTGAGTGATGATAACTGCTAGACCATTACACTTGTGGCTCACCTAAAAGGATCAGTCCCTTAGAGGTAGGTCCCAGTTGCTCTGGTGAACACCCACCTATTCTGTTGTTTCCTTCTCAGGTAAGAACAGACTTGAATGTAACTTGAATAAACTTGATTCTTGGACTTGAACAAAGCACTCCTTTCTTACAAATTATAGCCCTGAGCAAAGCAGGCTGAGAGAAGAGGGAAGAGATGGATTTGGAAATTAAGTTGAACATGAATGTTCGTTATCACAGACTGTTTTCTTCCTTTATTTCTTTAGTGTTAATTAACAACAGTGAGATTAACTGCAGAAAACTGATGGAACAGTAATTTTACCGCATCCAAAGTAAATATTCTTTAATCTAAAACTGTCACAGATATTACTGATGACCTCCTCAAATGCATATCCTTAAGTTTTTCATTTTCAGGAAATAAGGGGAAGAGTCAAATAGAAGATCAGTTCACAACCCTGGGACAGCATACCAGTATTTTTACTGAAAAGCTCATGATATAAAGAAAATATAAGACCCTAAAATATCACGAGCACCCTCAAATTAGTGTTGCATCTGTCTGCATATATAAACACAATTATTATGTCTGGCAGTTTTATCTTACAAAATCATTATTTTTGAAAACCTATTTTTTACTGAGGCAGAAACTTTAAAAAATAAATAATAAAAAATATCACTCAGTAAAAGAAAACATAGAAAAACCTCAACAAATCTCAGAAATTCTGATCCTACCCTCTGTAATGTCTCTCTGCTTTCACTGTAAGAAAATTCTATTTGTTCACTCAAAACTAGAAGAGCATGGGGATCTGAAAGTTCATGCGTTTTTTAAACATTAATAATATTTTAAAGGGATAAAATGTAGTTACAGCTTGCAAGGAAAAAAAGGGTTTGAAAATCCTTTAATGTCCTGAAGCACTTTTTGCTTCTGCGGTATTGTGTTCTTGTGGGTGGAAAAAACCCTCCTGTCATGTCATAACAATCTGGCTCCCATATATGCCTAAAATTTTGCAATAATAAGCCAACCACACAGTATTTAACCTGTGTTTTCTTTATTAAAAACACTGATTAATATTGATAATAGTGTTTAAAGCCGCAACCATCAACTAGAATTCTATAGGAATATACCTTTTCAATAACTGAAAATATTTTGAGAGGCAAAGAATTTGTTCAGAATTAAAATCGCTAATATACATTGAATTCAAGAATTTGTATCAGTATACTGATTGCATATTGTAAGTATGTAATTACATTAATTGCGGAATTCATATTTCAGTACAGATCTATTTCAATATATTTAAGGAAATGTGAGAAACCATAGCCAACACAGGGCTTTACTATTGCAGCCCTTCTTTTCTGTGACAAGTTTATAACATGGTTCCAGGCTGGTAATTAAAAAAAAAAAAAAAGTCATTTCCTAAGAACTGTTTAAAAATAAATTGCTTGTATGATATAACACCAACAGATAAGCCTATCAACTGTAAAACCCACCATGATGACCACAACAGCTAGTGAAATAACATTAAATAAAAACTGGCAAGACATTTAGCCCCAAAGCTGATCTAACATTAGAGCACAAGCTGTAGTGATCATTATCTTTAGTTTAAAACATGCATGTACTGAAATTGCACCTATTAGTCTCACCACACACACACAAAAAAAAAAGTTCCAATTGGATAAATGCTCTTACTACTGTTCTCTTCTGCACAGTAATTACTCCCAAGGTCATTGACGCTACTGCCAAACCTGCAGTAACACCGGTGAAATGGCAAATGCCGTTTATCACATCATAGCAACTTTTTAAGACTGAACAGACTGTCAGAAGAGGGAGAAGTAAAGATATTATTTCTAAATTAAAAACTTCTAAACTAAATGTGGAAAGCAGGCTTAACAAACCAGCAAGATTTCCATCAATTTTGGAGGACCACGATTATACCATTTATTCTTTTTAGGTCTAATTATAGGCTCTCATACTAATAGTACAAGCGTTACGTTCATTTTTCAATAACATAGAAAATTAAAACCCACTTAATTTTTTCAATAACATAGCTGAAGTAATTGCAGACCCAAACACCAGCTATTTCAGGCTTACTGGCTTTCCCGATGGCAAATTTCTCATGGAAAAAATAAAGAACAGCAGTTTCCACCATACTTTATCTTACTTTATTTCACAATAAGTTAAATAATTTGTTTTACCGGTAAGAAACAAAGGACCAGATGGTGCATGTTCCATTGATTTCCATTGACCACGTTGTTTAGACGCTTCCAAGTAGTGTTTGACCCTTGAAGCCACAACTTCTTCTAGCAGCATGCAGACCTCCTGAAAGAGTAATCATTGGCCTATGTAGATCTAAATTTACATACATGCCCACAGACACACAGCAGAAATCAATACAAAATCACTCCCTTTCAGATAAAAAGGAAAAACATTATCTGCAATTAAGTACTGAGGTATTACATAGAGGTGAGAAGCACATAATTCAGGAAATGAATGGGAACAAGGGGAGGGGGGTGTCAAAATTTTGCTACAAAACAAGAGAGGAAGTATGTTATGAAATTCTCAGTTGGCAGATGAAATATGCTATATTACAATACTAATAATTTTTGAACAGCAAATTAGTTTCATTTGTATGCAGAGTAGGAAAAAAATACATGTTAAAAATGTATCATAACATTAGGTATTTAAGCAAAATATTAGTAAAAATCCTCCCAGGAATTGTCAACACACTATTTCTTTGCAAGAATCCTTACAAACCACAACAGATATTTTGGTTCAATTCAGTGTAGTTTTGGGGGGAAGACTCAGAGCTAATTAGGTCACAGCAACCTGATTTCTCTAGTTCATTTTTATTTTTCTGCTGCTAAACATAACCATTCGTATCTTTCATACTTCCTTCAGCAAAGCACAATAAAAACCACATACTACTCAAGAAGAACAAACCCTTCAGCCAGAATAACCATAGAAAAAAAACTTGGAGTAAAAGCAAAAAATTAATCTCTTGAATACCAGAATAAGTTTTCAGATTAATACATACATATTTGAGACTTTTCCCTCAGTATTCTCATTTTCCATTATGCATAACTATGTGCTCACAGAAATGATACTTTGTGGCACACAAAAATATCATTTTACCTTTTTACAGTATTTGGACAATAGACAAAATTATATTAGTACTATCTAAACTACAATATCTTGGCTTGAAATTTACTTTTGATTAATCTAGAAAGTATGCAGAGCAACAAATTTTTAATGTATTGCTCTAAATGAAAGCAATGCACATATATTGGTCAACCACAAACAGTGTTTTCTCCTTACAGTAAGAAATACATTTTCCTTTCTGCTTGAAGAGTATAATTATAAAATACTGTATTTACTTATTCTTCTGTTTAACTCATTAAAGTGATCTCGTTACACATTCCTTCACAGGACTATGCGTTCAGGTTAGAATGAAAAGATCTAGAAAGCAGCGGAAACATAGTGTGCATTTGGTTCCTTCTGCAACAATAAAGATTAGCATGCATTTCCTTAATTTACATGGAAAATATTTTACTTGTTATGCTTATGGAAATATTATTGAAATGATTCTCCACAAAGAACTACACAGACCTATATTTAAGAAAGCATAAACAAGAGCAGGCTTCAAGAGAATCGTCTCTACGTACTTTCCACCGCTAAAAAGAACTTGTAACTGAGACCTTCTATAAGCATATGGAGAGATCATACCAATGACATGAATAGAAATCAGTTTAATAAATGTTCCTCAAAGTACAAAGATAAAACTTTGACTTTGTTATTCCAGGGGAGAAGATACAGGACAGAAAGGGCAGGGAAATTTGAAGGGCAGAAAGAGAGAAAAGCTCCCAAATGCGTCAATTTGCATCTCGCAGCAATCCCAAGATGACTTTATATACAACGCATGTGACAGCAGTGTGCAAACTGTGGTCTTTACAATGCCCAGCTAGACAACATGCACTGTATTTTCTCACACCAGCCTCATGCCTATAGGCACTCATTTAGTTCCTAGCCTGCTCTACATGACCCATGCTCCAAGCAGGAGCTGGCAGCTGACAAGCCAGCACCGCTCCCTCCTTCTGCCTGGGACCGCATCCCCAGGCTCCATTTGCTACAAACAGCAGCCACTGACTTTCATCCAGGGTAAGCAGGGGATCAGCAGAAATCATATTTGTGTTACAAGAGGTCTAAGAGGCATCTGCTTTTCCCACAGACAAGCAAAGAGGGCTGTACCACCATTAGTATCTTCCAGAATTTGGAAACAACAAAAATGTAGAAACCTGCTTGCGATGAATATGTAAAAGCTCCCATAAAAAAATATGTAGGCATAATTTGTCTATAATACCTTACTGACCTTTTTCTTCCCACTTTAACAAAGATTCCGCATAGGACTTTCAGGAAGCGAATTGTAAAGCTATTGGAATCACACTTCTCGGTTGTCGAAAATATGCAACCTTTGCACTTCACTCAAAATGTGCGGTCACAGAAATTTAATGAATGCTGCCCTGTCATGCCTCTTTATTAAATCAATCATGATCTAATTTCCTGAAATTCATATCTTTTGTTTTGGCAGTCTTACAAAATACATTTTGAAAACACTTAAAAGTCAGATAACCAGGAGAGTAAAACTGGTTATAAATAGAAGGGGTAATGAGTATTCATTTAGTCAGAAAAAAGTAGTCTAAAAGATTTCCCCTATTTTCCTCTTTCTCTGCTTAATAAGCACATATCGGATGAACCACATGCTGTTAAATATTCCGCTTTCACTCCCTCAGGATATTAATTTATTGCTGCTTCTAATTTTATTTGAATGTATTACTTTGAGACGTATGGGGATGCTCTGCAGTGACAAGTTAATTATGCCATTATTAGGAAGGCTATCTGCTGAAAATTACCGTAACAGAGACTTGCGGGAAAGTCCACAGGCATTTGAAACATGTCCTGCATTCATTTTCAATAGGGAACTTCTCAAGTTCCCACACAGACTGAAACAGGGGAAAACTCCCACCAGTAACTCATCACAAGATTGTAGCAGAAATCACACAGAATCTGATGAAAGTTACATTCATAATTTTGCTGGTCACTGATGCACTGATTTTCCAAAATTTCATCTGTTGTCAGGATATACAAATGATAGACTTAAAAATAAAGATTGGAAGTTTCTTTTCAGAAGATACAATGGTTCTACGATAGTTTAACATGCATACTCATTACGTTTTCTTGCACTTTCTAAATGCAACATCAGTCATGCTTCTCCGAATGAGAAAAAAACAATTAATAGAAAGATATTTCACCAATAAGCTCTGCAAAAATGATACCTGTCACAATCTGTTTTATATCACTCAGGATAATTTACAAACTTTCATGAGAAATATGTTTTTAAAATTAAAAGTTAAGTCAGAAGAATCAAAACAGCATACACACATGCATGTATGCACACACACAGAGTTTAAAAATTAAAAGGCAAATTGAAAGTGGTCATTAGTGACCCAAAAAGCACATATGGTTGACTTAGGGGTCCCACAGCAGCCGTTGACGGTTAGGTATAACTAACAATATTCTCATAACATTGAAAAATTCTGAACAGTTCAAGGCAATCCAACTTTTTCCCTGCAGCCACATGCTTTTGAAGTAGAATTGATATTTGTTGTACCTCTTTCTCATGATCTGAAAACCAGCTGGTGTCTTTACTGGAGCCTTGGGGCAAAATATGAACATCCACCAAAACAGCAAAGTTCCCACACTGAAAAAAAAACGAAGAAGAAAAAAAATGTTCAACTGTAGCTGCTAGGAAGCACATGTTGAGCAGACAAGGAGGTAAACAATCAGGTAAGCATATGCATCTGATTCAGAGATACAGCAGGCAGAACATAAAACTGTGGAAGATTATGAAGTATGGAATTACAAATTTACCATTGTTTGTGAGCTTAATGAGAAACAAGAGCACCAGACCTATCTTGGATAGCTCACTGAAAAGTTTAAACAATAACAACAAGCACAAGTACATGATATTTTCTTCTGCTATCTATATGCCACTTTTAAATCTGAGTTCAAGCAAATTTTAACTTTGAAAAATTAGCTATTCCTTCACCAAACTCCCATCATTCTGTTTTCTGAGAATTTAGTACTATATTAGTTACCTAGTTTGCATTTTTAATTTATTAAGTCCTTAAAAACTCAGCCTCTTTAGAAGTCTTTTCCTCTCTCCAAACTACCTAATGTAAAGAACATCAAGTTTGAAGAACTTGTGGAAACCACCTAATAATTCATTGACATCTGCCATTTAGCCAATACTATACTTTGAATGGTTAAATGATAATAAGGCTAACCTATTAATAAACACTATATACAGTTGTTAGGATGATACAGGCTACATCCCAAGACACATGAACTATTTCTGAAATTCCTTGACAAGCTTTAATTGAGGACAGTGTGACATAAGTGGTTTAATTATGTTCTTTCGTCAGTACATCAGTCATTACAATGACCTTCTAATATAAGGAAGAGTGAACAGCACAAACACATCGCCTTAGTTCCGCTGTGCACTAACTCACCCCTAAAGCAAGAGAATACTGCCTCTTTTCATGCACAGAGGTATGGTGCATTACAAGCTAATGCTTTCCCTTTCTTCTACTGTAACACAGCACCAAATCTCACTCAGACATCCTTTAACTAAACAACTTGCAAGGTAAAAGCCAATTTCATCATTCTGTTTTGGCTGCTTGTGCCGCACTTGTGATGCAATAAACTCACTCTTTGAAAAGACTGGACATGTGCGGTCATGGCAATTGCACATCCGGAATGTCTGATGGAATAGAAACAACATCCTGATTCCAGACAAATCTCAAATGTGTATGTGCAATCCAGCATTCGATTGGTCTCGTTTCAAGTGGACATTGCAGCGCACACTTCCTGTCCTAACTCTCTCTCTCCCCATATTTGCTCTTCACTGCCAAACATCTGCAAATCCCATGCCAGAATTCCAATTGCTAACAGAATTAGTTCTAGAAATAGTATAACATATATTTTTACACTATAGTTCTACATCACCTACAGTCTAAGAGGTACATCTATACCTTAGGCTTATGGTATAGAAGAAGTAGAGTCTTTGAGAGTACCCTTACCTGTACAGTTAGTACAAAGAACAACAAGATTTAGCATTGATTTTATTAATCATGGTAGCATATTTGGCAAATTAGAAATCTCTGGGTTTACAAAACACTTAGATCTGTAAATTAGCCAGAAGTATTTAAATAATGATTTAAATAATGATTTAAATATAATTAAAATATAATTCATGACCAATATTGTACCATAACTAGAATACAAAAGTTTGGCAAATGAGACAGGCATTGTGAAATCATTTTGAGAAACTTCTAAGTTACTTATAGGTATCAGCCACTGAAAGAGCAGAATGCTTTGATCTATTTTATCAAAAGGCTTCTCTTTCCTCCAGAGAACCAAGAATTACCAGATGGTTGCAACAGCAAACCTCTCCAAGCTTTAAATTGATGACAAAATATCTCTCAAAAATCTCTGGTGAATCATTAGTCAGCTCCAGCAAACTTTTGAGTTGACTACTGAACTTCAAAGTTAGCAGACACTGCATATTATAAAGAGAAAGCCAGTAAATTATTCATAGTTCAGCACTTATAACAACGAACAAGTATTTGATACATCAAGAAAATTCAAATTATCAAACGCTACATGTTAGCTTGCATCATTTTCTATTGACTACAGAAACTTTATATATACATACAGATGCAAAGTATAGACCTGTTTTTCAAGGAGAGAGAATGTTTGTAATTATTTTCTTTTGAATGGCAATATTTGTCTCATTTGCAATCTTGAAACAACTGGAAAAAAGAAAATAATGAACCATATTTGAAACTATAAAATAGAACAGTTCAAAATTATCTTAAAAATATTACAAACAGACCAAACATTTGTACTACTTCAAAGAAAAACAAATATATAGGAATAATGTGTAAATCCTTGTAATAGACAAGCTTTCCCAAGGGAAGATTTCTATCCCTCTGAGTTTTGGAGCACTCTTCTTGTAGACAGCATACCTGGAACTATTTCAATATCCAAAAGCCAACAGTTTTGCCACTCAATTAGAACAGCTTTGGGACAGGACACAAGGAAGCATAACTGTCACAGACAAAGAGGAAGATGGGGAGAATATAAGCACAGATCTTTGTGGGTGTCGTTACCTCCTATTTTTCCTGAGTCCTGAACATCATACAAGCAACAGCTCCCATGCAAGCTCCTTTGCGTTCTCAAATTATACAATACCTTGTATACCCTACACCTGTATTTATACTTTATATGCTTTCACATGGTACAGCTTTATGTATGATATTTTCACTAAGCAGCTCAATACAGCTTTGGCTGCTCCAGCAGCAAAGGAAGAGTTCCCTGTACAGACTAAATTCCAATACAAATAATTGTGGGGAACAGAGGGAAGTGGAAGAAAAATGTATACTGTTTATATTAACAGATTTGGTGATCTTATAAAAGCTTCTAAATATTTTTTATTTTTATTCTGAAGACATGCAATTCCATGAAAATACTAGCTTTTCTTTTAGAGGAAATGAAGTGCTTCCAGTCATTGTGGCTGCAAGAAGCAACTCGTGACTCCTAAGTACTGTAACTGAAAGGCAAACAAAAAGAACAGAACTTTTTAATTTTATATTTTCAACCTCAATCGCACAATTTGCACTGGAAATTATTTTTAGATTGTCAAAACTGAAACCCAAACGCCTGATTTGATGGGAAACGCTTCTGTCAAGAATCAATAGAAAAACATTTCACTGAAAAATTAAAGACAGAAACAGATGTGCCAATTAGATATACTCCATAATTCTAGAATTCAAAAATTCTTCATTTTTACAAGCTGCTTTTTAATGTTAACGTACTTACTGTAACAGTCTAATAACATTCACTGTTATTAAACAAAGGGCTTTACATGATCTCAGAATGTTGTTAGTGTTTTGTTGTACAGTAATGGCATCTAATTCAGAACATATTTTCAGGAATCAAATTGTTTACACAAATACATCAAACACTTCATAGATTCTGCAAATGGAAAAGATAACCAGACATGTAACATAAACAGAATGAATACCAACGCGAAGTGGTAAGTCAGTCAAGGAAAGTCAACTGCTCATAACCTGTTATAATCTTGGCCCAGGATAAGCACATATTAGATGGTGGATTATTATGTCAAATCGCCCAATAAGCAGATAAACCCAAACAAATAATTTTTATTGCTATGCTCATCTTTACAATCAGGGTGCTCCTACATGGGTACTTGCATTTCTTTAAACTGCATCCCTTCAAATAGCATAACAACAGTCATTATAAACAAAAATACTTGGGATGCTGTGGATAAGCATGGTGAGTTTGTGTTCAGTTACATCATTCCAAACGTGCTGTATCATTAAGCCAAACAGGACTGGAGAGCCAGCCTCCCAAGACACATATTAGCGTTTCCCATTTCTGTGATTATTCTACGAATGCGGGCTGTAGGGTCAGAATTAATTGATGCTTAGTTGAAAAGGAAACATATGATAGTTTGGCCAGCTTCTGGGGGCGGGCGGGAAGGAGGCGAGCTGCAACTGTCACACACGCTTTCACTTCCCAGAAGGATAGCTGCAAACATAGGTGACACCATCAGCATAATAGTAGCAGGTTGAAGTTTGCTGCCTCTGCTTCAAATCAGAACAGTCTTTGTAGTACCAAAAGCTTGGGAAGTTTGTTATATTAATTGGTCTACAGAAAGACAATACCCTTCCCTATAAGCCTTTCTTTGTTTATAATCAATTTTAATTAAAGACGATTCTGAAACACATTTCCCAGTTCCACTGGGAGAGAAGCATGCCCTACACTGTAAAACTTTAGTTCTCCAGGTTAAGCATACGGGGACTGTTTCTTTCTGATGTTACCTCTTCCCTGAAAGGTGTGATACTTAGTTACAGTGATAATTTTATTCCACTCTCAGATGATGTCAATAGTTCAAAAAACTAGACTAGATCCCGATGACCACTCAAAAACGTCACAATGCTGAAAAAGGGCTTCCAGAGACATAACTCATAGAATCACAGAATGGTTTAGGTTGGAAGGGACCTTAAAAAGCATCTAGTTCCAACCCCCCTGCCATGGGCAGCGACACCTTCCACTAGACCAGGGTGCTCAAAGCCCCATCCAACCTGGCCTTGAACACTTCCAGGGATGGGGCAACCACAACCTCTCTGGGCAACCTGTTCCAGTGCCTTCACCACCCTCACGGTGAAGAACTTCTTCCTTACATCTAATCTAAATCTACCCTCTTTCAGTTTAAAGCCATTACCCCTTGTCCTATCACTACATGCCCTTGTAAAAAGTTCTTCTCTGGCTTTCTTGTAGGCCCCCTTTAGGTACTGGAAGGCTGCTATAAGGTCTCCCCGGAGCCTCCTCTTCTCCAGGCTGAACCACCCCAACTCTCTCAGCCTGTCTTCAAAGGAGAAGTGCTCCAGCCCTCTGGCCCTCCTCCATCTTCGTGGCCTCCTCTGGACTCGCTCCAACAGGTCCATGTCCTTCTTATGTTGGAGAAAATGATGTGTCTTCCTTTTGTTTATACATTTAGCACCAATCATTTTCAATATTTTGACTTTTTCTCTTCTACAGCAATAGCAACAGGCAAAAATCATTTAAGCAAGTAAGCACACAGCACAGGAGATGTATTTGTCATTATACAAAATGAATTTGCCTTTCATTTACAAGCATGTCTAGGAGCACTATGATTCGAGGCCATATACAGTTTTCCCAGACTGTAGGACACACTTTTCCAGTAGTCAATGCCTCAACCTGCATAAACACATGAGTCAGGATAGCTCTTTATGCCACCACCACTGCTGATGGCCATATGGGAGCAAAGGAGGTTTGGTGACACCTGACACTGTACGTTTCTCATTCTTTTAAGTAGATAGTTACAATTTGGTATGTGCATAGCTTTTCTACATATTTTTCCAGAATCTCCAGAGTTTGTTTTTGGGGGGTTTTCCTCCTAGGAAAAAAAAAAAAAGGATCGAATTTTTTTTCACCATACAGTCAAGTTGCACAGAAATAGTGCCTCTCTAGTTACTGTTCAAATCAAGATGGTTTTTCAACTTTGAATTTCAGTAGAGTGTTTAGAAACCACGAGGTCACTAGTGATTGGTTTTACTGTCATGAGATTAATCAGAAGGTCACCTAACAAGAGGAACTGGTGATTATAAAAGGATTTCTCACCAGCTGATTCAGAAAGAGAGCAGAACAGACCAGAGAGAAGGCTCCAGAAGGAGCCACAAGCAGGAACCCTCAAGGAATTGATGAGACAAGTCCATTCTTCAGAATGCTCAAGAAACAAGAAGCAAATGTCGGGGGGGGGAAGTATATTCCACTTTTGACCTTTTCTCTTTTCTGGATGAGAACTCCTTGGTTCTGGAAATTTTGCAAAGCTTGTAGTTTGTTATAAATATTGCATGGCTCTGAGGAGATGAGTAGTAACCCAAAACCATCCTCAATGCTGAGCCATTCACCATATTATTGGGGAATCCACAGCTGCTTGTACTAGATGCAAAATGGGACTACAGGATCTGGAATCACAAAAAGGGGAAAAGATGGAAGATGCGCACAACTGGAAGAGTAAGTAGGAACTCATGCCAACAGACTGAGCTCTGCTATGTTTCAGAAAACTTCACAGTATCTGGGCTGTATCTTGCAGTTTTGTGAGTGTCCAGCAAACAACTAGGCTGCCGTTCGGAAATCTCAAATGGGATTCTATTTTCTTTACTAGAGTTGTAGAAGAGTTTTGACAAATAGCTGGTCTTGTTAAAGAAGGATTATAGCCATCAGCTAACATTGCCTAGCTCTTTGCAGTCCCCTGCTTTCAAAAATCTATGGGATCACTCTGCAACACTAAAAAGGGAGCAGCAGATCAACAGCAATGGCATAAGGGGGTCTAACTTGAAGATCTATTGTCAAAGATAGCTGTACTAAATTATACACAGATTCAGCAGGAATCGGGCAACCTAAAATGCATTCAGACTTTCCAAAAGCAGGGAGGAAATTCCCCCTTTTATAACCTGAATACAAGTTATATCTAAGTAATCTCTTGCAAGTGGTTGGCTTGCTTTTTTAGGAGTATAGTTTATGTATGAGAAATTCCTAAAGGGAGGAGTGTTTAATTTTCTGGTGTTTTAGTGGAAGAAAAGAAGTAGTTATCTGAAAATTCAATCAATGAGCTATGGGAGCATTAAGATCACATTCAGAGGTTCCCATGCCAAGCAAAAGAGGTGCAAGCAGAGAACAAGCCTTTAGAACAAACTTTTCAGAAATGTGGTCTGAGAACACAAGAAACTAGGATGCAACATCAGGGCAATATTTTAGACTCTTAAAAGATGCAGATGGACAGGATATTAAACATAAGAAATGATGGGAAAAAGAAAACAAGATATACTTGTGAATGATTCAACCCTTAGGAAAATGTTAAGTAGTTTCAAATCTGATAGAGCTGTGTATGATACTGGAGACTTTCAAATTAAGGACTAATACGCTGTTGTTAAAGCACGTAATTGCAAGAGATCCACCCAAATCAACAGATTAAAATAAATTAATCAAGACAATTCCTTCAAGAACACCTTAAGTATCTGCCAACGTAAAGGATCTGCATGTTTTTAGCAACATAAGAATGCTTCAGTGCAAACAAAGCCCTTCAGTTCATCACCCACAGTCAGGCTAAGCAGTAATTACTTAATCTAAACATCTGAACTGGTCTTGGAGAACTGCTCTATCAGGTACAATGTTGAAAAAGAGGCCTAAATTGCATGAGAGAATTAAGCTTAATTTAGGTTGTCAATCTGTGCTGGTCTGATCCCAATTCCGTAGGAGGTTTTGTAGCCTACATATTGAAAGGAGCCATGAAGCTGGAGCTCAAACAATTGCAAAAAGCAAGTTTTTCCTCAGGGCAAAGTCTCCAAGTAACAGTGCAATCTCAACATTGTTTTGAAAGGATATATACCATGTCCCTGCCTGTGTCAGAACTGATCCAGAAAAACAGAAATAGCAGCACAGTATTTGTTCAAGATAATAAAAAGATAATTTGAGATTCCAACAAGCTGCTTTCACCCTTTTGTCGTAAAATACTATTATAAAAACTATGGTATTTTTTAAATCATAACTAGCAAGCGATGAAGGAATACTAATCTCTGCAGCAACCTGCATTTATGACATTTTGAGTTGGGGAGGGTGAGAGGCCTTATTAACTGGATAGCTCAACCTATTCACAATCTATCTAAATGCAATTAATTCTTAATTGTAAATTTTAAGGACATTTCCTAGGGCTTGGACACACCAATAGAGTGCCACAGGATAACACGTTATTATATATCACCTGATCTTTGGTGAGTGGGTGCAGGTAAAGATTAGAGCTACCTTACCTAGCTCTCACCCTAAGCTATCAACAATAAAAGTTTGGTATTACAGAAGTGATTCATGATGAGAAGAATGGCCTTGTCACTGCTGTACTAAACTGGAATTTGGGATGTCCTTTGTGGTTCTAGAAAGTCAGTGCTAGGATTTAGTTTCTTACCCAGGTGGAAAGACAAAGGAACTAGTACGCACCCTGTACAAAAAGCTCTGCACGTCTGAATCATTCATTTTGTAATGATCAGATACTACAGTAATAGGTATCATCATCTTAAGTATTGAGAATTGGTAACCCTAACAATGATCGTTACTTCCTTTGATTTCTGCACTGTAGATCAGAGAAGTACCTAGTTCACTATCAGCTTCTTCAATACTTCCTCAGAGTAACTAAATTGAATTTCAAATTTAGCTATTTCTAACTATCACAAGTCTAGCCATTGGTTAAAACAACTAGAATAATTAGAGGTTCATAATACATAAAAGGGCTTGCTTAAAGTCCTGCTAAGAAACAGCAGGGATGACTAAAGTTTCCAACAAACCTAAAAATTACAAACAGTAAAGTGACAATATAATTTTCTGAAGAAATTACAGCCACTAATAAAAAGGCTTGAGGGCCTTGTTCAGACCTTTAACTTGTTAAATAATTTTCACAGGTTTTCACATACATGCTCTACATGCTATATTTTAATATTAATGAGCCAAACTTTAAAGTATAAACAAAAGATCACCAAGTATGCATTGGCAAGCTACTGATGTATTTGTTAAGCATATGAAAAGAAGAACCATACAGGATGGCTAAGGAGCTTAGTAATGTACCACCTGATTTTATATGTTTCTGCATATGCTAGTCGTGACTAGAAAATTAAGTGCAATAAAAATTAGGGTAAAAAGACACCACCCTCAGTATCTTTTGATGTAAACTCTGCCAGAGGAAATAAATCCAGCCATTGGATAGCACGGAAAAAACAATTTACAAAATTCTTGTAAGGTGAAGAAGAGATAAACCACAATGTTTGTTTGGTAAGGTAATGTGCACATTACTAAGATGAAGGGAGCAGCAGTTCTCAAGCGTATGATGCATCCAGTAACATATTTCTTGAGTTTATTGTACAACAGCTGCAGGGATGGGCTGACTTCCCTCTCACAAAAACAGAACGGGGAAGTGAGGGCAGGTCCCATGCAGGAAATTGTTTCACGCTCCCCAACTTTGCAATTAGTTCACAAAGCCTCTGATTCCTTTTTATACTAAGAGACAAGGTCTCACCTGCCCTAAAATTTACTTCCTTCCCTCCCTCTCATGAAGATGTTACCTACCGCAGCATGCAGCTACTGAAGTGGGAAGCAGGAGGCAACAGAAAACCAAACCAAACATCTGCAGTCCATGTTTCAATATAAAATATTTGCAGATGTTAAATCTTTATGCCAAAATAATTTAACAGATTAAAGATACATTGATTACACATGCTCAGACTTTAAGACAAAAACATAAAGTATTTTTTTATTTGCAAAAAAGGACTAGCAAGCCAAATTTCTTAATATTGTTAAATTTGCTTAAGTGGTTGAAATGTTACATTTTCCAAGTGCGTAAAAGAAGTACTTTTTAACTCTGCATTTTAACTAATTTGTCTTTGAAACAAAGCTAAGCCAGGAAAGTTTCAGAACTGCATGAAAGCTTTTTCAGAAACAACATAAGAAAAGAGTGATTCACTTCTGAAAAAGGCATATTACAAAAGTGACACCCTTTGGACAAAATCCTTCAATTAAGTGGGAGCATATTTAGTCAACATAAAGCAGAGGAAAGCTCAACAAAACAATCAATGCTTTATCTACAAAGGTACAAGGGAAGAAACAGATGAGCCTTTCAAGTGAAAAAGTGATGCTCTAATTCTTGCTGCTGAAAAGCAGAATTAAATGGATGGAGAATACATGGTATTTCAAAATGGAAACAGATCAGCGAAAACCTCAAGGAATTACCAGCTGGAAAGCAAAAGAATATAATTTTTTTTTAATGTCCAAGGGAAAAAATTGTTTTCATCTGGCATTGAACAGTGTATATAATATATAGACTTTGTGCATAAATAAAAAGAAAAATTGATACAAAAGGAATAGGAGCAACAACTGATTTATAAAAATATGTAAAATATTAACGTAGTTGAACACTGAAGACTTAGCAACAAGCAAGAATGAGTTGTGAAATGTACCGCTGATTCCTGGTGGAGGTGTTTGTCACCAGAACAGCTGCTTAGACTAAAATTTAACCTGCTAAGGAAGCTATTTCCCCATTTGTCTGTCCTTGCCCATTCTCCCTCCATCTTCTTCCAGAGGTTACCGCTTCCAGAACTGAACAGGTACAACTGTCCCCTAACTAAACCAGTTTTGATACAAATTCTGTTTTAAAATGCATACTAAAAACTACTGAGCTTGATAGAAATAAAGAGGGAGTGGACTACTCATATATCTCTTCTAGGAAACTTAAGAAGTGGCAACCTCTGGTAGTAGAATAGGGCAATGAAAAGCAGGTGGTGGATGACTAGATCTTAACTTAAATCAGATGCAGCTGAAAAAGTACACCTGACACTGTTCTAACATCAGGCCTTCAGAAGGCACCCAGTAACACATCACCAACCTATAAGGCAGGCAGGTGTGTACAGCATTAGATGATACATATGTTAATCAGTATTTACATGCACCTAGCAGGCATATAAAAAATTTGTAACAAAAAAAAGTGAATCCTTCTGCAAATATTCGTCTTTCTACAACTCAGTTTCTCAGGTTAGGGGGGGAATTGCCTACCATTTTTCTTCTAAAGATTTGTAAAAATGAGTTAACTCAAGTCTCTTCCACTAGGGGAAAAGAAGATCCAAACTAAGTGCGATTGTTTTTAACATGAAAACAAACATTGAATGGACACAGAAAGAAACAAACTTTACACAAGTATAGTTTAATCTGTAACTGGTTTTGTCAGTTTCTATAATTCTTTTTCACACTAAGTGCATTGATAGGTATTATATTCACATGTGGTCAATCAAGTAATGAAAACCCAAGGGAAAACACTTGTTTTTAATATAAGGTACAGACAGTATGGTTAACACATTTGCTCATTTTCACCTATTATGAAGTATAATAGAAACAACATGCTCCCAAGATTTCAGAGAAGTCCTATTTTATAGCTGGGAGGCAGGGAATGGCAAGAAGGACTGAATTATTCTCAAAAAATATTTATCTATTTCACTGAGATCAAAAAAGCTGTTGCCTCAAAGAAAAAAAGGACATAATTTTGGTAATGTTAAAAAGGACTATCAGTACCCAGGATTTCAACTGATATTTGGGAATGCATTTTTTAAAAGTTGAAGCTTTAAATTTCAAAGCCAATTTTTTCAAATTTCCCGTGGATTATGTTACTAATTAGGAATATGTGGGAAATATTTCCCACGATTATGTTTATAAAAGTCAAGTTCCAGTGATAATTAGCAGCAATCCTAACACACGTGGAAAACATTAAAATCACTTAAAATGATAAATAGTGTTGATTTTATGTAACAAAATGTACACTTTAAATACATAAAAAGTTACATTGGGTCAATCCAAAGGTCCACAACGACCCATATGCTCTGACAGCGACGAGTTGTAGACCACTACAGGAAAAGGTTAAAAAAGATAAGCAAATAACGATACTTTCCTCAGTAGCTGTATTAGACATTTGGCAATGTGAGATTCCGGGGGTTTCTATCCCATAGGCTGTATCTGTATTTAGAAGTCATTGGTGATTGTTTTCTCCCAGAATTTGTTAAACTGGTTCGCAAAACTGCGTGAATTTTTGCATCCACAATATCATGTGGCAAGCAGTCCCACAAACTGATCACATGTGCATGAGGAAGCGTATCTTCTAGGTCTTTTCAAATTATCATGTTGGTTTAATTAAATGCCCTCAGTTGTTAAATTAGAACAAACAGTCATTTCTTATTTATCTCTTCGCGCCATCCATGATTTAATAGACCACTATTATTCCCCACCCACACACCTCCAGCCTTCTCTCTTCCAGGCTGAAGATTGTTAAATTGTTCCTTATACTGAAGAAGTTCCACACCTCTCACTAATTCTCTTAGTTCCACTAAGGAGAACTATAAGCAGATGTAGTGTTTAAAAAGTAGACGTGCCCTCAATTTGTACCATGGCGCAGTGATGGTATTGCTTACGTTTTCTTCATTCTGTTCCTACTAATTCCCCAAATTGACTTTGCTTTTTAAAACGCTGCTGTGAACCGAGCTGATGCTTTCAGAAAATAGTATAAACTTTAAGAAGTCATTCCTGTGCGGTGGGCCTGTGTTCAGGACCCATCACCTGTATGCATAAGTTTGGAACTGTTCTCCCTTACCCCCACATACATAGCATTTACCTATTCATCTGTCATTTTATTGACCGGTCAGTCAACAGTCTGAGATTTTTTTGCAATACTTCATTGTAAGCCTTTGTTATTCACCTCCTTTCTCAGGTCATTTACAAACACAAACGGTGTCCACCCCAGAGTACCCTGTTTGACTCCAGTACTGCCTCCATCTTCCTTTATCCTTTAGTCAGGTAATCTACACAAGGACCTTCTTTTTCAGCTCACTTAAAGCGACTTTGGTGAGGCACCTTGTCAATCACTTTTGGAGAATCTAAATGGGTTATAGCAACCAGATTTCCCTGTTCCTTACACTCACCAGTTCCTGTAAAGAGGCCAGGAGGCTGTGATGCACGACTTCTCCTTACAACCGGTGTTTTGACTTTTTCCCAACGTACTACACAAATCTGTATATCCATTCATTCTGCCTTAATAGAGTTTGTGCTAATTTGCCTGCTACAGATGTTAGACATTGATCTGACAACTTTCTAGTCCTATCATATGAGGCACCCTCAAATACATGGAACTAGGGCAGCTTAAAAAGAACACAACTTACTGAAGTTTATTATTCACACATATGCTAAAATCTGGCTTTCTGTGTACTTACTCCAGTGCAAAGTACCAATTAACTAAAATAGACAACTACATTAAAACCTATTGTTTCTTTTGCAGCTAAGAACACTATGAAACTGGAAAATTAGTTCTCAAAGTTAATGTGTCTGTTTCAAAAATGTCAGCTTTTTAATGACATCTTAGTAAATAGCAAAACTCTACAAATGCATCTTAGTACCCTCTCCTGTTGTGTACAAATAGAGAGAGAGAATCATGCTCAAGCTAGTGCTTTCTCCCTCAGGAGACTAATTCTGCTTCATTTGTCTCCCAGATTCCCCCCGTACTGAACCAAACTGCTGAAAAAAAACCCCCACCTTCTGTAAATAAGATGATAATCTTGTGAAAAACAGTCTCTTAGCATTTTTTTATTTTTATCACTTTCTAGCCAAAGATACATATATTTCTACATTTATCAGATTCTTTTTCTCCTTGCTTTATCAGTAAGCCTATCGCAAAAAATTGCCATAGGTCTCCTAATGCTTCAAGACATTTTAAACTAATTTAAGTTCATCACTCAAGACTTTCTCCGTGCCTGCCAAGGTCACAATTCCTCCTTAATGCATCTTCTAAACAAGCGAGTGCTATAGTAAAACTGACAGAAGAAAGTCAGGTATGCCATCTAATAACGAGCGTCTAAGATGTCACCTAGCTGAATTAAATCTTGCTTAATTGCAGTGTTTATGTCTATCCAGCCATATGTTAAAATGGAAAACTAAAACTGAATTACTTAACATGTCTGCAGTACACCTAATTTTCCATAACCTGTATCCACCTGCTTAGCTCTGTAACTGGGAAAGAAATACAGTTTACATGCAACAAACATCCCTACCTGCTGCATTGCAATTTGACACTCATAATCAATACAAACAAGACAACCATCACTGTCAACTGCTTCGTATCCCACAAGAGGTAAACAATTTTCATCAGTTTTGATTTTGCTCTTCTGAAAAATGAAATTCTGAGAGTGATACAGCATTTTGCATTAATAAAAACAGCACATTTTTCTTTAAACAAGTCAACCATCAGTTGCCAGAGCTGTAAAAACTAGGCCCAGTTTACACTACGTGCCAACGAAAACAACTGTTTCTTAGCTTGCTAGTCCTCTTAATTTATTACCGTATCAAGGAGATATAACTCAAATTTGTAATCAACAAAAAAAAAAAAAAATTATTGGTGCAGCAGCCTAAGAGAAGACTTTTTCCCCTGCTTGCTGAAGTACAGTTCTGGTCTATATCACTCTCAGTTCCCAAGCCTCTTTCCACCTCTCCTTATCTCGGTCTTCATTTTCCCACTGTCAAAGCCTGTTTTTCCAGGAAGGAAAGTTATGGTAAAGATGAGGAATATTGTTCAGCACCTCTTTGCCCTTTGGCACTGCTATCAAACACTGGGATTGTATCTGCCACATTAGCAGAGATCTTACAAAAAACACATTCCTTTTTGTATAATGTACATGGTGGTCACTCAAACAATAACCAGTAACAGATGTCTGAAGTGAGGAGAATGGACTATTTAAATAGAACTTTATAAATTCTGATGATACTTTCCCAGATTTGAAACCTTGACACTTAATTTATAACTATCATTATGGCCATATACTTTCCTTTGTGTGTTTATTTCTAGTTCCAACCTCAGTAAGTATACTTTGTCCATCATGCTTTAAGTTTCACTATGACCTTGCAGATAATCTTACCCTCAACTTGCATTCATTTAATAGTGTAAAGATAGTGGTAAAAAATGAAAAAACCCTTTGCAAAGGAATTCAATACCCAAATAAGGAATACTGACAGGGGCTATGAACTTAAATGCTTACATAAAATTACTGGTCACATTCAGTACCCTGCAATGACCATCTGGGAAAGTTTTTCTTTCAAAGGAAACACAAAAGTATGAAAGAAATGTAACCTGCCAGAGTCTTTTCCATTGAAGTTTTAATGTTACAAGATTTCTATTGACATCTGCTTTCCAGGGATTTTTAAAACGCACTCTCACTCAATATGCATGGGAAATTAAATAATAACTGCTTTAAATATCCTTACAGTTTAGTATTACACAAAAGTGTTGGAGGTTTTAGAAGAAAATTCTCCATGAATCTACATATGTAATCCATATCTGCCAATAGCACTTTTGCTTGTATAGAAACAGTAGAACTAAAGATCAGTTTGGCATAACACAGAAGCAGTTTTTTAAGACTACAGTCTTTATAATGCTGCATTATGTTTAATTATCTTGTTTTCACAATCCCTTTTATCAAATAAAGATTCCTATATGTATTTCTGGTTACAGCTGCTTAAGAAAAATGTAATTTTTTTTAAATGTCATTAAAAAAAAAATCCATCGCAGCTACAGAAACAAAGGATACCAACAACAGTAGCAGCAATAGAGAAGAATAGATTTTAAAAGACAAGGTCAAATTCTGCCATTGTAACATATCTGCATAGATGCAGAAAAGGTTTACAGACACACACTTCGAGACAATTTGTTGTACTTGAGGACAAAACGTATCCTTCAGGATCTTTAAACTTGCTGATATGTAAATACAAGCAGATCCAGTAGAAGTTTCACATTCCTGATTAAATTTTTAAAACAGTTGACTAAGATGAATAATAATCCCAGAAAACATGCAACTCCAACATTTTAAAGCTCTGCAATCAGTTTCAATAACATAAATCCACTTGCATTTTGCTCAAGACATTCAGCCACAAATTTCAGGGTCGTTTTTAGGAAATATACTTCCCCTTTCTTCTAAAGGCAGTGCAACAGTAGTATCCTGTGTAAAGGTTTTACCCTCCGTCGGCAGTAGACAAACAGATCTACGAAGCATTCTTCCAATAGACAGATCTTATTACAGGTCAGAAAGTTTCTTTTCTTCCTGTTAGAATATTCACTTGTACTCATGTTATTGGAAACCCATAAAGTTCAAAAAGACAGGTTGACAAGATGGAAAGGCCTCTTTGTATACACCAATAAGATTTCTGATAGAACTTAAGCAACACCGACCAGTAGTCAGAAATTTTGTATTAAAATACATGATGATAGATGCTACTAATATAACGTCATTTCATTGGTTTAAAAAAAAGCTACAGCTGTCATACAACTGTAAGTGTGAAAATCATAGGAGCGAAACCAAAGGATGAACTCTCAACATACTGCAAAAATCACCTACCAAAACCAATAGCTGATAAGACTATGCCAGCTAAGGATCTTCAACGATATCTGCAAAGCTCGACTGCTATGGCTGAGTTTTCACTTCCTACATGTCTGCATCTTTTTAAAGAGCCAACACAGGAAAGAGTACACTTTATAAATTAAGTAAAAAAAAAAAAAACACCTGATTTTTTTCCATGGATTTCAACAGAAAAAAACCTACGTTACAGATTGAGAGGGAATTACCCCTTGGAAAGCAACAGCTCATTTTTTAATTAAAAAAATTGATAGTACGCTAGTCTCACAACTGTCTTTGTTAAAAGGAATGAAGAAACAGAGATGACAGCACATGACAGATTACAGTTCCTGGATGTCAGGAACACAGAGTACCACAGAGACAGGAACAAGTGAACACACTGTCCATTTTATCTGATTCACATTCGTAAGAGGAAGACCAAAAAAAAGAACTTTGCTTTAACATGTCCGAGAATGTTGTTAAGCTTCATTATACTTACATATAGCCATATATTTATATCTTTGTATTATTTTTCGCTTGAACTTAGTAACAAGGGTCCACTCAGAGCTTTTTAAAAAGACAGAAAGACAAGCATTTGTATATAGCAAACACAGCAAAAATACATGGTATTAATCAACTAATAAGACCTACTATGTTGCTAAGGGACACAGTTAAATGAAGAGGAAATATTTCCTTACTTGTCTGACATCAAGAATGAATTTATGTGAGCTAATGTAAAGTAATTAACATCAAAGAGAACACTAGAGACCAGGGTGTGTAAACATTTTAATTCATTAATATTAATGATTATCACATGATAAAAGCGCTAGATGCTCCAAATCTTGCTGGCTTTAAAGTTTTTCAATATGGCCTTCAACTTTCCTTCATTAGGCTGAAGATTACTCTGAAATAGTTACACTAAAATTTAACAGATAAAAAGTCATCCTGAGCTTAACAAGAGTTGCATCTTCTTGAAATTATACAATAAGTCATGAATAGCTAAATAAGCATGACTAGCAAAAAAAAAGTTATTAATTGATAGTATTCAGTGAAAAGTTTTTCACAGACCAAAATTTTATATTTGATGCTTCAGAAAAACAATGAAAAATAACAACCTACCAAAAATCTGCAATTTTATCAACCAAGCATTTTTGAAACATTCAGGCAAATATACAAGTGTTTAAAAGCCATTAAGAGAAATATACACTTTTTGGATAAAATGTTAGATCTTTTCTATAACTGTAGATGACAAAAACATAATAAAATCAAAATTAAAAAATCTATTCATACAGATTTTCTGTTTTAAAAGGGGTTTGATTTGTTTTTTAAGGAAACAGTGTCCTTCTATACTACTGAGGATGTGGAGATTATCCAAATTTATTTTATCCACCATTAACTGATAATAAGTAGGAATAGCTAGGAGATAAACGTTCAAGAATAGGTCTGACCTTTCTAACAAAGTCTTGAAAAATAGACTCCTGGAATAGCTTACCTATATTCCAGTTAAGTACTGGAATACTTTAAAGACTTGCTCCTGTAAGAATACCACACTGAAGTGAACTTTATTTTTTCCAGCCTTACACAGATACTGTTCATCTCTTTGTAAGAAAAATGCACGCAGTGACGCAGCAATATACTAAAAACACAATCACAATATACTACAGGAAGACTTCAAAAAAGGCCAAGGACATCACACATGCTCCTAGATGACTGCAGGTAGATTTGTTAAGTTAAAGTTTCTGAATATGACCTTGGAAAGGGCAGGTGGAAAACTGATTAAGGAAAATCTACCATATGGTGACACGTTGACTCCCACAGGGAAATTAGCAGGATTGGAAGCACCACAGAAGTCTCCACCAATTGAACCAATACAATTAACCTGGAGTAAACCATCATCCTTTCTTTGGATTAGTACTGGAGAAGGATAAAACATTTTGCGACTTTGTTTCACTTCAGAGGCCTTAGGTTCTCCTTCCAGGGTGCAAAGGAGAGCACAGACTATAAAGCAGACAATTGTGCCCATCATCCCCCCAAAATGACACTTTGCAGCATCTGGATATTTCTAATCTCTTCCCTATTTCAAGTTGCCAAAAACAGCCTTTCAACAAATTAATCTTGCCACTCAAGATTTTCCATCAGTTTGAACATCGTTTACTACTCCATAACATGCAGCTAGAAAAAGATCTACTGGTTCTGGAAAAAATATTCTGTTCCAATTACTGTAGTAAACAAATTCTTTGCACAAAATTCACAACTTAAGTTAAATGTTTAGAATCTGGAAAACAAAACTGGTATCAAGAATTTAGTTTTAAGTAACAGATAAAGATCATTTGCTGCCTCACTTTGTAATTTATATTTATCATTTTTCCATCAAAGAAAATGAAGCTGGGCCAGACAGCTGAACAGGAATGATGAAACACATTGATTCTCTTTGTTCACAAGCTGTTCGGGAGAATGGTAGGTTTGGTTTTTGCTGGGCAAAAGATTCATTCAAATTTTAGCACTTACAAAACATCTGGTCTGAGTGGTATTCAGTAATGGTAACAGAATTTAAGCAGCAAAGAGCATTTAAGTCTTAAAAATGAAAAGATAGTGATCTACAAACTGAAAGCTTTACTAACCTCCTATAGTAATAGTGACACATTTATTAAATGCTTTATAACAGTGACTTCAAAAATACAGGTTTGCCTTTTAAGAGTTTCATATAATAGGTTATTCTATCAGCTGACTATTCCTAAAACTGAATTTTCCCCCAATAATTTAGCTCATCCATCTTGCAATTCTGTCTGTATTTTGAGATTTTTAAAGTGGCAGTCTTATGGATTGGTATGCATTCTATACTATGCTGTTATTTTTATCTCTTAAATAAAATACTCATAGGAAAACAAATACTTTAAATTTGTACAACCTTACAAGAAAAGCTCAGGTGAAATATTTTAACAAAGTGCCCCTGAGATCATGGAATTAATTAATGGCAACCTTCTCAGGAGCAGTGGCAAGTTTTAGTTAGTGATTATACAGTCTACTTCTAAGTAAACAAAAAAATCCTTACCAAAGTTCTGTAGATATGTCTAGTAAGTTTTGGGAGTTGTTTGGGGTTTTTTGTTACCTGTAAAACCTCAAAGACATGCTGAAACTAAATTCATAAATATATTAATAAAGACTTTGAGAACAGCGATAAAAGACTATCTAAAAACAACTATTTATTATTTGACTAGATATGATGTCCATAAAAATGCTTCTATGCCATCTCACTCTTATTAGCTCCATACTATAAACAAATGAAGAACAGTCTATCAGAACTTGTATTCTTCACAATTCTTTGTGATGAAGATGATATGGCACTTGGATAATATTGCACATGACCACTGCACTTGCAGTTCCTAATGGTAATAAGAACGCTGAAAACATGCATTAATTAAAAAAAATAAACAAACCAAAAAATCCTAGCTATGTTGAAGCCATGTCAGGTCTCACAATAACCGAGGCCTGAAAGAGACATACGTTCCTGTTTCTATAGCTAAATTAATGTCAAATAGGAGTTACAGAATCTTATTTAATGTATTGTACCTGTGCCTTCTAACATCAAACAGGTATAAGAACAATATTTATGAAATTTATTGCTCCAATATCCCTTTAAAGAGCCCAAAGCCAGCTAAAAAAAAAAAATCCTTTGTTTTACTAAAACTAGAGTGATGATGCAAAATAATTCTTTGATCTATTATCTATTTGAAAGTACTAAGCTAAATGCAGACAGTAATTGCTGACAAATCCCAGTAGTAAACAAACCAGTTTCACATTTTACATATTATCAAGAGGCTACAGAATTAATGGTTACAGCCAAAGAAATGTTGACACAGTTGCAGATTGAGCCTTAACATGCTGATCATGTTAAAATACTGCACAAGAAATATTTTTCCACTTTGTAAAAAGCCAGACTGTTTACATGCATAAGTGGCTAGAGACCTTGTTGTCTGTGTGTGGTCTTAACATTTCAGTATCATAACCATGAACATAAAGAGAAGCAGCATGAAATAACCTATTATACTTACAATGAATGCCAGACTGCCAATATTAGAAGCGTTGAGATTTAAGTTTCTTAAAATGAGCATTACAACATATATATACACCTACATCTTTACCCCTTTTTATAAAAGTAATTAGTAAATCAATTGAAACAAAGCTTTTTAAAAGTAAACAGAGGAGTCACACTTCACAAAAGTTAATTTTTCTTCCCTTTAGATTGTTTAGAAAGGAAAAGAATTTGGGGGAAAAAAATCAAGAAATTAAAAAGAACAAACATTGTCATCGTTAAAAACCAAGACATTCTGAAACTATGGTACCTTCACTCATATTCTCTTAGCATGTAAGATGTATTAAATTATTCTAATTTTTATTACAACTGTAACTATCATAGCACAGCTCTAGTACATGAATGTCTTATATCTCTAATTTGCTGATTTTTAGCAAATTTTCACTGCAAAAAATTTACAGCAAATTTTTGCTGTAAATCGCTGTTGCTAATTGACTTAGAAATCACTGGAAAGTCTTCCGCAACTACCGGTAATTTTTTTTTTTTTTCTTTTTTTGATGAAAAACACAGCCCTACTGCTCTCATGGTTTACTGAGGAGAGTACTGTGAAACCATTGGGGAAAAGAAGATGCAAGCTATCTGCAACACAGGGAGATCAATTAGCAGCTTTACCATTCACACACTTATAGCTAAAGACTACCATAAAGTGTATCAAACTGTCCCATCTTCCCATTCTATGTCTAGCAATAAACCACACAATTTTAAAAGGCAAGTATGCAATATAAATATTTTTTTGCATATTTATATGCAAAGTAAAAATATTTTCTTCAATCACTCAATGCAAGAACTCTCAATATTTTTCACACTGATTGAGATTTCCTCCCACAGCCAGCAATAAAAAGCAGACGCCATTGTCTTTCCAGCATCTATCTGTGAACGCCACTACCCATGGCTGAAATTTCTAAGACCTCACTGAAAAAAAAAGACAGATTGAAAGTACAAGGTTGTAACCAAGAATGTGGGTGTAAAAAGGTCAGAGACAGATTTCTGGTTCTCTTTGCCTTCTTTTTTTCTCCTAATGTTCATTTGCATATGTGGGAAGGTGAAGGGGGAAGGAGAAATTGCCTATTAAGTTTTCCATATGCTTATACCTGCTGTGGTTTAACCCCAGCCAGCAACTAAGCACCACACAGCCGCTCCCTCACTCCTCCCCCCTCCCAGCGGGATGGGGAGGACAATTGAAAAAAAGAAGTAAAACTCATGGGTTGAGATAAGAACGATTTAATAATAAGTAAAATAAAATATTATAATAATAATAATATATAATAATAGTAATGAAAAGGAATATAACAAAAAAAAAGACAGAGAGAGAGAAATAAAACCCAAGAAAAGACAAGGGATGCACAATGCAATTGCTCACCACCCGCTGACCAATGCCCGAGCAGTGATCCACCCCTCCCGGGCAACTACCTCCGTTTATATACTGGGCATAACGTTCCATGGTATGGAATATCCCTTTGGCTAGTTCAGGTCAGCTGTCCTGGCTCTGCTCCCTCCCAGCTTCTTGCACACCTGCTTGCTGGCAGAGCATGGGAAACTGAGAAATCCTCAATTTAGGATAAACACTACTTAGCAACAACTAAAACATCAGTGTGTTATCAACATTATTCTCACACTAAATCCAAAACACAGCACTGTACCAGCTACTAGGAAGAAAATTGACTCTATCCCAGCTGAAACCAGGACAATACCCTATTGATATTTTTAATGTGTGCATGGAAAGCAAGGTTCTTCAAAATAGTTCCTTCTCTAAAATTACAGGATTAAAGTTAGAAGAGAAAAATTCAGAGGTATAATGAACAGACAGAATTAACACTGTGGGACCATTCTAATTCCATTTGGGAGACACATACCTCATGAGGTTGTGTTTCTGTTCCATAAGCATTTAAGAAAAATAACCACGTCACCGAAAGTCTTTAAAAGTATACTTCCCAAATTAGAGAAATGATCAAGTCGTCATTGGAAAAGAAATATGTACGAAGGGTAATTCACTATAAAAACAAACAGTAAATGACCCTTGAAAGGGGTTCTTCTGAGTTTCCTCAAAGGAAGCAGTATGGCTTTGTAACTAGGCAGAACCAAAATGAGCTAACACCGCATTCCATTTCTCTGTCTTTGAAAAGGAGGACTAGTTAGCTAAACTATACCAGGGAGGAAGAAACCAAGCAGCATCACTCGATTCCCACATCGATACCGGCCAGTCAGGCTGAATCGGACCAAGTCTAGAAGGCAGGCCTTCCCCGCGCTGAGGAGCCCGCCCTTCCGCAGGAGGGCCGCGGGGCAGGAGCGGGGCGGCCGGGCGGCTCGGCGAGCCGCTGTCCGAGCCGGGCCTGGTGCTGAAGCCTCCCCCCGCTCCGCTCCGCCCCGGCAGCGGCCCGCCCCAGCGGGGGTCGCCAGCTGTTGCACTGACGGCCTAGGAGCCGCGTCCTCCATCACTAACATTATCGCCACCTTATTTTTAGTGCCTGCTGCTTTTATACCATCGGCCAGCCAGACCAAACTTCCTCAGATCAAACTTTATCTTGCATCAAAGGAGCAATGCGAGAATTGTATCCCACCATGACTGGACTCTTAACTTTTTTTTTTTTTCCCTAAAGCTAAATAAAGCTTTATGCTAGGCATTTCTTCAGTGTGGAATTATTTCTAAACATTCAGCTTTTGCTCTAATCCAGAAACATTGATGGATTGGTTGAAGACAGCTGCAAACAACAAAGGCAGGCCTGAGAATCTATTTTGTATAATGCCAGATTGCAGAAGCTTCCTATGGAAGTCACAGAGGGAAACTCCAGAATATACAAGTATTCGGTGACAGATTTTCTTTCCGTTTAGGTAGCAGCATAATCATTCCAATCCCATTACCTGTTCACGTGCAATCTGTTCCTTAGAATATTAATGGTACATTATTGCATTTTCATGCTTATAATCTGCAGTTTATCTGCAATTTAAAAAGTTAAACATACACCCCTGCTATTCCACAGCAGTTATACAAGTGAAAGCTTATCCAAAGTTGCTCCCCCCGCAGGACACTGACCATCCACAGCCTGTTCCAGAACCCTGCCACTTTTCATTTTACTCTTTCTTCCCCTAGTTCTGTCCAATTTGTAAGCTCCTATAAGGTGCTGTTATAAACATGAAAATAAAAGCAAGGGAGATGTTCGCTGCTGAGAATGAGCTCTCACAGAACAGAATTTTCATAGTCTTTTCACTTTGTGGAAAAGTCTGGAATCTTCACCTTTAACACATGGGAACCTCCATCACGCAGCCCACAACAGAACTACCATTTGAAAAAAACCTTGCTGTTTTTCACCACACTAGTAAGATAACAGATAGCATCGCATTTAAACTACATTGTATTTTAATAGATTTGGACTAACGTCTTACTACTTTAACATTTAAACATGTAGCATACCGACTTTTTGAAGAGGTCCAAACTATTACTGAAGAGACAAGGAACTGATCCAAACATCTTGAGGATCACTACACTAATTTACAGATGGTCAAATCAGAGACATGAGCATGCCACTTGCTGATCAAAGTCTAACCGCTACATCCGTGTGGCAATCCAAAGAGAAAGAAGTAGTATTTCAAAATCAAGTACCAATATGATGACAGCCATCAGCAGCAGAGAAGATTTTGATTTGTGCATTACTATAAAGCAGATGTTCAGGGTGAATGAGTTTACCTTCTTAAATGTCATTATGTTGCCTACTCTAAAACTACCATTTGCACCAATTTGATGTCACTAGTATCTATGTAGATAAAGTCTGGTGTTAAGGACACAACTACTTACATGGAATAGAAATACTCTGAAGGAGGATACAAGCTGAAGTTACTTCAGGAACACCTGTGCTCTCTGAAGAGTAGATACAACTCTGTATTACTATTCAGGCATCATTTCAAAAAGCCCCATATAACAGAGCCCACAGCTAATGAGAGTTAATGGTGACAGTGAAGATCTCCACTTCTTGCTTCTTCATAAAAGAAGCTAAAGCGTTTGACAATTCCTAATATCTCCATGTAAAGGAGGAATACCAAATCAGCCAAGCAATAGAATGTGAAGCAAGGCTCTGCTTACACGTGAGTCTCCAAGGAACACGACGAGCAATGCTGCTGGTAATTCCCAAAGTATTTTCTCCTTCTAAACTACTTTTGAATTTGTAGTCCACTGTGACAATCAAACTTTCTATTATGGTTTAATAATCTGTGATCATCAGTGGTATTCATTAACACTTTGTTACAGATCCAATGGCCTGGCCAACTTACAAATCTGGTAATTGTATTTTGCCACCTTCGTTTTCTCTACTTGGAGTAGGAATGCTGTCTCATAACAGTACGTGAATAACGGTTGCCTCACTCTGTCACAACACTGGCTACCAACAACAGAGCTTTAAGTGATTTTCTAGGTGTACAGCTTGAAATATGGTGAGATTTCCTGATGCTTGCAAAAGATACTCTAACAAAGAGGTAGGTTCTAACAATATCTGAATATCATTTCACCTCTGAACTTACAGTATTTTTTAATTGTATTCTTCAGCACTGGATTTTTCCCTCCCAAAATTCGTACCATAGTTCAAATAGGAATTTACAAAACCAGGCTAAATCCCACCAGTTCCTACATGCTTAATAACATAGGCCTCTATAAAACAACGACGACGACATATGAACCTTCTCTAATAGCCCTACAGAAAATGGCTTCAAATTAGCCAAGAATTTTCTGAACTATGTAGAATATGCTCAGCATCTGTAATTAAATCTCTTTCCAGTTCATAAGCAGCAAGTACCCCTAGTTGTATCCTCCAAACATTCTGCAAATCAAATCACAATTCCTGCCAATTATCAGGGTGAAGAAGGGATATAGGCAAAGAAACATTTTGCTTAGCATTTTTTAAGTCTTTTAAGGTCATCTCCAAACAGCACCCTCTGTTTTCACCAAACAATAAAAGCAAAATAAAATATTCAATTCAATTTCCTGAAAAATGTGTGAACTGACATATAAGGGTTTCAAACTAATGACAAATTCTAACAATTTTCCGAAGAAACCTATAAACCAATGTTGTTCTTTTATTCCAAATCCTCCTGTAAGATTTCTCTCCGCTGGGATGCCCACGGCAGCCAATGATGATTTAATCACCAGTCACTGCTATTCAGTGTATTTCATGTTATACTACAAACATTCAGTACTCAGCACTTGTTTGAGGTGAGAATATGTTCTGATTGATTGCTTTCTTAAATTGTGGGCTTCACTTTCAAGTTTTGATGTGTCAGACTTACTCCTATCATCTAAATTGTTTGCAAATTCGCTGAGACATGGATTGAGACTACATGAGAGTTTAACGCCCAGCAAAATAAGAACGAGAGACCTACAGACAATACCACAAAGGGAATAACTCTTTATAACCTTGTTTTCTATTACTGAAGATCACGGTATTATGGCAAGACAATGCATTATGGTAGTGCTACTTATATTACTCTCCTTCCTATTTCTGTACTATAGGAACGTCAAAATAAAGAAGGGAAAGTTATATACTGCATGACCCTACCGACTGTCAAATCCTAGGATCTTGGCATTGAACAGATCCTCTTTAAGAGCCCAAGACTTAGCTCTTTCCCAGCTCTTTAGTTCAGCAAATATTTTATGTTCAGAGCTATACACTTCTCTTCTATCAGCCTTTATCTGTATGATACAAAGCAGGATAAACCACAACCATGTATATTTGGTTAATTATGAGTGCTATTAAATCACTGGTATATTCAATGAACAAAGACAACCCGCTGAGTTTAAAATAGGAGAATATTGGCTTGAACTTGAAAGGCTGTATTTAACTGTATCTTATATAAACTATTGTTTCACCAGCTGAGTGGTGTCAGATATGCCAGGCACCTTACTACTTCCTGGAAACTAAGCAGGGCCATGCAAAGTGAACCTTGCATGTGGGATAGAGCTTAGTTTAGTTATTGCACAGGTTTTTAGAGCAAAATGAGGATAGAGTCACCAACAATACGAAAATGCTGAGAAAATGTTCTGTGGCTGTGTCACATTTTGTTGCACGGAAACCAGTGATATGTCATTCTTCCTTACATCTGTTCTTTTCCTCACTCTCCCTCAAGACTAACAACTAACTATTCTTCAATGCACATTTGATGCAACATCTTTATAGCTATTCTCCACTTGAATGCTATTTAATATGTACGCGGCAAGTGACGTAAAAAAGGAATAAAATCTTTGTTTTGCTGAAGCTCGTAGAGTCAGGATTTCATGCAAGAGGACCTGTCTGTAAAACACACAGACAGCAGAAATAACAAAGAAGCCTCAATGAAAGAAGTTACAAAGACAAGAAAGTACAAAACCAAGAAGGATGACGCTTGCTCTTAAGGCTTCATAAACGGACCATACTTCCCTAGCAAAGTGTACACAGCCAACAGGAAAAGATCATCTTGAAGCACTCAGATCACTGAAGTTAAGATTTTTGCTCAAAACCATCTCCACATGATCTAGACCACAAACTATTCTTTCCCCACTTTGCCAAATGAAAATCTCTCAGCTAGAAATACTGTTTTGTAGTAAGAAGGCAGAGTTGTCTTCTGTGTAGGCCTCATTAAAAATACTGCATTCTCTGAAGCAGGGAAATAAAAAAACAGGTTAGCTTGATATGCAAAGGTACAGACACCACGGCTTGGCAAGACCTATCTTCATTTACCATTTATTTGTATAACTAAATGAACCTATACAGCTAATCTGATTTTTATTCGTTATATAAAGGTGTTTATTCTTTCTGTTCATTTGGCCAAGCAATATCACACGAAGGCAAAAGTAGACAGATTCTGTTTAAAAACAGGAGGATAGAACAATACACAACAGCAGAAGGGCTAGAATACGGACAAACTCTACACAACTTGCCTTCTGTAGTAAGAGTTCTTTTTTGTCAATTAAGATACCACTTCACGCGATATTGCAGCTTGTTTTTCAAATGTGTTTCTGACATTATTACTAAATTTCTTTATTAAATGTGCAATTTTTTGCCTCTTCATTACCACACTGCTTGTGGTAATGAAAACGGTGGAGAGGGATTCAGGGGAAAAAAAACCACCACCACACAAACAAGCCATGACTTTCCCATATGTAATTTGTTGACTTAGTTTGTATGACTGATATTATAGCAGCTAAGAAATTTATCTTGTTTCTACCTTTTTTCTTCCCTAATATCTGAAGTTAATATTCAATTCTGATCAGACCATTCTTTTTCAAACTAGACGAGTCCCAGTTTTTAGCACAGAATAAATACATAAAGTTCATCATCTAAGTTTGAAATGAGTCAGCTGGAAAATAAATGGAAAAAACAAACAGAAATGGAGATATAATTGAAGAAATTGTAGGAGTCTGCATGTTAAATTTTAAAGCATGAATTTTACCTAGTCAACATCCGTTTAAAGAGAAAGAGAAAATAATAATTTTATATTGGTCCCATACACACACCATTATTCATTCTAGCAAAAGTTTCAATCATACACATTTGAAATCACTTAATATTTTGATTTAAGTATGGTGTCTCACAGCATTTCAAGTTAGAAATATTTCCAGTCAAAAGAGGGAAACTAGTTTAAGACAAAAATCACCAGTCGAGCTCCTGATCATTTAAGAGTGAATGAATGATCCCTACACTACCCTACATTCAATTACTTGTTGAGAACCTTCTTCTGCTTTATAATATAGACTCATACACACCTAAAGTCTAATTTACTGTTTTTTCATAGTTCTATTTTCACTTTATCCATCTTTTCACAGTCCCTGGGTAATCACAAGTGGCCAATACAGGAGTTTTCATTTTACTCTTTTCATATTGGAATTAAAACTGATTTATATTTTATTATTTGGCTGTATCACTTTTCAGTATTTTTCCAACCTAACTTCTTTAGACATTGACATTATAGACAAACAGACTGCATTTAAAAAAGACAGATAAACTGAACTGAGGAAGGCTGTTCATGAAATAAATTACTATGTTCTTAGTTAAGCTACAGTGTGCTACCAATATACTCCTACAGGCTCTGATCCAAAGCCCATTGACTTCAGTGAGGTTTGGGTCAGATCCACTGTAAAAAGGACTTAATTCAGTAGTGGTAAATGAAATCTAAAATGTATAATTAGATTAGAAAACACTCCAAGTAACACTGCAAATAACGTTGGTGACTTCTTCACAGCTCATACAGATTTTTAGTTCCTTAAACTATTATTTTAAAAGTCTGGAATTTATAGGTTTTGCCAACTACATTGTCACAGCTTAATTGAGCAGCTGTCAACTGCTAGAAAATAACTGCATCATCATCCCTTTTAGAAGAACTAGTGTGGGAAGTGAAACACTGACATGGGATCTAAAGTTTCTGGAGTCATGTAAATGAATCTGTTTTCATCAGGTGACCATGAGTCATCATTTTATCAGCAGTTTAAAGGGTTTTCACAATAGTTGAGCGTCATCAGTGCTCATGCTTAGCAATGACTGCAGCAGAATACTGAAATAGGGTGCCATGTCCTGTGGTACCATTATTTAAGGAAAAGTTTGGCTACTGAGTCAAGAAAAATACTGCAAAGTCACGGCTGAATAAGTGCTACAGTGAACACAAAATGTCCAGAAATTAAGCTTTTATTTGAGAATTGAAACCAAGCAATAATTTTGCTTTTAAAAATAGACTCCTTTTAAGGAAGTTGTGAACCACATGTATGAAACACAAGGAAAGAATAAAAATGTGTCGTCAGTCTCTCTTCTCCCTTTTACTCCATAGTCCAGTCAGAATACACTCATATATCAAATACTCAGATAACGTCTACATATCAGAATCCATCTACATTGTTCAGGGTGGGGAGAGGCCACATGAAACAATACAAAAGTTTTTATATTAAATTTTCATGATACTAACATCAAGACCAAAGACTGCACCATTAAACTGTTTGTACATGACATTACCAGGTACTATACGAAACATGGATCCCTTTACCTCCCAGCCTACTAACCTCCATCTGAACTCACTGGAAAGAATTGAAGAATTTCACCTACAAACAAGCTGAAGCCTCTCTCAGGAACTAAGGACATTCAGTGACTCCATGCAGCATCTCTGCTAAGCCCTGATGTTTTGCTGGACTCAGAGAGATTGAAGTCTGCTTCTAAGTTTCCCATCCCTTCCTCCTTTGCTGCTGGACTCAAGGGTCAAGCAAGCAGTACCACCAAGATCTCCAAGAAGCAGAACAGCGGAGGAGTAAAATATGGTACTGCTGGTCAGAAATAAGGCATATAGCAAATATCATGGAGATTACATCTTTGAATTAATTATGTCTAAAAAAAAAAAATCAGTATCACTTGGTATGGTGTGTATTTAGAATGCCATATCACTGCCACAGTAGTATAGTGCTCACAATTAGCAAAAACCTAATTTTCTGGCACAACTGGTACTTTTGAAACTAATCAGATTTATTTGAATTACCAAAAAAAAGTAATGCAAGTTGAACCATCCTTTTATTCCTTATTTGAAGTGATCCCCGTGAAAGCAATGTTTCCACTATTGATGTTTATCCCTCTGGCTTCCTATTCCTTTCTCCTGCTAACACTTTAATCTCTCAACTCTTCATCCACTCATCATTTCCCTAGGCTTGAAAATTAATCCTCTGAGGTCAGTGAGGAAACTTCCATTGACTCCAGGAGGTTTAGAACTAGATCGTACACTTAATTTTCCTCCCCCCTCTACCTCCCAACTTCTTTCTTCTGGAACTTATTTACTCATCACTCTAGTCATTCCAGATCTGGTCCCATGAAATTTGGAATTAAATGTAGAGTTAAGAAAGAGAACTAAACAGATGTCCCTCCATCCAGTATTATTGTTTTCTACTTCCTATTTTAAATCATATTCCCCCCCGCCCCCCCAGTCCCTTTTTATCTTCTTCTTTAAGACTTTTAAGCCCTTTTAGACAAGTATCATAGTTTATGCATTCATATAGAAACAAACATCACAGCTGAGTGAAGTGTATGATGCTATTTGATAATAACAATTCCAACCACCTGTATTTACAGTTGTTCTGAGCAATGCTGCTTTAGAACTCCATCTCTAGAAAACCACTATTTAATGGTTAATAAAGCTATTTCTAATTTTTAAAGACCCCAAAACCAAATGTAAGAACACACAGTACATGTAAAATTCAACAACCTTTAATCAGTGCAGAGAATACCAGTACCTTACTTTAAATCTTAAAATACTTTTACAAATTCTATCTAATCGCAGAAAACCTAATCTTAGCACATTTCTATTGAAACATTTGTGAGTAGTCCAACTACAGGAATTTCACATACAAATGTCTTAGTTTTGCAATGGTGAAAAGAAATGAACATCAGAAAATGTTGTATTTATTAGTTATTTTAACTAAGCACTCTCTAAAAAAACCTAGTGCTCAAACTAGAAATCAATATGCTAACAAGTTCAAAACTATGTATGTAAAAAAAGCATCTGTAGTACCAGTCTAGTAACTCTGAGCAGTCATAACATGCGAAAAAATTATTTTAAACACAAACAGTATCCCTTATTCTTCCTCTCCACTTGAGCGCACTGCATTCATGTATCTATGGACTGAATATAGCAGTAAAATGCATTTACTATCCTCCATTACTCATTATATGGGATCAGAGAAAATTAAAAAATTAGATAAGAAAACCTACTCATCTCCCTAGTATTTTTCTCTCCAAACAACTCGCAAGAAGCAGCAAACACGCCACTTTCAAACAGGGCAAAATATTTACAGAAATATTGATCAGCTAATTCAATGGACACACTTCACAGAAATGTGAACTTGAAAAAAATCTGTCTAGCCCACTTAGACATCACCTAAGAATCATCCAAACAGACATATCTGATACAGAAATCTTTGTCGACATACTACTGCTGTATTACATTTCAACTGGTAGCTAAAAAAAAGAAAGCACTGGAAAGGCCAGAGATATGGTGAAGCTTTAGCATTAGAAATCTATTAACATATTTAAGCACGCATGGAAATATCAAAAAAGGCCCCTTCAAAATAAACTGCTCATTTTCTTATTCCAGACCAAAGACAATAATACCTTCTACAGGTCTGTGAGCGGACCTGGAAATGACCTGTGCAGCACTATAAGTACATACTAGCATACTGTGTGACAGGAAGATATCTTTCCATTTCCTTCTACCTACTGTTAGGGTCTATAATCAACATCCTTTCTACGCACGCTTTCTTTCATGGAGCACTTCTAAGATATGTAAAGACCGATGTTAAGATGCCTTTGGTTATAAATCAGTATCTTAATGATTACATTAAGGTACATCAACATAAAAAAAGTAAAGGATACATACACAAGCAAAATGAAGGGGAAAATTGACCACATTATAGTCGTACTGTCATTCTTCTGTCCAATCATTTCCAGTCCTTCCATCTTTGTTCTTAATATAAAACAGAAAAATATGCTCGCTGCTTCAAAGGAACTTGCAAGTTAAAGCAAGCAAAAAGTTTGAAGTAGGAAGGACCAAAAAGTTTCATATACACTTCCAGCATGCAAAAATTTAAATTGATAACA
The DNA here is from genome assembly GCF_018139145.2 of Gymnogyps californianus. Taxonomy (NCBI): domain Eukaryota; kingdom Metazoa; phylum Chordata; class Aves; order Accipitriformes; family Cathartidae; genus Gymnogyps; species Gymnogyps californianus. Next base: position 6,662,104 of record NC_059473.1, on the reverse strand, counting down.
AGGAACACTGCTGAAAAATCGATTGCAGAGTGTGCTGCAGACCAGAGGGAACACTGAAATCATAATTATCTTAATCTAAGATATGTGCTAGCAACGGCCTACAAATCTGAGACAGAACAGAGCTTTTAATTTTTCAAAGTAGGAAACAGCAAAGTAAAAAAAGCTTCCCTTTGAGTTGAGCTATTGAAATGTAGTGACAACTTAAAGTCTTCAGTGTTTGGCAAATGAATGAACCGCAGAAAACAGTAAACGAAATTTTTCTATTACAGCCATAAAAATTACTATATTTAGTTCTGCAGTTTGGCATGAATAAAGTCAATTTACACAATTCTGGAAGAGCAATTCTTTCTAGTCTGTCCAAAGTTTTAAACAAGGCCCTAGTGATATTACTTTTCAAATCCATATAGAGTTCATGATTTTGCTTTAAGCCTCACCAATTAAAGTTAAGATTTATTTCTCAGAACAGCAGTAAAATATTTTAGCAACACACAGAGAAAGCTTAATTAAATTCATATGTCTTATTTTCCAGATTTGGAGGTATTTTACCATGCAGCACTTTATGAAGTATCAATATTTCCTAAAATTGAAAATTGCTGATCAAATTAACTGGCAGAAGATATTATCTATTGCACATCACAACACTAGGGCATCCAGCCACTTGGCAAGTGAAGAAAGTGTGTTTAGGACCTCACTGTAGTTTTTGTATTAAGGTTTAAAGCTATTTTACTGCATCAATTGTTTTATTTCAATCGCTCTTAACTGCCCATAAAACCAAGCTTAGGATTGCCTTTCAAAAATAGGCCAACTACTCCCTCTACTGAAAATAATTGACCATTACATTGGAGGTACAGAGATGCTCATATAAAACACGTGTTGTTAAGAAGTAAAGCCATTAAGCACATCATAGGTGTTTTCCTCTTAATTACGTTCCAGTCAGCTAAGACTTGAAAGACTGATAAGCTGTACTTTTCACTCTCTTACCAGACAGATTAACATACACACGCTTACAAAATCTAAAAACTTAAAGTAGAGAATGTAGAAGACAAGGCATGCATGAAACATTTTCAGACTCGGTAAAATACCTCTATCAATTTCAAACACGAGGAACCTAAAAGTAAGAATACAGTATTTTCTATACTCCCCCTGCAGATAGGAGTGAGAATATTTTCTGCCTTTTAATGGAGAATCTTCTGCACAGGGATCTTCCTTGAAAAATTTATGTGAGAGTTGAACAGTCTTTAAAAGGGAATATTCACATTAAATACAAATCCAGTGAATGTAAAGAAGCAAAAATTCACACACAAAATCCCCAATTTAACAAGTAAAATGTTACACATCTGTGCACAAAGTGAATTCCAATCAGTTTTTCACATATTTACATTATATATTTGATTCATTTTAGTCAAGGAAAAGTTAATTTTCAGCATTCAGTCCATGCAAAAACTTATCCTCATTATTTTCTTTCTGATAGCATTTGAGAAAAGTTGTATCTGTGATATTGCTTACTTACAAATGCATGCTCAGTGAGAACCTATCCGTTTGCTCAGATAGTCAGTGATGTTAAACTAGTTAGTGATTGCCAGGGTACATGCTGAATACCAGTAAAGTGTCTATGCTGAATCAGCAAGCTGTAATAATGCAGGTCAGTAATCAATTACCTTAAGGCTTTTTATCTAGTGAAGATATTTCAACTCACACCACTTGTTTTTTGGGGGCACTTACATTAACGTCGATGATATCAAGAGTTCTCAGCTGAGTAAAACAACGCCTTCAGCGTCAGCTCCTGTTGTTACCCACATCGGTGGCATATAGACTCAGAGTATCAGCTAAAACGTGCTCAAAATCAGAGATATTTCTCCTAACTCCTATATCAATTCAGAAGCAGTGAATAGTATAGACATGATATGGTCAATTTAAAGTTTACAATCATGTTGAACAGTAAAAAAATTAAAGCAAATGTCCCACTAAATGACAGCAGTTTTCCTTGGAAAAGAACACATAGCACACAAAAATTAAGTGTTTGGTCTGCTCGTTGAACAGGTTGGGTACCCACAAAACCAAGCTTCAACAGCTTCCACAGCCTGATCAGTCAGGAAGGTTTTTGTAGATGCCTTCCAAAAAACCCAAGCTAATCCAGAGAGGAAAAAGTATCTTCTGTTAAGAAAATTCCTGGAAAAAACATTTCCAAGAGAATAATACATTGCGCTAATCACTTCGAAATGTATGCATTACCTAAACTACCCTAGACATGCAGGAACGCAGAAACAAGAGAGAAGGTCCAAAAGAGAAGGTTTCACAATTTTTACTGAACAATCAGTTTTATTTATTGATAAGCTGATATAGTTACAGTAGAAGAATTATGAAGTGCTATGTTTATTACAGAATGTTTTGAAAAGCATTACTCTTCAGATACGTAACCAAAAGTCAGAGACTGTTTGCAAAATAAACTGCAATGGCATTTTACTGGATGTAAGACAACTAATCCCTGAAAACAGGAAAAGATGCAAAAAAAGATGCAAATACAGAGTCAAGTGTGATAAATAGTTTAAGAACATTGCTATGCCTTAAACCAGGAGCTCTTAGATTATCTGGGAAGAACACAAATAATATTGCAAGATTACAGTAAGAGAAGAATCAAACCTAAATTTTATTTCAGGTAGCAAATACTGTTTTACTGAGAATTCATGCAGCTTCTAATTCTAACTACACAACTAATCACTTTTAGTTACACAGTTTCAATCTTCAGCTGACCTCAGACACTCTGCCATGATACAGCAGCGATTCAAGAAGTTTGCTTCCAAAAAGAGAAAAGCTGATACAAAATATGCTACTATGACCAGAAGCTTGAAGGATGCACTTCTTCATTAACTTTTAAGATCAACACACACACATTCTAAGTAGTATTACAGATTTTTTTTTTTTTTTTTAAATGAAAGCTATGACATTCTACTTACCTTAATGACAAATTTGTTGGATGCCATGATAGGTCAGTGTGAGCTGGTCCTATAAAAATATCAATTAAAAGTGATCAGCACTAGAGAAAAACTCCGATCTCTATACCAACTGAGAAGGATTTTTAAAATCTATTACTCATTTTTTTCATTACTGCTGTTCTTCAAACCCTATACTCTGCTTTAAGAAAACCAAGGAAAACTCTTATTTAAAGGAGAATTACTTGGCTACCTGTGTTGGTTTCTTTTAGTGAACTTCCTAACTGTTCAGGCACTTAGCATCCAACACATGAAATACAAAATTAGAACTATTTTTCAGACCACTACCAAGACAGAGACAAACCCACATAACTTATCCTCAAGAAGCCTTTCAGAGAGCAGCAAACGGAACCTGGAATATTCCTTTACTACTGCCTCAACCACTAGTCCATATGTATACAGCCCCTGGCCTACTTTCTCTTTCAAAATAATAGCTTCACATAAAATCCCTTCACATTGCTTAAAGAAAGAATGAATAAGAACAGAGGGAAGAAAACACACAAAATTAAAAAAGACATTGTTTTCAAGAAAAAACAATCTTAATACATGAAATAATACCTGCTCTAGTCAAGAGAGTCCTCAAACCTCTCTACGTAAAGTTCATCCCTTCCTATCTTGCAGATACTCCATTTCTATTTAGCTACAGAGCCCACAACCGCCTGCATACATCAATGGCCCTATAGAAATAATATCCTCCACCATGCTCTCTTAACAGAGGTTCAGCAACACTAAGCAAATTTCAGAATTTGCTTTCAGATCAAGCAGGAGTAAGCAAACTTCAGAATTGAGACACCCATTCACTACCTGCAGTTCTGTTAATCAGTAGTATCAGTTTAAACCTGTTCAAGAACAAAGCACAGTCACTTTTTTTTTTAAATAAGAAACTATGGCTTTTGGTGCACCTAGTATGCATATATATACACACATTATGTATATTTAAAATTTTAGACTACTACACACATAAAGCAATGTGACCTGAGCATTACTGTGGTTGCACAAAAGTAAAGTGAACTTTGGACATCCTCTTCTCTTGCTTATCCCAAACAGGATTTAGATTGCTTAATTTGGGATATTGAGTGAAGTATATTTAGCTGCACAGACCCTGACCCTGCCTCAGACCATGCCAAGTAACTCAGGAAGCATTAATTCATGCTGGAAGTTATACACACCCTCCCTTGGGCGCAAGAAGAAACCTTCAATTAATTGCTAAGAATTCCCACCCCCCCCTTAGAAGAACACTGTATCTCACTCAAGTGACTACAAGCTCCAAGTTGGCTTACAAGCCAAACCACAAGTCTAGTCACCTTCTACACTGATTTCAGTTTTTCAACTGCTTTTCCCCCCCCCCCCCAAACGGACAACATTTACTGTCACAGCACTGAAACTACTGGGAAAGTTCATCATTCTCCACATAAACAGGAGCTAAACATTCACTTGTCAAAAGGTAGAAAATTAGGTTAAATTCATGAAAGTCTTTCCAGCTAACCCCACAATGTCGGGATTCAGAAGAGACATGGAATGGGCCCTATGGTACCAAATTAGTATTTACAAAAACCCCAGAATAAAAAAATTCAGATAAATTCTGTTTTCACACAGGATAGGAGCAGAGGCAACAGACAAGGAAGTGCCTTGGATTGGACAGAAAACCAGGTGAACAAGGGTCTCGGTATACTGGCAGAAGATAGAGTACCCAAACAACAAGTTCAAGCTTCAAAATCAAGAAAGAAAACAAGCGTCAGTAGCTGCTGCCTGCAATAGACAAACTGCAACAGAAACTACACTGAGAACAGAGCTGCCTTTTACACTCTACAATTTCCTAAAGGATTAGTCTCCTAATAAGATGGACAAATCTGGTCAATTCTGTAAGAGATGGTATAGGAAAATAGTAAGAATGCAGGAAGACATACTCATTTCTCACTGCATACTTCAAGTTATTGTCAAGTACTGCGATAGAGCTGTCAAAATTTCAGGATACAAGTCAGCTTGGTGATATGTGTCTCTGTCAGGCACCACACTTACACATTTCAAAATGCAGTCATTATATCCTTATTTAACTTCAAAAAAGTGCAAAACAAGATAAAGACCCACTTTACAACTACATAGCATAGCACAGATAATTTTGATCTTAAGATTCAACAGTAATCATTTTGAACTAAATAAACACTTATATGCAGTGCTTCCATTCCAAATATCCAAAAGCTGAGACCCAAGATTTCAAAACAACTATGAGAAAATGTGAAAGTAAGGGCACAATTCCATATACTGGCTCAAGGAAAACTCCCAATTACTTCAATGATTTTTTTCTATATATCATATCAATATCCAAGCAGTAAGAAACAGAAACAGTAAAAGGATCATAAACAGTGAGAAGTAAAATGGTTGTTACTGTAACCAGGTTAAAATGAGTTTGAACTGAGAACCATTCTGCAAGTAACTACTGAAAATAAACTTCAATATAGTTAATAAAATGTTTCAACTATGTTCTGAAAAAGCTCAGTTAGAGCTTTTATCAGCTGCACAGTAATAGTAAGCAGAAAGTCATATAGAGAAAACTGAATTTTCAAATAACAGTCATGCAGACAGAAGCTGGAATACCATGCCTTCTGCCACACGGCTATCATTCTCCCTTGCACAAAACAGCCCTAGAAACTTTTCTATCTTATCAGAGTAAATTCTGTCAACTTCATCGATAGCAATTTTGAGAAACACAATGTAAGGAACAGTGCTCTGGACCACGTGGGACGTCATATTTCAATTCAGTCAGGTAGTAAGGTGCTACTCTATAGAATTAACCATAGTAGAACAACTATAAGAAGAATCTTAGTAGGAGATAAAACTCAGAAATTCTTGAAACAGCAGCTACTAGGACTAGGTTCTAGAAGAGCATCTAGAAGAGAAGCTAAAGGGAAACGGCAGCCACCAAGTGAAAATCAACTGTGCTTCTCAGTTTCTTATAATGGTGTACAAGATTGTATTCTTGGTGTTCAAGAACTCCAAGGAAGGACTACCCACCCCATCACGCAAAAAGAAAAAGCAAAGATATATCACAGCCCTTTCAAAACACCACAAAACCTGGGCATATATGACTCATCAGATTCTCTTAAAAAAAAAGGTCTCAGCAGCATTTCAGGCTTGGGTTTTTAATTTTAATGAAAGGCTAGTATCTAGAGCTTTACTAATGAACCCCACCTCCTCCCCCAACAAAAAAAAAACAAACAAAAATAGGAAAAACAGTAGGCAAGAAACAGCAAAAAGCAGGAGAATGTTAAATGCTATAGTCTCTTCCCCAAGCAGCTAGAATCGTAACCTGAAGTTAGGAAATCTGTAACTACAAACACAGTTTACTGTGGAGTGCACCATCAACTATGAGCTCCTACAACAGTAATGACAATATTGAACAAATTTAACATTTACACGGAATTACCTGTACCTTGGGATATGGTAGAACACAAGGTACTTTGCCTCGTGCTTCCAGGAACATAGTTTACCTAGATAGTATGTAATTTTTGAGCTGCATATGGCATACAATTCACAATGGTGCTGCAGGCCTGGGATCTGAAGAACAGTATTTGGGCTGCTAATGTTTTATCATTAATCCTTACAGTAGCAATAATATGAAGAACAGTTGCAACAAAACATGCCAGAGCATCATCTCTTCTCCAAATGCTCATGTCCTGCTTGAGAACAAACAAAGCACGTGGATGAATCAGCTGAACTTATCCTGGCATCACCAATCTTTTTGTAACAATTTGCCATCCAGAATACTACTGTTTCAACAAGTCTGCTACTACAGATACGAGAACAACTGCTGGCAGGCAGAAATCCTCTCCAAATCCAATTTACAAAATAATAGAAGAAAAAAAAGAAAGAAGATGCACAAGAAAAGTTACCTTTGGTTCAATTTGCTCTTCATGGGAGTAAGCTGACTTTGAGAGTTTGCCAACTACCTATTCTTTGCATTGACCATACAGATAAGACAAAGGAAATACAGCAGACAGAATAAATGTAAGCAAATCCTTAGAAAACCAAAAAGAATACACCTAATGTGTGAACCATCAGGAAAGTCACTGAACTGTCTAAGTATTAGTCTGTAACTAGTAACTGTCTATGTAAATGTCTGTAACATTAGTAACTGTCTTAGTATTGTCTACCCAATACTAAGACATCAGAAAATGAGGAAAAACACCCGTCAATTGTACAAGAAAAAAAGCCAGCAAGCCCCACAATACTTTGCCATTTTCAAAACCACAAGAAACACAGATCTATTACAATGGCTACTATTTGGTGACAAGACTCTGTTTCATGGAATACGGTATCTGTTGCAAACTAATTCAAACCTCTAAAGGAAACTGTACAAAAGGAAATGTGAAGATAAGCAAATAAGGCAGAAAAGCTCCTCTCAGAAACTATATATATTTATATGTTTAAAAATAAAGTCTTGATACAGTATTTGTAGTATTTCAACATTTAAATTTTTGATAGACAGCCTATACAAGAAAACATGCTCTAGAATTAAACAAATAGGTTCCCTGTAGCTAGAGTGAGACACACTTCAAAAATAACATGGCAGAATATCTTTCGTTCCTAAATTCGATGTTAAATGGAACAGTAGACAGGAGAGGCCAGGAAACATGGCCTCCCAGAGAGCAACCTAAAGCGTTTTCAGCCAGCTGATGAACAGCATCTTACCTTAGCAAAGAAGTAGCTTCCTGTGGTGAGGGAATTTGGAACTCAGCAGGAACGAGGAACTGAAAACTCCTGCCACATGTGCCCACTTCAAGATATAGCAGCTTCTAACACAACAGCTGCAAACTATTCACACACTGCCCATCTTTGGGTGCCTTTACCATGTGCGGGGAGAGGTGGGCACCTGAAAAAGGCAGAAACAAAACCACAAATGCTAGTTAAGGAACTCTCTAGAATAAGTTAAAATTAAATATTTTTGTAGTTCAAAATTAGCTATCACAACATAAAAGAGAATTTTTCTGAACTTTCCAGCCCTTCGGTATCAGAGTCAAATGCTGTCCAGCCCAGACCAGACCCAGCACTCGTCAGTTTCTGAGAGCTGATCCTAAGCTTGGGATGAGCAGTGTAATACTCAGCTACTCACATGTTTAGTAAAGTATTTCTCATTCTGAAAAGACATACCAGAATCTTCACATTTTGGAGTTTTAGGATTCTTAGGCCCACTGTTGCCAATTTCTCCACTTCACCTTTGGAAACTACTCCTCCAACAAGTTAGCATATTTTTAGCTCATTGTTATCTACACTCCTTCATTCATGAACTGCCAGTTCACCTTTCAAGTTCAACAATTCACTTTCAAAAATGTTACCCATTCACCACACAACTGCATAGAACTACAGGAATGAGAAATTCTGAGGAACATCAGAGTGCTTATTACAGACAGGTGCTGGCTATTATCTTTTTGCATTGCTGAATGCCTTTTTTTTTTAAGTTTTGCAGAACAGCTGACTACAATGTTCATTATTAAAAAAATTGTTATACTCTTTTCTGTATGGAGATTAGGCATTAAAAACTTGGGGTTTGGCTACAGTTGTAAACTCTGCAACTATCCATAAAATTAAAAATAAACCCCTCCATTAACACATGAATATAATACAAGATATTCTTGACAGCGACTGCAGGAGTAGGGGGAGAGAGGAGACGAGTGAATACAGAAAAGGTGCAGAACAGAAGAGCTAAGGAAAAAATTGAGAAGAGGTCAGGCACCAAAGTTTTCTTGAACTTGTTTTGGTCAGGGCAACACTGTCCGCCTGCAGGAAGGCTCAGGCAGGCGCGCGCAGAAGTAATGCGGAGTGACTGCAACAGGAGTTAAGCAAGGAAGAAAAAAATCAGAGAAATAGAGATAATTTTAAGCCTGGCCGGTGCTTTGGAAGCTCGCACCTCGCCGGGCCGGGAGGGGGTGCTGACGCGCGGGGCGGCGCAGGAGGGAACCAGCCGAGCCAGCGCCTGAGGGAGGTGCGGCAGGAGCCGGCTGCCGCCACTACCGCCGCCACCGCAGCAGCAGCAGCTTCCCCAGGACATCACCTCACACGTTTATCTAGGGAGGAAAGCGAGACTGAAGACCGAGGCGCGGCCGCTCCCCCCAAGAGCCTCCCGGCTGAGGGTCCCAGCCGGGCGGCGGCAAGGCTGCCGCCGTAGTCGCGCCGTACCTCCTCCCGCCGCCGCGCCTGCCTCCAACGGTTCTAACGGCTCCTCTGCCCCCAAGCAAGATGGCTGCGAGCACGAGCTTCTTGTCCCCTATCCAAAATGGCCGCCGGCTGTAGCCGCCGCCCGCCTTACCCTGCCCGAACGCAAAATGGCCGCCGGGGCAGCCGCACAGCGGGTGGCTGAGGCGTACGCGGGCCCCGCGAGTGAGCGAGCGCGCCTCGTGGCCACGTGACGCGGGGCTTGGCCAATGGTGGGCGAGAGGAGGAACGTCCCCGCGCTAGCCTCAGCCCCGTACGGGCGGGGAGGCGGGGCGCGAGCCGCACTTCCGGGCTGCGCGAGGCCGCTTCCTGCCGTTGAGGGTTTAAACGGGCGGGGGAGGGTGCGCGGCCCTGGGGCCTGTCCTGCTGAGGTGCGGGCGGTCGGTCGGTCGGGCAGCCGAGTGTTCCCTACGCCTCCTCGGGGCGAGACTAGAGGTGAGCGCCAGGAGGGGCTGCTGGGGGGCGGCCGGGCGGCGCCTTCCTCACCTGTGGCCTCTTGCTGCGTGAGGAAAAGGGAGAGGAGCGCCATCCACCTCCCTCACCCCGGTCCCTCCCGCCGCGCCGGTCCTCCTCAGCAGTCTCTGGGCCCAAGGGGAGCCGCGGCCCCCTCAGGCGTCCGCGCTGCAAGGTCGCTGGGACGCAGGGTACGGGGGGGTCGACTGGGGACGTGTCGCGGCGTGACGGAGGGCGGTAGGGTCCCTGTCGTCGGCCCGCCCGTCAGAGGCCGGGCTGCAGCCACTGGCGTCAGCGTCTCCTTAGTAGCTTACAGCCGGAGTGCGGCTGCCTCACGCATACTGGCCGGCTCTGTGACTTTCGAGTCTGCTTTGCCTTATGTGCCAAGTGGCGTGAAGCTGTGAAATCTCCGCAGCATGATGGAGGGGAGTTTAGTAAGACGCGTTACTCCTGTAAGGTGGATGAAGTTGGGCAGGCGTAGGAACATTTACTCTGAGTTGTGCCTTTGTAGCTGTTTAAACCAAGAAGTTATTTTGATATGAAACCTGAGTATGCATACCTTTTTTCCTCTAGTAGGTACTTCTTAATGAAATCCTGTGGAAAGTAGAGTTTTGTGCATTCTTTTTAGATAAGGACAAATTTATTGTGTTTGTACTGATACTGTTGTACCCTCTGAAGGTCAAAAGCTAAGGTAGTCAGGCATAGCTGCTACTCTGGGCAATGTGAAGTGATGTCAGAAGCATTGCAGCTTGTTTGGCCTGCAAATTAAAAGCTCCATAGTCTGTTAGGAGCTCAGTTAGTCATTGAATTTTATTAACTATGGGGGGGGAAAAAAGGTGTATTTTGAAACTGCTTTGTTGTAGATTTCAAGTATTTACTATCTGAAGCAGTAAGATTTGTAATTAGATAAATGTAAACTAATAAAGCTTTAAGATTTAGCATGCCAAAGGTTGAAGAAAATGCAGCAATTAACATTTCAAGATGTCTGAATTGAGGTTATTTTTATAGCTTTTTTTTGAAGTTCACAAAGTAAGGCTTTCTTGTGTCATTTGGTGTTTTAATCATCTGCTGCTCTGTAATTAAAGACAATAACATTCAGGTTCATCTGTTCTGTGCTATTATTATAGAGTAAAAAAGGGATTTCTAGAATATATTCAAAATAATAAATTATCTTTACCTAGGTAGATGCCAGTTTGCAATGGGTCTTAAAACCATCTGGAAGGACTACAAAGTTCTGATTGTTATGGGAACTAGCCTTGGGCTGGTGCACTGGGGGTGGTTTTACATCAAGTCCAGTCCTATTTTCCAAGTGAAGACAGAGGACTTTGTTCGAGAACCTGGGATTGTGGCATACGTGATGCGAAGTGATCACAAAAATAAAGAAAAATAGCATTAGTGCTATGTATTGTGGGTAAGTTGCCTAATCAGTTGTATCTTTGAGGCAGGAGATGAGTCAATTAAATGAGAGTTTTCTAACAGATGCAGTCTTGCTGCTCTAACTTCAGTATTCCAGAGTTTTATTATTTTTTGCTGAGTTAATCTGGTAGTTACATGGACCCAAAAATGCATCATACATCTCAAAAACTACTGCTAAATCCTATCAATTAAGTGATGGTATTGCAGGTCTTAAAGATATTTAAAAACAAGCTCCAATAACTTCAAGGCAACAGTCAAACTCTTGTGACTGGGTCTGCAACAGTGTCCTTTCAGGATCAAAACTGCCCAGAAATAATTGTGACTTTACATAGTAACATATTCTGTGTTGTTAGTAGGGATGGTAATTACAAGAGAAACTAAACAAAATTAGGTATGAGAGAAGTCTAAATACTGTAGAGATTACATAGAAATGTAAATAAATATCCCTTTAAGTTTTGAAGTGTTTAAGAACTGAAAAAAAAAAATTATACATTAGGCATCTTGAAGTAAGAAACCTTTCTTTCAGAGGCAGAGATTTCTTAAAGTTGTTTGAACATTAAAAGCTTTTGTTTCTGAAGTGCTTGCCTGGGAAGCAGTGCTGAGTAGTTCAGTTCTTTTGTTCTCGAGTAAAAAGAGGTTAACATCACTATCGTTTTGATACTTTCATACAATTCAGTGCAGTTTATAGTGGCCTGTTACTTATAGATCTACAGGTAAAACAGTGTATAAACTGGTGGTCAGAATTGAAGTTATTAACAAACATGTATAATTTGTGTACTATATGCTTGTATTATATATAATATTAATAGGTTTTTTCAATTAAAAAGCATTATAGTTTGGTATTTGTCCTTATGTGAGTTTTTTGTGAAAAATAAAATAGCAGTTCAAGCTATGCAATGTTGTCATAAGATTATCCTAATACCTTTATGGTTTTTATTGTAGGTATAATTAGCTTTGAAGCGTTTCATCTGAGAGTGTTGCCAGAAGAAGAGATGAGGAAAGCTAGCTGGAGTAAACAGAACTTTCTGCTTGTGGCAGCACTGTCACTTATAGGTGTCCATTTTGGAAGCATGCTTGTAAACTTTGTTGCAAAAAAATCTGTTCGATCACATTCAGAAGCTAAAAAAGACCATCATGAATGAAATGGCTTACTACTGTTGTTATGTATCAATTTCACAATAGGATTTAAGCCTCATTTTAAGAGAGAGATAATGAGCAGTCACAGGAATGTCGTTATCGTACTGTATGTACTGTTTCACATTAAAAATAATCCTTAGCTGCAAAGAACTAAAATGTACTACTTTAAATTTTAAAAGTGCTATGAATTATAGATCCAAGTAAAAATGAAATCTGTTTTGTTGGCCAGAATTAAAATCTTACTTTGAAAATGTCTCGTCTTGAAGCTAAAAAGCCTCCATTATTTATTAGTGAACCTTTAACTAAAGATACAGTTAGTCAGTCACTGTCTCTGCTGAGTGGAATATTAAAATCTTGCTACGGTCCTGCTGGTAGACTCAAACAGCTCCACAATGGCATGGGAGGCTATGTTTGTACAACTTCACAATCTTCAGCTATGCTCAGTCGTCTTTCCGTCAGTCATCCTGTATTAAGGGTTTTGACAGCCTCTGTACAAAACCATGTATCCCGCTTCAGTGACTGTGGCTTATTTACTGCCATTCTGTGCTGTAGTTTGATTGAAAACTTTAAAAGCCTAAGTGTTGCATCTTGCACTGTCATTAAAATAAGTAAACATCTTTTGAGTTTATGTATGGACTACCTCAAATCTGAGGCCTGTGGTTGCCGAGTATCTGTGGATTTTAGCAGTGTTGAGACTCTTCTTTGTTTGGTACGTAGCGTATTAACAAGCAAACCTGCTTGCATGCTTAATAAACCAGAAGTTGATCATCTCACCATGCTAATTTTAAAGGCTTTTATGTTTACTGTTCCATGTCATGTTGAGACTAATGCTGTTTTAGGAAAGTGTATAATAGTACCTGTGAAAGGTAGAAGAGTTGTGGATTCTACGGTTCTTCCTGGACTACTGATAGAAACACCAGAAGTTCAATTGGCAAAACCACTTACTGTCAAAAGAACTTGTTCAAACATGATCAAGATAGCACTTTTCTGTGTGTCCATGTCAGGAGACCTCTTCAACCCTGAAGAAGGAACTATAACAGTCCATCATGGAATTTCTCTAGAAATGTTAGAGCTGAATCAGTTGCTTAATGTAGGAAAGCAGCTGGTTAATGATGAGGTCGGCCTTGTAGTGTGCCAGAAAGTTATCCATCCGTCCTTGAAACAGTATCTGAAAGAGAACCATGTCATCGCTGTGGACAGAGCTGGGCTATCTCTGATGGAACCCCTGAGTCGAATGACAGGTAACAAGCGAGTTTTCTGTACTAACATTGTCCTTAATGCTCATCTTGTAATGAAAACCTATCTAGCTTGGTGTCATTGCAGAGTAAGGTTTCTCTTATTTCTGTCTGTATCCTACCTTAGCAGCTGAGCAACAGTTGTTCTCTTCTAGTCTGAAAACCATTTTTTAAGGTGAGATTGGTCTTTTGCAGGCTCTAACGATGACATACTGCACATGTGATTACCGATTGCTCCATGCGGAATATCCGATTATACAACTGTTTGCAAATGTAGATTATTTTCAAACTCTTATCTAATGAGAATAAAAAATTACTTTTTTTTAATCTTAAACTATCACTAAGTCTTGCACTTTGAAAACTTGGTGGTTTCTGTTTGTGATTTCCTGTGTAGATTGAAATGTTAGGTATTGAAGAATGTATATAACTTAAAAAGCCAAGAGGAAAAAAGTTCATGCTTTATGAAATGCAACAGATAGCTGTTGTGGTGTCAGTAATACATACTGTTCTCTGCTTTTCTTAATTGGACAGGTTCAAAGCCTATAGCTTCCATACATTCATTGTCTCCCAGTTGTTACGGCAGTTTGAAAGATGTGTGCATTGAGAGTTTTGCTTCAAAACATTTTGTGCATCTAATTCCTACCGACACAGTTGTCTGCAGCTTGATACTCTGCAACAGAAATGAAACAGCATGGGATGAATTGAAGGTAGATGAATTTTTGTGACATCTTTTTCGAAAAGTCGTATTTTTAATGGAAAAATAAAGTAATGAGAAATATAGGTACGGTGAGTTTAGAAAAGTACATAAATGGAGTTTAGTTAGAGTATAGGTATACAATTTTAAGAAAGCTATTCAGGAATGCCCTTGTTTCCAGAATTTCAAAATCCTTGAAGTGCTCATGTTAATTCAATGCCTCTATTTTAATACGGAAGTTGTTTAGAGAGAGCAACATTTTTCACCTGTTCTTGAGGCCAGTGCCGGAAAAACATTTTCATTCTGATTACTTGGTCTATGAGAACATAAAGGAAAAATTGCCCAGCAAAAGGCCGGCAGCAATACCTGCAGTGGTAGTCAAGCATAGTTTTGCATTGAATAGTTGCTCTAGAAATGTCATTGATACTGATTGACTTTTTATGTATAACCCTGTTTTGCAAAAAGAAGGAATAAAATACAGCTTTTTTTATTTCTGCTTTTCCGTACTGAGTGTGGACAAATAAAGACAATTTCTCATTAAGTGAAACATGGTTTTGGAAGTCACTCAGCAGCTTTATATCCACACGTAATTCAAGTTTATGAAGTCTGTACCAGAAACTACTGAAATTTTTTTATTCCAGTAGTTTTTTCAATGGGGGCAAATCCTATTAATCATGCTATGTCTAACGACAAATTCATATGGTTTTCAGCGCGCCTGTGAAACTGCAGAACATGTGTTACAGTTAACAATCAAGGAACCTTTGGCATTATTAGGAGGTGGCTGTACAGAAACTCACCTGGCTTCATACATAAGACACAAGGTATGTAAGACATAAGGTTTTTTAAAGCTGCTTAATACACTTAGGAAACAAGTAGTTATGTAGAATCATTGCTACACTTAAAACACTTGTCTCTTCTAGATTAACATTGCATTTTTGCTGTCTAACTACTAATATAAAACGAGTCTATTTGAAGCACTCGGTGCTAATTACATCTTTGAGACTTGTTAACACTGTATTTGTACTTGTCTTTAGGTATCTATTGTAGTAAGTGCTTGTTTTTTAAGAGTTAAAAATGTGTAGAATTTTTATATTGAAAGATAATCATGCAGAACTCAGCTTTGACTTGTCTAGAAATCTTTCCTATTGTGGAATAATCATCACATGAAAAATTCTTTTTAGTTAGGACTGAACAATCTGTTAAAAAAGTAACAGTATATGTTTGAGTAAAATTTTCTGTAAAACAGTGTTCTAATTTTCTGTGTTCCTGGTTTTGTTTTTTTTAGAGTTGCAGTCTGTCCACCAGCAGTTTTAAAGATCTGGATTGTTCTCCGACACAATACCAATTGGTTGCTGATGGGTTTTGCCGTTCCCTGGAGTCTGTAGCTTGCTCTCTGAATCATGATGATGGAGAAATTCTTACAGACGTGGTTTATGGACACTGTTGGTTTGTTCCATCAGGTTTTCCCTCTGTCTCTAATTGGTCAGATTTAGTTTCAAAATGTGGCTGTGGGATTAATGGTAACACTGAGAATCTCAACTGGAGGCTTTTGCAAGGCCAGTTTGGCTGTCCTGTTATACAGGGCTGCCCTAAAGAGCCCTCAGTAAAGGTTGCTGATTTTCTGACGTTGGACTGTTTTGCTGCAAAGTGTAGTGGCCTACAAGTAGCTCTGGAGACAGCCAATCTGATTTTGGAGATCTCATACGTAATTGAGGATCAAAATTAGCTCTGATCTTATGTGAATTCTGTTGCATAGCAAGATAATTAATTGAAAGCAGAGTAATACATAATGTGTTAAGATACTTTAAATGGTTAGAATATGGACAACAGACAGAAATTTTAAATCAAACAGTTGGCCACTAATTACTCTTCTGATTGTTAATCTACTGTGCCCTCAAGCGTTTTCAAATGTTTAACATTTTGTTAGGAACTGTTAAATGATTAGCCAAATATACAGTGAATCATAGTAACATATGACTTATGAGTATTCAAATTAGTGTATTCAAAAGAGTGAATGACACTTTGATATTCCCTCTGCATTAAGCAAAGTTTTGGATGTTTGTTAGCTCTGGCATCTTCAAAGGAATGGGAAAAATTGATTCACTTGCTGGGAAAACGTACGTTATGGGTTAGCATTTCTGTAGTCTCAGCAAAAGCTTTACACATTCAAACAGACTTTCGTATTGCAGCAGAACTTTATCACTGGTATTTTTAATTTTGTAGGTAAAAAAGAAGGCTTTCCTTAGCAAATATCTTGAGCTACTTGTTTTCAAATTTTGTTCTGAATATCTTGGCACCAAGTACTATATGCAGTTTCTGTTTCTAAATGGCTGGAAAATTTTAATTCATATGTGTAATTTATTTAGCGAGTTATTAAAACTCAATCTGGACATCTTAAGGTAGCAGGTAGGTAATAGAAGATTTGAAAAGAAATGGCAGACTGTGGAAAAAACTTTTGTAAAGTGGACCTTGATTGTCTTCTGTGGAATACAGGACAGTTTATAAATAATGATGTTTCTATCATTTAAGCAAAGCTGCAAGGAAGGATGTCCCACTTACCATTCAATTAACTCTTTGACTGTGCATTGCTTCTTTTCTTTTAATGAAGTAAGACTTTAAGCTGCTCAGGCTTGTTTTGATCTTTAAATAAAGCTGTAGACTGAATGATTGAAACTTTCTCATTTTCAGCTTGCATGGAAGATCAAAAGGGGTGTTACACTTTCTTGCTTAAACTCATTTTCTTTGCCCCTTTTCTTCTCCCTCTTTGTTTTCAGTCACTAGGGACAAATTGTTCATGACATGCTTTTCCAGAAAACATCCGAGTTAGTTACAGAGTAATCTGCGTATTTGTTTCCTGGTCTCTTAAGTTTTTAATATATTTACTGAGTATCAGCGGTAGAATTGTTTTGTATAACTCAGGTTTGAAATATGTAATTAAAAACAGATCTTTCCAGACCTTTTGTACAAAGTCCTTTTCATTTTAAGAGCATAAATAATCATTTTCTCACTGGAAAAAATGAGAAATTATTTAAAGTTCTTTATCTTTTTATGACCTGAAATGATTGCTTCAGTGCTATAAGGCATCCTTTGGGAATTTGTGGAAGAATGTTACAAGGGTTGAGATGGAGGCTGTTCAAAGTCGGTTGCTAAAAAGGCTGCTTTCATATCTTGATCCTCCCATATACCATAAACCATATGAAAACATCAGGAATAATGAAGCCAAATGATGGTGTATATCTTAAGGCACAGAAGAATCTTGGTAATACTTCATCTAATTATGAGTCTCTAACTCAGAGTGGCGAATTAGAGTATTTTACTTCCTATAATAACAGCTTGTTATGCAGTGCAAAAATGTTGAGTTTAGTGACTACAGCTGTGAAGTGAAAATTAAAACAATATTTAAGTAGAAGTAGTTGCTAGTGTTCTTTTGTCTTGGTATCTGAAGGTTGGTTCACAGCTCCTGTAAAACTGTTGTTAGCTCTGATTCTATTCTTCCCCCTCTCACAGTTTTAAGAAAATCACACATTAGAAAATTGAAAAAATTAAATTTAATTTTTGGTGAGTAGGTAAAAATTCATTTATACCTGAACCAAAGATGGTTTCATATAGGGATAGTTTTAATAACAATGAATTTTTGTCTCCCAATGTGACTGAAAAGGATAAATAAGCAGCTGGTACTGCTGCTTATGGGCAGTTCAGGTTCAGTTCTCTGTTGTGCTACAGTCTTCCTGAAGCTTTAGTGGTTAGTGTTACCCTACCTTTAGTGGGTAACATAGGAGGAATACTACTTTGGATACTGTTTAAAATGCAAGTAAATCGAATTTTGACTCTCAATCCAAGAGCAACATAACTTTGCTGAATTCCTGTGTTTCCTGATAAAACATAGGTGCAAAAATGGTGGGTTTCCGCCTCTGTGTTTTGCAGTTGCCAAAATGAAATATTCCCCAGTTGTAAGTCCTCTGAGAAGCCACTGTGGTTTTATTCCTGCTCCCCTTGGAATTTAAAAATCTGTTCTGTGGGAAAAATCAGCCTTACACAAGTACTGAGACAAATGTCTTCAGATCATGACCTCAGTCATGTCTGACTTCCACAGATTGCTCAGAGGCTATTAATTTAAATTTTAATAATTCTACTGATAATGCACAAGAAGTAGAACATTTATCTCCAGTCTTCTCAGCTGTGCTAGTGCTCCAGGCCTAGCAGGAGAAAAAAAAAGTGCTGATGATATAATCATTCAGGTCAGCGTGTTTAAGTAAGATGCCAGTTTCATATAGTTGCACCTCAGTTCGGTATTTCAGTTTTCGTTTGGTATTTCAGTTCCCATTTGGTATTTAAAACTTCAAAGTGAAGAAGACCTGAAATGCTGATTAATTTAGGGATCTTCAGTATTTCTATTATTGCATCCTATTTCAAGTAGACACACCATTAAAAGTTACTATTTTGGCATTGGCAAAGAATGCAGAATACCTGCTTTTCACTGATTCTGCTACTGATTTGTGAATTTGTAGAGTCACTCTGAGCCGTATCTGAAGTCTTTTTCTGTCTATTTTCCTACCTATAAAATGAGAACAAAGATAACTCTCCTTAAGGCATGGAGATTTGTGGGTGAAGAGTTCTAAGTAAGATCCAGATGTGAAGTGAAGAACTACTTGCTGCACAGGAACAAAGAAATAGATAATTCAAACCAAACTCAAATCTTTGCTGAAGTATTATTTCATTAAGGGAACTCTGGCCAGGATTTATGTAGACTCCTTAAGCTAGTCTGCTAGGTAAAACTCCCCTATTGTCCCTGTGTATTGAACCTGGATGCATTTTCTTTTTCTCTGAAATTTCGGCAACAGTATATTACTGTTGCTAACAGTATATTACTGTTGCTAACAGTAACCTAATTTATTGCCTTGCAGCCTCAGTACACGCACACAGAGAAATGTGACCTTAAAGCCCTGTGCAGGAATGGTTGAACTTCAAGACGAGCGTTGTCAGATACCTCAGCAATCCTTACTGT
This sequence comes from Gymnogyps californianus, assembly GCF_018139145.2. NCBI lineage: Eukaryota > Metazoa > Chordata > Aves > Accipitriformes > Cathartidae > Gymnogyps > Gymnogyps californianus. Next base: position 6,642,964 of record NC_059473.1, on the reverse strand, counting down.
ATCGTGTATGTCTTCAGAGTCTGTGCTCTGCATGTGTTTCAGACCAGATGTTCATGTGATGCTAATCCTTGAAGATAGGGTAGAAACCGATTTATGAGTTTGGGAACTGTATTGGTGGTGTAACGCTAATTTTTTTTAGAAGTGTTTGGGCATTTTTAGGCTAACTAGCTGTTATAGTGTTATATCTGTCCTGGTAAGGGGAGAGGATACTTATTGTTGTCAAAGCTTGTAAGAAAAATACTGCCTGGAATATCGCAAGCACAGTAGAGCATGTACAAAACAATTCACCTTACCCAAAATGTGAACTTTGAATTTTACTTGTGCCCTTATTTTGCTGTGCTGAGTAGCAAAATGTAGTATTTGTCACATTTTCAGCAGTGCCACGTGAACTGAGTCACGTAAGTACTACGCTCTTCAATCTCAGAAAAATCAATATCTGTGAGTCAGTCAATGTCATAGGAAGAACTTTAACTGGATTTGCATTTACTACTGTTCTGAAGATGCAGAAATGGTCTGTTTTTATTGCAAAGAGACTGCCTCCAGCATGCTTATCATCTGTGCAGACAGGCTTTTTGAGAAGTCAGTTGCTAGTCACATTACAATGTTTATTTCATGAATTTTAGTAGCTTTTATCCAGTAATGTAAATAAGAGTTATTTCTACCTGCTTGTCAGCAGAGACAAGTTGCACAGTACTAATAAGTAACTTTTTGGCCAGTAACACTGTGATCTTAAATTCTCAGTTAAGAAACACCTTTACTTTTTGTCTATGTACATTGCACTATAAATGTCATGCACATTATAAGCTCAGAAGTATATACTGATTTATTATTTATGCTGGAAGCAGAAATGTAGTCACAGCATATGTACATAGAGCCACTATGTCATTAGTCCAGACACCAATAGAATTAGTTGCAGAATAGGTTCCAGGATTGGGCTGGGCACTCTGTATCTTTAACTGTGCTGCCTTGCATTATTCTTGACCTAGATTTACATTAAACATATATAAATATCTTGTAGACATACCTTTTGCAGAATTTTATTTTCATACCTTACTACAAACATCTTTATAAACTTGAACTTTCAAATCTGCTTGCACATGAAAACCTTTTATTCAAGCTTTCATCATGTGCCTTGAAGGCCACAGCTGTATACTGTCTGGCTTCTGCAAACTGATTACTGGTGTCTCTTGTTTTCTGTCCTGACAACATCAGCTCTCTTCAGGTACACATTAAATACAAATTAAATACTAGCTGCTTATTATTACAATACTATTACATGTTGTCTGCTAAGCATTTGTGTGGCAGCATACCACAACATCAACAGCTATTCCTTATCGATAACCTTTTTATAAACCATTAAGTCTTTTTACAAGTAGAGAAGCTGAATCACCTCTCTTTCATCTCTAAAAGCCATCTTTAGTATTGTCTCCCTTAAGGCTTATGATATTGTTAGTCTAATCTATTACACCTGGTCAGTATTGGCTAAAAAAAAAAGGGAGTTTGGGGGGGAAAAATGAGTTTGCTAGTCTGTAGTGATGACTTATAAAGACTCTGAGTCATCACTTGTGTGTGAGGCTACGCAGGATCCTCTGCTGATGGATGGTGTACTCAAGGGTGATGACCGAGTGATTTTTCAGGGAATTGTAGGGACTGTGGTAGTTCAGTTCTTGAAAGACTTTGTCACTTGGAGAGGCAGAAAGAAAACTATTACGCCCTCATTTAATACTCCTTGTTCATGTGCCAGCATGAACTCAGGTACAAATTAAAAATTTGTAAGCTCTAGCAGGATTTGTCTTAGGGTTTCTGGTACATTTGATTTGATTACAAGTGCACTTTTGCAGGTGAATCTCAGGGTTGTCCATGGCCAGCTGCCAGGCACCTACCCAGCTGCTTGCTCACTCCCTGCCTCAACAGGACAGAGGGGAGAAAACAGAGTGAAAAACTTCCTGGGTCGAGATAAACCTCCTCTCCCTGTGTTTCTCTCACTCTTCCCCCTCATTCCTCGCTGCCGAGCAGCGTTTTGCCCTTTCTTAAATCTGTTTATGCAGAGGTGCTGCTGGCATGGCTGAGGGGCTTGGCTGTGCCCTGTGGTGCAGCTGCTGGAACCAGCTGGAACCGGCCTCTCCCCACAGAGGCTGCGCAGCCCCTCGCAGGACGCCATTTTGTGAGCCCTCTCTTAATCGTTGGTGAAGGATGTGGAAAAATTACTGATTTTAAAGAAACTTGGAGGAGGGGAAAGCCAAGGAAGAGTGCTAGAGATGTTAGCAAAGCCGAATCCTGGAGGAGGTGCTGAGAAAAAGAGATTTTGCTTGTGTGGTGAGTGCTTCAGGAGGGACATGTGCCACTCCTGGAGATCAATCAGCCAAAAGGGCTGACCTCAAAAAAACAGGCAGGGGCAAAGAAAAACCCAACAGCTATTGGATGTGGATGGTGTAAAGGTGTGGTTGCTGATGGCTGTTATCTGGGGCAGGTGTGACATGGTGCTGTGCTCCCCTAAGAGGCAGATCACTGGGACCTACCTGTGGAGAAACAAGGGTTTGAAGGTGTGCTTAAGGTCTGAGGAACTTCCTGAAATTGGCGCTTTCTGGGAGGGCTGAGATGGCTTCCAGTATCTTTGAGAAGGGGAATGGCCCAAGAGCCACTTCGTGTGGGGCTCCCTGGTGGAGTTCAGATGGGAAGACCACGTACCTGCACCCATAAAAATGGCATGGTGCCTACTAAACAGGGGGGAGTGTGGCATGGCCGTCTGTCTATGCCAGCCTTTTTTCTCTTTTTTGCTTTCCATTGCTTCATTTTTAAGCAAGCAAACGTTTCTTCTGTAACTAACAAAGGTACAACAAATTCTTCACTTGATTTTATATGCCTTAACCCTGGCCTCCTGTTTTATTCTTTGTTGGGATCAGGCAACAGAGGTTAGAAAAGGAAAATTAGATTTTTAATTTGTTACCTGAGTTCTTTTTGGCATTTAAACAATGATCCTAGAAAGTGTCTCCTGAAATTGTCTATCCCTGTATCACTTAAGTGTGAGGTAGTTCTGTGATAAGTGTTGGACTGACTTCCATGCTTTGTGTTTGGCCCAGATGTCTTTGCTGAATCAGATCTTGAACGGTTCTGTCGTGATGCTTTACTTGTAAACATGAATTTGTCCATAAATTATGCTTTTTCAGTATTATACACAGACACTGAAGTGTTTGGTCTGGCCACTCAAATGTGTTAATGTTCCCCAGCTGGGAACATTTCTAATTGAAAGTTGCTCTCAGCTGAAACATGATTAATCAGGCAGTAGCTAAGACAGTTGAAGATGTCCCTGCTGTCTCTTACCTTTGAAATAAACTGTTTTATATGTGTTGGTAATTAAAAGAATATAATACAAAATGCTAAGCAAGTGGAATACTTGAAACCTGCATTGAATAATCCAGTCTTTTTTTTATTGGTATGGTGCGGGCCTTTCCAAATAAGGTATTCATCTCCAAAGCAAAGCAGCAGAGAAATTAGTTTAGATTTTTAATAATGAAAATTGCTGTGTAAAATCCTCCTTTCAGTACTGAAATATTATAGTGTCAAATAAGAAAAGCTGTATGCACTTGATGTCTTTGTGAATGTAAAATCTCTTCAAGGACTTCTTTATATCAGCGTTCAACAGAATAGCAGCATTTTGAGAGCAGCGTGAGTGCACGTGCGTCCTGTTTTTAGGTGTTAAGAAGATCCATTGCATCTGTTTAATCAAAATGGCTGCTAAATGAAAAATCTTGTTAGTAAAACTCCATGCGAAACAGCAGATGTCACTCCAGTCTTCTCTATGTGGGCCAGAGAAGAATTTGCTCCTGTACAAGAATAACTCATGTGTGACATTATGGCTTATGTTTAATACAGTGTATGTTAAGGAATAGATACAATACATTACAGAATTTCTGAGGTTAACCATGGATTGTTGTTTTGTGTACTAGAGAAACACTGTTTCTGGACTGTCTCCATTTGGAGCTGTGTATGTTGGCATGGGGTGGAACCAATTTATGAAGACGTGGGCAATGAGTAGCAACACATACCATTCTCTAATGCATGGCTTATATTTAAGACAGTGGGGTTATTTATTACCTGAGAAAAATACACAGTTGCATAGCTGAATTGTTTTAAGCAATTGCTTTAAGATTGCATTATGGTTCTTAAGTTCAGGATGAAGTTAACATTTTAAACTACAGCAAATAGTTTGAATGAGCAGTTAATTTGTGTTCATAGTTTGGTCATAAGAATTGCTAAATTTATAATAAATTTGTATGTATAGCAGCCCAGAATGAAACTCTTAAGTTTCTTGAAGTAGTGCTGATTTAAGTACGCACATCTTGTATGACTTTATATGTAGCACGTGCTGCAAAATATAGGCCACGGATCTCATGGCAAGGTGGCAAAAATAGTTTCCTGCATCACAGAGAATCATAAGCATCCACAAACTCCATAGTAGATGCTGTGAATACTCAGTGTAATCTTGAGAATGTGATTTTCAGTGTGTGGGTGGTTTTGGTTGGTTTTGTTTGGTTTTGCACACTGGTAGGGATCTAAAGCTTACCTTGCTATTGGCTCTAAAGACACTAGAGTAGAAAGCAAGCTATTTCTTTCTCATAGGTTACTTTTAGTTGCTTAAAACTCTTACTATGGGCATAAAGTCACCCAGGACTACATCTGTCTGAATCTAGTGCCTCTAGGGGAAGGAAGATGGAGTTTTTCTTACATTGGGGGAAGAAAAGAAAAAAGTTTTACAATATCATAATGCACTTTACAGGAAAAGAACTGTGGTGTTTTGTTTTTTAATTAAAATAACAATATAGCCCCATGTAATTCTGTTTTAAGAAAATCAGAATTAATGAGCCTGCGTTGTTACAGAAAACAAAAGCTTAGGAATTGTAGATGTCTTTGGCACTGCACAAAACTGTAAATTTTTTGTTTACCTGTAAGTTCAATCTTCAATTATTAGTTTCTCTCCTGAGACTTGGATCTTAGCAATATTAAAAGTTCTGCTGTTTTAAAAGCTTTGTAAGCACATACAGCCTCCGCTTCACTAAGTGCACAATCTGAATTTTGTTACTAGGTCTTGGTATTTTAAATAACTGATTTTTCCCTTCCTCCTTTAAACCCTAATTTTTTGAATCTTGTGATATTTTGAGAGGGACAGGAAGGGAAAAACTCGGTTGTCTTTTCCCTTTTTTGTTTCCTCTTTTTTAAATCCACAACACCATTAAGTGATTGAAAAGACCTGAACTTACCAAATTTAAAAAGTAATTGTAAGAATTACTTTTGGGCATTAGACATGGTTTTCTGAGGGGGGAAATTCCTGGAGTGGTTCTTGACAGTTCCTTAAAGTGCCTGTGAGCAGTATCTGAAAATTTTGGGGACATAATTGTTGACTATGAAATGCCTGGTCTCCAAGAGAGGTGTCTGTGTGGACCGAACAAAAAAACAACGCTTGACACTTCATTGAGCTTTGCTAGGAGTAGTTCCACCTCTGAGATAAAAACATAGATGAGTTTACATTTTGCTGACAGACATTTTGCCTGAAGTTTTGCATAGTGAAAGATGTTGCAGATAGTTACCCTTTAAACAGGTTAATATTAACCTCTCTTGAATATGCCTACCAGCCTTAGAAGGACTATTTGTATTATTGGGAAATAGGAGTTTATTTGCAATGATGCTTTGGTCATACATAGCAGTTGTTGCAAGGTGCCAGGCAGATGATGTTAAAAGATTCAAAATAAATGTGCAAGTCTGCTTTGGAAATCATTCCAAAGCACATATTTCTTTGTTCTGCTGTGAGGCCTTGTGACAAGGCTGCCTGGCTTACTATGAGTTTTACCTTCAATTCATCACTGGTGTGCCATTGCTACAATTGCAAGTCTTTCTTACTTATCTGTATTTATATTTATAGCTCCAGATAGAGAATATTTGCCAGCCTAAAAGATGACTAGGCATAGTGAGTGGCAAACCCAGCCGTAATTATAAGGCACAAAATCAATTCTGTAGCTGTAATAAATACAATTTTAAAAACAGCCAAGAAATGCAGAGGAGCAAGTAGATTTGGAGCCACAGGCCAAAAGATTATTTCTGTGCAGGGGGGAAAGAAAACACTCTATTTTATCATAATTGTGTAGAAAGGCTCCCTGAATAGAGAATTAGATTGATATTCCAAGTAATAAAAACATAGAATAGTTTGTGTGGCAAGTATGCTATGGCCTTTACTGTGTGTTTAGTGGAAAGAATACCTGAACAAAATAATCAGTGCATTGCATATATAAGCTTGAACTTTGTTTGGTAAAGATGGGCAAACTATGTCCAATATGCTTGTCACTTGCATTCAGTAATGTTTAATCAAGAATTTGTCTAAATTCCTATGCAGACATACTCTTTATAACTGTTTAAAGTTAGGAAAAAAGGATTGGTCCTGCCCGGGGATCTGGCTATCAATAGAAGTCCAGCTGAACGTGATGTTTATCTTTTTTGTGGGTAAGTCACTTAAATATGAACTTTTTGCCATAAGGAGACATCCAGAAGCGGAAACGCTGTGCTTCAGCCTCTTCCTGATGGAATCCTCAGGGATAGGTTGACAATAAATTGAGTTGAAGAAATTATCTCAACAGAAGGTTCTTTGTGTGATGAATTTGAAGGCAGTCATAGGTCTGTGTGGTTCTGGTTATCGTCAGAGTATGGCAGGCTGTGCTCTGTGTAGACCCTGATGGAGAACCTGGAGATTTTGTGTGAAAAGTGAGTGTCTTCCAAAGAGATTCTCTCCTTCAGCCAGACAGTAGGTGCAGGAATTGCTGTGTTCCCAGAGCTCGCACAAACACTTACTGGTTTCTTTTGGCCTTAAGCAATGTGCCAGGAGGATGTTGTCGTAGTGCTGTGCACTCAGCTTAGCTTGCAAGAGCTGGAGTTGATGAGATTCTGGCCTTTTCAAAAACTAGCATGTTTATTTTTATTTTGACTGTCTGATGTGTTAAGCTTTTTTGCTTCCTTTTTTAATGGGGGGATTACAGTGACTTGTATGGTAAGAAAAACTGTAAATCTGATTTTATTCTGATTTTTAAAAAGAGATATTCAAAATTTGGGCCAGATCTTAGGAATGTCAAGGAGACTTTTGTCTCTTCTTTGTCCTAGGAGCATGGAAATTGTCATTTCCTCAACACCATGTGGAGAATTTGGTCTGTTCCTTGACACTTTGAGTACGGAAGGCACAAAACAAGGTACAGACCAACAAGATGGTCCCTGTCCTCAAAAGATATGACTGATAAGACAAAGTTAGCACACTCTCAGATGAGATACAATTATCTTTATTCTCTACAGTGGCCTTTAAGTGCTGAGGGAAGAACAGCAAGAACTCTCCTGGACTGCTCTTGTAGCTTCTAGCAATCAGCAATTTAAGGACTTTCTAGGTCAGGCTGCATCTGGATTGTCAGTTTTAACAGGCACTGTTAGGACTATTTCTCAGTTATGCTTAAATGTGTGTTTCTTTCTTTATGTCCATATTTGGAGCAACTATTTAAAAATGTGGCTCAAAAGAAAATAAGGGGACAAAGCAAGCAAGTGCTCAATTGAGATTTCAGATCTGCAAAGGAGTATGTTTAGGGCTGAGCCTTGCTTGGGCTAGTTCTGACTAACACCAGTACCTAAAAGCCACAGTGAAAATACTGAAATGGCAGGATGAGGTACAAAAGTGTTTATATGGACTGTCTCTGAGGCCCTGGGTCATGTTTTAGTGAGAGATTTTCAGGCTCTGCTATGGTCATAAGAATCATGAGATCAGAGGTCACTTTTATCTGCTCTGGGGACAGAGCAGGAGGGCTGAGCTTAAGATCCAAACAGATTTATCATGTGACAGCAGGGAAAGAAATCTGAAAGATGTGCATGTCCTATTCTTGAATTCTCTAGGTGCCCCTGTTCTTCTGCCCACCCATACTGAATGCCGTCTCTTCTCTAGCTCACAGAATCAAATAACAGTCATAATACAAAAAATTTAAGAATACAAAAGATTTACAGGTGAAGTTGCCTAAGGAAGTTCATAGTAAATGTACTCCAGACTGGTTAGCTATTCTGTAACAGCAAGTATTTAAGATGGTTTAGGTTCCCGATGTCTAAATGGTCACATTGCTCTGAGTAAACCGATGCACTAAGTTGTTATAAGCATGCAAAACAGATTAAAAAAATGCAACTGCAAAGCACAGTGTAGGCTGGACAAACCACCTGTGATGGAGTGCTGTCCTCTGCAGCAGGAGCAGCCTTGAATTATTCATAATGTAAGTGCTAGTAGTAAGAGACCACAAGGTGAATTTAACAGATCTTTTAACGTACGTTGGGGACTTAACTTTGGACTTGTTTCCTGTTGTGATAATAAATACAGTAAAATAAGTCCTACTTGCTTTGGTTTTTTTAAATGGGGATGAAGGAAGTTAGGAGAGACCCACCTGAGTGTAGTCGATATTCTACTGACCAGGGCATTCACCTGAGAATCTAGTTAAAATCCTTGTGCATCCCACAGTCAATGGGAGTGCCCTACCTACCAGGCTGAATCTTCTGAGGGGAAAAAAACCGTGTGTATTTCCTGTTTTTATTAAGAAAAGCAAACAAACAAAAATTATTCTTCAGTCAGAACTGTCCACATATAAGATAAAGGGCAGAGTCAGGCTCATTTTGTTAGATAATCCTTACAACAGAGCAAGTGTAGAGAGATGCGGCTTCCAGATAGATTAGGAGGCCTAATTTAAGATGCTGTAGGTCACACCTTAGGTGAGATGAGGTGGTATTTGATCTTTTGTCTCATGGGTCCTAAACTCATGTCTTGTCTACAGGGGGTCTGAGATTTTCTGCTTTACATCCATGTCCTTATAAATTAAAGAGTAAGTGTTCATTTGATCTGGACATTTGAGATTTTGCAGCTCTATACATCTCAGTTCTCCTATACCTGTGTGTGAAGTTATACTGAAGTTCACGTTGCATTAAAGGTTGAAACCTTTGAGATGCCCTTGATGTCAAGGAGGACAACCTCCATTCTTCTAGAAGTAGCTTTTTGGCCAATTGTTGGACTAGGGAAACAAGCATGAGAGAGGAAATCTGTGCCTTTTTGCTGAATTTCTGTCTGGAGTAACTATGCAAATCAAAGAAAAGATCTGCTTCTCTGCTTTTGCTGCTTTTCTTCCCTCTGCTATTTGTATACTTTAACACTTTTGTCAGCTGCAGATGGGCAGTAAGAGAAGGACAGAGAAAGTGGCAGGTGTCCAATCCTACCAAACCCAATCCCATTTTAGCAAAATAAAAAAACATAAAAAAAAAAAATTGGTTGCTATGATAAGACTAAGTCATCAATTACTCTGGCTTGCTGCAACGCTGTCATGGGACTGCAGTCAGGCTGCTCTGCTAAGGCAGACACCTTACTCCCAATCTTTTGGTTTAATTTGCACAAAATGCTTCTAAAATTTGGAATGGTAATAAAGTTGGATTGCAAATGTACATTTTACATTTCTCTTGGTATTGGACATATCTATTTCCAGAGCACCTCAGGACTTAGCAGTATTTGTGCCCCACCCCCAATACACCAGTGAAACACTGCAGTGTTGCTTATGTTGGTTCACAAAACTGGCAAGTGAAATATGCAAGCCTCGTGGCAAATCTTTTAAAGAACAAGCTGTTGAACTTGGATTTTCTGTATGGTTTGGTTCTGGCTGATGGGTGGGAATAGCAAGACCAAAGAGGTCAAACCCCCCAGTGATCTGGCCAGCCCCTATGCTTTCGTTGTTGAACTGCAGCAGTTTAACGCGCTGCCTTTTAATGCGAGTAAGTGACGACTGACACTAAAACAATGCGGTACTATAACTCGAGGATTTCAACAGCTAATTTGAAGATGTTTCAGTCCATTGTATAGTAGGTGTGGGTCAACCAGTTGGGGTTGCTAACCTTGGCCGCTGTGCCATGTCTGCTCATTGAACAGATATTTTTAGGCCATTGCCCAGGCCAGCAGTCAGTCTAGCCTTCCTCTTTCTCGTTATCCCAAACAATGGTTTGGGTTCCTGGGCTCTTTGGTGTTCTGGGGATTTTTTTGCTTTGTGTTTTTTTCGAGTGAAATGGATTAAATTAGAGAGGGATAGCCAGCACACTAAAAGTGACATTGGGGAAATGACATGATGGCCAAGAATTGTTCTTGAAAAAGGGAGCCAAAGCAGATAGCAATAGGGGAAAGTGTAAAGTCAGTTTTAAGCTAACGACAATGGTGCTCTGTAATGATCTGCATTCAGCCATTAGCTATCTGTGTGGTATAGAGTGCTTTAAGGAAGAGGTAGCCTGGGTAAACAAAGGAGCTAAAGCTGGAGTCTTTTTCACATTGAAAGTGTTTATTTGGATCTGTATTTATAACCACTTTCTTTAATAAATACCTCTGTTTAGGAGGTACTGTTATGCCATATGTTTCAACAAATGTGGTATTAAACAAGTCCTGATGGCTGAAAAGCATTTTATGAAATGTCTAGTCTTTTTTTTGCCTTTTCAGTTGGTAAAAGCAATATATGAAGTCATGCACAGTGTATCCAGATGCTACTGTTCTTCTGAGATCTGTCTAAAAAACCATTATTCTTCTGTGGTTTTAAAAGCAGAAAAGGTAGAGATCCAGGTTGGTTTGAATTTTCCACTTTACCGGTGTCCAGGATGAATGGAAATAGCTCTTTCCATAATGACTGAGTGGGGTATGATTTCTATCTTTTTTTTATAAGGTCAAGCTAGTGTATTGCTTTGGGGTGTGATGCACTATTTTGGTCTGTACAGTAAGTTTTATATTGAAAATGAGTATCTAATGGGTTCAACATTTTTTCTTAAAATGCAATATATAAAGCAACTTCCACCCAACACATCAGTTTCCCCTCCATGACTGTGTCTCAGGATTTCTATTTTTAAGACAAAATTTTAAACTTACTTTCCTTATACAAGCAAATGTGTCCTGGACTATGTCTGAAAATGTTCTGATCCAATTATTTTATTTTCTAATATATTTGCTAGATTCACCTATCGGTCTGGCCTAATTTTGGCGAGGGGTGGAGAGTGTGGAAAATTACTTTCTTTTCCATGAGATTAGGGGGAGTGATCAGCAGCAAAAAGCCAGGGATGCAGTTTGTGTACCTGGAGAAATTGAGAAACACTTTTTTCTTTAATGCTTGCCTGTTGGTACTTACTTGAATGGCACAGCCAGAAGTGTCATGACATTCAGAAGACTGAGTTACATGAGTGTTCAATGCTTCTGTCATGTTAAGGATAATCATATAGTCTTGGAGCAGTGCCTTATAACATGCAGCATCTCACTACATGGCGTTGTCATGGCTCAAGCGAATCCCCTCCATGTAACCCATCATTTGTTCTCTGTTTTAAAATGAATCTTTCTATACTGTAAAAAGTCTGAGGTCACTTCAATAGGTACTTGTTACTATGGTTCAACACTTAAATTTGCATATTTATTACAAAGGAAGTAGCTGGTCATGAGCTATAAGTCCTGTTTAAGACATCTCACATTGAGTCATCTTGACCTCCTGTATTTCACAGGTAAAGTGACTGTGACTTTATAGTCACCTGCCGTAGCCAAAGGGACCTGACCTCCAAAAGGTCCCAAGCATTATCTTTTTAAAAGAAATGGCAGCATTCAAATTTTTGTAGTAGTCACAAACTGTTTTATAGCAAAAATCACGAGTCATCTCTGACAATCGTCATCCTGTGGTAGGTTTGTGGTTTTCTAACTGCTTCACACCTACTCACAACTCCCTGTTGCTGTGACTCAACAGCAGGAGTGCTTCTGTACTTTGGTGGCTGGCCTAGAGCTACGCTAGTCACTGTATTTTTTGTCAATTCACATCTAGGCAGTTCTCTTGGTTCTGATATGTTTTGATTACTTGATGTGAGCTCTGAGTAGGGCGAGCTAGTGAAGCTCTGCACAGGCTAGCGCTTGTCCTGGCCTTTCTGGGAATGGGAAGGTGTTGGCTGTTAAGTGGTTAGTGGGCTTCCTATGTACTCCCATCCTCTTTGCTTGCTGACAGGCTGCCCCTGCTGATCTTTCTCAGTTCTCTTACAGCTAGCTAGGCCAGACAACAGATAGTTTCTTCTGAAAAAAATAAGCACTCTTACTCTCCAATTTCTTGCATGTTTCCTCTGTGTGCACTTCTCCTTTTCCAGTGGTCCCAGGGTGTCTTATCACTGTAGCTGATCCAGTGCTTGGATACCTTCTGTATCAGTGTATTGTGTCAGCAGAATTTCTTTACAAAAAAAGGAGAGAGATGTATTTACATTTTACCTGGATATCTCATTCCTCCAGCTTGGTTAATTGAATATGGGAATCTTAAGGGCAGAATCGACAGAGATAAACTATTCAACTAGCTTTCAGAATTCAACACTATAGTTTATAATCTGCTTGCTAAAAGAAAGCATTCTGGGGAATAAAATGTATTTTTGTTACTGAAGTGTTCTTGTAATGAAAATATGGGAGTTTTGCACAAAGAAGAAAAAGAGTAAAACAAAATACAGAAGTCCTTTTTGTTGTTGTTTTAGTAGCACAGGGCAAATGAATGTTTAACATGAAAGGAAATATAGATAAGATTAAAGTAATCATTAACTAAACTAGTTTCACTGCAGGAACTTGATTAAATCCATTTGAGACTACTGTTTTGTGATATCTTCCTTTTCACAGTGTGTTTTAGGTTAAAATACAATGAAACATTACTTGATCACTCAAGGATATGAGGAAAATAGGATTACTGCAGGGTTTCCGAGGAAAAGAACTGGTGCTCTGTAATTTGAGTGTTTAGACACTTGAAATGGGCTCATTAAATTAAAGGTTACTCAATAAGAGCGAGTATTAAGTGGCTGCCTTAAGTTATCATATAGCAATTACAAGGAATTTTTTAAAAAAAATATTTCACAGGTATACTTGAAGTTGATGGAAAGTCTTGGTATAATTCTGTTTAAAAGTCAAGCAAGAAACTTGTGGAGAACAGAATTGTACAGGAATAGAAGGAATAGTCAGAGATTGCAGGACACAGAATTGTCTTAGTCTTGCTGTTCACAGGACTCCTTAGTGTGCTTAGGTCCAGTAGTTGATCAAGAGATTTCTAGGCTTAGCCAGCCAAAGCAAGGATGGTTTTGTTTGCTGGAGACAATTTACCAGAATAATTTGTGCCACAGTCTATGCTATTAACTTCTGTTGTGTTCTTCCATCTCAAAACGGCAAATAAGGAGAGCAAGCACTCTTGCAAACACAGAGGGAATTCTTTGTTTGGGCTGCTATGCACGAATACCCAAAAATTCCTTGGCTCACATCCCCAGGAGCACAAAAACTCATGGGCAATCACAGAATAAATTAGCAGGATTTCTGGCCCATTGATTTGTTGGAGAAATAGCTGTTGAGTATGCTTCAGTCTTTATTTCTTAATAAAGAAATTACAGCTGGTTACCTATGTTGCTTCTGCTTTCTATCCAGATTAATCTAAGCTTTTCAAGTAAAATTTTCCGAAATACTCCTCTGTCAGTGACCTTGTGAATTTAGACACATATTTGTAAATCCTACAGTTTCTTCTCTAAAGTGACTAAGGTGTTTTGTCTGTATTTCGGGACTTTGGTAGTTCCTATCTTGAATCCAAAGTCAGTGTCCTCCTTTTCCTCCTTGTGTTATTCTGACTTTGTGAAAGACATTCAGCAGTATAGAAAGCCTGAAAAAAAGTGTTAGAGCTCTCTGAAGATCTGATTCACTTCATCCCAGTAGTGGATTGACTATTGTTAGTCCAAGCCCTGTTGTACTGATCTTTATGTCCCTTGATCTTTTTAGGGAACTGCTTCAAGTGATGTTCAGTCTATCTGAATTCTCAGACACCCATCGTGCATGTATATTGTTGCTCCTAGGAAGGCTGCCTCTTAACCATTGTAGTGGCAAATGCAGTAGAAAGTTGCTGGAAAAGTCTGATAGAAAGGGAAATATCATGCAGGAGGTTTTCATTTTATACATAGCAACATTTGAGACAGTAAGCGACTTTTCACAACTGCAACTGTAGAGCGTGGACCACCAGAAGGCCTCTGAACATAAGGCTGCCCTGAGAGTTAGGATGGAGGATGAACACTGAGTCTGAGATCTGTATCAGGAAATTGGGAAATTTGTGAGTTTGGATGAGAGATTTTACTATTCTTTAAGAAAGAAATTCTTTAAGGAAGTTCCCTTTTGGAATCAAGCAAAAAAAAAAAAATCATAGTTGGTGTACTCCGAAGTAAAAAAAAAAAAAAAAGCCTGGTTGCTTAAATGATAGGAACTAATGGTAAAGATCCAAATCAACCTCCAAGCAGTAACAAGTGAATTAATTCAGATTCTTTTCAGTTAGGTTTCCCCCTGTTTCGGTTAGACGGCTTTACTTTAGCCTTGTTTCATCTTGTCCTGTCAGTTTTCACAACATCAGCCAAATGCATTCCTGGGAAGTCATCCGCTGCAATGGCCTTCCTAATTTTTATGTTTTAATATGCTTTCATATATGTACATGTATATGTATGTAGAGAAATGTTTTTTGCTTGGAGCTGTAGTCAAGAGAAGCAGCCGTCGTGAAGTATTAATCTCAAGTTGAGTCCAAATCATCTCTACAGAAGTACAGTGGAAAATCAAATAAGTACTCTTTTGTTGATCTGCTCAAAAATGTGATAGTTTTGACATTTGGATCATAAATAAGCTCTTCCTTTACATGTGTGCTTGTGCAGCTAATAGAACTATAGTGAGGATATTGTATGTGCAACAGAGGGCAAATGCAAGCATCATATAGCAAGAAACCTGTCCCAAATCCCTAGTTTTGGGATAATCTGTAACCTTAATTTCTGCTAAAATACTCTTACATTCATTCCCATTTACTGATCTTGAGTGTCCTCTGGGGTTTTAGAGCGTGCGTAAGCAGCCACAAGCAGTTCCACCCTTTGGCAGCAGCAGTTTTACTGTGTATCTGGTTAATTCCTTGTAAATCATGGTGCAAATGTCCACTCTTTTTGTCTAGGAAGACTGAAGTACTCCTACTGCAGTGTTAAATAGTCAAATATAATGATTTAACTTGGCAGATACATAATATTTAACTCTTGAGATTTCTGTCCTGAAGCAGTGGAAATAGGCATACCTGCACTTCCTGCAAAAACTTTTGTGAGCTTGGCTTCTTCCTGCAGTTACAAACAGTTGGAGTCCCAGTTTTCAGTTTTAAAAAAAAAAAAAAATCCGTGTGTACTGATTGCAGTACAAAGGAGCTTGAAAATATGAATCTGACAGTTTCCAAGCAGGTGAAAAAACGTAACTATAAAGACAATCTTTTGGTCTACCTTATTATAAATAGAGGGGGAGTTGGAGGGGGTTTAAAAGTTTGACATGACTAATATTGGTTTTAAAAATGTGGGTTGGATTAGTGTATGTGCTAGGGGTCTCAAGTGGGGAGTCGTGATGAATTTTGTCCCAGAGATGCGTCAGGAGCACATCTGCTTTCCCCGCTGATGTGCGTAGTGAGACATAACTGCCCATAGCACAGTCGGTCATGTCTATTAGCTCTGTAGCTGCTGTGGAGGTTTTAATTTTTTTTTTCCACCCCCAGTCCTCACACTTTCCAACTTTGCCATGTCCATCCCAGCTGAAGGAATTGGACAAGCCACCTTTCTTCTTTCCCGTGGGCAGTGAGTGCAATTCTTCCTGGAAGCGTGAGCCACAGGAAGCCTAAGAAACAGCCTGTTCTCCTCCACTGTAGTGTTATATAAATAACGGGCTCCTGAGACCTCTGCCATCTCTGCACTGAGAGGACCATCTGACTGACATGCAGCCAAAGCAATAACTGGGAGGTACAGGGGTAGAAGAGGACCCCTCCATTTTGGAGGGGGTGGCAAATGCCATTGTTATCCTGATGCTGTCAGACAAGACCTCTGTTTTCGTTAGGGCCTCATCAAATAATAGGCACGTGCTAATTTATTTGGCAGTTAACAAAGTAGATTCTCTCATAGTCTTTCACTTTTTCTTCTGGACATGAGGAGATAAAAACAGAAGAATGAAGAAGGAAAACAGCTAGATCTCAGTAGCTGTCCACTGTTAATCCTTACTGCTTTTCCACATGATCTGTGTGGCAAGGGTTGAAAGCAAAACACAGGACAGGTACTCAAATCTACACTGGGTTGTTATTTTTTTTTTCTTTTGAGGGAGAAGTTGCTAGTTGTCGAAGGCATAAATGGGTCATGTAGCTGCTGCATCTTAAAAATAAAATTGTTGGCAGGGTTCCCTGCCTGCAACATAGTGCGCTGAATTTCAATGAAAATCACCCAAATATACAGAGCTTATAGGCTGCTCAGAACGCTGCAATATAAAATGCTGCAGCATACATTTCTAGGCAACTTCCGTGCCATTTGATCTGCTTGTTCATAAATCTTTTCTCAATCAAAGTGCTATTATTTTTTTCAGATGAATATCTAGATTCTGAACTGAACAGCATTAATAATACTCTCTATTTCCTCTTCCATACCCATACAGGAGATGATGGTTACTTTGAAAACATAAAATATATTCTTCTGAAAACAGTCAATTTAAAAGGCAAAAAACAAATCCAAAACCTATGGTTTTGAAGGAGTGGAAAAAGTAGTTTATTGTCACAATTTATTTTAACAGACAGATATGAAGACTTTGTCTTGCTTAGACTGTTGAGCATTCTCTTTTCCCTTTGATCTCTTTTTTTTTGTAGTGCTTTGCATGTGCTAAAACTATCACAGATGTGAGATAGCAATATAGCATTATTGCTATTTAACCAGCCTCCTGGCTGGTTAACAACTGCTGTGTTGATGCTGGCATTGTTCCCCATGCTCGTTAGCCATTAGTTTGTTTCTACCACGTTATGCTTCTATCATAGTACTGTGCCAGGTAAATGCTGCAAAGTATGCGTGATCAAGTCTAAATCATCAGCTGGCCTGGGATGAAATCTCTAGAGCCTCTCTTGGATTCTCCACTGGTATGTCCCATTAGCATGAAGTGCAGACTGAACAAAGCAAGCACCAAGTCTTTTTATTTCTGTATTCTTCCCACCTGCCTCAGATTTTATGGCTGTTCTTCATTCATAAACTGGTCTTATCTAAACTACTAGCATTAGTAGTAAATTGTATAATGTGAAGGAATAGAAGAATCATGTTTGCATATGGCTGGCAGTGGTGTCTCAGTCTGTGTATCTCATCTAGCGGCTGCATGTAAGTGCTAGAAGAGCAGGAAGAGGTTTGGTTCTGGTATGATCAGTAACTGAATTTCCTAGTGGAGTGTCTGCATCCTTTTCACAGGGAGGAATCTCTCTCCAGAAGGGCTAGAACCATTTCAGTACATTCCCCTAAAGCCCTGCTGCTTGTCTAGCAAACACACAGCAAGTTCTCAGTTTTCCTGCTGCTGGATAGTGCAGCAGCATTACAGAAGATGAAGAAGGGTGTCTATCTTCTCTCCTCTGACAACGCATCGGGCATGAGTGATATTAATGTATTTTCAGTTCTGTGTCTCAGCCTAAACCCAGACGGGGACAGACCTGAAGTATAAACTTTAGAGCAACTGGTGGCTGTGGTTTGGCAAGATCGTTTCTGAGGTTGCTCAGGAATGGAAATCTTGGTAGTGGTCAGCAGGTGGGGAGGTCTCTGTGACTGGTCCATCTACCAAAACTGTCAGTAGAAGGGAAGGGCTCTTCTCTGAATGTTTAAATCACATGATTTTACCTTCACTGACTGTACAGTGTATCTAGCTGCCTTTGCTATTTTATCTAGTCACTGCAGGCAAATTATTCATCATATATTTTTACATCAGTTAGCACTTGCTCGTGTGAAGTTTGCCTATGGTAAGAAATGTCTGATGTCACTGGACTGTGGGGTCATATTCTCCAAATATTAGCATTTTCATTTGTAATATCTAAAGGGGATGTTGACCACATTTCAATCTAAATTAATCTCATTTATGTTTGTTTTGAAAACATTAGCTGTCCTGTCTTTCCTTCTTCCCGGTGGTTAATTTTCCCATATTTATTCTTGCTGGCTGATAAATGTCTCTGTGCTAGTTGTTTAATTGGCAGTTAGGTTCATTTAACTTGATGGAATACCTAACTCTGAAGGGAAGCATGTTATCAAAATGCATAGACTAATCTTATTAGGTGAAAGCATTTTTGTTTAAATAGAAAATGATTAGACTAACTTCAGTATCTCTTCAAGAGTGGCTATAGCTGATTGCTGTTCCTGGAGGCTCATATGGTATTTCCTGCGTCATATAACTGTGAACAGAGAGGCAAAGGAAAATGGTTTCCCCTAATTGTAAGTGGTGAACTCTGTCTTGCTTCCCATGCTGAAATCACTGTATTGTGTTGTTTTCAGATATCATTGGAATAAGCAATATGATATAGTGCCTGTTGGGAAGTATATGAAATCCCCCCCTTTTTTTATCCTCCCCCTAACTGAATCCACTCTGTTTTATTCCTGGCTGTGCCTGCAGCTGAAGTCATGTGGTAGTACATCTGCTTTACACCAACAGGACCATTTTACATAATTCATTATGTGCAACCACAATGTCAGCTGCTAATCCGGGCTCATCCAGCACTTCCCTGAAGAGCTGCGTTAACAAATCTTGCTTCAGCATTTTCAGCTCAGCCCTTAACGGCTAGTGGTCCACTGGCCGGCATGTGGCACGCAGAGCTCAGAGGAGGTCAAGCCAGGATGTGCAGAGCCACCAGTCTCCCTTCATCCCTGATGACCGCAGCCCTCCAGGGCAAGGCTGTAGCAGAAAGCCGCGGGGTGCACTGCTGGACTTGCTCCTCAGCCCTCGGTCTGCAGAGACTACAGCAACACAAGTAGACGTGGTGCCTGGGAGAGCCAGCACTGAAAGCAAAGAGCTGATGTGCCAAGACGGGCAGAGCCTCTAGTCTGCATCAGTGACTTCTAAAACAAATCCTGACAAGCACATCTCTGGGGGAGTGCAGATTGTGGTGCGCAGTGTGTCCTTGCATACCTGCATGGCCAAATCCAATGCCAATCCAGGGATCCTATTTGTTTCCCTGAGAGGCAGCAGGGGGCGGGGAGTGTCACAGTAATTTCTGCAACCTGCAAGAGTATAGTTTGGGGGGGGGGGCGTGAAGGTTGAGGGGATTTTTGTTTGCTTTTTGGTTTTAGTTTTTTAGAATTGTGCTGTCAGAAGATGCCTCCTGGCATTTGGGAAAGGGAGCTCTCGTAAATGGCAGTGAACACCTGAACATATGCTCCTCGAGTGGAGCCAGCAAGAACTAAGAGCTCAGGCTGTACTCCCACAGAAATTGTTGAATTTCAAGCTGCTGCTTCAGAGCCCCTTCTTTCACTATTATGGGTCTTAGCACCTCTTCGTTGAAAATGACAGACTTGAAGCTGTTTTCTTTTTTAATTTACCCTTAAGTCCTTATTTCTGACTGAATTTTTCTTTTCTACCTATATATTTATATGGCCCTACTATCCTGGTATAGGCTTTGTATATCTTGGTCCTGCCTGAAAAGAAAAACGGAGCTTATTACTTTTAATTTTTCATTTTTGGCAAATATAGATGTTTAGGTCTGATTTTTGTCCTGAGACTGCTCTGATGGAGATGATGGCGCAATCTTAGGTCTCCAGAGTCAAGAGAGCACAGCCTGGCATAAAGCTGTGCCACGGATATGGATGTGCAGAAGCAATCACTACCCTACGCTATCTGCTGTCAGGAGCAACTCCAGGTCAATTTGGTGCATTTTTGAATAGCATTTGGCCCAGAGCCATAGGGATCTCCTGAAGGTGTCCCCTGTCCAAGCACCTAAGTCCCTTGGAGCAAAACTAGATGGAATATCCCTAAGTGTTTTCTCAGTGTTGCTGTTAGCTATCCTTACATCCATATGGTTGTGATATGCTGTAGCATGGAGGGGTCAACATCAGAAACCCATTGACAGCCAGAGAGTCTGTGCTCTATTTAACACTTAATATCGCTTGTACAGCCACGCTGATTTTAGTAGGGCTGCTTGAGACTAGGCGAAATGTTCTCTCCTCTTCTGAACTATTTGTTCAAAAAACAGCAACAACAACCCACCCAAACCACAAGCTGTGGAAGCATGACTTCATCTTCTTGGTTTTCTCCACGCTGTGCTGGGCAGAAGAGCAGCTAAGGCATTTGCAGATGCAAAAATACACTTCTGGGACTTCTCCCTGTGGGAAACCATTGCTTCACAGAGGAATGATTTTAAACAGCTGTAGTTTGTCTTGACAGCATATTTTCTTTATTCTGAGCTGCAAAATAACCTTTTTGCCAAAGTTACTTTCAGCTGTGAAAATCAGTGGCTGCAGTAGATGCCTTTGCAGGTGTTGGGCGTTTCTTGAAAGAGAGAGAGATAGTTGAAAAATGGAGGGACACTTTGAAAAAAAAGTATTCTTTTCCTGCCAAAAATTTAAAAGGAAAAAAGAGTGTAGTTCACCTAGAAACCAAGATAAAATTTACAGGGGACACCCCACCCCCCCCAACAGTATTTGATCCAGAAATGCTGCCATTCTGTTCCATGGAAGTTGCTGTCCAGGTCTTTTGTGCACTTTCTGGTTTTGGGGGTTTGTTGGGGTTTTGGTTTTGGGAGGAATTTGTTTGGAGGGTGATTTTTTTTTTTTTTATTCCTCACACCACCACCGCTTTCCCACCCCCATATCCCCTTCCCTGGGGATAATCTTCCTTGTCCCACAATACTTCCTATTACTTATGATTGTACCTACACTGGATTATATCCCCTGTCAGCGCTAAAATCCAGCTCAGATAAAAGAACAAGAACCAGTGGTGGTAGTTCTAAGCTTTAAAATCACTAGACTTAGTTTTAGGCTTGCCTAAACAAAGTAGTGGTGTTTGGTTTTGTTGGGTTTTTTTAATAGAACAATGAAAATTCTTCGTGCAGAAACACTTCTTACCAGAAAAAAAATTGCTCAAAAGACTTCATTTCTTTAGTGTAAAAATAGATTTAATGTGGCTGGTCATTCAAGTAAGCAGAAAGAGATGTTATAGAAAGTACCACCCATGGCGGGGGGGAATATCTGCAAGGATATTCTGTAAGAAATGGATCAAACCAAAGACTATACCAGACTCAAGAGGTTTGGGGTTTTTGTGTTGTCTCTTAAGTGTTCAATTCAGACTGAAGTTCTGCCAGCTACTCCTCAGTGACAGGATGGACAGGGCTTGTTTAGAGAGCTGTCCCTTCCTCACCTTGCTTTCTGCTTTTTTTTTTCCTTGCCTCAGTTGTTAACATTTTCTGTGTTTGTGTGACTCACTGGCAGCAAGCCAGTGTCCGTGTGTATCATGCAACCATTTACTTGTACGTTTCCATCATATTTAATTCTTGTAACTTCCATGATGATTTTGGGTGCTTTGTGAATCACTAACTTCATAAAAAGCTGATTGTATCACAAAGTTGTACAATACATGAAGTGGATTCTTAATCCTAGAGAGTTTTCACAGGACAGTGATAGTTGTTCAGAGTATTTTTGTTTGAGGAGATGCTTATGTTGCAGAGCTGGTATGGACCTGCACCACCTTTGTTTTTCAGATTAATTTTACTGTTACCTGTGTCACTTCATTGACTGAAGTCACATGTCCTAGTTAGTTTCCCTTTAAGTAAAATAGGATTGAGTAATCTAATTTCAGACTTAATATTGAAACTAGCTAGTTTGCCATGCTGGCTTGGGATTGAATACTTGACTAGCAGTCACTGTCAGAAGACTCGGGAAGTAAAGGAGAACAAATGTTCTGCTTAGCGCTCTGTCACAGTTTCATAAAAACCATAAAATCTCCAGTCCTGTCACCCTCATCTTACACTTTCTCTACATTCAAAAGATTTTCTGTATTTCAAAGGATTTGTGGAAATAATTTTGAAGTTATGTGAAAGTGTTTCCTACCCCTCATGATATTCAGAGCTTCAGGAGTTTGTCTTAGGCAAGACCTATTGAACTGGGCATTTCCAGGCAGTACTGTACAGGGGCTGGCAAGAGGTAAAGTACCCCTTAAAGATTTCTCTGGTGGCTGCAACCCCACTCATCATTTCTCAGGTTTTCCTTAGTATTTTGTTGGACTGGAACTCTAAATGACTAATAATGTGCTTAGTTGTTTTGGACAATTAAATAAGGAGTGAAAATCAAAGCTGGTACATAGCAATGGTATTTTTTATGTATGTTACTCCTTTAATAATGACCTCAATTCTCAGCAGCCGTTCTCGCTTTTAAAACTCTGCAGAAACACGGTCTATGTGTTGGACCACAAATAGCAGGTGAATTTTGATTAGCATAGGATGACATGCATCATTGCAAAGTCTCTAGATAGCCATGAAAAAAAGAACTGCATTCACTCCGACTTCTGCACTGTCAACGCATTTGCCAGCCAGACTGGACTAAGATGAACCTTTATCGGTAGAGATGGCTGAAAGAAGACAGCCCCGTGCCAGTTTCAGTTTCTCCCTCAGATGTATGGATATTGGCTTTTGAGCAAAGTGCCTACATACAGTTCCTTTTCTATAACTACACCTTTGCCTGTCTTGTCTGCTTAGGCTGTAAGCTTGTTGGGGCAGCGACGGGCTGTGCGTGCCTGTACCAAAGGGATGCTGACCTCAGTAGGAGCCTTGAGATGCTGCTGTGACACAAGCGCTGTTGGTGCAGAGGATGTGATGGGCAGAGAGAACATCTGGCTGGCACCTAACGCGTAACAAGTCAGACCCTTTCCTGCAACAAACTGCTACTGACTTAAGTTGAACTAAGGCTTTTTAGTTCTCCTGATTGGCTTTAAACAGAAATATTTTAAAGGGAATTATAAGCAAATATTTTGAATAAGTTACCAAGATACTTTGGTAGAGTTTTCTCCCTGCCCCAGACTGCTTTTCTTGGTTTAACTTTTACTATTGAGCATAATCAGAACTATTCTAGAGTAATTTCATAATACAGTAATATACAGTCTATAGGTTTCCAACTTAGTGTCAACTGAGCCCCTGATCTTACTGAAGTCTTTGCTCACTCAAGTAACTGTCCATGTTTGCAGTGGTCTGTACTATCAAGTCCTTACTGTCTGTTCACTTTCTGTGTCTTTAAATGAGGTCGCTGTGGGGCAGAACACTACTGCAGGGCTGTGGCTTGAGTTCCCGCATGGCTATGGTGTCCTCGCATCCACCGCAGCAGCTCTGCTTCGCAGCGTGTGTTTTATTGTGTCCATTTTCAACTTTGATTACTTGTCCTCTGCACCCTTCTCTAGCCTCAGTCCTTTCCCCTTCTCCAGCTGTCTGACTTACCAGTGCTTCTGGTGTGTGTTTAGGGGTTTAAAACCTAATTATACTTCAGTTTGAGGGCAAATAGGCTTTCTCTCTTTTTTTACCTCAAGGCCTACCAAGAGTCAGTGAACATGGATTGACTTCCCAGGGTAAGGCTGTAAGGATCGCCCAAAAGAAGCAGCAGTTCATTAAATTTTATGTTTCTGGTTAGTTTCCCCTTGTACTCTAATTTAATCCAAGAAACAGAAATGTGCAGTGGACACTGAAAATCTTTGTTTAAGATAAGGGCTTAAGGCTGATTGTCAGAATTATAGCTGCTGTTTCTTCAAAATTATCTTTTCAGCATGTGTTTTCGTGGAGTTTATAAACTGACTCTAGGGCCACCTAGGCTTTTAGGGGTCCTGCAGAGCGTCAAAGGTAGTTAATAAAATACTGTCATCAGCTGGATTTGTTATTGTTGATACAGTAAAGTCTGGGAGTACTGTACAGTAAAGTCAAAATAGGTAAGGTTTCTTAAAGATATTTTCTTACTTGCATGCTGTTGGTTTTGATACCCAAGAATACCCTTAGTGAAGTGGGATTTATGCATATTCATGCTTTGGAGGTCTAATCAACCCCCTATGAATGTGGA
The DNA here is from genome assembly GCF_018139145.2 of Gymnogyps californianus. NCBI lineage: Eukaryota > Metazoa > Chordata > Aves > Accipitriformes > Cathartidae > Gymnogyps > Gymnogyps californianus. The sequence continues at coordinate 6,619,051 of NC_059473.1, read as the reverse complement.
AAAGAACCATTTTGTTCCTTTTAATGAACTTTTGATCAGAATTTAGATGGAAAACCTACTGTGCTGTAAGTGGAACTTACAGCTGCCTGTATTTAAGTTAACACTTAGCAAATTAACTTAGGACTGCCTATGGCGAAGTTCACTAAACCATTTCCGATATAGTATTTCATTTTAACTTTCTGATGCCAACTTGAGCTGTTCTGGATTTTGGATTAAACCCAGCACTGGATAGTTATCCTAGGTGGGGTGAGGGAAACCTACTTCCTCTACCTGCTTTTTAAAAGCACAAGTTGTAAAAGCTTCAGTAAAAACAAAACAAAAAAACCCCCACAATCTTGGTAGTTTTAATGAATGAAATTTGGGGAAGAAGGGAAGGAGAATTGTTTTGCCTGTGTTAGAAAAGATTCTTCAGCTGTCTTGTGGAGAAGCACTACTATCCACTAGTGCTGTGGACCAGAGACATAAAATTTAGCAGGCTGGAGGGCCTCTCAGTTATTGCCTTCCTGTGAAATACCTACCTGGTGCTTGCCTGTCTGTCCTCAGCTGTCCAAACATCTTTGTTTACCCCAACCTACAGAGACTTTTTAGATCCTCTTGGATAGACTATCCAAAAAATTCCCCTGGCAATGTGCATGCTGCCTTCTGGGAGTGTCAGGGCTAAGCAAGACTTTTTTTGCAGGTGTCCCTCCGGGTGACACTGGCATGGTGCTCAGCTGTGGAGCAGAAAGCAGGAGGCTGTTTGTTTCTTTGGTGCTTCTCCTGCCGAAGTTGTGGAGGAGAGTGCCTGACTGAAAGCCCAGGGGTGAAAAACATGCAGGTGGAGGGATGTGAAGCAAGTGAAATGAGGGACAGGACTGAAGGCAGGCTAATTCAGCACAAGAAAAACAGGAAGAGAACAAGCAATTGGGTAGGTACTGGGGGATGTAGGAGAGAGAGGAGAGCCAAGAGAAGCCAGGGGAGAAGAGGACAGAGGTGCAGGGTGCACTGGAGTACGAGCCAGTGGTCTGGTAGGTGGGGAGAAAAGACAGTTCAAGGCGGGGACTCTGCAATGAAAGATCTCCACAGCACTGTTTTTAACCAAGGCAGTAACTGAACTCTGATACCCTAGTTGCAAATTTTCACTTTCAGCAGGCAGCTGTGAAGCCTACCAGGCAAATGAGCACCCCCTCCATCTGCTACCCACTGCTTGACCAAATTGTTTACCCCATTATATGCAGGTTTTGCATGGGCAACAGTGATCTTGGAATAGATCCCAAATGTGTGGGAATCAGCATGGTCCCACATAATGCTCTATTTAGATTTCCATCACTGCCATCTTGTGTGGGTTTTTTTGGGTTTTTTTGGGGGGGGGGGTGGTGTTTGTTTTTTTTTTTAAAAAATTACAAAATAACATTCGAAACTAAACACATTAAAACTGCTTGGTATTTTGCAACACAAACATCTCTCTGAATACTGTTACAGAGAGGGTCCAACACTATTTGGCAAGTGCTTTGCAAAATAAATCAACTAGAACCTGCCCCTCTCACCCCCATCGAACCAGCCCAATGCCCTAACTTCTCAGCAGGGTTTATCTCCCATGTCTGCATTTCTTGTAGCTATTTACAGGTTTAAAAATACTCTATTTATGTTCTACTAACTTCCAAACAAACTGTCCTCATCTCTAGCAACAAAATGGCTCAGAAGACAGCAGTCACATCCTGTACACCTACGCCCACAGGCGCGCACAGCAGCAGTGCATATACTTAAGCTGTCTCTAACACACATAATTTTCCTTATTACCAAGTACTTGTCTCTTCCCTTTTCAGTGCCTTCAAAATAAAAGGTTTATATGTGCATACATACACATAGGAGAAGAAAGAGCGAGGAAAAAAAGTGCGGGATTTGGTTTGTCTGCCTCTAGATCCCTCAAATAAGTCTTGAGCGATCTTTCCAGATTCAGGTCCAAATCCAAAGCCTGTGGAATTTATCAGTTACTAGTGTGGCACACAGAATATTTTGGAGAATAATTGTCATCTATGTTTCTAGATTTAAAGTATATCTGTAATAAGTGTGTCAAGTGGTACAGGCATCTCTCTAAGGGGGTGCTTTACAGTTTGCCCTGCAAACTCTGGCATATTTAGTTTTCTTCAGAAATGAAGAATGCATAGTATTTAACCCATGTAAGTTAACAAAATTTACACTTTAAAAAAAAAAACTCATCACTGTTCTTTAGAGTTATGATTTTGTTGTATACAATAATACCATCAAATCTTCAAAGAATGCTAATGAATTATTTTTCACTCTGTACCTTTACATCAAGTCTATCTGCTTTTCATAAGATGTACTCTATCAAACCACGAGGTGCTGTGTATGATCCATAGTTTCTTTTCTTGCATTTTGTCAATCTGGAAAGCTGCAACAGTCTCTTTTTAGTTTAGAAGCTGTGTGTTTATGCTAAGGTTGGGAATCATTAACATCCTAAAAGGTTCAAAGTTCTTTGAGATAAGCCACCTTGATTTTTACTTAGCTTTTCCATCTTTCTCTCTTGGTTTCTCACTGCTGAAATCCGGCCAGGTATTTAATGAAGGTGACTTTTTTTGCATAAGATATTACACTACTTATGAATTTTGTTCTGTTGAGTAGTAACATTCAAATATCCTTCCTTGGGATTATTTTGATATTTCCAGCATAGGAAATTTCCACTAGGGAAGGAGGAGAATGCATGATATGAAAGAAGTCATTAATCGTGGATTTGTAGAGCTCAACAGAAGTTTGTCTTTTAGTTGGACTTCAGTTTTTAAGCAAAACTTTAGGTAATCCAGCTGGGTAGTTCATTCAGCTATGGCACTTGAGAATATGAAACAACCTTTTCCATATGATGACCTCAAACCAACACCAATGTGAGGATCTTGCTATGTTACAAACTGTTGGTGAAATTGCATTGAAAGTCTAGAAATAAGTGAGATTTCATGAAGCTTTAAGTCTTTGAGCACCCCCATATTGTTTTTTTCTCTCAAACATGGATTTCCAGATGGCACTGGTACAGAGACAAAAGGAATTACTGATTGGAAAATATAATATGGTCAAAGGGAAATTTCTTACCAGGAAAAGAAGTCTTTGCCTTCAGAAAAACCTAGGTGTGTTTTGTTTCCACAATCAATGTGACCATTTTATCTTATGGGAACTGTAATTCCAGTTCCTTGCTGTGTCCTTTCCTTCTAGTGAGCCTTGCCCCTCAAGCGGGTAACTGTGCACTGTGCTTGTTCAGCCTCAGGGAAAGCCTGCAGCATATCATGGGAAACAGGGGCCGACCAGAGGGGGAAAGGGCTAAAAAAGGGAAATGCCACATTTGAGGCAATGTTCTGCTGAAAACATCTCTCTTTTTTTTTTTTTTCTTCCCTATTGAGTCAGCTGCTACATCAGGGATTTGGTGTGCGCAAAACTTAACGAACAGAAGTGGATTGTTCTAATAACAAACCACATGAGATCGAGCCTTTCTTTGAATTATTTTGAGGTTAATTAATCCTAGAAAAGTCAATTTTCAAAAACATCAGAGAAATGCAACGTATTAAACTTATTTACTTAAGTCATTTTCAGCCAGCTCCTAAGAGACCCTGCATACAGTGGAGAAGGATACAAAGATAAATGAAATTAAACATTTCAATATTTCTATCCTTTAAACTTTCCATTTGGCAAAAAGTTCCAATAGTTTGGTTTTTGATCTTTGTTCAAGACAAAAACAGATGTCGAAACATAGTGATTTCCTTCATAGCAACGGCTTATATTTTTGATCAGCCATTATGACTTTTGGAAGTATGATCTTCTTCAGATAGGGTGCATTCTTGTCAAACAGATGAGAATAATACCTCCATTAATATCTTCATTACTTTCTTATGTATTTCTTGCCCTTCTCAAACGTCCTTGTATTTCTGTGTTCCCATACCGACGTGTTTTCCAGTATGATTATTGCCCTCCTTCAGTAGGCTTTGACATTGCAGAATGATAGTGCTGTCACAAATACTAGAATCTCTGAATGAACAGGATTGGAAATGGTCAGCAGATTGAAAATGTTTGCTTGAAGTTTACTCTTTGGTTTGAAGTAGTGGGGGGAAATATTTGCATAAATGAATTTTTAATAGATACTAAAAATAAAAAGCTGCTAAAGAAAATATAGCTTGTCTACATTGTCATGCGATTTTAATTATGCAAGCATTTATGTTCTTTGTGTATTTTGACTTAGGGCCATGTGAGACACATGAGTGAACTGTCACTCATGCAGAGTTAATTATAATTTGTCCATATAGGGGAAAAAAACCCTGAGAAAATATGATAACACTTTTCATTGGCAGTAAACACTAGTTGTTGTTAGTCATTTGAGAAAATTATTCTTAGTAGATGATACAAACTCTGTAGTTTAAAGTGTTCCCTGAAAAGAGGTGTATTAGCACGTGGCTAGATCCACTACAGGAACAGATTTTATTGACTGAGGAACTGTATGCTTCTGTACCATAACATTTGTTTCATTTTTTCTTTCCCTTGAACAAGGGAATATATTTTGATTCAGTGTTTGGCAATCCAAGCCAGGTTATTTAAAATAATATTCACTTGGAATGTGCTGAGTGTAAAATGCTATTTTTAGAGTACTTACTTTTATACAGTATTGCAAACAGAGATCTTTAGTTTCCCACATGTAATACAGAACTAGTTTGTAAAGAGTCTTTAGACTTTGCACTTCTCCTTTTCCCAGGTAAGTGGCAAATAGCTAGTTGTCATTGACACATAGGGCAACAAATGGATAAAGCAAACGGATTCTGAGATCTATAATTTTTAATAATTTTTAAACTAGCTACAAAATGTCAATCACTTCACAAACTGACAGGAGACATAAGGAATTTCATATTACATGCTGTAAATGATATTTATCTCACAGTTTATCTAGAGTTCATTCATTTAGGTTTTTTTATTATTTTTTAATTAAGTCAGCTACTAAACATCTCAGCGATTTGGTGTGCATAGCTCTAGGTAAGCAACAGAGAACTGTACCGATAACGAACCACATGGGGATAGCGACTAGTAAGAGAGAGCCTTATAAAAATTACATTTCTTTGCACCATTTCATATGGTAGTCGTTTCCTCCAAAAGATAGTCTTCAAAAGCAGCAGACAAACCCAATATATTACACTTATTTCTTTTTGTCTTTGACATATTTTCAGCCAAGCTTTTATTTTGCTGGCAATGGCTAAATGGTGAGTGCCAAATCCCTCTTTTTTCATAATTAAAAAAAATGATCATGATTAATAACTATATATATATATCAACAAGAAAAAAGTGGCACAACTGCAAACTTGCTGGTATAACATAGTCCCAAAAGAGTCCGAATACTGAGCATGCTTTTGTTGTCATTGTTGGTGTGCTACTGCCATGGGAAAATTCTTGTTTAAGTAGGAGTCTAAAAGTCTATTTATTCCTCATGCATAAATGCATAAATCACATCACTTTTTAGTGCAATGCTTGTTATAGTAATATAATTCCACATTGTCTAATCATGAAATCATAACAACAGATAATGGCAATGAAGAACTGAAGACAGCAGGTTTAAGTGCTTAAACATCATGATACCCAGACAGGAGCATGGCAGTAGCTCTGTGGAATGTCACAGTTTTACAAGAACAATACTGTATATTTAAAGGTTAACAGCACGTTTAGCATTCCAACAGTGTTGTCATTCAGCAAACATCATTTAAAAAAAAGAATGAGGAGAGGGGAAAAAAGGAAAGGAATCCAAAACAGAAACAAGGAAAGGAAAAATCCCAGAAAACATCATAGTGAGCTATAGCCATCAAATCAGCACTATGTACAACCTTTGGAAAGAAAGATATCTAGAAAAAAATAATTACAAGTATCATTTTTGGAAAGCTGACAAACTACACAGGACAACATTTACAATGGGGCTGATATGTGCATGTGTGCAAACCTAGTAGGTAAATACCATGATAAAAGCATGAAGGTACTGCCCTGTTGGACAGCGTTAAAAGGAAATGCACTTCACTGCATTTAACCACTGCCCAGCATCTTTGTTGCACGCTGGTTGGCTTCATCAATCCTGGTTTTGTTGGAATCAGCCTAGGGAAACACAAAGGAAAGAAACAAATGAATACAGGGCAGAAAGAGAACATCTACAATGTTTTGTGGACACTTCTCTAGTTTTGGCTAGGTCAGGAAAAAAAAGAAGCTTGAAAATACCGGAGAGCTGGTTTTTTATAGTGGTATTAGGGACCCAAAAGGAAATTACAGATTTGCTGGTTTTGTGACGCTTCAGGTAGCCTTTGAGTAGAGCTTTTATGTTTGTATTCAGCTTCACTGAATTCTTGTAAATGCTGTGCCAGATCTGTAGCTGGTGCTATTGATAGTGCTAGCAGTATTGATGGTAATGGATGACAGGATGAGAACTGATGATGTGCACATGGATTTCACTGGTGAAAACTTCAGTGCTCTCTAAGATTCAGTGGACCTGGACTCTGTTCTAATTTAGATCACCAGGTATGCAGTCAAAACTAAAATTTTGGTCAGTGTAGAGAATCGCTGGAGCAGGGAAGCTAGTTCATCTGATGTAGGGAATGCTGGCAAAGATAAATTGCTTTGAAAATACGTCAGTCTGGATCTCTTTGCTCTACATGTGAAAGGAAGGGAATAGGTAGGGATGCCATTATTCCTTTCTCTCAACAAAGTTCACCAGTCTAGTTGTGAGACAGAGTAACTTCTCTCATGGGGCAGCAGCGCAAACAGGAATTAAGAAAAGGCAGGGATTTTACCATTACTTGAAGCAGTCAAACTGGAATTTAGTCCAGCGTAGGCTGAACCGTTAACTTCACTGTCTTCCATGGGTTAACACTTGCCATGATTATAAAATGCCGTTAATAAAACAGCACCACTTGGGAGGTTAGGAGTTCTCTTTAAGGGGGAAGGCACTTTGACCATGGCTTTCTGTAGCTCTGTAGAAGTTAGTTTGGGAGACTAAAGACATTGTTTTAGCTGACAAAAATTGGCAGAGCTCCATTCAAGCCCATGTTGCTATGCCGACTTATGCTAGCAGAGGGACTAGATAGAAAATGTTTTCAATTTTTTAAATCAGACCTGTAGGAAAGGTGAGAATTCTGTCACTGCTTTAAAAGCATGAACTCAAATAGCAGACTCTTTTCTGTGGTTTGATGGCTGTGCTTTGTTAGCTTTGATGATCATTCCCACATCTCTGGGGTGTATCCAAATTGTACAGTTTTATTTTAAATCTCCAATTTGCAAAGACAGAGTGGTGAAGCAACTTTCCCACATACATTTAAAAATCCTTTAAAAATGGTTATACTGATGTGCAATAAATCATTCTTAAATATCTTGGGCTTTTCTCCATAATTGTTTTGGCAAATGCTATGCAGATGTGTATTTTTAGTACAGTAGCATGTGCCAGATCCTCAACAAGCGTAAATCAGCATAACTACTCATTATAAGCCACACTCCTTTATTTTAGCCATGAGTTTGACCTTGTCTACCACAGTACAGTTTTGTGTGCTTTTGCCAAAAGACTACCTAAAAAATAAGTTAACGGTTTTGGAAGCAGTTACGTTTGTCATGAAATACATGAATATTAATTGAATATTGATGAAACATAATGTTCCTGAATAGGAATGCTAAGGTCTAACTCTGGATGATGTTGCATCGAAGTCAGTGGGAGTCTTTGTGCAGACCTTCCCACCTAGGTCAAGACAGAATGTTTTGAGCCCTTCTTACTTTCCTCCCAGCCTCCTATTTATGGCTCATTTTAGGGCCAGGGTCTTCTGATGATGATGTCTGGGCCATTTGACCTACTCATCACATCATCATTTTGTTTTGTCCCTTTCTCTCTGACCTGAGGGAAGGATAAAGCCTTTTATTCATTGCTATCCTGATTACTGTGGATAGATCAGATTACATCTCTTCATTATGAGATTGCTCTGGTTTGGATGCATGCATCCAGTTTAACATAAATGCTTTAGGAGCATTTGGGTTAGCTTTGTGATGCACCCCAGCTTTTGCAAAGTGTGCCAGCCAAGGGTCTTTCTAATGATCATAATTGATCAAAACCACAGTGCTCCAGCTGGTCAGGAAAAGAAAACAACTCCAGTAATGCTGTATGCTCACCGCCAGCTAGGGATGATGGTCTATTGGCATATTTCATTGCAAAATGGATGTGTATACATTTGTGGTTTTGGTATTATCCGGCTAACTGTCATTTCTGTCTTTTATAGAGGGTTTTCCTAATATATTGTGTTTCTTTTTCTAGTATCTCATTACTGTGTGTCCTTACTCTGAGAAGTTTGGCAGATCTTTGCTAAGACTGAAGACTGTCTTGGTTTTGTGCTGCTTTCATGATGACCCCTCTGTGTACACTGCAAGTCCCTCTTTCAGAAATGTGTCACTGTTCTTTAGCCAAGGGCTCTGTCTGGCGAGGCCTGCCTGTGAGGCTGGGTTTAATGAATCACATTAGCTTGCAATGTTGTTCTTCTATTGCTGTATGAAATGCTTAACTCCGTAAGAAGACTGCATAGATGTGGAAGGCCAGTCCCTCAGTTAGCCAACTGCTCTCAGCATGCACTGCCTAGAGATTTGGCCCATGTGCTTCATGTGCACAAAAGGCTTGGTCAATGTTTTCAAAATCCGGATGTTTGCAAGCCTGAACTGGTGGGAGAACAGGGACTTGTTATGCTTGCTGTAGTTTGTGATAGTATCCTGTGGGCACGGATAGGACGCAGTTGATTTTCATCCACAGGGCATGTCTCCTGCCATTATGTTATATCATGAGTAGGGTAGCTGGTAATATGTAATAGTGCATGTCCTCATACTTGCTCTGAGAAAATAAAGCATGTCCTAGGCTTCTTATTTAAAGGTAGTTATGATGTAGGCTGTATAATCTTCCAGGCCCTTCTTGCAATGTAGATAGATGTGCTGCTTTCTAGTGCTTTTCATATGAATAACAGCGGTAAATCCTTCCCCCCCATGCTCCTATTTTTCCCAGAAATATGAAATGCTACAGGATGGCATCACAGTAATACTGTGCATTTTCCAATACAGTCAAACTAACAGATGCAGCTTTATAAAGCAAAACTTTTGACCGATGCAAAGCCATGTGCTCTACTGTGTTATTGTGACTGTCTCTCTGTCAGAGGTGAACTTCCCACCTTTAAGGCAATGTATGCTTCACCCAGTTCCCTCTGGAATCAAACTCCAATAAGGAAAGCTATCTGAGTGAATCCCTCAGTGCAGTATTTTCTTTAATTTTTTCACTGGGCTCTGATGTAGTTAATTGACATGAAAAATAGGCATCGGCATCCCGCTCGTGTGAGAAGGCTTGCACGTGTAAAAAGGCTCAAGACTACAAGCTCTACCACTTAAGGTCAGCATTAACTCTAAGCAGCACATACGAGTCCTTGGGTTAGATCCTCAGGTTGTGTAAATCTCAGGCTGAAGTCAAGTGTTGTATTGATTTTACACCAGATGAAGATCAGCCTCTTATGTCACTTCAGCCTGGCTGTGCCTGTGCCTGGAGCTCTGCCACTTTGAATGCAGATGGCTTGCAGATCTTGGGATCTGAGGATGGCAGTGAGTTCCCAGCCAGGTTTGGAGGGTGCTGCTATCTGCTTCAGAAATCTGCAATGCAGGTCTGGCACTGGAATGGTGCTCTCTGCCTTTTTAGATGGTGATTTCACAATAGTAATGCTAAGCCTAAGTTATTTTTATATATATGCACAGCCCCCCCATACACACCCCACACACACCCCACACACCCCCCCAAGACAGCTGGAAGATCTGTCCTAATGTGGTTATAAGCAGGCAGCACAACAAGACTGGCTGCACTGTTACCATACAGCAAAGCCTTACTTAATAAATCCCCATCCTCTTTTTGGGACTGGTCCTCCAAACAGGTGATTCAATTCTAATTGCTCATGGAATTTCCAAGGGAAGGAAAGTCCAGAAAAGCTTGAAACTTGCCAGGAAGTGCCAGAGCATTCAGACCCAAGCCCCGTGGTTCTGCATAGCTCAGGGCACTTCTCCTTTCCCAAAGCTGTTGCAGAAGGAGTCTTGATTTGTGCTAAGGGGTCCCCTTGCCAGCTATTGTCTTGCAAACCCAACAGTGTGGGTTCAACCCGGCCTGCACTGAACGTTACTGGAGATCCACAGCAGCAAGCTCTTCTGTGGTCCAATGATTTGGAGGGAGAAGAGAGAGGAGCTCTAGCAGCTATTTCTGTCCCTTGTCCTTCTCTGAGCTGAAGAAAAACTGCAGTATGCACAGCCTGTGCTTGTAGAAGGGAAAACACAGCCCCTTTTGAGGTCCTCTTAGAAATGTAATCTCTTACCTTCTCCATGATCCTGTCAATCTGGCGATTCTGTGTGTCGATCTCGTTGCCCATGTCCAGGGCCATGTGACGTAAGTTGCCAATGATGCCGCTGACCTGCTCGAGGTTCTCATCCATTTCATTTTCCCGGGCATCGTTTGTTACCCTGGGAGCAAAAAAGCAATTCTTTGAAGCAGAGACAGAGG